>NW_027094086.1:31449991-32938324 GCF_029207755.1 Chamaea fasciata | reverse complement strand
GAATACATTTCTTCTCTTTGTTCTTCATAATTATTCACTGAAAAAATACAAGCAAACCACACAGAATAAGAAATATTTCTAGATTATGCATAAACTTTGAGATACGGCTGTGTGATCCCATAGTAATTTTATGTACATTCTTTAAAGAAATGATTTATTTTTTTGAAAAAAAATCAGATTAAATTCAATGCATATTTAGCTTTTTTTTTATATTTCATGTCTGAAGAGTGTAGGATAACCAGACCACTACACCATATTTGGTAAAAGATGTTTATGAAACTTTTTAGAGTAAGTAAAATGGAAATAAAAATGTAACTGAACCGTCCTCTGTACTTGTGGGATGATGTTGTGGATCAACAACTACTGTTGTACTGTAACTCTCAATTATACATTATGAAATGTATACATCTACCTATCTAAATATCCTATACCTGAGAACACATTCTACTTTCTGAATTTCTCTATGCAGACTTCCAGCAGCAGATAGCAATAAACTCTCTAAACATGTTGCTTCATTAAATATTTACCATTGAAATCAAATACTCCGCCAGCTCATAATGATCAAACAGCGCTGTTCTGTGAAGAAAAATGCAAAAAATACAGTAATATTAGAAAGGGCAGAGAAGTTTCAAGCCAAAGGATAGCATTTTTCTCTTTATTTTCTAATATTTTTAAATAAATCAAATTTAAAATAAAGAGACAGAGGTATACCATTGTTACATAATTCATCCTAATAAACTATTTTTATTTTTTTGCATGGAGTTCTCTCTTCAAACCAAGTTCAGTTCAGTTATCACATTCAAAACTCACTGCAGGAAACAAAGACTTCATTGGTTGGTAAACAGCTATTTTACCACCAGTTTTTAAGAGAACCAGTAATTTCATAAGTCAGATCATTCAGTGTGCCACACAAGGCCAATACAGAATTCCATAAATTTCATATGCAGTTTTTTCTGAGCATGCCTGGAGCCTCAAATTAATTTCATTATTCAAAAATAATTTGATTGTATTTTGTGCAATAATGCCAATGTGTGGTTAAAATAGCAATGCCTAAACATGTATTCCGACTGTGGCAGGCAAGTCTACTTGAAAAAAATACAAACCATCTAATTGGTGTAAATTGGGCATTTGGACCATAGTCAGTAGCATTAGTTAAATATACTGATAAAAAGTGGTTGTCATTTACCAAAAATATTTTAAAGCTGTCTGTACACTTGGAATCTTCTTAGGTTTTATTCTACAGTACGGCATTGAATTATGTATTACAGGAAAAAAATGGTCAAAGCATGAAAGTATAACGTAGTAAATACACACAGACAAAATGTTTTCACAAGTCAGACCTCTGTGAAATATTTGGACTCAATGACCAACACAGTTCCAAGGCTGTACTGTATCTCAAAGGATAACAGTTGCCTTAGCATTATAAGAGGTAATAAAACATTGCATGTACTATAGTTAGAACTGATTACACAAAAGACTTTTTTTAAAAAATCAAGTCATGGTTCCAAATATGTAGAGATGCCTCCATTATCTATAGTAGACCTTTCCAGCCACACATTAATACTGAATGCCTCACAAATGCTAAAATAAATTCCAGGGTGACTGAAGAGAAAGCAAAGTCATTTTATGAAATATTTAGAAGAAAGCATGACAGTACGAATGCAAAAGCATCAAGTCCTACCTATGCTTCACTGATGCTTTGTTTCTCAACAACTTAATGTTCCTACTCAGTTTTTTTATATTCTGAGATATTTGGGTGACTTTCTATCTTCACAATAATTCTAGATAATATAATTTTTACTGTTTCACAGACACAGATTAAAATAGTGCTGTCCTTTTTACCAAGCTTTTTTCAAGGACAATAATTTTCACAGATAAGACAGCCAATTATCTATTAAGTAGTACATGTGTCTGCACAACTTGCGTTGGCATTCTGTCATCACTTTGTCTTCAATCTTGTTCTTCCATGGTAACATTTCCAAGTGTACCCAAACATTATCCTAATTTTACAACAAACATTTTTAATGTCTTCAATTATCTTTGAATCATTCCACTTTATACTATGTCCAAAGAACAATCATCTCCACTGCTTCTACCACTTACTTCATACTGTAAAACTTCTTGTAGAATAACACTGTCAAATAATTACAGCTAAATGCAGTGAAACATATCTTTCTTGCAAAAAATTTATAGAAATATATTATATTCCATAGAGTTAGGAGCCAGCATGTTTAACTAAGAACATTTCTGCTACAAAAGATTCAGAAAACTTTTCCACAGTCTAGTGCTCTGGTTCTATATGGACTATGAAAGACTAGAAGTCTTGAGGATTATTACATACACAAACACCATCTGCAACTTTGAAGTCACAGGGAAGTGTACAAACATTTCCTTTAACCTGATCAGGTAGAAGGTTTTTTTGAAAATAAAAGAAAGTATTATTTTAAACAGTTCATATTATTTTTCACTCATTTTCGGGAGAACATCAAATGATTTTATAAGGGCATTTCTTCCACATTGTCAGAAGATGTTAACAATGCCATCAATTTGCTCCCCTACAACTTTACTGGAGTAAATTTTCAATGCAAACTGTTAGTGACCATTCCTCGACATGGTTCCAAGGTAACTGGAACTGCTTTCACTTTGGTATCAGCACCAAGATTTTTAACATTCTGACCAAATTTTTTAATTTTGTCATACTGCATTACAACCATCTTCCATACCATGGAGAATTTCCAAATTATTTGGGGGCTCCAAATGCAAGGAATAACTAAGAATATCATGGCTTACAATTTATAGTGAAATCTGGCACAGCAGCTTCCTACCTGTGAAGCAATGTTTCCTTATTCCCATCTACAGCATCAATAATGG
Source organism: Chamaea fasciata (assembly GCF_029207755.1). NCBI lineage: Eukaryota > Metazoa > Chordata > Aves > Passeriformes > Sylviidae > Chamaea > Chamaea fasciata. Next base: position 32,935,453 of record NW_027094086.1, on the reverse strand, counting down.
ATTCCTCACCAGCATAGGATGACATCATTAGCTTTACAATCTCTGTTGCTCCTTGAGTGGCAGCAAAATGAAGTGCTGTGCATTTTTCATTCTATAAATGGGCAAACAAGACAAAACACAAAAATTTTAACCTCAGAAACCTAACTTCTAATCTATTAAACACACTTGTGAAGCAGTCCAGGATTTGTAATTCATAAATGCCTAAATTTCTACACAAGTAATAATGCTTTAGTCTTTAACTATAGTAGAATTCCAAAGAGATTGAAAAAAAACAGAAAAGACTAAAGAGATAGTTTTAAAGGATTATTATGAAGCTTCTTATCACTCTATACAAAGTCCCTATGATTTGAGATAATTATACTCTTAACAACCATTTGTAGTTTAATTAAAAACCAGACAGATGCAGCACCCTTTAATACAAGAGATGAAGCAAATGAAGGCTACAGAAAACCATATCTAGGTCAATACAAATGAATAAGCAGAAATATGGGCCCATATAATACAGAAAATGCATTATTTTAAAATGTCATTAACTTCCTAAAACAGAATCCTCCTTAGAAGTAATTCTTTAATCAACTTTTCTGCAGATAAAAAATAACATTGTCCCACATGCTATAAAACTATTATAAACTAGACTCATAAAATAATTAAGCATATGCAGATGAATAGAACAATATTTGCCAAAATGGGATTTTGTTTAGCTAGATGGGACTAACCATCCAGCTTTGATATATGCCTGTGGGGTTGAATTTCTCATTTTTAGAGCGGGACTATTTTGGTGGAATGGGCTTCTCCACAATGCCATAAGCGTTCTCCAAACAGTTTTACCCATCACAAAATCAGCAGCATAAATCACCTCATTCAAAAACTGCTTGTTCAAAGAATCAAACCAGTAAAAGAAGGCTAAACTATAATTAGTTTTGCTCTCATGAGTTCTTTTCATCCTTGCAAACATTTTGATTAGGGATAGATATTTTTCAAAATGTTTATTTCTGAATGCATCTGGGTACAGACCCTTACACTAGCAGTAGTATCACGAACTTGTGTTTCCTTACAAAGATACTGCAAAGACCAAGGCAAGGCTGAGAATAGACACGAAAGATCGGAGAGGAACAGACTGGAGATCCCACACCTGGGAAGGGATGACCCTATGTGACCTGGGTAAAGAAACATCACATTTTGCCTGATTTGAACCAGACTTGTTTTCATTTGCTGCTCCCTCTGCTTTGCGTTGGAAGAGAAAATGAACAATGATTATCTGCTCGTCTTTTTTTCATACCACTCAGAGACTTAGAGATACCTAGGGTTTATCAAAAATACATTTCGTTCCAATCTGAGTTTTACCTGTTTTAGATCAATTTGGGCTCCAAATTCAATGCACATTTTAATCATTTCGAGGTCGCCACTCTGAACTGCCAAATGAAGTGGACTGCACTTTCCATTATTGGTAAAATTGATGTGGGTTTTAGCAGAGTGACCCAATTCTTCACCTGAGAGAGGAAAATAAATGGATTTTTTAAAGTGAGAATGATCAAATAGAAGATATAAAGGCTTTCAAAACAAGCATATTAAGTGCACAATAATATTCTCTTCCCTCAAAATATGAACCTGTCACATCAGTCATTTAACAATGGATGAACATACATTTAGGAAAGCAGCTAATTTGCTGCAACAATAATACAAAAGTTGTCAGCATAAATTACCCACAGGAATAACTGCAGTAACTTCTTTTAAGTCCAAACAGTTATAATTGCTTGTTTTCACAGTTATTCAAGAGCTAAAGCAGAAAATTGGTACTCATGGCTTGGGAACATTGTATTTACCTTTCTTCAAAAGAATTTCCAGACATTTTTTTGCACCTGAAAACGCTGCTGCGTGGATAGGCATACATCCCGTTTTGTTTGGCTTACATATTTTTCCTCCATTTTCAATCTGAAAAATAATGTCTCAATACAGCTTAATGACATACAGAAAAAACCTGACAAATAAATATAAAATTACAGATACAAGGTAGCTGTTTCCTTTTTTAAAATGTTGCATATGTATTATGAAGTTTATATACAAGTATCTTTTGCATGTTATACCCATACAATGCATGTGCTTCATTCTGTGTTCTCATGACCTTCAAAATCAGGTTTTTTCCTTAAATTGGCCACTCAGCTATAGATATAATATACCCTTTCAAAAGATTTTTTTTGTAGTAGCCCATGCAAAGCCAGTTGAACACTAGGTCCATGATTAACCTTGCTGCACTGAATAGAGACCGAATTCAGGAACAGAATAACAATGCATCAAGGTAGAGAGAATCACCTCAAAAGATATAATAATTATATAATTATACCTACCAGGAGTGTCAGTGCTTCAGGATTGTCCTTGTAACACGCTACACTTATAGGTGTGTTCCCTGCTTCACCTTCCAAGTTAACATCTGTACTGCTATGTTGGACTAAAATCTAAATGTTTAAGAAAACATTCAGTCAATCCTAAGCCAAACACAACAACAAAATCCTATTCCATTATTTTTGGTGTTTACAATCTATAGCACCCTTGCAACTTACTCATTTTGCACGCTAAAAGCCCACAATGCATTGGCAGATGAGGGAAAAAATGCAGGAGAATGCCAAAATATGCTGGTGAAAAATGCAGATATGAACAGACGTGAAGTACAATTCTTTATCTGCCAGCAGGCAGCCAGATAGCTATGTTAAACTCTGCACATGGCTGCCAAGTATTTTAAAGTCTGATTTAACAATTTCTCAATAATGGGAGAAAGTATTTTTTGTAGGACATTGCAGATAAGGATTTTTAACTGAACCTGTCAACAGAAAATTCCCTGGAAAGTGGCAATGTTCTGGAATCTGCTCAATTAGGAATCTGCTCAATTGAACAGTAAAATGAGGGGAGATGGGTCTTGATGAAAACTGGGACCTTGCAGTCCTGAAATCCTGCTCCAGTCCCTATGTTAACAGCTGACAGTGAACTATCGGTATCATCAATTATCTCTATGATTGCTCCCAGCACTTTTTGAGAAGCAAAGGATCTGGAAATTATAATGACCATACTGGTTTACTTATTCCCCGGGCTACATATTTATTTAATCATCTTCCAGTAATTTCAGTTATTTATTTTTTCTGTACTAGAGGAACTGGTACATTTAATCACTCTCAGGCAATCTGGCAATAAGAACCAACGGAGAATTGGTTTGAATAAACAACAGAGTGGAGAAAAAACGAGAGCACGGATTTAGTGAAGAACAAAGCACAGAGGAGGATAAAAAGCTCATTTTAAAAAATGTCAGTGATTTCAGATTTCATTGTTCTTAATTCATAAAAAATACTCATAATAAATGTAGCTTTTGTAAAAGATTTAATGACACTGAACTCTTAGTCTTGAATACAGATAACATGTGTTTCTTTCTTTTGCATGGATGAACTAGAAAAAAAGACAAATTTAAAGAGAAAAGGAAGTGTTGCAATTTTAAGGTTGTATTAATCTAAAAATTTAAAGAACTTTAAAATTTTAAAATTCTAAGACTATTCTGCATATGAAGTGAAAACAGTCTCATTGCACTTAGACAAATGGTTAAAAAAATTATGCTGTTTAAAATCTCAAAGCTATTTCTGTTTTACCAGGTTCAACATGGACACCTTAGTAATTTCTTCACAATATATTTTTGTGCATTTTAATTGCTAATTTAGTTCTGCTACCATTCAACTGATTATTAGGGTGTTGGTTCTAAGAACTGTGCTTTCTGACTAGCTTTAATCTGTTTTTTATTTTAAAAATACACTAATTTCAAGAGTGCTAATACTTATAAGATACCCTATACAATTGTAAAAAACAAAGAAACAGAACATTATAATTTGAAATACACATGCTTACATGAAGTTTCCCTTTTAAAAAGAACACTTTTACAGAAAGTTCCTTGTGTCTGGAACGTTGAAAAGCATTTTCTGTGAAACATAAGAACGGCTATCATAGCACAAACATCAGTATTTCTACAAATCAGTAAGTTACTTTTTACTGGCAGTGCTAAGAGGACACCAGCATTTCTATAGGCATCATGTTACACATCCTGCTGGCTAAAGAAAACATATGAGGAGATACGGCATATATCAACAAGGCCTTGGTGCTGTGCAAACGGCTGCTGCCTGAGGTACTTATCAAGTGTGTATATTTACGTGGACTTTAGACTTACCTTCACAATTTCATTGTGCAGGGACTGAACAGCCATATGCAAAGGTGCCATCATATTGGAGTTGAGAATGTTTGGATTGGCTCCTCTGCTGAGAAGCAAACGAACACTTTCAACCTGGTTTTTCTTTGTGGCCCAGTGTAGTGGGGTATTTCCAGAAGAATCCATCACATTTAATACTAGGTCAAAGGAGGGAAAACAAAACAAAACAAAACAAAACAAAAAGCAAAACAATCAAATGTTCTGATTGCACTGAGAAAAAAAAAAAAAAAGAAAAGGTCTCTCCAGTGTCAGGTTTAGGTCTGTGCTACCACACTTCTTTGGAAAAGGAAAGGAAAAGATTTCATGAGATGCAGTGCATTGGGTTAAAATGATTAAATATTGTGCTAAATATACAATATTGGTGAGAGGAATGGGAGTGGTGAAACACCTGTCTATCTCTTGCCCATTATTATGGTTGTTTTTCCTCACCCAAAAGTTAGTCGATTTACCTTTCTCCTTGATTCTTCTTTTTCCTATATTACTTGACTTTGCAGCTTTTTCTTTAGAGGCTGCACAGAATAAATGAGTGCAAATAACCAAAGTAAGAGGTAACAAATAAGTGCTTGCAAACTGTAAGAAAATGAAAGACCATGTCTACTCTGTTTCGCTTCAGAACACAAAAATAAACCAATTCACACCAGTTATAAAAATGGCCCGTTCTACACATACTTTTTGAGCTTGAAAACTGAAGACAAACTTCTACAAATACTATAAAAAATTAGGACTAAAATGACAGACTGAAAATTAAAAAAAAATATGCTTCAGCCAGAATAATCTAAAATTATATTGGCCATCAACAGGTGAAAAAAACCAAGCTTTTCAGGGCCATTGCAGGTTTACTCAGTAGCATACAGTCTATCAGTGGAGTCCAACGTAGTTCACAATGTTTATTATATAAGAGACACATAACATGAATAAGGATGAACAAAAGTCTTCTGTTCAGTCATTGCCATTTTCTTTTTCACATCTGAAGACTACATATCTGAGTGTCAAACCAAGTAAGACATATTGATTCACTGCATTAGAGAGAAAAGAGTCCTACATAACAACAGCGACCCAAACCACACCTGAGGCAGTGCAAACTGTGGCAGACAGTTTGAATTATATTTGAATCTATGAACGGAGATAACACTTATCAGTCCTGTCTCAGTTCGGTAATGGACACCTTGGTTATTCAACTTTTTTATTGTGCTAAGTAAAGTTGTTCATAAAATGCATGTTACCTTCATAGGAAGAGTCATCTATAATCAGCTGCATTAGCTCTATTTGCCCTCCTTCCGCAGCGTGATGCAGTGGGGTGGCATTTAATTCATCCACCTTCGTAAGCCCAGAACGATTCTTCTTAATGAAACTCCGTAGCCTGCAGGCACTTCCATCCGAAATAACCTGTTTTGGGTAAAAACACTCTCATTTTCTCATTCTCCTAAGAGGCAGGAAGTTAGCAATGCTATAATGTGTTTTTGTGGGCATGTTACCACCCAGTAACTCCCGCCCATTTGTTTGGGCTCATACAGAAGTTCACAAATCCTGATCAGATTGAGCCAACAGTGAAACTCTGATTGGTTATTGATTTAACTGACTGCAATATAAGATCCAGATGAGAAACAGTGAAAAATGAACAGAACTGAAAATCGTCTTGAATACACTGTTTTCTCTCCTGTAGTGAGATCAAGATTGTTCCTTCACCATGGAAAATCTCAAAGAAGCAAATTCATCACTTATGTTTTTATAATCTTTTTTGCAGCGGCCATGTAAAATGAATTCAACAGAGAGGAAAATTTAAAATCTTGATAAATTCCTTTTTTCAATGTCTTTTTACAGAGACTGATACTGTGTTCTTGGCTTTCAAGTTCAGCCATTGGGCTTCTGTGATGTTTTTTGTGTCAGAAAAACCAATACATTTTTTAATTTCAGCAGCATGCTTAGAACATCAGACTATTATCTCAGCCTGAAACAACTCAGTATCTTCCCAGTGAGCCCACTGACAGCTTGATACATGCCAGGTACTATGCTTTACAACCAAAGCCCGCTGCAGAAACTCTGTTGATTATTATTTTACACTATTCTCCAAATATTTTTGCTAAAGTTATTCAAACCTCATATTTCTATGTAAAGAAAAGTGATGGAATAACATGATTGCAGTAAAATGGGCAGGAGTTTAAGAAACAGATATTAAAAATTAGGATAGAATTTAAAGAACCCAGTTCGACAACATTGGGTGGGAAAAAAAGGAGAAAAATGCTTATATAAAGTAATGCAAACCTTTCGAATGGCGTGTAAGCAAGCAAAGAATAAAAAAAGGGAATTCCCTAAAATCACTACTCCCTACAGTCCTGCAAAGGAAAAGGAAAACTTTGCTCTCCAGGATTCCCTGAGTCACAATCCTCAGAGACTCAAAGACTCAACAATTTTTGCCATCCTTAAGCAATAGACATTACGGGGCAGCCCATTCATGTGCTTGAGCATGTGTTTAGCTTCATTCAGCTTAATAGTCCCACTGACCTCAGTGAGGTTATTGATGTCAATAACGTTACAGATGTGTTTAAACATTCGTAAGACTGAGGCCAAACACAGGGCTGGTATCTGGTTCGAAAGTGCAATCAGAAAAAGCTAATTGAAAACATGTGATATTGTGGAAAAGATATTTAAAATGAATCAACTGTCACAAAAATAACAGCTCAATTACACATGCAATATCTATATGTTTTAAACACACCAAAAAGCTGTCTAAGAAAACCTTATTAGAGAGCCTAGTATTTTCTATTCCTTCTAACGTTCTACCTTTATTATATCTATTGATCTAGACCATATTTTTCCACTTTTAACACTCGATTTATTTCTCAACGTAAGACAAAATGTGGCATAATTTCTACCGACAAAAGTAAGATTTATCAGCCAATACTGCAGTGTTTCACTAACAAAATAAGGAAGAAAGAAGTCAGTTAGGTGTTCTCAGTAGTTGGGCTAGTTAAAAACAGTAAAGCAAGCTATTTTAAACAGCAGCTCTTTTGCCCTGTGCCTGAACAGCTCTGAAGTGACAGATCACTCATCAGAGTGACAAGCCATATTGTACGAAGAGGTGTTGCTCAGGTCTACAGCTAGCACACAGAAAACACACGTGAATGGAAATGACCTCAGGAGGTATTTAAACCCATCTACAAACTCTGTCAAATTTGTTTAGCCTGCTGTTAAAAATCTCCAAAGTTATCCAAGTCTTCCATCCTGTAAGCAAAGTCTTCCTTTGCTTAATTTTTCCTATGCTTAAAAAAGGCTTCACTGAAGTTTGCTCTAGGTCTCCCTAGCACCAAGCCAAACACATGACTTCTCATCCTATTCTCTATTAAAAATGGAAAGATGTTATGTCCTTCCTGGCTACAATATCACTTTTGTAGGTTGCACTGCTGGTTCCCTTCCCCTTTGTAACAGCTCCAGGCCTTCTAAACTTCTTTTTCGTGTCATTTTTGCTAAGATGATCCATTCATTTCCATCATGACCTCGGATTTCCTCTAAGAGAGGGTCTCTTTCTGCGCCCAGGGGGAATGCACGTTCTGTGCCAGCAGCCTGACACCCACATGCTCCTTCGCCCGCTCCCCTACCTTGCCACACAACATCAGTGTCCTGTGCCTTCGGCACCCCACGGCCAGGGCAGCTCCCAGCCTGTCTCCGATCCTCCCTCCCGGGTCACTGAGCGAGCGGACAGGGTGTCCCGGAGGAGCGGGTCCCTGAGACAGAACCCAACCGAGGCCGCACCGCTGCCTCCAGAGCCCCTCCGCACCCTGACCCACCTCACCCTCCACCGTCACCCCTCTCTCCCAGCGCGGCCCGCACGCACCTTGAAGACATCCTGCGAGGCGACGGAGGCGGCATCCGCCTCGCACACGACGCCCTGGTAGGCGCTGGCGGCGGCCGCCTTGTCCCGGGAGCGGCAGAGCCGCAGCAGAGAGCGCTTCATGCCGCCGGCCCGCCCGGCTCCGAGCAGCGCCCGCTCCGGCGACCTGCCAGGCGACACAGAGAGTGACGACCAGCCCGGCGGCGGCGGGGGAGGCGGGGAAAGTAGGGAAAGCAGGCGGGGGCGATCCCCCCGGGGCGGGCATCCCACCGGGCGGCTGCTCCCACCGCGGGCGGAACTCCTGTGCCCGTCGGGAGCCGTCGCCTGAAACGGCGCTACCTACACCTACGCTGCCCTCCCGCCCCTAAAACAGCGGCTCGAGTTTTCTGCTATTAGCTTCTTAGCTTCTCTGTGTAGCCATAACTTTTTTTTTTTTTTTTCTTTTTTCTTTCAGAATTTGTTTGACCAGACAGTTTGGGGCGGTGTAGGAAAGCTGTAGGAAGAGTACAGAAAGAAGTAGCGTGAGGTGTTTCAAAGGATTAATCCTAAAGAGCCTGTAACTGAGTCAGTCTTTACGGGAAAATGTGTAGCTCGGGGAGCTAACGCGTTACTTAACGTCAGATGAGTAGCCCTGCCGAAGGTCAGGTTGTGGAAGGGGCAGATGGTTAGGAAAAGCAGCAGGAGCCACAGGAGGTGACTTTTTGCCTGTGTTTTCATGGTTCATGGCAAGCGGCAGCTTACGGACTGCCAAAACCAAGTGTCACACCCTAATCAGCCTACTTAACAGCCTATTTGTAGCTGTCAACAAGCAATTGTCCATTATTTCGCTCATCATTCCCTTTTTAAATACTTTTTATACTGTCTGTGCCACAACATCCTGTGGGGCACTAAGTGCCATAATTTCATTATACATTTGTGAAAAAAAAAAAAACCAACCAAAAAAACCCAAGTTTTCTTCTACCACTTAGTGGTCCCCGGTGTTTTTATTTTGAAAAATGGAGCGTTCTGCTACATTTTTTCATCCCTAATAGTGCTCATTATTTCACAAAGTTCTTCCAGCACTTTGCTCGTTGTTGGGGCCTTGCCCATGTGGTTTTCCTTCTTACAGAAGCCACTTTTTATCTCTGAATAGCCACATCCTGCTACTCTGAATCTTTTCCTTGCTCCTTTAGAAGTGGAATGGGAAGGCTTACATGTAAAAGTATATTCAACCAATAGTATTCATTGTTTGTTTGATTTTTTAATTCATTTCTCTCATAAATGTTCACAAATATATTTGGGCTTTCTTTAATGCCACTGAGCTAAGTTTCCATAGAATTTTTCTCCAGCACAATCCCTTTTCTAACTGGTGATAGTATCAATAAATAGCAGTCAGGTACACATTCATTTGAAGCCAGTTAGGGTTATGTTTCATGTCAGTATTCACCTAGAATTTATCAACATTGAACTTCATCCGACATTTCATTACTGTATCACCAATCTTTTGGAATCTGCCACAATCGTCTGTAATTTTGGTCATTCTGAAATTTCAGTAGTGCCTTCAAAGTCATCATAATGTTTTTTGAGCCTTTATATCATCACTGACTTTAAAGAACCTCCTTGCTTTACAAAGTTGTATTCCTTCTCCATATTTTTGAATACTTAACCAAATTCAGAAAATCCTTATTGCCTGTCCTCTGACAGTGTAGTTTCATTAAAAGACGACGAGGAGGGACCTTTTTGTGAAACTCTCCCCAATCCACTTAAGTCTGACATCATTTGTACCTTTTTTTGTTTGCTGATTCCTTCAGAGAAGGCATGTGTAACACCAGACTTCTCTCTACAAACGCCATGTTTGTTATTTTGATCTTGTTGTTTTGAGCCTGTGACTCCGGAGTTGTTTGTATTAAGTTGCTGAAATTACATATTCTTAACTAAGTAGTTTTAAGACCATAAAGCTAAATAGTTCTAAGACTAAATGGATGGGTTAAAGTGCTTGTGGTATAAATTTTCATTCCTGACAGTTATCAGGCAATATTAAAAAATGAGACAAAAACTTTCTCCCCCTCACACACAGCTGGTAGCCACAGGTATTGGAAATGTTCAACAGCAGTGCATTAAGGTAAGTTTTTGTTGCTACATCATCATTAATTGTGACCAAAAGGAACAGGGATATTTATACTATAGCAGGAAAGCTATACTCAAGAAATCTAGCCATTAGTGCCTGCAGAGATTCTAATTATGTGACCTGGGATTACAATGCTGGAGGAGATCTCTGTATTTCCCATCATTTTCATGGTGCCTCGGTTGGGAGCAGCCCCAGTTGGTGACAATGTTCACCTTCCTGTGGTGAGAGCCCTTTGAATTCCCTGTCTGGCCTTGACTTCTCTGTTGCTCACAGTCCTCTTTATGAGAAATCAAACTCAACATCTGAGTATTGTATAAAGAAAATAAAAGCTGTTTTCTGTAGGAATCATTATCTGGAAATAGAAGTGTCACTGAAATATCAGTAAGAATTAGTGAAATTATTGTCCATTTCTTCTTAAAGTCCCCTAAATTGCAGCCAGAGAAATGCTGTGAAACAACAGAGGTCATGAACCTCAACCAACCACAGCTTTACTAATTTTCTTGAATCTGATAATACTGCTTCCTTCTTTTAAAATTGCTGCTACATTTTAGTCTTCTAGTAAATGTTCAGAAGAATGTTCAGAGTATGAAAAATAGTAAAAAGGTCTTCCATTCCCAGCAGGATTCAAATGGAATTTTAAGTGGGCTGACCACAGCTTTTATTTCTGCATAATAATTTGACATAAGGAACTAATTCACAGAAGTAGCCGAAGAGTAACCTTTCATACAGCCGTTTTTCCCTGGAGTGGATTAAAATACATTTATACCATTTTATTTCAAACATGATCTTGCTAATGGAAGAAGTGGATCCATTAGTACAAGCAAAATTCACTGAGGGTAATCATACCACAGCATTTCATTAAAAATATGATTGTTTAATAATTAAATTGTATATACAGTAAATATGCACCATTAGAATCCTGGAGCCTGAGTAACACAGTACTGCAATTTTGTTAATTTTTCAGACCCAGGAACCATAAATTCAAGCAAGTGGCAGTAATGAAAAGGATGTACAGCATGTTTTTTGCTTTGGAAATGATTTATTTGGCACCACTGTTATATAAATTATGATGTGTAAAATGATTGTTAGGATTTCATGAGTCAGCTTAATTCAGTAAGCCAAATGAAGTCATGATGATACTTCAGATATTGATTATGGCCATACGGAAATTAATCTGAAATTAATTGTTACTTCCAACAGGCAAGAATGCATTGTCTCCTACAAATTTTCAGAAACCTACTTGTACTTACAATGGGGGAAATTGCTTACATTGTCAAACGAGCGAGGTCAACTGGGCTAACACTTAACACTTACGTCTAATGGATTTTTCATTGCAGTCTTTGTTCTTGAGATTTTGCTGTAGTAGGGAATATACTGCTATGCTCAGCATGAGAATTTAAGTTATTGACAGGTTTGTTACATGCGTAATTGTAAAAAAAAAAAGAGGATATAGAAAACAACAATTCATTTTATTACACTGCCAAGTCTTTTTTTCTCTAACGATAAAATATGATATGAAATAATATCTTACAGATTTTGAGTCCTACTCTTACTACTTTGGACAAGAAGAAATTTAAGTAGAGGCCTGCAGAATAAATCTATGATTTGAAAGGAAGTATAAATTGATTTTATGGTTAATAGCTATTGTAATAAGCAGGTGTCACTCCATGAGAACATTCTTGGTAAGGATAATTCCTAAGGTATCCAGTGCAGCCCAGCAATTAATTGAAGCAACTATTGGCTTCAAATTAGCTCCTAGACAAGAACATTATGCTGCATCTAGAAGAATTTTAGGGATATGGTAGCAAAAGTGAATGTAAGCCCTTGTCCCTGTGAGGGCTGGATGCTTTAGAATGGAGTGTGTACAGCTGAGGGGTGACTGAGATACCCATTTCAGCCAGTAATCCCCCTGTGAAGCTGGGAGCTGAGCCATCTCTTGCAAACTATATTTTAAACAAGTGAAGGGGGCCTCTTACATGGCAGGCATCATGTGCCTCCCTCAAACTAAAGAGATTAAAACATTCTTTCTACTTGATAATAAAAACAATCATGGTCACCAAATGGCAGCTGGCTTTCTGGTAGCGATGCTTTCTTCCTCCTACCATTGGAACTGTGCCAGTGTACAGACAGAGGCTGTTTGGGTCAAGGTGTTGATGTTTGATTCTCCACCGCACTGGAAAACTCACCCTGTTTCTGCCTTCAGCCCTGGTTTTGTATTTTTATATTTAGTTACCATTGACAAGACTCAGAAGCCATCTGTGAAGTGGGGAACTACATCCGGGGCGTTCCCTAACCATGAAATTTCGGAAAAGCTGAATTATCAGGCTTCAGAAACTTTCTGATTGCTCAATCCAATGAGACTGAGGCATAGGATTATGCTTTACATTGCTTATTTTGAATGAACTTCTTTTGGTTTTGGAAATTGTGAAGATATACCTTCAGTTGTACCAAATCTGAAAAAAAAGGGAGAATGTTGATAATAAAATATTTAGAACTAAATATTAGTCTGTGTTGGAAGAGACCTTTAAAGGCATCTAGTCCAAACCATCTGTAACAAGCAGAGGCATCTTCTACTTGATCAGATTGAAGGTACAGGTGCCTCAGGACATTCATACATGTAAGAGGCAGACAAGGGTTTGTTTGGGGCAAGACAGTCCTAGATTTTGGAAGCTCAAATCCCACCTGCAACCCAATTCAAGCCCTTTCTTGATGACCAGTGATACATTCAGAAACATTATTTCTTAGTGCTACTTGGTCTTTCCTCAGCAGCGGTGTGATTTATATCATCATTGCTGTCCTAATATTCATCCACTAAACTTTCCTCCTTAGTGTCTTTGCTGCCTGTCAGGGAGCACAGCATCCTCGTTGCAACGGTGCTTTTCATTCATTAGTTTGTCCTTTTAGAAAGCCTTTTCTCCTATGGACATCCCATCCAGCCAGATCTGTCCTCTACAAAGACATCTTAATCACACAACATCTACTCTCTCTCTTCATCTCTGAAAAGAGCCTTAGATTTTGTTTGTTCTTCCAAAGATGCAGTCTTTGGTGATTACTGATATTGAGCTGTCATTGATAAATGTCTTTAAAGGTAGGACTGTCTGAAGGAAAACCTGCCAAAATGTGTCCTGGTAATTCATAGCTCTCTTTACCATATACAGTAACAGAAGGACAAAATAAGTAGGAATAATTTCTTATCACAATTATATAAACCACATTATTTATCATTCTCTTGAATTTTTCCATGCATACATTATTTTATAATGAAAACATGCAGTAAATTTTAAGCTCACTGGCTTGGAATTTCCCCATTTTGTTATATATTTCCTCAGTGTGCAGTGGACATTTCACTGCTAAACCACAACACTCAAACCTTTTCATGCTTGTAAGTTGTTGGGAGCTGGTGTTGGATAGTGAAATGGATGTTTCCCCTGCCACCAGTTTGCAAATATAGAAAATGAAGAGTGACAACCTCAAACATGGAAAAGTAGCATTAGTAAAGCATTAGTAAAGTAGCAGTACACATGATCTCCAATATATTAATGTTGGCATTTCAAACTTATTTCTATGACAATTTCTGTATCCTTCCTACTATCTCTCTTTTCTCCCTTGGCTTCTCTCTCTATATTTCAAGTCTGTTTAATCCTCTTTTTTTACTTCCCCTGACATTACTTTCTTTCAGTATATACTATCCATCCAAAGTCTGTCTTCCTCTTAACTTCTGCTGAATATAGTTTTTCTTTCTCAAACAAGGAGGATTCATTTAATTTTCTAACTTTCTTAGGGACACACATTTTTTGAAAGCACTTGCATGGTTTCTAGTATCTGAAGAGAGATGTGGATCCTAAATTTCCAGTGGTTAACTTGATCCTCTTGTTTAAGTAACTGGGAATAATAAATTGAATCTAATTTGCAGAAACAGGCAACACTGGAAATTTTCAGTGAATGTTTTTTATGGATCATCGCAGACTACTATAACTGCAGTGAAATATTTATTTATTTATTTACCTACTTATTTTCTTCAAAATAGAATGCAATTTCTATTTTTGCTGGCAGATTATATCTTAGGTCTTTACTTCTTTCAAATATCAATAATGTGTTTCACAAGTTTTCTGTATCACTTTTATTTCTTCTCAAAGAATTGCCCATGCAATTGCGGTAAAATCATGAAGGATATCTTTTAGTATATTAAATTATATTTCTATCAGGTTAGAAAAAAAAGGTTTGTCAAAAATTAACTTCATTAAAAGATATGATATGTAGTGTAAATAAGCTATATATATATATATATATGTATATATATATATATATATTTTATAATGAAAGAAGACATTATCTCGAAAATGGTTACATATATAACGAAGCAAAAATTATATCAGCTCACATACCTGAATCTAAAAAAATTTGAAAATATACAGTCTTGTTTTAAGTTAGTCAATTTAAACAAATATAATTCAGGAAAGAAGAAATGGGCAAAAATAATGAAACTACTGTAAGTACAGTACTGGTTATTTTAGCTCTTCTTTAAGACTTGTTGACTATTGACTTGATTTCCATGAGCCCTGGCCATTTCTGTCCTCTCTGAAGGATGGGACCTAAGTCAAAATCAGTCAGACATTGTGTCTTACTGCCTAAGATTAAGTTATGTAGGCTTATTAGATGGAATAGATAAGTTTATTTGTTTGAAATACATTTTCTAATTCATATTTAGTGGATATAAAACTATGACCAGACTTCCATCAGTAGTAGTCTATTCTATTGTATTTAAAGCATATCTAATTAAATATTTCATTTTTTTACAAGCATAACTTTGAAATACAGTTAATATCTACTACTAAGGTAGGTACAATACTTAGAATTTTTTTTTTTTTTAATATGGATATCATGGGAAAATAAACAATGCCTGGTGGTTAAAAAGAAAAATACAGATTGTGAAAAAACTTTTTCCATAAAAAGAAATGAAAAGTCCATTCTGAAAAAGAAAGGATGTAATATTATTTGCATAATACTTGCATTTTCCTGCTTGTAAAATAGAGATTTTAAGAAAATCAACTAAAATTTGTAAATACATTTTTCAAATTAGCTGAAATTATGCCAAGTTTACATCTCAATACAAATTCAAAAAAATTTACGTTGTATTTTTAACAAAAGAATCTCCCTAAAAGCAAAAGAAAAATAGGCCCAACAAAAGTCTGAGTGGCGGAATTTGAGCAAATACTATATTATGCTTACCATTCAAGAAGTTTGCAGATGATTTCTCTCTGAAGCAACACATATATAAAAAACACAAAGATATGACTGTTTCAATCCTTATCTGATGTTTATATCAGTAAGTTCTGGTGGCGGGTGAAGCCACCAGTTGTGTCATCTGGTGGCTCACTTTGTGTAAGGAGATGCTTATTTAAAAGAGGTAGGTATGTATTGTTTAGGGTGGGAGGAGCATTGGTACTCATCAAGGGATCCTTGAAGTTCTCTTTTTTTTAATACCTCTTATCCAACCCCATTTCAATTCTGGCTGCAAATGTACCGTCCATATAAAAAGGTTTTTTTCTAATGCAGTATCTTAGAGTAGTTTCAGTTTGTCAGGTAGTCACTGGAGGGTACTTGTTTACCTATTTGCAGTGAACTAATTGCCTTTAATGGAAAATCTAAACATCACTGAAGAGGAAAACTGCCTACTTATGAAATTCACGTTGCTAATAGATGTTTCAAAAATTAGAATTACCATATAAAAAGTAGCAGACTGTGATCGATTCCAAATGTAATGTGGAACAGTGTAAGGATTGCATATGCTTTCTCTTTGAAATATAAATCTTACTTTGTCTTCTGCACTTTATTTTCAAAGTGCCACAATGTTGCTCAGTTCATTTGAACTAATTCTCAGAAGACTCCTTGGCCCCATCTGCATTAGACTGAAAGCAAGATTACACAGTTCCCTGAAGCTGGAATAGTTACAGTGGTCAGCATTTTGATAAAGAACAAAGTTTCCTTGTACTAGCACCTATCAATTACATTGTCTTACCACATATACTAGAATACATAGCTGTGCAGCCTGGGGAAAATACTTCTTGAAGTATATACTTCAAGAAGTATCACAAATTTAAGTTTTGTGCAATTTCATATTCCTTCAGAATCCATAAGCCTTGTTGATTCTCAAAAAAGGGATTGAGTTGTGGTTCAGAGAGTGACATATTCAACCTTTTCTATCATTTTGATAACATAGAAGCTGGACAGTTACAAAATCTTTAGAATAAAATACTTTAAATAAAGGTTTATTTAAATTTCTTTTTAGACAAAAAGATTTAGAAAAGTCTTCTAAATTGACATTGGAAAAGGATGACTGGGCCTCTTTGTTCTGCAGCTCATCTTTGCCCAGCGTACTGAAAGCGACCAAGCATTTTCACTCAGTTGTGATAGTACTGGCTTTGACCAGATTGCTTAGTGACTTGAGGAGACAGATGAAACTTCCCAACTTCTCAACAGTCAAGCAACGTGAAGATTTCTCCCTACAAAAGTTGTCTAGCATCACTATGTAATTCTATTTATCTGTCTCTTTGGAGATGAAGTCTCTATCTCAGTAAACAGAAAGTAGATATGAACACAAAAATAGTCTAAGTGCTAGTTGAAGCTTTACAGCACCACATGATTATCTTTAAACATGGAACCAAGAAAGAATGGTCTTGACAGACTTTGTGAACTTACCAGTGCAGTTTGAGTTGTTTTCCAGTGCTGCTGAACGGTGCTTGAAGCATGAAATTTTTTGTGTTCATGGGCTGTTGTTACAGCAGATAACTAGATATTACAGTGCACTGTTTTATTAATGTGGACATGGTTGGAATTTTGTGGATATTGAAAAGTGGTTGTCAGCTAGAAAACCTAATTTTCTCAAAAAAATCAAGTCACTGTGACATTTTCTTTGAGTAAACTTTAAAATTAACAATTTTTTAAAAAGGGATTTTCACTAAGTTCAGTCATCTGATAGCCCAGGTGTTCCCACCATATCGTTCACCAGGTGAACAGTTTCTACCTTGAAACCTGTAAAGTTTCTTGCCTCTATTTTTTCTCTAATACCTTACTGCTTTCATAGTTAGGGATGTTTCCGTAACTCCCAAATTATGTTTATTCATCATCTAGGGATGACAATTTCCTCTTGGTCAACACTGTTTTCTGTTTTAAGCTATCATTCCCTCACTATGGTATCTCTCTCTGTGTTCTGATTTACTTGGGAGAGGAAAATACAGCCCTTTACAGCCATGATTTTATCAGACTCAGCAGACCAAACTATTCATTCATTTTCTTTTCAAAAATTCCATTAGCCTGTTCTTGCAGTTTCCAAATTGGCAGTTTGCAGGGTTTATCTTCTGTGAGTCTTGAAACAGGCAGCTACACAAATAACAGCACGTTCAAGGATTCCAAGTGTACATTAGGACAATTTCAGAACATTTAATGGGACTAATGAACTCATTGCACCCTTTCTGTTGTCCTGAGAGTGTAGTCATGCTTTTGACTACTCAGACATAAACTAGGAGTGTTTCAAGTCTCCCTCTCTCCTTTCCTGATGGTCAAATTGATCGTCAGTTGTTCTCATATATCTCTGGGAGTAGGGATTTACAAATCAAGTATGAGGGCTGAGAACTACTGGAACCCATGCTTCAAGGATATTTAGGCCCCTAATTCCTAGATAACACTCTTAAGGAAACAGCAAAGAAGAGATAGTATAACATGATGAAGGAAAACCTCCAGGATACAACTGTGTCAGCTAGAGGAATACCTAGGCTGCATACATGTGGAAATAAACATCGCAGCATCTTTTATATACTTTGTCATATGAATATCAAAAGCATTCTTTCAAACTGAAATGCCAATAAGTGCTAATTAAAAATAAGCCCTGCTCAAATGAATGGGAGCTTAAATATTTTTTACCCACTTTTAAGAATTAAGCTTTTAAAAAGGATTAGGAAGAGTACCTGTGAAAAGTTTATTTTCTTGTTGCAGAAGTGACACAAGTTAAGGGAGAGGTTGGGATGGAACCAGCAGTGCTCTGTAAGTCATGTGTCAGCTGGTGATAATACAGAGAGAAGGAAAAAAACCCAGCAAAGTACACTGGATGACAAAACTATAAGATATTACAGCATCCGAAGCAGATCAGCAGTGGTAAGGTCAAAGGAAAGATTTTACATATGCCATCTAGTGAGTACAGAGCTGAGATTCATAGATTCACTACATTTTTTAAAAGTGAATAACAGGATAAAAGGAGCTATGAGGGCATCTTTCTACGGTGGTACTGTGAGGAAGGGAGAGCTTAGAGGATTTAAGAAAGTATTCAAATACTATTCAAGTGTTTTCTTTCTTGAAGGCAAGTTGAGCTTTAATGCGATTAATTATAAACTGAAGATGAGAAAACCTATGCACAGGTCTTGCTCAGTGACAAAACGCATCAGGTACTCAGCACTGTAAAAGGTGAAACAACTTGGAAAATTCACAGTTAGAAGATTTTATGAAATCTTGTCTAAATGAAACGAAATGTTGTCTAAATACATCCAGTTGAATACACCCTAGCTAATTTGTTCATTTATTTTCAATTTTTTCCTCTCTTAATGATTTCATTTCTGCTCTCCGGAATGGAGATACTGCACTAGATTTCAAAGCAAGAAGTAAGATAATTATTACTAAAATTACATAGAATGTATATGAAGATAAAACCTGTATTAAGTTCAAGCTTATTGTTTGAACTGTGCTGTCTTCTCAATGATTATGTGACTTCCATGAAAAAACAGATTTTTTAATACAGAATTTCATTATCACTTCATTTAATTAAACTGTAATAGTTAATGTCACATTGCAAACAATGCCTTACACCCTTGCTTCTTGGATACATATTTATTTTTACTTAGGGAAAATTCTAATAACTATGAATGCAGGTGACTTCAATGGGATAACAATGTGAAATGTTATCCAGTGTATTTAAGGCATTAGTATGTATTCTAAAGAATTCTAACATTTTGACAGAACTTAAACACAAATCATTGTGAATCACCTCATCTGTTATTGCCAAATCAGAAGACATCTTAAAAAAAACCCAAAAAACAACAACATCAAAATCCTTCATTTCTTCTTGAGTGTGATTTCCAGCATTTATTGGGACATCAAAGTTGTTCCAGTAATACAATGGCTGCTGCAATGTTTGAGTTACTGATTCAGCACCAAGAACATTAGCAAGATCTGCAACTGCCCTGGGAATGCAGGATGGCATTAAGCCACTCCTTTCCTAGCACAGGATTCTCAAATACTGGGTACATAAAACCTATGTCCACTGTATTTTTCCAGTTTCACCAATGCAGAAAGGTATAATAGGATCCCTTCAATGGAAGTGGAAACTGTACCTTTGATTTCAAAACTAAAGAGATTAAAGCAACTAGAATTCATTCCTCAATTCTGTAGCTATTAGTACTTGACAAATTGTTGGGTTTTTTTCTAAAAGTCTGTATTCAGTGCTAAAAAAGTATGAGCTGTTACGAATTTCTTTTCCTCTTATGTCTAATGAGCTTGTATGATTGCCCTGAGTATATTACATAGGCCTCAGAGAGATTCTGTTTTTCTATTCAGGAATTAAAAGAAGCAATCAGCATAGTTTGTCTTCTTTCCATATTTGCCCAATTTCGTGTAAGAAACTTATATGTCAAAATATATGTTTCCATTAATCTGTATGAAATATGATGTGAAAACAGACTTTCAGAAAAGCTTCAGCTATACTTTGTCTCAGGACCAAAAAGGAGGTTAATGAACTGTTTCCAATATTATTAGCCATTATATTTGCTGTTGTTAAAACCTGTAGATTTTATGGGGGTATTTATGAAGGTAAAAAAAAGTATTAACATTAATTAATTAATTAGTAATTATGTATTTAATTTGCAGATTTTGCCAACAGTCTTTAGTTGCTGGAAAATTGTAGGTCCTGTTATAGTGCATTCTAGTAGTCATTTTCACAGAAATAATACTGGATTTTTAGGTACTGAAATAACTGTAAAATCTCTCATTTTGTCACAGACTCCATGGAATGACATGAGAATTACAGAAAATTAGAAGAGTGTTAAGTTTCTGTCTTTCATAAGTACACAGAGGACCTCGGGTTATTTGTATAATACCAGATACTTCTAAAATGAGAAGAAGTCCAAACCTTATATCAGAGAAGACAGGAAGAAAAGAACGAGTGGGAAGAAGAACTGAGAGGCCAAGGGACAGTGAGGCTGGCAGAAGGAAGGAAGAAGAGGGAGGCAGGTCAGGGGGAAGTAAAGGAGAATTCTTGGCTACTACTCTTTCTATACTGTCTCTTCTTCTTTGGCAATGAATGAATTGATTTGTATATACTTATCAGTTTTTATAAGTAGCCCAGAAATCCAGACTTTTATGGTATTTTTGTATCCATGACAGGTACCAATTTACTTTATTTCCTATTAGTACATTTCATGGATCCTTACATGAGTAAATGGTAGAATGGTTTGGATTGGAAGGGGCCTTAAAGATCATCTAGTTTCAACTCCTTCCACTAGACCAAGCTGCTCAAAGTATCATAAATACTCTATTAAAATGATGTTTGTAACTGATTTAGACAGTCTGAAATGCTTTACTTGTCAGCTTTGCCCACTGCATTGAACTTCCAGACATGTGTTTGGAGTGGCCATAGTGATTGCATTTGCCCATTGCAAATAGGGCGACGGCCATATGCCAGTCAATCGTGTTGCACAGGAAGTCACAAGACACCGGTACGTTTACATCTGGTTACAGGCATTATCACATCTGTTAGTGTGACTCATTCTGTTTAGTGAAGGTCATAAGCCATTTGAAAAAACATTTTCCTTTAAAGTGTTGTTAAAACTATACCAAGATAATTGGTCACTCCAGCTGAGAATGTCTTGCCATGAAGCATGAAAATATGAATGAGACCTGCTGAAAAAATAAGAACATGTTAGAGAGATTTGTAAGGGGCTTGTGTCTAAGAGAGTTTCAGATATACAAGCTGCAAGCCTGAAAATGCTGCATGTCTTTCAATTAACTCATAATAACTGAGTTATCAGATGATGGAAAAATGGGCTCTACTAATTCTTCATCAGACTTAGGTCATGTCTTGCCTCTGTCAGAAGCTGGCTATCAGACTTGAAATACTGTCTGCATCTGTCACCTCCATATACCCTCTCTGAAGCTGAATGAGGATCTCTGTGATTTAAATATTTACATTGGCTGCCTTTTAATGTTTATAATGTTAGTAGCAACTTTATTAGGTGGATTGTGTCAGGACTGTAAATATTAGCTTGGATATTAATAGTAGTCTTACAAACAGAGTAAACTGACTTAATTTACTTTCCTATTCAGTCTAAATTAAAAATTGTATTGTTGGAAACAATACAACAAGGAGCAAATCCCAGCTGATGAAGTGTTCAGTATATACACACAGTTTCTTTCTGCACTTCCCTAATGACAGAAAAAAACTGACATGCAATTGCACTAAGCCATCAGTCTGCTTATGCCACTTACGCTGAACTGATGTGAAAAAAATTATCAACTTTGGGGCAATAAAGCTAATGAACCTCAGTTCAGTTGAATGTCTTATTAGTTAGTGAAAGCAGCATAATCATTATAGACTGTGCTGATTCAACAAACTAAAGGAAAAAGAGGAAATAGAGTACTGTAATTAGAGAGTAATAGCAGTAATAGAAGAAAATAACTTCAGTTATGCAGTCCAGTTTTGAGAGTAAAATCTTGGTTGTTGTGGAATATCCACTTAGAAAGATTTATATAACATGACAGTACCGTAGAATTCCTTACAAATAGGTTCTCTACCAAGTGGATCTAATAAGTTCTCTCTCAGTACTATTTGCCTTAGCTAATGGGCTCAGTGTTTCCATTTTAGATCCATCTTAAACGTCTTGATTTTGTCCGATATGAAGTCAATACATGAATTTTGTGGCTGTTACTTGTTCAGAAGAGAAACAAAGCTGGATCTGTCACAATTGGTGGCTAAAATTCTCACCAGAAAATATGAATTATATTCACCATTTTATTTTTAAAAAATGTGTTTACATATGCATTTTGACCAGAGATTAAAATGTCTGAAGATTTTGCATCAATAGCAAAATATTTATACATATGCATATATAAGTTTATATTTAGCTACATATGTTTCTTTAAAAAATTGGGCCAAGATGTGAAGTATGTTATACAGTTGTATATAGTTGTCATGGGTTGAAACAGTAGGACTCTAGAATTCTCTGGAAAGGACAGGGACCTGTGGGGGGGGCAGGTTTTGGATTTCATGTGCAGTTCTGACCATTCAGAAAATGGAAGGCGAGTTTTGGTAATACCCATATAAAAGCTGAAGCTGGGTTGGAGACTGTCTCTTTCTCCCCTCTCCGGTGAGCAGGTAACACTTGGACTGGCTGAGGAGAGCCCGGCTTAGGCCCTGACTGCCCCCGGGGTGGCCGGGGCCGGCCGGGCTCCAGGAGCCACTGCCCGCAGAGCAGGCAGGGCTGGCGGCGTGTCTGGGGCCGTGGTGGGGATTGGGGCCGGTGGTGGCAGGGCTGTGCCCCGGGCCCCCCTGGCTGCCGCCTCCCCTTGCCCAGGCGAAGGGTAGGATCTCTCCCCCTCCTACTCTACGCTGGACCTTACAGAGCAGCTGCCAGCAGCTCACACCATCAGATGGAGGGATAGAAGACGAGGTATCCATCAGCCTCCCCCCCACCAGCATGGCTTTGAAACATTTGCAGCTGCCGCGGCAGAGATCACCTGACCACCGCAGGCCTGGGCAAGCTTTAGCTCTTTCCTGACACAGATTGAGACTTTAAAACTCTACGCCTTCTCGGAGATGAAAGAAAAGGCCAAATTGGAGACATGTAAAGGGACAATATGAAGATCTCAAATTCAGTAAAGGAAGAGTGACTTTTAAGTGGTAGATGACGAGTTGCCTTGGTTCTAGGCTGAAAATCTCCTATGGATTTTGGTAACAGGATAATCTTTTCAATCGTGGATAATAGAAATTGGGGAGATGATTCATGGATTTGAGCAAAAGTATCTGTGATGAACTGAGTGGACATTTTTGTGCCCTCATGAGAGGGTTGAACAGAGAGAGGTGAGAAGAAGCCCTCTGCCAGTGAAGAAGTGAGAAGACCATCTCTGTCCTCTGAGTTGAAAAAGATCCTTTGTTTTTTTGAAACAGCTCATTTCTAAAAGGTGCCGCCCCAATTTGGTGAAATCCATGGCCCATAGGTAGTCATGGGAAAGGCTACGTGATATGGGAAGTTCCACAAATGCTAATTCTTCTGGGTGGGCTGCTTTTGTGTGAAAGTTACCAAACCACAGGAGTGACTTCTCTCAAAGACTGAGTGAAAGACTGTTTTATAAGTGGTACTGACTTGGGGTTCTGAGTTTTGCCTCTTTACATTGTTTTTAAAAAATGAACAGTTTGTAGCGGGAGAAAGGATTGGTTTTAGAAATTAATTTGTGGTGGTCTTTTTTTTCTTTTTTTATTTTCTTCTCTTAGTGTATGTTAATAAAATCTATCTGTTTTTTGCTTCTAAGTTGAGCCTACTTTTGCCTTTTTCTTCCAAAATCCTATCTCTCAGTTAGCAAACAAATTTGGCAAATGTAAAACCACCACATAAATGGTGCCGTGACTTGGATAAGGAAACCTAAACCACAACAGTATCTGACGGTATTCAGCTCCAAACTGTGTGATGAAATCTTCCATGAAAAAGGGCTCTTCTTAAAGTTCTTCAGAAAGGTAGAAGAAAATCTTAGTAATACAAGCTAAATATATGATCCAGATGGACAAGTATTTAATTTTGTAAGAAGAAAGCAGCAGAAATCTGCAACTACATTATTGCTATGACTTGACAACCCAACAGCTGAGCAAGGCCTGTGGGTACAAAAAGGACTACACTGAGAAATTTCACATCAGTGTCTGCTGTGAATTAGGGAAGATGTTAGCACCATATATGAGGGAGAAAAAAGCCAAGACAAAATGCAGTAATTCCATGTTGAATTGTGAATTGATTTGGTTAGGCTACTGAAGAGCAGATGCCTGAGTACAGGGGAACCTGAAACCAGACAATTCAAGTACAGCACAATCCACTGTAGGCAGTATTCCATTATAGTGCAAGCAGATTCCACAAGCAATTGCTCTTTGTTCGAGAGGTAGAATCCAGATGTTATAATCATGGCTTTCTGGCCCTATGCACAGTACAAATCCACAGATCTCACTTCACATGCCTTACAATCCAGGTCAAAGTAGGATATAAAAGGCAGTAGGAGTAAAGAGAGAACATAATTTTTCTGAGTCTTTGTGGGTTTGTACTTTTTACTGGCCTTTGCCATAGCAGTATTTTCAGATTATAGTCTAAAACATGTTTTTAAAATATAATATAATGCTTAATAGAATTTTTTAAAGTCACTAATTACAGATCTCAGCAGTAACAGAAAATTCCTTACCCAGTTTGTGCACTGTGTGCAGTATAGCAATGGAATATAGGCAAGGTTTTACTCCCTTATTCTATCTAAAACTGTTTCTTCTATCTACACCGTTTTTTCTATTGAAATAATTTTTTCTACTTAAAATTGTTATATTTTTGTTTTAAAGCTAAAACCGCAATACATTTTTGTGCAGGGTGTTACAAACCCATGGCTGGTTTAGGTTGATGAAACTGAAAGTCCTGTGTTTCCCACTTTTCCCCAACCCAAACCAGCAAAAGGTATATAACTTTTCCATGGGTGTCCTGGACAGTGCATTAAAACCTAAACTCTTCTAAACATGAGAACTTAAAAAAAACCCACTCAAGATAGCAAAATGGATCTGTTGGTTTGGACACCTGCCTGCCATTGACAGGATTCGAGTTCAGTCATCTACTCTTCCAGTGACTCCTTAGGGTGACAAACACAAGTCATTAGTGTGTCCGGGCCATGAAGGCTTTTAAGACTGTCCATATTATCTCTGGCTGTGACATTGGCATGTGCCCAGATCCACCAAGACACCTGGACCTGAAATCTTTAACCTCAAGGGAGTTATAAACATATTGAATCTGTGTTTGAAGTCCCCAGCTGGCTGATCTTTCTGCATACTTCTTCAAGGGGTATGTTGTGACTCTTGGATACACAGTCATTTTGGTTGGTAACTCAGAGGATCAGGAATATTATCTCCCTTGAGTACATAAGTCTGTCAAATAGACTAAGAGTAGTTTCAGAAGATTTTGCAAGCATTTTTTTCATTCCCCACTCTCTTAATGTGCCATGCTGGCCTGAGAGTAATTATCACTGCTTCCATGAGAAAGGATTCATGTGAGGGTTCATGTAATCCAAGAAAGTATTCATTGAAATCCATGGCATCTCTGGAGACTTATTCATCTGGTGTATGTTCCCCATCACACATGCTTGCTCTCATGTCCAGGATGATCTGTTCCATGATCTTACCAGGCACTGAGGTATGGCTCACTAGTGGGTAGTTTCCAGGGTCATCCTTTCCACGGTTTTGAAAAATGGGCTTGCTGTTTCCCTTTTCCCAGTCACTGAGGACTTTGCCTGACTGCCACGACTTCTCAAATATCCTTGGGAGTGTCTTGGCAGCATTGACTAATTCTGTCAGGACTCTGTGATGCAACTCATCAGGTCCCATAACATGATATATGCTAAGGTTCATCAGGTGGTGTTGAACCTGGTCTTGTCCTAAAATAGGAGGGACTTCATTGTCCCTGCTGCTGCCTTAAGGTTCAGGGTCTTGAAACATGTAGGAAGAGAGATTGCCACTGAAAACAGGAGAAAAAAATTGAGTTCCTTAGCTTCCTCCATGTTTGTTGTCTTATTTCTGTCTTATTGTCTTCTTTAATCTTCATTTTCTGGCCAATGTACCTGTAGGAACCTTGGGTTTTGGGGGTTTTTTGCATGCCTTGAAAAATTCAGCTCAGGACCTAATAGCAGCATAAAGTTTGAAGCCCAAATCCATGAAGACATTTTGTACTTAGCATCACACTGGCTTCAAAGTGAGATGGCGTTTGGAATGGACTTGGGTTTCTAATATTTGGTAGAGCTAGGTCTTTGTCTCATACATTATTCAGTCAACATAATAAAGAATAAACCACAGAACTTTAGCTATTAACTTTTCTTCATAACTTTTGTATATTGTCTGGAAAAGAACATTTGAAACACAATTTCAAAAACCATTCTTAGTGCCTTTTCTTTCAGGTTTTTTATTCTGCATTTCAAAGTTGTTGAGAGTTTAGTTTAATGTTACAATGTTTTTCCCATGAGGTAGACTAAGTAATTTTGGCAATATAAATGTTGATTCTGAGGTATTGATGTGGGCAAATCTAACATTCATTATACTTTTGCAGTAACTTGGAAATAGCTCCAGCCATTAAATCTTGTATAATTGAAAATTTGAATACAACCTAAGATACAACCATGGCTTGTCGTCATCTTTTGTGTATGTTCTATGATTTAGAACAGAATGTCCTTATCCAGCACTATCACTGGAGATATTCAAGAACCATCTGGATGTAATCCTGTGCCCTGTGCTCTAGGATGACCCTGCTTGAATAGGGAGGTTGGACCCGGTGACCCTCTGTGGTCCCTTTCAACCTCATTCATCCTGTGACTCTCTGATTATTGAGACTAAACTCATGTAAATTTTGGATGGAAAAATACCAAACATAATTTGCAACCAGGACGAACAGGTATTTGTGCAATCTGTTGGCATGTTTGGGTAACTGTCATGAACAACTCTATTAACGCAACTGAAATTGTTTGTAGTGGCAGTGACTATGAAATCTTGAAGCTCCCCATGGTCACCAACTGTCCCCTTACCCACCATCACAAAACTGTCTGGCCTTTTATGACATGGGCTCAAAATACTTACATACATTTCTCATGGGGTCATATGAGAAATATTTAAGTGCTGCTTTTTTCACCATATATTCTGAAAATATATTTGGGGGATTTTTTTTCTCCTCAATTTGACTTTCTAGTGTAAAGCAAAAAGCAACAAAAATTCTGAATAATGCTCTCATGTTCAATATCATGACCTAAGATAAACAAAGTGCAAAACCAAAAGCAGAGTTAAGCCTTTCAAAAAACTGAGGTTAAAAAAGGAATTAAAATTAAAGAAAAACGTGTATTGGGCTAACAGTAGGTTGGTACTCAACACATGGCAATACATAAGTACATTCATGCTGTTGAGGAAAAAAACAGTCAGGTACTGGGACAGGCTCTTTCAAGTAACAGTAGAATTTCCTGGATGGTTGGTCTGGTTTTGATTGCACATGGATCCTTCTCTTTGCCCAGAATGTCTGGTGATACAGACATTGCCATCACAGGGTGTGATGCACCCAGCTAACAGATTATCTTTCTGGCTCTGCTGCACTCCACAGGGTCTAACACAGGCCAAAGTCTTTCCTCTGGTTTGCTATCTCTGCATCTCTGTTAGTAGTGCCAAAGCCCTGTCATGCGGATAACTGACTGGCAGTAAACTCCATAGGTATGAATTCCATAGGTGTGAGGAGCTCTAGATCAGCACAACCTGACCTTCATGTCTTCTGTGGGAAAGGTACTCTACTGTTGTAACTGCAAGCACTTGAGCAGCCTGCAGAGGACTTCTGGTCACTGTTTTTCGAACAACTGCCCTCCAAAAATATGCCTCAGTCTCACAACTGCTTGTTCTGTGATCCTGAGATTTCCTGTCAGTACTTACAGAGAAGATTTGCATCAGAAAATACAAAACCTGCAAGGATGTGGGAGAAATCTTTGGTGTTATGGTTTTCATTCACCAAATAAAACACACCTCAGATGCTTCAGTTCCTTCAATCTATGTCATGTCAGTGTTGAAATCCAGGAAATAAAATTAAATAAAATTCAAGTGTGGAGAGCACTCCCACTTCAAAATGGAAAATATCCCATTTTCATCTTCCAAAAAAATTTCCCAGATTTTGCCATGGTAAACAGCCTTTTTGAATTTCTAATTTTATATATATATATATATATATATATATATATATATAACAAAAAACAAACAAACAAAACCCAAAACAAAGCAAAAAACTAAACAAAACAAAACAAAAAACAAAAACAAAACAAAACAAAAAAAACCCCAGCAAATGTAGAGGGCAAAATTTAAAAACTTTCTATTTTAAGCTTAAAATTAGCCTTGAACTACATGTTCACAAAAATTCATTACCTTTTCTGCTCTGTTTCAAACTGGAAAGAAAAATTTCTCTTAGAATCGTTATGGAACTGGAAAAAAACTTGTTTGAATTAGCTGAATGCATCATTCCCTTGGTGATGATACGCAAAAAATTTAGGAAATGTCACTGTTTCTTAACCAAAAAAAATCAGACCTAATCAGATGAAAAGAGAAAATGATTGATCAGATGAAAAGAGAAAACAACCACTCTGTTATAGGCATGATGGGAGCAGGACAAAGGTTCCACCAGACATTACAGAAGCAGAAGGCTACTATCTTCCACTCCTGATGGGGAGTTGTATTCATGGTTGACTGATCTCTAGTTCAAAGTAATCTACAAACACTGAGTATTTCAAATATCATACTGAGATAGGGAGCTGTTATTCTTCCTGTTGGCATTACAGATTTTCTCTTAGACTGGGCAGAAAGGTCAAACAACTGGCATAGAGTCATGGAAGGAAAAAGAGTGTTTCACTGCAGTATTATCTTTCAGTCCAGTGCTCAGAAAACCTCAGTTGTTTTCTCATCAGCCTAATATATTTGGGGAGTTTTCAACACATCTCAAAAGAAAAAACAAACAAAAAACCTAACGAGAAAACACCTGTTGTTTAATAGTCAGCCTCTAAATGAGAAAGATGTCACTTTTCTAAACGTCTCTTCACATGTTTTCACTCTTATATTTATACTTTTAATGTCTGTTCAAATACAGTGAGACGATAATATTTACATTACTGCCAGGTGTGATGCACTAATGGGTTATGGTGGAATAAAAAAGGCAGTAAATGTTCCTGTACTCCTTTTGCTTTACATTGTTTTGACATAGCCCATTTGTAGGAGATCTACTGCTTCATCCACCTTTGAGTGGAAATGAGAGACAGCTTACATTAGTAGAGGAAAGAACATAGTGAAAAGATGACACCCTTTAATCTAGCTTTCTGTTTAGTTGTTAAATCACCTTGCATGTTTTCACATCCACAGGCTTACCCTTTGAACACTTATCTTTTTGCAAACTCATGTATGCATTCCAGCATGGCAAAAGCCACGTCCATAATAAGTGTACAGGCAGTGAAGTGCACGTATGGAACAACATTTTTATCCAAATGATCCATAAAAGAACTGTCAGACCTTTAGTACACCTGGGGGTACGCAGATGTGAGCCTTCAGCTCCCTGAGAACCTGCCCCAGGTAAGAAAGTCCACCAGAAGACCAGTGAATCTGAAGCAATTACTACTTTATTCTTTTGTCCTATGGAACCTGTCTCTGAAATGTAGATTTAACCTCAGGCATTTTGTGTACATACCTTCTTTTGTCTCCATAAGCTCCACAAAATGCAGTACAGTTTTCTTAACCGATAGTCTGATTTTATGAAATATGCTAAGAAAGAAGACCTATTTTGAGCACAAATTTAGTCTATAGTTTTGTCTGGAAAAATGCACACATTACTGCCAACCTAAGCACTTCAGTATTTCTAATGTTTTAGTGTTTTATAACATCCATGTTTTTAATCATGGAAGTCTTTCAAAGTGGTTAAGCAGAATGCCCTTCTGTAACTTGATTTCAGTGGGCTACCCAGGGTAGGATTTGATCAGAGCAAGGTTTACAATATACGAAATGCATAAAGCTAGGTAGATGCTGAAACTGAAGACCAGTCAATGAAGGAAAATTCCCCAGTGCAGATACATTTTCTAGTAGAGAGAATTCTTTGTGCTTCCTTAGGGATTAGGAAGAAGTTATTTAAAACCAGCTTTGAAATTCTTCTGACATCAATCAGTACACTATGACCACTACACTGCTCATTCTTTCATGTTTTTTGTCGATTTTGTTTTGTTGGTTTTGTTTTAAAGTGCCTTAAATTTTGAGTTCTTTCAATCTCAAGAATGTCACACTTTCCAGGATAAATTACCTTCTCTCACTTGGTTAAAATCTAGTAGGACCTTTATAAAAGTTCACTAAAATATCTGAGATTTTCTGAAGAATTCAACATCTTGATTCACACATCCATCTTAATACTTCTTTTTGATACTAAATACGATGGGAGGAAATAAGGGATCTTTTACATCCCTTTAAAAACAAACCACATTATAATTAAGTGATATGCAATGAGGACGTAGCATATTGATCCTACATGGCAAAATGTTGGTGGATAAAACTCAGCTTAAGGAGTCTTTCTCAGCATCTGGGCTGTTTTGCTGCTACTTTAGTTTTTGACTATAGGCCCCTAGGCTCTTACAGTAGAGCCAGCAGGGATTTAGAACATAAAATTCGGGCTGAAGCGCAGAAACTAACGTTTTTGCATTTAGACCTTTAGTGGATTGACCCATTTTGGACTTAAATCTTCAGAGTGAAATTGAATATGCGCTAAACGTTAAATGTATAATTGCATTTCTGTCCCATTTAAAATGTATTTACTGTGTTTCAGCTCCATGGCCATAAGAATTTGCATTTTTACTCTGGAAAGGTTTCAACAAAGAGTCCAGAGAATACCTGAATCCTAACTGCCCTGTTGCTTAGCCATTTGACACACACATTAAATATGAAATAAGGATTTGGATGTCTTCTTCACTAAGAAAGAATAAGTACAAGTTTCTCACTCCCTGCATAGGTGGGCTATTAAAAAAACAACTAATGAAGGACTAGTGCAATACACACAGTACAAGTTACAGAGATACTGCTTCAAATGAAATGGGATGTGACAGCAACATTTTGTAAGGAACCCAGGGTAGCAAATATGGAGAATTGCCCAAGCTCACCTCCTGGACTGGGTCAGCCACAGGAAATAGGCAAACAGGTTACTTAACTGAATCTTGTAAGAAAGACTGTGTTAGAGACAAGGCTGAGCATCACGGACCATGACAATGGGACAGCTGCTTTGTGCGTGTATGTAGGCAGAAGTCCTGCCAGGCACCCACCTGATACAGGCATCTTGAGGATATTTCTTGTGATCATGGAGTGTATTTTAGTGACTAAACCTTTTGGTTCATTTGCCATCTATTTTGGCAACAGACAATATTTTGTGGACTCTGCACTGCATTTCTTTATAAACATTTTCCTCACCCACTCAAAAAGGAATGATTTCCTGAAGTAGTTTACAATAGTCAAGAAACACAGGAAGACGTTTCCAATTACAGCTGAAACCATCAACCTAAGCTATTACACAAAACCTCAGTTCTCTGTGGCATTATTGGGATTAGGGTTTAGTTGCTTTTATTGTGGAAGTTTGAAATGTCTTTCTTAAAGCTTTTATTGCCTTATAAAACAGAATACTTGCCGTACTACAGAACTTCAATTTTAAAATGTTTTAAAACGAAATATATTGAAATGTCTAGCCTACTATTCAACAAAAAGAATGAACATTATTGACCACTTAGAAATTTAATGCTTACCACAAGAAACAACAATATCCTTATGGCACAAAAATATGATTTTAAGGGACAGTTATGAGCTCAATGGGCTTTTTTTCCTCCACTGTATAAAAGGTAAGTCATGTCTGAATGTCTGCATACAGAACGGAAAAACAAGCTTATTAGAAATAATCCTTGCTTTGCTCAGTGGCAAAATGCATTTATTCTGTATAAATATCACAACAAGGAATGACAAGGACTGATTTTCAAGATCATAAATATAATGAATTTGTCTTCTACTGGCCACAATGAAAATGACAATAGTCTCATTTTATTACTTTAAAAGTTTCTTTAACAAAGAAAGAGGTGATGGGGAGATTCTGTACTTAATTTTCTATTTCAGTTCATTACTGAAAGGTGTTTTATGGCAACTACCATTAAACCCAAAGAAGATGTGGCATAAAAATGGCTGGTTTTAATACACAAGTCTGAAGAGATGTTGTCTTTTACTTTACTTGGATTTTTATGTGTTTGGTTTCCTCTCAGTTCTCATGGTGTGATTGCAGCAGTGTTAGGATGTTAGGATGAGCAAAGCATCTGACTGATGATTCTTTCATTCATACTGGCTTTGTAGCTTTAAATATCCTACTAGTGTACTCAGTCTGGACTATGAGTCACGAGGCAATGTCATAGTTTTGTCTGTCTTTTACAGTACATCCAACACCTAGCTCCACTCAGTGTTTTGAAATAATTTTTAAATGTGCCTATGGTTTTCTTCTTTCTCATTTATTTTTTATTTACTCTAATATAACTTTATCATTTATGATGATAAAAAAATGCAAAATGCTACTAAAATCTTTAGAAGAATTAACAACCTCCTTATTCAAACCCCTTTTCTGCATCTTTCTTTGGATCAGTCTACATACACACTGTCTAGATATTAACTGGATACTTTTTTAAAATATTAATGGATAAGATGCATAAAAAGTAAGCTGAAAAATAATTCAGGGTCAATTTTGAAACATGTTCAAAAACTGAAGAAATTCAGAAATGCAACTTTCTGCATTCACTGCTGTAGTGCTTTCAAAGTGCTCCAAGATATCTCCATATACATATGCTATTAATTTTGTTTTCAATTTCGTGTTAAATTTGCTGCCAACTAAATTCCTTTTCCTAGTAGTTTGTAAACACATCTGTCCAGCACAAAAACGAAACCACCAGCAGTTCATTTCACGTATTTCTAACAAATGTTCAGGAAAATGTGACTTGTATTCACTATTGATCTTGCCGGGACTTGGATGAAATTCCTTTTGGCAGTGACGAATATCCTTTCTATGCATTTGCCCTCTGCTTCTTACTAAAAAGAAAAAAAAGAATGAGAATTTCAAAGTTGACATCATTGTTGTATAATAAGTTCAGAGAATTGGAAAAAAATTAAACAGCAGATAATTCTAATATTATTATTTACAATGTTTACTTGTTATTAAAACAATTATACAGCCCAAATTACAAATTATGTAGATGTTTAGTATAAATGACATTTGCCTATTTCATGCTCATGCTGAAAGCATGCTTGTTCATATATCAGTAGGATTTGTGTGCAAAGAAATGTGATACATTTGCCAAAGACAGAAATGCCTACATATAAATATTAAATTTCTTTGTCTACTTGATGGTGTTTTTTTTCCTATTACTCTGCTTTTCTTTCCTATTATTCCAAAAAATGGAATAATATGGAGAAATGGAAACAGCAAAAAGGTTTTGATAAAGTTGTGGCACAATAATCAAAGAAAGGTATTAAGTAGCTTTGATAAGTTTTTAAAAATTATTTTCAAGGACACAAACTCATCAATATACTTACATTCTCTACATAAGACTAGAAATAAATTAGACTTCCCAAATACCAGTCTATACAGGTTTAATTATTTTCAAGGCTCCTTTTGCTTTAAAGCAGTGCATTAGCTTCCAAATTAGATTTAGCCTGTTGGGAATGAGCTGAGAGAGTAGACTTAGACATGCTATATGGGAACAGAAAGACAAAACCATACAGACTCATGAAATACAATTTTTTTTTTAATATTTTAAGTAAACTAAAAAGAAGGGATGTACAATTTATTTGGCTTTGCAGAAGTCCTTTAATCAAAATCCACTGAAATATGCATTCACTGTATTCAAATGAATTTTGCCTATCAATTTTCAGGGCTCAATGCACTGAACAGCTAAACCACACCTCTGCATTAAAGGTACACTTCAATTAAATAAAAACATGCGTTTAATTTAATTCCTCAAACAAGTGGGTTGAGACAGGCTGTATGAAGTTTAGAAAGGCTTTCAGAGATGCATTGCTTTCTCTGCTCCTTCTTGGAGTGGCATCACTCATAGGTGGTTACTAATGAACTGGAGCATAAGAATGTTCCTTTCTCAGAGATATTTTAGGCATCTCTGCTCTTTTCCCATCTCCTTTTAGCACCCTTCTTTTGCAGACTCAAACCCTCCTACTACAAGTCATCCTTCCTAACTTCAGTACTACGAAAAATTTTATCTCAGGGCTTTTGGCAAAACTCACACTTCCTAAAGACTGTTTTAAAACTTCACCAGGATGATTTTATTCCTGTCTATGGGAGCAGTTTTAGTACAATTTCCTTGTGAATGCACAATATTTCAACAAGGAGATAATGTTTTCTGAACGTGTTCCTTGTGATCACAGTTTAATCCCTGGAACTGCCAGCTGCTCAAAACTGTCAGCCAGAGTTTAAATGAAATATCCTGTTTCAGCAAGCAGTGCATAATCAGAAACCAATCCTCCATCTCCCTATAAACAAAACCCCTATAACTTTAATTTGGAGCATTCAGGCTGTACTAAAAAGTAAGAATTAGTTAAATATAAGGAAAGTTGTATAATGCTGTTTGGCTACTTGAATAGATCACTGCAGATGTATCATTCTTATAGTGATTTATGTTATAACAAAAATATTTATTCCCCTCCAACCTTAATTAACCATGAAAAGAGAAAATATTACAATCAGTATATTAATACAAAAATGTACTTGTACCTCTCTTTGCCTTAAAAGTGAAGTAGCATTCTCTGACTTGAATAAGTTTGTGAGAGTTACTTTTCCTTCTGTCAAAGGAACAAGAGTTCTCTGAAGTCTTCACAGTTTTGCACAATCTAGTTTGATGTGAGGCACCTCCTTCCAACCTGAATACTGCTGCAGAGGAGTTCATCTGATCTTGGTTGTTGGGGGTTAGGTTTGTTCCTTCTTTCTCTAAAGAATTTTTTCCCCATAAGTTACCAAGGAGACCAAGTGTTGGATACTTGAGAGTACTTAACCAAAACAAAGAGGTGGACAAAGTTGGAAAGGGGAGATAATGCAGGTAAAAGACAGAGCTTGAGGCAGCTGTGGGCTCTTCTTTTTCCGGCGCTGGGGGAGAGAGAGAGAATGACTGTTGCTGGCTGGAAGAGTTTCACTGTGGCCAAAGGGATCCAGTCCTAGGAAATCTACTATCACCGACTCGGCTTGAATCCTGAGCTTTCTCTGTCACCCGCGGGAGCTGGGCCGGCTCTACCTCGCCTTCGGCTTCTTCAGCGCTGCTCCTCTTGCTACAGCGTGACCCTACACCCCCTGCACTGCCGGGACATCCTGCCCCTGCCTGCCGGGACACCCTGCCATCCCAGCTACCAGCCCGGGACTTTTCCACTGTTTCAGCTTGGTGCTCTGAGGATCCTGCAGGGACACCGAAACCAAACTGCCCTGGGTTTTGTGAAACAAAGCCCTCAAGGTTCTTGGTACTGTTTTCGTTTGTTATTAATGCCGTAGTTGTTTGGTGGGGTTTTTTTGTGTTTGTTTGCTTTGTAATACATACTAGTAAAGAACTGCTATTCCTATTTCCCAAATCTTTGCCTAAGAGCTTCTGATTGTAAATTTATAATTGAAAAAGAAAAAAAGGGGTGGAGAGGGGGTTTACACTCTCCATTCCAAAGGAAACTCCAGTTGTTTTTTTTATTACCTGGCAGATACCTGTCTTCCCAAACCACAACATTGGTGAATGGGAAAGAGCCAAGAGGGTGGATGCAGTCTCCAGTGGCAGCAGGGAGTGTGGGATAGGAGCCAAGAAGGCTGGAGGGATGCTGTGGGAAGGACACTGTGCCCCATACAGAAGTGACTGGACGGGGGATGCTTTCAACTCCAACACAGGAATACCTTGTGACTAAAAGGGAAAAAGAGAACTGTGATTAGTAGAGATCAAGAATTCTAATATTTTCTGCTGAAATTAATTGTTATAAAAACAATCTTTACAGGGTTTAAAAATAAAATTAGTTTAGAAGATACAGCTCCTGGATTTTAAGGGTCCTAATCAGCTCAGGGTACCAGGGGCATCACATGTAGTCCAGGGGTGTAGGGCAGCTTGTGGGGCAGACTGACAGATGCCAGCTCTGGAGCTCCCACCACCAGTACCATTTTCATGGCAAGGTTGTCCACAGCCAGCAGTTAAGCAGCATATTTTCTTGAGATGTTTCCGTGATGATGAGCTACTGTTTTTCCTGGCATATTGTAGTGGTTTAAGGCAGATTTTGGGAGGAAAATCTCCTAAGGGGGCCCTCCCTCCCCTCCCCAAACCAGTTCAGGGAAGGAAAAAAAAAAAAAAAAACCTCCTCTGAGAGCAGTGGAAAGAACCCTTTTTATTAAACAGATAAAGCACTCCCCAGCACAATAAATTCGACAATACCAGATGACAAGAACTTCGTGCTGCTCTGGAGAGATGACAGGATTAGAAAATAAGTCCTTCCTGGAGGTGGTTTCTCTGTCTCAGTCCCTCTGGCACTGGGAAACGCTGCGCAGGATGGATCTTGGTGGGTTCCAGGTACGAGCCTCCACGGCGCTCCCCCGAGTCCTCAGTCCAGAGAGATTTTAACAGTTCCAAGGGAAGACAAAAAAAAGAGGAAAAAAACAGAAAAGAAAAAAAGAAAAAAGAAGAAAAAACCAGGAGGAGAGGAAAAAAAGTGAAGCTTCTTCTCCTCTGCTAACTACTTCCTAACTAGCTAACTAACTACTGAAGAAGAAAAGAAAACAAACAAACAAACAAACAAACAAAAAACCAACAACAACAACAACAACAACAAAACAAACCAAAAAGAACCCAATCTCTCCATCCCTTGCCGTGTGTTGCTGAATCCAACTCTCAAGGTCAGCCGGCGGAGGAAAATTTCTGAAAACAAACCGCGCGCCTCTCCCTTCCTCCTGCTCCCAGACCCAACACCAAAGGCACACAGGGCAATATCCAACAGAGATCCAACAGACAATTGGGGATACAAACCTCAGAACGTCACCCCAGGACACATTTATATTTTCACTGGATTTTTTTTTTCCTAATTTTATTGTTAATTTGAAAGTGACAGTATACGTTCAGTCAGTAAGTCTGTTTGGGGTTTGGGTGTTCAGCTTCTTCACTATCATGTCATGGGTAGATGAACGAGATACAGGGAAAACTAAAGCCTTCCATCTCTTAGTCAGATCTTCTCCATCTTTCTCTTCAAGGTGCCTCTATGCACATTCACTTTTCTAAGATAAAAAAGCATCTAAAGTTTGCAGTACTGCACTGAACTGCATTGAGAGGTTACTGAGGGACTTGGAACTTTCCAAACAAACAGTTCTGGCTTTAAATGGACAGCGTAGGAGTGTAGGACAAACCCCAAGTAGTTCTGAATATTACCTACAGAAACAGCTCAAAATGTCTCTGTTTAAGTCTCATTAAAGTGAGCTGTTAAATTGTGTGCCTTCCTTGTCAAACACAGGTTTTATGAAGAACTGGTAAATTAAATAAAAGGTTATTTGCCTGTAATCTGAGTTATATATGCTTCATATTTGATCCATTCTTAGTGGAATATGAAATTATGGAAATATCAGCTGGTTATTTTATTTTAGTATAAAATATTTTGTACTGTAGAAAAGAGCACTACTGGGTGTGCTACAGTAAAAGACACTGACATTTGAATGCGTCCCATTAGATTTTATGTTTTTAATTAAGATATATCAATTGAAAATTTAGTAATCCTAAACTCTGCCAGCAGAGGAAAAGAAGAAATCCAGTTAATGTCAGATTTTTATGTTAAAAAAAATTTTGGATGAATATTCAGATAACTAAGTTTTGTTGTAAAACACTTAGAATTAAAATGATGGACACCTCAAACTGCCAAGAAGAATGCTGTTTTGTACCAGCATACTGGTGCAACCTTCCCTTCTACATAAAAACTTTATGCAATTCAGTCTCCTGGATTCTTGCTGAAAGGCACTTTTTTTCCTGTTATGATACAGAAATACTTTGTGCCCTCTGTCCATTTCACCACCTGGATGGGTCAGCAGTTCATTTCCTGCTCAGGAGGCACTTTGGGTGCTCCTCACCCCTGATGACTGTGAAACTTCTCTTTTTATGGTGTAGGCAGTTGGACCTGCAGGGATGCCTGGCTGTAAGCGGCAATAGTCAGGTAGTCAGGGAAAAATTCTTAAAGTATCACAAAAAACAACAAAGTTGGTTCTCAAAACAGAACAACAATTTATCCTTCAGAATGAAAATATTTATCACCAAAAAAAAATTATTGCAAAAATCCCCCAAACCTCTACAGATTTATAACCACAAAATCTTTGCTTACATTTTTTAGCAGAAAGCAAAGGAAGGTTTGATCTTTTCCAAAACACTACGAACCCCATAACTCATTGCCCTGTTTTCACGCCACAGCTACTCCCACATGCCCAGCTGATATACAACAGCCCAGAGCTCCATTATTCCAACAGCCCTAGCACAGTATTTCACTTGACTTCTCATAATGTTGTCCTTGAGAAAGACACTAGGAAGCTAACATTTTTTTCAAAGCCAAGCTTATGCTTTGCATATGTATTTCTAAAATTCAAACTTCCAGACTTTCTAAAGTCCTTTATCCTTTATTCTATTTCAGACTTTTGTCTGAAAATTTATATCACACACATGAACACAACTAAGTGCAGTTCCCAATATTTGTTTTCTGAACTTCGCTAACTTTAGTGGTGTTTGATCTCCTAGCTCTGGGACAAGAAGATTCCTATGGTTTATAGTGGTTATCTTATCTGGGCTTACACAAGCTTATAATGACATTACCTACATCACTTCTGTCCTCCCCTGAAGGATACACTGTGTTCACCACCTCCATTGAGCAATTTTCTATTGTACTGGATAATCACCTTTTATGAAAATATATTGATTTTTGTTTATGACCTTTTAGTTACTAGTTATTCCCTAATTGCTCTATATATGAAGAAGGTTTAGCTATTTCAGAGTGATGAACCTATATAGACTGGTAAGGAAATTCCTCCTAAACAAGTGTGCAATAGCAAATGGTGGGTTGACGTATGAGGATTATTTATTGCAATCACTTTCACAGGTTTTATTCTGCTAACATTTAGGATTTAAATTCCTCCCTCCTCTCCTCTTTATTCTTATAATTTATATATGTGTACATACATATGCTTATATGATATCCTGAATGTAAGAAATATACTGTATACTCAAATACAGACATGGCAAGTGAAATTCAGTCAACAACTCCAATTTTCAGGAAGACTGTAGAAAGCTGATCCTTTGAAGCTTGCTGACAATATCATGACGCTGTGGTAATCAAGTCCTTTTGTGGAAAGATTCCTTCTGAAACTGCACAGCTTGTCTGTTTAGGATTCCTAAGACATTTTCACAGCCCTCCTTGGAGAGCCATATATTTTCTACATTAGTAGGAATGAATATAAAATATGGGGTTTTCTCATTTTATCTATCTTGGCAGTGTGCCATTTGGATTGACTTCAAATGTTAAGGAATTAATAAGTCTTTTTATTTTTTAATGCAGGAAGGTTGT
Source organism: Chamaea fasciata (assembly GCF_029207755.1). Lineage (NCBI taxonomy): Eukaryota > Metazoa > Chordata > Aves > Passeriformes > Sylviidae > Chamaea > Chamaea fasciata. The sequence continues at coordinate 32,895,846 of NW_027094086.1, read as the reverse complement.
GCTTTTCTCTCATGGACAAAAAAAGAAAGCAGGCTTCCCTTCTTCAAGTCATTTATACCCTTGTTAATTTAAGAAGTCAACAAAGGTTCAGTTCATTTAACAAACTTGCTCAAGTACATGCATGAAAGGATCTTTCATAATTTAAAATGTAATTAAGCTGCTCCCTTTTACTGAGTATGGATGTAATAAGCAGAACCAAGTTTTGTACATTACCTAAAAATATTTGAAGTACAAATTTTTTACAAGTCTTATACCTCAAAGTAGGTATGAGATTCCAGTCTGTGACAATATTTAATACTAGTAAATTTTTAATGTGTAAACACCTACAAGTTTTGCTGTCACTGGACATAAGAAATAGAAGAAAAGAAGGACTGTAGAGGAAATGCCATCTAAAAATCAGATTCCAAGTTTGACAAAACCTACCTCTGAAGAAAGATTGCATTCAGAAGTAAACTATAAAGCTTCATGTATTTTGTTTTAATTTCTCTCAAAATTAGGCAAGCTCTGTAAGAGCATTTAGGACAGACAAGCACTTTATGCTTCATGAAAATTATCTGCCCCCCTCCTTCACAGAGAACCCTGCCAACACAGAATTGCTCTCTAAGTCTGGCATCATTACAACCATAAATTATGACAGGTAGTCATCTCAAAAACTAGTTGATATTCTTTGTTGTGATTAGGTGAAATTTTTATTTTAGGCAGAAATTTGTTATGGCTTTCTCATTTTTTTTTCCAAACTTTAGTAAGAAAATAGGATTATATTTTTAATCATCCAGATGATGGCAGTATTTTCACAATTTAGTTACACAGTAAGACAATATTGTCGAAAAAATGAGATTTCCTGGTCAAAGCTCAGGGGCTTTGTCTTTCTTTTTCTCTCATCTTCAGTTATTCCTGCATTATCCATTCCTGTCCTTGTACTTCTTTACTTAACAAAAAGAGATTTACTTAAGATCTTGCTACTGTTCCCCAAGCAACTCTGAAGTGCTTTCTGCACCGTGTCACCTCACTAGTGTCACTTTTCAAAACAAATATTTCAGAGCAAATAATGCCTGGCTGTGCACAGATGTGCAGGAAAGGGAAAGGTGACAGGGTACTGTCTTGCCAGCCCCCAGCCATCACCCTGCCCCTGGGAAAGCTCAGCAAGTGCAGAGAGAGAAAGGATGTCTGAGGCATGGGGGAGTCCTGCCTGCAGCACTGAAGACACTGCGGCGCTTAAAATATCCTCTTTCCTCTGATGAGGGTTTTAGTTGCCTGTGCCAAAGGACCCTGGATCAGCCAAGGGAGAAAAAGCTTCCATTGGTCCTTCTTGACATTGTTTGGCAGCTGCATCTAAGGAGAGGGCTCATACCCTTGCTCTTACCCCAGGTGTCCTGCCACCCTCCCAATGTCCTGCCAGCCTGGCCGTCCTGTAGTCCCCCAGGTCACCCCCTGTTGTGGCAGCTCCCTCCAGCCACCTCTGGTTCTGCTCTCATGATTAGGAAGCTCAGGCTGGGCTGACATCTGAGTCCAGGTGAGCTTTGGAAGTAAGGTCTCAACCACCACATCTCCCCATGGGCTCAATGCAGGGTGCCTCCCTGGAGCACACTCAGCTGCAGAGAAGTGGGTGAGGCCAGGTCCCGTACTTCACCAACCTCTTCAGGAGACAGAGCAGCTCTCAGAGGATGGGCAGGGACACAGCTTCCTGTCCCCATCACGGCCAGATGGGTGTCCTGCTTGCAAAGCACTGTGAGCCTTGAACCCTGTGTTCCCTTCTGGGTAAGGATGGGCAGTGGCTTCCTTGTCCTCCACTCCTCACCAACCCTACCCCTCTGCTAGGTGCCAAAGGAAAAAAATGCAAAGCTGAAAACAGCTATTAGCCACATGGTGAGAATAGAAATGGATGTGCATTTCCTGACACAGATTTTGCAGCAACTGGGGAAGAGAGGGGAAAGTGGGAGATGAAAGCCTGAAACCTCATTAGTAGCCAGGCTACATTATCACTTGGTATCAGGGGAAACTGAGTCAATGGAGCCACAAAAGGTGTTTCCTTTTCAGCTGCTGTGATGGCATTAGGAATGTTCCTCTCTTTGAGAGCAGTATCCTTCACAAGGCCTGGAATCCCCTGGATATCCTCATGTGTGGGATGAAGTTCACATGAGGTTCAAAACTAAATCCAGCTGTATATGATGATTATTGTCTTTTGTCATGCTACTCCATTACTAATTTATACATGTTAACTGAAAGAACAATAATTCACAGCATGAGATGAATATATATATATTTGCATCTCTTCTGAGTTCAGCAAGAGTAGAGTTAATATTTCTTCCCAGTAGCTGTTACAGTGCATTGTTTTAGATTTAGAATTATGTAGTGGTTTGAAAGCAAAACAAATGAGAGGCTCCAAGTCAGAGATACAATTTAATAGGAAGAAAGGAAAGAAAGTAAAATAAAATAGATGCAATAATACAAAAGACCACTGACAGGGTCAGAATACATCCTGAGCGTAGTGATGGAAGCAGTCCAGAGGAGGTGGTCTTCCTGAAGCAATGATCCTGTAGAAAGGTCTGGTAGCTTGGGTCCTTTGGGAATCCAGTGGGTAAGGCCTGCTCTGGTGTTCAGAGTCTCAGCTTATATCCAGGCTGGAATGCTTGGTTCCTCCCTCTGGGCGGAGCATCTCACAATGGGATGGTGAGTCATGTGTTAAGGCCTGATGGGCCCATTAACAGAAGATAATTCAGAGTGGGTGAGGCAGGGAGCACTGCCTCACCTGGATTCAACAGTTCATGAAAATGGTGATAGAATATACTTCAACCCAGGACAAATTAAAATGGTGTTGATAGCACACTGATGTTTTGGGTTTTTACTGAGTTGTCTTTAACCTAAGTCAAAGACTCTTTTTTTTTTTTTTTTTTTTTTTTTTTTTTTTTTTTTTTTTTTTTTCCCCCCCCCACTTGTTTCACACACTCTACCAGTGAGGAGGTGCACAAAAGAACTTGAGAGGGAGCACAGCTGGGAGAAAGGTGACCTGTACAGACCAAATGAAGAGAATGTCATGTCATTATGAACTGAGGGGGAGTAATCTGAAAGGGGCTTGATCCTGTTTCGGGAAGGGAAGTCTGGCATTGGTCAGTCGGTGGTGAGGAATTACATTGTGCATCACTTGTTTTATTCCTTTTTATTATCATTATTGTTAATATTATTTACCATTATTATTACATTTTGTTTTGTTTTCAATTATTAAGCTGCTTTTATCTCGACATACAAGTTTTACTTTGATTTTCCCCCCATTCCACCATGATTAGGGGGAGAGAGGTGGAGTTGAGTGGGCAGCTGTGTGGTGTCCCATCTCCAACTGGGCTTAAAACCACAACAGCATCACAGACTCTTACTATTGCATGATGACAGCTTGCTACAAGAAAGGAGTTTTATTTGCAGAATAGTAGTCCCCTATTATACGTTTCCTTTCCATGAAGCACTTGGCCAGAGGCAGCATATTTGACAAATAAACAGTGACACAGCATTTCCCCTATCTCTACACCTGAGCTATGGCTCTCCCACAGACTAGAGAGACTCAAGTCACTTTTCCCATCTACTTGCTACTGGTCAGTTGTGTCTCTGTCTTATTTAATGGGTTCATGAAAACACTCCTGCATAGCAGCCCATTCTCATAACATGCAGTTACATCAGGGCTAAACCTGCTTTTTATCTGGTACCATGACAGAAGGCTAAAAATTATTTCAATACACTTATTCCCTGATTAAGTAAAATGATTTCTAGGGTAGCCAAGCTGGGAGGGAGACAAACACCTGTGTGACTGCAGCTAGGACATTATGCTCATGCTACTGTTTCAGCTAAATCAAGTATAGCTTTATCTAGGTAACAAATCAAAAGGGGGAGGGCAGGGGATAAGTATGATTCTACGTAGGCCTTAAGATTAGATGTTCTCTACTTAGAACAGATGAAACTGTACCGAATCATAGACGACATGATTGTCAATTGTCTGATAATCAAATATGATTATTATCCTATACCAGAATCATGAGAATTGATTGTCACAAATTCATACTCAGGTAAAATCAATGGAACATTAGGATTTAATAATTAACATGTATACTTATGTAACAACAAAGTATAAAACCTTATCTGTTCTGATTTTCAGAGAGCCAAGATTTGGGTCTCAGACCCCTGGCTCTGAGAGCTCTCAATAAAGCACCGGCATAATCATCTCCCGTGATTATGTGTTTTTCCGACGCTAACAACTGGACTACAATTTTCATACATGTTTCTCAATCTAATCACTGTCCATAGATCCTGGATGTAAAATTTACACTCATATTAAAACCTCTCAACCCCAATGCATTGCAAATGTTTTAGATTCATTTAAACCGACATTTAATGATAATGAACTTTACCAAAGTTACAGCTAATCCTATTTAAATGAGGACACTAATTATTATTTAAATAATTGCCTTAAAGAAAAACCTACCTTTAATTAACTTCCTACTATTTTTGGTTTGTTTGGGGTTTTTTTAATAGTAAAAAGATGTCATGAAGAATGTTGTTCATTACTGTGAATCTTTCATTATGGTGTTATAGCCACACCTTGTACTCTTCCGTAATAAGTGCTGCTGCTATCTTTTTAGTGGGGTGAAGATGAAGCTTTGTGGCAGCTGGTAATGTCACAGAAGATGGGACAGGACTGTCCTCAGCTTGGCACAGGATTGTGTCCAGGTAGCTCTTGAATATCTCCAGTGAGGAAGACTCAACAACCTCTCCAGGCAACCTGTTCCAGTGAATGGTCACCCACACAGTAAAGTAATTCTTCATCATGCTTGGGTGAAATCTCTTTCTTTTCATTTTCCAAATAAAAAATCTCCAATGTTAAGATAACTTTCCTACATTCAAATTCATCTCTAGCATATTCCATTTTAAAACAATGCTCAAATACACTATACACAGACTGAGGTGTAAATGGCCTTTGCTGCCATCACCGTGGCTCACCTGAGAATTCACTTCATGTCATACTCCAGAGAGGACCACTGACATCCAGGCAGGTAATATTGAGCCAGAGGTCATGACAGTTGGGAGATTTTTAGTTCATCTCTACTAGGACACAATCAGAGGATTCTTTAAAAGATTCTTGCTTAGACGAATAAAAGGAGATACTCCAAAAAAAGAAGCAAGGACTAAGCAGCTGAGATGTCAAGGACTCACATTTAATGAGTCTTTACAGGTGACCTTACACAGTAAGTACACTGAATTTTAATCACTTATGCATCTAAAGAGCCGTTTGTTGGTTTTTCCATATGCTGTATTTACAATGCTCATAACTATGTTGCTGAGTAATGTTAGGGTTCTGTGCCAGAATCAACAGCAGGCTTCTTTTTCATCTGCTGCCAACTAAATGCTTAGAACAGTTTATCATCCATAAATAATTATGTGATGTATGTAAGAATTTGTTAAGTATCAGTCAATATTTTTTTTATTTCTGCATTGTGGACATGCTCTTTATCTCCTTGGTGATCTTTAGTTAATACTGCTGTTTTTTTTCTTTCATCTATTTCCAAAATAAAGATTACTACAAACAAGTTTACGGTACTCTAACAAGATCTATGGCCGTGAAAATTAGTGTTGCAACATCATTTTCTTTTCTTGTTCCTGAATTTATAGTTCTAAGTTATTTCAAATCATAAAAACATCATTTTGGTTATATATACTTGTCTAGAAGAATAAAAACTTCTGAGATTTTCCAGTGTTCAAGTATTCAACAAAACAGATGTGCTTATTACAAATAACTTTAATAAAAATCATCAGCAAAGAAATGAGTGGCAATGGAAACAAGAAAACATGCGGTGGTCTTTCAAGTTTTTAAATCTATTGGGGAGATCTTACCAAGTATATACCAAAAAGCCTGAGATTGCAGGCACAAGCACATGACTTAGTTTTATCCTGCTTGTCCAGTGCACGTTGCAAAGAGAATAGGGCTGTCTGGAGCCTGGTGACTGGAACAGCTTCCCAGAGCAAGTACCACTGACACCACAGACCCCTTTTGTGCCCTCTTCTTCTGCAACATGCAGGGGTGCCAACATGAACACTGTGACACTCGTGTGCAGCCACTGAGTGCTGCTTTCAGAAGCCTGGGACATGGCCGTGAGACTTCGTAGTGACAGCTAGCTCAGACACAAATACTGGCACAAATGCCTGTTAGTTAGATTTTATTGGAAATTTAAGATTCATTTAATTATATCTCATTTATTATACAGTTGACTAGCTGAGCTGACAAAACAACCCCAGCAAATGTTCTGTATGGAATCAAAAAGTAACTAAATATTCCACTAGGGCCAACTGAAGAAAATGAAGAAGAAGAATTAAGTTGTTCTGACAGTAATAAATGATTACATCTATTACTGACATTTGCTAATCAGATGGTGTTATTTCTTTCTTCCTTTCCTCCTAGAAATGCATTGCTTTAAAAACAGCAGGAAAAACGAAGAATAGAGCAAAATAATATCTGTAATTTAAACTAATTTCTAAATCAAAACAGATGGCAATAGAAATTGTGGAAGAGCTGACTCATCAGCTGAGCTGTATTTAAAAGAGAAAAGACAGAGCAGGGATCATCAGATTATCTCTCAAGAAACTGTGCATCTGTCTGGAAGAATATTTGCAATATGAAAAACCTGCCTTCCCTCCTCAAAAAAGGCATTTGTTCTCCTGATAGAGATCACGCATTGCAAATTGTAACTTTTCTTTATATATCAGGTCTTAGAACCGAACAAAGACATTCCAAAATTAAGAAAAGGGTGAAACAAAACCACCTGTTTTAATAACTTAACCAGAAGAATGTGCCTTGGCTTTCGTGGAGAGTTTTACCAGCATCAGAACTTCAATGATGACCCAATCATGACTACATTTGGTAATAATATTTATATTTAATAGTCGGTTTTACTACAATTAAAAATAATCACCAAAGCATATGTTTTTGTAAAACGCATTTAAATTATTGCAAGTTTGATTCATCTTGCAGAATTCCTTTGGATTATTCAGTATAATTTACAGCATCCTTATGTCCTAATTTCTTTACAGTAATTCTTTAACTGGCATTCTCTGTCATGCTTTATATTTCAGGTGAAGATTTTTTTCTTTTTTTAGCTATACACATGGAAATACCTAGAACTATGAAACTAGCTAGCTTTTAGGAGAATTCATGCCTAATTCTGAGAGAGCAGTTGTAGCACTGGAGTATAGGCTTGATTTTCCTTTGGGCTACATGTTCTTGAGCTGATACTGTCATGAAAGATGTAAAGTTTGGGGGTTTTCTTACTTAGCATAAATGACTATGATCTCTCCTGGGAAGAGCAAAAAACTGGCCTCTGCCTGGGTAATACCTTCTTATTTATTTATTTTTTGAATTGTTGAGAAATACTACAAAACAGCCTCACACCAGCAAGTCTCTGGTGAAATACCTGGTTTCAAAGTTTTTCATCTTCAATGACAAGGAGAAGTCATGTTTCAGAAATCTGATGAACTTACAGAGTGAAATTACTGGCCTGGTAAATGAGGAGGCAGCATCTGATATTGTCTCCCTAGACTTCAGGAAGATCTTTGGCACTGTCTCCCATAAAATCATCATCATAAAGAACCTAGTTAAGGATTGAATAGGCAGGCAGTGAGGTGGATGGAAAACTGTCTGAATAGCTGGGCCCAAGGGTGGTGATCATTGGAAAAAACTTAGTTAGGAGGCCAGTAACTTGTGTCAGGGGAGGTTTAATTTGGATATTAGAAGAAGGTTCTTCACCCAAAGTTGGACACTGGAATGGGCTTTCCAGAGAAGTGGTCACAGCACAGCAAACATATTTCAAGAAATTTTTGGAAAATATTGTTGGGCACACAGTGAGACTCCTGGAGCTGGTGCTGTGCAGGGCCAGGAATTGGACACGATGATCCTGATGGGTCCCTTCCAATTCAACTAATTCTATGGTTCTGTGATTCTGCAGTTTTTCTAGAATTTGCTTAAATACAAAATTAAATGAGCTACACCTCCATCTGGACCTCTTTATTTCATTTGCCAGCATGACTTTGGGAGATGCCTGCAGGAAAAAACTCAAAAACATTTCAAACAATTATTAGTAACTGTACTTGGAAAGTCAATAGGCCTTGTAAATTGGCTTCCATATGTTGGAAACCTGATTCTAAGAATCAAATATAGTCAAACTGCCAGATATCATAAACTACAACTACAAACACACTTTTCTTCTTCAAAAGAAAGTGAACATATTATATATCAAATACTCACAAATAGCTATTGTCACGAACTCTACAAAACAATGTAGTTAATTTTCAAAGGTCAATTTTTTTTGTGCATTGAATCTATTAGTCCTCAATTTATGAACACAAAAATAGCAAAATGTGAAATTAAATAAAATATTACCGTGTGAATTAGTTATCCAGCCTTCAAACAATTCCTCTTAAAGTCATCCTTGGCTCTTTCATTTTATCACAAGGAAAATAGCTTCATTGGAATCAGAGGTACATAATTTTCCTTTGGCTTTCTTTGCATCATCCTTTGTCAGACTACATATAAATAGGAACTTTCAAGTTGTGTCTGTGTGGTGCTTACATAAAGTCTAAAGCTGGATTATACTAAGAACTTATTTTTTCCCCTAAGTCTCATGTCTTGTAAGTTTGACTGCTCCCAGTTCCATCTGTAGCAAAAGCCCAGAAGTTGTCATTGTGCTGTATTTGGGGGGAAAAAAGTGTAAATAATGAAAGAGGTGCCTTACCATTGAATTATATTAATATACTACACCACTGAAATTTCACTGATGAGCTATAAAACAATCAACAAAATTGACAAGTATAAAGGCCCTTCTGTTGCCTCTCACAAGGGCTTTTACAATCTTAGAATATGAATCTTATCACCCCTAAAGTAAGTAAAGTTCTTCTGTGCTTAAAATTTTGTAAGGAAATAGAAACAAAAGCTGAGGACATGGTGCTTTAAGAAGCACTGCTTGTCAACAAAATGAGAGTGACAGGAGATTGAAAAAAGGGTAAGATTAATCATAAGGAACAAGTACCTATATATAAAACCCCAAAACTCATCAAAAACATAAACAGCATCAGCAGTGACTTAACATAATTCAGATGATGAATAAAATGTGCTAATTCAGAAAAATCATTGCCTGAATTATGGTGCTGGATAACATCTGTCTATAATGTTCACCTGCAAATATCACAGAATCATAGAATGGAAACTTAAAAGTCATCTAGTTCCAACCCCCCTGCCATAGGCAGAGACACATTGCTCAAAATCCTACCCAGTCTGGCTTGAACACTTCCAGACACATCCACAACTACCTTGAGCAATCTATACCAGTGCTTCACCAACCTCATAGTGAAATATGTCTCCCTAATATCGAATCCAAACCGGTTCTTGCTTAGTTTAAAGCCATCACCCTTTGTCCTATAACCACATGTCCCTGTGAAAAGTCCCTCTCTGGCTTTAGTTTGGGTACCCTTTAGGTACTGGAAGGCTCCCAAAAGATCTCTTCAGAGCCTTCTCTTCTGCAGACTGAACAACCCCAGCTCAGCCCATTTTCATAGGAGAGATGCTGCAGCCCTCTCATGATATTGGTGACCTCCTCTGGACCTGCTCCAGCAGGTTCACATCCTTCTTATGTTGGGCTCCCAAGAGCTGGGCCCAGCACTTCAGGTGGAGTCTCATGACAGTGGAATAGAGGTGAAGAGTCCCCTCCCTTGCCCTGGTGGCTGTGCTGCTTTTGACGCAGCCCAGGGTACAATTGGCTGTCTGGGCTGGGAGTGCACCTTGCTGGCTCATGTTGAGCTTCTTGTCAAGCAATACCCCCAAGTCTTATGCTTGGCCAAGAAAGTGAAAGTATAAACAAAGGGCATTTTCTCTTACAATGGCAGTTATTTCTAATCACTATGACTGGACTACAAGATGTTCACTGTCATCAAAATCACTCAGTGTCATTCCAAAGAAAAGCTAGCACACAAGTTTGTTTGCATTTTGAATCAATTTTTCTTAATTTTGGTGGACTTGGTGTAACTTGAATACTTTTGGTTTATCAAACCATGATGTTGTGAAATGCCTCCTTAAACCACTTGATGGCAACAAAGCAATTCAGATACTAAAGGAGTTTCTTGTTTATGCACATCAAGGTCTACCTGTTCAAAGAATTCAAAACATTTAAAGTAACATATGAGTGCTTGGAAAAGCCTGAATAACAGCCTTTGTCTTTTAGTTTTACTACTTTATTTCTTTGATTACTATTTCAGCTTAGAAACAAAGACTGGTAAAAAGAGTAACTGTCAAAAAAGTTACTTCAAAGCCACCTCCTACAAAGCTGTGTGTCAGACATGCAAAATGATATACCCCCCTCAGGAGGTCAGCTTTCTATACAAATGGGAGACCTGCACTAGAATCTTGGTTTGTTTTCCAGCAGTGGCAGCTGTGACACGAGGAGGACTGGAACAGCTTGGTAGCTGGTAGTGCACTGCAAGGAGAATCAGAGGTTAACACATTCACCTTTGGTCTGCTCTGCGCTTGACAGTCTGGGTACTAAATCAGCCACTGTTTCCTGGATTAGCTAGGACAGCCAGGGGAAGAGACAGTGGCATGAAGGTCTGATAGCAGCACTTAGCCTGGAGCAATGGACAGAAAAATACAGATGAGAGCATCTATCTTATTTATTGCCTCTCTGGGCATGTAAAAACAAATAGGAAGGTGCCATATTCCTTGAAATGAAACATAAACACCTTCCACTAGTCTTCCATTTCAAATCTATACCCAAACCACATTAGAGCAATCTCCAAATCAGTGGAGTGACAGATACAGCATGAGGGGAGAAAATGTATCTTGTCTTGAGCCTTTTATAGAAACAATCCATATCAAATGCAGATTTTTATAGATTAATTTCTAATGTGACTAATGACAACCAAGGTTAGCTAAAAACAGTCAGACTCAAGTGGAAGAAGATAGGTGGCTTCCTCAATTTGAAATGCATTTCTTTTGCAAAAGAACTACTTATCCTTTTAAACTCCAGTTTTGCTACTCTGTAGGGCCACAGGCTTCAGTAACCCCTGGTAACTACATCTTCTGTTATGCAGACATATATATATATATATATATATACCCTTTCTCCATAGGACAGCAGTGCTCACCACATTTCTGATGCCTTTAAAAATTGTAGTTTTAATCCTATTTTTTAATCTGCTGCATGTTTCTTATGGATTATGCCTCATTTATAAAAGGACTCAAGAACATCCTAACATTAATATGCTAGAAAGTTTAATATGGTGAAACATCCACTTATTTGATCAGGTGGCTTGTGGTGCATATTAAAAGTTTGAGGAGATCCTGAAGGTGTAGGTGCTTTACAGCCTACAATGTCTTTATCCATCCAGTGACCACTTATTCAGTACAGCTCCCCCATATTATAGGAAGACATATGTCAGGCTGCAGACAGCCCCTCTGCCATGAAAGACGGGAAGTCTTTTAACAGCCCTCACCTGCCTCTCTGCATCTGGTACCAGTTAAAACTTGTCCTTGGGCTAAAACCTAGCCCAAGTCTCTTTTTACGTGCTTTGGCAAAGAAAGCTCCTGGTTGCTGTCAGTGTCTGCTGCTTATTTCACAGTCTGGAAGATTCAGTCTGAAACCTGGTTTCATTGCCTTTACCATCCCTACTTATTTTCCTCAGTGTGGCAGCTGTCCTTTACAGCTCCTTCTTCCACCATGTAAATCATCTCTGAAGCCAGACCCACCATGACTTCTAAAATCCTCTGGAAGTCTCTAGTAACTTATTATTATATAGGTTATTTTCAGCATTTCATTAACTAATCTAAAGGAATGTGATTCAATCATCTCCAGTCAAAACAGAATAAAAATAATAGAGATTTAGCAGCAATTATTGCTGATGTAATGAGATAACTGTAAGCTGTAGGCACTGAAGTAGAAATTACCTAACAAAGTACTGTAAATACAAGACTGGAGCAAAATTTTCATGCATAAGTATGTGAGATGAAGATAGTCTGTTTCATTTCAGTAACTGAGCCACTGAGGCTGTTGTTCAGCACCACTTTCAGAAAACAGTAACACCCTGGGATCAGAAGGAAGTAGAGCTGGGGTGCCAACATTGCTATAACTCCTGGGTTATCCCTGGTGCTTCTGTAGGCAACTGGAATGAACCAGTTCAAAGGCTTGCGCAAGGGCCAGTTCAGCTCCCTGTTATTCATTTGACCATTCTTTAGAGAGTGGCAGTGGTTAGTACTTGCCTGTCTGGTAGATAGTAGTGCATATCAGACGTGCTAATTTTTTGAGTGACAGCATTTCTATAGTTGTAACTATAGTTGTAGTCCAGTACCTTTTATCCTGTGACACTGTTTTACACTACAACCACACAGACTTCGAGATTCAGAAGGCTGAAAATGAAATCCTTTATTTTTGGGATGGGTCTCCCTTCTATACTATTTTACACAGACCAATTTGATTGGTGAAACAAAGGCAAACCTCTTCAATTACATTGGTTAGACCAGAGGAACATCAAGAAGATGTTTTTCTCCTAGAAAAATGAATGAATAACAAAGTTACAATTGCAAGAACATTTCTTCTGTTTACAGAAAATTCTTTGGGAAAAGAATTTCAGACAACTAAAACACTTTAGGCATGGAACCAGGGTTACAATCCTGCAGCTATCTAAGATGGACATGAACTTTTAAAAAGGCTCCAGCCTTAGATAAGTGAACTTAGATAAAGGCATGTTTGAAGGAAAAGTGCCATGAAACAAAACAAAATACAGTGAAAATTTCTTCCATAACGAGCAGTTGAGAAAAGAGGAACTGCCTGTGATTGCATTACTTATACCAAAATGAACCTTTTGTATACGGAATATAATATAATATAATATAATATAATATAATATAATATAATATAATATAATATAATATAATATAATATAATATAATGTAATGTAATGTAATGTAATGTAATGTAATGTAATGTAATGTAATGTAATGTAATGTAATGTAATGTAATGTAATATTATACAGTATGCTTACCATTAAAAATTGTAGACTTCCCCCAAACTGAAAGTAGAAAGAATCTAGGCAGAAGGGACTAGAAGCCTATGGTCCTCCTGGCCTAACCCAGAAAGAGATTTCTTTCTATTTCACCCCTTTAGATCTTCCACTACTAAACATCCAAGACGCAACAAGAATTTCATAAACCCACTGCTTTTGTCTCCACATTGTGACTATGAACTGAAGTTCCCAGTGTCCTGATGGGTGCTCCAATCAGCAGAGGGCTGACATCATACAAAAGTCTGCCACCAACAGACATATAGATAGAGCCTAGGAAAGTCACCTTAGACACCTGATGAGACAGAGCAGGAAGACTGATCCTTCGTTATCCAGCAGTTTTATAGGACTTGAATGAGTTTGGCAGGCATTACCAGGAATGTTGGAAATACTCCTTGTGGATACAAGTATTGAAAATTTACTACATACAGTCTTTCAAATACATGCTAGTACATGAGGAACTTTCCCTGTCCACTAAACACAGAGCATCTCTCTTCCACACAACATGGTTGGAGCTTGTAGATCCTACCTTGAGCTTGCTGGAAGTTAAGAGCTTAGATGCAGTCAGTGCCTAGAGATGAGCTGACACACCATAGCTCTGTAAACCAAATTCTGTTGATCATGTGTTTGAGCCTGGAGGGTTGTCCTACATAAAGGCAATGTTATTTTTCTGATGTTATTTTTCTGACATGAGGTGTATCATTGGATATGAAGCTCAGCACACTGAATATGCTGAGTCTCAATAGTTACCTCATATGAAGGGTAGACAACAATGTAAGGAAAAAGTGCAAGGTAGTAATGAATCAACGACATTTCTGCTAAATCAGTTATGCCAGTTTAGATAGATCTATCTCCACTTTCCTTCTTGTCGATATCATTCTAACTGCATATTTTCAAACCTCTCTGACCACAGAAGGTACTGCATTTTACAGATGTCTCCATCTTTCAAGTAATCTGTAAGGTAATTAGGATTATTTCATGGTGTCTTTTTTGTTTGTTTGTTTTTGGTTTTTTGTTTTTGTTTTTGGGGGGTTGTTTTTTAATTTAAAAAAACAAGCTCAAGTATTTTGTTTTATGTTTTATATTTTATCAGATAAAACAAATGTGTTACATGTTGCTAGCTCCCACATTAGCAAGGAACATCAGCCTACTTCGGTGAAGTGGACAGAACATTCTAGTATAAAACATAGGAGTCACGCTGCTATGGGTATGCACTACACACTGGGTTTTGGATGTCTTTATTTTGGCTGTTACTGTCTTTCATTTAAGATGCCACTCACTAAGTCATGGTTTGACTTAGAGTTGCTGCGTCGAGAGCAGATATAGCACGCAGATGTTGTGAAATACAAGTCTTGTATTTTTTACTGTTGCTCTTTCATTTCATTTTGATGCATTCATATTAGTGAAGAAGATGGTACTGAACTGAAATACTAGGTATGTAATTGCACTCTATGCTCAAAGCATTCCTAAGGCAAAAGTATTATTAGTGGATCAATAGTTTCCATTTTCTTTCCAAATGTAATGCATTTCTGACTCTCCTTTTTTTGTTTGTTTGGTATTTTTTGTTTGTTTGTTTGTTGCAGACATATGTGTTTTCTGCTAGCTTAACTTTATATTCATATATACATACATATATATATATATATATATCATATATGGATTTATAAAAATTTTGAATCCCTAGTTTCCAAGCTCCCTTTTTCAAAAATTCATCCATCTCTTCTCACACAGCTGCAGCATAGTGGATGCTCTTACCTTCAGTTCTACTGAAGGTAAGAGCACTGTGGCAGGAGCAACTAGAGACTGCTTTGACTCCAGTTTGTTTATGCAGATTAATTAGAAAGAAAAATGGATTGGATAAGATATTTGTCTAGTTTCAGACATCAGCGTCCTCCGAATGTAGGTAAAATAGAATCACTAAGGAAATATCTCCAAAAATACCTCAGCAAAAGATAATGTAATTTAATCTCATGACATTCATTCATATTTGTTATTAAGGCTTGTTACTGTGAGCACTGCTAAGCCAAAGTTTCTGTGGCTCTCTTCCTGCATAGCCCTCCCTCCTGTTTCACAATTCAGTTAGTTGGTTACACTGACCAAAATGTTGCAAAACAGAGGCAGAGAAGCAAAATGAGACTTGATCAGCAGATGTCAAAAACCATCAGCAATCACATTATCATCCTGGTTTTATAAGCAGAGGGGAAGAGGCAAAAATCAAGTGAAATTTGCCGTAAATTTTAAAAGGAAGGAGATTCTGTTGGTGAATTGAGACTCACTTGAGTTTTGCTCTGAAGAAAATGATTGCTATTTACAAGTTTGTAACTGCAGAAATAACCTTTCAAACTGGAAACTGTGGGTGGTACAGTACTCCCAAAGAGCTGCAAGAGCAACTAGCACAGAGGCTGAAATACATCCCAGGGCATCCTGTTCAGAGCTTCTGACAGTCGTCGTGACTCCTATTAAAAGTTACTACATCTGCATCTCATTTCAAGGTATGTTTTTAATGTCTTGTCATACAAACCAACTTTGTAATTGAACAAAGCAGATGTATTTCCAAGTTTTCTATCTTCAAACAGAGATAAAAGGTGAAAGTCACACAATGGTAAACATGGATTACTGATTAGAGCTGGCCTGACACATCACAGAAGAAACATACCATAAGGCAAACTCACAGACAGTGTGTCAGCACTCCAATAAACCTTTCCTACTGCAAATTCTTCACTGGGTGAGGGAAAACTTTAATCTGATAGAAATGCCTTAATCTTTGAAGGTCAAACATTGCTATCAGAAACCTTGGGATCATGCAGAGAAAGCAGTTGCTATGATGTGCATATGTCAGCATGTTTTAATTCTGCCTTCCCTACATCTTTATGAACACAAAAATAGCTGTGCTCCTGTGTTCCTCAGGCTCCACTTGGTGTTCATGCAGGAGGTCAATTAGGAAGGGAAGAAGAAGGCACAGTTTTAAAGTTGAAGGGCATGGAAGGTCCCAGAGCAAGCAAAGGAAGGCAGATAAAATCCCACACACAGATCAAGCTTTTTAATTGTGACGGACTTCTGAGGTCCCAGTACACCAAAAAATGCATCTGGAAAAAATGTCATGCACTGGCTACTGAAGCCTGGGAGGTATTTTCTGTTTACTTTTCCCTTCTAGTTTTCTGACTAGAAAAACAGTTTGCAACTACATTCAGGTCTTGAATTGTGAGCAAAGGCTATGATTCTCAGTGATGTAAAGCCAATAAGCACTACAATCCCATGCTGCACCATATCCCAGTATCTTTGGTTTACTCTCTTGTGCAGGCCAGGTTGTGTTTGCAGGCAGGACTGCAGCTACCAGAACCATGTGAATGAGAGGGGCAGGAGAGGAGCTCCAGAACCACCACCATATGGTGGGAATGTTGCTGGAGAAATGTAACTCTGGGGTAATTCTTAGACCTCCTTCTAGGAGTTTTTCCTGCAGAAGGATCAGGGCTCCCCACACTGCACTGTTCCCCTGCTTGTCCCCCGTCCTGGAGGGGCTGGGATGTCACATCAAGAGATAAAAGCAGGCTCTTAACCACACCATCTCACACTCTTCAGAATTTTCAACATACCCATGAATCAAAGCGATCTCTTTTTTTTTTTTTTTTAAAGCCTTGAAGGAATAAATACATGCATTCTAATAACTCCTGCATTCTACTTTTAACAAGGATGGCTAAAAAGTAGTAAAAAATCAGTAGTACTTCAAACTCAGCAGTGTCACACATTCTCAGTGAGGGGAAAGGACTACCAGTAAGAAAAATGCAACTGTAAATACATGGCCCAAGTGCAGGGCAGATTTCAGTGAGAGAAGCGGTACAATAGTAGCCAAAGTCTCAGTAGAAGTCTGTAAAGGGCCTAGTGTAAAGCAGGTTGGTTGGCTGTATCTGTGGAGAAGAACAAGAGTCTAAGGAACAATTTATCCTCCCCTTTAATGAAGAACTTTGTCAGGGTACAATTAGCCTTGGTTAGAAGGTGTGACTAAGTAACTGTTCAGAGACTCAAAAGATTTTACAGCAGTAAACCAGAAACTGAATTTCACAATGTCTAGAAGCAGGAACTATGCCTATATATTTTATCCATAAGGCTTCCTGGCTCTGACAAAACTATGACTGCAAACTTTGAACCTAGAGCTTGAAAAGGCAAAAGCTACAATAAAAACAAGAGCTCATCCCAGGTTTGCAATAGAGCAGTAAAATTGTCCTGGCACAGTCCAAAGCAACCTGTTTATATCTGCTGACCAGTGATTTACTTTTGCTTCCTAACCTCGTAACGTTGCACTTCCCAAAAGCATTTTAGACATCTGAGCTGAGGCTTTTGTTTCAGCAACTAAATACTTACAACATTTCCAGTGGTAAGTAATTTCAAAGTCCTGCCAGGGATCTATCTTGGAACATATTTCTTCTGTAGTTATATGCTTTCATCCGGAAGTATTATGCATTCAGTCGTGTCTGATATCATCCAGAGATACCTGCTGGCAAATTCAGACCTCATGAGCTGTTATTTGCATGCTTGCATATGCCAGAAACTATGTCCTAATGGCCTTTATGATGTGCCTAGCTCTTCTCCCTTTCTGGGGTAGAAGTTGCTTCAGAGAGATTTTGAACTGAGATTGATGTTATTTTTTGGGGATGATCTGGTGGTTGTTGTTGGTGCTGCATTTTTCGTTCTTTAGTTGGCTTTATGTTTTCATTTAGAGTAAGAATGGAGTATTTTACAAAAATTTTAAAAAAAGAAAAAAATTGACAGTGTTGTTCGTGGGTAGTTCAGATGCACTGAACCATTTGAAAATTAACTCTGAAGTTAGAAATGTCTCAATTCTTCTGCTTTTGTCCACTCTCCTTTGTCTCTGCTCTGTCCATGATTTCCTGCATTGGGTGTCCTGGACTGTCACACAGCAATGGATATATCTGGGGGTTTTATGGAAGGAAATTCAGTCCTTATATATCAGTTTCATGATTAGTCATTGCCTCTGAAATACAGCTAATACTGGAGGAAGAGCATGGAGAAAAAGACTACACTGAAGAAAGCTGAATGAAGCCCAAGTGAACCCAAGGAAGGCTTCAAAAGCCTCAAGTTATGCTCCCCCAGGCTCAGAGGCAGACCCAAGACCTGTCAAAGCCATCATAGTTCCGCTCAGGAAGACTTCTCTGGCAGGTTTGCCCTGGAGCTGAATCCTTCTGACCTCTGCTCAGTAATTTCTTAGACTGCCAGTGTTGCAGCAGTAATAATATGTTCTTCATGGGGTTGTTTCAACTCTGCTATTTAATGCAGCTCTCTCAGATTTCTCTTGGATCCTGCCAGAAAAAAAAAACAAAAAAAAAAAACAAACAAACAAACAAACAAAAAAAAAAAACCTATCTATTTTGAAAGTGCTCTGTCTCTTCTCTGCTATCAGAGCAGGTCACGTTACTTACTATGACCAGTCAACTGACAGATTAAACACTTCTCTGTTCACAAATTGTTCCTGATCCTGCTTTATACTGACATATTTGTTACTTGGAAGGGTTACACCAAGCATATTCACGGTTCTCTTTGATCCCTGGATTATTCACAAATTGATCATAGCGACTATTCAAGTGCTTAATCAAAGCTGGATTTAATCAAGGCACTTCTGCTTTGTCGTTAGTCACCTAAAAAGTCACTTGATATTGCCTTATCACTGCAGCTATGACTGCAAATATTTCATCTGGCAATGATGGAAAGCATATTTCTTTTTCTCATACACCAGAACTGAAAGAAAAGATAATGCTTCTGATGTGGGCAGAGCTTCAGCACCTGCCGCGGTAGGTATTGTTACAGGAAACTGTTGTTAAATAACAAGTTACTTCTGCTTCAACAACAACAGCAACAACAACAGCAAGAAGTTGAATGATAGAATAACTTCTAGCAGTTAGTAATCATGACCAAAAGCCTGAAGTTTGCTTTCTTAAAATAGTTATCTACACCAAATTTCAGCTGCTGGATCATATATAAGCTATGAACAATACAAGGGCAGGTATAGGCTAATCAGATCCTTGTTCAGTCAACAGTCTCCCAAACCATTTTTTCATTAATTTGTCAGTTCTGCTTAATGTGGTGCATGCAACTTATCATGTATTGAAATTCCTGTCAGAGTGATGAGTGGATAAATGGAAGCTAAAAGGCCAGCAGCTGACTATTTAAAGAACATGGATGACAACGTAGATGAAGACAGGTTATTAGTCTGGAAGGCTTACCACAACTCACTCTCCAATCCTTGAAACTCTTTTTCAGCCCCCTTTGGTGCAGTTCCTGCCTCTCACACACTGCTCTGCCATCCCTCCCTGGCACATAGGGCTGGACAGAGCCTCATGTGTGGAGCACAGCCACAATTCTGTCTGTGTTCTCTCTGTGGCTGTATACATATGCATATGTGCAGTGTATACTTGTGCTCTATGTGTGCCTATTGGGAATGTGTGCTCAGCCCTGTTACCGGTTGTGTGGAGATGTGGCAGCTTCACATCTGCCAGTATGCCAGATTCAGCAGCCCCCTAGCATGTGCACCATGAAAATCACACAGCAAGTAGTTCAATGTACCAAAGAAACTATTTGTACCTTCCTCTTAATCATTCAAGAACAGGTCTTTAAACAAAACCCCACTTAATCAAATGATCTGTAGGATAAAAGTGATGTAAAAAGAAACAGATGTGTCCTGTGTGTACTCATACAGCTATAATTGAGGGAATTTATAATTTCCATTTGAGGGAAGCAGGTATCTAGTCTATCTATATTTAAATGTGTTACAATTAGCACCTCATTCTTCTCTTTTCTCTACTGAAGTGCCCCAAATGATCATTTCCAGTGAATTCAGAAACAGAACAGTGTGAAAGGGCTTTTTAAGAGAAGAGAACAACAACACCTACTGGAAATACGGGGCTAGTCATTTCAATCTTTTTCTCTTATTTGGAAATAAACATCAACATCAGGCTTCAGCCAGAGAAAGTATAATGAATATTTCAGAAAACTTTTACTGGTATTCTCACTTGTAGCAATGCCTCAGGTTTTGTAGTCAGGTTTGCTTCCAAATGCTTGAAGCAACATCTCTTGGAAGGAGTATCTAAGTTACTGGCAAAGGAGAGCCTGGCAAGTGAGGGAGACAAGAATTCTGCAGAGCATTCAGATGTGAAGACCAGAGTGACCTCCTGCAATGATTGTTCCTCTCCACTGATCCTACATGAAACACAAAGCAATTGCTACTGACCTTGAAGTTTCAAGGATGTATCTAACTTGAGACAGGATATGCCACATTTTATTTGTGTAGAAGATGCTGAAGAGTTTGTGTTCACCTGCTGCACAGGTGTGTAGTTATATTTTCTCTGTTACCAGTGCATGAGCTGGAATCATAGATGGAGCATCCAAACAGGAGAACAAAGTGGACTTTGGTGGGTTTCAAAAAAATTAAGTAAGCACTGGTCTGTCTTTCAGACTTGAGAAATAGTGTGAAGTGCCATGTTGCTTTAGATTACGGTCCCAAATACCAGCCCAAACCATGGCCTGATATCAATACTCAGATGAAATCCAGGTATTTTAAAACCCACTGCATTTGGAGCGCACCTGCTACAGGAAAATATTTTTTCCCCCATAGTGTTTTCCTTTTCCTCTTGAGATATGTTTCCACAGTTAACAGTTATGCACTGTGGGCTAAACAGCATCTTATGCTCTGTAACCTTAAAAAAATGGATTTGTATTGGCCAGTGTTTAGATACCTTCCCAAATACCAGAGAGACATTGAGACATTTGCAAAGCATCCGTCTGCATTATATCTGTGCTGAAAAAAACAAAGCCAAGCAACCAAAAACATCCCAAAAACTAAACCACCAAAAATATTTCTGGAAATTCTGGATTACAGCCTTCTGATTCAGATGACCTGTTAAAATATAGTTAATTTCAAAAATGATCCAAAGCTGAGACAGAAGTGATTCAAGCTACCTGTAAATCAACAGTGAAAAGCAAATCCCTCATGCATCAAAATCCTTACAAAAAAGGGAGTATTTATTTCACACAAAAATTTCTGTATTAGAAGAGAAAACCCCCCTAGAATACCTTTTGCCCCTGAAATGTAGTTTTAGCAGAACTCTGGAGGACCCAGGCAATGAAAGAAGTAACATAGTAAGAAAGGTCTTTTATTTATTATTTGTATGAAGAGTTTTATTTCCAAACTTCTCCCAAGTTAAGCAGTTATGAGTGATGTGCAGATGGTGCAGCAGTGGCACATTTACAGCTGCATCCATCTCTCACACAAAGGTGTCACTACTTGCGTTTCCCACTGTCCTGGTTTTCACTAGGATTGAGTCCATTTTCTTTTCAGTAGTTGGTACAGTGCTGTGTTTTGGATTTAGTAAGAGAAAAATACTGCCGATGCACTGATGTTTTAGTTGTTGCTTAATAGTCAAGGACTTTTAAGTTTCCCATGCTCTGCCAGTGAGCAGGTGCACAAGAATCTGAGAGGGAGCACAGCCAGGAAAGCCAGCCCGAGCTGGCCAAAGGGATGTTCCATACCACAGGATGTCATTCTCATGTATAAACCAGGGCAGTTGGCTGGAAGCTGCAGATTGCTGCTCAGGAACAGGCTGGATATCAGTCAGCAGCTGGTGAAGCAATTGTATTGTGTATCACTGGTCTTTCTTGGGTTTTACTCCTCTCTCTCTCCCTTCCTCTTTTTCTTTTTATTTATTACTGTTATTACTTTCACTATTACTATTTTTACTCTATTTCATCTAGTATAGCACCTTTGTATCAACCACAAGTATTTCCACTTTTGCTTATCAAATTCCAGTTGGATATTAGAAAGAAATTTTTTACTGTGAGGGTGGTGAGATACTGGAACAGGCTGCTCAGGGAGGTGTGGATGCCACGACCCTGGAAGTGTGCAAAGCCAGGCTGGATAGGACCTTGAGCAACCCAGTCTGTTTGGAGGTGTCCGTGACCTTGGCAAGGATTTGGAACTGAATGGTCTTTAAAGTCCATTCCAATCCCTTAACATTCTATGATTCCATGATTCTGTGATTCTCTCCCTATCCCACCAGGGGAAAAGTGAGTGTGTGGCAGCATGGCACTTGGTTGCCAGCTGGGGTTAAAGGAGTAACAAATTTCAAAGGCACAGGTTTTACAATGCCTTGTGCATACCAGCAGTACATTTCTTTACCTGACAGCATTTCAGTTTTCCATCTCCTTGGGCAGATGCTTTGAATCGGTTCTCAGACCAGCATGAAGCCTCTGCTGTCTTTTAGGCAGTATGGCTCTGACTGACAGCTCCCAAGTGGAAGTCAATAAAGTAATAAAATTAGAAACATAACTCACACCTCTTTAAGCCTGGTTCAGCTGGAAGTACAGAGCCTTTTCTAGTGGGATCTGCTGGTGTCTCTCCTGTGCTGGTTTGCCCCAGTAACTACCTGGCTTGCATACGCAGAGTCTTTTAGATGCTTGAGAACAGTAAGTAGATGCTACTTAGACAATAGGCTTAGAAAATTAAAACAGTAGGGAAGACTTTCCCAGAAGAACACACAGGGTTTTATATTATTTAAAACACTCCTGAGAAATGACCACAGGTGTATGTCAATGCAAGAGAAAAGATACTCATAGTTTTACATTTGTTGCAGAACATCTCGATATTTCTACTAGTAGCTATCTCCTGGTTGGTAAAATAATTCTGTATTTCCATGCACAAATACAAAATTATTGAAATTTCACTTGCTTGGGCCATCCAGGTTCACACAAAAATCCAGTCATGTTGAGTCTCATGGAAGGAGTAAGAAACTATTGACCAGAATAAAGGGAGCGGGGGGGGGTGGGGGTGGGGGGGGCAGGGATCAAACCTGTGAAGTGATCGTTGAGCTTTATTAGAAGAGCTAAATTTTCTCCAAAATGTTTCTTGCTAAATTCAGCTCTACAATTTCTGTTTCCCTAAATATAATTTGGAGACAAGTTATCCATCACTCCCATTGATTTGATTCTCCTGTAAGGGCTCCTGTAGCATCTTGACTTCCTCCCTAAGCTTCTTTCCCCAGGATAGTATGTAATAGCTTCTGAGTGGTTTATTCTCTCTTTTTTTTTCTTCTTTTTTTTTTTTTTTCCCATTCTTACTTTGCCCTTCTTCCACCTGCAGTCACATCTTGCAGAGCAGCTGGACTTGCTCTGTCAGGGGCAGTAGCCCATGGCAAACATATCTCACACAATTCATCAGGGACAGGGTACTCACTGACAGAACCGAGTGCCTTTCTAAAAAACTGGAAGCATGTAACAGCATGAAGACTAAACATGACTTAAAGCACCCAACTGGATGTAAATTAATTATTTAAGTCAATTAAAATGACAGGAATCAAGCACTAATAATGGAAAAGAAAGGGTGTCTTAAATACTTCCAAACAGATTCTCTTCCTCCTATTTTCGTCCCATTGAACTATATTTATCTTCAGTACAGGAGGTTCATTCTTTCCTTTGGTTATTTAAGAAGGACAGTTTTCCACCTTGATAACATATCAGCTCAAAAAGAGCAATACATCTTTTATGAAAGGTCAAATAGAATACTTGAAAATTTACCAAATCAATACTGAGGATCAAAATGCTGCTTTCAGACAGTAAAACAGAAAGCCCTTCCATAATATGGCAGGACATTTACTGTGTTGCATCCTTATTTTTGGAGTGTATTTTTCATCAGCCTTACTGAAAACAGTCCCTGGCCTACAAGTGAACTGAACATCTATGCATGAGGGCTGAATGGGGTGGTCTAAGCTGTGTGAATAAACACTGCTTTATGCACGAGACTCTTCTATGGCAAGAATGTATCTAATCTGTCTGGCCATCATGCAACATCACATATGTACTAAAAACTGTGATTACATCCATTTAAATTTAGTACATTTGGAAATAGATACGTAGTTAGCTAGACCATCAGCCCAGTTGTCATCTTGAATACGATGTTATGAATCATTTTCCCATTTGGCTTTGAGAAATACAATCTCTTTTACAGAGACACTGTGTGAGAGTAAAATATATTTCAGAGAACTGTTGGAAAAGTAAAGAATGGAATAACTTTCTGTTTTAGAAAGACTAGTATATTAATTTGGCTTTCATACATGATTCTTTCTTCTCTTTAAAAACCCTAAGTAAACCCCCTAATTTGTTTTAAAAAACCATAAAAAGATTTTGGTTTGGAAGCTGAAATGTGCCTCTAAGCACTGAGGAAGTACAGAGTGAGCCTTTGTAATATAAATGATCTCTTAAGAATCTGAGCTCTGTGCCAGAGCTCAAAATAGTTATTACCCAAAGAAGGAACATTTTCTTCCCCAAACAGGAGCACTGAAAGAAAGAAATGGACTCACACCCAACCTATGCATGTTATCATACACCAGTTGAGTTGATAAAGTGAAAGGCCTATTTCTGTAATTTTTTACTTCTACTTCATTGATATACAAAGGATTTGAGAAGATAAATATAGCAACTGAAGATGGAAAGAAAACTCTCAACACACTGTTCCTTTGTATGCTTTAATTATGAATTCTCAAAAGGTCTGTTTCTTGTTGAAAAGGAGCTGCTGTCTTTAGTGTGTGGTATAGATTTCTCAGAAAATACAAGAAGTGAGAACAAACAAAACAATAAGAATAACGCAAGTCAAAATTTCTGTCCTCAATGTGCAATCCCATTAACAAATGAACTTTTCTAGAGAAGACAGGAAATAAAAACCTGGAGCACTAAGGGCCTGAATTAGTGCTCTTAACTAATGGCATAAGATTAATTTTATTCATCACCAAATCAAGGTATATGGTGTTTCTTTTGCAAGTGTATGAGATTTGCTATTAAGCAGTACAAAATGCTTTACTACTGAGAGGGAGGAAAAAGGATCTGGTGCTTATTACCCACATTCTTTTCACTGAAATCTGGTATTCACTTGCAACACTTGCAACTGGTGTTCTTCCCCACTTTGCCTAAGACATTTATTTGCTCCCAATATTGATCTTTCAGACTGCAGATTTTGACAAAATTTAAAGTCATGAAAATCTAGGGCCTCAAAGATTACTTTTTTCTTCTTGAGGACAAAATCCACTTATAGACACACCATTAAAATTCCTTCAGAGGATAAGATACTGATTTTGCATGAGTGTGTCATTTACCAATAAAAGATAAAGAGATGTTGAGTGGGAAGAGCTGGGAGCCAGAGGCCATTAAAACATGACATTATACTACACTGTGGTACCACATTCCATTAAAATTTTGCATAGAAAAACATAATCAAAAAGGGGGAAAGCTAGCACTTGGAAAAGAAAAAAAAACCCCAGGCCAATATGTATTTTTTGTAGGATACCCAGTGAGATGAGACAAGTATATTCAATAGCAAAGGTGTAATGGCTCTCTTCAGTTACAATGAAAATGCTCCGATGGTCAACTCCAATTACCATCTCCAAGGTTTTCAGTCATCAACAGAAAATGAGCCAGGTAGCATGACACGGTGATTATGCAAGCCAGCTGTCACTGAAGAATAGCCTGACCCTAATGTCACCCAGGTTTTCTAAACAGAGAGATTAGACAGAGAAATAGTAGATTTCTGTGATCATTCTTCGGTGCGGTAAAAGGAAATAACCTTTGGAAGAAAGCCCCTCCTCCTCCTCCACAAGAAGACTTACTTTTGAGCTGTTTCAGTGTTTAGTCTGAAAAAAAAAATACTGTAAGTGATTCTAGTCAGGGAAAATCTTAAGTGAAAAATTATCTTTCTTGAGTGAAAATTATAACTCTCTGGGTATGTTACTCTCCCTAACTCACAGCTGTAACCAGGTTTCCGAACTCCACAGGGCATGTGACGCCCTTTAGTGGGCTACTTCTGGACTGGAGCTACCCCAGGGGCAGAGGAGGCCCTAGTGAGGGATGGTGATGAGGGATTACATCCCCCCCGCAACCAGGCTGATGTGCTGTGCCTGCAGGCAAGGCTCAGAGCAGGGCAGCATCTTTCCACAAGCACAGCCGTACAGCACTACTGTGGTGCCAGAGTTGCATCAGGACTGTTTCCAAGCTGCACCATACAAGAGCTGCAGATTGGCTATCTTTGCAGCAGGGGTGCGCCAGAAAATACTTTTGGAATGTGTGTAAACTCTAGTACAAAAGTCAGCTTCAGTTGAGGGGGCTCCCCTGTACCACCTGCAGCATCACGGTGACTCACAGAGCTGACAGCAACCACAGCACCAAGCAGCAGACATGATTCTACACAGATGTCACAGCCCCAAAAATCTTGCCATCATTATGATAACTGTTGAATAGCACATGGGCTTTACGTTTTCAGCTTCATTCAAGTTTGACAAAACTAAAAGCAACTGAAAACAGAGTTATACTGGGAAACACCATCTGGAGCTAGGACAGAAGTCAGAGTCCAGATTTGGATCTGGCATTTCAAGAAAGACTTCTATATACTTCTCACATATATATTTGTATTTTAACTTAGATACAGTTTAAACTCTGCAAATTTTTCTTAATTATAGGAGGGACTTCCTGTTTTTTCTAGAAAATTTTCAAGAAATTACTACTACAAAAGATGGGAAAGGGTCTTGAGGAGAAGCCCTGTGAGGACAGATGAAGTCACTTGGCTTGTTCAGCCTGGAAGCAAAGAGACTGAGGGGACACCTCAGTTTACAACTCCCTCATAAGGGGAAGAGGAGGGGAAGACATTGATCTATTCTCTGTGGTGAGCAGGGACAGGACCATGGGAATGCCCTTAAGTCGTGTCAGGTGAGGTTTAAGTTGGCTACTAGGAAAAGAAAGGTTCTTCACCCAGAGGCTGTTTGGGGATTACAACAGGTTTCCCAGGGAAGTGGTCACAGCGCCACGGCTGACAGAGTTTGAGGAGTGTTTGAACAATGCTCTAAGGCACACGATATGGCTTTTGGGGCAGTCCTGGAGTCCTGGCCAGGAGTTAGATTTTGATGGTACTTATGGGTTCCTTTCAACTCTATTCTATGATTCCTCTTAATACAGTGAGGAGAACAGCACAACAGTGAAAAGCTGAAAAATAACTAAGGATTATCTTTAAAAAGCATTGAAGCCTTCTGAAACCCAAAAATGTTGAATAGGTAGATTTCTTTCCAAAGCAAGGGTAACACCCTGTTCTATGGTTTTCTCTTGTTTTCTGAAGTCATTGTTTTTCCTATGGTAAGGAGGCTAACTTTTAAAATCAAAACCTGTGTGCTGGAAAAATGTCATATCAGTCAGAAATGTAGCCCTCCTGCTTTGGGCAAATGTAAAACATTAGAGCCCCCGCAACACACCCATTGCCAGCTGCAACCCTAATGCACAGTGAGCAGTCTTGCATGGAAGTAGTACTGGCCACCCACGTGTATTGGGGTGGATAAATCTGAAAGAACATTAGCTGGATCAAGAAGGTAGGTATTTTTCTCTTTAGTCCCATGGATTCATAGTTCCCACATTCTCTTCTGAGAGCAGATACAAAATTGTGAGGAACTGCCATTTCCAGCCACAAGCTTTGAACATCCCTTTTCCAAACATATTTTTTCCTTTACTTTCTGACATATATATTCCTAGCCCAGACTCACCAGTAATGATCATAATGTACACATGTGCGTTTGTGTGCACGCACAGAGCTGGGGCAACAAGAGCAGGCAGGGTGTTAGTCAGGGACTTCCAGCCTCACTTAAAAAAAAATTTCCTTTGCTCACATGGCACAAGAGTCTCTGTGGTAATCATGTCTTTCATACATAATTAAGCGAATGTGCTAATGACATTTTAAAGTAACAGCAATTGACATTTTTCTCACTTTGTAACCTGACAGCCAAGTCTGGACTTCATTAACCTTTCGCAGTTTAATAGTGGTTTTGTGATTTAGCAGAGCAGATAAAAAGGCAAGAACCTCCCTCTTTCTATGTAAATTCTTAATACCAAAATAAACTACATAATATATCCCAATAGACAGCTTTGTGTGACTGACATAAGGTATAGATGTAGAGATATTTTCATTAAACTTCATTAAAATGATCAAGAAGAGGCGGGTTAGGTCATTTACAACAGAACACCAAAATATTTCTGTAAGGTCACCTTCGAAGAATATGCAATATGATAACTGAAAGTTTTGAGAAATAATGGAATCCCTGTGTGAATTAATGTTTCATGAAGCAAAAATTTAGTTTGATCAGAGCAGATTCCTGCTATAGAAGTAATCTCCAAATGTATTATTTACATGAGACTCTAGGGCTTGCTCTCTGGGGGAAGATGTGGTGAGGCGCAGAGCATTTCCCAGCGCAGGCTGGCGCTGAGTGCCCACTGGCATCGCAGGATATGCCACTCAAGAGCAGAGCCAGGCAGCCTCTGCAGTACCTTGGGACTTGCTCTCAGCTTTAGTCAGCAAGCAGGGCTGTCGAGCACCACAGTGTTTGCTGGCTCACCAAAGAAGGTTGACAGGCCCTGCAACCTTCTGTCACTTCCTAGTGTATCAAAACCAGCAATTATTGTTTGCCTTTGGTTCTGTGCACAGCTGCCTTGCTGACTAGGGTGCTTCATAGGCCAAGATAAAGGGGAGAGATGCCTCTGAGACTCAGAGGAATGGCATCTCCTGGTCATGGCCTACTGCTCATGCAACACACCTGTACTGAGCTGCTGCCCTGCTGGAGGAGACTCCTGACAACTAAATAAATCCCTTTTGGACCTCAAGGCTTGGATAGAGCTCAGACATCTCATAAAAGTGTCCAGAAAATCTGAAAAACTCCCAGTTTGCACACAGGTCTTCTGTAAAAAAGAGTAGGCACCCATGTCTTCTGTGTGTGAACTTTGATGCTATCTATTATCATCTGTAAAGCAACATGCAAAAATGAGTTGGGAACACACAAACCCAACACTGGGTTTGACAGCTACTCTTTTGCTTAAGATACTCTGTTTTTTTAGATTGTCATAGCACTGAACTGTCCAGTAAAACCACAGAAACATAATGAGATTTAGCATTTCTCTATTGCTTTCTTGTCCTTTTTTTCTCACATTTTGGACAGTTTTCACAGTTATCCTAGTTACTGTGTTGATCTTATTTAGGTTATTGAGTTCTTCAGGCTGTGAAACTTAGGGCTCTGATCAGCCATTTTCTTTTTTCTTTTCCCCCCCCCCCCCCCAATATATATTAATAATGAAGGTACTTTCTTTAGTTTCCCATAACTCCAAATGAAGCCTTGTGAATCAAAAAAGAAAGTTCTGTACATCCCATGGCTTCTTGTAAAGTGTTTATTAAATCTGTTCAGGCCAAACACAAAACAACTAAAAACGCAAAAAACTACCTGCAGTTTCCATTTGTGTAATTTTAGTGGTTTTCCTTCCACAGACTAAGAAAACAAGTTTGAAAGCAGCTGCTGTAACACAATCAAATCAGGATGATGCAGCCAAAAACCAGGGAGATAAAAAGACATGTAAAAAGGCAGTTTTGTTAAATAAAGCTTCTGTTGTTGTTAAGGTTTGTCAAAGGGAGGTACTTTCAATGGCAGTGTGACACCTCGCTTGCTACTTTGAAATTCCCTCACTAAACTAGTAACACAATCAGCTCTATGCAAAGGGAAGGACTGTACAGGCTGGATTGAAGTTCTTTTTGAACTGCAATAATATTTCTCATTTCCTTCTGAATTCATTTGTCTTGTGCTGCGTAAATCTGGTGACCTTGTCTGAAATCCAATACACTGTAATTTATATAAGCTCCCTAACTTTACAGCTGCTCATAGTACAGTAAGTGCCTATTTTGCTGTGTAATTCTTTTCTCCTCCCTTGGTCCACTTCACCTATACCATTCAGTACATGATAATAAACGTGTTTTGACATATTTGGCTGTTCTAGCTGAATGCTTTCCTGCCCTGAAGAGACGCCCATTTGAGAGAAGTGTTTAGTACCCAGTATTTGAAGGGTTTATATAAAAAATGCAGAAATGATTCTCAGGGACATACCCCATCCCCAGTTACCGGCAGTTCCTCAGATGTGTCTCCTACCAAAGGTTCCAGTGGTTTTTTGGCAGTGGGATGTAAGGTTCTAGTTTTTAGATAGTTTCTGACCGGGTGCAATTTATTTCTACTATCACATAAGTCACTTTTTGCAATGAGAAATGCAAAGCACTTTCTGTCCAGAATAGGTTGCATGTAAAAAAACCTTGTTTCTCTATCCTGTTAGCAAGTTGTTGATGGATGGTCACTGTCTCCAGTGCACCTATAGCTACAGCTCCTAATAGCAAATACCCTCATAGTTTTTTCTTTTTCCATGGCTTCTTCAGATCCTCATTTTTTAGTTATTGAAGACTTTCAAATGGCTCCCTTCTTAGCTTTGAGCTGCCCCAGCTGTAGCTTTCCCTACTTCAGTACAGTAACTGGCTAACACAAAATTATTCATGACATTCCTGTTTAGCTTCTGTTCCATCCAGACAGTTCTTTCACTTTCTTACCCTTTTTATCAATTATTTTTACACACAGATATAGATGAAGAGAACGAATAAGGGATCACAGAATGAAGTATCCAGAAAGAACTTGCAGGAGATAGAAGCAGGAAAGGAGGGAAATCATGCAGCCTTTGGACAACTGTAGGTATTGGCATTAAATATTTTCTTTCCACTTCTATTTAGAAATATATTCATGACTTCTTCATCCCTTGGGCAGATGCCCATTTCATCCTATAAACTTTCAGCAGGACAACTAATGTTGAATGCACAAGGGAAAAATCTTTTCTGCCCCATTAGATTGCTATCAGTCTTAAAATTAGGCTATTAAACTGTAAGGAATTGAAGATAAAAGTCTGGGATGGGTACAGAGTTGTATAGGGATCTGCACTTCAAGCAACCTAACATCAGAAGCATTAATTCACTCCTAAAAGTTGATGTGCTTCTTATCTGAATGTTTGATTGGTAGCATGACTAACAAGGAGTTGCTGTATGTTCTGCTGCAAGTAGAAAATTATGCCACATCCTATAAAGAAGAAAAATACTTACCTTGTATGCTGTGCTGGGTGTGAAGTCGGCAAAGAACCTCTGCATTTGTTTGGATAAACAGGGGAAACAGAGAAACTTCAAGTCTTAATATATAGAAATGGGATGCTTCTTCCAGAGCTATGTTTTTGGGTAGAGCATCCATTTTCAGGATGTGCCTCTTTGAAAGACAGGGAAAGCAGCCAAGCAACTTTATAGCTGTACTAGCTTCATCTTGAGAATTTCATGAAATCCTGGCTCTGCTCTAGGAGGTATTTTTTTGTTTATCTGTTGTACCTCCAGGAGGGAGGGGGCAGCTGCCTGTCCCAGGGACATTTTCTGTTAATGGGCCATTAAAGCTCACGAATGACATGACACATTACATCATCCCATTGTGAGATGCTCTGCGCAGGGAGGAGGAGGAGCCAAACCATTTCCACCCTAATAAAAAGGAGCCACAAGTGTCACCAGACATCCAGTGTTCCCATGGGACATCCAAAGACCAGACCCATCTCTAGACCCTTTTTTCTATGGGACCATCTCTATTTCCAACAGGACCAAATCTGCCACTCCAGGAGGGCTTACAGAGTGTGAGGTTGTTTTCCTTTTTCCTTTCCTTTTCTTTCCTTTTCTCTTTCATGATAAGGTCACCTCTGAGTCTCCTTTTCTCCAGGCTAAACAACCCCAGCTCCCTCAGTTGCTCCTCAAAGGGTTTGTGTTCCAAGTCCCTCAGGCCCCATGTAGTGTATCAGTGGGATTGGGTGAACAGGATGGCTGTGGCATGAAGAGAGATTTTAATTTGGCCATTGCTGCTGGTTCTCACATCTTCAGGAAGATATAAGAGCAACACCAGACTTCAGAAAAAAAAGTAGAAAACATGGTCACAGGTACAATACATTTTCCATGTGAGGAAGGATGAAACAAACTAAATCCTTTTAGTCTGGAGAGAGTGGATAAAATGAAGGTCTGTAAAATGTCAGGGAAGAGGACTCCATTTTCCTTTTGTCAGTCCTCTTAAGGCAGTGTTCAGTTCCCATCTGGACTCACATCTGCGTCCTACACATTAAATCCCTTGCTTTTAGGTGTTTTTAATTTTTGCTATAAAAAAAAGAAAGGGGGCAAGATATTATAGCCTGAATGTAGATCAGATATATATAGATAAACGTAGATAGAGAACAGATCGGTGTTGTGTACATCACAAAAAATTATACCAACCACACATATGCACCTACAGCATTTGAAAGTGTCACCCTCAGTTGCAGAAGTCTTACCTTTATGCCTTTTACTGCTGTCTGCCTTTTCAGTAGAGAGAAACCAGATAATACCAAGACAATATAGTCTTCCAAGTAAAAAAGATGTTTTGAAAATTCTCCCTGTTCTACCTGTAGTTTGGAAATGGTTAAAAACCAGAATTTTAATTTAGCAATAATAGCAAAATGATCAGTGCAGACATTTGTGACTGTACTAATTATATTCTCAGCTTAGAAAATCTGTGCTGTATACACTATCATTTAGTTTCTAAGAAAAGAATACTCTGATAGTTTTTAGTTAGGTTTTGGAAGGTTGCTCTAAAGGTTTTGTGACAACCACATAGGAAGCTCCTGAAGGCTTTTATATTTCTGTATTTTTAAGTATTTTCCTGTGCTTTTGAATTGTTGCCTGGATAACAACATAGATGGTGGGGCGTTTTTTAAGGATCCACTGGGTGTTAACAGTGTCACACCTTACAAATACACATTGTTGCAGCTACAGCCTTTTCTTGGAATAGCGTAATTGGTATCTCCCTTGTTCAGAATTTTTCTTTGCACAGCACATGAATACCGAGGAATGCCAAGCAAGTGTGTTTAATTAGTACTCCTATTCATTTTGTAACATGCTGCAGAATTTATCTTGGCATATTCTTGTTAAAAATGATAGGTAATGTCATTAACACTCTGGTTCAACACAGGCATGTTACAGCATAGATCACCCTGTAGAAATAAAATGCTGTAGCTATCGATCTAGTTGAATGGATCAGTAAAAACTAATTTCCTTTGATTGTTTTATAATTCATTTCAGATCTTGTAATTGGTCATAATGTCATTTCAGCAAGGAGACAACTGCCAATGAATGCATCATATTATGGCGTTTCTGTTTATAAATAGAGCTGAACCCTAGTTGATTTTGCCCTTTAGACTGCTTCCTTTCTTCATCCCCCTTTTGCTTTCAGCCAACTGCCTGGAATCACTATAAATCAGATTACAAAAAGTCTTCTTCTGAGAACAGTAAAGCTGTTTTGAAATTGAAATGCATTGAAGCAAAATTGTTGTTATTTCTGGTGTTGTCAGAGAAATCTCAGTTACTATCTGCTGTAATGAAAAGAAATGCTGTTATCTGGAATGCCTTTTCAAAATTCACCTCTCTATAAAAAGTAAATATTATTATATGTAAGAAAAAATTTACCCTTTAGCTAACCCACTAAACTAAGTGGAATTATGATAGGAATAAATACGATCTATTAGGTCAGATTCTGTTTGGGCTTACACCAAAGGAAATTGGAATGATCCCAGTGAATACAAAAATAATAAATTATTAAAGTTGTAAATGAAAGGCGGAGTAAGCCTAACAGACGTAAGGTTTTTAATTAGACTTTTTATGATATGGTGACATTTTCACAACAAAATATCATGGTAAATAAACATTCAAGTCTTAATAAAAAATTGGAAAATCTGAAATATTTAGTGGAACCACATTTTCCAAATATATAGAAGGGCTTTCACAGTTTAGCACGGTGGAATTCATGTTGGAAAAATCTTTGCAAACTCAAAAAACCAGAACTGAATCAGTAGAAGAAGGAAATCATCATAAGAAAACATTTTGTTTCAGGGTATTCCTTTTCAGCTTGATTGTTTCATTTTCACCCAGTATTTCAGTGGAAGACAGAAATTATCCACTCAAATAGCTCTATATTAACTGGTATGGGTTTGAGATCAAACAAAGAGACTGTGGATGTGGGCATGATACCTACAGATTTTTAAAATCAAAAGGTATAATTCCATGCAACTTCCTACTTTTCCTGCTGCTTTTATCTGTGATAGTATTATCATGTCAATTATACCGATGAGATGCACAGTTTGCAGAGCATTGTTCTCTTCACACTACACAGCAATTAAGGGAAGTCATACCTCAGAGGGTATTGACCATGTTATTCACTGTTGCAGACTAGAGTTCTCTCCTATACCTCTGCTTTCACTCCACTATCAACAAAACCTGAAAACCTCCTTATAAGGAGCCAAGGACAGCAGGCCCTCCAACTGGGACTGCCAGCTGTGTTTGCCACAACCAGATGTTCTGTCCTGAAGCCCTTCCTCCTTTAGCTCCATCAGGCCCAATGTCTGTGCACTCCCATCTAGGTAATAGCTGTCCCCTGTCCCAGAACATCATCCCAGGCTCCATTATCTGCTTTTAGTTTTTATTTCTTCCTGCTTATAGCCAGAAATTCAAAATCTGCTGCAACCTCTGTGACAGCAAATGAGGGGAAAACCTTTTGGTTTGTTTGGATTTTTTTTACATTTAGTTTTTAAAATCTTATCTCTTCAAATTGCATTGTCAGTAAGTCTGGAATGAAAAAATAAGGCGTAACCTAAATATCCTTGGAAACAGATGCCCAGTGAAAGCTCACTGTTTTCTTTAACCTGTGCAGAATACAAGGAACTATCTTTGGGACTTAAGAGTATAGAACGTCCTGCTCTTTAGCTTGATGTTTTCTGCAGCCTGTTATTGCCCCTCACATTTATCCAGAATGATAAGTAGTCTTCAGTGGAACCACAAAATCAGTGAAATATATGTCTTTTCTTACAGTGTTTTGCAATAACATCCTTTTGTTAGAGGACTATTCAAAAGCTATAACAAATTACAAAGAACATTGGCATGTAGAGGCACAATAACTTTTTAATAAATGTATCTTTTTCTAACACTCAATTAAAATATCACACATTTTTCTGCATTTCCTCTTCCACTACTGGTGATGTTCACCACAGAGCTATATTAAGCTTGCCTTTGTTTAATCTGCTCATTCATCTTCATCAACTATTTTATGTATTCAAGAACCTAAAAGTGTTCAAGATATTATAATAATTCATATATATGTATAATATATATTATACATATAATATATATTTGAGTTCTGTAGTATTTTATTGACAAAATCCAAAAGGTACTTTGTAGACAGTAATGATTTTCTGAATCTACCAAAATATCAATGGTCAAATTGAGTTTACTGCTATTTAATACTTGGATTTAAAAGGTTAAAGCCTTGTCCCAAAGTTCAGTGCCAGCAGCCAACACCAGCTTTTCTGATTTATGGCCATCTGGAATGGTTTAAGGATTTTCCAATGTAACATTACAATTCGTTATTGTGCATCCAGTTGAGATCAATTATGAGAGAATATGTCCATGTTCAGAAGTTTGAGGCTCAATTAAAAAGATCCATAAGGGGCCTTTTTATAGCTGTAAAACAACTTATACCAGGCGAAGTCCTGACTCCAGTTCCATATCCAAACTTTTCCAATTCCAGATTGAGCTGGACTCAGTTATGCAATCCTCTACGACCAAAGGTGATAGAAGTATCAATAAAGTAATCAGAAATACAGTTTTTGCAGAGCAGTAGCAGCTTTGGGCTGTTCACAACTGAACTGTATACAGTTTATGTCAGCATAGCAATGAGCAGGAGATTGCACCTACCATGGCATACCTAGGGAGAAAGCTGGCAAAAGAAAAAGAGACTACGGTCTTTGTAAAATTTCCATGACGCAAGCCTAGTTTAAAGGTAGTCTATGGGTATCCTTGAACATGGTGAAGAATATTTTCTTTTAGTAATCAACATGAGTTTGAGAATGTGGTTGAGGTCACATCTAAGCCAAAGAAAGCCATGACTTCTTCATTTAGAGGCATAACCTCTAAATGCAGCTCAGTTACACTTTCATGCTGGTGGAGAATTGCTGGCTTCATATAGTAATTGGTAGCTTACTCACATACTGTTTGTCTGAACAGGTAGTCCCATACAACCTGGAAACAGAAGTTTCCCTGTGTGTGCACTGCAGAGCTGCTCAGTGTGGGCACTGCAGCCCCTGGCTGGGAGCTGCAGATGCCAAAAGGGCATTGCCTGCTGTGGTACGTGGTGCACTGCCACTAGGAGCAGTGGCTTAGTTTGGTAAGATGGGGGAACCCCGGTGTAGATAAACCACAGTGTCTCACGTCCCCAGAATCCTGTGGTAGGGATCAGCTTTCCTTCACAGATGGGAACACAAGCAGCACTCAGCTTGGTAATGTCCTGTAACCCAAAGATGGTAGCAAATGGAAACAGAGAGGAAAGCTGTAAGTGCATGAATAAACTTTATAAAGGTATAACACAGCATGTCAAAAAATGTTTTCATTTTCCTGGTATTCTCCAACTGGAGATACGCCAATAAGTCTGAATTCTAGGTGATTTTCACACCTTCCAAAAAACCTCTGAAATGTCTTTTTCCATCCAACTGTTCCACTCCATCCTGCAACTCAGACCAACCAAATGTCAATGTGACCATTTAGCAATGTTTTTGTTATAATATTGTTACAAGCACTTGCACACAGGCACATATTCAAAAAGATTTGACAGTATATCATGTGCTGAATCACAGAAATATCCTCAGCTCTGCCTTATGTGTTAAACATACAGCAGACAAATTTCAGTTATCAGTACTTTGTAAGGGTAGTCTGAATTGTGAGCATAAAGTAATTTTTCTTACTGAAAAAACAAGAAACATAAAAAAAAAATGCAAGTACAGTTAGGGACTGGGAAGTACCACAACTATGTTGAGAATTCCAGAAGTGAAGCCCCAAATTCTCATCTGGAAAATTGTATGGAATTTAACTGATCTAAGAAGGAAAGTTAAAAGGTCCATGTTTAGTTTGCTAGTGCTTGAGTCTATAGTTTTAGGGAGTTCAAAGCTGTTAACTTACATTCCAACATTATATTTTCACCTAAAGTTATCATTTATGTAGCTATAAATATGTTTTTATTTCAATGCAGCTTGAAAACACAATATTTTTTCCTTTCTAAATTATCCCATAGAGAGGTTCTGAACTATTAAAATGACCTTTTAAAGTTGATTATTTATTCATTCAGTTCCCTGCCTTATTTGTTCACATTTAACTACAGTATTAATAATGCAGTCCACTGCACAATTTCATTTTACTGCAGATTTTTTTTCATATGTCACATTTAATACTTTGTTGAAGCCTTAGGAGACTGTTCCCATTTTCCTTTATGTCATGTGTAAAGGTCTAGATTTGTTTAATGTTGTCTAGACTTGTCTTTAATATCATGCTTTAAATAGATATTCGTGTAAAACAGGCAGTTTCTGGATGTTAAAAGAGGCTGGCTTATTTTCTACAAGTGGAAAGGTAACCCAAGACTGAAGCTGTAGGGAACACATCCTGGTTTAAATCCCATTCTCATGAATGCCAGTGAAGCTGGATCCCATCCTAAAGAACTAGAATCTGAATGTCTGACACTGGTGCTGTGTTTCTAAATATTATTTTTTTCAGTAGCATTTCTGGAGTCAGGTGGAATCAAGTGGAACCTGCTCAAGAGGGCTAAAACTGCAAGAGGGTTGCAGGATATCCATCAAAACCAAACCCCAAATCTCTGTAAACTGGCTAGTCTGGATTCTTACCCATGGCTCACCATTAAACCAGGTGCTTGTTTAAACCATGATGTGTATGCTGAATATCAGCATTCCTTAAAGCCCCTCAGGAGATGGAATGGAATGGACCATTTCTGTTGGAATGACCTACATCGATCATCTCACCCAACATCTAATTCAGGCTGACCACAAGCTGCACAACCATTCAGTGGCATAAGACCTCCTCCCCAGTGCCTGGAGATCCCTCCTGCCTCCTGGCTCCACCAAAGGCCATGGATGTGCACAGGAGCTCTGGAACTCCAGCGACTGTTCTAAGCTCTCAAGTGGTGCTGCTCACCAGTTGTCTCCTATTTGCCAATTTTGCTTTTTGAATAGTGAAAAACGTATTGTTGAAAACAATGTTTTGGTTTCACTGTAGGGGAAATTCTGGTCTAAGTTTGCAGCACATAATGAATGCTTACCCAGCCCAAAAAGCAGCTTTGCAGCAAAACCAAAATAAGCTTAAGTTCCACTGTCTAGTTCTAACTTTTCAGGGCTGCTGAAGCAAAGTGATTCCTCAGTGACTGTCTGTAAGATTGCTCCTATCATTTTTCATCACTGAATTTATATTATTTATCATATCTGTCATCCATAGCATCCATAGTATTGAATTTGAACATAAGGCAGTTGCTCTTGAACAAGGATTTATTCAGGATTCTAATGGTAGTAACTTCGAAGTCATATTTTTCCAAACAGGCTATCCTAGGACAATAGCCTTTGAATTGCTTTGCAAAATACAGCATCACTAACAATAACAAAACAGTTGCCAGAACTGCTGAGTTAACCATGAGGCTTTGAGCTGAGCTTGGCTTCAAAAATTCTGCATAATTCATGTCTGTCCATGATGAAATTGTATTAAAGTGAAAAAGAAAATATATTCTTCTTTATGTTTGTAGAGAGTTAGAGGAAGTCAGACAAATACATGACATCATTATAAAAATAAAACTACTCTTGGAGTGAGCTATGTTTAGGAATTTCAGCTACTGGATATTTTGTAACATTCCTAAAATTTCCAGTAGTATTTATCCATAAATAAAAGAAAAATAAGGAGAGATTATTTTAGGAGTATTTTTTGCTAAAAATTATTTCTGTCACATCATATGGAAATAAACTGATTTTTTCATATAGAAATCACATATTCATATTGAAAGAACACTGAATATATGACAATGCTGATTCATAAATGTTAGAGATAATACATTGTGAAATTTGATTACAATTAGCATTGATTTATCAGTTCAGTCAGGGAAAAGAACCCACAGAATTGATTAAAAATAAATAATTTTAAAAGCCCCTTAACAACAAATTAGTATGATACATGTGTTACTTTAAACCTTCCCCATAATACACCTAACTACATCATGCTGTTTGGTAATGTCAAGTTTAATCTCTCCCATCCCAGCAATAAACATTAACAGTAATTGCCACAGTAGGTGAAGCTGGATATAATCTGAAAACTGTAATGTTGAGTGGAAGCATTTAATATGTGATGAATGACAGACAGGACATAATTAACTCTCCCATAGTTTCCTCTGATCATTGTTCCCAAATGTGATCTGGGTAT
The DNA here is from genome assembly GCF_029207755.1 of Chamaea fasciata. NCBI lineage: Eukaryota > Metazoa > Chordata > Aves > Passeriformes > Sylviidae > Chamaea > Chamaea fasciata. The sequence goes on along the minus strand of NW_027094086.1, from coordinate 32,856,547 downwards.
AGGAATACATTCGAACCAGAAAAATCATTAACCCACACTCAGGAACGACTCTCAAACAATATGTGCTGAAGTCCTTTAGAAATACTTCACAAGAGTCCTTTCGTCCTTTTGTAAATAACCTCACACTATTAAACTGTTCTTTTCATATTAGATGCTATGCTAATCAGTCATGACCCTTATATACGAACAAACACCAGCGCAGAGAGCCATGGAAATTGAAAAGAAATGGATTTTAAGATGGTAAGAATATGAGATGGTTTATCAATGTGTGAAGCTGTGCTTCACTGTCCCAGATTATGAAGTTCCAAGTTTCACAGGTTGGGTTAACCTAAAGGGTCAAGCCTGGTGTCCCAAGGGCACATTGTCACACATTGAAAATGAGTCTGAAACAGTAGAATTAGATATGCATATAAATCAAGATGGGCATAATTGCTTTAAGTTGTCCCAGGTGAAGGATCTAAACTCTGTATTGCAAGCAACAGACCTGGAAAATATTCATGCTATCCATATGCTACTGCACAATCATATGGAGTGGGTTATCCTGGTCAGTATCAAAGGGAGAGTAACAAGGTCCTCTTACACCATTGATCTGTTCTAAATCACAAATCTCATGTCTTACCACATTACCAAAGCATATCTGGCTAAGTTACCAGGAGAAGAGAAACTCAGCCTTATTTCAGAAAAATACATATAGCAGTCTGTTCCTTTGCTTGCTAGTTCCAGTTTAATGCATTTATATCTCAATTGTTTTGATATCAAGTGTTACTCTCTTCTGCCATGCAAATCTACACTTGAAATCATCTCCGTATCCAAGCCATTAAGATAAGTAAATATATCATTAAGAGTGAGGGAGAGGCAGTGAAGGATGCTGTAATCTGCTCATGGGCATACCGCAGTCAGAATTTATTCTAAGTCAATCTATCAGATCAGTTGATAAATACCGTTGAAACTGAGCTATACAACCTGAGGGGTTTATGCATCTAAAACACTTTATTTTTCTTAGTGCTTGCTTTTAAAACCAGCTATTCTTGCTGCCACTGTAACCATCTACTACATTTTTTAAGGTTGCCAAGTCTTTGCCTTCAGTACTGCTTTAGTTGTTATTTACAAGTGTGGGCTGTAGCGAGGGTAAAATAAACTGGCCTATGTGCCTAAGTCTCCTGTGCCAGAGGGCACGAAAGGAAATACTCGACCAACAAATTTCCATAAACGATTGTGTGCCTTCATATGCACTGGTCTCGCATCTAAGATGCCAAGCCTTTAAAATTGCTTTGCCTCAGAATTTACAATTACAAAGATAACCCAAAGACAACCTTACATTCAGTTTTAATTGCTCTTAATGGCCTTCTAGGAACTATGATTAGGGGGAGACAGAAGCACTGATCAGGGTAGTTATTTCTTCTGCATGTCTCATTTGTCCACAAGGCAACGGAAAGACACAAGAGTGGGGTTTTATTGGCAGTCAGATGTTCATGACTTTTTTCTGTTGCACACTGAGATCACAGCTGATATGGAAAGAATCGGGGCTATTCAGAAGGGAACCACAACAGAAACTGCCTGAGAAGTTGGTAAATAACTCTTGTACTAACACCTTCTGCCTTCTCCTCAACTGCTATGAAGTCGATGTCATAAACATCCAGCAAGCCTTTCATTAACACTCATTACTGGCTAGGGTTTCTCATGACCTCAACCGAAATTCAGCTCACAGAGGGAGAGAGACCAGCCTTCATCTCTCACTTCAGTCTGTAATGAACCACCTCCCTTAGTTTCTGACTTCAAAAACTATCAGTAAATTTTGATAATAGCAACCTTCCATTAAACAAATATTTGGCCAAGTTGCTCTTTCTTTTGTCCAGATCATTCTGATTCTTTGAGTCCTTTTCATTCTCTTGTGTAATCATACGTACACACCCCTACACATGCACGTAGCCGTGCAACCAAGTCCACTAATGCTTGAAATTTGTTACATTCTTTTCCCTTTATAGTTAGACATTAAAAACTGTATCTGGTGAACTTCTCACAGAAGATATTCAGCCATCCAGAAGGCAGGACGAGACATATAGAAAATAATGGCGAGCCCAACTTTATTTAGCTGGGAGGTGTTTAAATAACAAAATTGTATTTATTGTTTTCTGCTGCTTTCTTTTACTCCCTTGCTTTCTATTGACTTTAAGTCATTAAAATTAAGTAAATTATTTTAATTCTATAGGGTGGTTTTAACTGTTCTACGGGCAGCTCCATAATTCTTGATTGGATCTATTGAAGGAAGGTGTTTTTTCTTCACAGTCACATTATGTTGTAAGAATACCTTTTGGTTTCTGTATCTGTGTGAGATACCTACAAAATCACTTTATATGTGTGTGTGTGTGTCTGTTTATGTATATATAAACATAAAATTTAAACCCACATATATATGAATATGTATATTTCTGCATGTGTATCTATGTTTTCATGTTTAAAATTTCAGTGTTGATGCTGTTTCCAGTTGATAGCGTCCACCGGTCAAAGGAATGAGCTATTTTTCCAATGGATTAGCAAGCTTAAAAGAGTCCTCTGGCTGTAAATGGCAAATCCATTTCAAGCTTTAGAGCATTCACTGTCTCTATAACATGAGTTGTAGTGAGAGACAGACTGAGATGAGAAAGTGAGGTAATTCACGTGCCATTTTGCAACATCATACGGCATTTTCCTTTTTTGGCTTGTTTGTAAGGACAGGCAGGCATTCCCTGTCAATCTCATGCAAATAACTCCAATGCATACATACATGAGCAATAATCTTTCTATTTTTGCCACTTGAGTAATGCCTTCGATGTAACTGAGAACTGAAGTGAAGATGACACATTGCTAGAAACAAATCCCTATAGCCAAGGGCACTGGGGGAAGTTCCACGTCTGGTGTCCTCATTAGCAAAAATTTTAAGCAATGCCGCTCATTTAACATGCAACGACAAAACACTCCCCACGCTAAAAATCAGTCAATCTATAGAGGAAGTTAATAAACCAGAGTGGAGATGTAACAGTTTCCTAAAATAATGTTGGAAACGTGTTTAGAAACTGCTATGCTGCGTGCACATAAATCTTCCCTGTGTAGCTACCAGGTCGAGATCTCTGCCCACAGATTCCAGACAAAAAGGGTTTTGTAAATACTCTTCCCTTATTATTGCAAACCTTTGCAAGACTGCCATCACAGTATTAGTCAAACATATTTAGCTCAAAATACTGGTGCTGATCTTCCAAATGTTTGCTGAAAAGCAACATCAATTTTTTTCTTTTGCTTGTTTTTATATGCTTTTCCAATAGCAGACTTTATTTTTTTGGCAGGTCTGTGGTTCAGACCTCCCTCCTAAAACCAAGAACAGACAGCATTTTCTGTAGTATAGCGCTTGACATAGACACAAACTTAATTTCAAGTGCTTAAGTGTTTTCAAATAAGTATAAAAAAGCATTTAGTTCATCACTTAGGTGCCTGAGGTGCCAGACAGGCCAAAATACAAGGAAATCTGGTGATGAAACCAAAACCACACATGTTCAAGAGAGGACCCTTGATCAGTGACAGAAGTGCTCCTAGAATACAGGAAGACTGGAAGGGAAGCATGGAGGGACAGCAGCACCGCCGAAGGGGTGAGGGGAAATTTTTCTTGCAAATTGCAAACCTGCAGCCTCTCTCCCCCTACAGAGCCTATCTGGAAATTCACAGTTTAGCAGTGTGAAAGCCGTTTCCAGGTTGGGGCCGTGGCTCAGGCAGTGCAGCAGGGCTTCTACTCAGCCAGTACAAGCCCTGAGCCTCTTTGGTGCAGGCTGGCTGCATTCTTGAGGAAGGATGTAAGCATGTAGTTAAGTACTTTCCAGAAATTTGTGTACAATCAGATTTCAGGTACTGAATAATTTATTCCTCATCTTTGCATGTAAGCATGCTTAAAAGCTTTTTGATTAGTTTAATAATATTTAATAAATGGGACATACTGACAAATCCGAAAGGTAATTGAAAAACAGATAGATACACATCTTAACGAAGTAAGCTGCTCTGAATGTGGTTTGAACAAGCACAAACTGTGCTCTCGTGGTCTTATTGAGAGAAGCAGAAAGCATCCATTGTCAAGATGCATTTCCTTGGGGAATGGGCACTGTTTCTTCTTCCAGGCTTTGGCCTTTTTCTAATTACCGCTAATTGTGCTAGTGATCTGATTTTGTGCCTTCTCTGCAAACAGCTGAACTTCATTCTTTTTCCTGATATCTGCAATTTCATAGATGAAATCAGATGCCAAGCTGGCTATTTGCAGCACATTCCCCAGTAACACAGATAATTTGAAATCTACCATAGAACATGGGATGGGCTGGATCATGCAGCTCCGATGAAAGTGCAGAGTGTGCTACTCAGTACAGGCTTAAAGAATGAACTACGTGAGCCCAGAACCATGTATTGCATCTGTAAAACTATGGCAGACTGTCTGGCACTTGTAGTTTTTCCCTTCACCTAGGCCTTTGACATTTCCACTCCCAGCATCAGTCTAAAGTGGTGCAACATAAGGCATCAGCCAAGAATAGCTTCAGAAAAACAGCCATTTTTGGAAGCTATTCCAAAGTTGCTTTGCAAACCCAAACACTTCAAAGGCAGTGTAACTGTGGTTGTTCTGTATATCACTGGGAAATAAAAAACATACCGATACCTCCTTAAATAGAAATATTTTTATGACGCTCCAGTATTTTAGTTCCTATCTACATCATTTTAGTTTCTACTTAATTTCTAGGCTATTTTTGCAATCTTTTAAAAAAAATTTTAAAGAAAACCTTTTATTTAGAAAAACTGTTTGGTTTTCATGTTTTCACAGGAAACAATTCATTTGGATACTATGATCATACCTCAAGCTTTTACTGTAGCTTTATACTCTGACCTCAGGTGAAAGCCCCTGTGGCAGAGCTCTCAAAGGGACTCTCCCAACCAAAAGAAATGCCTTAAGTTTTTGAGATAATGGATTTCCGGCAGGATGAATTTTTGAGGGAAGGCCAAAGCAAAGAAAAAACTCTTTGAACTTAGAGTAAGAAAATAAATTCTGATCTCTCTAAGAAACTGCTCTCTGTTTTGGCCTACAAAGCAGAAGGAGTATTGCTAGTCACTCGGGAAATTTAGACTTTGACCCAACTCTCCTGTGATGCTGCAGTTAACTTTTCCAATCTTGTTTCATCGGAGAAATGTGGGACATTTTCCTCCTTATTTGCGGGAAATTTTGTCCCTCCCAGACAAAAGTGACACTTCCAGCAGTTTCTGATGCCACAGACCATGAATGTCCTCTGCCTTCATGGGAGTGTGTAAAACCCCCCTGTTTTCTTCTTCCACGAATTTATACTAGGTCATGACAGTCTTTTCTTTCGATGTGGCAAAATCCATGGTGACCACCTCTTTATCTGCTCGGAGCTGCTTTGGCATATGTTCACTTGCTGTTGCCACTTCCCTCTCCAACATACCATCCATTTGGTTACCAGGTAACACGCATTGCTAGGCATTTGCATTAAGCATCGATGCTTGTCATGTTTTTTACACTGGGTTTTTAAAAATAACCAAGGTTAAAATAGGATTGTGTTATGGCTGGGAATCTTCAGATTCATTCTAGTGACTTGTCAGGATATCAGCGGTATAAAATCCATCTGTTGAAAAAGATATTGCTGTTTAATAAGCACAGGGTCAAATCCCTGAGGATGAAACTGATTTTGGTGTTGATAGCTGGAAACAATTTGATATATTGCCATATGACAACATTAAGCATTATTCTCCTCTTCAGCTGAAAAGAGTAATGGGCCAAATTCAAGTCTGGTTTCAGCAAGTGAAAACCTGAAGTTATTGGAATGCATTTTTTATATTTTACAGATGCATTATGTCCATTAGCAAAAAATATTTGCTTCCCACAGAGTAAGTAGCACACATCAAGTTCTTTACCAGAATGGGATCCATGATGATGTGAATGCTAAATTCAACTGGAAAATTTCATTTATGATTTTAGGGAAAATGTTTTGGGTTTTTTTTCTGAATTTCGTCTTTCACAATTTTGTTTGGAAAATTATGACTTTTGGACAAAACCCAAAAATGTACAACATGATGAAAACCCACACTTATGAGATCTCGTTTGCCTGTTTTGTTGGAAAGTGAAGCAGTCCAGGCCTCACAATGCACTGTGAAATTTAATTCACTTGAGTAGTTCAGCAAGATGGAAAGTTGGAGACCTTTTATGTGAAGTGGAGTCCATCGAGCCAGGCTTTTTTCTAGGACAGAAAGTATTGGTATGACTAGCATATTTGAACTAAAACTTTTATATGCCTTTGTGTTAACATTTTCAAAGTAAAGCATTTTGACTCTGTATCAAAAAACTTTGAAATGAGGGGGAAAAACCAAAGAAAGTTACCATCTCTTCTAATGTATATATAATTTTTGGAACAAGAGTCTTACTGATTTTCAATGAAAAAAAAACAACAAATGGGATTTTGGCTGTGCTTTAGGAGGGCTACAGCTGAGCTGATTCCTAGTAATGCCAAAGGATGCTGCTAAAGTCTACTAGCTAAACAGATTAGAAATTAATATTTTTGTATGAATTATCAGTCAGTGAAGAATCACACCTCCTAAAACACCTATTGTTTTAGCCTGAATTTTGAGATTTGGCATTAAATAAAACACACTCAGAAAGCGTAATGCTTCATAAAACACTTCTGCATCTTGCATATGTGTCATAGTTTATATCTTCAGTTTGCTATTCAAATATGTTAGTTCTCAGTCTCTTTTCATTTTTTCCTGGGATTTTATTGTATATCATAAAGAATCAGACATCTTCCAGTATGTTAATCACCAGCACTTCTGTCATTTCTTCTTCCATTGCCAATTGAAGGCATTTTATGTAACTAATATATAATTTTTCTTTCCAAAAGTAATATTTGCATCTCCCAGATGATACTTTGGAGTGTCAGTTTTCTTATTTTTAATGGATATGTTTGCAATGACTTCAACACAAACCAGATAAAGCCGAGAAAAACATGAAGCAAAGAGTGGCTGATGATCTTTTTCTACTGCCGTGATATCTCATGGTGATGAAATTACTCGGGTATACAGGTCATTTTCATATTTGGTGTTCAAAATGCTTCAGTACATTAAAGCATGTGTGTGTTAAAATAAGAAAACTATTTGTGGAAGTGACAATCATGAAAAGAAGAAGCAGGTGTGAATAAATTATTCTTTAAACCCATGGCTTGCTTGAGTAGGATGGAGTTATTTGTTGCTAACCTCAATGTGTGTGTGGACATGGAGAAGAGACAGGGAGACATTAAAGAAAATAGTTAAAATGCAGACAAGTATAATCTCAAGACGAATTCCTCCAAATCTGGGAATACCATTCCATGGCTTGTACGTAACCTGCAGGGTCCAGCACTGAGGAATGATTCTGGATGGGCAGTGTGATGGCATTTCCATTCTGCGGTTTCATTGCTGACATCTCTTCAGCTGCACATGGTAGACAAGAGTGGTTTTTCCAGTTCACGAGCCACTCCAGGGAATGTCAGGATTTGCCGGGTGTTACTGTGGTGCTTTCCTACAGATTGTTTTTGTTATTTCTCTGCAAACATTTCCATTTCCAGTTTGCAATAGGAAATCAAGTATTTTGAAGACCTCTAAGATCTTCATCAGCAAACTGCACTTCAGCTGATGCTAATACATAGCAGTATTTAGTCTTAGTGAATTATTCAAATAGGATAAAGAGTGCCAAGACTGCAAACATAAATATGACATTATTTGACTACTGTCAAGGATTTGGAGTATTTCTAGAAATTAAAAGCATTCTCAAAGTGCTGCTTATGATACCATCAGACAAGCCTGGTGCTCAGCACTTCTATAAATGTATAAGAGACAGTTAAATTTTCTAAAGAGTTCCAGATACATATCTAAACAATGGATCCTGTGTGTAGTTTATTTCTTTCAATAAATGTAAGCCTTATTTTGTCTATCACGTATTTCAATGAATCGAAAATTTGGACTATCCATGAAGTACTTCCATGAAAAATAAAACTTCCTATTTTTAAAACAACTCTGAATTCAATAAGTGTAAGGGGGTAATATAGTGTCTTTCCTGCACAAAGAAGACAATATTTTCTTCCCTTTGTAATATGTTTTTTCCCCAAAGGATTATAAGTTCTCTAAAGAAACTTATTGTATTTACTTATTGTATTTAATGGTAGTACTATTCCCTGAGGGAAGTAAATTGCTTCTGGAGGCCACAAGGAAGGCCTCAAAACAGTATTAATTTATACCCAACTAGTGAAACCAGACATATAAAAAATATTGTGATTAAATCTCGTATTACCATGTGACAATTCTACAATCTCTGCTTTCAAAAACAAGTGTATATTAGAAACACACTAAACAAAAGAAAAGTCAAATATGATTACCACAGAAATCATGGCAAGATTAAATTTATTCCATTTATTCCACACTGGGGTGGGCAGAAGTCCCTTCTGTCTGGTTTAAAAGATTGTGAGGACACTAAGAGAGGTATGTTATGGGTGGGATATCTGTTGTGAGTTGCTGGCTTGCCAAAAGACTCCCAAGACATAAGTGCAGCCTGCAGATGGATGGTGATGGCCAGATGGGGAGAAAGGCGGGGTGTCCATGCAAAGTCCTCAAATCCCAAGCCATATTCAAATCTGAATTTAATTGACAAGAAAAAACTATGGAGGACAGACAAAAGGTGGTGATGGTATAACCCATCAGCAATCTGATAAATACCTCAAGGGAGCAACAGGGCAGTTGGTACTTTGATGGCATCCACATGAAAGGAATTGAACCCTGAATTTTTGGCTTTTTATTGATCCTGTCAACAAGATTTACTACAAGAAGAAACTTTGTGTAAAGGTATTCAAATGAGGCTTTCAAGATGAAGACCCTGATCAGAGTCTGAACTTACGAGTATACTTTTATAAGTGTTGGTACAGAAAAACTCTTGCAGTTTGAGAGACAATGAATAGTAATGCATTTATTGGCTTTTTTTGATACATTTAATTGACAAAACACTCTGATGGCTCTCCCATATTGAGATATCAGTGGTTAGGTTAACACAAATCTTGGAAAGAAAACAAAAGAGCTTACAGAACAGAATTTCTCTGGATATTTTAAAGCAAACATCTATTCAATTTCCAATCTGGTGTACTTTTCTCAATAAAAAAGTGGATATGGATCACCAAGAAAATTGTCTTTTTACATCTATGTCTTCCCAGAAGGCTTTGATCACTGCATGATGTCATGAACCATTAATGTCACTGTGGCATGAATTAAGGACAATGTTTATCTTGAGCTCAGTTGCTGTTACCAGCAAATTCTGCAATTTCAACAATGATCCCTAGTACAGTGTCACAAGGGTATATTTGATGTCTTGACTTAATGGGTAGCTTCAATCGATGTTGTGCCATGTTTCACTAAACAACAAGTCATTCACTTGATATACTGAATTTTATTACAGGGATAACAGTCCAATAACTTCTTACAATCTGAAAACACAGCTTCCCTGGGCATTGTCCCTTTCCTTTGGAAAGGAGCAAATATTCACACCAACTAGGAAAACATATAACCTATGAAACATTTGAAGCTCATCTTGGTTTCGAAGGAAAAAGGGAAAATATCCATATCTCTTTTTTTTTTTTTTTCCTCCTTCCTAGAAATTACACAAAACACCGTTCTGGTTCTTTTGTTGATGTATAGGTTTTTTTCTTTGGCTTTTTGTTGTTGTTGTTTTGTTTTGTTTTGTTTTGTTTTTTGTTGTTATTGGTTTTTGGCTTTTAAATCCACAGAAGCTGATTTGGAGGTATGCACCAGTAATTCCAGCCAATTCAGGATGTGACAAAAGTAACACAATAAGGATATTTGCATTTTGATCTACTTATGTCTTAGATTGAGACAGAATTGTGAATCCTATGAAGTGAACCCAAAAGGGATTTTTCTCACAATTAGGAGAAAATGAGCCATGAGAATAGATGTATACCACACCAGGCTCTGTAAACTTATCTGATGCCTTCAGTCTGATTTCAGGACTTTAAAATGAGAGAGAGAGAAAATGTGTTTAACTGTTCCCATGAAACTGCAGTAAAATGGTTAACAGCTTAATGCCTTGGGCATTGTCGCGGTCAGAAAGCTTAGACTGAGCTTTAAGACAAGAGTTTAGTGTAACAAGAGCACCACCAAGATGGGCACATACACAGCAGATTCTGCCTTAGGTAAAGCAGAAATTTATTCTCCCATGCCAAACCAATCAAAAAAAAAGCAAGATGATCCCATCAATATGTAGATGTCTGATTCCTGTTAATATATGTGAATGGGAGGAGGAGATGCTTCTTACTGAGAATCAGTGGGAAAAATTTGAATTTTGGTGATCTTGGAGGATTATTTTTGTGACCTCTTGTTTCAAAGAGAGGCTAATTTCCTCATAATTTTCAAGTGGGTATGAAGGATGGTGGTGGAAATGATTAATTACCAACCTTGAACTCTCTGATTGTTTGATTAATGAAGTTGACATCTTTATCACTACCTGCCATTTCACAGAATGCACCTATATTTGCATGTAAATTGTACATGTAAGGGCACAGTATTAATAGTGGAATTAATCAAATTATTCTGCTTTCAGACCAGAAAGATTCATTCTGAAAATTAAACTCTGTAACTGAGCCTTTTTTCCTAATTTTAGCTATCAATTCTTCAGCTGAGTCCAATAGTAGGGACCAAGATGTAGGTCTTAAAAGAAGTGCCAACATCCTAAGTGGTGCCAACATGTCTGTTTCCTGAACACAAAAGGAAGTTTAATTTATCTATAGCAATCTGGGTGCATTCACTGAACACTTAGAAGAATCAAAGGCCTGATGCAGTTCTTTCCTGTGATAATCAAATATTTTAGGTATTGTAAACCACATCATATGTCATAAATTTATACTAATATATCTCAACTGCTTCCTTTTCATAAAACATTCCAGAAAATGTGCTTCAAGTGGGCATTTTCTTATAGTCTGATATTCACAGAAGTTTAAAGTTTGTGTGTGTAGATACCCAGTGAAACGCATTGAGCTCATTTCCCAGTTATGCCCAAGGAATGAGGCACTGCCCAGCTCTAGTAAAACCATGTGTGAGAGTGCCAACGTGAATTTTAGGAGCTGAAATTTCTATGCTTCCAGATTCTGCTAGGTTAGATTTGCTAAGGCAGAGGAACATTCGTGTGGTTTATCAGATGCTCCTGGACAGCTGTGACTCATCACGGTACACACATGTACTCTGGCCTTCCACTGTGTGTCTAACGCATGTCACAGTGCCCTAAGAGCCAGCACAACAGCCTTCTCTCCCTGGAAGCTGTCCACAGATGGTAGCACAGCATGATGAATCTCAGACAGAGCAGACAATGGCTCAGGCCCCAACTAACAAATTTTTGCACTGATTGAATGTCAAACCAATGTACTGGTATGGGTAATTAGACTGATAAGCTAAAAGAGGCATAATACTGAAGCTCAAAAGAGTCATAATACACATAATCTAGGAACAACCTGAAATCTGTAATCTGTATTTTGTGCAGAATTGCTTATCTAATTATAAAAAAGCCTAACATTTCTCTGCACGTTGAAGTCCAGTAATGAGTCTAGGCCAACTCAAGAAGCCTAAAAAATTGAGCACACTAAAAGAATATTTACCACTGCAGTATAAGGATGATGCTTTTTTTTTTTTTTCTGCAGGGAGAGAAATGTATATGTGCAACCATTAATCTTTAAAGATCTTGAGAAAATATATACATCCTTAATAATTGGATACTTCTAATGAACACCTGCCAATATAGCATATTGAAAAAATCTTCTTGATTTAATATGTCATTATTCAGGCACTCTCAAAAGCCTAGAGAAACATTAATCATGATGATGAGCTTTAAGTTCATTTACTAAGGTATTCATTTTTTCTCCATTTATGTCTCTTTTGTCCTGCTTATGCAGTTCTCACTTGAAGGCACCTTTCTTTCCTTATCTTGGACACTGTCCTTGCATCATCCAAGTCCCAAATGTCTTGTAGCTCCCCATGCTAAATCCCTGCACATCAGAAAAATTGTGTATGTAACTGCTCTACTAGAGACAACTGGAGGCATTTCTGAAAGAAAAGCACAAGTGGCATTCAGCACATTTTTTACTTAGAGATAACACAGCAAACAGCAATTCTTTGAACCAGTGAAGACTAATTTAATAAAGATCTGTATCTGAGTGTTAGCATGAAAACTAAATTTTAATATTCATGAGAAGTCTTTTCTGGATATTTATAAGGGCTTCTCTAGGGTGAATTCTCTGGTACCTAATAACTCACACCGCAGCTTTTTCTATAGTTAGATATTTTTTTCCACTACTGGATGAAAACCACAAGATTTTCTTTTAAAACTGGAACCAACTTCTGCCTTAGGGCCTTTCACTCACTAAAGGACCATTCTGCTAAAAGGAGCTAAATAGAATAATGCAGACATGCAGTACTCAGAATGAACCTGCTTAAAATATTCAGGTGGTGAAAACCATTAGATGTTTTCAATAGTAATAAATGAAAAGATAAAGTAATTTCTGGGAAGCATTCTCATTATAAAGAGGTTCAAATGTTGCTCCTAGTCATATTAAGTAACCAGGAAATTAGAAGAGAAAAGGACTGTGTACTTATTGAGGCATACAACCAGAAATCCAGTATTGTAGATTTTGACTTTTTCTAATTCACCCATTTTCAACAAGTCTGTACTTTGAAATTACCCTTGGCTTAAAGAATTAGAAACAGATCTTATTGCTCTGCTTGTCAGTCTGCTTGGGCTTATTCTTTGTTTTACAGAAAGTCAATCATTCACACAAGAGAAGAAATCCATGAAAGCACTTTTCTATCTCAGAACTGTCAAAAATATTCAGTTCATCTTCAGTTTATAGAATGGATGGTTATGTCTTAAATTATGGTAGTTTGTATAGTGGTCCAATTCTCTAAGTAAGAGCTTCATCAAGTGATAGAAATGTCTCACTGAAAATTTATACTGGGGCTCACACTGAACACCTAAAGTTAATTGCACAAGTTCATGACCTGACCATTTCTTGCTTGGAGGCTCACAGGCATCCATCAGTGTGAAGATCATGTATATCCAGTTGGCAGTACACACAGAAAACCCCATTTATTCTCAGAATCTCAAGCTTGCCCACAAAACTAAAGATAAAAGTCGAAGAGTTTGTTCTAAGAGATTAGCCTTGCTTTATGTAACACAGCTGATGTTAATATCTGACTTTAAAAGAGAGAGCTGCAACACCAGGAAAGATGTTGGGAAAGCAGAGAAAAAGAGCAATATCCTCCACATGGCTTGCTTCTGTGGAGCACATTACCACACTGTATTCTCTGGGTGGATAAAGACATCCTTCTTTTCCACAGCTGTGGCCACCTTTTGCCTCAAACAAACACACAGGCTTTTAGCCTTTTCTGTTTTGAAGGACTGAATTACTAGCACAGTTTTCTTTTTCAGGTCTTCAGTCCAGACCAGATGCAAACATACAATTAACTTTATCACAGTGTTTCTCTGCCTCATAATTAGCTTTGGCAGAAAAAGTGTGGCATGTTTGGTACTCTAATGAACCTGATCCTCACTCTCATAACCAGTGCACACAATAACAGAGGTGTTGTGTTGCAGGGGTCATGTTGCCATCTTGAGTCTCTGGTGGGTTTGAGAATGACCTAGTCAGGGAGTGAAATTATATCATGGGACCCACAGTGCCATGCCATGATTCCAGAACACTATGCAAATAGCAAATTTGAATAATGAACATCTAAAGCAAGAACTATGCACCAGGCAAACAATTCATAAAACAGGATATTTGTCTATGTCATTTGCAAGTAAATTCAGTTAATAAACAAATTAATAATAGCAACAACAACACAAGTTTGTGCAAAGCATGGGGCACAATTTCCTGTTACTTGCATCTTCAGCAGTCATCTCCATCCATGCAAAATGAATGTAACATTTTTAAGTCAGATTTGGTAGAATTTCTCACCTGCTTCAAAGTCACTTCAGGGCTACAACCAAGTGTTCAGATCCACTGGGAAAGAGGGCCCAGCTCTGCCTGATCAGCTTGGCATATGACAGCTCAGCCTGGCTTCCTGGGGAAAAATCTGTGTCTTGGTCTTTCAGGTCCATTTTCCCCCCATAATCCCTTTCCCATCACTTCTAAATCCATTAGGCCCTTTCAAAATGTCTTACCAACTTTCAGAAAAAATAGTGGCAGAAGAGGAAAGGAACTCACATTAGTCTCTCTTCTGAGGTTGCTTTAAAAAAAAAAAAAAGTGGGTTTTTTAACACTTTTTCTGTTATTTGATTAATTTAGTAGAAACACTGACCTTTAAGTGTATAGAACTCAGAATCACCCACAGCATATGTCACTAGCAGCTAGGGAATGGGACACAGTGGATGGAGGATACTGAGTGTATCTGTGCAAGATAAGAAATATTTCAGGAGTGTGAAATAATGGAGCTTGTGGGAATAAATTTCAAGTACAGTTGAAGGTAGCCAAAATAAAGGTCACTAAAACATAAAAGTCACTTCAAAACCAATCTGTTTAATCTACAGTAAGGATATGAAGTTTCATGACTCTGCTTCCAGTCTTAATCAGCTTCCACATTTGAATCACCATGTTAATTCATATTCCTCAAAACCGGTGTGTTTCATTGTTGTATCTTTACAGTGTCTTTTGCATTCTTCCATTGATTTGCAAAGGACATAATATGCAAATTAAGAATAAGATTTTTAGATTTTTGTTTGGTTCGTGTTTTGTTGGTTTTCTGGATTTTTGTGGGGTTTGGGTTTTTAATGGAAACAATGAGAAATGTGTTGTAGCCAAGTTAGGAAAATGTGAACATGTAAATTTAGATATCCAAGATGGGTTTTTTAGACATAATGCCAATGCATTCATCCTACACTACAGGAGATTTTAAAAATGGCTACACAAGGTATAAAAAATGTCTAATGAAATATTTCAGAAGAGATTATGGTGTGTAACCCAACAATTGAGATTTGATATACTTAAGGGGGAACCTGAGGACTTGACATGTAATTTTACAAAAGTCATATTTTCTTGACTTAAATAACAGTCCATGGTATTAAACAAACCCCACAGAGCCATTATGCAGAATCAGAAGCAGAGCATTCCTGTGTAATAAGGAACTGTGCATGATCCGAGAAATTACTTCAAAAAGTTGGTCATTTAGTGGCTGATATTTCTGAAGCTAGTTAAGAACATTGAGCTCTTGAAATGTTCTAGCAAAGCCAGTGCGTTAGTATCAAGATACTTATTTAAATTTCCTTTGGTTTGGTGAATTTCTATCATTTTTTGAGCTGAGCTTCAAACCAGCTCCATTCCCTGGCAGATGTCACAGAACCAGGAATCTTGCTTCTCTTCAAGGACCACTCCACCAAAGATCACCAAAGCTGCTCAGGAGCCTGGCTTGCCACGCCACAAGCAATCTGCTTTGTGTCTCTCTGGAGTCCCCCACGCTAGTGTTGATCCCCACACACTGGTCTATGTTCAGATTTCCCTGAGGCAAGACCCTGGAGGCCTGGGAACCATCCACCTAGACAGGCTTGCC
The DNA here is from genome assembly GCF_029207755.1 of Chamaea fasciata. Taxonomy (NCBI): domain Eukaryota; kingdom Metazoa; phylum Chordata; class Aves; order Passeriformes; family Sylviidae; genus Chamaea; species Chamaea fasciata. The sequence goes on along the minus strand of NW_027094086.1, from coordinate 32,840,914 downwards.
TCCAGTTTTTCAGCAGTGAAGTGGAAGCCAGTGAAAGAACCCACTCCCCAAGTTTTCGAGCTCACAGGTCTTAGGTTTGAAGTCTGAAAAAACTTATATGGGCTCACTGTGCAAGTGTGTCCCAGGCAGGGCTCACCCTCCACCACTGAATTAATCAGCAGCTTGTCCAGGAAGCTGGCTGGTTTTTTTTTTTTTAGCTGAGATGCTGACATTCATGGTTAGAAAAAGCAAGAGTTCCCATGAGCAGGAAACTCTGTTTTTCACATAGTTTTAAGAAAAACTACAGTTCTTTCCAAAAAAGAATTTACAAATTGAAACCATTACCTGGCAACAACTTCGTAATTGTTTGTCTTCAAGGAGGTTCCACTTGGGCTCAATGTTCCATTTACACATCACAGCAGTACTCTCTTCCGGACATTACAAAGGATAAAAAGGCTGCAGGGAACTCTTGGGGTGAATGCTAAAGAAAAAAACAAGCAATTAGGTTAACTTATTACTCTATCAGATTTTTCTACAATCCCATACAAGGAAAACCAAACCAAACCAAAAAAATCCCCAAGTTTACCTAATGCCTGAAAAATAGTTGAAAGCAATTTGAGGGTTTTTTTAGCTTGCTGGTTGTTTTGAGCTGCAAGCCAGGAGCAGACACAGTTCTATGCCATGTGTTATTCACAGCTGGAGAAATATGGGCTTATTATTTGCTCAGGGTTTGCTGGTGATATCAAGATATTTCATTAAAAGAGGAAATGTCCACAGGTTTTCTGCGTTCCAGTCCTGAAATTTGATCCCTGGGGAAAATGTTGAAAATGAAAAATAATGATGTGAATTAGAGCTCCAGGCCTAACACTTCACTTGTGAATACAGTAAGTTTTAAACAAATTATCCACAAGTAATTTATCATACCTAACTGCAGTACAAGTTTATCCGATGTGCTGACAACAGTTTCAGTCCAATCTCTGGGAAGCTTACTTCCCAGTTCCCATCCCAATGTCAGCTGCCAATGGCAGCACTAGGCTGCCTGAGCACAGATCAGTGCCTGGTACCTGCAGAGCTGCCCTGCTCAGGGAAAGACCCAACCTGCCTTTCAGGTAAATTCATCTCCCTGTTGCTCCCCCATGACCCTGTTGGAGATCAAGATATGGAGGAAGCTCTCTTCCCACATGCCTAGCCCCATTTCCCTGCTCAACCTCTATCCTCTTCCACTCAGCTGCAGCTTCTTATAACTAGAAACTTCATACCTCTCACAGTTTATCACAACCTCATCCTCCTCTCTCTGCAATTGTCATCTTCCCATTGCAAAATCCTCTGCTCCTGCATGTTACATTCTCCCTTACTAATAAAGAGAGTATTTAGCTGGTTATTCCAAGCAGCTGTTGAGCATCTCTTCTTCCAGTCCTTGCTGTTTTCCTGCAGCTTTGACCTGTACAGAAAATACCTTCTGCCTATGCTCAAACTATTGTGACAGATGACTTTTAATTAATCCATCATTAAATCATTTTTGACATACAGCAGAAATAATCCAAAACATAAAGCCTGAAAATTCTGACTCCCATTTCACCAGACTGGGGAAAGACAGAAAAATTTCTGCCTGGTACATAAACCCCAGGCAGGTACTACAAAACTTCAAAGGAGCTTGGAAAGCATGTCTTCCATGACAGCCCTCCTGGGAATGGAAAACCCCCTTTGTGGGGCTCTGTCTCTACAGAGATGGGGGAGAAGGTGTGCATTGTAGCAGCCAGGGACTGTGGAAGAGGCGATGGCAGAGAAAGGCATGAAAGCCATCTTCTTGAAGATGGTATTTAAGGAAGCATATTTTTTCATTGCAGAGTTCAAAGTTAGCAAGCAATATTGGATCACCTAAACAAGCCTCATGCTAAATATAGCTTTGGCTATAAGCATCCCCTATATAATATAGCCAGCAAGTGCCAGCTCTTCGTAGTGACAGGATTGGGTTTTATTGGACTGCTCAGTTGTCATCAACTTGGAACAAACTACTGCTACTTCTAGAAAGCAATAGCAGATCAAGCTTATACCTGGGATGCACTGTCCCTGATGTTCATGAAAAAAGCTTAATTATTTCCCAGGTCGTGATGTGACATGGGGCCAAAATAAGGGATCTCAAGTTAAAGGTCTGTAAATAACACCAAATAAGATTTTAATCGTCAGATGGGATTAACATTCAAGTCATGCTAATAAAAAGAAATAAAAATATGAAAATTACATTCACAAATAGGGATTTTTTTAAAAAATAAAAATGCAAGCTGCAATAGCTTACTACAGGATGTTGAAAAATGACTTTTGGCTTTGTGGAAATCATCACTATCTTATGTTACACAAAGGAGAGCCTTACATCCTAGAACCTAAATGTTGCAGTGTGGAGTTCCAGGAGCCACTCAGCAGGCTTCCTGTTTGATTGCCATAAAACCCAACAAGTAAATCTTATCTATTTTACTTCTGCATATGAAAAGATGCCTAAATTTGAAATGTCAGTTTGTATAGCTCTAACGGTAACTCTAATAATTCAACTTCAATCATAATGATATGCTTTTCTTTAGTTCAAATTTGGTTTCTGTTTGTGTTTTGTCATGTTTACAACTGATTGTAGCCCTGACACTAATTACTATTTTCTTGTGCAGAATTGTCCAGAATTAAGAACAACAACAAAACAAACAAACAAAACCCAAAAGAACCAACAAAACAACAATCCCCTCCCCCAAAAAAACCCAAAAATATCCCAAGAAATCAACCCACAGGAGAAAGGAACAATGAATCAATTTTTATAAACAGACAAAAAAATGACCCTCAAACCCATCCAAGTTATGGCTTATTTGACAATGACATATTTCCCATGATCTGTCCTTCCTGGCTGTGCTCTTGCTTAGCTCTTTTGCTGGTTTTGTGATACCCAGCTCTGTAAGTTTCATTTAATGCACTAGAGAGGGAATAGCTGCCACTATTGTCCCTGTGTGCAGCAGCGTATCATTCCTGGATGTGTCCACAAGACAGCCTTTAAATACTAGTGAGATTGCTCTCCTATTGCATCCTGTGGAAGGACTGAAAACACTTCCAGGAGCCCCTCTAGAAACCAAGACTTGGAAAAAGTGTGTCAGAGCCTAATCTGTGGCAACAAGAATAGAAAACATATTATTCTGAGTTAGAGAAATATGATAAAGGAAACAAAAGCTTGAAAAAAAAAAAAAGAGGAGAAAAAAAGCGCAAAACATTCCCCAGCCACTCAATAGGAAGCAAAGAAAGCTATTCCAATAATCAGGAAGTCCCTAATCCAGACCAGACTTGGTCTGAGCTGTGGTGGGTTATGCTACTGCCAGATGCTATTCCCAGTGTGATTTACTTCAAGAGAATATTGGACTTGGCCAAGAAGCTGCCTTTGTTTGACTTGTTTTTTCTGCAAGCCTTGGGTGATACAAAGGGCACTGTGGGATGGGGTTCACTCTTCTCCTAGAATGTTTGGGTTGTTTTTTTTTTTTTTTTTTTTTTTGCCATTCGTTAGACATGTTGCTGGGAAATTATGATACATTTCAAAACCATCTGACATTATATTTTGGCATTGCAATAACTGAGATGATTGAACTCAGGAAAATGATCAACCATTTATTTAGACGGGCCAACTTTGATGCTGATTACAGCAGTCCTCCTGTTATTGGTGCTTAATGTAGTATCTGCTCCTACAAGTGAGGAATAGCCATTTACCAGTTTATAAGGAGATTATTCTCTTCTCCACAGGGAAGTGTCACCGAGGCAGAGACTGGAAGCCCTGTGTTGAGCTGAAATGAGGTCCTGGACTATAGAGAGGGACTGGGAAGTCTTCAAGGAAAGTGGGTCAGGGCCAGCATTCCTGGTCGTGCCTTCAAATATAAACCCATTCCTCCTTCAAAAGGAAGCAAATGAATGGGTCACATAAGTTCACTGGTATGGTCAAGAAGGTCAGCAGTGGCGAAGACAATTATTTCTTTCAACATTTAGACTGTGATTTTGAATGATCCTCCTGGTCACATCAAGATTTAATTATACTTTTCCGCATGTCTGCCTATCTTTCTCCATCCATGCCTTCCTCTAAACAGTTTTTCCTCTCACTGCTGGAAGGTATTTGGGAAACACTCTCATAGAGACCTAGAAGGCTCATCTATGCAAATCAGGCATTAAGCAAGAAGGAAGAGGCCCAGGGTGTTTACAAGGATGGTCTTGATGAATGAAACATATTCTGAAAAACATTGCTGTAATGAGGGGAAAAAATCCTGCAGCAGAAATCTTGGTAAAAAAGAGATTTCTCTTTCACTCAAGCTATTTTTTTCTTCCCCTGATCCAACCAACTGAGACTAAAATCTAATGGAAATCTTTCCCACATGATCTGAAAGACACTGTTCATCAACGTGGCTATACATTTAGCATTTTATTTCTGGTAACTACAGAACCAACAAAGGCTTCCCTTCCATATCCAAGAATGCAGGTGTAAGAGCAGAAGATGAGTGTTTATAAACATAAAAGCCCCAAGCCTAGAAAACGAGCAAACCAAGAACTGCTAGCATTTGTTTATAAAGGAAAAAATTAATAACAAAGATGCAATGATGTAAACATGTGTCTAGGCAGTATAATGTACCTCTATGTGCAAAAATAATTTCCTGGAATACAGTTACTTTTACTGTGGACATACTAGCAAAATAAGGAGTTTTTTATTCCAGAATAACTTCTTGAAAGCAGATCTATTGCTTATTCTGGAGCAGTGTCTACACAGCATGCATACCAGTGTAGCCAAAGAACTGCATGAACTTACCTATGAACTGCACTTTCTGCCAGTTTTCCCAATAAGCGAGACTTACTAGTGTCTGGGGGTGTGTGTATGAGAGGGAGATAAGACAGTCTTCCTTTATCAAAAATGAAAAATCACATAATAAAATCTCAAGAAAACACAGTCTGCTTCAAAACCACTCACTGCATCATGAAAAGCAATAGAGGAGAACTGGAGCTTCTCAGAACCTATTATTTAATGAGAATCTGAAGGAATGAACTCCAGTTTCCTACAGCTCAGTCTCATGGGTTTTACTGAACTACAGTGGGTAAGAAGACAGATTCTCCAGTTAACTTTTCTCACTGATCTCACATGTACATGCAGATTTTGAGGTATGGAACAACATATGAACTCCTAATGTCACCTTTGCCATGCTCAGAGCACAAAGAGATACATTGTTAGCTTCTTCATCCACCTGCCTTCTTTTTCTTAAACTTGTTGTAATTTAATTGTCTTTGAGAGTTTTGCTTATCTGAAACTGGTTGGTACATTCAAAAATTTGTAATGAGACACATAGACACATGTACACACAAGGGATGGCACATATAAAATACATAGATACTGACATTTCGGTTGGGGAATAGCTGAGGAGAGGAATGGGTTGCTATGGAGCTTTGTTTATCACATGTAAGACATGGAAGAGAATTTCCTTGATTGACCATAAGGGTAAGAAAAGGCTGAGCAGCATAGGCATGGATAGCTACTCCAGAGATGTCCAGGTTTCAGACAAAATACATTCTGCTGGAGCTTTTCATAGAAAACTGGCCTTGAACTCAGCACTGACTAGGGCTACTGCTGTGGTTGCCATTCAGAAAACTTCTGCAGGTAGGCTGGGAGAAGGTGGGCAAACTTTTTAAAAAGTCATCCATTTATATGTTCCCAAGATGGTGGGCAAGGAAGTACATATGAAGGGTGCAAATTAGCACAGTAAAGGAGCATTCAAAGTTTAACCCATTTTTTGGTGGGTTGTAGTTAAAATCGTGGTGGCAAATACTGCCCAATCTCTTTCTTGGATAGCTTTCAAAAGAATTAGGAGGTCTTTGAAAAAAAAAAAAAAAAAAAAAAAAAGGAAGCTGATAAAAGTTTTGTTGGAAAGCCTTCATCCCAGCAGCAAAATGTGCAACAGTTAGGGCTGAATCTCAGAGCTAAAGGGTGAGATGAAGCCTGAGCAACATTATGCAGAGGGCAAAGCTACAGATGAACTGTTATGAAACCTGAGAAAGAGAGAAGAGCTTGAAAAGGAAAATAGCTTTCTAATCTGATACCTGAAATATAGTGGGGCATTACTGAATGAGGGAAAGAGACTTCCTCCCATTATCAGGAATGATCAAGGAAAAACAATAGAGCTGTAAAATATTATGGGAGGCAGCAAGATGCTGAAGTTTTGATTGCAGCCTGCTACCTTGCCAAGACTTGACAATAATGCATTAGTCCCTGCCCCACGAAGGGTCCTGGCTCCACAGGCACTGCATTTCTGCTGTGGCGTGCAGCCCTCGGCAGGCCCTCAGCATGGCAATAGCGAGGCTGGACCGGCCAGGTCATCGGCTGGGAACAGTCAGTCCTGTGCTGTGTGTTGTGTGCCCGTGCCCTGCCCTGGCTGGGAAAGGAAAACTGGGAAGGGATGCTGTGGACGCACTACTGACCAGGAGAAGCCGATGTGTGTCCACGTGTATGGTAGGGGACAGTACATGGAAGTACGTGTCGTATGTTTGTGTGCATTCCTGCACATTCCCTACCCGGGAGGACGGTGTGTGGGAAGTTCTGAGGCGTGTGCGCATCCCACGCTTAGGAATGTTAATGTGGATTCACCCGTGTGTGAGAGGGGAATCCCCTGCCTGGAGGGTGCCCTTAGCGTGGGCTGTATGTGTGTGTGCCTGCCCTGCCTGGGGGATCAGTGTGGGCTCTGTGTGTGTGTGTATGTGTGTGTGCATGCCCCGCCTGGGGAGTCAGTGTGGGCTGTGAGCGTACATGCATGTGCACGAGTGTGTGTGTGTATGTGCGTACCCGCCTGTGGCGCTGCACAGTGTCTGTGCGTGGCCGATGTCTCTGAGCGCGCATCCCCAGCCCGGGCAGGGTGCGGGGGGTGTGCGCACCCTTTGTCTGGGGCCAGCCGGGGAGGGGGCCGCGCCCCCCGCCCGGGGCAGTGCCGGGTGCGTGCGGGTGCGCGCAGCCCCGGCGCGGGCCGGGGAGCGCGGAGCGTGCGCGGAGCCGGGCGCGGCGCTCGGGAGCGCGGCGGGGCGGGGGGGGGGGGGGGCGCCCCGCGTGTCCCGGCCGGGAGCGGCCGTGCCCCCCCGCCCCGCCGCTGCCGCCGCCGCCGCGCACAGCCGCAGACACGGGCGGCCGCGCCGGCAGCCGGCGGCTCGCATGCAGCCGGGGATTACAGCGGGGCGAGGGCAGCGAGGGCTCGCCTCTGATCCCCCCTCGCCCCCCTCCGCCCGACACCCCAGCCGTTGGCCGCGCGGCTGCTCCGGCGGCTTTTCATCTCCGGGGGTTAGGAGGGAGATGCCTTTGCCGTGGTTTTGCCACCCCCAGCCCTCTCCGTGCCGGGGGGGGCGGTGATGTGGAGCCGGGAATGTAGAGGAAAACCCTCCCCGGGAAGGAGCGACCAAAACAAATCCCTCGCCGTGGCTTTGGCGGCCGCGCAGTGCCCGGGGAAGCCCGAGCAGCCCCTGCCAGTGCCGGGGAATCCCTCCTGCAGCCCCCGGCGGCGCCCCGGGCGCCCGCGGAGCAAGGTAAGCGGCAGGGCATCCCTCTTTCCGCCGAGAGCTGCCTTTTGCTTTTATTTGGATTTATTCGAGAGCCCGAATCATCCCCAGCTCCCGCCCTGATGGGACTGTCAAGGGAGGTGAGAAGTGCCTGCTGGCCGCCGAGCACCCGGGCCGGCCGGGAGCGCGGCGCTCCCGCGGGGAGCCCCGGGGTGCCCCGGGGAGCGCCCCTGAGGAGGGGGCATGATCGGCGGGGCGGGACGGACACGGGGTGTCCTCCCCGGCTGCCTGGATCGGTCCGAGGCACGACAATACAACCCTCGCCCTGGAGCGCTTTGGAAACCGTGCCTTGTATTTTTGTTCCTTCAGAGCTGCTAAAGGGAGGGAGGGAATGACATTTCGTAGTATTCTGCCTCCTGCCGTGGGTGAGCTCTACCGATAAAGGCTCGTCATTTGTTTCCGATGCTCTAACAGTGCTTGTGGAAACCTGATGATACAAAACCTCAGCCTTCTCGGTAGCTGTCGGTGGAATTACCCCATCTACCCGGGGACTGAAAAATCCCCATCCATAAAGGAAAATACATGTAGCATTGTGGTAGTCTAAAATATACTGTCATATATGCTCTCTGTAGGCACATAGCATGCTGGCCCCTGGATTTAAAAACCTAAATGTCTTTATGAATCGGCATGTTCATTTGCTACATGGTTTCCACAAACCATTCAGTGTGTTTCTTCTACCAGAATTTCACTGCCTGGGTGAAGGTAGACCTTTGTTTATACCGTATGTATGTACTGTCCATATTTATAGTAGGGTTTGGACTTCATTCAATTCAAGTTACATAATGATTAAGATACAATAGGCAGTATATATGCAGTTTCTTGGACATTTTAATTCATTGCAGATAAGACTGACTCTAGCAAGACAAAATTGTCACTTTTTCAATGTTTGTGTAAGAAAGGAAGTGTCCATAGCATCAGGTGCAGACAACGTTCCTTAGCAAATACACAGTCATCAAGACCTTGCTATTAAAAGGACACCTAAGCGAAGGATTTCAGTGACTCTGTCCTGAAGCTCTGAGGAGGTGCCAGGATTGTTTTAGAAGAGGAAGAATAGCAGCAAGACTGGGCAGGCTTAGGAGGGGGAAAAGCCTATCTGGTAACATTTTGCATTAAAAACACCTAGAGTTCAAGTTTGCTCAGCCGGCGAGTCTGTCCAACTCAGACCAGAGCTAGCACCAAGCCTTAGAGGCTGGGCAAAGTCTGCAAAACTGAACATTCCACCCAGCCTGGGACGTGATCCTCCAGGGAGTTTTAGTAGAAAGTTTCAGGGGAGCAGGATCAGTGAGTACATGCCACTTATGGAATTTGTTTGTTCTCTGATCACCAAGATGTGCTAGCAAATCTCTGGAAGTCTTTCCCAGAGAGTTAAGATGCAGTACAGAAAAAATAGTTTGTTTCTGGTTCTTTGTACCTCTGTCTATTCTGTTCAAACAACTGATAAATCTGATACAAATGAAACTCTCACTTCATTCAGCATTAGTGGAACTTGCAGCTGGCATTGTTTTTTTGTTTTTTTTTTTCTTCCAAAGAGTGCTTCTGTAGGCAGCTGTCACCACAGCATTTGAATTTCTCTTGCCTCCTTTTTTCAGCTGGATGCTGTTGCTGGAGCTCAGCAGGTTGCCCTCATTCAGATGTATGCAGACAGTAAAACATCTTCAGCTTGAGATGAGGGAGAGGTGCTGTTTGGAGCAGCACGCTTCAGCCTGAACATTTCCATTCACTTCAGCATTTTGAAATGTCCCATTGCCTTAACAATACCTTATCACATATATTTATTCATACTCAGCCTTTTTTTTTTTCATAAGTAAAATTTAATTGGCAAATTCTGCCTTGCCATTCAAAGCAAGGCGAGAGGTCAAGATTTGCAATAGCTTTCTTGCCAACAGTTGGGATTTTGCCAAACGGTTTGCTACTGTCACTTTTAGAAAAAAATCTTGATTTTATGTGGCTCCCTTGAGCTTCATATAACTACATGCACAGGTAAAATATATTCCATGATGCTACTGTATTTAAAGCTACCTGCTGAAGGATATTTCTGTCAGTGTTTCACTCTGTCTGTCATGATATAAACAGCATGTTGGAGAGGGTCTGTCTGGTCTCAGCTCAGAGAAGGAACACAAGCTGAGATATCTGGTGAAGGGGGCAGTGACTGGAAGTATGTCAGTGCAGTGGGATTCCACTGCAGACCTCCCTGAAGGTGTCAGCTCTACCAGAGTACAGACCTGCTGCTCCCCACAGGAAGAGATGGGAGCCAGAAAGGGAAGTGCTTGAAGTTGTACGCCACTTCAGCTTCATCCGAGTAGACATACAGGCAGTCTGAAAATGAATTTTTGTTGGATGTTTTTAGGGGTCAATTCTATTAATTCATCATGTTGTTGGATAGTGTTTTCTGACCCAGCAATGCTCACAGCTCTTGGAATTAAGCAATGATATTCTCTGAAAGGACTTTACGTTTGTCTGGTATTGCTATAGTAAGTTTTAAAATTTTTAGGAATAAGGGTTTTTTTACCTAACAGGTGTCTGAATGTTATAAACATGGATGCATGATAAGCAACAGGCTTTAGTTTACTTTGTTATGTTTTGCTGTTTCTTATCAGGATATGAGCACCCTAAGAGAAAAAAAATTTGATTTCCCATCTGTAGTGGGCATCTTTTTCTTGCGGTTATTGCTGGAGTAGTGGAACAGGGTATTTGATTTCTTGGATTTTGTAATAAATCTTTGGAACATGTTGTTTTAACTCACATTTTAGTAGGGAGAAATGTGTGCTTACTTTGTAACAAGAATATTAACTTCAAACCAAAATAAATTTTCCAATATTAAATTGCGGAGATTTTTTAAGATGTTCAACAGTGTTCTGTGGGATAATGTGAAACGAAATTGCTTAGGACATTGCAGAGTAGATTTAATCTGATTATAAATGTATATTTTGAAGCCATCCCATAGCTTCCTATGGTTTTTAATCTATAATTCTCTAGCTATATGGAAAAGATATGGAAAGAATTTCATTATTTTGAAATTTTTTCTTCACTATTATGCAATTAGAGGTATCTTATTGCATGCTATTGCTCAGTCATACTCAAATGAATTCTTAGTAAAATGCATCTATATGACTAAATAAATAATAATAATAAAAAAAAGAACAGAGAAGCTAAACAATTCAAGTGTTTATTGGAGAGAACTTGGAGGTTTCTTTTCTTGGTTATCGTACACAGTCAGTCCCAGCATAGCTTCCCAGACCACTAAATACCATAAAAGCCTTAGAGAGAGTAGGCACCAGTCAAGATATTTAAAATCTATCAAGCTTAAACCTGCCTGTATTCTTGATAAAATCTAGAAGGACAGCAAAGGCTGTTTTGCTTTTTGTCTGTCCCAGTGCTTACTACAGGATGTGCAGAAACTTCAGCGCAAGTCAGACATTGGCATCTGCCTAAGTTTTCACTTGTTTGCTGTGCAATACATTCCTTCTTCTATGTCTGGAGGGATGGAGTTTCTCAATGGATTAATTTCTTAAGGGACGAATGTCTTAAACTACTTTTTTTCACCAGCATGAAAGTATGATGATGTTAACTGTCTAATCAGAAAACAAAGAATATTATTTTGAACACACTTCTTCATGGATTGTGGTATGAACAAAAGGGAAACAATAAAAGTCTCAAGCCACTAAAAAAAGTGGGGGTTTAAATTTATTTGCTTCTAATGCAGGAAATCTATATTTAGCCATAATGACAGATCAACCGTGACTTAGGTGTCTGACTTCTGTACATGCCTATTCGTTCTCTGGATAACTGTAAAGAGTAGTCAGTAGCATCACTGTTGGCACCAGCAAGAGTCGGAACAACAATCTATTAGCTAATAAATAATATATGTAATGCTGGCATAATGCAGTTCTGAGCATTTAGGAGTAGGCTGCGATAAACAGCAGTTGAACTCTTTACGAGGAACAATGGCAATTGACCAATTTACCTCTCATAGCACCATGACGGGGGAGCACAGTGCACTGCAAAATTGTGTGAGGGCATTTGCAGTCCGAGCCAAGGCAGAACGGCTGAACAGCTCTTACCACAGCACTGGCACATGATACATAAGCCCCTAGGTTTTTTTTAACCCTAGGTAAGTGCTTCTTACTGGGAAATCAGACTTGCTGTTGCAGGGTGTTCTTGATGCTGCCATTATATTCAGATAGTGGCTTGTTGGGAAATAAATGTCAGCCCTTTAGGTAAAACCACATTACGAGGAAATGAATGCAAAGCTGTGCTGATAATTAACTGAACAAAGCTCTCAAATGTAATCTTCTTTGATGACACTGGAGATGAGCTTCTCCCTCTGATTGCCTAACAAGTTAAGAAATAGAAATCAGTTATGGCAGTACAGTCCAAATACGGAATAAATTTGCCTCAGAGCGTTAATAAGGCAGTTCATAAAATAATACTTCACAGTACCTCATCAGTAGTTAACTTTTAGAAAATTAGGTGTATTTTCAATATATATAGAGATAAAAATTACATTCAAATGCAAGAACTCAAAATGAAGCCATAATGCTTGTTTTTGCAGAGTTTTCAATTGTGTCATTTGCCCTCTTAAGGTATGAGGATTTGGTTTACCTACAAGGTTGTTAACCTCATCTTAGATGGATGTACTCTCAAATGGCAGAATAATCCTGCTATAATTTATAGCCATACATTCAGTGTAAATTTGCATTTACCAGAGACATTCTGAGACAGTTTGAGCAGAAAGTGCTGGCAAGCTGCAGAAGCTAGAAGAATCCCACTAATGTATTTAAGCAGACTCAAAACAGTGAATAGGCTTAATTAGCCTTGAAATCACACAGCTATGAATGACAGTATTGTACGTGGTTTTCCAGTGGTTGGTGAGATTAGCAGCACAGAGTCGTTCTACCTTGACAGGCGTGCTGTCTAGAAGGTCTTGCCTTTTGGAATATTTCCATCTCATGCTTTCTTCATTCTTATTATTATTGCTGACATAGAGCAAACCTTTTAACTGGGTAAGATTTATACTTGAATTCATTCTCTGGACTAGCCTGGCTACTGATAGTCACTTTAGTCCTTATTTAGGCATGCCACTAAAGTAGCATTAGCAGTGTCTGCTCTACCAGAGTATGTATCTTCTGCTCCTTTTGAACTGAAGAAGGAATGAGAATGTTTAACTGCTTCAACATGTTTATAGACAACCTAGGTAGAAGCAAAAATACCTTGCTTTTGCTCAGTAACCTTGTGGTTAGGGTAGCAATGGAGAAAAATTGAGCTTTTAGGCCTTTCATAGATTATCTGATGCAAATAAACATTTCACTTCTTGTAATCCAATATTACCACCCACCGAAGGACTGGTCACACCCTTCAGTTATAGACTCATTCGTGTCTGTTGTTTTTCAAACACAGGCTGCCTCGTTCTTGCTCGGTAAGAATGGGGATGGTCTCCATCACTGCAGCTGTCCTAAGGATTACGTATAGCCGCAGGAGCCTGGAAGATATAAACCACAGGTTTGAGTCACCAGGGATGAATGTGGTCTTTCAGTGAATGACCAAGCAGTGACGTGGAACCAAGGCCACCACCTCAAGGTGTATATGAAAAGAGTAGACCTTGTTCAGTTCTTTTGAAGGACTGTTTCACATACCTCTTGTAAGAGGAGGTTTCCATGCTTAGAATATTATGTGGGTAAGTTGTGTCCCTTTTCATCCTGCTTATGCACTGGGCCTGGATGGGAGTTAAGAGCATCTTCTTTCTGACTGTGAAGTGTCGTGTTGATCCTGCCTTAGAGGTTCCCACACCCTTCTCTGAACTTGGGACTTGTGTGTTTAATATTAGAAACCCTGAACTAATGGTTCTGATAAAGCACATTTTTAAGAGGATGCTGTGGCTTTTAAAAATACGTTTTGGCATGATAGAAGTAAATAAATTAATTTATAGTGGCAGCTTTCTAAAAGTATTCCTTTTAGCCTGTCTTGATTTCAGAATTATAGTAACAGTAGCATAGGGTTGTGCATGATAGTGAGTCCTCACTTTTTTCTATTGTCAGGTCAATTTGAGGGTCAAAAAATATCAGTACTCTTGGTATCAGGTAGGACTAAAAGTCAGTGTAGCTTCTTCTCTACAGTGTTAAACTGGAGTTCCTAAGAACCGATTTCCCTTACTGGCCCCCAGACCAACTGTATCTTTGTGTAGTATGTGTAACCAAAACTGATAAGGTCTTAGATAAGGTCAGGAAACAAAGTTTTCTGTTGTCTGGTTGACTGCTTTTCTCAGAGAGGCAAAATAAGGTGTTGGGTTGTCCTAGGCCTTGCCCAGCAGTTTGCAGTTGTACTTTGGGATGTCTTCCCAAGGCATCCTGTAGTTGAAGACATCAAAATGTTGAAGGGTTGGATTTTTCAGATCAAGATTAGACAGAAATTTGTCTTAATTTTTAATGATAAAAGCCTTCTGTAGAGATTTGCTGATGCTGTGACCTCGGGGACATTGCCACCTATGTACAAAGGCACTCGTCAAAAGTTGAGTCACCCAAAAACCAAGGCCTTGATTCATTCCTTTGTTCCGCCTTCAGGGCTTTTGTAAAGCACCAGCAATAGGAGTTTGAGGCAGGCTCCTAATGGATTGAGGCAAATGTCTCTTGAGTAAATCAGCCCCTTTCAAACTGTATTCTTTGGCCAAGTCTCTTCCTATCTGTGGTCCAGGTAGGTCCAGGCCTCCCATTTACCTGGATTGAATTAGGGAACAGCCCAGTTAGGAATGGTTGAAAATGAAATTTTTGACAGAAGCAGCAACTGAACATAAATGTATTCATTTCTGAAGAAGTCACTTAGGAATACTACAGTGCTTTCCTTAATTGAAGATTTGGGACGGTGGCATTGCATGTTTTTTCTTTATTAGAAAACTCAACATTGGACCAGGCTTCTGACCAAAATGCAACATCCAAAATTTTGGGTGGAATTTCATTCAAAGAGGGATAAAATTTGACTCTTTTGTAAGATGTGCCTCATTGCTTCAGACATAATTTTCTATGTATATAGGATAATATTATATGTTGTGTAATATTTCCCTGCCTAGAAACCTGGAATCATCATTCAGTACTACACTGTACAAGCTTTTCTTCAGGAGAACAAAAAAACATCTGTGAAGTTCTTCACTGCTTTTAGCTACTTGGCAGCACTGTTATTGGTAGGGAGCAGTGGGAGATTGAAGGGTTAGGGAAGCTAACATATTTAGAATAACCCTAAAACGAATTGTTTTAGAACAACTGGTTACATTAGTGCCTCCTCAAAGAACAAATGATGTGTTGACAATCTCCTCCATCATCTTAATGCACTGCAATGCAATTAGAAGAGAAAATCAAGTAGTGGACGAATAAATTGCAATTCAAAGCTCTAATTTATTAAAATTAATGTATTTGCTATTATTAGTGTATCCTGTATATGTAACATCTGTAGACTCTCAAAGAATTGTATGGAAGCATCAATCAAACCTGTGGATCCGGAGTGCAAGTTGGGATATAAATGTGTAGTCTGATTTAGACCTGACATGAGGACCTTACATAATCACATTTCTGTAGTATCTGGTTGTTTGACATTAAAAAAAATGATCTGCCATTCGGCCTTGTACTTCTCTGTGACAGCTCATCTCCCCAGAAGTTTCCAGGGAAGGCTAAATAAGCAGTGAAAGGCAGTATCTTTGGCAAAAGCAGTAACAGCCCTTAGCAACCAATTGTAAACATGAACAGTAAAGTGCGGACATGACCAACAACTACATCCTAAATGAGAGATGTTTCAACCTGGAATGGAAATGGAAAGGTTTTTGTAAACTGAACAGGAATGCATCAGGATTGTTTGTAAGGATCATGTAACCACACTTGTCACAAGCACAAACAGCAGAGCTGCTAGTAAGGAAAGAGAGAATCGAAGCTGATCTGAAATAAAGTTTGGTGGGGAACTTGGTCCAGCACTTGGATATGCTACAAAGCCATGTTCAATGCTCGCTTGAGACCTCAGTGCAGACTGAGGGGTGCCACAATCCCAGTGCTCAGATCCAGACTTGTGAAGAGGTACTACTCAAAAAGACCACTTGAGTCCTAAATTCCATGAGACTTGAGGCAAAATTACTCTGAATGCTCTCAAGAGCATTCAGCTTTTTGTAAAGCAGTCTACGTCACCTGTAGTGTGTCTAGAGCCCACCGACACAGCTTTACCTTGTGTAAGAGCTTCAGTAAGTGATTACAAGTGCTTTTGGGGTAGATAGAAAATTCAGATAAGCCAAAACTGCCAAGCTTGTGTGACTGCAAGACTTTAAAAACATTTTATCAGTTATACTTTCCCTCTTTTTCTGTATTCTGTCACCTTACCTATTTCTGTCTGGGTTTTCTTATCCAAGGCTCCTAGGGAATATATAGAGTCTCAGAGTCTGCTGCTCCTTGGTGAAGTTCAGCTCATCCATCTAAAAGACACTTCTGTGCTCAAGATGGTGAGAACAGCGAGTTAGCAGACAGACTGATTTAGTCAATCTGAAAAGTTCGTCTATAAAAGGCCTCATCTTTTTTGAGTGTTTCCTGCTGATCTCCAAGACTTTGTGCAGCCAAAGTTTAAATTTTCACATACCAAAAATAAATAACCTGTGAGATCTGTTCTGAAATAGAAATAATCATTTCAAACTGGTAAGCCCCAAGAGCTGATTTTGCAGGATTTATTCTCAAAAGATCTTACTTTTCGTAGACCAACCGATCCATAGCTGTTAACAGAGCAGTCAAGGCAACAGGTGGGATTTCGTCTTAGTTCATGTAAAGACTCAGCTCTCCAGTATGGCTCTGCCCATGGCTGTAGTCAGGCGAGAGCCAGCCATTGCTCACAGAGAAGCTGTGTCAGGCTAAGGCTCCATCTCTGCCCCCTCAGACCACGTTGCTTCCAGTGGTTTCACCCACTGAAGCCTCTGAGGACTTGTGCCAAGAGCTGTCACCAGCAGTTGGGATAATCGAAGCTCAGATACTTCTCTCCTGTGCATACATGCATGTGTTCCTGCATATAGATACAAATCTGAGACATACAAAGTATGTTCAGGAATACTTTGACATGTTTCCTGACACCTCTCGTATTCAGCTTGCCAATCCTTAACTAAATGAGATGTGACTTCTCTAAAGGTGGGAAATGGAAATAACGAACAACTCATTTGAGCGGGATGCTTTTGCGCAGAGTTTTAGCTATCACCTCAGCCATCTTCTTAAAAACTGAAATTAAGGGAAAATTCTAGTAAAAGATCCCACAGCACACCATTAGAAAATTGCTGGTCTTCATATTTTGAAACAAAGAGCAGACATTTGAGAGCTGAGATGTGGCAGCATAGAGATTACAGCAAAGCAGACACTGAAAGAAAAGAAGAATCATGCAGCCAAATAAGTTAGCAAAAATGTGTTTGCTCAGTAAAAATGTATTGGTTTGTCACAACCAACTTGCTTCATCTTTTCTTGGTTAACTTGCTGGATCCCAGGTTGTAGGCTTTACAAGTCAGACGCTGAGGTGGGCACAAGCTTTCTAAGGATTTTTAAAAATCACTCAGTATCTGCAGTTCTTCAACTGGAAGGGATCATAAGGATCTTCGAGTTCAAATCCCTGCTCCTCACAGGATAACCTAAAACTGAAAACTAAATCATATGACTAAAAACATTGACCAGATGCTCCCTGGACTCTGAAAGTCTTGGTGTCATGACCCCTTCCCTGGGGAGTCTGTTCCATTTCCCAACTCTCCTCTGGGTGAAGAACTTTTTCCTAATGTCTGCTCTGAACTTTCCCTGACACTATACCTACAATACCTAAAACTGTTTTTTTCAGAAAATTTTACATATCTGCATTATATACAGACTGAAGTTCTTAAGCCTTAAGTCAGTTTTAACAGCTAAACTAGTAAATTAAACAATTGTGTCCCCAGATTTTTCTTGATTTTGGTGAGCATTTTTGCATGTGAAGAAAACCAGCACATTGATCTTAGACTCTCCAGACCTGAAAATAAGTACTTTAAATGGTATTGCCCATTTTATAATTTGTTTAATGTTTAATAATTTCAAAATCTCTCCTTTTTAATTCAGACCCTTTTTGAACTTAAAAAAAATTAAATAACAGTACATTTAGAAGGAGATTTTGTTTAAAAATGTTGGAGACACTTCCAGCAAATTGTGGAAAACTCTTCCATTTGTTTTCAAAGCAAGTAAATTAAATAATACAATCTTTTCTTGAAAACAATTTGACAAATTTTGACTAAAAGACATCTGACAAAAATGGTAGAAGTTTGTCTCTTAAAAGTCAGAAGAAAGCAAGCTTGTTCCCTTTTCCAGGGCTCCTTAGGACACAGCCTCTTCTTAGGTACCACATACTTTTTTTCCTCACTGCTTTAAATGCAGGACATGCACCAACAGTGAAGTGTGCTTATGTACTGTAACTTCTCCATCCTCTTTGGTAAAATTTGTATGACAAAGATTGGGAGACATGTTTATGACTAAGGCAAGCAAGAGTAGCTTGGATGCTAATCCTTTTGGAAGAGAGGTCTTGCACATGGAGTCCGTGGAAGGGGCTGGCACTGCTCGGGCCAGCTGGCATGACAACCTCCCTGTGTGCAGTTACACTCACCTGGACTCCAAAGCAGATAGTTGTGAACAAACTACTTACCAGAAGCAGACCTTGAAGCGTGTGGACTCTTCAGCCATCCTTGCAAATGACTTGGGAGAGTCCTGACTGTGCTGTGGCAGGAGATGCTCCAGCAACGTGACAGCACAGACAACTGGGCTCCCTCAGCCTGCGGGTTTAATCTGGTCACGTAGGCATGCCCATCAAAAGTGCTGAAAATCCTAAGGACTCTGTAGAAAGCAGATATCTCAATCTGAGCAGCCAAAATTGTTGGATACCTCAGGCATCTATGACCTTCATTTCAACATTATAAAGCAAAGGTAATAATGGCCTCCTACTGAAGGGGAGTCTGGGGTACCCTGGAAGCACTTGAGTAGGACAGGGAGAGCTCCCTGAGGGAAATTCAGCACTTTGTGTGTAATGTAGGCCTTGCAGCAGGAAATGCTGAATAACATCAGAGGCCAAATACTCAATGAGGAAGATGAAAAGAAATGGTAAATAATTACCCATTCATGTAAAGAAGAAGGGATTGATGGGAGAATCACACCATTAAAAGCTGCATGTCGGTGGTGCGGAGGAGAGCACTTAACCTTCCTTCTGGCTTCCCCTGGATTTTGAGTTGTAGTCTTTGAAGTTTTCATTTTTATTTAATGCAAGAATTTGTCTTTGATTTGAAGAGTTTTATGTAATATTACAGATATTTTGTTACAAAGTGATTTTATTATTGCACAGGAAGAATGTAGGGTTTATCTAGATTTGCTGTTATATATGGGAGTAGAATTTATGTTTTTCTCTACCAATTGCTAAGAGTGCTGGTGAGCACCAGGCTGGCTTTGCCTGCCTCCCAAGGGATAGTTGCATTTATTACTAGCCCATGGTGGACAAGGTGCATGATGGAGTTGCACACAGCCTAAAGGTTAAGGCAATAAGTGAAGCTGAAAAGTATTTTAAGCCTTCTTAGGAAAAAAAATCTTCTGTGTTACTTACAGTATCTAAAATCCAGAAAGGTAATTTAATGAATTGTAAAGGTAACCTCACTTGTATTAATTTGTTATAATGAAAGATCTGGTGATTTTGTATTAAATTGATAATGTGGATTTTCAAGTTAGAAATGTTATATGGTAACATAACGGTAATTTCCTTTTTGATGAGATAACCCACCTAGTTGATAGGGGGAAAGCAGTGGATGTAACCTTTTTTGGGATTTCAGTAAGGCTTTTGGTGCAGGGCTCCATGCTCAGCTCTGTGCTCTTCAACATCTTCATATATGATTTGGATGCAGGACTGGAAAGGATACTAAACAAGTTGGCAGGTGATGTAAAACTGGGAGGAGCTGTTGACTCCCTTGAAGGCAGGGAGGCCCTGCAAAGAGACCTGGATAAATTGGAGAGATGAGCAATCACCAACAATGTGAAGTTCAACAAGGACTGGTGCCCAGATTCTCCATCTGAGTGGGACAGCCCTGGATGGATGTGCAGACTGCAGAATGAGAGGCTGGAAAGCAGTGCCATGGAGAGGGTCCTGAGGGTCCTGGTCAGCAGAAAGTTGAATCTGAGTCAGCGGAGCCCTGGCATCCAGGAGGGCCAGCCCTGTCCTGGGGGGCATTGGGGACAGCATCACCAGCTAGGCAAGGGAGGGGATTGTCCTGCTCTGCTCTGCTTTGGGGCAGCCTCACCTCGAGTGCTGTGGGCAGTTTTGGGTGCCCACAGCACCCAATAATATAAAGTTATTGATGAGTGCCCAAAGGGGGACTAAGAAGATGGTGAAAGGATTCTATGATTCTAAAAGTAGAGGCTATTTGTTTATGTTTTTGTTAAAGGAACAGTTAAAACCAAGCTTTTAAGCCAAGATTTGGGGAAAAGCTGCACAGGAAGAAAAGTTTTAAAAATTATCATCAGAGAATTAAAGAAGGTATGAAGAACGATAGAAGCTGGGAAAAAAAGCACTTAGGAAGCAAATGAAAATAACTAATTTGTTTATTTTTAAGTTATACATTCTCTGTCTTCAATGTGTGTTTCAATGACAAGAGTTCTGTAAAAAGGCAAAAAAATCACCCTCATGGTTCAAGATTCTTCACTTGGGAAAATGCCCTTTTTTATCTTTTCAGAATGCTGCATGTTATGGTTCATCCCTTGGTACATACATATATACATAGCACATTTTCAACACTAAACTTAATAGTGTTTCACTGCTGACTGCAGTGTTGCCACCAGGATTTTTAAATTTTTTAGGGAAACCACATTTTCTCAAGCAGGAAGATGAAACCAATAATTGTACTGAAAAATCAGAAAATGTTTTATCAGCTTGTAACCAGTCATGGTGACACTGGAGTTTTTGCATTGTTTAAAAAATAAGTGTGATAACTACATTGTAGAAAAGTTAAAACAATGCATAGTCTTGTGTATCTTTTGTTTCTGCAATCAGAAAAATAAATAAGGATATGGTTAACTTAAGATTAATCAGATGAGATGCTTGATTTCTATTGTGTTTTACTCGATATTGCTAACAATAGGGTACACATTTTCGTTTTTAAAGCAGAAAAATAAATCCCTGACAAACTAGTGAACCTCTCTAGAAAATGCCTGAAGACTTGATTGATTTCATGAAGGATGACAGAACCTCTTTATGAATTTCTTAAATTCTTGTGTTTTCTTATGCAAGGCAACCTTTAAAGGAGAAGTATCATTGCATTGAAGTCTAAAAGGATTTTTTTAAAATAAATTTTTTAAAAATTTCCTCTGTAGAGAAATATCCTCTCATAACTGTTTACTCCTTTTGTAGCTGTCCGTATGTCAGAAGGCTGATAAATGCATCACAGATCACTAGGAAATGCTTAAGTGAGGAGATCTTGCAAAGACTGGAGTCCCTCACTTCTCAGAAGTCTCACCATCATCCCCTTGCATATAAGGAAATGAGGAGGAGGGGAAAGCCAGAGAAAAAAAAATCAGCCTAAGGTCAAGAGAAAAACAAACAAACAAACAAACAAAAAAAAAAAACAAAACAGGAAACAAACACAAAAGAAAGGGATATAATTATGTAAACCTACTGATGCCAGAGCTTTGATTTTTGATAGGATATCTATCTTTGCGAATTATCAGATTATCTTATTTGTGAATGAAGGTGAATGTTATAGGCTTAAACCCATATGTAATTAGGCAAAGAAGTGCTCTGGGTTACACTGGGAGATGAGGAGGGTTCTTCACAATGCAATGCTGGAGGCAGGAAGATGCAGAATATTTTGACCCTTACAGTTTTGAAGTAAGTTCAGCTTGACAGTGAAATGGGTAACTAAAATGGTGGTGTTCTGGCTGTTGCCATCATTTAGCTTATGCACAAAACAAAAAATAAGGAAAACTTAAGATGTTTAAAATTACTCTGATAAGTAATTTTTCCTCTTTCTGATGTTTTTGGACATGATAGTCTGGTTTACCAGAGTTATAGTTGACTGAGTCTTATTTTATCTATTGGCAGAGGAACTTTTAAAGTTTAGATGTAGTGAAGTTTAGCAATTTTGATTTTATACCAGCAACATAGTCAACACTGTTATGGGCATGTCAGATGACACACTGGAATTATTCTTTGTTTTTCCTGATACTTCTAGTAAAGGATTATTCTAGATCCTCATTGCTCTGGTGAGGACCTGGTCTATGTGACCTTCTAATTCCCTTTCAAATTTCTGCTTTTTCTCATGATGAGTTTGTACCCATTTGTTCTTGTGCCAACTGGTCCTTTAGTCCAAACAGTTCAAACCCCTCCCAGGTGTTTACTCCTGATGTATTTATAGGTAACAATCCCTACCAGCACAATCGTCACGCTTTACTCTGCAAAGAGGATCAAATTCTTTTACACTTCAAAATCTTTTATTTGCTGGACTTATTTCACTTCAAGCAAAACGAAACAGGCAAATAAAAAAAACCCAGATTGTTGAATTGTTGATTTACTGAGAGCGGGAGGAGGAGATGTCAACTCTGGGAAATTACTAAGGAGGACTTCCCAAGTTTGAAACAGAAGCCTTGTCTAAGCATTCTTTGGGCCATGATACTATTGCTACATTAATATTTAAGCACTGTGTCTGGCAGGTGGCAGCAGTAGAGCTGGTGGGTGGGTTTCCTTCCTGATTGATACTGGGATTCTACATTTAGTGACAAACAGCTGCACTTCAGAGTTCACTGAAGCACTGGGCACAGTGAGTGGGGATGCACTTATGGATTATTGAAACTGAGGTCGCTGATTGCTGTCCTGCAGTCATGTCTGCAGCAATTTAACAGGTGAACAGTGGGGCAGAGAAGAGCCTTTCAGAGGATCCAGAGAAAGTATGTACAGCCCTTGCCTATACAACATGTGTTACTGGTCAGATGGCCACAAAAGACTTAGGATTCTTTTGACCCATTTGTAAAGAAATAAGTGCTGTGTGGTGCTAAAAAATGCAACTTCTCAGGATGGAAGTCGAACTGTTTGGTGAATAATATTTACCCATGAAATTATACAGCAAACTAAAATTTGAATTGGGACAAGGAGAGAGGCAGTTTGGTCTGGGGATCTTGATATGCTCTGATTGTTGTATTCAGTTTCAGTATCTCCTAAATTTGAATTTTTCAATAAATGGTAGACTGGCCTCTGTCTTTACTTACAGATATCCCTACAGTCTTTCCATTTGCACACCTCACACATTAAAAAGTAAGTAATCAGATTAAGCTGACACAGCTGCATCAGAAACTGATTCTTAAAAAAATGGAGAAAAAACCCAAGTCCTTTGTAGAAACTGTCACAGTTGGTTTTCACAAATATAGACATTCCAGTGAATTTTTCCTTTGCTTAAACATAATGCTCTTAGCTGTTCCAGTTGTTTCAGTGCTTCTGGATATTACCACAGAGTATCACTATAAAGAGGGCAAATTGCAATCATTAAATTTTCATCTGCATATGAAAGTATGGAAAGAGACAGAGAGAGAGATATTGAGGGATGCATTGTACATGGCAATATGCTAATTTCTTGTCTTTTTTAGCTTCAGGAATGGAGCTGTCTGTCTGAAGAGGATTCTGCCCAAATATTCGTAGTCTCCAAGCTCATTTTCCTACAGACTCTGGTGTTACATCTTCATCTTTTTCAGAATGGCTGAGAAAGCTCCACCAGGAATCACAAAAAAATCTTCAAGGTCCACCCTTTCTCTCCCTCCGGAACCAGTGGAGATCATTAGGAGCAAAGCCTGCTCGCGGAGAGTTAAAATAAATGTTGGTGGACTCAACCATGAAGTGCTGTG
Source organism: Chamaea fasciata (assembly GCF_029207755.1). Classification (NCBI taxonomy): domain Eukaryota; kingdom Metazoa; phylum Chordata; class Aves; order Passeriformes; family Sylviidae; genus Chamaea; species Chamaea fasciata. The sequence goes on along the minus strand of NW_027094086.1, from coordinate 32,817,467 downwards.
GAGGACTTTGGACAGACTTCCAAGGACACGATTAGGAAAGCTCAGAGACTGCAATACCCATGAATCTCTGCTAGAAGTATGTGATGACTATAATCTGAATGAAAATGAGTATTTTTTTGATCGACATCCAGGGGCTTTCACTTCCATTTTGAATTTCTACAGGACAGGAAAACTACATATGATGGAAGAAATGTGTGCTCTCTCTTTTGGCCAGGAGCTTGATTACTGGGGAATTGATGAAATATATTTAGAATCTTGCTGCCAGGCAAGATACCATCAAAAGAAAGAACAAATGAATGAGGAACTGAGAAGAGAGGCAGAGACATTGCGAGAGAGAGAAGGGGAAGAGTTTGACAACTCCTGCTGCCCAGAGAAAAGGAAGAAGCTTTGGGACTTGCTGGAGAAACCCAACTCATCTGTTGCAGCAAAGGTAGGATAAACAATAGGTTTAAAACAAAGATAGTAGAAAGTGGTTTCATGACCCATGCATCCAACTTGCAGGAATCAACAACATCCACTGAAATATTTAGAGAAAAGAAGAATCTAAAATCCACACATCATTAAGTGAAAACACTCAAATCTGTCCTAAATCCCGCTGAAATCAGCAGAAGGAACCTTTTTGAGTTCAGTTGTTTTTAGGAAACTACTGTACTTTGCTTTTGCTGTATGTGATGAGAAACATCTGTGTGATTCTTGATGGACTCCATATGAAACACTTCAATGAAAATACAGAGTACATTATCTACTTGTTTGTTAGAAAAGCATTTGCTTATGACAAACATCCAGTTCAGTATTGCTTGTCCTGTTACAGGCCTTTCATATCTGGTGTGTCAGTTTTTGCTAGGTTGTGTTGGATAGGCTATCAAAGAGTCAACAGCTGGTCTGGCATGGTTTTAATATGGCATGTTTTCTCTTACTCTACATTTTTGAAATCAAGAATTAGAGTGGTTTGTATAAAATACTAAAATATTAATGGATATATATACACATGTGTATATTTATATGTAGGCATATTTATGTGTACACAGGTGTATGTATATATATATATATATATATGTAAAGTTTATATACATTTAGTCAGAAGTGAGACCAAACTCAGATGAATCATGGTTCCAGTTCTGCTGTCTTCAAACAGGCAAGTTGGCTGAAATATTACTGTTAAAATGGAAAAGTTTACCCTGGTTGTGGAAATGGGACCGCACACACAGATGTTGGTACTGGTATTTAAAAGAAAAATTTTCTTACATCTTGCCATCTTAGTTGTTCTGTTTGTGGTGTGAAGCACTAATTAATGTGAGGTAAATTTTGGGAAATCATCTCCAGTTTGAATGATTCAAAACAAAATTGTTTGATGTTTAGATGTTCATGTTAAGCTTAATTGTGGCTTTATTTTCTTCTGTTGTTGTTTGTTACTGGATGCAATGGTCTTGGACCAAGGTAAGTTTTAAAATATGATGGTGCAATGGAAAAAAAATGAGAATTCTGGGAAAGATTCTTCTTGCAATAGTAACTCTTACTACTGAAGTACAACACTTCTTTTTTTGTTTAAATTTTTCATTGTGAGCTACCTAACTTTTTAAGCAGGGAACTTATGTTATTAAAAAAAAAGGTGTTGTGGCAGAATATAAGGTTTTTAACCAGAATAAAAGCTTATAGGAGAAAAACGAAAGTATTCAGAATATTTTAGAAAACTACATGAATAAATTTCCTGCTTCCAAGATACATATTCTGGGTCATATGCTCCTCTCCAGGAGAAAGAGCAGAGGGGAAGCAGATGGGCATAAGTTTTGCCAAAAAAGGGTTCAGGGAGGCCCTGTTACACACCGTGATCCCCTGGTGCAAGCTAACATCTATCAGCCCTCGCCAGCAGTTCTGTGACACAGCTGCTGCACTGCCTGCAGGACTCAGGGACCAGCTTCTCAGTCCTGCATGCCTTGAAACATCACCAATGTGTTCCTTAATGGACCTCCCCTGGATCTGGGCAGGAGGGTTTCCTGTCTGAGCCACACTGCTGAAAGACACTGCACGTGACCTGGGAGATCACCTGGCCGTGGACACTGCCTCAGAGACATCCAGCAGGCAGATTTGTTTGTGAAATATTTTCTCTTTTATATACAGAAAAGAAGGCTGTTGCTTCTAAGGATTGAGACATATGCCTAATTAGTGTTTTTCTAAGACTAGGTAGGAGTCAACACAGTAAGATGAAGCAGATGAATAAAACGAAAGTAATACACTGACTTTTAGATTCTTTTCCTGTGACTCGCTTTCATTCATTTGCATGTTGAATACATGCAGAAATATAGGATGGTTAAACTTGCATGACTGCTTGCCATTCACCAAACTGTTCTTATGACTTACCAATGCCTCATCATGAATTTGCTGAAAACAAGTTAGGCTGACCCTGAGCTTTTAAGAAAATCCTTTGGTCACTCCGAGCAGATTTCTCCTCAGATTTTGCAGATGAATGTGGCTATTTCTTTGACTTCCCAAGATGTTTAAATAATTATTTTTTACCATTTATTTATTTAAATAAGTTTTTTTTACCATTTTATTCCCCTTTCCCCTGATCCCCTATTTTGCTTCAATGTTATAGATCTTTCTTGCTACAGGGAGTTTCACATTGCACTTGTGTATATGTTGTAATGCTTTTTATTATTTCAATTTCCCTTTGTCTAAGTTAATGCCATTTGATGCGGTTTCTGTGGTTCTGGTAGCTAGAAGTCGCCATCATACATGTACTCAGTTTCTCTATCCAGTCACCTTCTGTCTGTAAATTTTTATATTAGCCAAGATTATAGTTAGATATACCCGTGGCAACTCAGACAGCTGTAGAAACTTGGCTGGATGACATAAAGGAGAGCAAAGACCATCACAATACATTCGACCTTAGGAAACATAAAACAAGATATGGTGGAATCAGCTGGATGCACTTTGAAACAGACTGCGTTAAGATCTGTGGCAAGGTTTTATCTGAAGTGTTTAGATAACATTTCTTTTAGATTATTCATTTAGTGTTTGGTCAAATAAGTTTCTAGTTAGTCCTGAGACAAGAGGCACAGCCATCTTGTTTCCTCTGTAGGAGTAGAAAGGATGGTGAGATTTTGACAGTGGCAAGTTGAGAACCAAGTGAGGAAGTATTACCATAAGCCTCAAACTCAATTAGCTCCCTTTTGAGGAAATGAAACCATATGAATGTGCATAGGTATCCTATAGGTACTTGTTCAGTCATTTAGATCCTGTGTGACATCCAAGCAGTTGACAGGAACAGCTTGCTTTTTAATCCCTTTCACATCAAAGATTAGAAATGTGAGATAAACACTCGGATGTGGTTTTGATATGTGACTGTGTCTTGCCACTTCTTGATTCTGCTAAGAGCCCTTCTAGGTCTGATCCAAAGCTTACTGAATTAAGAGGGAGTCCTGCTTTGGATTAGGCATCTCAGGACAAATCCTGCGCCTTTCGAGGTCAGTGAAGGTTTGCCACTGACTTCACTTAGAGCAAGGTGAGACAGAACAAGGTGACAGTGAATGAGCAGCATGCATTTTACAGGATATGCAACAGTAAATAGGAAAACAAATAGCAAGAAGAATGTGTGGCAAGAAATTAAAACTATGTTTAGGTAGTTAAAAAAGGAATATTATAGGTCAAGTACTATTGCACAGTACAGGCACACTTAGCTTTTTAAGTTTTTTTTAATTTAGTAAATGCAGATGTATACCTCATCTGAGTCACCAATTACCATATTAGAGGCGCAGCAGTTCTTGCTTAGTCCTCACCCCAGGAAAGATCTCTGTGAATTCAGTAGACATTTCAGCTGAGGAAAACAGGATTTGCCTCCATTTTCCAGTGTTCTCATTCATAAGCTTTTTAAGTAGGATTAAGATAAAGATGTCCAGAAGTCCAGCTATTTCAGACATGTACAGTGCTATGGAATGAGAAGCAGTGCTGGGATTTATGAAGGACAGGAATTGTGTATATTTTACATCCCAGAAGAGTCCTAAAGCCTGGTCCCCAAACCACAGTTTTGCATGAGTCCGGCATTCTTTGGTCCGGAGTAATATCTGAGTTTTTAGACCAGGCATTTATTTATATTTATTGTGTAAGCAGTAGTTTGTGAAAACTGTCTTTTAAAAAAAAAAGAGTTATTTTACTTTTGCTATCAGCCATCATTTAGTCTTTTATTTGCAGCTGCTGGACCCATAACACCCTCCTTAGTGCAGCAGCAGCTCTGACCAACCTGTCAGTAGTATAAAAGTCTTCAACAGATACCAGAATGAACATTGACTTCAGTAGATGTGAACTTTGTGCAGCTGGATTGCATCAGTGTTGATGGTTCAGTACCTTGTTGAACTGGCATATTAAGAGAGCATCTACTGGAGCTGATGCCTTTTCATCTGTGTCTGGGGTATATTGTTCTGTGCAGTGCACTCAAAATCCAAGGAGCCTTACTTTGGAATGAATGTGAATCAAATGAACTCATACATTTAATATTTCTTTGAAAGCATTAGTGCATGGACTCTTCCTTTCATTCTTGTTTCTTGGGTCCAATGGCCTGATTATTTTCTCTCAGTTTTTTAATACTGATGAAACTCATTTGGGCTATATCCTAAATAAATACGGAATGTTTCTAGGGAAGATGTTTTACTGTAAATATAGAGTGAATGAAATAAGAAATAAGTGTAATATCCAGGGGTAACAAAGAGCCTATGTCTGCCTAAAGATATCTGATAGTGACTTAATGACTTTTCATCTACAAGAGTATTCTAATTACTTTACAGTAACATTATCAACAAATATCACTCAGATTTTCCAATTGGTATTTTATACTCTATGTGGTCCCTTTGAATACAACTAGAATGTAATTGATTGGGATTGATTCTACAGTTCTTTTTGTGCAAGTCATTTTTTCTCATATGAATATTTGCATCAAGCTCAGTGTGACTACTAACTGATCAAATATAAAAGGTAGTACAAAGTAATTTAAAAAATTATTAGTCAATCACAGTCTGTCCTTGAATTTTTGTGCAAGCCCTGTTGATGTACACGCACAGAAGGGTAAAATACTGGCCTTTGTGTTTCTGTAGCATGGGGTTTGCTTTATTTAAGTGAAAACTGTTAGGGTTGAAAGTGTTCTCTGTTAATTCTGTTTGTTTCACTGCATGGCTGATTTTTCCTTATTTTATTTTGTTGATTTGTGTTTTTCTTGGGGTTAGTTTTCAGGGGTTTTTTTTGGTTTGCATTACAAACTGTAACATGAGTATTACTTCTTTGTAAAAGGCACACTAATTTATCAGCTAACTAGTGGATTGTGGATTACAGAAGGTATAATTATCCCAAGCCTGACTGGAAATTGTGAGGACTTTCTGGGCTGTATTGAGTAACTAATCCCTTTTGTGAACAAAATTCTTTTGGGGGAAAAAAAGCAGAAGCACACAAGAGGAGTTTTAGGCCACCGATATTTATTTAGCTACAAGTGTGTTTTGGCTAGGCTTGCCACAATGACTTGCCAAGAGAGGGTGACTCCTGTTTTACATTAGGGGCCTGATTCTTATTTTCCACTATCTTACATGTAATTCTTACATATAAGTCTGTTTTATGCATAATTCATACTGACTCTCATGCCTATTCCTTGTAGAGCAGCTTAGAAGTGGTCTTAGAGTGAGTGGAAATTAGCAGAGTCACTATGCGTGACCAGAACAGAGCAGAGTGCCATACAGGACACTTCATTTTTCCTTTGCAAATCATCGTAAATAATCTCCTGGATTATCACAGTGTTCATTCTGGGGTGAACCCTAATTAATGGTATGGTACCGGTTCCTTTTAAGTTGAAGGTAAACATATACACTCAAAGGACTTTAGGAAAACTTAGCTGATTGTTGTGTTGTGAAGAAGAGCTATCACACATCAGCAAACTGTCTGTCAGCAGCTGAATGTTTGCATAAAGATATTAAAGTGTTCAAGTGAAAGAAATACATTTGGTTATGTTTGCATCCTTTATGTTATACAAACAAAATGGGGGTTTTTTTGCCAATGTCCTCTTCTTAGTTTAGGTTTACACGTTCTGTGTCATCCTGATTTTGTGAATATTTCTTCATAAAAAGCTTATACTTCAGGTGTTTCACCACCTAATTGTAGACCAAGGATGAAGATGACATGGCATTAAGACTGTCTCTTTTTTAAAGGGGGAGGAATGGCTTTTGTATTAGTTTAATTCTCACAAGTTTTCGTATTAGATATCATATACCTCAGGGCATGATATATTCATTGGAGATATGTGTTCTTTTCTAACTGGTATGTGGCTTGAACTGCTGTTTGACCTCTGGTTTCAATTTATTTTTTGGGGGAATCCTGTCACAAACCTTTATCCAAATGGACTACCAGGAATAATGCAATTTGCATTGTCACTCCCAATACTTTATAGAAATTTATCTGCTGAAAATAAGTTATAGTAAAGCACAGAGAATGGTCATTGGTAATAAATAAGTATCTTCATCTCACAATTGTTTCTTCCAAGGAGATTCATTAGCACTCTTTGCTTTTAAGGTGAAGTTATTTCTTGTGCCAAATGATAAAGTCAATCAATGTGACTGTAAGACAAGGAGATTATATTGGATCCTAGTCATTCATATTTAATAACTCAAGTGTTTTAATGTCTTGAAAGATAAGTGAATTTATTGCTTTTTCAATAGATATTATATCAAGGAACAAGGAAGACTGGCAGTAGTTAATTGATTTTGTTTGAAGAACTTATATATGCTCACTGCTCAACTAGTCATTAAAAGATTATTTACCTTCTTTATACTTCTTATATGAAGTATCATGTAACCCATGATTCAGCATTTTTGGTCAATTTAAAGTGTCATGGGAATACAGCTACCATCTGATCTGTCTAGCTTCAGAGGTGTTCAGTACCTCAGTTATGGGTTACCTTCAGCCCTGAGATTTTATCAGTAGTGTGCAAACTTATTAAAAAACTTTCTAAAGACAACTATTGGAATAAGATGAGTAAAATGTCCTTTGAACTGATTTGCTTATTACTGACACTTGAATCTCAATAAAACACATGCTGGAACTGTGGAAGCAGTGCCAAGGGCAAAGATGCAGTGACTCATATTCAGACAGTCCAAGTGCCATTCAGACTGGCACCAGGGAATATCCCCATTCCCTGTATGAACACAGGGGTGAGAACTTTACTTCTCTAGCTGTGATAAGGGACTTCACTGACTCTGGTTTTATGGATACATTAAGGAAAATCAAAGGGGATTCATGATGAGTCTTGTTAAAGGGGGAAAAAAAGGCAAGAATTATTATTTTAGAAATTGGAGAAATCCATTTTTTGTATTTGGTAATAATACCTAATTGGTAATGTTTTGCAAAACAAAAAGTAATGAATAGAACATGCCTGTACTTGTGACACCATTCACAGAATCACACAGTAGCTCTTGCACAGAGAAACCTACTAGGATTTGGAATATATGATATTACAGTGGTTTACCAGCAGGTACCAGCTACATGAGAGCAGCTATCCTTTGCCACAATGGATAGAAAGCATTTATTCCAATTTACCCCAGTACCTTACATCCTTAATTTAGGAGAGCAATTTAACTCTACAACAACAGCTTCTTTTACCAGTGGTCATATCCTTCTTTTGTGCTGTTACCATCTATTGAGTATAGAGTAGCATCAATGGCATATATCTTTTAAAATATGTATTGCAGTATTTCTGGTTAGGAGGGTGATGTTTTGGGCATTACAGCATGCCCCCTGCAAAATCAGAGGCATCTCACGAGCTGGATTTTCAGCTGTGACATGTAACTTAATCTGTGTAATGCCTGAGTGGACAGACCAGGCTGTTGTGCCTTTCCCTTCACCCAGAGGCAGATCATATGTCCTAAAAATGTTGCATTTCCGTTCCATGTTTTTATAAACAGCTGCCACTGTATTGTCTTCTCTCATGTAAGATATTTGGAAGGAATCAGATGTCAGGGAGATACACTAATAAATTAAATGATGAAGCATTTTCTGGACCAAATCTATGGTGCACAAAGGGCTGCATCTTATTGTCTGGATAAACAGGCTCTGTCTGGCTTTTGTAGAGCTGAGAGGCAAAACAAATCTATATAATCCCCTGCAAACTGGCCTTTGTTTGGCTCTCTGATTTTGTTGCATGATGTAGAAGAACAAAAAATTGCTCCCAAGTGACTGGGAAGCCAAACAGACTGTTGCATGTTATTTATTTCAGAAAAAAACTATGGTATTTATCATGACATATGGCAGACTCATGAGTTTTCTATTTGATGAAGATATGTGAATATTTGACACATAGCACTGGAAACAAGGTCCTTTGGGAAATATTGAAAACAAGAAAGTGACACTGGCACAGCTGTTTCAAAGTGACTTTGAGATTAAAACAGGATCCCAGTACAGTCCTTATATGAAGCTGCCACAGTCTGCTCTTACCATGCCTTGGTTATTCTCTTTTTGGAGAAGCATGAAAAGAGGCCAGGGTTTCAGGTGGGATAAGTGAATTTGATTTACACTAGGCGAGACTCAGAAAAGTTTTACATTTTAAGTCATTTCATAAGCATGCAGTATCCTTTCCACATAAGTGTTATGGCATTGTAGGTGAGTCACTACCTGCACTCCAAATACCATACCTGAGACAGCTCTTCTGGTGTTTTTGAGCAGCTGTGGGAGGGATCAAGTTATCTTTGAAAAGCATGCTTACTATGGCACTGTAACCATTAATTCTAAATATTACCAACTAGCCTTTCTTTCCAAAATAAGTGTTTGGATTTGTTGGAGTTTATCCTATACATACACTCTGCATAAGTATGTACAATACTGACAGCTGAGCCATTAAAAAAAAAATGCTCACAATATTGCACATTAAGAAGATCTGTGAGATGGCTTAAGCTATCAGAGCAGTGATTTTCTTTCAGTATTTAAGTGCCTACAAAATGCCTGAATGATATTTGCTGAATTTTCAAAGTGCCTACAAACTGCCTGAATCATATTTGCTGATTTTTCAAATCATCGTGTAGCTACTTGTAATAAATATTCATATAGCATTTCTTCTAAAATGCAGGGAAGACAGGAGCCATGGTATGCAAACCTGAAATCTGAAGTTTTTATCTGAGTGACAAGTTGAACTCCTGATTTTGGTCTCACCTGACCTCTGAGGCTCAAGTTCATTCCTCACTGAGAATCTTTTATGCCTGCTATTGTGAAAATGATGTTGTGATCCCCTAAGTTCCTGCCTTAAAACTGGCACTTCACCAAAATAATAAAAAATCTTCTAGGATTTTCTAAGGTATTCTGTCCTCATCTCTAAAAGATAAGGTAACTAGAAGTCCAATGTCTTCACAAAACAGCTCTTAAAGGGGGAGCTTTCCTTTTCAAGGCAGCAGTGAGCTTCATCACAGAGTGCTGGGGCACATTTTTTACCCAGAGTTCACTGTCTTCAATCATCCTTTATTGGGCCCCTCTTGATGCATCCACAAGGATTAGAAATTACTTTAAAAACCTCCAGTATGGCACAGGCCAGAGCTCTCTCAAGGACAGCCAAGTGTCAGGGACAGTTCCAGGAATCACTGGCCACTAGCAGAATGCCCTGTTGCAAGGGATTTCTGCTGGCACACTTTGGGACAGTAAATCTTGCTGTGATTTCATGTATTCTTGGGGATGGTTGTTTTGGCGAACTCCTGAGATGGTTCCATTTTTCATGCTCTTTCAGTCAGTTGGATTTCTGTGACAGACGAAAATGACATCAAGTTTTGTTTACAAACTCACATTCACACAGTTTCTTTCCCAAGCACTGTAGCCTCCTTTTGGATTGCTTACTGAAGGATCCTTAGATGACCTATCTATTCTGTTTTACTGAAGTATCTACCAGCATGTTTTACTTTGGGGGAGGGTTTTCTGGAGAACAGTGGATACTGCTAAAATTAAATAGGTAAGGCTGTTCTTTTGCAGACTGATCAATGTGTTACAGGTTTATTCTGAGAAGAATTGGGAACTCATTTCCATTTCTATTACTTTCACTAAGCTTTTGTATTTTCATGTATCATCTTTTTAAACGGTTGATATAAATTTTTTCTGGAGTCAAATGCTATTTGAAAAAACTGTTCCAAAAGTATCTTGGCCTGTGGTCTATATATGTATGCATACAGTTTCGTTTTCTAAGATGATAGCACAGAAAAATTTGGTTAGTGGCCCTGAATTTAGTCACAACACTAACATTGACTTCAAAGTTCTTTAGGCCATGGCTACCAGAGTTTAGCAGCACAAAAGGCAAAATACATATTATGAAAAGAGTACATAGGGACGAGGCTAGTCCTGTTTCACTGAACTCTACAGCCTTTTTTTTAGAATTGAAGCAGGATGGACAGATTACTCAGGTCAATAACACATGCTTCAGTGAACCTGATACTAATTTATTGTAATCTGCATTTTAGATTGATATATTCTCTGCCTGATGGTGAGGTTGGTGTTCATGGATTTAATTCTAATTTACTCAAAATGCTGAGGGTGCTTCAGTAATAGTGAAATGGTAAATAATTTCTCTTAGCTTTTCAGTGCTTCTTCAGTCTGTTGAATTTAGGAAGACTCAACACAGTTTGCTACATACTTGTATGTGTAGTTTTGGATGAAAATAAGTAAGTTGAAGAGGGAGTCTTTTAATTAGAGTAGCTGACAGAGATGAGAGCTCTTGGACTGAAAAATAATTTGCTTGATGAGTGTATTATAGAGGGAGTAGATGAGGGCTAGATGTGCTCTTTAGGAAGCATTCTTAGTATGTGTTAACACAGAATGGCGGGACAAGTCATATTACAATATTGTGTAACTGATGTTTGTAATGTCTGTATGAAGAATAAGCTCTTCTAAAATACTCCTCTTTTCTGAAAGCAAATTAATTTCCTTTGATGATGATGAGATGCTTTGATGATGAGAGCTGCTATGTCTGACTCACAGGTGTCCTCTCTCAGTCTGATTTCTGTTGTTAATTGAAAACAAATTTTTTAGTTTAGGCGGGTATGAAATTGAAAGGAAAAACCTAATCTTAGAAATATCCATTATTGCACTGAATCTCTGAAAACATGTCTGATGCATTTCAGCAATAATGATTCAGATTAATGTAACTTCAGCATTTATAACTCCAGCATCAGTTTCCTCTCTTAACTGGATTTTAAAACAAAACCCAGCCCTTAACCTAAGCCCATGTTCCTGAGAAGGAGGCTGTGTGTGACAGAGAAGTGGTTTAGAGAGCGCAGTCACTAGCAGGGTTTTGCTGCTGCCAGTCTTTCACAGAGGCATCCTCCCCCAGGGCTTTAGTGGAAGGCAGAGGGCAGCTGGAGAGGGCATGGGGCAGGCACAGATGTCCCCTGCTTGTGAAGCCAAGCTGAAAGCCAGCATGCAAACAGCAGGAGAACCCAGGTCCCTGCGAGCAGGAGGCACAGCAGCAAATCTCTGTGACGCCTTTTCCCCCTTCATTTTTCAAAAGGGAGATGGGGAGAAAACCTTCAAAAGCTCTGAACCTTTTCTCATTTTCCAGTTGAGTGGAGTATTATCCCTTGGGAACTAGTCTGAACTCAAGAGTGTTCCTGCAAGGGAAGCAATGCAAAGGCACGTGACAGTCGTGGATCCCTGTGGCAGATCCGTTTGCTGCAGGAGCACGCATGGCAATCGTTCTTTGTTCCAACCATGTGATGAAGGATGGAGGAACAGTTCTTCAGTGCTGTGCCATAGACAAACAGCACCTCTGGGCACAGAAATGATACCCAACCTGCCTAGAGTTTGCATAAGTAAAATGCAAATGAGGAACGGAGGTTTTTAACTGGATTTCCCCTTCTCCTTTCCCATCTATCTAAAACTACATTTTTCTTTTCTCTATTATAAATGCATGAAGGAGACAATCAGAAGTCAAGCGAGTCTTTCTTTTTTCTTCAGGTCTAAACAGAAGAATCTGACAACATTTTTACATTTTTGCTAAATGCTAATTTTTAAATACCACCATAAATATTATTTTAAAACTTCTCTGGAATGAAGCATCCCCTCCAGAGGGATGTTCACCAAAGTCACCTGAGATCTCCATGTTTATAGAAGAAGTGCAGCCAATCATTGACTCTGATGTGCACTGATTTAACACTGATCTAGTGTGTAAGAAAAAAAGAAGATACATTTTTCTGTGCATGAAAGATGCTGATGAATTTATTCAATGATGTCATACTTTGGCATTCATTGTTTGGTAAGTTGTAAGTTTGGTACATATTCTAGGTTTAAGGGTGCTATTTTGAAACATAGCTTTTAAAGATTTACAGTATTCAAAAAAAAATAGAGAGTGAGATAATAGATCAAAATGAACATAAAAAGCACAGAGCCAGGTTGTGTCTGAACAGCAAAAGCAGTCTTTCCTTCCCCTTCCACAAAAGATCTGTAGTCCCAGTTGTGCAAGTACCCTCTGGTTCCTCTGCGCAATAGTGTGTATCTCCATATTTTCCTTTGACCATAGGAAGTCCTCAAGGCCACCAGGCTTGGTGATGGTGAGAGCTCAGCCTCTGCGCTACAGCTGGTGCTTCATGAAACCTCATCAGGGAACAGCACTGGGCAAGTGGAGGGCTCTGGGGGGAGCTGGGCTGCAGCCTGGTTTGGGGACAAGCTGCCTTGGGGACAGAGCAGGGTGTCAGCTCTGGCAGGCTTGTCATGTGTCAAAGGCAGGAAATCTGTATCAGGAGCAAGATGCATGTTAGCTGGAATAACATATATGCCATTTAGATAATTAAATTGCACCCTGTATAAGTAACCTAATGTCAGCTGTACAGCTGGAATTATTTCTTATGGTAAGGATGCAAAAAAAAAAAAAAAGAAAAAAAAAAAAAAGGCAGTCCAAGTCACCAGATAATTTCCCTAAGGCTAGAAGAGATCATCAGAAAAGAATACCAAAGACAGAGTAGGGAATAAGAGAAATGTAATCAGGAAGTATCTACATGTATTGAAATCCTAATGCATATTAGGGTTTTTATTCCTTAAATCCATGGCATTAGTACTCCTTTCTTTATAAAAATTCTTAGCACAGCATCTCAAATAACTTTTGTTTCTATTGTCAGAGCTTTTAGTCAAAGGCAGTGGCCATACAAAGGGTCTCCAGTTTCCATGTCTTCATTCATAGCAGGGAACTTCAGAGTAGTGACAGCCATCTCCTGAGAGAGGAGGTCTGATGACTAACCTACTTGTGAGTGAGATTATTCCTTCTGTGAAAGCAAAGCAGTGTTTTCTCCAACTGTGTAGGTCAGAATTTTAAACTAAGCTGGGGACAGCTGTTCCCGCCTGTTTACTGACAGCTTCTCTGTGTGTGTCTGGGGTATGCATGCAAAAATTACCGTGCAGTGTGAGGTGCTGAGCTCAGTCATATCAGCATGTCACCACACCAGCCCAAAACCAAGGCACCCCAGGGAGGGGTATACATTGTGCCTGAGAATATTCTCATCTTTTTTGTTGTGTAAATCATTCCTACTAAAGCTTTAGTGCCACAAGCTTACCTCTGGGTGAAAAGACATCTATTAAAGAAAGCATGAGCATTTTGTTGTATGTGAGGAGCAAAGCTAATGAGTCTTGCTTACAAATTAAATGCGGACAAGTAGATGTATGTTCTCATCTGTCCCTAATGTCATTGTTTTAGTACTGAGTTCCTTGTAATATTGAAGTTATTTGAGATCTACGATTGTTTGACAGAGCAGAGGAGCCCCGTTGTACAAATGTGGACCTGAGGTTCACTGCACAAAGTCCCACAAAAAATTTCTGACAAAGTGGGAAGCTGGATCCAGATCTTCTATGTTCCATACAGACCCCTTCACCTGGAACATCTTTTCTCTCTGTGGAAGTTTGGTCTTAAATATTTTAGACTTAGAACAGGCAGAGTTTATCCTCTCATACCATTAGTAATTAAATAATGTTTTCATTTAATAATACTGGCAGAGATTTGAAAGCTTACAAGTCTAAGAGACTCAGCTGTCTTGTTTCTATTCTATTTAATGGAAGATATTTTAGCCAATATGTTGTGGGTGTGTCCATGTAATGGTGTACATGTCAGTTGGTCCCAGAGTCTTTTGACATGTTTAGTTCAGTGCTATAGTTTAGAAGAAAATTTATAAATTGCTCTATACTTAGAGAATTCAACTACTACTTATTGTAGTAACCCTTTGCCTTTGATCAGATTTCAACAGTGTAGCTTCAAAAGTGAATTAATATTTAATTTCAGTCAATAAAAAAACTTTGTGGGTGGAAAAACAAAAATAAATGTTAAGAGCTGAGATAAAAGAGTAAGAAAGGCTTCAGATGCATCCAGATTTTGCTTTAGATATTTATCCATAGTCATTGATTCTTAATTCCAATCTGTTCTTTTGACTTTGGTAAGCAAATATAAATATCTCCTCTGAGATGCTGCAATCTGCCTACACTTCCAGTACACTTGGGACAGCTAGAGTTTATAATGGGTACAGGCAGCTTCCTCCAGATTCTGAAATGGGTTGCAGGGCAAAAATCACTAAATTAATTCCAGCTGCTTTAGCCCTGGGCTGGAAGCTAGATTGTTGGATCAGCTTTGGTGTTACTTTCATATAAATTCACCTCAGTAAGAGGCAAAAATTATTAACTTGGATGCAGGGCCACGCTAACAGCTTCAGTGTTGCTGTGCATTGTGGAGGGACCAGCACACTGAGTGATATTTGATTTCTCCATGAAGTTCCATCCATGGAGTTCTGTGCCTTCTAAAGTTTTTTGTCCAGCATATTGTAAAGGAGAAGAAACAGTTCATTGCAAGTGGACAAGGGAAGAACTAAGGCTGTTGTGTATTCACTCAAGACAACAGTTTTGACTTTCAGAGCAGTAAATAACTTGTTGGACCTGTCCAGCCACTGCTGTCTGGATAGAGACATTTCTCTCCTATCCACTGTTCCTTATGGTCACAATTCATCTTCATTACACTCAAACGGCACTGGCCAGTAGAGAACATCTGTGTGCAATCCCAGAGTCCTCAGAGGCTGAGCAAGTGATGGGCAGGAGAGGGAAAGACCTGGGTGCAGCAAATGACATCCAGCAAATGGCTCCTGAAGGGTTCCATAGTGCCTGGCATTTTCTTGGACAACACGTATGAAACTTCTGTGAATTAACTTTTCTTCATTTTTTCCTTACCTTGTTCCAATTTCTCACTCTTGTACAGCTGAAAAAATGTCCAAACTGGGCATTCTGAAAAACAGAATTGATGCAGGAGGTGAACTTGGATAAAGTCTTCACTTAACGTTGCATTTATTTTTTTCTCTGTGTCACAAAAAAGTGAACTGAAGACATTATAAATCGTTTACAAAAAAAAGTAGGGAAAATATGTCATGTGAAGAAGCACACAAAATCCAGGTGATCGTCCACTTGAGAAAAAGTAAAAAAAATAGAAATCTCTTCTTAAATAAGAATAGGAAAAATAACAGTTAAACACCCCAGTGCTAGCAAAGTACTAATTAGGCCTAATATGTAAAACCAGACAAATCAGTGTATGTTAAGGTGCTATGTAAACCACATAGGTTAAAAAAGCAAGACAAATGGAGTGAAATGCCTAGTTTTATTTGAGGATGTCAGCCAAGTAAGTCTTTCAGAGCCTTGATGGAAAGAAATCCTGTAATATAAAGGTACAAAGTATGTATGAATGACAGAGTAAGATTCCAACTGGAGAAAAGTTTCTATACTTCAGGAGTGAAGAGCTCACATTATCAGGAAGAACCCACAATCCCTGATCCAAACAGAGAGAATGAAAACCTACAGCTCTTCTATCTGCTGCTCCAGCTGGGTCTGGACAGGGATTTTGAAAAGCTGAAGGGAGCCAAAAGAGTACTGCAAATGCAAAAAACTCATAATGAAGTGTGATATAAAGAGCAGATGTTTAGACCTTATGGTGTTTCCTTGCTTTGAGTGCTTCCAGATGTGTGATAAAAAGCTGGGTGAGCTGTTGTTGTGCCCTAGCATGGACATTTTCATCTATGGGAAAGCTCATACTCCTTTTCACGTCTCCACTACTGCATTGTGCTGGGAGTTTTGTGAGTGATAGGGCACTGCTGGGTGCATTTTGTGTACTTGAAGGTCAAATGGCCGCTTAGCTCAGGTTTGTGTTTGTTTGTTTCTGGTAAACAGTGCTATTTTGCTTGCTTGAGTTTTTTTAATGTCTGTGTGTCCTTGTGCTGCTCATGTCCAAAGAGTTGATCAAACAAGGTGTGACTCTAGGGGCTTCTTGTCACTCTGCAGCCTGAAGGGGAACCAGTTATCCTGCCCAACTCTGAGGTGAAGCTAACTAGCAGAAATGTAGTTATGAAAAGACACTGAAGGGAAATGACAAGAGAAATGGAGCATGTGTCCCTGGCTGCCTCTGCACGTGACAGCAGCTCCCCTTGTTCCGAGGCCAGTGAGGAAGAGCAGCTGGAGCCCCTGTCCAACACTTCAGAGGATGAGGCTGCGCTGCTCCTGCACAGCTGCTTCCCATCTTCTCTGCATTGTTGGATCCCCCCAAGATAACATTGTTTTCCTTCAGTAAAGCCAGGTTTTGATATTTTGAGTCTGCTGTGTTTTCAGGTCATTGAGGGTTTTTTTATGTTTTGTTGTTTTGGGATTTTTATCATGGCTTGAAAGCATTTAACTACTAGGCTTTCTCAAGGCCAACATAAAATGTTGGCCTTGAGAAATAAAGAATTTTTTTTTTCTTTTGAGTGCTAGTGTGAATCACTGACAAGTAGCGAAGAAATGAGCCTTCATTAATCATAGTCCTTGTGCAAAGCAAATATTGAGCAGGCGTGTGTTAGGGAGTGTCTTACGTCAGGTCTGCTTTCAGACAAGGCTGATGTGGAAGCCTTCTTTGTTGCACTGTGCAGTACTGCTCATTCTCTCCTACGGATGCTCATTTTATTAGGGGTTAGCTGAACACCAAGACTCCTTTGGAAGACAATTACCCCTTTGCTTCCACCCCTGTAGTGTCTCAGATAGATGGATACAGTCTGACAACCATAGAGAACAAGTGCAAGCCTGGAGAGAACGTGACAGTCCAGTAATTTCCCCTCTCACTCCCTGGACTCAGAGGTACACCTCACCAGTTTCAAAATCATTTCATCAATAAAATTTGTATTTTTTTGCACTGTACTTAGAGTAAGATAAAAACTTTGAGTAAAAATAGAGGAACAATTGAAATACTGGAACGAGAGTTTGTATTTTTCATATCTGAACTCTTGTGTTTCAGATTTTTTGGCAGTGATTTAATAAAAGTTCTCTTTCGGAAGTCTAGAGATAATGAAATATGGCAGTGGTTAGAGAACTTCATTATATACTGAAGGAAGCAAAGGCAGTATGTGATTAGGAAATCTGCTGAATAAAAATAATCTCAGTTGTTTGTTCTTTAGAATCAAACATGTTTCGAGCAAATTTTAGTCCCTGTATAGAGATTTTTAGAAGGGTTAGTAATGGAATATCTATTATCCAGTAGACTTAAGGATTTTAGTACAATGAAAAAAAAAATCAAGGCATCAATCTAAAAAAGAAAAGAAGTTGTTTTTCCTTTATTTTACAGCATTTAAGAAATGTCACTTGACACAATATGTGGTGGTTTGGTTTCTCTAACAATAGGAAATAAGATGATCTGTGTGAGAGAAAATGATATGGTGTCCGACTCTTTAGTCTAACAATTTGTGTGTATAAAAGGGGAATCAAAAGAGCATTTCAAGTGTCAGCAGTTCATGTGATGGGAGTGATCTAATTCACCAGTATTCTCCAATCTTACAATACCCAGAGACATTATATAAAGCCAAAAATGAGATTTTACATATAATTTCTGGACACAAAAGAGCTTTAGAGGACATGAGAGGTTTCCTACAGCAATTGCAAGGAGAGTAGTAACACACTCTCAGTTCTGCAGCTGTTGGGTGGGTGATCTGCCCCTCACTGGTGTCTCTCAGAGCCCCAGTCCATGACACAAGAGATAGCCCTGCCCTGACAAAAGCCCTGTGTTCCCTCTGAGTTCAGCTTTCAAACCATGAGTGAGTTCCGTCCTTTCATACATATGCTTATATTTTGTTTTTGTCTGTGTTTGTATGTATGTATATGTATATATTCAGATATAATACTTGTCAGCACTTCCCAGCACTTATCATATGGAGAAGAGGAAAATCACAAGCAATTCTTTCAGACATGTTTTTGACATAAATCCCAAGGTGTCCCACTTTATCATATTTCTTCCGTAAGTGCTTGGTAGCTGAACTTCTGTTACACCAGTTTTTCTGTTGCTGCTGAATAGAATTACATTGAGGGAATGTTTTTTCCAATGTTTGTTTTTTATTCACTTGTAAAAAAAATTGTAAGGAGTTGAAGAGGAAGAGGAGAACCATCTAAACTCACACCAAAGTGTTTTATATTAATTGAATTTTGCTTAGGTGTCAAAATCGTTTGGGTGTTGATTTTGAGATATTCCATGCATCTTAGAAAAGTTGACTTGTTGGATTACTCTGCAACATTGCTAAATGTGAAGTCTGCAGCTCTGAGATTGAATTCAGCCCTTCTTCATGTCAATAGGGGTCCTTGTACTTGGAGTTGAACTGGCTGTCCAGACCCAGTCCTGTTCGAAAAGAGCGAAGTAAGAATTCATCCCTTTTGCCTCCAGCATCCAAACCAAGGTGCCTGGATCAGTAGTCTGGTTGTCTCCAGCTCTGTCCCACAGTCAGGAAAAACATGGGCTCAGTGGGATTGAGTGCAGCCTGAGGTAACATGTCTTTCTCCACTGGCTGTAGGAGAAATTCAAGTCTCAGGTAGGCACCTTCATCCAGCAGGATGGACCTCAGGGAGAGCACCTGCATGGCATGGGTGAAGTTCTGCAGTCATTTTTCAGTGCAGCATCACCAAATATAGCTCTCAAAAACTTAAACGCAGCATGCTTGACTTCACCAGAGGGAGGAGGAAGGGAAGGGAAGGCAAAACAGGTTTTGTTGTCCTGCTCCATATTTACTGCATTAGCTTTAACAACCTCTCAATTTTCTTGTCCCGTGAGGCATTAACGTCAGTTGTCTGCATAGCTTCTCACCTTCTCTGTTGTTTGGATGGAAGCTGCAGCTTTTCCAGAATGCTGACAGGAAAGAGCTGGATTTGGCACAAAGATTCAAGGGTTCTCTGCAAACAACACTTTCACTTTGTGGCTGAAAGAAATGGGAGTTTAGTTTGTCTCAGAAGATAGCCACATCATCTAATATGCTACAATGTTTTACTTAAGCACCCAGCAGCAAACAAATTGTGCTCCACAGAAATGTAACCAGGTATCAAAACACAGCAAAAGCAATATTTATGCCTTGGGGTTTGGCTTGTTTTTTGTTTTAATTACTTTTTTATTTTTAAATTTTAGACTGCCCTTACTATCTGAAGAAAAGGTTTGCAGCTAGTCACACAAAGTTCCTTCTTGCAAGCTGCAGCATTATAGTGCTAAAGCATTTAAATGTGGTGACATACAAACAATATGTCACTTCTTAGAAACTGTCACAGTTGGTCTGCTTGAAACCATGACAAAGAATATAAAAATTCATTATGACATTGTCTGTGGAATTAATAGGGAATACCTTGTTCTTTTCATTGCATTATGTTACTTGTGTATTATATATAATATACATATTATTAGTACGCTAAATTTTAAGACATGACTTGCAGTTAAGCGTGTACCTAACTGCATGTTATCCCTTAAAATTTAGCATTTGACTAAAGTGATTGGTTTGGTGAAACAAAGAAGAGATACAGCACATTTTTGTGATCCAAACTCCATTTTATTGATAGTTTCATACAGATGTGATAAATTTTGTAATTTATCTGCCTTTAAGATGAAATTCCAGTTTCCAAGAAGTAACTCAAAACATTTTGAATTCTAATCAGAAGAATAATGTTGTTAAATGATCCTCACAGCTACATAAATAAAAAGTAAGTCAAAAAAAGTTTTTACCACACCAAGGAGATAATTGGAACAGAGCCAAAGATACTGTTGCAATGTCATAATGTATAAGTTATGCCTAGGGGACAAAATTCCAAAATTAATTCTCATATATATATATATAGTCTAGTCATTTTTGCAATGCTTTATTTCTATCACAAGTGTAATATTCAAGCTTGTTGTTGTGTAGTCAGGTTAGGAAATGAATCTGCCCTACCCAGAAGTAGCTAGTAGGGTATTTTTATAGATCAAAGCATGTACTGGGAATGGAAATAGTAGTTTCTTCTCCTCAGTTACTACTCACAAATTACATTTCAAGTACATCACATAGGCAGCACACCTACAGGCTGTGGTTGCTGATCATGACTCTTCTCAAAGCTCCTTGTCACAGCTAATACAGAAGTTTAAATACTAAGAGTACAGAAAGCTCCTCCATCCCCTGAGGTGTTTGACTTTGTTTCAGTGACACAATCTGAAATTAAACTAGTATAGTTTAATTTTTTGGGGGGTTCATTTTGGTTTTTTTCTGAGTATCTCAGGAATGGTTGCTGCATTGTAGGGAAGGAAGCAGAAACTTTTGGCCATCTGAGGGTTTGCTGACAGGAATAATAAGGTAGCTCAGAGCATGCTGAAATGCTGGTGGGATAGTCAGCAAATCACTTTTGACTGGAGCCAAATGTTTCATATTTACATCATGTTCATCTATGGAGAATTAATCTGGTACTCCAGAAGGGTGGAAACTGCTTAAGAGTTTGTTGCACTGGGTCCCAAATTACCAGTACCGTGGATGTCACACTTCCAGGAATAAAAGCATATGTGCTCATTTTTAATTCAGTCTCTGAATATGTCTTCTGGTGTGAGAATAATTTGCTAGTCGGCATAAACTTTTCTTTGCTGTTTCTGTTGAGCAACATAGGGGCAGACAGTGGTCTATATTTTTCTCAATTGTATCCCATTGCTATAGTTTTATTAGCTATGAGATGGTTTGCATCAAATCTAGTCTCAGGACTTAACACTTGTTGTGTATGGAACTGGCAGTATATGGCACATAAAAGAGAAGATTTCACTCTGACTTGAAAACCTTCTCTTGTTGACATCTAATCTAAGGGAAAAAATACTGTGCTAAGGAAACAACTGAATAGTGGAGAGAGATCAAAGAACACCTGACAGAAGGAAGAACGGCAATTGTTTTGACATCTGAAAAATCCCAGAAATGATATATTTTTCTAACTCTGGACAAACCAAGAATTTACTACATTTTTCAAGTTGTCTCACTTCTGGCTCTTCTGACTAGATCAGGACTGGCCACTGAAATCAAGTGCATTGTTCTGACCATGCTGAGTAAAAGACAGGTCAGGGAACTGAATCACTGAATCAGAGATACACATTTAGTGGAGGACTGAAATTCTCAATGTGGCTAAAAACAGTTGAGCTAGATTTTGAATTGGGCAGAAATGGAGTCAGTTTGAGTCCAAAATGTTAAATGGGAGGAAATGCTGAATTCTTGCCAAAGTTTTGTGCAAGAAAAACTAATTAGTCCTGCAGGGCTTGTCTTGTTAATTTTTCTGAAAAGATATTATCAGAATCACAGACATGAACACACATTTAGATGTGTTCAAAAATGGTGCACAACAGTTGTTTGCCTACTTAGTTAATAGTTTAATGGGAAAAAACAAGTAACCACTGTGTCTGGTCTACTCTGATTTTATATTGACTGAAAGAAAAGGGAGAAATTATATAGAATAAGGAGAAAGTAGGGCTTTACTAATCCAGAATTGGCTTCATAATGGAGTCTTGCTGTAATTTGGCTTTTAGATGAATGGTTTCTGTTTATGTGCACTCTGGCATTACAGTTGCTTTTGCTTTTGTAAGATGTGAGCCAGTCTCTTGGGAATTCCTGAAAACTTTCTTATATCCTTTAAATACTCTTTTAAGAATTTAGCACAGATGTTTGAGCAATTGAAAAGGGCAAGCAGTTTTCATTAGGCTCATGACTTACCCTTAATGCTGTTTAAGGGTTATCAACATGGATTTGTGTCACAGTTCAAACCAATTTGCTTATGATAGGTCTTGAAAATAGGATATGAGGTTTACAAATAGACAGACATAACAGGTGAGTGAGAAAGTTCTTTGATTTTTCAGGTTGATAGAAAATAGACATCTGATGGAAATGGCAATATTTTGCATTACATTTTAATATTATTTTCCGCTGTTTTTTCAGTAAGGAGCTTACTGTAAGAGCTCAGTTCTGGAAAGATAGAGTGCAGTTGAGTGCAGTGAGGTAGCATCCAAGCAAAATAACACTGACACTGGGTTTGGATTAAGTATTTACTTCCTGCCTCTCTGAATTGACAGCCTGTCATAGGGAGAAGAGATAGTATGCAACATTCTACAGTATATGAAGCTGCCATAGAAAGAGAGGTCTGAGAGTTAGAACTAAAAATTGTCATTGCCTGACAAATCCCCACAACTAATTTACTGAGAGCTGGTGTCACTTTCTGGGAGCTGCTGTTGCCTTCCCAACCTCCCTCCCTGTCCCCAAGACATTTTTGCCAATGACTACAAAGGGCTCTGGACTCAGCTTGCTAAAAAAAAAAAAAAAAAAAAAATCGTCATTGTAGTGAAGCAGAAGTTTTCAACAGAAAACCAAGAAAATAATAAAAAAAAAAAAAATCAGGAGATGTTACACCTGGCAGTGTTTTGTTATCTATTAAGTAGCTGCCTTTCTGGAGGTCTGAGCAGCAGGAGCTGAAGCAGCACCCACTCCGAGCTGCAGGGTGCAATATAAACTGCAGTGGTGAGGCTGCCACCCTATCATGTCCCTTGGCCCTGCAGTGACCAGAGCTGCAGGGTGCAATGTAAACGGCAGTGATGGGGATTGCCACCACAGCATGTCCCTTAGCCCTGCAGTGACGTCTGATAAGCACAGTCACACGTCTGTGTCAGCTAATACTATTACAAGGCTCCAGAGTGGTAAAACAGCAGGCTGCCAGATACATTAAGTACCCATATGGTATGCTTGCTTGCTTACTTGTCCTTCCTCTCCCCTACACTTTTGCTTTCCAGTGCCTATGCTTTAAAAGAGTTCATTAAAAAAATGATTCAAATGCTAAGGCCTGAATTTCCAAGGCTGTTGCATTTATTCAGAATAGTCCTCAGCCTTTCCATGTGTATGCAGAGATTATAGATTTAAACTCCCACACCATTCCCAGGATAATGACATAAACTCAAGCATAAGTGTGGACTATCTAATTTTAGTCAGGTGGCAGTAAATTTTCCTGCATAAATGCAGCATGTGATCTTTCTCTCAGGAGAAAACAAAACAACTAAATATACTGCTCACTGTAACCCCTTTGCTAAAGCAGAATATCAGCTGCTACTTAAAAAAAAAAATCATTTTTTTCAGCTTCAGTTTTTCTTCATGAGTATAAAATGGTTGTTGGAGATTATGCATGCAGATCATGCAAAGATATGTCCAGGCAAAAAGGGCTGAAAAAATTATTTCTTGTATTTTCCCCTTGTTCCAGTCAATACCAATCACATATTGTGAAATGATACTAGACAATGGTAAAGCATTGAATTTGCTACCACCTCAACATATGTATTTGTTCCTGTTAACTTCTTTGCATGAGAATGGACAACAACAGAGGATGGGAAGAACAAGTATCAGGAAATCCTGCTGTAATCATCTTCTCAATTGAAAAATAAGTGTCATTCTAAAGCAAGACAAACACATTTGTATTCATCACAGCAAAATTTATCCCAGGTATATGTATGAAAGACTGTCAAGGATTATGGCTGACAAATATGTGTAACGTGTAGTGCCTGCGCTTATGTTATATCAATTTCAAGTATTTTTAGAAGAACTTAATAACCAAAAGTTGTAGCCTGCTGTCTGCATTCATACCTACATCATTGGCATCAGTGAATAAAATACCATAAGAAAGTGTAAAACCTGGTCCTTTTTGTACATAAGAATGAGAAAGATGTTTAAAACAGATTGTGCAATTATCTTTCGAAAGAGATCCTTTCTTAGTCCAACTGAAGGATTATGATGTATTTTAGAGAGATTTTGGGGTACAGTGAATATCTGACAGATAAGGTGATTTCCTTGCTGTATTAAGCTGAGCAGAGGACTCAGAAGACATGAACACTATAAGTGGCTGTAATCTGCTTTGATGGGTTTAGAAAGTCAACAGACAAAAATAATACAAGAGGTCATTAAACAGCAGTGTGCAAGGTTTGGTGTCATCAAGATGTCTGATGCCATGTGCTGGATGTCCTGAAGTATTCACTGAACCTAGGTCATGAAACTCAAGGCAGGATATTGACAACAGAGTAAAGCTTGTAAGATCTATGTGGAGAGGCTTAGACACACTATGAGATTATGTTTGTCGGCTGAAAGAGCAATGTCAAAGCCCACACAAGCATAACTGAACGTTTTGAAGCAGAGTAGTGAATTCTCAGACTCTCAAAACATAAAGTTGAATGCTGTGTTGGCATCCTTATTTTACAGAATATTTTTAAGACAGTTCTAGAATACCTTTATGCTCTGCACCTGAAACTGAGCTGGAAATTTTCTTGGAAAATAATGTTTCTGCTGATTTTTTCTCCAATCAGTACTTTCAAATAAGTAACATAAAAATCACAAGTAGAATAGCACAAGGAACATCAGATTTTGGTGATTTTTTTTAATTGAATGGTTATGCTTGCTCCTGTGGATACATGTCTTAAGATAAGGGGAGGACGATGAGGTTGTAAACTTGTCAGCTATGCTCTCAGATTTCTGGACAGATGTCTGTAATGTGCATTTTGACATAGGCTCTGTGCAGGACAGGCATAGCCTTCCCTTCTTTCCTTTTCAGTCGCAGAACAAACAGCAAGTACAAGGACAAGGGATGTTCAGAAAGTGACATCTCACAAACAAGCACCTAAGTACTGCATAGAGCCGATGACCATCCCTTTGAGGGGCTTGGGGAAAATGCCAACTCAGCAGAAGTTTCACATTTACACTCCAGGGATGTATATTTGACAAACAGGACATGTCAATATCACAGGAAAGTGCAGTTCTCCAAACAAAGAGTGCACATAGTTTATTCCTGTATTGCAGAAGAGTGTGTATAGGAAAAAGGTGAAAGAAGGTTAAGAAGTGAAGGTCCAGAACTAAAAACAATTCTGCCAGAGTGCCTGACAATCCATGTCAAGGTCAGATTCAAACAGATCATTATAGAATATCCTATTAACTGCATTATTTTTAATTTTTTTTTTTTTAATTTTTAGCCAATAGTCGGCTGGAAACGAAAATGGTTTTCTATTTCTGTGAAAGCATGATTTCTGTACAAGTTACTCAGCAGCTCTCAGGAGCCCAGAGACTTGCGTGACAAAAGCCACGTGAGTGGATAGTAAGGAGATAAATCATGCCATGTTACAAGCAGGAGGAACAGGTGGCTTCGTTTCTTTCTTTTCCTGTCGTTTTGCCTGCTTGAGATAAGTCACAGATCACAGCTTGTCCAGTGTAGAGACTTTTCATAATTTGTCTTTGTGTGTATTGAAGACTTCCACATACAAGCAGGCATATAAGAAAGAAAAAAGCTCCAAGCATTTCTTCCTCACTCACCCAGAGCCACCTTGTGATAAATTTAGGATCTCTCTGTACCTCTCAAATTTGCACATGTGGGGTACATTTTGATTGGACTGTTCAGGTATTGACTGCTCCTGGAAAATACCTGCCTGCAAATTTCCATCTCAGAAAAATACACTGCAAATGAAAAATCACTCCTTTCTGAGACCCAAACTGTATGATCCAAATCCAGCACCAGGAAAGAAAGGTCTGAGTGCCTAAAATTTGCTCTTAAGATTCATATATTTTGGGTATAAATTGTGCCTGCTGAGATGCCTGAATTAAGCAGTATTTCAGGCTTCTAGGGCACTCTCTCACAAGCACCACAGATTTTATGCATGTTAGTTGTTGTTTACCTGCTGTAAATGACAGATTAGCATTTAAATGATTTTGTCACAGTTATATCTGTTTTGGATGTCAAACCAAACAAGCCATTATGTCTCCCTCAAAATAACACTTGCTGTTGTTCAAAATGATTTCCTGCTATTTCCCCACTCTACAGGAGTAGCTGAGCATGGAACATTTCACAGTACATATTGAATTCTAAAGTTCTTCTGAAATCTATCATTCATGGGAAATTAAGTCTAGCATGCATTGAGAAAGCAGTTCTATTCACTGAGGAGCCACAGAAGCATAGTAGCAAGGATTTGTCTGTATAGGTTTCCCTATTTTTCCTCCTTTTTTCTTTTCCTTTTTATCCTATCTCCTGACGCTTCATCTTTTCCTTTTTTTCTTCAGATTGTATTGTACTCCATTGGCCCAGTTTCTTGTCTTTGTCCCAGTGCAAGTCATCTTCTCTTTGTCTTTCTCCAAGAGTTTCCATACCCTATTGGGTTTTCCTCCCAAACATATGCTGAATTTATTCTTTACATAACTTATCATTTATATCTTGTACCCTGTCTCTTGTCTAATTTATTTTCTTTTCTCTACATCATGTCTATCAGATCTGTAGATAGTCAGAGTTTATCCAGTCTTCTGATTTCTAGACTTTCCCTTGGTGTAGAGGAAGGATTGGGTTGAATGTTTGAGGGTGACAGGAGTCCTCAGAAGAATCCCTACCTGACCTGTCCCCATCATGAAAGTACATGAACAGTCTGACCTTGCTGGCCATCTTTATATGCAGGAGATAATCTCAAACATTTCTCCTAGTATCTTGTACTCAGAACAAGTAATTCTTGATCATTTTTACTTTTGCATGAAGGAGTTGCTGTCTCATCATGCAGCCAGTCCTCTGGCAACATCATGCAATTTTAAAACAACTACATGACACTGTTAATCAGTTCACAGTACTTTACATCAAACCTCCAGTAGGAATTTGAGAAATACTTGCTTAAAAAGAGCATGTGGAGATGTGCATCTAAAATTGGCAACAGCAGCACTGTGAGAAAGCCTGCAGCATGTCTTCACAAGAACCTGTGTAAGATCTGTGTGTGGTTCTGGTTCCTGTGAGTGTGTTGACCCTCTGACATTATGTGAGTTTGAAGGAATTGTATACATATCTAAGTGACATCAAAGTTGAAACTCCCCCAACTGTGTTCAAGGCCAGGTTGGATGAGGCTTTGAGCAACCTGGTTTAGTGGAAGGAATCCACCTCCCGGCAGGGGGGTTGGACTTAGGTGGTCTCTAAAGTCTCTTCTAACCCAAACCTTTCTATGATTCTATGATTGATTTGACACCAAGGAAGGGAGTGCTGTGCATTTTTTGTGATGTTTAATTATCTCCAGAAAGATCTTTCAGAGTCAGACTGACTCAGAAAAAGACTTTATAAATGCTCACTATTAGATTATTATTATTAGATACAAATATCAGGTATTATTAGGTAGATTAGAGATTCAGAGGCCACCCTAAGCCCATTTTTAAGTGCAGTTGCCCTCATTCATTGGTACCTGCTATTCACACAAAGCCCCAGTCTCTCAAGTACAGGCTTGCTGAGCTGTTTCAGGCCTTTTCCAGTCTCACCCAAGTTTGCCTTTATAAGCAGGGAGCCCGCACTGGATGTCACTGCATCGTGTCCCATTGCTGCATCCCCCAGATGGAGGCTCTGCCCTGTGCAGAGGGCTCGGCCACCCCTGCCCGAGCCGGCTGCCTGTCGGTCCCCACTGAGCCAGGGGATGCTGCAGCACACCCGAACGAGTCAGAGCCAGGGCGTGGGCAGGAGGGAGGATGCCACGCATAAAAGAGTAATGACATCGCCAACCCAGTTGTGGCACAACGTATTAGACACTCTGCCTTGACAGCCCAGAAGTGTTTCTGATGACTGCGGCTTCCCTCTGAAGGAGGGGCGGGCACACACGTCCTCCAGACTCGGGGTTTCCCCACTCCCGCTCCATCCCTTCCTTCACCGAGTACAAGCGTATTCTCATTGAAATCTGCCATCCTTTTTAGAGAGAGACATTTTAAATCCCACTGATGATACGGAGAGTGAACAGATCCAGAGGATCCCACTCTGCCAGCTAGTAACAGCCCACCCAGCAGCTGTGAGTGTACAATAGTCCCAAAAACAAGCCCAGAAAAGAGCTCTGCTTTGCTGAAGTGTAGCAATAAGATGATAGGCTTGCAAAAATGCTGGCCTTTTGCCCTGTTTTAAAAAACCTTAAGCTGCCTAAGTACTATATAATAATAAAATATATGTAAAAACATGCTCTGAGCCTGACAGCATTTGAGCTGTGACCTATGTGTTCATCTTCAGCAAGAAATTTAAGTTGCCTTTTGGCTTTGAAGAGGCAGTGATAGGTTCTTCCTCTTAAGCGGGTGTATTAATGTCTCCTTCATATGTAAATAAACTCTTGATGTGGCAGGTCACAATCTGAAGTAATTAGAGTTGAAAATATTTTACATTAGAAGCTTTGCGGATAAAAAAAAATCAGCTGAGAAGAAATTTAGCTAAAATAAGAGAAAAATAGCATCATTGCTTGTATGTTGCCCAAGCTCACAATCCTCATATTCACGTGATGCCTAAAGCACTGCAGAGCCTTCAAAGGTTGCAATGCAGTGAGACAAGCAGCCTGTCAGGTATACATACTTTATCAGAGATTAGAAAAATCCTGGCAAAATATTCAATACCTTTTTTCTTGTCAGGGAGGCAGTATGAAAATGATATACATCCATATGAATACCTATATATAGACATATGTATTTAATGTATAAATCTATATATATATCATATTCTTAAATATATATAAATTTAGAATGTATGAATATTTAATCTAGAAATAAATTTATATCTGTATTGAGGAAACAACATATTCAACACAAATGCTGGTAGAAATACTTGTTTCAGCTTTGGAATTGATGTAGCAAACCAAGAACATTTATTTTAGGTGCGCAAAAGGGAAGTTTCCTGCCCAGGATGCCTAGAACACTGATACTTAAGAAAATGCCCAGGGAGTCCTTAAGCTTACAGCAGCTTTCCAGTTTGCCCTGGGGAGTCCTTGGGTGCCTTCCTGGGGCACTCAGTATGGGCAAAGATGCTGCACCAATGTTACCCCAGGAGTTGTGCTTAGCTAAGCGGTTTGCTTGATAACATGATTTACATTATGTTATAACCCCAGTGATTTAATTAAGTGCCCACTGCTTGCAGCAGCAGCACAGAGAAGTCTGAATGCCATCAACCAGCTGTGTGTGCCTTCTTCTCTGCCTGCCATTTGGGAAGCGCCGAGCTCCCCATGAAGGTAGGGGGGCCTGGACTCTGAATCCCAGGACTGTAAGTCACCTTGCTGGGGCAAGAAACACATATTTCAGGCATTGCAGTACCTAGCTCAAGACATTCATTGGCATCCAGCCTCTTTCTGTGTTGGTTTTCTTTACAGTGGACTTCTGAGACTTTCTAGATGGGGTAAAGCTGCCTCTTCACCACTAACAAACTGTGATGTTACAGCAAAGTTAGTAAGATTTTAATATAATCCACACAAAAAAAAGATTACAGAGTTCGCAACCAGCCTAGTAAATAATGCAGTAAAAGTGAAAAATATGTTCTAAGACAGTAATTGCATAATGCCCATAAAACAAATGCAATTTTCAGTATTTCTAAGTGCCACATACTCTTTTAGTCATAACTGAAGGATTTCTTCAGTAAATATCAACTCAGTTCTCTTGCTAAACTAGAGTTCTGTCAAATCTCTGTTTCCCTTAGCCACCTTCCAGCTTGCTTTGCAAATGTGCTCATACTCTCTTCGTATGCCACTGATGACTGTAATCCAACTTGGAAGAATATTTTGTATTAGGAAGAAAGTAATCCAGTATACATTTATAAAAGGTCTACAACCCAAGTATATTTTTTAAGCCTAATCAAACCAAATACATTCATGTGCTTAAAATTAATTTCCCAATTTCTGCTCAAAGTATATATGACTCTTTTAAGATAAGTGTATAAATGGTCTTTTTGCAGATTTATGAGAATCATTTAAAAGCAGAGTTAAAACAGGCAATATAAAAATAATGGACTCTACTAGAGTATTGTTGTGAAATTTATTTGTAATAAAAGTTTGAATTGCAACATGCAGCTATTCATAATTTTGTCATTGTTTGAGGTTCGTGATAACAATGACATTAAGTCATTAGATTTATTTTAGCTTCATTTAGATGTATTTTGGGGCAGGCATAGAAGCAATTAGAGTTGCAAAATAAATGAGCTATCACTAGCCAGTATTTTTCCCAGCTGCAGAGCTGGCAGTCCCATGGTGACTGACTCCAGCCAGCCTAGGTCAGAGGGGTGAAGGAAATTCCTTCCTCACCTGCAGCCCCAGGCTGGGCAGTCACAGCAGCAAGGTCCAAAGGGCTGACAGCTTTGCCTGCATGTCAGGAGCTGGATTAATGCAAAAGTGGGGGGTTTCCCAATTTTTTTTGCTGCATGGCCCAAAGGACCTTTGTGGGATCACCTCACAACCACAGTGTCTTTGGCAGCTCATGGAGGCTGAATATTTTGACCTTCCTCCAGCCATCTTTAAGCATTGGTATTAAAAAGGTTGAAAGTTCCTCTCTTCCAGGTTTATATGGATAGAGCCAGAAAATATAGACCTGACTCAGTCTCTGTGGAAAGCATTTTTTGTGAAGTGTAGCATCTTCTGATGCCACCTCACCAGATATTTGACCAAATACAGGCTTGTATTTTTGGCCAGTCTCCCTCCTACCATGACAGATATATGCAACACATGCAACAGGAGAGTTTCAGAGGACTGAAAGATTTAAGTAATAGAGGAGAAAAATGGCAGGGCAAAGACATTAATTGATAATTTTTCTATGTTATTATTATTTGTATTCACTGAAATTCTTTACAGCTAGCCTTATTAAAACATTCATTAATGAAATTTTACAGTGACTTAAGTGCTGTTTTAATATCGCCAAACATTTAGCCAAATGTTTAGCCAAAACTTTTGAAAGGATAAATGGGAAATGCAAAGCGTCACAGCTCTTTCAGATGCTGTTTTTAATAGTTTTAAACAGTGTTTTA
The DNA here is from genome assembly GCF_029207755.1 of Chamaea fasciata. NCBI lineage: Eukaryota > Metazoa > Chordata > Aves > Passeriformes > Sylviidae > Chamaea > Chamaea fasciata. The sequence continues at coordinate 32,786,411 of NW_027094086.1, read as the reverse complement.
GTAAAAATGCATTTAAAATGGTCATTCATCTTTTAAATACATCTTTCAGATTCAATGGAAATGAAAAATCCTGTAAAGTCTATAAAAAGTAAAAATTACTGGTGTGAAGAAATTCTGCAAAAACTGACAAAAACTTTCAAAATTGCATAGTATGGAAGAAGATTATGAAAATAGAAAAAAAATAGGTTAACCTGCTTCCTTCAGTTTTAAGTAACATCAGTCTCCAAATTCTCTTAATAGCCCAGGAAAGTTGCCAAAATCATTTCAGTATCACATTTATGTTTCTGTGGTCTCATTGCCATTTCTGAGTGCAAAAATACCACCTGCTATCTAAAAATCAATGGCTGGTTTTGGATGACCCTTTAATGTTAGGTTCAAAGGTTCTGTATTTTTGACTGGACAGACAGCTCAATGTTTTTGACCTTTTAAATTCTGTTTTTTTAAATAAACTCTTCCTAGGGTCCCAGGAGATGAGAGTCATCAGAAAAGAAAATCCAACTAGTACAGAAGTGGGTAAAGGGTAAATGAAAAAAAAAAAGACAGTGTCCTTCCCACTTTAATCTCATGCTCCTCTTCTAAAAAGGCAGGATCCTATCCTCTTCCAAAATTTGAAGGAGGTTTACTCCCTTCAAGCTTGTCCAGCAAGGCAGTGTATGCATCAGATCCTTAATGCTCATTGGCATAGGCTTGAATCTGCATTTGATACCAGGTTTGTCTGAAGCTCTTCTCTCTGAATTTGAGCTCAGCCCTGCAGGAGCTGTGGTGTTTACTGGAGCCATATGAGAGGTGGGACGTGGGTCCATCCTTTTGGTTAGCCCAGCACGGGGCACGTATGGGCCAGCTGGGTCATGTACACCCCTCACCTCCTAATGGCTTCAGACAGTGCGGAATACCTCACCCTGGATTCAGTGGATTGTTCCCAGACAGCTCCAATGCCATGGGTTTCCCAGCATGAGGGAAATAGGACTGCTTCGTGCATCCCTGCAGCCACACATTGAGCTTGATGCGATGCTGGAGCAGAGGCTTGTATCGTGAGCACCATTGCCCATTCCCACTCAGACCCTCATGTTGAGAAACTCCGCAAGCATGCCACAAAATCTGACCCAAAGCTTCCACAAGTCCTAGGAAAATATTCCCCTTGACCCTGGTGGATTTTGAATCAAACCTGTGATCTCCTGTGAGCTTATGTTGACGTATTTTATTTTCTCTAATCACCAAGAGGTAATATGACTGGATCTGCAATGAAGCTCTACTTTCGGTGATATTGTATTTCTCCAAATCTATATGATTGATAGTTTTCTAGGTGGACATAAAGAACTTAATTTTCATTCTAAAAACTTTGTAGGCTTTTCATGCAAAACATCATGAGAGGCAAGAATATTTCAGCACAGTCATTTTTCTTTGTCGTAGTGTAAATAGTAGTACCAGATGCTATAAAATAAAAACAGTTAGTTATGATAGATGGATAGATAAAGTCCTGATTTCCATGTACGTAGTTTAAAAAATAAAAACTGTAGACCTAGCTTTCCAGCCAGATGGGGGACAATAGCAGGGCTAATAACTATGGTTATGTTGTAGGCATAATTGCTGCAAATGCAAATGACAACTGAGATGTATAATTGACCTCTCAATAATTCAGCTATTATTACTATATATGAAATTACATCCATTACAAAAAATTACACACAAATTTCTCATATTTGAGCTTTTAGTCCTGCACATGGTCTCAGCTAATATTTCATGGAATTACAGAATCAGAATAATAGAATGGTTTGGGTTGGAAAAGACCTTAAAGATCATCTATTTCTATCCCCCATGCCATCAGCAGGAATACCTTTCACTAGACCATGTTGCTCAAAGCCCCATTGAACCTGACCCTAAAGAATTCCTCTATGTGAAGTGTCCAAGCTTTTTTACTTAAATCCCTTTAACTTTACCTTTCAATGATTGGCACTGTTTGCTGAGGTGATGCTTTTGAAACACATGAATTGCATTGTGTAGTGCCAAGCTGGGGTGGCAGATTGTGCTTGCCTGCCTACTTTGCAGTTGTGGAAGCACTCGTTTTCTCTGGGCACTGAACTGCTTCTCACAACAAAACCACTTGTAAGAGTACATCTGTAATCCACACACACATCCAGGGACCTCCTTTGTATTGCACTTTCAAGGAATGAACCAAAGAACCTGGAGACTCATACAGGGAGTTCAGGGTAATCCAGAACTGATTGTGCACCATACAAACTTGCCACATCTTCCCAGTTGTTTGAAAACCTTATGATATTCAATGTGAAATGCTCAGGAACAAGTGAAACAAAGCTGATAAAAAGTCACAACCTCTGCTGTAATTAATTTTTAGGTGGTATTCTAGCTGTCATGTTTGCGGGAAGAAACTTAAATGCGTGGCCCAAATGCACAGACAGCTAATCCATTTTCTTTAAACCATGTCATTGTTTTCCTTTTAAATCCATTTTACATTTTCTGGAAGGACTTATGGTTGACTTGCAAGTTGATGCAATGAACTGGAAAAAAAAAGTCTGTTCTCTACCCAGATATGGGCAGAAAATATGATGCTGATGATACCAGAAGTGTTTAAGTTCTGGTATGTGTCTTGCATCCTATATTCTGAGTGGGGCTTGTCTGCTCCTTTAGTTAGGTTTCATTTTCGACTGAAATAGGCTTGACCATGGAATTACAACCATTAACATCTGGGCAGTTCTTATGCCAGTGGGTTCCAGGCTTCTTCTGAGTAACTCTGAGCAAAGGAAAAGTCTTTGCGGAGAAGAAGTGGAACACTATATAGCTTCTGAGACAGGATCTGAGGGACACAATTTCAGGTTTTCTGTGGGAATAAGAGGAAGTGTACATAGAGAGAACTGAAACAAATATTATCTGATATAGCATGGTGGCTCAGGTTTCACAGTGCACAAGACTGACACGTACCTGAGAAACTTGCTCCTTGGAGAAAGGCAAGTCTCCCTGCTCTTGCTGCTGCTGACCTAAGAACTCCTCTGGACTGAAAAGTTACTGCCTCTTAGACCTGAGGGGCCATGAAGGACCTCACAGCCATTCCAGATGTGGACTTTTTTTGAGAATTGATTCCCTCCTCCTGTCATTCAACCTGACATGTCCTACTTCTACCAATTTTATGTCCATTTCCTTCTTTGGAACAGAAGCATTCAGAAGTGCCACACTGGGATATCCATTTTCTTCTTTCCATTTCACTAAATGCATCTTACTGGGAATTTACAAACATGGAGAAAGAGATTTGCATTTACATCAAGATAGTTTTACCTGACATGCCTCTGATAAGGCAGCCCCACAGGGCCTGGGAACAGATAGATAGGAGTCTTTAATGCTGCCATAGTGGCAGAAAGTGATGAGAATTAGATCTGTTTTGTTCACATTGTGATCTTGTTGAACTGAACTTTTTCTATGCATTGTTTCTACTTTCAGTGATTTACAAGCTTGGAAAAACCATTTCAGATATATACCAGATTATTATTGTTCTGAAAAGCAATTGAATTCTTTCAAGAATAAATTTGTGCATTATCAGCTCAGAATGATTTGCATGACAAAAAAATACTTTTACACACTGTTATTTGTAGAAAAGCCACGATTAAAAAAAAAAAAAAAAAAGCCTGATTAATGCCATTGAATTAAATAGTGGTAACCCGCTTTTCCTTCTCCCCTTTTTTTTTCCAATAATAACCTCCAGTTTATTGCAATATTTTAATTAAAATGTAAATATTCCCTGCCTGATCCTATTTAGAATAACAAGATACAGCAAGCCTAAAACTGCTAACATAATGGAAAACAAATTAAGTAATTAAGTATAAATGCAAAAATTTTGCTTTTAAAGGTGTTATTGTCATGGTCAAAGATGTAGTTGAAAAAGCCACTGCCTCAGAGATATTCTATATGTATTAGGAGTCTTCTTATAAGTAAGGTTATTACATCATATTTTTTGGCTATGACTGTTTTACTGCCACACAACTGCAGCTGAAAGGGAACTTTGGAGGCCACTTACCTGCAATACTGCACTAAAGTACAACAATGACCAGAAAAGTATATTTTTAACTTCATTTACTGCTTAAGGGAACCAAAATAACCATAGATTACCTTTTGGACCTTAGATTTGTGTAGAACTAAAATGGGCTAAATGCAAACATGGGCTAAGTTTAAATTTAGCAGATTAGGAACATGCATGTCAGTGCTCAAATTCTCAGTACTCAAGATTGTTCAAGGTTCTTGAATGGGCTCTGTGCACAGTTCCAGGACCAGAGGTAATGGGCACACACTGAAACACAGGAAACATTTTTTCACTGTGCAGGTGTCCAAGAGCTGGCACAGTTTGCCCAGGGAGATTGTGGAGTCTCCATCCTTGGAGGTACTCAAAGTCCATCTGGACATGTTCCTGGACAACTGGTCCTGCTTGAGTAGATGGGTTGCACCAGATCATCTCCGAAGTTTCCTCCCCACCTCAGCCATTCTGCATTTCTGTGCTTTGCACCCTTGGAAAATCTTTATACTAATCTCTAAAAGCTAATTCAGGTTTGTCCCCCCAGATCTTGGTCTGTACAGACAGGACTAAAGGGACCTCTGTGTTTGCCCATTCTGTCAGATGGCAGGAAGAAAGGATTGTGGGCTCTTAGGCTTCTTTCTTCCTCCTTTTCTGATAGTTCATGAGATTGGAAAGGATTTTCCCATGAAACAGAGACATCATATCCAAGACCCTACTGAGCCTAGTAAAGTCCTTTGAAATCACTGGCTCCAGGCGGCTTCAGATCCAGCTCACAGGAGAGGCAAATATATCTGTGGGGTTAAGACAGCATTTTCAGCATTGAGGGTGGAAAAAAAGGAAGAGGGGGAGAAGGGATGGAATTGTCATCTGTGTTTATGGTTGGTTTTCCCTTTTGATGAAAGGTCTCTCTGGTCTGAATATTTCTGTATTTTTCTTGGAGGTATCCTCTTGCAGTTCTCCACTTTCTAGCCAGCCAGTTAGGCTCCCAGGTAGGAGACTTTCCACACACAGCCCACATCTCAAATTACTCTTTCTTTTCTCATTCTCAGTGTAGGCTTCTTCCAGTTATCATTGTTTACTTCTGCTGAGTGGGTTTTTATTTTATTTTTCTCCCTCCTTGATGTTGTGAGTAGTCTCGCAGGCAGGGGCAAGCTGGAATGGCTGCCAATAGTGTAAGAAACTCCTCCAGAGATAGTGAGACACCAGAAATATGAAAGGCCTGTAATGAAACTTCCCAAGCACCAGCCAGATGGGAATTTTGAATTATCTGACCTAGGAGAGAGTGGGAGATCATGATTAATAGTACCTTTCTTCATTGAAAGGGATATACACGTGCTCTGAAGTGAAAGAAGACACTTCAACCAATCTTCCCTACTTTGATCCCTGCGTAGGCAGGAGAATTCATGGGCCAGTTTGGTTTGGCTCTGCACTCTTGCAGTACTCCAGTGATTTTTATTCCCCTGTTTTTTCCTTCAGATGGGCTGCTGTTCAGGACATGGAGGTTGTTCATGACAGAGCTGCAGATGGGAACCTGTTGCAGTCCAGACTCTGCTGGTACTGCTTTTGTTGCTCTAGCCAGCTGTGTTGCTGAGAGTCCCTTTTCATCAAAGCATGCTGTGTTCAAAGCTGAGAGGAGTTTGCCTGTGGTCTTTCCCTGCACAGAGACTAGCTACAGTTAGGGTTGAACTACTTCACATTTTCAGATGGGTGACTCTGTGCTTGAATATACAGACAGTTTAAAATAAGCAACAGATCCAGCAGCTTACGGAGATACATGAATTACATGTTATTTCAGGAGTTTGCACTCAAAACTATTCCTTTCACTGTTAAATATATTAACTTTTCAGCTAACTTTGTCAGTTTCTGGGCACTGTATTTCATTGTCAGAGAGCACTTCTATGGTCCAGCCTCCCTTTCATGTGTAAGAATCAATACTTGGACCTTAAGAATAGCAAGTTCAAGTTTCTGGAGTAAAATTACAATAAAATCTTGGAATCATTTGTCATTTTTCTTTCAGACACATGTTGTGTAATTTCTCTTTCTTGTTGGCTCTCCAAGGGTAGATTTTTTTTGTTTTTATCTAAGATTCTCTCAGTGCAAACTGGTAGAATATATTAGGTGTCCCTTTCTGTTATTGTTTGAACTAGTAGAAAACCTCCCTTTAAAGCAAATGGCATTTTTCAAGCATGATAGGGCCTTTATTTCCATTTTCAGTACAGCTATTTAAATAGCTTTTTTGTCTAACTGGTGATAAATATGTCTGGCTTGATTCTGTAGAAAAGCAGAGGTGTTCTGGAATGGAGCTGTTTGGGAAGCACAGAAGTCAGCCACCCTGCACAGGAACCTCAGTGTAAACCATTTTAACACCCCACCCTTTCAGGGTTTTTTTTGCAACACCCACTCATTTTGCACAGATGGAGAGATATGACAGATCATGGAATTAAGAAACCAAAAGCTTTTTTGTTAAATTTTTAATCCACTCCTCCCACACATTCATAGTTCCTTGATTTACTGTTTAATTCAAAATGAATGAACTACCAGTCTTTACTAGCAAGCGTCTGTTCATAGCGTGTGCTAGCTACTAGCCACATGTCTGACCCTCTGATATTTATTTTATTATTCCCTAAACAGACAGACTTGCAGCAAATAGTAATCTGTTATCAGCAGACCACCACAGCTTTTGGGCATTACTCTAGAGGCAGATGTTGGGCAGCAGTACTCACTTTTTTTAAATCACAGAGAGCACCCTTTACTTGAAATAATCACTGTTTCCTAATAAACAAGAAAAAATGCTTTCTTAAAGAATGTCTTTGCTCATTTTCTGAAATGCTGAATAAATAGGAAAAACAAACTAAAATAGCATTAAAAGACAATATGGACAGCTGTTAATAAGTGATAGACAATCGTACCTCACATTGTCTTTTTACCTATATCTGCCTTGCTGTATGCAGGAACGGGGGCTTAGAAGCATCTCTAGCTACTTGTCATTAATTAGTGTCAATCATTTCTTGCAAAAAGTAACATGCCGACTAAACAGAACCTTTTCATCATAGGTAAAGTAGGGGAGCAAGGAGTATTCAGAGAAAAAATAAGTAACAATAATCATGCTTTTAACAAAAAGAAGCTCAAGCAAATAAACAAACAAACAAACAAACAAGCAGCATAATTTCCTATCACCTCCTTTTAGGTCCTTTAGTGACTTAGATAAGATGCTTTGGGGCTTTTAGTGCTACCTGCTGTTTCTCTCCTCTGCATCAGCTGTGGAGGTTTCCACCAACTGGATCTGGGGAAGGAAGGGCTTGGCCAAGTGTTTCAGTGGTTTCTCAACCTCCTTTGAGCACTTTGGATGCATCCATTATGCAGAGCAAAGCAGAAGTATCTGACTGTTTGGGTTTTCTTCTTCTGTTTATATTTCTCAATGGCAGGGACATGAAAAACATATTCTTGAGATACTGAGATATTCACTCTCCTCTTGGGGATGCTCCTTATTTTCTGACATACAAAAAAGCATGGAGACTCTCACACACCTTTAATTTCCTGAATTATTTGCAACTTTTTTTTCTGAGCCCAGTTGCAGTTGTGTAAGTTCACAGTAAGGGCTTTGAAGTAGTACTGCTTCTACTTCTCATTTATACAGAAATACCTAGTATAAAAAATAGTCAAGAAATTTTTTCATTTTGAAATTTTTAAACTTAAAAGCAAGATCATTCATTCTTCCTTGTATCAATCCCTGTAAGAAAATCCTGTTAGAATTTCAAAGCATATGCTGTTCTCATCTGTGATCCTAAAGGGTTCATTGCTGCCCAGAGAGTAAAAACTTCAACCATACAAGATCATGGATCAGTTGAAAATGTCATACAAATCTTTATTTCTCTAAGGTTTTTTCTGCTGGAATTTTTCCTGGTGTTCCCCGCTGCTGAACCTTAGGTGACACTTCAGCTAGTTCCTTGAAAAGGCTTGTCTAGACTTTCAGTCCATCATGGTGACATGAACCCTGATCCTTCACAACATATCTTGGTCATTTTTCCTTAAGTTGGTTTAGCTAAGGTAGTATGTGGCACAGCAATTTAACAAGCATGAGATGGATGCTGACAGGCAGGGCAGGAAGTAGCAGTGACATCAAGAGAATAAGGATTTAGAGGTGCCAGCCTGAAAGTACAGTACTAATGTATGTTTAATCCAAGCAGGCTGCTCTTTTATTAGTAATTCTCTGAATTTCCACAGGACACCTGATATCTCCTTGTCCAACTCACTGTGGTGAATGTGACTGCACAGCTAAGAGGTATTAGATAAATTATCAGCAAGTAAAGTAGCTTGGTTGCATTTAATCTGTACAGAAATTAGAAACCTATTTTGAGAACAGTTTCCATGCTGCAGCATGGAATATTAGCAAGACAATTGAGCAAAGTGCCACTTTATCATCCAGGTAGGTGTAATCCCCTAGTTTTGCATCTACCATAGCACTGGGCTACCTCAATTTGTGTGTCTGCCCCCTGTAAGGCCAAGGAGTGGCAGAAGGATTTCGTGCTCCTGGTTTATCTCCTGACAGCAGTAACACTGTCACAAGGGTCAGCCAGGCTTTTCAATTAAGAAATAACAGCAAGTGTCTAAACTTTTATCCTTTTCAATTCATTTGAGCATTGTAGAACTGTCTCCACACTAGGAATTCGTCATTAAATAGAGCAAGGCAGAGGAAATGATGCTCCTCTGTATAAGGCTTGGCTTCAGGACTGTACTCAGGGCTTCCTGTGCTGTAGGAGAGGTCCAGGTCCAGTGTGGCCCTTCTGGAAAAGGGAACACTCAAACTCTTGGTGTCTGTACAGCCCCATAAGACTAAAGACTATCACTGCAGCTTTGACCTCTTCAGGGTCAGAGTCAAATATTAAGCATTTCTGCTTTCCACTTGATGTGGTTCCTGACGTGAATTCACCTTTCCTTCAAGGTCAGACAATCAGATTATACGACCTCCCACGTATTTGCTGAGTTTTCATATCTTTGTCTTCCCTTTGGATTGGCCAAGGCTAATGTTGTTCCTTGCCAGGAAGTTTTATCTGGCTCCTACTCTAAATTACCTTTCTTAGCTGCATGCCATGATTTCTAGTGTCACTCTGAGAAAACTCATCTCCAGAGTCATATATTTATAAAGTACTACAGAGTTCCCCACTCAGTCTGCTTTTAGCCAGCTACATGTTTAACTCCTCTGGTCTTTCCTCGTGAGTCAGCGCTTTCCACCCTTCTCTTCAAATGCCCCTCTGTTGCACTGAGTGTTCCTGACAGTGAGCAAAGCTCAGTGCCCCCTTGCTGGGACAGCCATGCGAGGTAGTTACATAAAGGGAACACCACAGGGAGGACTAGGGCACCTCCCTTTCCCCTTCTGTCACTGCTGTCTACCCTTAAACACAGTTTTGCTGCAATTTCGCATTGCAAAATCATGTCTAAGCTACCACCTATGGCATTTGCAGGCCCTTTGCCATTGCCCTTGCCTTCCTGACTTTCCCTCCTGCTGGGTCTTAGGGGCTTTCTCAAGAAGGAAATCCTGCCAGTGCAGCTGAGGAGAACACAGAGGCCAGCAGAGGCCCTCCAGGGCTTCATGGGGCGCTGAAACCTGCCTATGGCAGAGCTGATGCATAACCCCCACCGCTCAGCCCAGCACAGCACAGCTGCATCCAGCTACTCCAGCATAATTTCCCTTGGAAACTGATTTTCTGGAATTAAAGTAACTTGATCTGAGAGTAAAGAAATTGTTTTTATCCCAGACTGGAATGGCTGCACAAGAGACATGTCCTAATAGTTTTACCAATGTAGTTTTTCTGAACAGGTAAATGGGCAGCTTTTTACATGTAGACAATCCATAAAATACATTCCTGTTCCTGAATGGCTCTTCGTTTTCCCTGAGTAAATCATATTTCACCATCAGTCTGTTCATGTTTCTAATTGTTGTAGACCCCTTTGTGTTACTTTATTATCAGCACCTGGCTATTCAACTCATCTCTGTTTTGCATTATGTGGAAACTTCATTACTACAAGTATTTCCTTCTCCTAATGGAGGTACTTAGCAATAACCAGGCCTTGCTCTGATTCCTGTGATCCTCAATAGACACATTCTCACTACTACATTGTCATTCATCATCACCTCTTGTTTATGTTTTCAGCCAGTTTTCAATCCTCATAATAATCTTTATATCCATGGTAATTTGTATTAACTAGAAAATTAAGATTTGTTTTGAGAGACTCCAAAATGCCTCACTAAAATTCAAATAGCATATGCCATGCTCCCTTCACTCATTACTTTTATTAATCCATCTGATAAAAAATAAAGCCTGCACAAGACTTTCTTTTCATTATAGCATACTCCATCTTTCTAAAGGTTGCTTCCTCCTCTAAATACAGACTTTTTTTCCTTGTAAAATTACTTCTATTACTGTACTGTATCAGTTGATCTAATCTTAAGTAGCATAAGGAGTCATTTCTCAGGTAACACTTGCTTCAACCAGTGTAATCCAGTTTAATCCCAGATGACAGGCTCTGTGCCTTAAAGGAGTCTGCTGTAGTGTTCAACCTCAGATGCAGGTGCTCTCCATGTGTAAGATGGGAGGGACTGTCTAAAACTGGCACCCCTGACAAACCACTCTGCCTTTATCATTACATTTTTTAAAGACTCTCAATTACTTGTTGCCATTTGAGTAAATGAAATGTTCAGAGGGTGTCTGTGATATTGTCTCAGAGTCAGCCTTCTGTTCAGTCAAACATCCACAGATCCCTGATCTGTAAAGAAAGCTACAATGCTCTTTCTACATTAACAAAATTACACCAAAAATATAGGAAAAGTGGGGTTTAATTCCTTTTTCCTGTAGAAACTGTTTTTCTGCATGCAGAACACTGATACTGATTGGTTTGTGCTTCTTAACTATCCTGGGAATGGAAGTTATTTTCAAAAAAAAAAAAAAAGGCAGAATGAAGCAGAAATCTTATGACTCTGGTATCTGTCTCCTTCTATATGAAGCACTAAGTAAAAGACTTTTTTGCCTCATAGTTAGAGGTCCACTGTAAAGGGTATTTTTTCTAAAATGGGAAGGAAATGCCCTTTGGAAGCATTATCTCTACCTATAGAGAAGCCTAGACAACTAGGTGCTTGCTCTTCAGAGGGCTAGTATTATGTGAAATGCTTAAGATGATTTTTCCCCAGCCCCAGCTCCTTCAGCTTCTTGTGGTCTCATAGACCTGGACCTAAATTACAAGGAAGAATATGGGAAAACTCAAGTCATGCAGTTTCTTTCAAGGTAAGACAGACTGACTTGGCTGTGCCACTATTCACAACATGATTGGAAGTATTCTGAGATGGTAAAGTCCATGAACAGTGCATTGGAAACTAGATCCAAAATTTAGATTATGGATATTTTCTTGTACAGGTGGTGAATGCAAAGTTGTGGCAATGGGTAGGAAAAAGGACACAAGAATGATCATATATTTTTTTTAAGTCATTTGCTAGACATACCAATTTCAGTGTTTTACAGCCTGGCAACTAACTCTTCCTTCATTTTTTGACCGTTCTTTCTGAGTGATCCACCCTCAGACCTGTCCTCAGCAGTGAAGAAGTACTTCACTGCTGAGGTACATGAAGTGGATATTAATGGATACCAAACCATTGTAGGAGCCTTTAGGATTAATAATTTCCTATAGCTCAAACTGGGCATGATTATGAGCCTTAGAGTAGATACCAGAAGATGCAATAGTCATTCCTTGTCTTGAATACAATTTTAATTGATGTGCAGAAAAATGGGAGTGCAAATCACTTAAGTGATTGTTAAGGGCATCCGTGTATCTAATTAATTATTCGTGGTGTGCTATGAAAAATTGATTGGGTTGTGCCTCAGGTTACCCTGTTGATTAGGTGTTTGAGTGACGTTGTGGGTAGCACTGTTTTTTATCACGTTGCTCTGCCATTCAGATGATGTACAGAAATTTGCAGGAGCAATGATTACCTTTTCGGGGCAGCTTACTTGGAAGGAGGTGTTTTATATCTGTAGCCACTATCTAACAGAGCACCCAGAACTGAAAGGTCATCATTCATAATATCAGTACAGTGTAGTCAACATGTGCTTCTGGTGTCATGTCATAAGGATGCGCTAGCACTGGGAAAGATAAGTGTTGCTGAATTGGGTAAGGCTCAGAGACAGGTACCAGGCACAAGAACACTCTGAATAATGAAAATCAGCCTGCTTATCTTTGCTGGGAGGGTTCTAGTTAGTTACTCAGATATATAAATTACCTTTTTTTTTTTAAATTAATCCTGATAATGTTTTATATAATTAAAAACATTCAAGAAATGTATTCATTCTCCTTTTCTACAAAGAAAAAATTTGTGTCAGTACTTTCAAGCGTGGGAATCTTCATTAAACAATTAACACTGTGTGTGTTATCCTGGTTTAAATACTTCCAACAGAACCCCCACTCCAATACCAAAATACTTTGCAAATAGAAGATGAAGCAGTGTAGGCTATTGAATTGTCTGCAATGCAAGAGAATCATATTGTGCAAGAGAATAAAAGGACAAACTTTGGGTGTGGTACCAGTAAAGGTTGTCAGTAACTGAGTTTTTTGACCTCTCTGTCCTAGAACATCTTCTCGTGGAAGTATCAACATCTTAGCATTCTATAGGTTATTTTTTTGTCAGTCTGTTTCCATTAAATGTATACAAGAAAGCAGGGAAAAAGCAGAGAGTTTGAGTGTAATTCTTGGAGCTAGTTAGGTTCTCTTAAATGGGCTAACAGTTTTGCTATGGGAAGGAAAAGATTGCAAATCAATCAAAGCACTTGAAAATTAGTTTGAAATCTCTTTGATTTTGTTTTTTTTTCCCCCTATTTTTCTTTTTTTTTCTGTTTGATTTTTTTTGTTTCTGTTTTTGCTCTTTTTGTTTATGAAGCTCCCATTCCAATCTAACATGACACTTTCAATCCTTGGATTAGAAGCAAACGAGAGGAAATTGGTGTGCGTAGGCTTTTTTCCTAGCTGTAAGATAAAAGCCACTGGCCACCTTGCCCATTTGGTGTGTGCATGCGTCAGCAAGGGCATCACATGCTGGGGCTGTTTCACAAATGTCTTAGACACAGAAATAGCCAGCGGGTCACTGAAGGACTCCACCAGCGGCAGATCGCTTAATCAGACTTTACAAGTCGGCTGCGGGACCAATCCCTTCCCTGCCGCCCCAGCAGCTCCTGCCTCCACAGGCACAGTCTCAGGGCTGGCTTATCCAAGGATTGAGCAACTCAGCCAACACATAACAAAGATTAGCAGTGTGGAGGAGAACCCTGGTAGATTACGAGGCTTTGGAGTTTGCACAGCTGTGTTGTGCATGCCTTTCCATCCACCTCGTCTCCTTGTGGTCTCACGGGTTTTTTCCTTGTGCAGTCCAGAAAATGGTCAAGATACTCCTCAAAAATGTCAAAGCAGAGACAATGGGTCTTGTTTACTTGAATAGAGAAGCTCATCACAACAGAAATGTCATGGGAAAATAGACTGTATGCCTGAATAATCCACAGGGTTATCCATAATTTGACTGTGACCTACTGTAATTATCCTACAGGAGGCTTATGAAGTCTCGCTCTTGTAAGGTACAGTTGAAAATCAGATGGACTGACTTCTGCAGTTTTGCACTTAGAAAAGTAATGTGGCAATGTGCAGTCATGCCATAGCTGATTGTTGCTGTAATGTTTTATTTAGTTTGGTGGACATGGGTATATGACTTTAACAGTATGACAGTATTCACATGCACTTGAAGATGGTCTGCATACAATAATTTCAAAATAATTTTTTACCTCTGTTAGACCAAGGAGGAGGAGCAATTGAATTCACACAGATTCAGAAGTTTGTTTGCAGTGGATTATTTTTGTACACAATAATGTTCTATTATCCACATTATTTTTTACAGACATAATTCATATTTTTTGCATGGTAAATGCATTTCATACCTGGATCAACTCCTCCTTTTGTGATATCTGCTATCCTAGCTAACACTAGGAGCTTCAAACTACAGAGCTATTGGTTTTAGTCTTGGCACCAAGATGCCCACTGCATCTCAATATCTTTGCATCTAGGGCTATTGCAAACTCAAATCCACTGTTCCACTCTGTTCCAGGGCACAGAGGGACAAATAATGCCCAGGGATGAGTGGGCCACATCCAGATCTGCTGCACGAGTAGTTCCATAGATAGACCTTTTCAGCATGTATCTCGGTTTTCTGCTTGGTAAATCAGAAATAACTCCACTGATGTACAGTTTGGAGAGACAGTCAGACAAATCAAGTGTTATTTCTGAAGTTCTGAACCAGAATGAAATGCATAAAGAAAACAACTTCTTTCTTTACAAAAAGTAAGGAAAAACAAATGAATGAAAGCAGCAATATTGCATTGATTTTTTTATCTTGAAGCAGTGTAATATTGGTGATACATCATTATAAAATTTATTCAATTATGCATTATTATAATTTTATATATTTTATTGTTTATATACCATTTATCATTATGTTTAATTTGACTATAAATTGATAGACTAAGAAAGTCCATATGAAATAATTGGGCTTTGATGGATTTGAAATGAAAGAGTTTTACCTCATTCACCTATTTTTATCTATTTAAGGATAAAAAATAGGAATGATGCACAACAGCCAACTTTTTTTTTGCATTGATATAAACCTGCCAACTCATCCATGAGAATGAATTTTGTAATAAAGACTATACTTTTTTGACCCATCCAAGCAAATGTCCCTGTATTCCCTGTCAATAAGTAACATTGAAATGTAGTATGCTAATGATGAGAACTAAGGCATGTAACTAGAAAACTAGGTTTCAAGATTCATTCAGGAAAACCTTAAAGAAAGAAAAGCAAACCCTTTTTTGTGTTGTTCAGTAGCGTTAGCAATCTCTTTATTTACTTTTAACCAGAAATTCTCCTTTGTCAAAGGAGGCTCATGGAACTAAAGAAAAAAAACACACCAAAATATAACGTAGCAAAACAACGTACATACATTTATGTTGGTGTTTGTTTAAAAGGTGATTTTTCCAAGTGCTGATCTTGTATAGATATGTTTAGTCACTCAATTAAGAAGAAGAAGAAGCAATATCTGATGACGCATGTCTTGACTACAATATAGCCCCTGCTGCAAGTCCCTGTGAGGTTCCAAGGTGTTTGTCCTTGAACATTGTAGTTGTACTGGTGAAAAGCTGTTCATGGATGGAGTGACGCACTTCACTTGTACAAGGGAAGTAGAGATACTTCTTTTGATACAAAACAGTGATTTTACAAAGTTCAATAATAAATATGACAGTGGTTTAATTAGACTCAATGGAATCGCTTATTTACTGCATAGAGGACAGTACAGATAAAACTGTAAGGGGAACCTTCCCAATGAGATATGAGGTTCAGAAAGGACCCCTATGAGTTCTAAACTTGTCCTCAGGGCAGGAGTTTAGGTGAGGCTGGATCCAGACCTAGTCCCAAACTTGGTCAATGATTTATATCTAAAGGATTAGATGTACACAATCAACCATTTCTATCACTTAGCTAAGATCCCAAAGTTTCAGCACAGTTATTTCACATTGACTTACCAAGTATGCAACATGATAAGAACTCTCTCAAGCTTGAGATGTAACCTTGAGAGCTGCCCCTACTCAAGGGGAAATCATGGTGTGCAGCCCACTGCCTTGCAGGAAAACTTAGTGGACCCTCCCTGGATTGTTCACTCTTTATGGAGTAAGATGACTGAGTCAGTCCTTTTCTGTGGTTTGATGGGCTCATTGCTCCAGTTAGCCATTGGCTATTGTGTTGTTACCTGTCACCCCTGAAACCACTCTGAGCCAGATGCAGCCATCACAACCAGATGCATCCAGTACAACTGCCATGGTGGCTGCCCCTGGAGCAGGGCTATGGGAAATAATGGAGTGATTGGGCCGTGGGGGAGCACACCATCACAAAACCCTTGCAGATATGCAATTGAGTTTCCAAAAGTGTGCTTTCACCTGTGAAAATGGATGCTGTATTATTCTATGCCACTACTTGCATCACCTGGAAGCACTTCTAAATTGGATGGGAGCAGTTAGGCTGGGTTGCTAACTTCCGCTGAGAAGTATTTGAACCACATACTCTGTAAGCTATCCCCTTGCACAGCCCAATAATATTAATTTAGACAGTTTGATGGTGAAACTTTAGAGTGTTCAACTCAGCAACCAATCTTAAATGCCAATTTTTTTCCAAAATAACAAAGGAAGACATATTGCAGTAGAAATAGGGTACTAAATTTTTGTTAATGAGGACATCTATCAACTGTTTGTCATCCCTCATTAAGCTGTTCTGATTTGAAGCAGCCATAAAAGAAGTCTGAAAGAGGCCAAATCATATAAAAGTTATGTTAGCTGTGGGGAATGGCTCAGCTGTGGCTTCCCTGTGAGTCTTGTTCTTGAGACAGGAGGTTGATTCACTAAAACAGATAAAGGACTCACAGTTTGTTTCCAACTTGTTCCTCATTCAGTGTATGTCCTGATTTAGAGGCATCCTCAGGACTGGTTTAAACTGGGAGTGGTCAAGAGGGATAAGACTGGAAGTAGCTTTTTTCTTCCTCCTGTGTGTGCCTGACTGCAGGGGTTGAGGAGAGGAGGAAGATGTGCTCTCCCTGGTATGGAGTCATACCATTACCTCAGTCATGAGGTAGCAACAATGCCTGAGTTAATTTTAGAAACAGTTTTCTGTAAAATGCCTGTCACTGAAGTGTAAAATACAATGCCTCCTGCCTGACAGTGCAGCTTTGCTCATTTCTTATCCTTGGCTAATGGGTTTACTGATGAGCATTCACTGAACTTTAAATCTTAAGCCAATATTGGAGAGCATGATCAGATAATGAAATTCATTCATCAGCTTTTCTCATTGTAAATGCAATTCTGTGTTGTGCCCATCCAGCCAAAGATCAGCAACCCATCATGTGGTCTCCTTATCCATGTAAAGTCATTCCCATGCAGGAAAGCTAACCCCCACAACAAACTGCTTCATTTTAGCCTTAGATAAAGTTACTTTGCAAAAATGTCTCTCACTTCCTTCAATTTACGAAAACAATTGGCAAATAGCAATCTGTTCAGAAAGGAAAAAATAAGTTAATTTTCTGAAATACATTTTTTGTGTGTGTACATGTTACTCTAGTGCTATCTGTAAACACAGGGCTTCAGATTTTATTCATTACAGTTCATTTCAGTTTCTTCTGTTAATTATTATTAAACAATTTCTTTATTAAGGGACATGGAATTGGAATTTCACACTTAGTTAAATGCCACTTAACCCCCTGGCACAATCGGCATGTATCCCATTAAGGGAAATTTTTGTTAATGCTATCCAAGCTAAACAGTTGTCATGATCATTGACAATCATTAAGCCAAAAAGGTTCTCTGGGATGTATCCTAAAAAGGTGCTATTCTAATTATGCACATCCCAATTTAGAGAAGTATGGACTATTAAATTTATTAACCTGTGCTAGAAGAAAAGGACCTTTAATTTCAGAATTCATCTGGCCTTATTGAATGTTAAATGTAATGTGTTCTTGGATCTGGTGAAACTTTCCTGTGTGGCAGCCCTTACCTATGTCATGTCTTCATTATGGGAAATTATTCTTGGAATTATCTTTCCCTAAAAAATGTGTAGTTTTCTTCATTTTGAGTTTGGCTCCCAGATGAACAAGTGAAATTTTCCTTCTGGTTAAAAACTATATCCTTAATGAGAGTTTAAAACTTTACCCATACCCTCAAGCCAATTAATTGTGATCTAAATACTGTTACTTGGTTGTAACTGGTTATGGGGCTTAATTTTATCATTGTTAATAGACTAGTCAATAGTAAAAATGCTGTTCAGTGGAAGTTGTGTAATGTCTCTGTTAGAGTAGTTATGTTTGATAGTGTTTGTACTACATAGCAAAGCAATAACTCCTTAATTGAACTTTCCAAAATAAACTGTGAGACAAAAAGCAGTGAAGTTATCTTTTTAGGTTGCGTATCTGTTCTTTTCCTCATCTGAAATGATAAAATGAGTTCTTTTGTAATCTAAGGAAACACCTGAAACAGGCATATGTTTGCAGTGCACTCAGGTATTTCAGTGCAGATTTCATTTGGCAAGAAGCTGATTACGAGCACCCCACCCTGAACACCTCTAAGCCTGTGGGTGCACACAAATGAATGAATGTTACTGGCATCCTGGTAAAGAGTGCCAGGGTCTTTAGAAATAACTGGAGTCAGTGTCATTGGCTTCACTACCTGCAGACAGGTAGGTAGATGGCACAACTTACTCCTCTCCATGGCAAGTTCTTCTGAAGGTCTATCCTTTGGATGCTTTTGTGGCACAAACCCTGGACTTGCCTCAAAAGTCTTCCCTGGCCCCATAAAGTCACCAATTGAGCTGTTTTTATGAGACTTTATCACTGTGCACAACTTGGCTGCGAATTGCTTGTTTCAAGCAAGTCATAAAATAAGAAGTGGTTGTACTGAAAGGGCAGAATGCCAGAGCTGGCTTTGCATGCCTTAAAGCCATGTGTGCTTCATTGCACCATACACAGCGTTTTTCCCAAACTAAACACCAGCGTCTTTTGTCACACACATGCATGACCACCTGAATTAGCAGAGATTCCTCCCCCTCCCACCAGGACTGAGGAGCAGCAGTGTCTGCAGCACCTGTTTCAGATATCTGCTCTGCTCTTGGTCCTCTGCTCTGGAATTGCTGACACTTGAACTTCTGCCAGCAATTCAAGGTAGTTAGCAGTTCCCTGGTCCTTGGGAATACTTGAAGCCAGTGACTGTTGCAGGAGTAGAGCTATTGGCTGAAGGGGCACTGAATGCGTTCCTAGAGATCTGATGGCATCTGGTCTTACAGCTGTTTGCTGCTGAAAGGGGAAATCCCATTTCTCTGACCCTCTTCCTCTCCCCTTCCTAACCCTGCCATATACAATCCTGCTTTTTCTATTATAGCCCTCATCAGACCTTTCGGAGAGACAATTCAACTACCCGGCCTGGAAGAAAACTGTTATTTTTCTTTTACCTCATTCTGCTCATTTCCTCCAAAAATAATGAATGGAACCAGATAACGGTGAGGTCAAGTGAGCACCAAGCCTTGTAAAGAGGAACAGCAGAAGCTGGCAATTAGGAGCAGAAGAGGTGGGAAAAGAGTGCACTGGGATTCAGCTTGTTTGATAGCAAGCTGTTAGTTCTGGCACATCTCTGTCTTGGGAACTGCAGAAGAAAAGACTGACAGTGTCTATCTCCTTCCCTTGGGAAGCCCTATCATATTCAGTAATGGAGCTGGAGAGTATTTAGCTATCCCCTGCTGCAAGGTTAGGTTGGCTTTAATACTTTGAAAAAATTACCAGTTGTTCTGGAAAAGAGTGAGTGGGAAAAATAGTTCTCTTTTTTCTTTTTCTTTTTTCTTTTTTTTTCTTTTTTTTTTTTCTTTTTTTTTTTTCTTTTTTTTTTCTTTTCCCCAGGTGAGCCATTGATTTTGACTTGGCAGAAACTTTTGAGAATTCAGTATTACTTACAAAAATCCCTGGGTTATCTCTGATTATTTTTTCCCAAAATGGCACATTCCCTGGTCATTAGTTTGCTTCTGGTGGCTAACTCTTTTTGACTTCTAATTAGAACAGTCATTTAGTTGGTGAATTTTGTCCTAATCAGCACATGCCAGCTGAAAAGGGACTGTTCCTGTATGGTACATACAGTGAACTGGATCCTAATTAATCTTATCCTAATTAAACTACCATCATTATATGGTTTACTGATTATATTTCATGTGAGACTGGTTACTTCTGTTTCTAATTCATGCCTTGTTGAGTGAGAAATATCTCACTCTGCAACTTACTCTTAATACTTTTGTTTCTGAGAATCTGGCTTTCACCAGAGAAATCAAAAACCCCATATATGTCCAACAAGTCGAAGTGAAAATGGTTTAGGTTTCCTAATTCAGGCAGGCTGGAAAATTCTCAAGTGCTTTCAGGAGTCTGGCAGTGTGGCTGGATAAACCTGTGTGAGTTCCCCTTGGGGACTTGGTGGAGAGCAGACCTGGAGAACCTGAGGCAGAGATGTCAGTATGCTGACCAGACAGGGCCTCTCAGCACTCCTGTTTCATGGGATGATGCTCTGGGAAATAAGTTTGAGGAGCACCATCAGCTCTGGTGCTTCTGAACATGGGGCCTCTGCAGTGAGCAGGCATGCTGGCAGGTGTGGAGATGACTTTGCCCTCAGCCTAGCCCTGCTGCTGACTTGGCTACTCTGCTCTGCTGAGGTGCAATGCGTCCCAATGAGAAGGGAGATGGTGCTATTGTGTTGCCAGCCTAGGACTTGCGGATGTCACAAGTTTGGAGTGGTGCTAAATGAGTGTTGCCACCTCAGTCAGCTTGATCAGTGTGTTAAAAATCCTCTGAGGGTATTACAGCCTTCTTTATTGTAGCTCCAGTTCTTCATTCTAGCTATTTCACCCCACCCTTCAGGCTGCAGCAACATCCCTGATTTTTAAGTGCTTTGTGTCGTAATGCTGTGTGGTAAGGTGATTCATTTCTATTGCTGAACCTAATAAAAACAGTGGTTGTCATGTTTTACTAGCAAAACTTTAATGCTAGCTCAGACTCATGGTGAAGTGCCCAAATAGCCTACACTATGCATCCTGTACAGTCTCGGAGAAGTTATCAGTAATTGCATCTCTGCCCCCTCCCTATACATATACTCCATGTGCTATCCAATTCTTCATATTTATTATTCAAGGCACTTTTGGGTGGAGATTACTGCAGCTAACTTGCCAAGAAAAAGGATTGTCAATGGCTTTGAAATGCAATGTTTTCTTTTGTTTATCTTTCTGTGACCCTGCTTTGTGACGCTGTTTCCTGAAATTCATTGCTGCTTTCCCAATCCATGGGGGCTTCCAAAAGCCTAGTTGATGTCACAGGGTCATATTTATATCCTGATCTTAATCCAAATTATTACTTGGAACTTTCAACTTTTTATATACCTGAGCTCTGGTTATATGACAGGCAAAAACAACAATGAAATGCAATTCTCCTTGTATAACTAATCAGATTATTTTGCCTTGCAGACAAGCACTATACAGGAAACTATTTGTGGTCTCTGTGTAAAATTAACATCTACTTCCATCATCTTAGGATATTTATGACAAGAGAGCAGCAGAAGCTGTTGGGGAGCGCAGTCTTGTGATTCACAGTGGTCATTATGAAATCCAAAGCAAAAATGGTAGACTGACGTTGACCGCTGAGTCAAGATACTCCTCTCTGCTTTGAAATGTTTCTTTTCATTCTGGAGTTCACGTGTGCGATAGCTTAGGACTAGGGCTTCTGTTTAATTCTTATTCAGCCTTTGATTAAGGGGATCATAACTTAATACATGAGAGCGCTTCTTTGGAACAACTTAGTGAAAGAAAGGGAAAGTATGTTGCTTTTGGGAAGTGTTCCAAAATTTACATTTCACTTCCAGGGAAGTCGGAATGCTAAAGCTGTGACTGTGAAGGGGAATTGCCATTGAGGTATTCAGCATCCAGTGCCAACAGTTGCCGTTAATCCCCTGCTGTTAAAGATTCCTTAATGTTGCAATCCATGGCACCTCTGTGCCTGCTGAAGGCAGTGAAGGCAGCTCTGAGCCGCACAAGCCGCTGGTGTTAAACCAGTAACAGCACGGTGCTTTGGCAGCAGTGTAAAAGCTGCACAGTGGTTTGGCAGAGGACACAAATGTTGCTGATACGAATTTAACTAAATACTCTTACCTCCAGTTTTTGATTTCTATGTTAGAGTGCATCCAGTCTATTGGGTATTTACATCTCCACAGAACTGATCCCTGAATTTGATCTGTTATGCTAAATTGACAAAATTTCCCTATAGAAGGTGATATTCAAGGGCTAACCACATGCATAGACTGGGCAAAAAAAAAAGAAGGCCCAGGATAAAAACCTGCAAAAAGATTTGTTAGTGTTTTGATCACAGAAAATGAACCTTTGGAAATCAGGTCTTTTTTTGTTAAATACTCTTGAAGCCCATAAGAATAAATAGTCCCTCACCTCAAAAAGCTGATAAACTGTAAGTAACCCTGTCTTAAGTTGATAAGGATTTTGATAGGTAGTTTCTCTAAAGTCAGTGGTAAGTACCACAATTCACTCTTCTGAATAAAAGTTGCATAATACACCACAAAATAGATAAAGCAGGGAACAAGAAGGAAAAGAAAAATATAACTGATATATTTTCCTGCAGGAGATACTGAGGCACTGAGAAATTGTAGAACTTCTAATGATGACCCATGAGCTCTGAAGATTCTTGAGCCCTCCAAGGACATTGTCTCTGGATTTTTTTTCCTTTCATTGCATTTGCTATTAGCTTTATAACCACGTATTTACCTGATGGCATTTTATATTAAAGGAAGCTTTTGGGTTATAAATTAGATTGAGCTAGTAAAAGCCATGTCATGTCTTTTATTGCATTTTTCATTTGTTTTTATTATTTTATGACAATTCAGGCTGTGTACAAGCTTCCAGGAATTGTAGATCTCCCCCTCACACTCACACATCCAGTGCTGTTAGACAAGTGAGTAGGGATAGAAATGAATTGACATCTGTGTGGAAACTACAGGAAAGTTCATCAGGTTTCTGATCTCATAATTAATTAAAAAGCCTGGAGAAGAAGTCTGTCTGGGGCTGTTTTTTATGGTAACTACAAAACAAAACTGCACTCATGGGTTTTTTCAAGTTAGGTAATCCACTTTTATCAAAAGCAAACACTGAATTGAGTGAAAACAAAAGAGTTGCAGCCAGCTGTGTGGTAACTGTTTACCACTCAACCAGACACGACCCCAAACTTAAACCTTTGTTGGGAGATCTCAGCAACCTCAGAATGTAAACTTTATCACCAGCTCTCTCTGCAGCCCATCTTTTTCATACAGGCAAGTACTTAATAACACATAGTAGCAGTCAATGCCAAGCTTGTTCATTCATATTTCAAATTTTCTTGGAGCAGGAGAGCCCCTATCAAAGAAGACAGCAAAATAGATGTGAAGACCATTTCAGTAAGAGTTTCTATAAGTGTTGGAATCCAACAGGCAAGACTTCTTATCCTTAAGGAAGTCTTGCCACGACCAGACTTCCACACCTTTGCCTGGTGGAGACTTTCCTACAGTCACACAGCATGTTATCACACTGAGCTCCTGGGTAAACCATAGAAGGGTTTTTAACTGTAAAGAAGCCTTGTATAACAGAGCAGATAAGGATGTGGAGAGAACCAGTCAAGCAGCTACAGTGTAATCCAGGATGAAATGATGCATTTAACACAAAGTTATTCAGTAAAGCTGCATGGAAGTATGTATTATGTATGGATTTCTATCATATACCAATTTATTTTAGTCTACTCCTAACACTCTGTTGCACAAGTAGCATGATTTTATCATGTATTCATCAGAGATGAGTTTATCATCTCTATAGCGCACAGAGAACCAGGGCAAGTGTTCCACTATGATCCTTCAGAATACATGTGCTGCCAGTAAGCAGCCCAGCAGCTGGAGAAAGGTCAGCACAAGGCAAAAAATTATGTCAGAACCATTATTTGGATCTTTCTCCTCCCAACCCATCTGCACACTGAGCAGGGCAGGGATGTAAAGGCAAAATGCACAGGCTGTAGGTGTTAGCTGGGCTCATACCTAATGGCCAATGTGAAAAAAACCCAAATGATGGTTCTCTGATCTGTGCATGAGTGAGCTCACACCTGTACTGCAGAGGCCTCTGAAGCTGGTGTGAATGTTAACATCGGTACACAGGGCATCTTAAAAGAGAGTTTTCCTTTTCTTCCACTTTCTATAGACACATTTTAAATGGATATGTCCATGTATCTCTCTCTTACATTTTTCTAGAACGGTTTGAGGCCAAATTATTTTTGTGAGTATTTCACATCAATAGGCATCAAATGGATAACAAGACAATATTGCATGCATTATCAGAGCTTGTTAGATCATGGCTATGTTGCCAATATTCTAAGGCAGTGTTCGTTGGAACAACATTTGGTTGGCTGAAAGACATAATTTCCTACTGAGTGTTTCCATCCTGAGAGTTTTTTGTGCCTAAAAATGTAGCAAATGGTAGCAAAAGAGCAAGCACCAAATGTCACTGTCACCTTGCCAAGGTCTATATTTGTCATTTCTAGACTTGGAACTTTCTGTATATATTAAAAGTAAATAGCTTTCAAGCTGAAAGTGTAGGATATCAGGGTAAAAGACAAAACACTTGACTTTGCAGCCCTGTAGTAGAGTTTCTTTGTCTTTTTAAAGCAATTATAAATGGCAGATGTCATCTTAGCATGAATTATAAGCCGTCCTGTCTGCCAAGGAGAGCCTGTTTGTTAATGCTGCAATCATTCAACTTGTCAGTTTTGCTTAATAATACTTAAGGTAACCCCTTAGAGAGTAGGTGTGTAGTGTAGATGTCAATAAATCTTTTCCAAAGCACTGATTTTACTGGCAGCCTGGAGGACTCTGGTGCCCTAAGAGTTAAATAACCATTTATTAGCTTTTCTTTTCCTTGAGCTAGCCATCTCACAAATTAATTATCGATTTTAGGTTCTTTAGAATTGGAGATTTTGAAGGCCACATCAGCTTCTTTTAGACTGGTACAAACACACCAGCCTACCACTGCTTTTAATAGGACAGTCATAGTACTGTTTATGTTCCTGTAAGGAAAAAAAAAGGATTGCAAGGTTATTTTTAGGAGTTAGTGAAGTCAACACTGGTATGGGAAACCTGAATAAAGCTTTATGTATGTATGTATGTATGTATGTAGGTGCTATTTCCATATATATAGGCTATTTCTATAGGTTCCTTAGAAACCTTCCATTTAGCCTGCTCAGTTGGTATATTCTATCTCCATTGTGCTTGTAATTTTCTGCAGTCAAAAACAGGAAGTCAACCAAAAGGCATTGTGTGGACTTCAAAACTTCCACATACCTTGATACGTCATGAACAGAATCTCACTTCTGTTTTTTCTCTAGTTTTGGCAATAGTATTCCCATTTATTATGAAGCACGTATTACAAGAAGACTGAGATAAGGCTATTACCTGAAACTTATGTTTTCTTTGCAGAGAAATTGTCCATGACAGAATTCTGGTATTTCAGTTTCTTAACACAGTTATTCACACAGCATCAATCAGATGCTATAGATGCTCATATTGTTTTTCATCATAAGCATATAAAGCGGTTCTTTACTCTTAAACCTCAAATTGCATAAACTAAAACTAATTGCTAATAATTCTCATTCATTTTCATGAGGTGCCAGGTTGAAATTCATGCAATTTGTAAAAACACTGTCATTTTTATTCTACACTGCCATTAAAACTCCAGCCATACTTACTAGGTTTGCACTGTGTTGCTACATTTCCTCTAAAGTCACCAACAGTAGAAGAAAATCTGGCAATTGTTAATGCTATTGAAATGCCATATAATCATGTCAGGGAAACCCTTGCTAAGCTCCCCACACTTTGATGGATCTTCATCCCCACTTAAATATTTACTGCTGTGCATCAAACATTATTCATGATCTTTAGTCATGAGTTTTTAAAAATCCTCTTCCATGTTGTTATTCTCATAGTCATCAGTATTTGTTTGCTGCTACCACTTTTTTTTCCCCAGGAAATACAGTCCTGAAGACTCATGTAGCAGGAAGTATTTTTACTGATTGTATTGACAATACTTGGGGGAAAAAAGTAGGATTCGATCCTGAAATTCAATTCTGAAATCTCATGAGTACACACTTCATTCTAACCACGAGAGTAGGCTCATTGAATATTTCACTCTTGTGGAATTGGTTGAAAGACAAATAATTGAGTCTGTATTTGTCCAAGCTAGCCTTATATACTCTTTTAAATGTTCCCTTATAAAATGATCCCTACAGGTATTTGAATTGTTTGATAATTGAAATCCACAATCATTATGTGAGGTCCTTCAGGGCAGACTCTATGCCTTCCTTAATTTGAAATGGGTTTTGCCCATTTCTAGTTGTGGTTAGATTTATTCTTTAATTTAACTGGAATCTATTCTCTAATTGAACTGGAATGACTAAATGGTGCAGAAAATAAGTATTCAGGTGTGGAAACCAGTGTACCAGTGTAACAAATTGCAGCCCCTTCTCTTTTGATTTGTTGACATTTGGTTACCAAATCAATGACATCCAGATAAAAGATATACAAGAATTTCTGGGGACTTCTGGTCAGATCAATATACATGTTTTCATGCCAGTGCAGTGACTGGATATGATTCCTCTTTCTTTTTTTTTTTTTTTTTTTTTTTTTTTTCTCCTCTTTTTTATTTATTCAAATTAAGCTCTTTGTGGATATTCTGTACCAGCGTGAAGTATTTCTTCCCAAATAGGAGATGAATAAGATAATCTGTCACCTAAATACTGGGCATGGTCAAGGACAACTTTTGTTAGCTGACCCTGCTTTCAGCAGGATGGCATTGGACAAGTTGTTCTCTGGTCATCCCTATGCATATCAGTGGTCCCATTCTGTTCTGTGGGAAGAAATAAAATACCTGCTCAATCCAAATTTAGAAAATGCTTTTAAGGCAAACATTAAAAAAGCTCTAATCTTTATACAGAAACCCCTCTTCAGTACAGCAGCAATTTTTAAACTCACAAGAATATAATAACTGTTAAAAAAATGAGGAGGCTTTACGTGAGGTTCAGGTAGGGATTAATCAAGAAGACTATATTTATCTCATTCACACAGCATATTCAGTCCCTTAGGGTTTAGTGTACACAAAGATATATTTTAATGTTTCTAATTTGGTAAGAAAACTAGACTATATTTCTTTTCCAGCAAGCCTCACTGAACACTCTGATACATGGTAGTATGCACTCTAGTCATGTCAGTCTTGTCTGTTTTTTGTTGTTTGGGGTTTCTTTATTATTATTATTATTTTGTGCCGCTCTTGCTGCCATTAGCTGTGCAAAATCGTGTAGAGAATTGAATGGTCAAAAATCAAATTTGGAATTCGAATTCCAGTTGAACTTAACTGATTCTGTCAGTACACAGACATTTGCTTGTTAAAATATAGAAGCCTTCAATCTCTTACACCCATAATCAACTGGCAAAAAAACAAACAATAACTTTCCTCAGCCTTCCCTTCATACTGAGGTTTGATGATCAGCTATTTCAAATAATGAAGCTTTTCAAATACTGAAGTTGCTGTTTTCATGCATCCTGATTTGTTCATCAGTTCTTTATTTCCAGTGGTCAGACATCCTAAGCAGTACTCTCAATGTCTTTTTAATTCCTATTCAGAGTTCTGGTTTTTCATCTCTGCCTTCTTGACATTTACTCTGAAACATCTTTTGACAATTTTTCTATGGGTAACATTAATCCAATCCACTTATTTCCTAGACTGGGCAAAATCTCAGCAAGCTCAGAGTCATTATCTTCCAATTTGTCTCTCTGTCTCAGACCAGAACATTTCAATGAAGTAGTCAAGAGATAAGGCAAAGGAGATCCTGTTCCATGGATCTCAGTCTTCTGATGTTGGTGCTTTACAAGCATGTCCTCATCTTCCATGCTTCCTTCCTGCAGATGTGTCGATCTGGAGAAGGATAAGTCCCATGGAGTGGATTGGGGCTGTGCAGCCAGTCCTGGCAGGGTTCTCATAGTGCCCATACATGGCCAAAACTATAATTGTGCCTGGATGTGCTGCAGTTCTGGACCAAAATTATTCTATGGCATCTTTTCTTCAGGTGCCCATATCCCCTTTTTAATGCCCACATAGCCCACATTATTGACATACTGAAACACAAGCTTTAAGAAGCAAAATGCATGGCAAACCTCCTTTGCTTAAGCACAAACATGCATAATGTGTTCATAAGCCATACAAAAGAAGTAGGTAAGAAGAAGAGAGGTAATCCATTCCTAATGCCCACTAGGAATGGTATTATCTGTGCTTGTACAAACTTTGTTTCATGCAGTCCAGCAGTATTGGGTGCCTTAGTGCCAGAGCAGCTCTCTTCCTATTCTCTCTGGGTTTCATAAACATGAATCTGAACTGATTTTATCTATCCTGTAAAAATGTCACTTTAGCATTTTTATTTTAC
Organism: Chamaea fasciata; assembly: GCF_029207755.1. Lineage (NCBI taxonomy): Eukaryota > Metazoa > Chordata > Aves > Passeriformes > Sylviidae > Chamaea > Chamaea fasciata. Next base: position 32,758,263 of record NW_027094086.1, on the reverse strand, counting down.
ACTCATTCTAAGGTCCTGTATCACGCATGAGGGACAATTGTGAAAAGAAAACAAGGAAAACTGAAGGAATCTCTGGTTAATCATATAGATTAATATTGAAAGGAGATAAACCACATTTCATCCCAATAAGCATTGCTTGTTGGCAGACCAAGCCACCTTCCTTCAGATCATCTCATTATTGCAAAAGGATGAATGGGATAGAAGAAATACTAGTAACACCAGAAGGCTGGATATTAGCTGTAGGAAAAGATTAGATGAGACGAGATGGATTTGGCTCAGTCCCATGAGAAGGAAGATCAGGATAAGCCCCATACTGGGTCTGTGACCAGAGATCTTCTCTTGGCGAAACAGTCAGTGCCTGAGGCTCCTGATCACTTCCCCACTACCAGTGAGCAGCTTGGACTACAGGACTCCACTGCAATGTTGAAGGTTGTGTCATATCCTCAGACATTCAATTGAGGAATGATATTGTTACCATATCTCACAAGCCAGAGCTTCACTAAAAAAACAAACAAACAAACAAAAGCCTCAGCTGTTGCAAAACTCCAAGATAGGAGACCTGGAGTTTTTAGTGATGTAAGAAATGTCAGTTAAGATCACTATCTGTGAGTTTCTTTTGCCTATATCAATATGAAAGATGTCCAAAAAAGCCTGTGTCCTGTTCTCAGTGGTAAAAAGCTTTAAGTGAGTTACAATGTTTTTCTTCTCAACACCATTTTTGTGCAGCATTTTGGTTTAGGCTTGAAAAACAAACAGACAAACAAAAAATTTAGCAACAAGCAGAAGTTCCAGGGATACATAATGTCTGGCATTGAACCAGATGATGGTAGCTGGAAAAATTGGACATGAGTGAGGGTACAGGGTCCTTCACTGCTACAGCACTGCTATTACTACTACATTTTCAAAGAAAAAGGTAAAAAAAAAAATTGCAATTACTTTTACTTAAATTCCCCCAAATGTCTCATAGAACAGATAGCTCATCAATAAAATTTGCACTCAGGCACCATGTTGGATAATGAAAAGTTAAGAGACTATGAAAGAGAAAAATGCAAAGAACACCTTTGCTGCCATAAGCTGGGTTTGCGTGCAGGACAGCAAATGCTTCTGAGTACATTTGAGGAGTGGTTTGGAATGGAGTGCTTTGGAAGTGACCTGCTGCTTCTACATAATCTGTATCCTGCTTTGGGAAGAGTGTGTGTCTGGCTTCAAGGTGATCTACCATTCCACTCAGGGCTGTCTTTCCTGGATGCCATTTGTACTGTCCACTGCAGGTCTGGGGACTTGTGTTTATTAATGTGGCCAGTACAGTCAGTGAGCTGATAAGAGAAAGGTGATGCAAATGGTATGAGTAGATATGCCTGAAGGGGTAGGAGAGCACAAATTATGATAGGCACTGGTCCTTTCTTCTCCTGGGTTATGATGAATGAGGTTTGTATAGATGATTTTGAAGAAGCACAATGAAGTTACACAGCAGATGTTTATCTTTGAGTCACGGAGTAATAAAGTAGAATAGACAAGAAGAGAGTGCTTAGCTAGTTCTGTGGGCACAGAATCAAACACACCTTTCCTCCTGACAAACCTCTGATCTTTCCTTAGGCACCCGCAGTGATGGCATCTTCACAGCCATCCCAGGCAATCTGTTCTGATTTTTCTGAATGCTCCTTGCAGAAATTTAAGTCTGTTACATCTTGTCATTTCCACAGTAGATGTGGAGAGCTGATTGTAAAAGTCCTGTTTCACTAATCTGATGCAAATCATCCTCAGCCTCCCTCAGACAGGATAGCTAATACATATTTCCTCATAGGTTACATTTTTTAGATGGCTTGTCATTTTCTTTGCTTCCTTGTGGCACCCAAAACTGGACGGTAAGACCGCTGACTGAGGGTGTGGGAAATTTCAGCCTTCACAGAGCTATGTAATGGGAAGAATGTGAAGATTTAATGCAAAGAGGTGGGATAAAGGTGCTGCTTTGAAAGCAGACTGAATGTTATAGGTGTCATTGGCTCTACATGCATCAACATGTGAAGCATATGTTTGAAAGGACTAGAAGTAAATGGGGAAGAATTCAAGCAGATTATGTTTCATTGCTTCATCTTTTGGAGAAGGGGGAGTGAGAGAATATCTGTTAAGTGCAGATTAATCATACTCGAAGTGTTAAGAAAACCATTTCTTTGCAGTAGAGCTTGTGATGTCTACCAGGAAAGAATAGACTTGAGAGGTCAAAAAGGCAAAAAAATCCCCAAAACTTCTAATGCTGAGATATAAGATGATGAAGTCTTAAAGTATATATTTATACGTATGGATGAAGAAGTATCAATGAATGTAGAGTTAAGTAAGGAGTAGCTGAGTAAAATTCAAATCAAATGCTTCCTTTCTGCGTTGCCTAAAGGCATTTGTATTGCTTATTTGCCTTTTTCTGCACTATTTTCCCCATCATTGACATTATTATTGTGAAGAAATTCTGAACATATTTGCCAAGGAAATAGGAGTCCCTGGAAGTTGATGAAATTTAGATGCTAGCATACTCCCAGGGAAGTATCCCTCGATGCCAGTTTTTATTGGTTTGAGACAGTGGGAGAGGAGGTGGTGGAGCAAAATGTGGTAGAACTATAACTGCTGCAGATGGAATTTGAGAGTTTGGATGGATTCTTCTCTCTTAGGATGGGCTGTTCCATGCTCTGGGAATGCCTCTCTTCCTATTGCTTACAGAGGGTGTGTGGATGACTAGTTGAGGCCAAACTCTTCCCTTCAAGAGACCAGGTGAGATGAACTCCATCTTGGAGTCCAACAAGAGTCATGACAAGGGAACAAGAGCAGAGGGGGCAAGTAGTAACATAGTGACCAAGTGGCCTTGTGGTGGGAAAAAGGGGGCAGAAAAGCTGGAACTGGAGGAAGTCAGAGAATAAAACCAGGCAGGGAAAGTGAAGAGAGCACAGATGACACCTCTCTTTGATGCAATTCTGGTGAACTGGAAAGATGTTGCCAGCTGAAAAAGGCCCCATTCATAGATAAGAGACCTTCAGAAAGTCACGCTATTTCTTGGCAGGTCTTCTCACTGGTGACCAATTTCCCAGAACGACTTTTCCAGACCAGACTTTCTACCTGCTGATGGTTGTTTACAAACAATGTGGTACAGTATTTATAGTGCTTCTGAATTACATTTAGCTGGTGTTTCTTCCATACCACTGCATGTTTGTAGCAGTGGTGCCAAGTTCTGGAAAAGATTTGCTAGCTAGCACAATTGAACTGCCACCCACACTGGAAAGCCTACAAACATTTCAGTAAACATGGGAAGGTGTTGGCAGTCCTCTTTTAAAAGAAGCCTCAAAATGATCTCCTGCTTCTCTAAGGAGATGGTGTACCCAAGATGTAAACAAGTTTATGTGATGTATTTGACGTGTTCAAACAAGACTCTCAGCTGGACTGAAAACTTCAGTTCTGATTTTAGAAGGGGCTTTTCATTTTTTAACAAAATCCTGGAAGCTCCGAACAGAAAGGCTTCATATTAGGAGGGGGAAGATCAATTTGGAAGAAGGAAGAGGTACACTGGATGCAAGCCAATTCCTGAGATATGTTCTGCACCTAAAAGGGTCTGATTCCCACTTCCTGACTGCTTATTAGTGTTTTGCCTATATGGATATCCACCAAATGGCACTTCGTTGGACATTTGCTGGACCTAACACAAGCTCCACATCATGACAGAAGAAATGATAGCATCTGAGGCAAAGGATCTAGTGTAAGTCATTTCACACAGAGGGTTGAAGATTTCGGAAAAGTCTGAAGCTCTCTTAGACACTATTGGGGCTGAAAAGGCGTAAGAGAAATCCACAGAACAGATGAAGTTTCAGTAGTTGGAGCTTTATTGCAAATAAGCTTCAAATGTGGAAAATTATTTTCTATCTATTTTCATTTATTAACTGTCAGCCTCAGTGGGCCAAAACCCCCTCATAGATAAGATGGAATTTGAAATTTGAAGAAGCTCCAGTGAAGATGGAGTGCTCAATAAACACTGCGGTCCAGGTCCTGCTCTAACATCTGCTTTGTCTACATTAGTTACTTTATTGTCAGTGGGTTCACTCCAGTGAATAAAAAGATCAAAATCTGTTTCTGTGTAACTTCTTCCTAAATGTTTAATCCTCCATGTTTAGCAGTTTTTAAATCAGTCACATCAGGACAAAGGAAAAAGACATCCTGCATGGAAGCAAGTTTTTCTTTTTCCTGTGCTACAGACAAGTCCAAATAAACAGGAAAGAATTAAATAATGTTAAGTCATTACAGGACCCTAGTTGAATAATTCTGTCATTATGCTTTGGAAGACTTAAAATATATAATCTTGGAAAACAGCAGGAATATTACATTTTTATGAAGAAAATGGCCACATTTATAAAATCCAGTTCATGTTTTAGAGAAGAAAATTGGTCTTGAAAAGTAGTCAGTGTTGATTGTTAGCATAATGTGATATTACATATAGAATCTATTGCTTTTCCGAGAGAGATTGACAAATCTCTCAAAGTACCAGGCTAAAAACTCATAAACATAAAGAATTACAAAATGCAATATGCACAAATAATCAGTCTACTTCTATTACATCTAGCTAGTTAGCTTCTTGCAGAAGATCACAATCTGTTATTGTGACAGTCAATTTGCAATATGCAATAGACATTGTTTATCATCAAAAAAGAAAAAAAAGCCCCCCTCAACCCATTTCAGATTCGGATTTGGATTGTGCTTGTTCAAGGAGCTTCCTATCTGGATTCCTCTTGATTTGTAGAAGTTGAGCTTATTTCAGAATTTTCAGCTTAGTGTGGGAGGTTAGCTGAAATCCTATGTAAAAGCCCTTTAATTTTACGTGAAGTGCATGAGGAACGTTCCTCTGCCTGACAGCATCAGTCACACGAGGCAGAAAAAGGTACGCGGAGGAAGCTGCCCTGGTGCATTGTTCGTCAGGGCAAATGATGGCCATTCATCCAAGTTGGAGAAATCATGGCTATTTTAGCTGCCTAAAGGTCATATCAAAACATTATAATGAAGAGGCTAAATATAAGTGTGATAGTGTTTGGAACCCCTGTCAAAATCAATTATCAATACCTGTTTCAAATTGTGTGAGTGCAGGCATTCAGATCCCAGTGTCTCTGGTGACAATACAGAACAGCGTAGGAAGGCTGAACCTTGAAGGCTGGTTGAAAGGAAACCTTGTCTTTCAGATCCCTCAGCATTCTGGTGACAGGTTGTCATGACAGTCCCAGAGCCACAATGTGCAGGAGGGTTTCTTCTGAGACACACCATTGGATGCCGCTGCAGATTTAACACTGGTAATAACCCCAGAAAAGAAATGTACAGGAAGCAAACAATCACAATGTTCTTTCTCCCCTCACCGTTTTGCCTTTTTCTGCACGGTTATATTTAGTAGTTTTAAACTTCACCTTCCATTTCCTCCAAGAAGGAAATGTACAACAAGCTGTCTGAAGAGGGTTGTTGTTTATCCCTGTGAAATAAGCCCATCTGAGACTCAAATGTGACATTTGCTTGTATAAACCACACTGCAGTGCAGTTGTAATCACTTGATTTCTGTTAGAACCAGCTATGCAGCTGCTTTTTAAAGTTTTGACAGTTCACTGAAATTTAACCTTATAAAACACCTGATTAAGAGATTCTGTGTGGGTTTTCAACATTTTGGGATTTATCTGCATTTGGCTTTCATACCTAGTGTTTCTGAATCATGCCCTCTAACATAACCTGGTACTTGGCCTTGGCACACACTTGTGCAGCTTCATCTGACCTTCACCCTCTCAGTCCTTGAGCAGCACCTGACACTTTGGGTTTTTATGCAAAACCCAGCACCACCTCAGTGTACAAAGTACAGCAAGTTCTGCCTGTGCTGCCCCTGAAGTGTTGCTGCCAGCTGGAGCAGTCATAGAGTTGGCAGCGCTCTCTTGCCTTGATACAATAGTAGGTACGCCTCCAAATCGCATGACTGGATATGGTGGTTGTTCAGAAATAACTCTGGTTATTGTCCCTATGTGATAACCTGGTGCTTGATTTGCAAAACAAATCCCTGATTGCTATGTCGGGAAGAAATGCTTGCTCCTTCAGCACACTCTAGGATGGAAGAAATGGATTCTTGCCTGTGAAGCCTTCTCTTACCATTGCTAGAAATTGAAAGAAATCATTGTTGCTCTAAATGTAGCTTTTCCAGATCTTGGGGAAATGAGCCATCTTGCTGGAAAACATCACATCAATCCTCTTTCCATCTCCTAGCTAGTGCTGTGGCCAGTATTTTTCTCACTATTTACTGGCAAATAGACAGAAGTTGCCTGTCCCCTCCTTTTTATTTGTAGCTGAATAACAAGACCTTTCTCTCAGATATCCACATTATTAACTAGTGTCTGACTGTTGTTAATTTGTTCTCAGCATGGAAAAAAACCTGCTTTCGAGTCTATTTAAAATGATGTCTTTTCCCTGGGAAGTAAGGGAGATAGAATGAAAGAATGTGTATATTTCCATATAACTTGCAGTCATACTTTTTCTGCATGTCCACAAGAATGAACCTTCAGCACAGGTATACTCACACAAGTCTATGGCTTTCCTGTATCAAGTCACTTCACCTACTTCAACACTCTCCTGGGAAAAAGGAGTTTATCAAGATGAAATGGGTGCCTCTTGTATTCTGACCCACACCATCCCATCATTACTGGTTCTCTTCCCATCAGAGAATAAACTCCAGTCTTGGATTCAAATTATAGGGTTCTGACTCAGGCAAAAATTCTTGTTGTTTCTATTATTTATTAATGATAATAAAATAATAATGGATCATTATTTATGGATTGGCTAATTCGTGTTAAGAGCATGACTGTGAATCTGTAAGTCTCTTAAATGCAGAAAAAGCAGAGGTGCAGACCCTGCTAAATTTTATAACCTGATTTAAATGTAATAGTTGCAACATGTAATAATAATTTAAATTTAAATAATTTGAATTATTTAAATGTATTATTAATAATAGCATATTAACTAAATTTAATAATAAATAACCTGATATAAAATGTCCCTTTCTAAAGAATATAGGGAAAGAGATGAGACAGCAATCTGTTAGAAGATTGTTCAACTGAAGAAACTTTGAATAATTTCTTTAAAATTTATCCTCGTAGAAATAGCCACCAGAGCATGTTACTTTATGCTAAAATGTTAAAAAAATAATCTTCCTAAAGTTCCTATTTTTAATATATGGTATGCTATATTAAAAAAATATCAGAGAAAATGAAGATGAGCAATTTGGTTACTTTATAACAATTATTTGAAGAGAAAGGTGTTTCACACCATAGCTCTGTCACTAAGTTTATGCAACATTAAAGAGTAAGAAATCTCCTTAACAGTACCAGTTTCAGGGTCAATTGGATCATCTTACTGTCATTTGTGTAGGATTTCTTTGCTTACATTTGGATGTTCCATATCTGCCATCCTCAGACGACACAAATAGAAGCATGTAATTTATTTGCTCTCCTCTGTTAAACGGTTTTTCTATATTTTTCATTTAGAAAAAGTTTTGATCTTTTACCCATACCTGCCAAAATTTATTTTGTGTACTGCCACCAGTGCAAGCTTGTTCCATATGCCTGGTTTCCAGGAGCTACAACAATAGCCCAGCTTCTGTAACAACATTAGTTTCTTGGTAAGAAGATGAATTAGGTTTTTTTTCTTGGTTAATACTCGATGAAAGGGCCTTGCAGGACTTCAACTGAGTCATTGTTCTTCACAGTGAGTCAGATTCATCCTTCAGTGGATCAGGTATGTGTGAGTTCTCAGGAGAACATCTATTTTTAGTCACTGTATTTCCAAATTTGATTATTTTTATCACAGAATCACAGAATCTCTAGGTTGGAAGAGACCTTCAAGATCATCGAGTCCAACCCAGCCCTAACACTTCAACTAAACCATGGCACTGAGTGCACGTCCAGTCTTTCTTTAAACACATCCAGGGATGGTGACTCCACTACCTCCCCAGACAGACCATTCCAGTACTTTATCATTCTTTCCATAAAAAAGTTTCCTGTTGTCTAGCACTGTTATTACCTCATCTTTAATCGTGTCTTCTTTCTGAATGTACAGAGTGGTCTATCTTAATAAGTTTTAATAAGAAAGCTTTAATATTCAGTAAATAGCTTTGCTATGACTCTCTTGCCTCATTGTCATACGCATTCTATCCTTTGGACAGCTTGGGTTTTCTAGTTACTCCTTTCTAGACAGTGGTAGCATATATCAGATGTCCTCTTTCTGCCATGACACCAAGCAGCTGCAGTGCCCTTCTTCATAGCTGTGCAAGAGATTTCATCAATGTCAAGCACACTATTACAGAGCAAGAATAAGCTTCTTAATTGTGATACTCTTCCTGAATTATTTAAAGAAATATATATTTTTAAAACAAATAAGATAGTCAGAAAAAGAAAATTAACCCCATGCTCTGCATACCTCCAATAGCAATAGAATTATACTAGCCAACAATTTTTGTCCAATGATTCGTGTGTGTTTTCTAAAGTCATCACAATATCTGATACTCTGAAAAATACAATAAAAACAAAATCTGATAGTGTAAGCAGAAACTTAGAAATGTAGCTTCAGTGATAGTTTTAGCATCACTGAGACTTCTCTCTTTGAGAAGCCAGGTTATGGGTTTCATGGTTTCTTCAGCCAAGAAGCTGAAGGGCAAAGCTGGAACAGAGTCCCACTGGCAAAATCCTGGGTGTTATTTCTCATTTGTCTTGTTTGAGGAAAAGAACCTCAAAGCACTGCAGTGCCTCCCCCATGTGTCATCCCTTTGGGAGGGAAATAATTACGCTGAGAAATTAGACCAAAATAAGATTCCCTTAAGCATAACTTAACCTCAAGTTGTTGCCAGGAATGTGACAAGGAAACGGTAAGCATAGGCTGATATATATTTTTAATTCTTCTTAGAATGTCTTTTAATCTTGTAAAGAAAATGGTTATTCAACATTTGTACTTGCTTTTAGATCTCTGGGGATTCTTAGAATTTTTTTTTTTTTTGTTCTTCCCACTCTTTCATTTACAGTAGCAGCACTGGCTAATCAAGACGCACTTGCCAGATTGCTCCATCTCGGTGTTAGTGTTAGTCCTCAAAGCTTGTGGTGTGCTCCAGCTCTCAAAAGCAGAAATGCACCTACACAAGGCCAGTCTCCATGGCCTTTAGTGTAGGTTTGTTAGCTTTAAGTATGGGCTTAAGCTCCTGTGAAACCAACAAGACCCACTCAGATTGTTGAAACGCTTTGCTAAACCAGAGCAGCCTGCTGAACAGGGTACTGTTTGCAGACGGTTGGAACAGACTGTGCCTGGCTATTGAGCATCACAGAAGGGGATATGCACAGACGTAAATCCATCTGCAGAATTTGGAGGATGATTAAACATTGTCTTCCCATAATGAGCCAGCCTTGTACTTAATGATCGTAGTGCTGAAAACAAACCTAACACACCATTTCATCTGTTAATTTTGCACAGCTCATTTGAATTGATTTTATGACCCTCTCATATCTGACAAAAAAAATTATGTCCAAAATTCAAATTTATGATTAAAGAATGTATGTATGACTGATGCAGAGAAGCAATTGGTGAAAAAAATACCACCATTTTTAGAGGTTACAGATTCTATGATGGGATCCAAAGAGGAAAGATAGCATATGGCACTGAAATATATTTTATGTTATGGGTTGCTGAAAGGCACATATGTTTCCTCTTTGTGAGAGAAAGTTGGCTGAAAGTTATCTACTGAACGTCAAAGTTTTCATTACTATTCCTAATTATGCTATTTTTCTGATGACCTAATCAAACAGAAAAAGTAAATCATAGCTCTGACTTTTAGCAAAGACACAAAGTGCCTGACTGTCCTTGAATTTGGTCTTTTCTAATTGCCAGTTGTTCCCCAAAATAATTATATTGTAGATTTATTTTTATAGCCTGCAGTTCTGTTCTAGGACAATTTCACCTCTCTAATTTGATGTAGATGTTTTAGAAGAATTTTTAAGAAGGATGGTTACTGTTGAGTTATAAAAGATATCATAAGATACAGTGGACCATTTTGTTCTCTGATGCAACCCTCAGAAGACAAAGAAGTTATAGAACAGGTTAACTTGATTTGGAATGTTTGAATGCTAACAAACATTACTGGAACATATCCTGGAATATCTCGGATGACCTTGTTTCTTTGAATATTTAGGAGAAGAGTGTTATAAATAATATTACTAATATATACTAGGTTACTGCATTTTTCCAGATGGTGGTATCCATGGGCCCTGAAAGTAGTCTTGAGTAAAACAGAGGTTCTAGGTCTCTGATCTTTTCACAGATCACATATATTAAATGAGACACCAAACTGAACATGTAAAAAGGAACTTACTAATTATTCAGTGTTTTGGGATAGATTTCTAAAGCACCCAGTAGTGCTCTGATTTGTTTCGGTAAGCTATTTTATGACATCCAGGAACCAACCATCTTATTTTCTCCTTACATGTGGCTCTGATCTCTCTTCAGAGAGCAAATTATTTTCTCAGACCCATTCAAGAATTCAAGAATTCAAGAAGTCTCTGTCTTCTTTTCCTGGGCTTGGGTGGTATTTAGTAACTTATTAAATTAGATGGCCTAAATACTTTAATCAGTTATCTAGTTTAGATTTTTGTGAACACCAGCTCTTAGAGCAGAATATCACAAGCATTGCCTAGAGGGGACTAAATACCCAATGACAAAAGTGGATGCTTGTCTCTGGTCTCCCTGCAGCAATGCAGGACCAAGCCCTGGGAGGCAGAAGGTGGGCAGGGGAGGATGGTGCTTCTGGCTGGCTTTGGTGGCCAGAATGTCCTGTCAGTGGCCCCACCAGCCTTTTCTGCTCCACCTGCAGGTACCCAGCACAGCACAACTAAAGGTAGTTAGAGGACTCACATAGCCATCACCTTCCAACAATGTGTAGCACATTTCCATACAACTCTCATGAAAAATAGACCTCTTTGATGATTTTAGCAGTATTTTCACTGGACCCCAAAAAAATCGGTAAACTTACCTGTATTGCTACAGATGAATTTAAGCTGAGAAGTCTATCCAAGAAAGAGCCTGAGCAAGCTACTGTACCCCAATTTTAATCTGTCTCCATGCAATTGAACAGATCAGTATGTTTCCTCACTCCAGGGGTGATGAGGCACTGGAACAAGTTGCCCAAAGGAGTTGTGGATACGCCATCCCTGGAAGTGTTCAAGGCCAGGTTGGATGAGTCTTTCAGCAACTTGGTCTGGTGGAAGGTGTCCCTGGCCTGTGGTAGGGGGGTTGGAACTAAATGATGATTAAGGTCCCTTCCAAACCAAACTATTCTGTGATTCTGTGTTGCTCTTGATCAGAAGAGAGCAAGGTGTTGATTCCTCAGGGCACATATTTGTAAAACTGAGCTGCATCTCTTTGTCTTGGAGGTCTTTGAAACACACTGGAAAAATTTCTGAGTGGCATTACTGAGACTAGTGTTGATCCTTGTGTCCTTGTCCAGTACCATTAGGTAATATTTAAAAAACCCTGAAAAAAACCCTGCAACAGAGGAAGAGATCACTTCTGAATTATTTAAAACAGTTCTAGTGAACTTCATGTGAAATGAACAACTGCAGGACATGCCTGGAGCTTTTTAGCCGATAACCTTAGAAAAAGTTTTTATCTGGTATAATTGAATGGTAATCGGAAGCATGGAATAAAAAGAAAACTTACGGCCTTAATATGCATAGTTAGGATCCACATCCCTAATTATTAACACTTCAATAACAAATACAAATGTTAGCAGAAGGAGTGGTGAGAAATGTGTTATATGAAGGACTATTATGTATAATTACATAATTAAAAGAAAAAACAACATGCCCCAACATAAGAAAATTAATAAGAGTAGGAATAAAAAAGTTCAGAGATGACCTAGAATTTTTCAGCAGTGGAATTCAAAGTCCAATATTTCTTAGTTCTAGCTAATTACTACTCTTCAAAACTCCTTATAATTGGGAAGGAGAAAACAAAAGGATTAGAGATTCAAGATTGAACAAAAGACCTCTAGTTCATATATTTCTGCAAAGATAAGAAGGAATTGCACAGGTACATTGAGACTGGAGGACTTGAACCAAAGTGAGCCATTATTTCTGATTTTCCTGCCACATATTTTTATTCCAGTGTTTGAGAACATGATGACTGTCTCCATCTTGCACCTGATACTAGTAGTGCCCTTGAGCAGCTTTTGCATTTGGGCTTGTTCTGAGTATTTTGATATCAGAAGTAAGTTTGAGTAACTGTTAATCTGCTAGATCAGTCTGTGTGTACATTCACCTCATTCTTACACAGTACTCACTACTCAGCCTTGTTAGCACAGGTGATCCTAACCATTTCATGTATTTTCAGTATATCTTTGCACATTAAGTTATAGGACAGCAGAAGGTAATGATTGTCAATGTTACCATAATTTCACAACTGGGGGAGACACAATAAAGCCCTTGCACAAGATCTGGACCCCTGCCCACCAGAAGTGACTTCCAGCAAACCATTTAATTTTCTAGTCCCACATACTAAGTGAAATACAAGCAGCGGTGCTGAAATGCTTTGTAAAATAGTTAAAAAGCCACTCTAAAGTGTAACCTAAAATGTAGCATAGCTTTTTCAGTATATGACACTGCAGTAGATATGGGGAGATGATGCCTGTCTTTCTTAGGACTAAGATTGCTTCTGACTTGAGGGTCTTAGCTTACTTCTGCTAAAAACAATTTTTAAAGTTAATTATCATGTTAGGTGTTTCAATTAGTGCATAGAACTGTTCATAAAATGTTTTCATTCACATCCTCATCCTCATTATACAGAATAAAACTATATTCCTTCAACATTATTTCCAGTTTTCTTTGTTTGACTAACCAGTTTTCTGTTCCCTCTCCTCCTTTAAATGCTCATACTCCATTCTGCATGAAATTAATTTTAAACCCATGGGTACTCAGTTCATCCTTTACACACACCACAATGCAATGAGAAGAATGTCATAGAACTTGGGACTGTTTATTTCCTCAGTGTGGTCTCATCAAGGATCTCCTCTTGAGGTTTTCTGATCAGGGCTCTTGAAGGTCATGATGAGGACATGAGAAAGATGAGGCCAGTGGAGTTGGGGTCTGAGCAGACAAAAGGCAGGGGATTGCATTGGGCAGGAAGCTGTTCCCCATGGATGTTGAAATTCGGGTTCCTCCTTGGTGAAGAATGTACGATGTGGGATTCAAAGTCATCACCCTTTATTAAAGGCTAACCTGAGCCCCATCATGTGCTGGCAGAGACAGAGTGGGCATAAGTTACCAAAATTGCATGCTTAAAATAAGTAGACAGTATCAAGAATGCGTCACTGTACCAGGATCATTTGAACCCATCTGATTTTATTACACACACACACAGAGCATTAAGGTCAAATCTTCTGCATAGAAATAATCCAAGGGTTTGGGTAAGTATGATATTCTTTAGTCTCTGCAATCTGAAAGAGCAAATAAAAAAGCAACTAAAGGGATTACAAATAAATCACCTTGGCTTCTTTATCCTAAAGCCCATTTGGCAGGATATGTAGTAGTATTCAACATTGCAGGAACAATTTGTATAGTTATCTAGAAAACTATTTTGCTTGACTGAATCAATTAATAAAGTTGCATTAGTTGCCAAAGCTGCTAAGTTTAGCACAAGCCACATTTTACTTCCTTTTTTTGGAGTATATCCTATAGCTAAAAGCAGATTTTGTAAATCCTACACTGAGATTAATCATGTGTTGTGTTCAAAGAGAAAACAGAGCCCTGAAATTTCAGATTTGAGAAAAAATGTCCCCTGTGTTCATTCATTAATATTTTTGCTATCTGACATTAGAAGTAGTCCATAATTAAGTAAGTCTTGCTTCTGTCATAAGTAAGGGTGCTTTCTTCATCCTTATTTGAAGAATTTGCATTATGTGTTTATGTCTGAATCTAAACCAAGTTCTGACTTGTACTGCACATTGACTGAACTTTCAGAGATCTAAACAGAAACATGTAAGGATGAAATCGCTTATGAAAACTCAAATAATCTTAGACAAATAGAACACATATGATATTTGTTGAAACATGGAATTGTTTTGAGTTATGATATTTTGGGGGACAGAGGGTTTTAATTTTTTTTATCAAAGTCTTTTTCGTGTACTCTTTCCATTTTCAAGAAGATAACTCTCTCTCAGTACAATGGATTCAGTGAGCCTCACACCTTACAGAGAGAGATACTACTTCTCTTGAGAAAGGGAGAGGTTTTCTGTGTTCATTTATCCTCTGATCAGTCTTCCCTGTTATTCATGTTCTAACCATTCTGTTTGTGTTGGTCCTCCCCTTGGTAGACCCGTCTCTCCAAAGCACCATTAGATACTTCCTTAGGTTAAAATAACTTTAAAGTAGATGGGATTTTTTTCAACTAGTGCCATGACCATTCTTCACTGCTCATTTACAAAAAAAAGAAAAAAAAATCATCAGTGGAAGACTGACGTGGTGCAAATCCTAACTTTTGGAATTATTTACGTCTTTCATTTGTGTTTGTGAACACATTATATACTGTGTTATATACAATCGCATAAACGTGTTCAAGTGCATGCATATTCACATGTGTACCCTTTTATCTCTTCAGACAGGATGCTTAGAGAAAAGTGTTTCTGTATAAAGCTCCATACGTGCACATGGCTACCTGTGTGTATGTTGAATCAATTTTGATTTCGTAAGGTTGTGAATAGTACAAGCTGAAAGAATTTCCAATGCAGTGCCAGGTGTGATCCAGTAATAATTTAACCAGTGTTAGTATATAGTTTTGGAATGCAATACGAGGCACCAACAAAAAGCTTCATGCAGGGAGTCATGGGCTGGATTTTGATTTGTAACTCCCAGAACTCAGAGGTTTAGCACCTTCAGGAGTACACACTTTTCTGCACCCCAGATGACACTGTGACACAGCCACTCCTCCCAAGAGTCTGCTGACCACATCAACAGCCCACAGAAGCTGACAGAAAAGAGTACAAATCATCTGCTTCCTTTGGCACATCCTCAGATTGATGCATTCCTGGTGTTTTCCCAGACAACCAGTTGTTTGTTTTACCACTGAGTTCCTTCTCAGTGGTAAACAACACTAGGAAGAGGAGATTAGAGCAGGGAATTGAGGTTCTCATTGTTATTTGCACTTATCTCCACCAGGGACATTTTATATGGAAACTTTACGCAATAATTTCTGTCCTACCTTCCCCAGCTGACAAGAATGCTCTAATTAAACACAACTGCTGCTATAGTCACTGTAGTGAATCTCTCAATGTGAAACTAGCAGGTAGATGAAAAACTGTATGTCTTCTGTAAAATTCTGCAAAATCTAAGACAATATATAAATGGTAAGATAAAAGGACTGAAAGCAATATGATTGACTGGAATTTGATGTGGTTATTCCTAGTGTCTCTTTTACTGATGGAAAATGCCATACATGGTAAGTTAATTAAATGCATTTTCATAATTCTTTATTGTCTTGGAACCAGAAGGAAGAGCAAAACAAAACTAAAATAAAATATTTCTCAGATGAGAAATAAGAATTATTTGTATTTTAAAGATATTAGTAAAAACAGTCCTGGTAGAAAATGCTGATACATGTCAAAACTAGAAATATTCTTGTTTTATTCCAACCAGGAACAATTATTTTGTCTGTAATAGCTCTTCCTAGTGCACAACTTCCTGAAAAATGCTGCTGCTTTTTTTCATATCCTTTTTCTAGGTAGAATCATCTTCAAGTGTGTGTTTATTTTCCTACTTCCTCCTGCTGCTTTAGCTTTATTTTAGACAGCTATGTTGGCATGATGGCAAGGTTCTAATATTCAATTGGAGATCATTTTAAGTTTCATTTTTGTTTTATTTAAATAGTCAAATTAAATAGGAAGGCTAAAATCAGATAAAAGTCAATTTCCAAGTGCATCCAGAATTGTGTAGGAGTTATACAAACCTCATACTGAAGCCTACAAGAGATTTTTTTCATCTAACACCTTAAGACTCAGTATTTATTTAGTATGTAATAGCTTGTATCTGGAGATGAATAAAAGAAAAATATCCTTGTTTCAAGAAAATAACACAAATAAACTATTTGCATGATGAATGGAAACAAAAACCAAAAATAAAATTACAAAGGAGAAAGAAAGTTGTTAGGGAAGCAGAGAGTCCTGTTGGTTGCCATATTTGATTGTATCTAAGATGAATGCATTATTCAGGACTGTCTGTGAAAGTGTCTTGGTTTAGATAGACAGGTATCTGCCAGGGAGGGTTGGAGTCTCCCTTAAAATGTAAGCCCCTCTCCCCCTTTTCCAAATTATCATAAATTTGCAATTAAAAGGCTGTCAGGCAAAGATTTTGGGAATAGGTATAGCAGTTCTTTACTAGGGATATGAAAATACAGATGTTGTAGTACAGAAGAATAAGCAAGCAAATAAACAAACAATAAATCCTAGAAAACCCTGACAGAGTCAGAAATACAACCTGACACCCTGTTGGTCAGGGTGTTGGAAGCAGTCCAAAGTAAGCCCTCCTGGAGTGGCAGATGTGGTTCTGTTGGAGTAGAAATGGTCTCGTTGAAGAAAAAAAGGGTCCAGTAATGGTGAGATGGGTCCGGTCTTCCTCCAGGGATCCGATGGAAAACTGGATACCTAGTGGGACTGTGGCTCCTTTTTATCTAGGTTAAGATGGTTTGGCTCCTCCTCCCTGTGTGGAGCAGCTTACAATAGTGCACTGTAATGTGTAATGTCATTGATGAGCTCTTAATGGTCCATTAGCAGAAGACATTCTCATGGAAGCAGTGAAACAATGAAGAGAGTCAAGTAGCACTCCACCATCTGATAAGTGACACTGACCCATTTGGGCAAAGGATAAGCAATTCTGCTCCACCCAGATGGAATAGAATAATACACAAAACCCATGACAGAAAGTCAGAATTAAATCACAGATCATTCACCCCCAGTAAAATTAAAGAGATCAGAGTGAAGGGTGAGTGGCAAATGTTCCGGGGGACCAGCATTGGAATGATGGGAGGAGCCAAGTGGGCTCCTTTGTTCTTGCTTTGTTAGACTCAGAGCAGCTAGAACCTCCTGTTTGATGACACTGTGGCTCTGCTCAGGCTGGTAAATATGTCAGGACACATTTTGCTTTTGGCAGGGCAGGTGTCATTTCCTGACTCTTCCCTTACTGTGTGTCAGTTCTCAGTATTCTGCCCAAAGGTGAAGGGTGTGAATAACCCACCTGATGAAGAGAAACATCCCATCACAGAGAACTGCAGTTGGACCTGTGAGAGCTGTAAGGTTGCCTGTGTAAAGCATGCTTGGGCAGTGTGCTTTTGTGCCAACTGGCACCAGCCTTGTGACAGCAAAATGGAAATGCTCTCTGCAGTGCACATTTAATACTTGTATGTCTTGACCCTGATCTTTGATTCTGAGTTTCTTTCACTCTATTCAAAATAACAGAATCAAAAGGAAGGAGCAAGTACTATACACCAAAAACCAATGGACATATAAGTAACTCCAGTATGAAATATGCTAGAAACAGGCTAGAAATATGATAGAAATTTGGAGGTGTTGTATGTCATGATAATACGCAGCTATTAAACCACTCAAAGGTGCAGCAGAGACAATTTATATCATTAACATTCAAAAGCTCGTTAAGGAGGATCCTTATTCCTGTGCCACTCTGCATCATAGATGTTATTAAAGGGCATGCTTGCTCTCTTCATTATTATGGCAAACAAGTATTTTTGCTTTCGTAGCGTTCTATAATCTTTTTATATAGATGTACACAGGTTTGTACATCTTTATACATATACACATATGTCTTACTGATGTATAGTATTATATATAGCATACATAATACTTTGCAAAATAGATGCAATATGTTTATTGTTGTACTATTACATGCATGATATTTATAGGCCTGTTATTTATGTATTTCATGGAATCTTAAAGAGCTGGAATGAACTTTAAAGAGGACCTTGCTCCACCCAGCCTGCCTTTGAACACTCAAGGTTGGGGCATCCACAACCTCAATGGGCAACCTGTCCAGTATCTCACCACTCTCAGAGTGAAGAATTTCTTCCTGATATCTAACCTAAACTTCCCCTTCTTCAGTTTGTACACCTTACTCCTTGTCATATCACTGCAGTTCCTGATGCGGAGTCACTCTCTGCCTTCCTGGTAGGCCCCCTTCAGACACTGGAAAGTTGCTGTGAAGTCTTCACACAACCTTCTCTTCTCCAGGCTGAACAGTCCCAAATTCCTCAGCCTGTCCTCATAGAGAAGATGCTCCACTTCATGGCTCTCCCCTGGACTTGCTTCAATGGTTCCTTGTCCTTCCTGTGTTGGGGACACCAGAACTCTGCATAGCACTCCTGGTTTGATCTCAGAAGAGAGGGAGAATTACCTCCGTAGACCTGCTGGCCACACTTCTTTTCCTATAGCCCAGGATACAAAGTGGTCCAAATTTGTAATTCGGAGGATTATTTGTAATTCTTCCTAATTATAGGAAATCTATGCACTATCTTCTAATGTTACATGGACTTTGTAAGTGTTGCAATGTGGCTTGTAATCAAGCTACTCTGCCAGTATATCTGCTTACAGCAAAGATGACCCCTTGCTTTAGAGCAGAGGGTCGTGGCTGCACATGAGACAGTCAAAGAAGGAAATTCACAAGCCTGTAGTCTTACTGGAGGCACAGTTTTCATCTTCCTTCTGCAATCCTCAAGTGCCAAAATAAGTTTGAGAACAATGTGAAAACGATAGAACGCAGAAGTCGCAGGTCCGCAGTGGTTGCAAAAATTTGAGTTCAAAAGAAATTTGGAAAAAAAGTTGAAACCCCCTTGGTAAAGGTCAAAGCATGACCACATGCAGTTTGCAGTATAAAATGTGTAAAAAAAAAATCATGTTAGTTGCACAAACCAGTGTCCAGATGTTATTTGTAAATAGTTTCACATTAGGGGTGTTGGAAGGAACAATTCAAGTAAATGCAGTTCAGCTGTTTAGAAAGGTGGATGGGAGTTTTTGTTGTAGGATTAGCTGGCAGTCAGTGATTAGAAGAAAGGATTTTGCTCGCGTGGCCTGACATCTTCCTGCTGTCTGTAGTAGAGGGCTGTCCAAGAGCAGTGGTTTTGCTGGGTCCCAGGAGGCCTGCAGAGAATGGGCTGCCGGCCCACAGCTGGAGCCCACAGCCAGCTGCTGTGCTGAGTGAGAGCTGTGCTACAGCTACAGGCAGAGTTCAGGAAAATCTGGGAGAACACCACGCTGCATCTCCTGTCTTTAATCTCAGTTTGGGGATAGATTTGCCACTAGGAAGGAAAATTTGCACCCCTTGCCCTTAACACCAAAGATCATCCTGGAGCTCACAGCCTGCCAAGGGTGCTGACCATGCTCTTCCTCGTCCCCATGTGTATTGCAGCTCTTCCCAGGGTCTGTGCAGAAAATAATCTGAAGACTATCTCGGAAGATATCCTTAAGCCCATTCGGTCTGCTGGAGTTAGCTGAAATTGTCCCCACAGTTGAGAGGCCAAGAATTACCATGGAAACACTTGCAGCAAACTCGTGTCAAAGCAAATATTTCAGTGTTAGTTAACAGATTTAAAAAGATGCTGATTGAAAGAGCAGCATGCTTTGTTCGCTTTATGAGGTCACTTAGCTAATCTGCCCAGTAAATCTGTTTGCTGCACGTGTTGCTCTCTGCTGACCTTAAAAGTTCTTGTAAAAGATGGATTGAAGAGTTTAGAAATAAGACAAAATACCCTCAGATGTTATCCCCGACTCTATGATAGCTATGAAAAACAGATGATCCTGGCAGTGCTTTTCCTTTGGAAGTTAATACATGTCTGCCTAAGAACTGTTCCTGGGCAGGAAACTTATGACTGCATGGTGCCATTTGCAAGGGGATCTGTTTGTCCTGTAACAGCAATGTGATTGTCAGAAAAGGCTCTGTGTTGAGATCCTGGCACAGTGGCCAGACACTGTATGGATCTATGGTTTTGGTGCTTTCCCTGGCTTAGGGAAAGTTTGAGTGTGTTCCTTTACTGCTTAGTGTCACTGGTTCTGTCCACTGTTTCTTACTTGTAAATATCACACGCTCCTCTACCCGACCCTTGTTTTATTTGACCATATAGACAACTTGTGAACATAACCCTCAACTTTGCCATATTCCCTTTTGTCCAATCCCTGTTTTTTAAACAGCACTCTTTCTAATGTGATATTTTAATTCTTACCTAATGGACATTATCTCCTATTTTGGTGTATCAGCAATTTTCATTAGCATACTACTACATTGTATTAATGATAATTTTGCAAGATCTCTCATTTTCATTTTGTGGATAGTTCTTGTCTCTTCTTTCTATTTTTTTTCCCCTAGACATATTGCTTATAAACACTTTGGCAGTGTTAGTGCAGCATATGTTTTCACATGAATAATTTAGTAGTTGTACTAAACGACTATCATCCTGATATATCAGTCTGAATTTGCTGAATATACTGAGTACTGATTAGTATGGAAAATAGCACTGTGAGAATGAATTTAACACAGGAAATATTTCACATGCAAAACACATTCAGTTTTCACAAAAATATGAATAAATATACAGGTTTTTTTTTTTAATTACTCCTTAAAAGTCATTGTTCTTGCACAGCAGTATAGCAAAACAGGATTTAAATTTACAAGTAGTACAAATAGAAAATTTGCCAAAAAGTGGTTTTGTACAGCTCATAATCTACATGGACTTGGATCAAATTTGCCAAGTACTTTCAGTTGTAAACATGCTAGGCTGTTGAGGAGTCATCATAGCTTGACAGAGGGCCAGTCAATGTCCCTTCTGCTTTTTCAGTGTCCAGTGATTAACATCAAGCAAGACATAGGAGAGCTGTGTTCAGTGCTGTCTGTATTGATTTGAACTATAATTCTCTTGTCTCAACAGTGCCTTAACCATCAGGATTAAAAAAAAAAAAAAAATCCCAATATATGTTTCCTCAATATT
This sequence comes from Chamaea fasciata, assembly GCF_029207755.1. Lineage (NCBI taxonomy): Eukaryota > Metazoa > Chordata > Aves > Passeriformes > Sylviidae > Chamaea > Chamaea fasciata. The sequence continues at coordinate 32,737,206 of NW_027094086.1, read as the reverse complement.
TATCTCTCTGAAACACATTTTTATAAATACTAAAGCGCTCATTGTCAAGTGCAGGAGAACGGCATAGCACAGTGGCTGGTCCATTTCACAAGAGGTATGGATTGGAACCCCTTCAGTGAGAGCTGGGTCTAGACTTATGAGTTCAGGTCACAGAAGTACCCTCACCATTGGTGATTCTGGAAGAAGGAAGCAGTAGTGGAGATGCAGCCAGTCCTCCATCCCCTGTTGTTTTTTGAATATCTGCCACAGGATGGAACATTTTGTTTCAGATTGAAGAGACATTTTGACCCAAAGACACGTTGATAAGGAAGTTGTGGGTTTTTTTTTTAATTGGGCAGAACAAAATGAAGGGAAGGGAAAGATGTTGTTCAGTTTGTTCCAACTGGAAGAAAGAAAAAATAATTGTTTTTTCATTGGCACTCTCAGTCCTGATTAGATCGCTGATATTGATAGGACAGTTGAGCCTTTGTCTGTGCTGCTGCTGCTTAACATGGAGCCGAGAAGATCACTTCCCTTATCCCAAAGAGTGTGTATCCTGAGAAAGAACACAGCAGAGCAACAGATGCCACCACCATCCAGATGCTCTGTCCCCTTTGTGAATAGCAGAGAAGGGACAAAGCACAGGTAAAACAGGTGAAGAGGAGCCTGAGTACTGGGACAAATAAATCATGCACTGCTGGAGCTGATTTAAGCTGCTTCCTCCCAGCACAGGGCAGTGGCTGTGGCCTGGTCAGCAGAGATGTGGCCAGACAGCTGGCCAGGTGCCACAGCACCTCCTCTGCCTGCCCCCAGTGCAGGATGTGGGGCCTGGGTCCCCCACCAGCCCCATCACAGTCCCTGGCTGGCATCTTCTCCAGGATGCTGCTGCCAGTGGTGTAAGAGGAGCAACCTGCACTCGCACATGTGCCTGTGCTGCTCAGCATGCAGGAAAAGGGCTTTGTCCACCTCTCCTTGGAAAGTCAGCAGCTGCTCCAGTCACACCAACCACGGGCCTTTCAGGATGGCTTTTTGAGAAAGAAGGAAGCTGAGAAAAAGAACCCCTGTCCCCATCCCCTGAGCCATCCCAGCATGTGGTACAAGTTGCTGCCTCTGTTTTTTCTTGATTCCCTGACAGCCAGTTTCTCAGCAAGGTTGCCAGGCAGGGTTTCAGCTCTTCCTCTGACTGTCACAGTGCAGTGTTTATTCTGAGACCCAGGTGATGAGAGATTTATTTGCATGATCAATCTCTTCAACGTCAGTGGGACTGCTTTTCAAGGATGTGTGCTTTGGTAAGAGTAGGTCAACCATGCCCACAGAGACTTTGTGAAGAAAAACATGCTAATTAAATATATGCAGGAGGCCACATTTTATTTAAATGATGAAGGGATTTTATTTATTATGAAGACTACTGTTTTAATTGCTTTTCAAAAAATTGCCAGCAGTCTTAACATTGCTTGTCCTTGAAAAATTGTCTTTTTTTCTTCCTTGCTGTCTGTCTGAAACTAAAATATACCTACTTCCCTTTTTCTACTCTAAAATTACTGTTTTCCAGCAAAGAAATCAAAAGAAATGCTGTGCTTTTCTTATAATAGTAAGCATGCAAAACAACAGGAAAACTTCATCACTGTATAGACTCATCAAAAAGGAATTGCCAGTGATGGAGGAGGGTGTTTCCATTGTATTTGAAGCTTTTAATTGCAGTTCTTATGAATGGTCTGAATCTCTCATGCCTGAGTTGCAGCACAGAGCAAGTTATTTTTAGCAGCTGTAGCCCAAAGCTATTGTTGCTACTCTACAATGGCATATCCATAGATACACTTTCTATCTGCAGTTCCAACCTCAATAGGTAAATGAAAAACATTGCCTGATACAGCATCTTTAGTAACAATTAACAAATATTAAACAAATATTAATTGAAAGGAGTCTGGAAGAAGATAAATGTAGCCAAAGAAATCGCTTCCTCTTGTTCAAAGCCTTTGTAGATGCATAAAACCCAGAAAAAAAAGAGATTCTTTCTGAAGATGATATAGAGGAAAGCTCTTTGAGATTTACCTTTCTGCTAAGTACACACAAAAGGAACACCATTATTATTTGGGGTTTTTTTTTAAGAAAAAGGTGTTTTTGCCATTTGCAAATAAAGGTTAAATTTTGTGTGAAAAAAAAAATAAAGCCTGTCTCTGCTTTCACTGGGGATTTTTAAATTTTTCAGTACAAAGTAGTTGCTGGAAAAAATTAGTCTCCCCTGAAATGAATTAGACAGTTTATTCCAGAATGCATTTTCATTAGGATGAACAATGGAGACTGCTGGCTGGATGGTGGTGAGTAGTTTTACATCGAAGGACAAGCTGCATTTATCTGAAGGCAATTCATGGGTTTATAATGGACAGCAGGGCCTTTGTCTTTGCTAAGAGTCTTCCTGTGAATAGCTCTGTGATTCATAGCCAAATTACAGTTGCTTCCTACTATCATGGCCTTTTTAATAGCAAGGTTCACAAAAGGCTCTCTTCAAATGCTAAGTGACACGAATGGGCTTTCACCCTGTTTTTTTTTTCAGTTATTTGAATCAGGTTAAATAGATAAGAAAGTACCATTTTTGGTCCTTGCAAGGATAATTTTTTTTTTTTTTTTTTTTTTTTTTTTTTTTTTTTTTTTTTTTGGTGTGTGTGAAAGATTCATGGTCAAAGCGTAATTATAATGTTTCGAATCTTAGACTTTTTTTCTCCTAATTAACCCAGTTAACCAATGATAGATACAGTAGAAAATCCATCCAGTTGAGGATAAAAATCTCACAGATGTGCTGCTGCAGATACACAGTTAAAAACATGTAAAAGCTTTTGATGAACACCCTTTAAATCCTTCACGACAAACGACTGTATATTCTGGGCATTATACATCATGTTGGTGCTAATGGGTGATATTCCAGACCCCAGTTTCCTTAAGAGAGATTGCTTTGGGGTGATTCAAAATAAACAAATACAAGCAAAATATTATTCACAGTAGTAATGAATGTTACCTCATAGCAGCAGGAAATGTTACTTCAGAGTAGCACAGAAGGACACATCAGAACCAAGATTCTTTTGTGTTATGCATCCACAGACATCCTGAAGCATGCACAGCGTGCCTGAACTTGTACATATATGTACTGTTTAATTAAACCACTGTTTCTTCAGGTTAAATTTGTGCAGTTTCTGGGGCAATCTAATATGTGACTGTCTAATAATGTTTGTCTAATAACTGTCTCCATAAGTTATTTGCCCACATTGTGCTTTAATTAAAACTGAGCTCTGATTGCCTTGTAATATACAGAGGGCTGCAGCCGACTGTTCACTCAGTAGATTGGCAGAAACCTTAATCTTCCAGTCTACTCAGAGGTAAACAGGATTATTGCTAGCATATGCCATGAAATATATATATTTTTTTTTCCCCCTAGGAGTGAGTGGATGAGTTTAGAGGCCAGAAATTTAAGCTTTTTTTTAAGTCATGCTAGAAGAAAGGGAGCAAATCGAAATTTCTCAAAACTCACCTTTTTAATTATTTTTCCACTGAAGAGCATAGACTTCATATGCTTTATTCTTACCCTGTACTTGGATTCAATAGGAAGGTTGTGAGGTGAGAAGAATAGTATTTAATTCCAGTTTCAGCCAAATGAATACTGTGAGAAGTGTTTTTCTCTTTTTTCTCCTTTCTAAACTGCTTGGTAGTGGCCAAGGGCATTTGTACAGCCCAAGGACAAGATGAGAAAACCCAACACCCCGCTAGAGAGTTGCTGAATTGCCTCACATGGAGAATTCATTTCAGGGGAATGATTCAGCCTGGCACTTGAGCATGTAGTTTTGCAGCAGGTTCAGACAGAAGTGTAATCTAATGCTCTGGTCTGAGCAGTCTCTTGCAGAACTTGCATGTGGTAGTTTCCACCCTCTCCTTGTCCCCTGCATTGAGTAGGATTGTCCTTCTGAGCTGCTTCAAGGAATGGACACAGAGAGCCAAGAAGTCCAAAGTGGAATGAACATCTCTGCACTGCCTGAAAGGACAGCTGTCTTGGTTGCCAGTGGGAGATATGCCAGAGGGAAAAAAGCCTTGATGACTTAGCAAATTACAGAATGGTTTGGGTTGGAAGGGACCTTAAAGATCTCCTAGTTCCAACCCACCTGCCATAGGCAGGGACACCTGCTAGACCAGGTTGCTTAAAGCCCCATCCAGCCTGGCCTTGCACACCTCCAGGGGTGAGGAATCCACAATTTTTCTTGGCAACCTGTTCCAGTTCCTCACCACCTTACAGCAAAGAATTTCTGCCTAATTTAATAATACATAATCTAAAGCCATTCCTCCTTGTCATACCACTATATACCCTTGTAAAAAGTCTCTCACCATCTTTCCTGTAGGCTTTTTTCCAGTACTGGAAGGCAGCAACTAGGTGTCACCCCAAAATCTTTTCTTCTCTAGGCTCAACAATCCCAAATCTCTTAACCTTCCCTCATAGGAGAGGTGTCCCATCCCTCTAATCATCTTTCTGCTCATCTTCCCACTGATGAACAATGAATCTTGGGTATCAAACCCACCTGGGTCCCACCTGCATAAGGTTCCTTTTGTTCTGCAGATATTCCCATGCTCCCATGTCTACAGATCCAAGGGTAGAACTGAGCTTCTTTTTTCTCTTAACTTTGCAGGCTCAACCCCACAGCCAGGTACTCCCACACTACCTTGTGCCCCTGCACTACCATTTGGGTTCACTTTCTTGGAATCTCTCTCAATCAGTCTTTCTTTTTCTTGCTTATAAATCTTTCCAATTCACCACATCTTTTTCAGAAAAAATGTGCTGCTTTGTTCATGAACCTACATCTTCTTTGCCTGCTTGTACTGAGGACTACAAAGTCTTATTTTCCTATTAAAAGGAACCTTGTGAGGAAAAAAAAACACCAACCAACTTCTATTGTTTATCATCATGCCACGCTCTCATATTCCTGATAGTCACTAAACAAGAAAAAACATGCTTCAAGCAATGTAGAGCTTGTCTTTTCTATATCTGCAGGTTTGAAACAAATGTATTTAATAAGCCTACATGCCAGATAAGAGCAGATAATTTTATTTCCCTTTAATTCTGAATTGAGGTCAACTTAAACAGGCTATGTGCTGTTTATTTCATTGACTTTTCTCCATCAGACACCTTGATTGTTTACTAATGGTAGTGCTTACCCATCATTTATCATCACATAGAACTGTAACCTTTTGGAAAGCAGTAGGCAGCATCACTTTGCCAGTTTTCAGAATGTGAACAGAATCAGTAACAGATCAAATTGTCATTGAAGTGTCCTGAAGAAGAGGCAAAATGGGCTGCCTGGGAGAGGCCACTACATAATTTGTGAACTACCTGAACTTCACCTGAGATTCTCCTGAATTTCCCCATGGCTTTCTCCAAAAGGTAAAAATGTAACTGTTTCTGAACAGTGGGAGATAGTCTTTGACACACACTTTGACACAAGAAGATGCTTGTGTGTCTTAGACAACAGATGGGTTAGATATGCTCACTTCCACTCATTCACTATTGGGTATCAAGATTTTAAAACAGGACACTTTATTAATTTTGGATAGTTCAAAAAATGATATCTGAATCCTGTTCATTCAGAAAGACAACCAATAAGGCTCTCCTTGGGTATTCTGAGGCAATGCCTCAGCAGCAGTTATTCCGTTCTGAGGCTATTTTGGAACAAGTCCTTTCCAATTATTAAGGCTCATTCTATCACATTTGTGCACGTGCAACTCGTAATCTACATATTATCCACATGCCACCAATGGCAGGTTTTGACTAAGGCATTGGGGTATCTCACTGAAGAGTGAAATTGTTCCATGAACACACTTCATACAGAAATACAATGCAAACTGCAATAGCACTTGCAGGAAAATGAACCTGGTTTCCTCCTTCTAGTTATGCAGAAGTCCAGAAATATTGAAGTCACTGACATCATTTTAGTGACTTTTGGTGCCTATTTATCATAAATTCTGTGGTCAGGAGAGATTCTCTCTGGGATCAGAGAAACCATACAAGGGCAAAAACTGAAATACAGGAGGTTTCCTCTGAGCATCAGGAAACACTCTTTCACTGTGAGGCCAAATGAGCACTGGCACAGGTTGCCCAAGAAGGTGGTGGATTCCTTATCCTTGAGACCTTCAAAAGCCTTCTGGACATGGTTCTGGGCAACTAGCTCTAGGTGGGCCTGCTTGAGGAGCAGGAGTTGGACCAGGTGACCTCCATAGATACCTTCCAGCTCTCTGACTCTGTGATTCACATACCACCTACAGGAGCTCAGGCATCAGAATTTGGCCCTCAGTTGCTTTTATGCGGGGGAAAATCAACCCATCTCTTAAAACGTCCTGCTAAAAGGTACTCATAATGTAATACATGGAAAGTGAAATAGGGTTGAAATAAGCAATTTTGTCAACAACATTTAGAATGTAACATTTTGAACTCTTAATACAATTTCCTTGGCTCTCTGGAAATACCTGGTTTGACTGAAATGATTATTCTTCAGAGATAATGGAATCTTTTATTTCAGTCACCATTTGAATAATACATCAGGATTTTTTTCTTTTTTTAATCTGGGAAAAAGAAAAAGCTATTGCATTTTTCTTTTTAGGAACAATCTGGTACTTCTGTCTTCAAAGCTGTTATTTACATATCAACAGCTTTGTTCATTTCCTCTGTTCTTTGGCCAAGTGTGAGATTACAATGAAAGCCAGAGAAGGGGTGGCAACTACATCGAGTCAGATCAAAAGAGGCAAAAGCTAGTAAACAGGACTATTAGGAAGAATAAGTAATAAGGGCAAAAATAGCGAAATTGCATGGGGGTTTTTTGTGTTATTTCATTTAATTTCACATGTCTTTGCTAATTGTAAAATCTTATCAGAAGTCTGAAAATATTTTTTCCCGTTGAACCAGGCTGGTACTTTTCCATATGGCAAATATACCATGGCATTTCTTTTCCCCTCCCATATGTCAAATAACAATACTATAAAGATACTTGTTAATAATTTTTTGTGTAGGAACAACTTTTCCTATATGCTTTTTTCATAAAAATCTTTTGTTGCCCCATGATGGCATCATGGGTAGTAACATCATTTCTAGTAAACTTCTAGTGAAGTGAAAACTAAGTATGTCATGATTTACTAGCAACCAGTCATATATTGGAATAGAATTTTGCAGTACCTTCATGTGATCTTAAAGATGTTGAACGAGATTTAGACAAGAAATAGGAGAAAAGAAAACACTAAAAAGTGGAAGATAGTGATCTGAAGAAGAGAATAGAGGCACGCCCATTGTTTAAGTTACATGGCATCAGACACCAGTGCACACTGCTGCTACTTCCACAAAAAGAAAAAAAGTGCCCTTTTCCACACCTTATGACATCTTAAGACACTTAATGCATTTACAAGCAAACCTCTCTTGGTAATGAAACCAAGAAAAGAATTTATAGCATTGAGACAGGAAGCTGTAGCTGAGGAAGGAAAAAGGGAGGGAGGATGACAAATCAAAGTGAAAAACTTAAAAAGAGAACACTGGTGAATGTAAGATCATACTTGTATCATACTCTTGTCTTATCCTTTGACTTTCCTCACGTCCAGTCCTTGCAAGTTCTCACACATCAGTGGCAACACACTTTGTCTAGTGCAGGGGTAGGCTGAGTAATGATACTACGTAGTACTTACCCCAGGTGGAATATTAGAATTGAAAAAGGACTGAGGGAAATTTTTTGTCTTTTGGAAAAATAATGTGTTTTAAGGCTCTGTGCTCATCTCACTGACTGATGGCTGGGGCAGATGTGAGCTGTTCTCTGCTTTTCCAGGAAAGCTTAGAAAGGGATGTTGTAGTGATGTCCCTGGACACCAGAGATGGCTTTAATGATCTTGAGCTCTTTTTCCCTCCCCCTGTGCTCTCTTGTTTCTTACTGTTTGGAAGGACTAGCTATCACCCAGGTGACTCATTTGCTCTTCTGTGCTTCTCAAAGTGGTTTGCAAAAGAGGGTAGCCACTTTTACACAAGACCTTCAATAGCAAGTCTGTTTTGTGAATTAGAGCAGAGTCTGAAAGAAAATATGAGCTGTGGGTTCAAGGATTTTTTCAGTTATCAATAGAGTACAGGTGTCTCTGGGGCTGGGTGCATGTTTGAAATAATAGGCACCACCACCATACAATGTGTCAGGATGAAGAGAGAGTGCACTGCTCTTCTGAAAAGAGGAATTTGAACTGAATATAATTGCTCAAATGGACGTCAGCCAGTGCACCTGGGCTCAGTCACCTTGGCAAACCCTAACTCCTAAATAGGAATTCAGGAGAAATGTTCTGTGGCACTATATAAATTCTCAGAACTGTTTGTGTAGTTTATATATTCATCTTCACTTTCAGAAATGACATTTGTTCTTATGTCTGGCACCTAATGATCAAAAAATAAATTTCTCTGTAACTCTGTCAAGACTGTGCAGCTAATTGGGCTGAGACACCAAGATGACAAATACTTTAAACCTTTTACTTCAGATATTTCATAATTAGAAAATAAAATGGATCGCATACTTACATGGTATACCTTGACCAAAAAATATCCATTTGGTTTATGTTGATTTTAATCAGCTAAGTATCCACTCGAGTAATCTGAAGCATATCAAATTGCTGACAAAATCTTGGTTCCTTCTTCTTACTGCTTGGGCAGAGGAATGTCAGTCCCACTGACACTGGCCTGGCTGTTCACATTGGAGTGGGTGAACCAGAACATTCCTGCTTATCCTCCACACCAGTGGAGTACTTTTTACTAGTTACAAAGTAGCCTGGCAAGCATTAGCTCTGGAGCCAGTTTAGAGCCATAGTCCTTTAATGAGAAGCTAATAAAGATCCCTGGGAAGGGTCCAGTGGGCATCTCCCCTGCTGGACATGTTCTGCCACAAAAACACCAGGTCTCCATCTTCTGGACTAACAGTGGCACCCTGTGCTTTATCCATGACTCCTCTCTTTTAGTGGTAGAAGGACCTTCCCACTAGACAGAATCATCCCAGCTGCAAAAAGGAGATGCCTGATAGCAATTCATTCCAGCTGAGGAATAATGTCAGGCCCCAGCTCTGAAGTAGCCTTTCTGCCACATGAAGTTGTGGTATTCTTGTGCTGAAGTCCATTCATCTGGGGCTTCTTTTTCGGGGTCAATTATCACCATTCATTGCCAATAAATTTAAACAGATGTAAGATTCTAAAACCAAGTTGAAACTGGAGTTTAACATTAAGCAGAAGAAATACCTTTCTCTGGATATGGCCATAACTGTAACTGAGTTGAGCCCGCTACAGGACACATGAAGGATGGAAAGTAAGTAAGTTTCTGAAATTTCCTTGTGAAGTTTGTCACAAAACTTAGAGTAGCTGCTTATTAGAGGATGTAGAAGTTCTTGTCCACTACAGTGATGTGTGAGGTAAATCACAGGACATTAACTCTTGTAAGTGTTCTCAGAGTCTTGAAAGTCAAGTGAATGCCTTTTTGAGGAAGAAGAGGCTGTGCTAGGCAAGGCAGCATTATCTCTACTGCCCTCATTTCCTCCACAATTGAAGTATATATATTTGGACATGTACTGGAGCATCAGATTGGATTTTCAGCCTTTTACCAGTTTTTCCTTTATTTTCTTTCTTAGGATCAATCTTTAGCCATTAGCTTAGACTAGAATACCTTGCTGTGGCTTGTCCCCTGGGCTGATTCTGTTAGCAGTGTTCCAGCAGTATTGTACTTTCATTGTGTTTGCTATTACTGTCCTCAAGCTGAATATCAAAACAGGAAGAGAATTCAAACAACAAACTGAGAGGAAGATCTATCACATTTAGCAAGGCAGCCAATACTGGGCTGTGATAACTATGTGAAAAAGAAGGATTCTGCCGCTTAGAAGATTTAATCAAATTTCTATTCTTATATTGCATCGGCAGGTATTCGTAACTACCCTTTGTAGATGTATCATGTTAGGAATTCCTGATACTGGTGTGTGTAAAAGCAGTTATATGTCTTGTCACTGTATTAGAGATAGGTTTCCCAGCTACTGGGAACTCTAGAATATTAGCTGACACCATGATTTCTATAGTTAAATTATATTTGAATATACTTTCCTGGCATATTATAATGAATTAATACTACTACCTAGCCCAGAAAAATAAGAAAAATCAATGTATTTGAATCAAACTAATTGATTATATTAATTTAATTAATGCATTTCTTGTGGATGATGACAGTTAACCAATTCCCATATAGTAGGTTGTGTTTTCGCTTCAGTAGTGTTTCTCACACATGTGGATATGCATAGCAGCAAACTGAATTCAGATTGTGGTGTCCAGAAAAGGATGTCAATCACACCAGCCTCAGCCTGCCAAATTTCATTTAAAATTTATAGAGTTCCTCCATTTGTGAGCTGCATATCTGAAATAAAATGGCCCTTGGTCTTGAGATTAATTCTTTATCCTTCTTTGACCCACTTCTGACCTCACAGCAGTTAGTCATTATATTTTACAGTATTTATATTTGGATTAACTTGTCTTACAGGAAAGGAAAATGGAAAATATAAGAAAATGACATTTTGGGAAGATGCCTTGACTAACATTGAGGTCAATTTGTGTAATTTTTCTGAAGCTGGTCAGTTTACTCGCCCATATATTTTAGTAAAACACATGCATTTACTTTTCTTTTAATACACAGAGCTTTCTATTTGGGAATAATAAAACCTGATCACAATACATTTAGCCTAATCAGTATTATAGAACATAAACTCATGTCTTGGTATATGTATTAACAAGGCATTAACAATTCAGGCTGATGATGTAACATTATGTACTGTGCACTGCTTGGCTTCTTAATCACAGCATCTCTGAGTGCTACTGAATCATTGTGTTTTAGAGACGATTTCAACCTGCTTGGTTTCAAGAGCACAACAAAGTTCAAGCAGGAGACTATTTAAGGAAGGCCAGATGGAATGTCCCTGTTGAAAATCATATCTAATATTTAAACTAAACATATTTTCATTTTCTTATTCAACCATGTTCTCATCTTGGCTGTTTCTGAGGCACCAAACATGATCTAGGCAACTATCTGATGGCCTTCATATTATTGCTATTTCAATCTATTTACATTCAAAATTGTGTTGCAAAGCATCAGATAAACATAAAGTATCCAGTTTGGAACATCTTCTGTGGACAATAAGGGAAATCAGGTGTTTTCAGGTTGATAATTTTGTTCTCATGTCAGATTCTGTCCTTACCAGCCATTGGACACAATACGGCAAACTGGCAAATGCGGTATTGGTGTCTAAGGTTTTCAGCTGCCTTTAGATCAGTCAATCATATTAACTGGGTGGTTGATACCTCACAGGGACATTTTCTTCATTTTAACCTGACTGAGTATAGTACGAGTCCACCTCTAATGCTAATGTCATTAGCATTCTGAGAAAGAAACAAAGGTTTCATCCCAACCTGCTTAAGAAGGCTAAAAGCAAAGTTTAAACCAAATGTCTGTGATCTTGTGATGGCAGCAAGAGACGGGAGGCCCTGAAGGGTCATGGACTCAATCCCACAACAGGCATCTCAAAGAGGAGCCCCACTCCTTTGACCCTAAGCATTGCCTTGAGGATAGTACCATCTGCCTAACGTCAGAAAGCTGACATTAGGTAAGATAAATCTTGTCCTTCATGATTAAGATGTCTCTCACATGGCTTGATAAAAGACAAGAAAATTAGATCTGATAAAGAGAGCTGCCTGGTGGCAGCTGGAACAATAATTTGTGAGTGCCAGTCCTACATGCAGATGATGAGACTGTGTGCCCTGTCATTGCATTAGAAAGCTTTCATTTTCTAATGGATTTACTTCCTGCAGAAAGTCATGGTACGCTGGAAAGACTGTTTTACATTTCTTATCTCTGAAAATTAAGTTACATGGGACATTTCAGGATTTACCATATAGAGTTTATGCCTCTTAATATGCTCACCTCAATAAAATATATGGCAGTTGAAGATGGCTCATGTAAGATACAGGGTAATTAGTCATTTATATGGCTCACTCTCCTACAAACCAAATCAGCTTCTATATAAATGTCTAGACAGCACATTAATGCTTTGCTCAGTCAGTCCAAGAATACTTAAGTGAGAAAGGTAAAAGGATCCCTGCTTCCCAAACTACCTGATAGCATTTAGCACGCTCCCCATTTTTCTTTGTGTTTTGGCAGATAAACCCCAAGCATGCAGGTCCCAAATACTTCAATCTTTCTGTTACACAGATTTCATATGTGGTTATATTTCCATAAGTTCCATTGAAATCAATATTTTTTTTGTTCAGTGTTTAGCTCAGAGAAATTTCAGATGTCTCTCAGAACAGTGTAAAATCAAGGTCTACTCTATTCACTGCACTGTTTGGTTTGGTGGTTTTTTTTAAATATATTATCAACTAGTTTATAACCTACTTAATAAAAGACTGCTCAATGGGTAAGATAATGTGTTTTTAGATTTAATATAGCATGTCATGATGTAAATGGACTGAGTCATGCAGTTTGAGCCAAAAGCTTTGTTCCAAACAATCAAATTCTTGCTTCAAGCAGCCCTCCCCTCCCATTGAGGGCTAGTGTACACAGGCTTGTCACGTGCTGTGGAACAACTTATGAAGTTTATCATCTGGAAAGGAAGGTTCTAGCTGAAGACTATGTGCAAGAGAGTGTCCAGATCCAGTCTGGAGGGATTCTCTGTCTGGCACAGCACTGACATATTCACTCAGGGCAAGGATTAGATACCTGTATTACCAGGCTCTTTACTTCTTCCTCATAATATAATTTATTAACATGAAAGCATTGGTTTTATATGGTTAGCATTGACCAGATCCTTGGCTTAAATCACTGGCACCACTGTGGATACTGTATCATTAAACAAAGTAAAAATTCCCTCAATTTGGATCGAATTCTTGTTCACTAAGGCAATGTGACAATGGATTTTTTGGGTTCGTTGTTCAGTGTCCAGATCAAAACCAAACATCAGGCAGACCAACATGATAGACATTTCATATCAGCCAGGCAGAATTCTAGGGTCCATTCCTTTCCAGCTAAAGGAAACATATATTTCAACTTAAAATGGTGCTTGGGGTTCTTTGCGCTTTCCATAAAAGCTTAGGGGAAAACAAGCTGAAGTCACAAGAGTCCTAGAGCCCATAATTAATGGCCTTTACTAAGGATGGAGGAGACTATATTTCTGTACTATACTCTCCCTCAAGCTCAATTTATGTTGCTTATGATTGTTCACCTAAATAAACAGCATTTTTTTTTATTTATTCTCTTCCAGAACATGTTTGCAGGGATTAATGAACAGTTTCACTGCACAGTATTTTCTCAGTGACAAAACAAAGAGTAGAAAAGCCAAGAAAAAGCCAGTGATCTGGGAAATGGTAAATATTGACAAAATATGATTGCAACTCAGGAAAGTTTTAGCTGTGCAGCTGGAATTTCTCTTTACAAATGCTGTATATTCCTGCCATTTGCAGAACAGGGATCTATGTGTTCTATTGCAAATAATTTAAATGGATATTAAGTACTTTTTAAAATACTTCTAAGACTCAAAGAACATAGTGGAAGTCTTTCTCTCAGTTTCCATTTGTAATGCCTGTACCTGGCTTTTGGAAGTTCAGAGGTCAGAAATAAAGTATATCATATTATCCTCATTCTATTGTTCATTTGAAACTTGAATTCTGTTCTTCAGTCCAACCTCTGTTCTTTCTCTGCAGATAACTGGGGGGAAAAACCATGGGTATTTATTGCACTGCTGCTCTCCAAACATCCTATTCCTGTTTTGGAAACCTTCCTAAATTCATTAAACAGGCAAAACTCCCACTTAAGTTATTTGTTTGCCTGTGCAGAGACCAAAAAAGAGATGAGAGAACAGAACTGTACATTTCTGTAAATACAGCAGTTATTGGCTTGTTGAAACTCTTTGCTTTTGTTCACTCCTTGAGCAGAGTCCAGACAGAGCTGAAAACTCAGGGAAAAATTAGAATTCAAAGCCTTCTTGCATATTTACTGACCACATCAGAATAACCAGTACTGCCAAGGGTCATCAGTTTTCTTGATTGAATGGACCTTCAAAGAAAAAAGAAAATGTTTATAGTGAAAGAAAAATTAATTAATTAGAACTTTAGCCTTCAGCTGTCAGCACCAGAATACAATGTCAACTGGAACAAGCGTTGCCTCTGACAAATCTCACCTGCTCTCATGAGGCTTGTTTGCAGTGCCTTATGCACAGATCTTTACCAGCACAGCCCATTAGCTGTGAAAGCTATTGTGTTGATTTTGATTTCAGAATACAATGCTGCAGCAGAAAAGGAGCAATGCTTTGGTATCTTTGCTGTTCACTATACAAGGCTTGGTATTGATTCACTTCTCAAGCAATATTAATTTCATGGGGTAAGAGAAACTAGGCTTCAGTACCAAGGCTGTGACTGTGATCCTTGAGCTTGTAATTTAATTTTAAGATGTTAAAACTAGGGAAGTATGAGGCTCAGGAAATAGTCCTGTTAATGCTTTGTAAGACCCAGGGAGACAGGCTGGCAGCAGACTTCAACTGCTCTAAGTTACTTGGATCAGAAAAAAACTCCTTTAATCCTACACTGGGTTTGTAAAAGAAAGATAGAATGAATATTTTGCTTTTTAAATAGTGAAATTTCAGAAAGGGGGTAGACTGCAACTGCTTCACACCATTATAAATTTGGGGGTGAATATGTCTGTTCAGATGCTCTGAACTAATGAATTCACCTGAGTCTTCACCTAAGACTTGTTCCTCCAAGTATTGGAAATCATGCTTGGAAACTAAAGATACAAGTCAAAATAGACATATGAACCACCATCCTTTGTTTAGTGCAAAGCTTTGTGAACCTTTGTTCCCCTCCTCCATTCACTGCAGACTGTGTAAGATAATCAGGTCCTATATGAATTCTGTGTATTACAAGACTAGAAATACTTTGTTCAAATTATTTTCATTTCATATTTTTAATGAAAACCAGTTTTGTAGGTTTTGTCAAACTATTCCTGATAAGTTCACAATCTTTGGAAGGGGGATCTCTGGGCCTGTCATAAGAGAGTGTTTCTTTGTGTTGCCATTCACTGACATGGAGAGCTAAGTAAGATTTGGAAGAGTGCTGTTTGCATATTGCTTCTGTCATTGCGAGACTTGAGGGGTGCAGTGCCTGGAACTGTTAGAGGAGGTAGAATACTCATACAGTCAAGGTGACTCTGGTCCAAGGAAACAGGATTCTTTCCTTAGTTCTTGCTCCTTTCTGTGCTTTAGTGAGCAAGTCACACAAACCAGACTTCCCACAGTCTTTAATTGTAGGTTTCGCAGTAGAGTTGTGCCTTGCCGAGTGCAGCATGGTTTGGGGAAGTACTGGCAAAGTAGTTTAGCTTAGAAGACTTGTTCTCAGAATATATTAACCACTGTACAAATGTTACCTCTGCTGAAAAGTCAGTCCTGGGGCATCTCAAAAGAAGCTTAAAAGTGGTAGGGAGTATTAATTTCAACTTCTATTTCACTTAATACCATATCTATAAAATTGTGCTGGTATCTATTCTCTTACCCTACACGTCAAGAAAATATATAAATAAAATTTTCAAATCGTCTGATGGTCCTCTGTGTACAGAACAGCCCAGGAATGTATCTATTACATTTGGGAGAGTGCTTCTCTACTGAAATGTGCACAATATATTGAGCAAGAAGATAACATCAAGTGCCCTTTAATGCGCTCACTCAATGAGATAGGAGGCATATGGAAAAAAATTGTATGGGCTCAAGTCATTAAAAACTATTCTTATGCCTTGAAGGGGAAGGGTAAATAAGGACAAATGCTGAATAAAACCCACTAATTCTAACATTCCCTAAGTTCTCACTGCTTGATATCCTTACATTTATGAAATACTTTCAATGAAGTAGGGAATGAGTGTGCAGGCATCTCTGCTTTCCACATTCCACATTGCCTATCTTGCCCCATACTTCTTGCTGACATGTCACACTGAGATCTCTCCACCTCTCACACTTTAAGGTAATTATATTGTAGCTTGGCAGTAATTACACCCAGATAGTATTTCTGCTCAGTCACTGGACCATGTTCTCTCTGCCTGCACCCAATTAATCTTCCCCCATGAGTCCAGAAATGGGAGAGAAAACTGTATTATAATTTTTTTGCGTCATTAAAAATTCCTGTGACATTTTTTAGTAATTTTGTTAGTAATTTTGTTAGTTCCCATGTCCTGGCTAAGTCCCAGTTTTGTTTAATTACTTGAGTTGTCTGAGAACTGGGAAAATGTATTCATTGTACATTTATTGAAAATGCCATGGAACACATTGAACAAAATATTCAGAAATATATTTGTGACTGATTCAGCTAGGCCTCTAAACTGGGCAAACAAGGGCAAGGAGTTTCCAAAAATATTGTAGAATTTGTCAAAAAAGCTACTTGATACTAATCAAACAGTTATTCTGCATGCCATCAAGAAAATTCCCTCTGGAGTTTTATCAGAAAGATGTAATGTTTTTCTTTCCTTCTTCTCTAACCAGTTCTGCAGGTTGTCCATAATCAGTATGATTGTGTACATTACTCCTGGAAAAAATTCAGTTCCAGGGAAAATGACACTCATGGGATGAGATCATGAGGCATCATTTTCTTGCCTTTATCCTTCCTTATTCTATGAGCCATGTGAATCATTACACATTAATTCTTTACTATTTGTATAACTCCCTGCTTCTCACTAGCTCAACATTCTTTAAAGACTTCTTGACTTTCAGCAATATATTGATTAGAAATTGAGCTATTGACCTTTTAAAAGTCCATCAGAGATCTCTTTTTCAATTGTGATCTGCAGGTGAGCTTGGACAAACCATTAAATTCTCTATAGAGCATGACAAGAGTTCCAGATCAAAGACTGCAAAGAAGATCCTATTTGCATTGTGCAATCAGGACAACTATCGTTTTTACAAAACCCAGAAATCCTCTACTTATTCTTGGTGCTTTCTATTGGTATTTTATTAGTTAACCACTTGGAGATATATAGATATTTATAGGATTCAATTATAAGGTAACATTTTCCAACCTTGGGTAGGCAATGTACTGTGTTATGCCATTTCTATGTTTTTACAGATGCTCTAGCAGACCCATTCTATAAGTGAGGAAAAACTAAATAAAATGTTGGTCCAGGCAATCACTTCCAGTCCTCTTGTATCTTCTTTCAGCTAGCAGTCATAAAATAAGTTCTTCATCCCATTTGCTTATGGTGATGGTAGGCATAAATTACTAGAATTGACGAGTCTAAAATGAGTTTTGTGGAAGTCACTGTTCTGTGTAATTGCAGTGTTCCATGTAATGACATATTTAATAGCACTGCTTGAGTGAGACTTAGACTAATAGTCCTAGTCTTCACAAATGTCTATATAGTAGCATAGTAACAGCCAGGAGGATTTTTGCTGCTGTTTTTTTTTTTTGTTGTTGTTGTTTTTTTACAAAGATAATCTTTATCTTAAACAATAGCATTTTAAATATGTTATGTAAATGAATTATCCAAAACCGCATTTTTGCCTTTATGTCCTTTCCACTGGCAGTTATTTTATCTTGAGGGCCTTGAGGTTTAGGCAGTCAGCTAACCATTTCAAGGTTAGTGCAAAATCATTTTCAGTTTGATAAGGATTGCTATATGGATATTAAAATGAATAATTTTTATGGGATTTTTGTCTTTGTTCTTTCTCACTGTTAGAAGCAAAAAAAGTAACAAATGCTGTTCTCTCTGAGTAGAACTATACTTTGTTTATTAGATGCTCTTTAATCGAATCAGGATTAAATCTTTTTTTCCTACCTAAGAGAAAAAGCAATGACACTTCATTGTGCATGGATGTGTGCAAAATACAGTTGTGAGTTTATGTAGCAAAGTCATAGTATCTTCGAAATACATCAGCAGGCTGTGCTCTTTGAGAAGGGTTCCCCATAATTTCTGTGGAAAGGAAGTAACATCATCCCTTTAGCATTTGAGCATCAGAACTCAAGAGAGGTTTTATTTGACTAGATGTGCTGCTTAGACATTAAGATTTCCATATGGATTCTCTGGAGAGTGATGTGTGGTTGGTTGTGGACAACATCCTCTGTGTGACTGTAAAGCAGCAATTTCACAAAAGGGTCTGAAAGCAGGGGTAGTGGATGGACCACTGTCATATGATTTGTAAAGAGATTTATCATCTTTGTGAGTAGGATTTTTTCTAAGGTTTTCCTTTCTGTCATCATCTCAATGCTTTTGGTGTGCCTACCACCTTCATTAGTTGTTGTTTTGGGTCATTGCTTAGTACAGCCTGTTGGAATCTGCTGGAACAGATTATTTGGCCACAGATTTCAGCTGCCTTTGGAGACTAAGCAAGCGACACTGAGTAAAATTCTCTGGGCCACAGTGAGGGGTCACACAGTTAAGTCTGTGCCTAAGGTGTGATTCTTTCATCTCTGCTTTTGCCTCTGTCTTTTCCTGTATGTAGACATGCCAGAAGCCCAGACACCATTTCTCCAGTTGTCCTGTAGTCTATGGCCCTGGTGACAGTTGCTCTAGTACTGACATTCAGTCTTTGTATCACTTTAGAGTGCATTCACCAAGTTAGTGACATTAGTGGTTTGAGAAAGGAAATAGAGAATCAGGTCTGCAGTTACTGAAATTAAACCTTCCTTATCAGGCCACAAGTAATACTCTGGAAGCTTTAGTTCCAAATGCTTCAAACTCAAATTGCATTTTACTGACAAATTGCCAAGACACATTTGACCCATGTGAGAGCCTCTTCCAAGAGCTAAATGAAAAATGCATTTTTGTAAATACCATTGAAATTGTTCTTAGGTTCTTCTCATGCTCTCAGCCATTAGCCCATTCCAGAAAATGGTTTTCAGATTCCTTTCCATCCCTCCTACAGATATAACAGTTTTTCAGCCTCTGAAGATGTTATGAGCTGTCTTTATAAATCTCTTTAAAATAACTTGGCAAGCCATAACATGAAATTGCATATAGTTGAAGAAAAATATGCCAGACCGTTCTGTATTAAAAAAATATGGGACTAAATGTGAAATACGTAGGCTAAGTTGCAGCTAAGGTTGTTTTCCTTATTTATGGTATAGTCAGGGTGAAGTGTCTAAAAATACCCTAATACTTTATTCTACCAATAACCTACCTATTATAGCCTCTAAAATGGAAGGTACTAGCAAGTCAAGCCATTAATGTTACATGCAAAAGAAGTCTTCAATGCTGATCCAAAGAGTTGCCTTCCTGCTGCACAAGAGACCTGCGAAAACTCTCTTTGTCTAAGAGCTTTTCGCACAAAGACTGGCAAATTGTTCCTTCTACTGTACTCCTAGTGTAACAGGGAATTGAGAGCTGTTCCTCTGAAAAGAACTTAACCAGGTAAGAGTTTAGAAAGCTGGGTACTCCTTCCAAACAAAAATTCAAAGATATTTCATGCTGGGATGTAACTAAATATATTTTAGGCAAAGTAGAAAATGGAATGTGAGTAATGAGACAAGATGTGCATATTCCCCTTGCTAAAACTGGAATTGTGATGTGTGTTTCTATTTATGCATATATGGACACCCAACAACCCATTTCTGCAGCTCAGAATAATTTAACCCAAACTCTTGTGTTTTCCTGAGAAGTCTTCACCAGATGATTACCTTACAGATATTCAGTTTGTAATTTACACTGTCCGTGCATCTCTCTGAAAACATCTCTCACAGAAGGGGCAGATGCAAGTGAGGAAATTAACATCCATGAGCTCTATTAGCTACAAGATGAGGGAGGAAGGAAGGGAGGGAGGGAGGGAGGGAGGAAGGAAGGAAGGAAGGAAGGAAGGAAGGAAGGAAGGAAGGAAGGAAGGAAGGAAGGAAGGAAGGAAGGAAGGAAGGAAGGAAGGAAGGAAGGAAGGAAGGACATTTTCTAGAAAGATAAATCTTACTTTCCCATTACTCAAAGCTCATTTTCATTAAAAGCAATTCAAAAAATGAATTAAAACCTTTTAGATTCAACTGAAAATTTGGTGGACCTCCTTTATTAGTAGCACATGAACTACAGGCTCAATACCATTCTCTCTCTCCATGATAATGTCAATCAATTGAACTTTATTTTCAAAAATTTAGTCGAAATTCAGCAGCTTTGAGAAGAAAGACTAGCGGCTCCTCATTGCCTATACTCCACTTACAGTCTGATGGCTAGAGTCCTGCCTTTGGAGAAGAGAGCTATAAATTCCAGTTTTTGTGCTGAATCAGTCAGGCAAGATTTGCCTGGGAAATGACTTGCTAATTTTTGGAGAGATTGTCTTCCAGAGTATGATGGTACTGTGCATGTTTGCACAGCTGCATCTTCCTTGGTGTTTGAAAGTCAGTTGACTCTTGTTATAAAAGGAGTACAGGATTTCTTTATTTTCTTACTTTTATCATAAATGCCCCCAAATTGTTAAAATTCTCAAATTTTCGTCTCAGTTTACCAAAGAAAACATATAGAAAAATTATTATCTGCAACAGCTCAAATGAAGATTTTCTGTTGTGTTTATTTTTGTTCAGCTATGTGGTTTTGACTCACACAGGCCTAGTTTCCATGGGTAACTAAGGATACTTGATGCCAAGAGCTCCTAAATATGAGATAGCAGTTTAGCCCTGAAGAAGTTGTGTAAATTGCTGCTTTTCCTTCTTTCATATCCTGACAATTTTTTTCAGGCAGTAAAGCTTTCCAGCATTGGCCATAGTACTATAGCCTTCCAAAATGATTCATAGCTTTTACTCTTCAGGTGGATCATTGCAGAAGACATTTCTCACAGCAGCTTCTCAAGTGCTTCATTCAGCCTTCCAGTTTACAGGGTGCTATCAGGAACCAGTGCTGCCAAAGTGAAAGTTGATCCTCTGGAGAACCACAAGAGAGACATACAACTTCATTTATTTTTCTGTAACATGTTGGTCATGTTATGAATCATCCTCTTAAATA
Source organism: Chamaea fasciata (assembly GCF_029207755.1). NCBI lineage: Eukaryota > Metazoa > Chordata > Aves > Passeriformes > Sylviidae > Chamaea > Chamaea fasciata. The sequence goes on along the minus strand of NW_027094086.1, from coordinate 32,716,217 downwards.
CAGGGCTTATGTAAAATCTGTGGAGATGAGACATGGACGGTGGCACAGCAAGAAACTCTGTTACTTTGAGTGAATGCTTACAGTTGTAGTGGTATTTGGGCTGGTTTGAAGCAAATCCCTGTATCACCTCCATTTAATATGTTCTAGTTGAGTTAGGATCACAGTTTTGGATTTTAAATTTCTTTTGGTGGAAGCTAAATTGGAACATCCCCTCCAAGTGCTTATGAATACATGTCATTCCCTCTCTCTGAGGTTAGAGTTCAAAACAATGTGGCCGTGAAGAGCATTGAGCCCCAACAGGTGGAGACTTTTAATCTCAGGAAGAGACAAACTCTGCTTCAAAGTAAATTCCTTCAACTACATCTGACAAAGATGTAGGAACCACAGCATCAAGTCTTTTGATCTACTGATCTTCTCCTGTCCTGCCAAATTCTTTGCTAATGAGACATGTACACTGCATTAATTCAGTCGGGGTATTGACTAGCTATAAATCTGTATTTTAAGTACAATCTTAGGTCACTAAGTACTAACTGAATAAAAGGTTTTGATCAAAGGCAGATGAGCTTGCTTCTATTCAAAAGCTTGACTGAGTTACAGAAGAAATAGGATCTTCTATGTGAGTTTTTCAGGGTTACAGCCTGAAAAGTGTTTATCTCCTGTACATCCTGTTTGATATCCTTCTTGAAAGTGCTAGAAAGTACTTTCATGCTCTTAAAAACATCTTTCTTGTGGAAACAGAAAAGAATGAGTTAAACAGTCCTGTCTGTGTGCCATACACCATCTATATAGAAATGAGTCTATGCCAGTCATAATTTTCTTGCACTTCTCTTTTTTATTTATCAGTTATCTTGGACTTGGTTATTATATCTGTGGTAACCTGGTTGTTCTCTTTTTCCTTTCTGCCTTGTTTATTATTTTTAAAAGTTTTATTCCAAAAGTTACCTTCATTTTGACACTGAATTCTGGTGTGTTTTCAGCCAAAATTGTCCTTTTTTAGACCTTAAGGTTTCCTTTAAGTCCAGCACTCAGCATCCAGAGTGAAAAAGTTCTTGCCACAATTCAGCACATCAGCAAAAAATTTCAGTGAAAGTTCAAGGATTAGTATTTTCCACATTGCATTGCAACATTCTGCTAAACTCCGTGTTCTCGGTACAGGACGAAAGTTAAATTCTGAGTAGTTAAAAGCAAGGAATTATTTGATTTTTTTTCTTTCATATTGAATTCTTATTTATACCAGTCAGCATATAGAAAAAGTTGGATTGGTCATTTTTCTTTTTGCAAGTTTTTTACACTGAAAAGTGTTTGAACAATGTCTAAACCTTTTCAAAAAATGCTCATTTTCAAATGGCCTCTCCCTGGTGTTCAAAAAAGTGGGCAAGAAACTAAAAATCTATCAAAAACTCATTGAATCTAGAAATCATTCTAATAATGAAAATCACTGCCCAGAAGTGCATATTCTTGATGTCTTGCTGTTATAATTAAAGCTGCAAAACAGGTCTTGCATCAGGAGGAGTATTGCATGACCTTGTCCCTCCCTACAGCTGATTCACGAGTCTAGAAAGCAAGAAAAATTTCACCAGTAAAACATGAACAAAGTTTATAGTAGAGGTGACCATGAATTTGGAAGGGAAAAACTAAGTGAGAGTTTAAACTCTGCTAAACTGACGTGATGACTGGCACCTGGCTGCTTAGTGAGCCCCTACCCTGCCAGAAGACAACTCAGCTGTTTTTTTCCCCAAGCTGCCTCCAGCGTGTAGAAAGCAAAGTAGTCAATGAAATCTGCCTTTGCATCAGCCTTCACAGTTTTGCCATGAGCCCAGTAAATTGAAAGAAAACACATGTGCAAGCTCATTAATATCTGTAAGCCATAGCAGGTATCACACACTTCATACAGTGCAACTTATTCTCCTGAATTCCTGCATATGCAACGGGACACATGAAGTGAACATCTGTATTTTAAGGAGACAAGTATCGTGCTTTATTTCTTAATACCTTTATATATATATGTCAGTGGTCTAAGGTATGAATTTAGCTAGTGTTTTTAAAGCTAGTGGTGTTTTGACAGAGTAGCAACTTGTACAGTAAGAAAAAAATCACTAGAATTCACAGCTACATAATAGACACAAACTCAAAGACAGGAAAAGAAAAAATATCTGTTATTATTTGATAATTTTCAGATATATCCTCAGTAATCATCTAATCACTCACAATACAACTGTCTTCCTAAATCAAAGTTAAATGAATACAGATGCAATCATTGCAAAGGGTAACCAAAGATTTTTATTAATCTAGAGTCAAATTTCACACTTAGTACCTGAGAATACTTGAATGCAGTTTCAAAACAGCATTGACTATCCACTTCAAGGGCTATTCTTGACCAAAATTAAAGCAGGAAGCTCCAGTTATGCCAGAGACTAACATATCTAAATATTCAGATTATTAAAAATGTCAAGATGGCAAAACTAAGCCCAAAGAAAATACTTTAGCTTTGAAAGTAGACAACTGAAAAGCATTAGGTCTAAATAGGTGAGTATATTTAATGCATATATTTTTTAGTGTTCACCTGACATTCAGTGGTTTTTGCAATTTTTTGGCCTAGCATAAATTTATTGAAATGGTAAATAATGTGAAATGGAGCAGGAAATGCAGGCTTTAACACAATTTCTTCTAATTTAAGTAGGTTTTCCCTGAGGGAGAACAGCATCATTTAATCAGATTTTTCTTGACATTACATTTTATAAGATTGGGGTTTTATGGAGATTCATGTAATGAATAACGAATGTGCTGTTTTGTACTTGTGTTTCCATGAAATGTGAGAAATCTTACATTAGAGCTTATATAATTCTGCCATTATCAGCCATTTCAACATTAATATCTTACCTGAAAACCATTCTAAGGGTCCTGTTTTATGCAGGATTTCTTTAATGAAGGAGCTTTTTTCTTCTTGTGCCTGTCTTGCTAGAGTTTATTACTTAAAAGAGTTGGAGTGAGGGTTCAGAGGGATCCGAGAGCTTTGTTAAGTACCAAAAGGCAAAAAATGCTGGTGAGTTCAATTGTGGGTTTTTTTTTAAAGAGTGGTCCCAATATGTTTGTATGCTGCTGGTCCAAACACCAGTCTATTTTTCTGAAGGGTAATGGTAGCATGGCCTCATTGAAAACCTGGTTGTCCCCCTGGTTGTGCCCCCTGTGCTGCAGGGCTATGGAGTGAGTCAGTCAGGAGCTGGAGGTGGCTCATAACTCTGATCCCTTTTCTGCCAAAATAGTTGCAGATTCCATCTCTCCATAAGCAAGGGTGGGTTTAGCAGAGTAGAGCTATGTTGCTCAAGCTGTATTCCTCCTCCCTCACTATGTGATCCTCTTCTCTGCTACTGCTGCATGGGCTCTGGCTCAGATAACAGGTTCTGCTCAAGCTCAGAACTCCACAGCCCAACTCTTCCACTGAAATGATCTGCTAAATCCAACTACTAAATATGTGCCCTGCTCATTTAGTAGATGATTCAATTACCTCGACTGTCCTCGTCTGCTTGCAGTGTCTCTTGGCAGGAGCTGTGTACCCCTCTTGCTACTCAGCCTTGTCCCTCACCCTTCCTCTAGTACAGTAATTTCTGCTCCTTGAGCCTTGTCCTTGCTCCTCCAGGGGATGGGACAAACAGGCCTTGCCTCTTGCCTTTCTGGACTCCGGACTAGTGTCTTCCTCAGCATTTTTGGCTGCCAGCTCTGGCTTGGGTTGCATCTGGCCCCTGGCTCCGGTTTCTGTGCCTGATGGTGCATGGGCTTGGGAAAGACCCAGTGGCAAGCTGGGCAGCTCAAAGAGCAAACCTCCTTGCAGGGCCCAGAGCCCTTGTGTTCTGCTGGTTTACACTGGATTTCTTTGTCTAATCTTTGGCATGTTTCTCTGATGCTCACAGCAGCATTTTGGCATTCTGGCAGAGCCAGAGGTCAAAACAGATTGAGCCACCCCTCTCTGTAACAGGCAGGATACAGGCATGTATGTTGCAATGGAACAGGGACAGCTACTGCTTTATAAAACGCTTACAAAGAGCAGGCAGTAATATGCTGAGAAGGGACCACTTCATTTTTTTACTGTAATATATTTCTCTTAAACAGCTTTCAAATTATGCTTACTGTTCATATTAGATTCTGTTATAGAAAGGCAAAGGACCTGAAATAAACTCCAGAGCTCGGATCCTTTTCCCCCAAAATACAGCACAGATGGCAGAAACAAATACCAGGACATGTGCTGTAGTGCTGTTTTGCCAACTCTAACACCCAGCATCAGAGATGAGACCCGAGGTTGCCCTTTACCAGTTTGATGAGCTTTGACAGTTACTGATCTCATAGCAAAGAGTTGCTTTTGGTTTCACGGCTTTCTCTCTCACAGGCCAAACTGGACAGAAGCAGCAGTGCAGAGGGATGCATCTCACAGACTTGTGGGGTTTTAGCTCTTTGAGAGCACTGCTGAGCAGTGTCCACATTTACTGCCTATTGCAGCTCAGCCTGCCTTCCAATCCTCTCCTCACAGTCCACATGTTTTTATAGACTGGATGCAATCCAAAATCTGAGGATTAAGTTGCTTTCCACACATGACAGGTCAACCAGAGGACAGCAGCTTATATGGATCTTGATTTGTTTGATTTCCATATGTCTTAGCAGTAAAGTCTTGCTTTGGATATTCGCTTAGTGAAGAAGTAAGGGAAATCTGTGGCTGTGAAAATAATCCCGGAAAAGATAAGTCACTGTGCAGGGTAAGAGATTTATTTTAAAGAGTATAGAAACCTTACAATTTCCCTCTTTTATAAATCTTTTCCTGTCTTTCTTGTGATATGTGGATATCTCGCAGTGCTGTCTTTGAAAGCCACAAGGAAGGGGCTTGCTGACTCCAGTCGTTCTCTCCTGAAAACCAGTGGCGGCAGCAGCAGCAGTGGGTGAGAAGCTGCTGCCATGTGGCTTTCAAGAGCTGGCCCTGTTCTTGCTGTGCCTGAAAGCACCCAGGTGGGAGGAAGGCATCCTACCTTGTCAAATACACATACTCTGCCTTTGGGCATCACATTAAGTTCTTCATGTGTAAAATGGCAGCAGCAGGCGCTCAGAGCCTCACAAAAGCCAGGCTCGTTCATCTGAACAGCTGCTGCAGTGTTTTCTCCTGCCATCAAGGTCTCTTGCTTTTAACCTCCCTCAATACCTTATTACTGCAAACTCTATCTGTAGGTCTCGTGGGCAAAGCTTCATCCCAATTATACTAATGGTAAAGGGAAAGAAATAGAGATAGAGAACTGTGTTTTTAAACCATGTGGATTATATTACTGTAGACAAAGAAAAAGTAATTGGATCTAATGAAGAGAGGAGGATATTCATTATAGATGAATCAGAAAGGAAAAGGCAGTGATAGAAGGTAAATATGATTTGGGAGTGACTGAGTTTGCCTGTCTTGACTGTCACCTACACTGCTTTTGTTCACTTCTAAGAAGTCAGACAGTCAGCTGGTGATGTGATGTACGTGAAAACTGTGTCAAGTTTTATTTCTCTGTTTTATGAGGGAAATCAGTGGGCACAGACAAAATTGATATACAGTGCAGATACGTAATTGACAGTGTTTATATAAATTATTGCAGGGTATCAGTTTGAACAAAGGTATTATCTTACCAGTAGTCAGAGAATCATTCAAACCACAAAATCACTGAGTTTCAGAAAGAAGAAATCACATCCAGTTGCTGTAAATCAGAGCTTTTCATATGGGATGATTCTGTGCTTTCCATCTGCCTGCTCTTCTGAGCTCGTACACGTTTCAGGAGCTTGCAGAGTGGCCAGGCAGATGCAACCCCTTGTACTGGGGAGGGCAGTGGCTGTACTGCTGATTCCCAGCTCATGAATGCTGATCCAGCCTCATCCAGTGCTACCGCTGCTCCTGCACACCCTGAGAGCCATACAAAACATATAACCTGCTGCTCTAACATCGGCATGACGAAAGTCTCCCAAAGTGAGGGGAGTTACACCACCAGCCCTCTTAGCAGCCTTGGAAATACAGCAGCAGTCTCACCATGAGCTGAAGGCAAATGCCTTTCCCCAGTGACTATAGCTAGATTTCTAGAGGTTTGATTTGATTGCCAAGGGATTGTGTGCAGGGTTTCCAACAGGTGTGAAGTCACAAAGTTTTGCTGACCTGCATGGACTGCACACCTTCACTGGACTTGCATCGTTTCAGGAGTCCCTTCCCCAACAGGAATATTGGGTTCAATATCTAGTTCCAAGGCAGTTTTGTCTGTTGCTTGCACTGCAAAGACTCTTTTTGAGTTGCTGAGAAAGTGAGCCACCACCATGAACTCTGAAATTTGCTTTAATACTTTCTTATTTTAATGAAACTTCTGCACTTCCACAAAATATCGGATTTTCATACCAAATATCAGAGTGTCTGTCAATCTGTAACACTGTCAATTAGACTTTTGCATTATTGAGTAGGGAGTATCTCTATTTCTTCTTAGGATGCCATTTTATAAGATATAAGAACTTATTTCTGCCAAAATTCAACAGTTAATTCCATCCTAGGACATGAAATAGCCCTGACCCAGTGGTGTTGTGTGTCTAGCATGTATTTAATTCTTTGTATAAAGATTTTAAACCTCTCTGGTACAAGGACTTGACCCTTGGTTTTCAGTGTCCCAGGTGAATGCCTTGGCTGTGCTATTATAGAATGTGTCTCTTGCAATAGCATCTCTTGGAGCTATTCCATGTTTAAATAATTGAGTAGTTACTAGGGCACAGCAAGAGATACCAAGTCTTTAGTCTAGTAGTCAGGAATCCCAACTGAGCTGATAAAATAGAAATCTCTGGCAGAAACTGGGAGCTGAAGAAGGCTCATGTGTATTAACATCCATTTTAGATGAAGATCCTAACTTACAATATTCTGAGATTTGGGCTTTCATTAGAAAGGTCTTGGTTTCAACCCAGATGGAATGGGAAAAAAATAAAATAAAAAGCTTTTGAAGAACTGAAAAATTATATCCTACCATGGTCTAGGAATAAAGAATTTCTGTCAGTGCTGCACATGTTTTATTTGAAAGAAAAAGTTGCTCGGGCCTTCAGTGTTTTGAAAAGTCAGCTGTTAGTTATCCACAAGGATCATGCATCTCACACTCATCTGGCCAGAACTGACTGGTGGAGTATTGTCAGTGGCATCATCAGACCAAAATTTGAGAATTGCTGCCATTTTCCTGTTTCAGGATGGCCTTTTGGTGTACACAACACGTACAGCTTAAGCAAGAGGTGAGATCTAGTCCTTAAAACACTGCCTTAGTTGTGGTAATGCCCCTGCAATCTGTCTCCTGTGCAATCTGTCCTCAGCCTCGGCACTCTGCTCTCATTCAGGTCCCCTCCTAGAAGATGCACAACAGAATGAGGAGCAGGGATTGTCAGCTCAGTGATGGAGTTTTCTTTAATAGAGCCAGTTCAATAACTCAATCAAAATATAATTCCTTTTCTTAACTTAGTGCTATCTGCTAATAATTTCTCCATTAACTAGGAATGCAGAGTAATGGCAATGTGCTGCTCTGCATGTTAATAAGAGTTCCAACTTCAGAAACTATTTTTGAATATTGTTTTAGAGGATCGTCAGAGTTTCCTCAGTTCCTCTCTTCAAAGTTAGTGAGACAACCTTGAAATCACCATGGTTGGTAATTGACAGGATTTAGTCCCAGAACTAATCATGATGGACAACTTTAAAATTAGTAGCTACGCAAAATGAAGATAATAAGACTTCAGCTTGTCTGCAGAGCTGCAGTCACCACCTGCACCTGTGAAGAAGCCAATTTCTTCAAACTCAGATAGGAAAACAACAGATCTGGCCAGGATTGGTCATGCTATACACACAAAGCACAGTGATAAGAACTAATCTCTAGTGCAGTAACTACAAACTACAAGAACTGAGATATGAAGTGCTTGGAAATCAGGAGACAAATATGAATTGAGATGTATTGTGAAACCTGAAAGTACAATTTCAAACAAAGCAAACATTTGGGGTTGTGGAGTTTAGTTTCTGCTTTTACCAAAGAAAATCCTAGAAACACAGATGGAGATAAAAAGTACTGATGTCATATGGCTTGAAATTTGCCTTCAATCTGATTTGTTTTTAAAATAATTCTTTCTGTGTGAAAACTTTTATTTAAAAAAAAAAAAATTAAATGGATTTTCCGCTTTTCAAATATAACCAAAATTCCACCTGTGAGGCTTCCATTTTCAGTGGGGAAAAAAAAAAAAAGAAAGCATAAATTTTACACAAATTTAATTATGGTATTAGTTGTTTTAGCACCAGCAATTTATTGTGCTGTTGGGAAAGAAAAAAAAAACAAACCCAGGTAGAAAAAAAGCCTCTGCATTAGTGTCCTCCACATGACCTCTGGTTCATCAGTGCAGTCTGGCTGCAATTGCTCCTGCGGCCAAAAGCATCAGCCAGCGTGAGGAGGGTAGCCAGAGCCTTTCCTCTGCTTGCATCCCAGAGGACATGTCAGCGAGATGCTCACATAGCTCTGGGCACTAGCAGGCACCAGCTGGGTGGTCAGTGCTGGGAGGGTGAACTTTCCAGCTTTTTGGAGCTACAGCTGAAGCTAAAAGTAAAGTTGCCACCAGCACCCTAGGAGGGACGCTTCACCGAGGCATAAAAGGCTTCATCCAGACAAGCTGGTGTTACTACAGGTCTCTCTTACCGAGACTTTAAAACTGTCTATTACAATTTTCAGAAGCAGGAGTAGTGGAAGTTGTATGTCTGGATCAATCATGTAAACTAGATAGGATTTGACAACTTTGGGAAAGATTAAATTTAGATGTATCAAGTTAAAACATAAGACCACAACAAATCAAGTAATTTCCAAATAATTTGCCTCTTCAGGTCCCCTGAAAACTTCCCATGGAGAAGGTTTATTCATCTGGTCCCAGTTATTTTGAATATTTGCTGATCTTTTTTTAAAAAATTGCATGCCGTGCTATTTAAACAGCAACCTTTAAGCTGTTTAAAGGAGGAGAGTGCAAAGCACTGGATTAATCTGCTTACAGCCCATATGGCCAGATGTTCCAAGGACTGTGGAGGAGCACAGGTCACAGTTAACCCTCATTCAAATGGCTTTCTCACCAAGAAGGCTTTATTCTACTTGATGAATCAAACGGGATGGCATTTTTATCTTTGAAATTGAATTCAATATTCTGCTATCAAGAAGACAAATCAAGATGCAGCATGGTGTTCATGGGCACAGATTTGAGGTGGTGGAGAGTTGTCCAGTAAAGTACTGCACTAATAAAAGTCGGGATAATCTAGGCAAAAATGCATGTTGTAATCAAAAGATGGGGAGGAAAATAAATTTCTGCTTCTCTGTGGGAGAACAACGCATGCAAAACTGAATTTTCTAATGTAATGAAAATTGGCAGAAGGGTGATAACTGAGGAGAAGTGTTATTATAAATAAAAATGGGAGTCTTTACAAGCTGATAAATAGAGCATAATGAAAAACATTTTAAGCATCAGCTAATTTATGAATGCTATCCAGTCTTCCCCCCAGCCAATTCTTGGGACTTCCTTTTCTTCCTAATGGATTTGACCCATTGTGTATCATTTTACAAAACCACCTTCTTGTCAAGTGGGATCTCTTTTTATGTATAATCTTATTTGTGTTATTCTTGACAGGTCCAGTCAAAATATTGACTAGTTTTTTCCCCTGTACAGAAGAAAACCGACTTGCCCTTTCTGTCGTCTTCATTTTTTTTTTTTATATCAGTGATAGGCTATAAAAAACAGTATGTCATTAATTTAAAGATGGCATAACACTAATACTTCTACTAGAGCCTTTTAAAAGGAGTAGAAAATCAATACAAAGCTGTAATTTCTCAGCCAACTGGACTTCATAGCATCCAGTATAAAATAGATGAACTTTTGAGTCTGCTGTTGCAGGAATGTGATGATTTCCAAGTCTCCCAGGGGAACAGAGATGACATTTTTGCTGCAGCTCTAGTGCTCTGCCCAAGTCAGGTGATACTGGCTTTTTATAAAATTGCTTTTGTGGCTCGGATTGTCTGCATTTGAAAAGAAACATTTCAAGTGTGGAGTAAAACCTCTGCGTGTGTTACTCATCATTACAAAGTCCATCATAAATGGCTCTGGTGTATTGTTACAAAGTTAGTGGGGTTTATAAGGACTGCTGATAATTACTGTGGTGGCTAATTGGGTTCAAAAGGTTTATAAGTAATCAATCATCTGTGGCCACAGGGATGGAGTGAGGTGAGAGCATGGCTAGCAAACATTTTATCAATGCATTAGCAATCAACAAAGAGTTCCTTCTCAGTTTCTTTTATATAACCAGTGTGGACACCCTACTGCTCGTTTTAAGCTACTTGAGAAACTTTTGTTCAAAATTTTATTCAAAATCTACTCCTTGGATTTCTTCTTAGCGCTTGAACAGACATTTTCAAATTGCTGACAAAGTGTCTATGAACACTGGTGAAGTGTTTTATAAGGAAAAACATGCTTGGGGTATAAGTGAAAAATCCCAGCAAAGGAAACCGGTGATCACTAGATCACTAGGTAATGAGTTTATGTGAAAATAAAAAACCAGCAACTTTTGGAAACCAGAATCAGTAAAGCCAAGACATGATGAAGAATTTTAACCATTTAATAAAGGATGGGTGTCATGATAATGTCTTAAGACAAAGACATTTGTAAACTTTCAGATATTTTACTGGGGAAAAAAGCAATTAGGGTTAAGTGTTTTCTTTTCTTCAGTATACAAGGAAATGTAAAATAATCATGCCATGCAAAATTGCCAGAGAAAAAGAGTGCTAGTTGCCACGTAATTTTTATGCAATCTATCTACCACAGGAGCTCATTAAAAAATTTGAAAGAGAAATTTTTTCCATTGAAAAATACAGATTTAACAATTCAAAAACACAAACACAAACTGACTTTTTAGCCTTGAAGAATTCTGAAAAATATATTTTTAAAAATAAATTTCTATTTTTTGTTAAACTTTATGCCATAAATAAGAATTAGAAATTAAAACAAAATGGCTTAATTCTGTCTAAATAAACATTTCAAATGATACTGCTATATTTATCAGCATACAAGTATGAAGTCACTATACATTAGTCAAAGGTATTGAGTACTTTGACCTTGCAATTGCTGAAATAGATTTTTACAATTGTCTAAATCAGCAAATGCTCTCTAAAAACACAGAATGCAAGCAGTACAAACCACTGTGTGTTCACGATGCACTCAGCATTTGCATCATGAAAGATGTAATGAATTGCCTTAAAATCACAATAAAATGCTTCTAATATCCAAGTGAATCAGACACAGATCTCGTATGATCAGACCCAGGCTGTCACAATGTGTATAAACACTGACTGAACTAGTTTAAAATTACTGTCATAGTAAGGAAACTCAAAATTTTACTTTTGTTCTCCATATTTCTTTCTTATTCACCAAATTTCTGTGTATGTGTCCCTCTTTTCCTTCCAAAAACAAAACAAAACAAAAAAGTGCTACATGTTCATAATTACTTACATAATAGCAAATTGAAGGTCAAACAAAATGAACCATTTTGGTTTTTATATACCTGTAATTGCTGTTTTAACCTGGAATTCAATTGTAGCCTTTTATATTCACATGCAGGATAAAATGCTTAAGAAATTCTAGGCTCTTTTGTAGCACTTTGACTTTACATTGTTACCAAATTATCCCTTCTCACTGGATTTTGATAAAAAACTTCTCTTTCATGTGAGGTAATTACAACAGCCTTCAAATATCTTCAAATCTCTTCTCTAATGGTCTTGCTGTAAGTGCAGGATGGGAGTGGAGAGTGGTAAACTGTACCTAATGTGCCCTTTTCATGATGTAAACAGCATTTACAGGGACATTTCTGAGACTATGCACAAAGTGAACTTGGTCATTAAAAACTCATTATCTACATAATTTGCAGTACTTTGCATTCAGCGGAACAATATTTTCTATTTGTATTTTGTTGCTTAGTGAGATCTACATGACATCATCCATTGCAACATCTGACCCAGATGAATAATTGACCACAGTTTCAAAAAATATTATCTTTCCTTCTTTCTTATTTTATTTTCCTTATGATCCTTCAGTCATGAACCACAATCTGAAATAATATAATGAAACATTAAGCAAAACCTTTAGAACTAGTAAGAACAGTGGAAAACTTGATGAAATCTGGGCAATAGCAGGATGAATGTCAACACTCACTTTGATTTTTAATATTTCATTAAATGTTTGTTCTTACTTTTGTTATTGCAACATGATACATTACTAAATGATATGTAGAATTAAGTATTGTATGATCACAAGGTAGTTAAATATCAACAAACACTGTCATCCTTAAGCAAATATTCTTTAGTTATAGGAGTTCTTAGAGGCTGAGAAGAAGGTTATATCAAGACTTTTTCACTCAATATCTTGTCCTTTTTTTCACACTGTGCTGGTTGATCTAGCAAAAGATACCATCTCTCACTGCAAACCCTCTGCCATGTATCTTTAGACTGTCACAGCTACAGTGGCACCATCGCTCTCTTGTGTAATATATTAATGATTTCATGTCTGTAATACTCCAGAATAAACTGCTGCAAGGCAAAAAATGATTTAATGGGGTGGAATTGGGTGATCGTGCTCCTTTTATGCCTGGAATCTAGAGCATTTACTGGGCAGAAGATAGACTGGGCTTAACAGCTGTAGGTGCTACTCCTTCCTGAATCTTGCCTTCTCAGCAGTCATAACTTCTTCCTTCCAAAGCACATTGTGTGACATTTTGATTTTTTCTGGCTGAAAGAAAATACAGGAAAGCTACTGTTGCTAGAATCAAAGGGGAGGTTGGACTGGGAAATTTTGGTTTTGGATAAAATTGTGCAAACCCTGGAGATCTTTGAAGGAAGAAGATGTTAAATTTGTAGTTAAAGCCTGAATCTCCTTTTAAGAGCTGGAGCACTCATGCAGCACACTGCCACCCAGCCCAATCTCCCCCAGTTTTTTCTGGCTTGCTTCTTGCTTTGCAGGGCAGTGATTTGTTAGCCCATTTGATGAGGTAAGGGCACTGAATACTCTCTAGGTATAAGAGGTTTTTTCAGACATTACGGAGACATGTTTATCCACCTAAAATTCATTCAGCCAGGGTTCTCATGCATTTCTGTGACACCAGGCTGATGCATTGGTTTCAAAGCTATTCCTTTAGCAAATGAGGAGTATTAAGCAATGCATGAATTGCATTCACAAACTGCTTGTCATAGCATAGAATAAGCTTCTCAAGATAATTCAACAAAATGTTTTCAGAGAACAATTCTAGAACAAATCCCTGGCTTTGGGATATAGCAGGTTTAGCTGTATTTTCAATTGTATAATCTGTGGAGATTTCATAGAGTTTTCATAGCAATCATGGACTGAACTTCGCAGGGTACAAGTTTGTCTCAAAAACCTGGGTACAGCCACAGGTCTTCGAGACAAACTGAAGGAAGCTGCCTATGATTTTCTTTACTGGTCTTAAGACCCTCAGAACCCATTCTTAGTCACCCATATGACTTGAAACTCATCATTTTTTCCTATTGACACTGGCTAATGGCACCCACAGAGGAGTTCAGGTGCTGTAGTATAAAGACATAGTCAAAAATTAGTTACAACAAGAAAACACATTGTGAGAATTTTTTTTTTTTTTTTACGGGGGAAGAAGCAAAACCAAAAATTTGCTCAAACCAAATACAAGAGAGATGGCACAGGTCCATAATTACCTTGTAGCAAGGATTGATTACTATTCTCTTGTTGTTACATAGACTAATATCAGAGGACTCTGTTATTATCAGTTCAAAATCCACATTGCTATCATCATTCCCATACCTCATTTTGCTGCTATTGCTAATAAGAATGTTTGAAATAAATTACATTAAAAATGTAATCATATTTAAATTAAAACTGAAAAACAGCATTAGAAAAGTGAAGAATGGCAAAATCAATGATATGTTAGATCAAAATGCAGAAGTGCATATTCTTAATGGAATACCAAGTTCTTGTTTCACAGGTTTGGGCTTCTTTTGATTATTTTAGATCTCCACAGCTGCTAAGACTTTGACAGGGATTCACTTACAACAAGGCAATGAATATGGTAAAGCTCAAACCATTTACAAAGTGGTGATTGGAGGCTGATTTCAAGCTGAATGTTTGTACTTTAAGCTTCATTTTTTTACTTAGGTAGTCATTGTCCCAAATCTCTTACTTTCTCCACCTTGCTTTATTTATCAAGAACATATTCTGTCAGGCACTTCCTTCCCACACATTTACTGCCTACAGACAAAACCTCCCTGTTTCTGGAGGTGTGCTAGCCCTCATCTGTGAATGGACAGATTTTACTGAGATTGCAAATCTGCTGCATTTACAGACCCTGCACTAGATCTGGACTTCATTCTACATTTATATCTGTCAAATCCTGTCACAGAAGTCCTTTGGAGACTAATTTCTTTTCTATTTATCAAGCACTTTAGCCCATCAGTGGCAGAAGAAGAAGGAAAAGTTTGGTTTTGAACTATAAAGGAAATTTATGATCGGTATAGCTTGGGCAAAATTCCACTGGCTATGTTATTAGACAATTTAGATCAAACTGAGTTCCTACGTTGTAATTGAGGCCTTGACTGATGTCGCACTATTATGTCCTGCAAAGTTCACATTATACTACTCAGAAGAATACAGAGCACTGTATTTTATGGGGAGGGGTTATGATACAAAAAGGTTTTTCATGCTAACATTGTTCCACTTAAATTGGCCTCTGTAACTTCTGGTAAAATTGTAGGAAAAAAGGAAAAAAAAAAAAACTTTGTGCCACTTCTAATTTCTCTCTCACTCAAAAAAAAAAAAAAAAAAAAAGAGACTTTGAAATGAAAGGATAATTTGTAATTAACTTTTTTTTTAATTTTGGTGGTGAAAAATAGAAATACCTGTAACTTACGTAATAACACAAAACTCAGTTCTAGATCAGGTTTTTGGGTAGTTCATTTCTTTTTCAGATTTGAAAGGTTTCAAAAGCTCAGCTTTAATTTGGTTTCTGATTGTCCTAAAATAATATTTCAACTTGAACCACTCCTATTCAGAATTAAAAATATTTTTAAAGCTCAGTGTTTAGAATTTCTTACTTAGAGGAAGCTAAAGAAACTTACACATAGCAGATTAATCCAGGAAAGCTAATAGTTAAAAGGTTAGATAGGGAAGTGGGTGAATATGGGCAAAGGAATCATAACAAAAAGAATTGTTCCTGACCTTGATTTTTACATTATTTCTTCTCTGATCTTTCTAGTAGTAAAGTGCTGGTATAGGACAAATATATTTTCTTTTCCTGTATATGCAGTATACATAAAAATCATAAAGAAAATATTGAACAAAGTATGCAACAGGATAATTTATGGGACCTTTAGTTAGGTCACACTTCTGTGTGCATTATAATTACCCACAGACCTTGGGAGTCCTGGAGAGCAGCCAGAATACCGGGATGTACTCTTGTACACACATACAGTAATAAACATATTCCTGGCACTAATTGCCCATCCTTCCCCAGTAATGAAGGGACTGTTTTCTAGACTTTATCCATATGTTCAGCAGCAGAGCATTTGCTCTCGCTGTGCTCCTCCATCCTCTGTCCAAATGCTTCATGGAGGGCCTATCAAAATACCACAGTTTGACCAAGCTGTAGGTCTGTGCTTTGTGGGCATCTCAGCTAACTGCCCTTGGCTACGGAGTGGAAGCCTGCCAACAGGAATCCCATACATTGTTTATTATCTGGAGAGGACCCAGAAAACTCTCCTAATGCCTGCTGTTATTATTACCATAAATACCCCATGAAGCTGGGTCACATCCTTTAAAAAGAGGATATACTGGAATGGAAAAATTGTCTTCTGCATGTAAGAGAGAAGAAAGAGGCTGTGTTCTGATGCCCCTAAGTTTGCTTTTAGCAAGAGCCTGGAAGTGGTCAATGTTCCCTACATATGAGGAATTCTGAGGTGCCTCTAAGCTGTGGCTTTTGTGTCCCTCCAGGGGACTGAAGTGCCCTGTGCTATCCTTGGTTAGGAATAGTGAACAGCAAATTGGAGGTGAGATTTGTTGGATTCATTTCCGTGGTACCAAAACAAGCATCCAGGAGAGAGTGTTGCTCATGTAGAAACAATCTGAGGTCAGGTTGTGGTCACCAACTCATTACTTCAGTAGTACATATCCTGTCATAAGATTGCTGTCTCACCAGCCTGCCACCAGATTACATGGAGGGAGAGCTAAATTTACCCAAAATTGATTAGATTCTTGAGTCTGGTTAAATTTTGGTCTTCCTTCTTAGCACTAGACTTTCTCACTAAGATTAAGAAGTAAAGGGGATTATTGTTTTCCAGAGACTTGCTGTGTGTTCAGCAAACATGCTCCTGTCACCTCTTTGGGAACAGCACATTATAGCAGTAACAAAAAACCTGTTTGTTCTATTTTTCTTTTGGCTGGGTAATAGCCTTTACATAAGGCAGAAGTTTGGGCATCCTTTCCCAGTTTTCATCATGGCAGAAGAAGCATGTACATTCTCTCTAAATATGTCTTCTTTGGAAAGTGAGACATAATTTCTGGGGAATAAAAATTTTAAGCTAATAAGTGAAGCAATCCACTTAATAATTTAAAGAAATATATTTAAAACAATTTCTCATTTTGAAACCTGCTGATCTCTGCTGTTTAATCACTTAAACATATTTCAAGTTCCCTTTGTTATGCTTTGCCTATTAAATTATGTTTATTTCTTATTGTACTAGAAAGATAATTATTCATAAATTTAAAATAATAGTGCTTTAGAGATTGCACTTGTTTTTCATTTTCATTTATTTTGTATTACAAAGGGGAATACATAGCTTCTGCCTTTCCCCTGTAAAATGTAACAACCCTTTCCCCTCATGGTGTGCCACCATAAGCAAATACTGCAGAACTTCTTATCATAGCCATATCAAATACAGATTGTGACTCTAAGCAGGCAGGTTGCAACCCATGAAAAGATCTGACATGAGAGAATTTACATATATTAAGTCCATGATTCACGTTGCTCCCAGCAGAAAGCCCCATTCAGTACACCAGTCAGGAAAGGCTAATACCTCACACTGTCAGAGCCTCAGGAAACTGCTATATTTAGATACCTAAATTATAGAATGCATCTATTAGCATGAACTTTATTATCATTATGATTAATGCTAAAAGTTAAAACTGCTGAAGAATTTAACTTACTCATCAGGAACAGTTTTCCCAGCTCCAGCAATGGGATATATGAACAAACTTGGCTGTATAACATCCTGTGTCGTGACATGACATTTATAATTATAATACTAGAGCCTACACAGCAGCGAAATAAATTATTCCCCTTTCATGCTTACCAAAGGTACTTCTTACACCTCACTCATCAGGATGTAGAACAGGGATTATTAGATTGTTCTTCGTGCTGCAAACTGCTTTTCTGACTGCAAAGTCTTTGAGCAGATGTGATTTTACTGCTGCGTGCCCATAGCACCTCTCACCACAGGACCCAATCCTGTCAGAGGCCCTGAGGTGTTACCACGAAACAAAATGGCTCATCAGTCATGCCATTTATCAGGGCCTATATATCTATTTCTTACTCCAGCTCTGTGTGTTCGTGGTACGTTTTCCAAAATCGAAAAGGGAATTGTGCTGTGTCATGTAGGAGTTATAAGGAAATGAGCTTTATCCTTGTGGAATGTGATTCTGGGCCAGAAATCAATGATTTGACCTATTGTTATCATGACATTTGAAAAAAAAACTCCTTGAAAGTTTGCAGGGTCTGCAGTTACCCTGCCAGAGATTTGTCCACATCATTATTGAATTGCCAAGAGCCTAACAAAAATGTCTTTTCATTTAAGCAACATTTATCAGCTGGGGCTTGGTGACTGCCTCAGGCTGTAACAGCTAGGAGAAATTCACATTTAATCATGAGCATTATGCAGTATGAAAACAGATTGTATTTTGAAAGTTAACTACATTCTGCTCTGAGGAGTGGGGAGCGTCTTACGAAAGCCTGTCCCGATGTCTTCCTGCAGCCCTGACATTTGTGTCCCACTGACAGAAAAACTTCTAGATGAGAGGTTTAAAGCCTTTATCCCTTAAATCCAGGTCCGTCTGAGAAAAAAGACTGTCTTTACACACCTATAGACCTCTACAATATCTGTAAGGAAAAAAGTCATTCAGGCCAGTTTGCAGGCTGCACTGGAAGAAAGAAACATTTCCTGGGGATCCCCTGCTGACCAGAATTAGGATCATTTTAGCCCTGAATATCTGCAAGAAAGTATAGCCCTGCTGCTCTTTTCTGTCTGGAATACAGCAAGACCAGTGGAGGTCCTAAGCAGCACGAAGCTGTCAGTCCTCTCAGCACAGAGTTCTTCTTGGAAATAAAAAATGCTCTTTCATTCTAGTCTTCAAGGTTAACTGTTTTAAACATCAGAAAGGATACGGTATGGTTCTAGACTGACACCTTGGAAAACATTCAGAGTTTGAATTCTGAAAAGCTTTCTGTTAATGTTAAATGCACAGGTATATATAGGCACAAGAAGTGTACAGAGAAAGGCCATAGAAGGTAGGAAGGCTACTGGTGGATGCCATGGGGTATCCTGTGCAGTCTAAGGCACAGCCTGTGTCATGGTGAGTCCTGACGGGCAGGGTCTTCTACAGGCAGATACAGTAGGGCTGTTCATCACAGGTGTGGTGGACACACCTAATCTTGTCCTAAACTTAATCCAAAAAATTATGAAGAGTCAATACACCAGAGAAAGCCACTGAGAGATACACCATATGTACACCTGGCTGCCAACCTCTGGAAAGTTGTGTTGAATTCATATCCAGAGAACCCCCATCTCCACTATTCTCCATTCCCCTCAATTTTAATTTCTTTGTGTACGAATATTACATAGTTTTAGCCCAACTTTTTGTCCTCTTCTGAGACCATGGATGCTCAAAGGGTTTTGTGAGAAAATGTCATTTATTTCCTGGCCTAGTCTGGATTAACAGTATGTAGCCTTGGTTTTCCAGTAACATGACTGAAGTGATTTTTCACTGGAACCATTGCATGTTAAACCATTTCCAGGACGTGACATTCCCAAATAAATACCATAGGAAGATGTGGATTCCTTCTGCCTTAGTTTCGGTCATTAATAATAGTTTAGAGGCTCTTGTCAGGGCACCCCAAGCACAGCAGCTCCGGACGTGCCAGGAGAAGGGAGGCACAGGGCAGCCCCAGGCATTAGGACAAGGCTGAGCTGTGGCACCACAGGTGGCCCTGGCCCAGCAGAGCCCACAGCAGCTGGTGGCCCCAGGAGGCTGACATGAGATCCTGTGCCCTGAGCAGAGTGGAGAGAGCCCTCACAGGAATTCCCCCCATGGGCAGGTGGAGCAGGTATGGGCGAGGCTGACAGTGCCTCATGGCCTGGACAGTTTTGTTCAGCTTCTCTGATAAGGGAGAAAGTATGAAACCAGCAGAATTTAAGTAAAACAGAGTTTTACTCTGAAACTTAAGATGCAAGGAGCCAAAAGCAACACACTTCTTTAGCAGTCCCAGAAGTTAAGAAATCTGTATCAAGTTGTACTTTGCACATATGCATTAATACTGAGCAGACACATCACTGATTGTGTGCAAGAGAAGATAAACAATCTGCATTCCCTTCTAGGTCTGCCCAAAGCTAACCTCTCTATTGCTGCAGCAGTAGGAAACAGTTCAGATTTTTCTGTTAAAAAATTTTCAAGAACCAATGAATGAAGCCGTAAACAGAAAAACATGACATGTTGATGCACACATGAAAAACTGTTGAAGCGAGCCTCAGCTGCCTTGGGTGCCATGATGGCATCTACACCTAGGAACAAGGGATTTAAGATACTTTAACAACAGGAGCTCCAGAAGCAGGTTTCACTCTTTGCTAGCACAGACAATGATTAAAGATGCAGGGCAGTTACACTTTTGAACCATCTTTTCCTTGGCTGATATGGAGGCCAAGAACTGGCAAGGAAAAGCTTCTTGTTTCCTATGAGCAATTTCACCTTAACTTACAGGCTTATGCAGAACTAAGGAATGACAATAATTTTCAGAGAACTCACAGAAGAAAGTTTCCCACACTGAAATTAATTTTATGGTCAGGGACTGAGTTTGTCAAAGTATTTGACAAGAAATAATTTGAAAATATTCATTCAATTTTATTTTTACCCACTTGTTATGACTCAAATCATACCTATCCTTTTTTACTCAACAAGACTGTATTAAATAGCCCGTAGCATTGTTATCACCAAGATGCTTTGCAGAGGAAATCATTGACAAATTAGTTTTACACATAAGGTACTGGAAAAGAAAAAAAGAGACTTCCTGAGAAATTAAAGTTTTGAAATAAAACCCTGAGCTGTTTCATGTCAAAATCAGATCAAGTACTTTGATTTAGATGCCGGGTGGTATGAAGTGCCAGCATCTCAGCTTGTCCCACAATATGCAACTCAACACCCTCATAATATCTTTATTCAGGAGAAGACCAGAAAAGCATAGTCCAGCCATTTTTTATGTCCTTGTCACAGCTATCTATCACCATGTCAGGGAATGGTTTGCAGTGAAAAACATCACATGCTAAAGAAAGTCCTGAACCCAAGTCTTTTGCTCTCCAACAAAGGCAGAGCTGCAAAGCTTCCAGCCTGGGTTTATTTTATCAACATTTCCAATTTCCCTTTCAGTCAAAATAAGACTGTGGGACCATCTGAGCAGATAATTATGTAACTGTGAAAGTTCAGAGCCTGCTGAACAAAACAAAATATGTTTTCCCTCATTTATGCAGACTAAACATATTGTCAAGGTTTTGAAGCAGTCAGTCCAAAATTTTCACAAAACACTGCAGTTTCCCAAGCAGCCTGTTAGTAAAAGAATTGCACCAAAATGTTATCCTTTCTATAAATGCTCATCTGAGGGAAGACTTAGCAGAATACTTCCAGTGCCTAATTAATTGCAGACACGTGAAAAATCACTTTGCATACTCCAGCTGAATACTTGCCAGCTGAAGCATTCTGAAATCACTGGTGAGCTTCTCATAATTATAACAATTTAAAAATAATTATAGATCTGAGTTATCAGTTGCCTCAATGTAGATAGCCAGTATCGTTAGAGATGCCCTGGTAGTGTGTCCAGGGCATCTGCATGAGCCTTGCAAGTGTGGCATTAGAGCAGTAGAAGACCTGTGCCCTGGTGGAGAAGTAGCTTGAGGCCAGTTGGGGTCCAGAAGGGCAACCTAAATGACACTGGATGCCTGTGTTTAGGTCAATGACCATGCTCTGACTGTCACATTTCCAAGCTGTTTGTTACAGTTGTGAAGGTTAGAAGCCAGTGAAAGCTGACACTTGCGTTTATTTGACTGGCATCAAAAGCCTCATCTTTACACTGAATATCTTGAGATATTTAATAATTCCTGCTGTTCAAAGCAACTGTTTCAGGAATGATAGACCAAAAAGCTGACCTTTCTGGAAAGTTTTCTGTAACTATTCTTGTGGTATATTCATCACATACTTGCATCTAAATCTTTAGTTTAAAATGAGAGAACAGTATTACAGATGTATTTCTGAATCAGGAATTAATGTAAATGGGTTTCAGATCCAATCCTACTGAGATCTTTTTCTGAACTGCATTTTAAACGTTCATGTGCTGTATGTTTCATGGCCAAGACAAAACCCGCTCTTCTGAATTTCAGGACTGACAAGATCTCTTAACTGCAAGGGCAAGATGAAAGTGCTTGTACCTCTGAAAATCTGTGTGTTTTATGGGGGACTGAGAATAAGCTTTTCCACTTTCAGGTTCTAATATACTCTACTGTATGGATACTCCTGCCTTCAAACTGTCAGTTTTTTAGATGACTCTTGGCTTTTGAAGTTTCCAGTGAAAACTGTTTCAATGTAAAAGAACAAGAATATCCATGATACGTTTAAAAACTCATGGACCTCCATCCTCTATCAGCCCTCTGGCATTCTGCTGAAAGGAGTATGACGGGGATGGAGATATTCACATTGAAAAGAAAACTAGTTTTTGCTTTGCAGCTTCTGCTTACAGCTGACTTTCAGGCAGACTTTGATATGTGGGGTGGACAGAAGAATCATGAGGGGGTTCAGGATCTATTTCTAGTTCTGATAAATGCATCTAAATTTTGCTCATGCTTTAACCAAAACCGAAATGAATGTTCAGTCAGTGACCAGTTCTGTGCTGTACTTCTTTTCCTTGATGAATTTTGTAATATGAATGTTATACCCTGCTACATCGCAGAATCCATCTCATGTTTACTAGTCAAGAGGCCAGTAGACTACCCTGAACTCCATTCATAGTTGGAGCATGCTACTCAGCTGAGTCACAGAATTTTTGGCTTCAGCACTTCTCATGCAGTGCACATACATCACACTAAAAGTTTTTCTTCCAAATTTCAGCCATCCAGACAGCCTCTGGCTCATAAGTTAAAAAAAAAAAAATAGTTAATTTGAAATCAAATTTTATTATACTGACATAGTCAGGCTTAGAGAAGAGTAGAGCTTGTTAATTCTATTTTTCCTTCTCAAGTAGCTAATATAAGGTGGCATAGTGTTATCCTCAATATAACTGATAATCATTATTCTTAATGCCATAAAATTGGCCTCATTTTAAACACTCATGGGCTTTGCCTTCAATAAAGAAGTAAGATAATAGTGATATTCCTTAAAGGATGTTTAGGAAATTCAATTAATATGGGGATAATCTTTTTAAAGGGTAAAATGTACCACATATTCAGCTCAAGGCCTTCAGTCACAGGGCTCTAATGAACTAACACTAGCACTTCTCTAAGAAACATTCTCTTTTATCTCTTAGAAGACGGTGTAGATTTGGCACTAAGCCAAGCAAGCTAGAAATGTAAATACCAATACAGTCACTAGGATATATTGAATACTTATTTTTTTATCTAGTAGACTTTTCAATTTCATGTTTGAAATTATTAAAGTGAAAAGTTTAATAATTCATCTTGAATGAAAGAGACATGTTGTTCAGCTTGGAAAGATGTACCTCGTTGTATATTTTTATTATTTTAAATTGCATCTTCCACATACCAAATCAAAGCATTTCATTAGGAAATGTCTGAAATAAAGTTTTTCAAGAAATGAAACCCTATTTTTTATTAACTTAATTAATATTTCACGAGTCTTGTAGCTGTATTTCCTGGCAAATAAGAAAACTGGGGAAGGTATTTAGGCACAGAAAAGTTTAGATAAATATTTCATGATATTTAAAAAAAAAAAAAGTGAACAAGATATGTCTCCAATTTGGAATTACACTTATAACAGATATCTTTTAGACTCAGAGATTCATCTGCTATTATCTGCTTCTTTGTGCATCTACACCCAGGGCACTTAGTATGCCCGAACTATAAGATGAGGAAGTTTTTTAAAAAAAGAAAGCAAATATTTGTTTTCACAATGGATTAGAGATAATCTGAGTGTGAATCCCAGACTCTGAAGCATTCAAGTTAACGAGGTCTTTTTGTTCTTCTTATTTAATGCATTATTCTCTTTATGCATTCTCTTTTCTTTGTTCTAATGCATTATTCTCAGCTGATAATCAGGTAAAGAGAAACACCTTTACCTTTGTATTTTAGAAATCATATTAAGCAGAGAAAAATATACTTAAGGTCTATCTTTGAGGATTTGGGCAATACTTTCACCTTTGACTTGACTAGCATTGGCTGCTCCACAATGGGTTTGGGTTGGTTTTTTTTTTATTATTGTTGGCACTTGATTAGTGCAGACCTCCTAATCCCACAGTATTTTATAAGAGAAAGAGGAGATTTAAAGCTTAAGGGTTTCAGTAGTTACCAAATGTAAGTAATGCTGGACATATAACAAAACATCATGCAGACCTCCATCTGCCTGCCCTTTCTATGGATCTGTTTACCAAGAGGATCTTACATATTTATTCTTTTAAACACTGTGAATTATACCTCAGAACTAATGCCAATCCATGATAATTCCCTTTAAATAACAAGTGACAAAAATGTCCAGAGTGAATCACTTATTTTTATCTAGAAATAGTCTCGGTAGCTGAAAAACATCAGGAAAAAATGTTTCTCTCTCCTAGTCGTTCCTTTCCAGAAGAATTTCACTTTAACATCATCACTAATACTAATTGCTTTTTACCTCTGTGCTTTTAAATGAATCATAATCTCTGTTAATAGGGCAGACTGCATGAATATATTTGGTTCCCCAGCAGCTGGTGCTAGCAGGGATGCTTGGAGAATTTCTGGGAGACACCAGGAGTGATCAGACATGGAGCCAGCACAGCCCTCAGAGCAGGCTGGACTGGGAGAAAACATGCCCAGGCAACATGGTGCAGCTGCACCCAGCTGCTCCTATGGCTTTTTGCCCGTACCTGTCCTCTGCACAAACAAAACAAAACAAAACAAAACAAAAACAAAACAAAACAAAACAAAACAAAACAAAAAAAAAAAGCCACAGAGCAGATGTGACCAAATGAATGGTGATCTGAAATAAGTTGTTACCTGAGGAAAAGTTACTGGCAGCTTAATTTTGCTGACATTAATTAAAGAACCAGCTATTACAGTGGAAAGTATGTGCATGCTAAAATTGCAAGGAATAAAAAAGAGATTTTATCATCAGAATGAATTATTTTCCAGTAAATCCATAGCTTCCTCTTTTGCCACACATAACTGCTATCCATGCTCTTCCAAAACCTTAATACATAAAAGGTGATACCTATGAAGTATTACTACTGCTTTTGTTTACCCCCAATTCTGCTGCTACTTTTTGGAAAGTGTTGGACTGAAAAGTTTGCTAAACCTGGTTAAACTTAGCCAGAATGCAAAGTGGGCTTCAACTAGACTCTCATCTTGGCCATCCTGACAGTATAATGTAAGCTTGTTGAAGAATGGGCAAAAAAAATATTTTCTGGCTTATATACTGTTGAATTTGAATTTCAAATGTGAGAATTAAAAGTCAGAAGAGAGGCTGTTCTTCCATTAAAGCTATCCTGTAAACTTTCACCAATCAGATTTTTATCACAATTTGATGGAAGCAAGCACTTGAAATAAAGATTTTACAGGTTCCCTGTCACTTGACTGATTTAACCTCTGAAGAATCACAAGTTCCTCCAAAGACATTGCTTTACTCATCAGCATAATTTTCTCTCTTGCCTCATTCACTCTTCAGGAACTGTTGCTCTAAGGTGATAAATTCTTGTTGGGAAATATTCAACACTTCAGATTTCATCTGTCCAGGCTGCAGAGACACAGTGTAATGCCACAGATCTTCCCAAATAGTGAGAAACTGGTCCCGTCCTAAAAAACCTTGAGTACCTTTCTACGCATCATATAGATAAGCGAATTAATGATCTGCAATAAATCTTACATGCATTCAACATCATTACCAGTAATTTTAGAATCAGTTTCTAAGTCTGCACTGGGTGAAGCCAAAGATCACCTTATCTGCCCTCATCACAAAGAGGGCCAAAGCACAGATGAACAGACTACTAGCATGCTGTTGGATAGTCATACAGAAGCTGGGATTTTGGGAGAAATTCCACCAGTAGTTCAGAGGAGGGATAGTTTCTATCTCCTTAACCATCACACCAGTTCCCCTTGTAAGTACCATGGAAAAGAGATGACTTATTTTATCAAACCATTTTTTGTTTGCTTGTGGTGTTAGACTAGCAATCTGCCTCACCCTAGTAACAAAACAAATTCAAGGGTAAGATGGAATTGCTCACTGTTCAGAGCCATTAATCCATTTCTTTTAGAAAGTGGGTTATGTGTTATAAAAGGAAGCCATTTTTAATAGAACTGCCCAACCAGAAATGGCAAAAAGTTACTTACTTATTCTTGGTAACTGATACTGAAAAACAGAAGACTGATAAAGGTGATTTCTGCATCTAGAATGGTTCAAGGACTTCTCTTTATTCCTCCCATTCCACGTTCTACAAGGTCAAATGCTTCTTATGTCTACTAAAAGAAGGGCTAATGAATGGAAAAAGCAGGAAATCAAAGAAATACAAGGAAGATACTTTACATGCTTTTTCGCTCCCTTTCTTCACTCCTGTTCTTCCCTCCCTGTCCTTCTCATCCACCACCCCAACAGCTTTGCGTGTTATTTTCTTCCAAGAGTTTTACATCTTAACCTCCTCTGTTTTCTGAGTGTATTTTTCATTGTAACTGAAATCAGTTACAGAATCACAGAGTGGGTCGGGTTGGAAGGGTCCACGGTGGGTTGTCTGGTCCAACCTCCCTGCTCAAGCAGAGTCATCCTAGAGCACATGGAACAGGATTTCATCCAAACAGTTCTTGAATATCTCCAGTGAGGGAGACTCTACAACTTCTCTGGGCAACCTAAGAACAGTGCCTGGTCACCCACACAGTAAAGAAGCTCTTTCTCACATTGAGGTGGAACTTTCTGTGCATCAGCTTCTGCCCATTGCCTCATGTCCTACTGCTTGGCACCACTGAGCAGAGCCTGGCTCCAGGCTTTTGACACCCTCCCTCCAGATATTTATACACATTTATGAGGTACCCTCTCGGTTGTCTCTTCTCGAGGTTGAACAGGCTCAACTCTCCAAACCTTTCCTCATAAAAGAGATGTTCCAATCCCTTAAACATCTTTGTAGCCCTTCACTGGACCAGCTCCAGGAGCTCCATGTCTGTCTTGTACTGAGGAGCCCAGAACTGGACATGTACCTTATTATCTTGCTTAAGCACTGGATCTAATGCTTGAGAAGCAGTTTGTTCTCCCACCCTTTCCTCAGATATAGAAGTGAGTACTTGAGTGTTTGGTTTTGAAAATTCATATACATTAACTAAGCAACATCATTAATGCTCATGTAAGAAGACAAGGTAAAAGAAATGAGCTTTCTATTTCAGATTGTAGGTGTCTGATACTCTTATTTAAATGTCAGAATGTGCCAGTCCTGTTCTCTGTAATGATGAGCTGTATCCATATTATTCCATTCCACCTGAGAAGTGTTGTCGGCTGTGTTTGACACCCTTGTAAACGAAATCTTTTGTTTCAGTGAGGAGACACCCTGAAGATGAAGGCTGTGACCTTCACTTGGTTCTGTACTGCACAAGGAACAATATAAAGCACAGCAACCAAACTTGACACATTTGCAGTGGCTGACAGTGATGCTGAGGAAAACATGCCTCTGTACCCTGCTTTACCTGGCATCCTTCAGTGCTATAGTTTCTTGTGGAGGTATCAGGCATTTCCATAGTCAGGGCCTGTGACGAATGAAGGCTTGAAAGCTGAAGGTGGACTATTAATCATAGGCAAGGTAGTCAGGTGTGCCAAAATTTTGCATGGATTTAACTAAACAGATTTTTGAATTAAGTCTGGAGCATATCAAGTATATTTTTCCTCATAGGTTTTCACTGTTTCAAATAAAGTGATTTTAATCTTAAATCTAAGCAGTGAAAGTGTGTTTTTAACGAAGACTGCATCTGCCGTTGCACTAGCATATTCATTGTTTTTAAAATTCCCTCTGCTTTCAGCTCAAATATTTAATTTCTACATGGCATTTTGTATTTTCTTTCCTTGCCATATTCTTGTGCTGTATCACCACTAGACTGAATCTTGAGTATTCATTAGTTCTGGAAAGCTATTACCTAGTCAATGACATACACATTTCTTTATCTAATGGACTGAAAAACAATTACATTTCTGATTTCCATTATTTTTGCTGGTTTTCAGTTAAGAAAGAGGGATCAGATTTTAAAAGAGAAAACTAAATGGAAGTCTCATTCATCTCAGTTCAAGTTTTATACTAGTCAAATTGCTGTACTTAAAACTAGGTTCAGGATTTCAGTATCATGAAAAGGCTCTAACCTCTCAACAAACTGTTTCTTTTCTTTATTCTTGTGTCAGATATCCCAGACAGGTCCATAAGGACTATATATCAGAGGAAAAAAGGCCCATCATGCTCTTCTTTCTGTTCAAAATTAAATATTTCTTGAATATTTCTATATTACTCTAGACATAATGCTCTAAGCTTATGCATAATTTCATAATTTATACATCATATGTCTTCTCATTTTCATGTTGTTTCATTTTATGTGAAGGGTTTGGATTAGTTCTATCAATCCTAATTGCAATGCTAAGTACAAAAATTAGGTACTATAAAATCACATGCAATGAATATAAGCCCTCTTCCTCAATCTGTCAGTTGAAACTTAAATATTTGAATCCATTTCTGATTCTGATCATACTATAACTTGCCCAGTTAAAATATATTATGGCAGCTCCTCAGTGAGTAATAGTGCAGTACAGTGTTGCTTTAGATGGCTCTGCTTTTCCATGAAAAAGAGTACCTTGCTCACTCCCTTGCTCTCAGTTGCAGGGTGGGTTGGTGTGTATTTATCTCAAGATTTTTTTTAAGCTTATCTTAAGATAAACCAGCCATTTAAAGACAAGAATATACTATCTATGAATGTCATACTTAAATCCAGAGTTGGTGGTTTTCTTCCATGTGCAAAGCCGAGAAATAAAAGAAAGAGGAATTAGAAAGGGGAAAGGGTCTCAAGGTGCTGCTAGAACTGAACATGAAATTTCTCTCTGACCCTGCTAGAATCTGTTGGCTTCTCAATTTAAACACATGGGTACATCATCTCCCTGACAATAGGGCAAGAGTTGGAAATGGACTTCGCCTCTTCCCTCCCTTTCCACCTGTGTTGCTGCTAATCTAAGGAAAAGGTGCAGAGTAGAAAGGATACAAAGTACCCTAGGAAGAAAAGCTGCAGACAACATATTTTGTATATTTTCAAATAGCAGCATTTGGAAAGTAGCAGTCTTACGACTTTGTGTAGTGTTATGCAGTGTGTCTCTAAACACAGGGCTTTCAACTCAAGTGCCAATTTCCTCTTTGCACCTTTTGATTTTAGTGAGCCTTTGAGCTCTCAATAAGCCTTTCTTTTACTTCTTGGCAGTAGGCTGTTAAATGTGGGATCACTTTTATTTTAGTAATTTTTATTACTACATTAAGGTTATATGAAGAAATCTTCAGTTCAGTTCCGTTTCAGTTTTAGGACTTTTTTTTTTTTTTTGTAAAGTCCTTTTATTAAAGCCCCATATTAAAGCATTTATTAAGGCGCTTTAAAGTAATGAGTAACTAACTTTAAATAGGAAACCAGAAAGCAATATCTTCTGGAAAATGTAAATGGGATTTAAATGGTCCTTATAATGAATAACCAGATAGAGAGATCAAGAACCTTGCAAAATCTGAACTGTTTATCAAAATGTATTTAGTTTCAAGGGGGCAAATGGAGCTTTTCCAGCATTTGAATGGTTAAAAATTATGGAGCAAATGCTTTTCCCTATGGTAGAAACATTGTCCCATTTACCTCAGCTCAGTTATTCCTGTGGGGATTAATTTATTTGTAATGCAGAAAGTGTTCTTGGTAGAATGATTAGCTTTTCAGGGAACATAGCTTAGACCTCTTTGGAGCCTATGTAATTAAAACTGAGGAAATAGGTTCATCACTACTGCTGCTATTTCATTACTGGGTAATCATTTATATCTAAACACACTGCTCTTCAGAGAATGACTGTCTGTGGTCAGATATGCTAATTTGCCTCTCATTTGCATTGCAGTGTGTTTAGCAGCATACTTTTAAGATGGGCAAATAAGTATAGTGGGATTTTTCATTCTGTTGTGTTACTAAGACATCGGTTCGGTTTACAAAATTTGGGGTGTAATAAGTGCCCCAAACCATTTCATCAGATTCTAAAAAGAGACCCTTGAACAAAGAGATCACAAGGGACATATGTTTTCTGCTTTTTAGAGTTTGTATATCAGAGGAGAGGCTTTGAAGTAGAAGGGAAGTAGCTAAAGAGTTTAGGTCCCTCCAGGTACTTCCTTAAGTTGTGAATTTTTTAAGTAATGCAGGACTTCAGTTACAAGTATCTTCCTAAATCCAGTGGCAGGGGAGTTTGGCTTTGGCCAGATGCTGTAAGTCACAACTAATATCCACTTTTAGAAATAAAAGACAACACTTCCTGAGATAGCTACAAACCTGAGGTTTATGGTCTTTGCTACAAGTTTGGAGGATGTGAGTAGTTTAAAGAGACTGAAAGGGGAGTTAGCACTTTGTTTAGAACCTTTTATTCATACACTGAAGTCTTTTTACCTAAAGGACGTTCTCTTCTTTGCTGTAATATTGTATGTCTGCTGTGACTCTGGCATTATATAAATAGAATTTAGTACTCATGATCCTTACAACCCTTAATCTCGGCTAAAATAGCCGGCTTCACTGAATTAAAAAAAAATAATTTTGTACTGAAAAATGCAATACAAACATAGGAGGACACAAGAGTAAGAATTGTATTTCCATTGCAAGAGGCGTAAAGGCATTGAAAGGCTTGCTTTTTGCTGTTTTCCAGTATAGTGCAAGACTTCAGATACCTTCTTCATAAAATTACTGATTCTCTTCTGAGAAAAACAGGGCCTAATAGCAATTTTTAATAT
The DNA here is from genome assembly GCF_029207755.1 of Chamaea fasciata. Lineage (NCBI taxonomy): Eukaryota > Metazoa > Chordata > Aves > Passeriformes > Sylviidae > Chamaea > Chamaea fasciata. The sequence continues at coordinate 32,685,679 of NW_027094086.1, read as the reverse complement.
GTGGCTAGTCAGTAATCTGTCCTAAGCAACTATGGAGTCAACTTTCACCAGAACTTCTGCCACACCAGACTCAGATTTGTTGATCCCACTGGAAGTTTCTCATTTCCCTAGTGGTCCTCTCATAGCGATTTCTCACCTTCAAGAATACCTGCCTGCCACGGAGCAAAAGGGCAGCTGGTAGCAGGAGGAAAAGAAGAGACAAAAGAGTCAGTGACAAACATTTCCTTTAAAGAAACCAGAAGATGCTTTCTTATTGCAGTCCTGTAAGGGAAATAGCAAGCAGGTAATCTGGTCTAACAGATGAGGCAGAGGCTAAAAACTGCCAGGTTAGAAACGAGGTTTCCTGTACTTTTTTTTTTTTTTTTAAAGCTAACAGGATACCATGATTTAGCTAAAGAAGCAAATCTGATTATACAAAGTAGCTGAGAATCTGTTGCACCCACTAAGTAAATGAAAGCTGTGGTTTCTTACAATAGCACACTTCCCACCACCTTCACTAAATAATCCCAAAATGTATGTGCATAACTGGCCCAGAGCTTTGAATTGCACTTTGGAGGTGAAGAGGACTCTTGCTAATGAGCTGGTTCATGCAATCTTGCATTACTTGTGGTTTTTGTCTTTCAAGCAATTATCTCTCTTCTCCACTCCGCTGAATGGTGGTACTTGCTGATGGAAAACTGAGGAGGTGGATATTAAGGCTGTTAAGGAACCTTAGTAAACAAGAAGATTAAAACTCTCAATTTCATTTCAGACATGTGAGCAGCAAAAAACTGCTACTTGAAAATTTTGGACACTGAGGATTTGATTCCTTGCTGAAGCAAGAATAATTGAAGGAAGAGCAAAAAATTACTATTATCGTCTGAGCAACAGAGAGCCTATTCTATTGAAAGACACTAAAGGAGTTGCAGGGCTTCCAAAAGCCTTGCTTAACCTTCCAAACTGAGGGCTATCTGTATAGAAATAACAGAAGTAAATATCAGTAGATGTAGCAGGTGATCATGTTCTATGACTTTGGAGGTGTTTCAGTTCTGTAGCTGGGGTTTCTTCTTCCCTGTGAAAGTCCATTCAAATCAGTCACCCACTTCTCAGTGGCTTAAATGCTATCTGAATCAGATACTGAAGTTTTTTCTCCTCTTTCCTTCACTTCCATTTTACTAACTTCTATTTTATACAGAAATAAATGTGTGACACTCATTAATAAAAACACATGAATGTCCACTCTTTTTCTTGTTAACACAAAAGCTGGTCTTCACAATATTCCACTACTTATAGGAAAAGTTGTATCTAAAGAATTTTTTTCTGAAACTTTAGGTCAAGCAAGTCTGTAGAAATGCTGGGAGTCAGCAGTAAGTGTGCACTTAGTGCTGGTGCAAGAGGAGAATACGGTGTGGCTGGGCTGGTCTTCCTCAGCAGAGATAGTCACAAAAACATTCACTCTTGCAAGTCAAAGCTCCTCATAATTTATTTTCACAAATAAAGCTACAGATTAAACCATTGGTTCCCTCTGCATCTTGTAAAGACATAAGGGGTCTTTCACTGCTAATGATTTGGAAGTACTTCAGCACTATTAGCATGGAAGACATAAGATTAAATAGAAACTCTGCTAGATTTTTCACCTGTAAAGCAGCAGTATTTAGCTTCATGAAATTGTTCTCCTATACAACTAAGCACACCCAGGAAGAAGGTAGCAGTGCTTTTCTGAATGCTTGGAACCCACCCTGGGGTCCTGATCAATGGCCAGAAGCTATCCATTAACTGCATGAGCTCTGCCTTAAGGTAAGGAATGATAAAGACCAGATGTGGAAAAAGAGAGTAGCCTAAAATTTCAAACTATATATATACATACTGAAGAATTTAATGTTAGCTTCTCCTCTTCTGTGAAAAGCAGTGATTCACCAGAAATCTACAGGTTATCACAGTACAGAAATTGGCCCATTTTCAGTCAGGTAAGCACTGTAACTCCTTATTTAGAGCTAATGTCATTGATTTAAGCTTGTCTGGGCCTGTGTTTTCCAAACATAGCTTGATTTTTGAAAAACATATTAAACAACCCCCTAAGTACCTAAATAGAATGACTGCATTTAGAAGGAAGATTAAAGAAATGCAACTTATTGGCAAAGATCACATGGCTTGTTCTTAGCCATTAGGGTAGAAAAACAACAGACTGGATGCCTGCCAGTCCTAGAAGTGTGGAAAATTAGATGCCATTTTGCACACAAATCAATACAGTAAGTGGGAAGTCTTAGGTCTCCCCAACTGTCTGCAAATCTAGCTGCTAATTGACTCAATTAATCTCTGATCCTGTTTCCACAAAATTATATGCTTAGAATAAGGAGAGACAGGCAGTGTTGTAGATGATTAGACAATATTCCTTTAATGAGCCTTGCTCAGCCATGAGCAGTTAACTGACCATTAATCTTCAGAAGGAAGGAAACCGGCTCTGCACTGACAGCAAAAAGAATAAAAAACTTTGTCAACAAAGAAGCCTTTTAAAGAACTGCTAAAAAAAAAAGTGATGAGATGCACTGGTGATTATTATAATCATTATCCATCTGTGCCAGGTCCTTCACTAAAATCCACCTTCATTCCTTATGCAGGCCAAGAATTCTACACAGATTTGCTTCCAGAAGCTATTAATGCTGCCTGACTCTTTTCTGAATGCTTTATGCTCCAAATACAAGATGTGGCAATGGGAGATACTCTGAGAAACAGTTTAATTGTCAAAATTTGAAAATAGAGTCAGCATCAAGAACTGTTCCTGCACATGCAAACTGTGAAACAAAGGTGAAGATGAGAATGAAAATACCACACATTTGCTTGGAAATTAGCTATACACTAAAAGTGGATCAGGATTGCCTCTTCTTTTTATATACACAAACAAACCCTGGCATCTTATTGTATTTACTTATGGAGGTATGGAGGACAGAGAAGGAACTACTACAGCAAGGCAAAGGACAGTTAAGGGTAATTGTAATAGGATTTCTATATATAGAAAGGATGTGAAGCCACTTTTAGCACTTACTCATTCTTTCCTGGTACAGGATGACAAACTGTCTGATGTTTCTTCAACAGTATTTTAGAACAGAACCATTTTTAGGCTTTAGTAAATTATTAGCTTATTGAATGTCATGCATTAGGTACTAGGGCACTAAAACAAACAAATCATATATATGAGGCTGAACTTTAAAACCTCAAGAAAAAGAGCCTTAAAGAACAGAGGTAGAAAGAGAGAGGTAAAACAAGATTTCTGTACAGACTCTTGTTTCTGTTGGACAATTTTGGTAATTAAGTTATTTATATATTTGCTCTGAACTGCTTAAAATGTGTCCTTCCACTAAACTTACCCAGGTTATAGCCTGATCATTGGCTGTTCACAGTAATGAATACCTAGGGGCAGATAGTGATGTTAGAAAACTTAGTATGGAGAGTTTCTGTGCACATCAGCTAGGGGCTAGGTGATGCAGCTAGGGATTAGGTGATTTTTATTTATCACTTGTGTAGCTCCAGGAATATGCATGGAGTTTTCCATAACAAAGGGAAAGGTCAATTGCTGATCTGAACAGACTAAAATTGTAATGAGGCATAGCACCCTAAAGCCATGATAAAGCACAGGAGAACAGAGCACAGGAGGAAAAGAGTTTCACTGGTGTCAGTGCACAGTAATATGCAGCTTACAGACTACTTTTTCACACAAAAACATACAGAAATGCATTGGCTAATGTGCTTGTGAACACTTCTTAGCAGTGGAGGGAACCATCCAAGGGAATACTCAAAAGACCTGAAGGGTAGTAATTTATCATTGTATTATACTATGGAGGATGATGCTTCTGATTCCTGAAGATGTGAAAAACATAGTTTATCAGTTTGGCAACTCACTCCTTGCTGCAGGTGTGCTTAGTGCAAGTCTGGAGGAAACAAAGTCTGAGCCAGCAAATGTACATGCTGTTAAACAGCAAAGTTACTCTGTGAAACTCTAATGTTAGCTGTGCATGCCTGTCCTTTCCATGACACTGTTTCAGGACTGTTAATATTACACTATTTATTTGTGCTTTTGAATAGCAAACCATGTGACACATTTGATTTGCAGGGACTCTCAAAATAGAATAGACTTCAATCAATTACATATAAATCGTATGAAATACCTCTTTGATGTGAGTAATAATGTGCCATGTCAGTCTCTTTCTTGTGTTTGTAACGAGTCATGCTTTAGTTTCAGACCTTCACAGGACCATAAGTTGCATTAAACGGTACCTGCCACTCTGCACAGGTTTTCTGGCAGAAAAAAAATTTGCCCTTGCACAGATGTGAGCTGTACATGTGCACTGAAATTATACATAGACAACCCTGATCATCAGGCAAAAGCCTGAGGAAACATTCTCATTCATGACTGCTCACTTTGACTTGTAACCACAATAGATGATGAAAAAACATTCAAATATTTGTGGTCTTCTTTTGCTCTATCTTATCAGTAGTCTTCCAAAGTCACACACACACACACATATGCATTTACATATGTGAAAACACCCACATTCACCCAGTTCACTGGCTGCCCAATATCCCTTCCCTTCCCTTCCCTTCCCTTCCCTTCCCTTCCCTTCCCTTCCCTTCCCTTCCCTTCCCTTCCCTTCCCTTCCCTTCCCTTCCCTTCCCTTCCCTTCCCTTCCCTTCCCTTCCCTTCCCTTCCCTTCCCTTCCCTTCCCTTCCCTTCCCTTCCCTTCCCTTCCCTTCCCTTCCCTTCCCTTCCCTTCCCTTCCCTTCCCTTCCCTTCCCTTCCCTTCCCTTCCCATTATTTAAAGAGTTTTTCATTCAAAACAGAGAAGACAACATAGGATTCATGCAACACTTTCCTCTGCTTTCCTTCAGAAAATTCCTTGGGGGAAAAAAAAAAAAAGAAAGAAAAAAATCAAACAAACATACAAACAAAATATCCCAACCAAACAAAAAAATAAGCCTGTATTGTCTCTAGTTAATTTACCACTTCCTTCCCATGGGGACTGGCCTCTGCCATGCTGCATTACAGTCTCATGACATAGCTCAGTATTTCATATCTGAGGTGTACTATGGGGCATGAAAGTATTAGATACCTCCTGTTTTTGAAACAAGCAACCAAGAGAAGGGTGAGGGTGTTTTCACTGAAGGATAAAGGTGTTTTCTCCTGGTTATTTGAAAAAGAGTCAAAAACCAGGCAAGATAAATGACAACTGTGAAAAACCTTTCTTCAAAGGTTCTGATTGATTTGATGGGATTTTTCTACCACACACCCTAATAAAGTTTGGAAATAGATGTGAGCATAATGACATAGATTTCAAAGTGAAACACAGCATTATGTTTTGTAAAGGTAATTTTTTCATGTTTTTGCCAAATTTTGTCACTAAGAATTTGCTTTTAAACCATCAAAAGAAACATACATGTACAATAATGACAAATTAAATCTACAGCTGAAGGTGGAATTTTTTTTCCTTTTGAAGCTGAATTTATTGCTTTGAAAGACATAAGATTGATGGATCTTGAAGTGCCCTATTTATTCATAGAACAAGTGACAAGTTTCCCTTCATTGCAGCTTTCTTCAGATTCTCAAAAAGAGCAGCCCCACAAATCTACTTACAGCAATGATAAATATTTAAGACACAAGGTCGGAAATATACTGTAATTTGTCTGGTGACAGTGTTCTATTCCAGTAGCTTTTTATCTTTCATAGAGATGAATAATGACCTTGGGGCTTTAGGTATGGGCTGTAGAGTGACAGTCCTGTGATGCAAATATATCCAGAGGCTCAGGAAATCAAGCATTTGCTCCAGCCAATGGCAAGGAAGATAATTTCTAAGTCCATATGGTAGGGGGGGAATATATTGCACCAATGACCGTTCAGAAACGTCATTTATATATTTTGCTAACATGTAGTTGCTAAATGGAGATATTCAGTGAATACAGTGGTAAGCAAGTAGCTTTTAGCCCTGCTTCAAAAGCAGGGTGCTATAATCAAGCCCCCAGTTTTCCCAGCAGGTCTTCTGTTTTTATCTCAAAGAAAAAAAAACATATTGTTCTAAAATATGCCATCTTTCTGCCCCAGCGTATTTCCTGCTATTTTTTTCTGTTTTAAGCCTCAACTGTTCATAGCTCATACTGGTCTCTGCCCTTCAACAGAGTCAATCCCTCTGCTCATCCCATGCCACATTAGTAGCTGTTATCTGCTGGCATTAGCTACAGTTTCTGGACAACAGGGCTGAAGGGGAAAAGCTTCCTGTGTCTGTGCAGAAGCTGAGCACCCCACTCCTTCCTCCTGTGCCTGTGCACTCAGTGAACCCCACTGTGTGTCAGCACAGTTCCCCCAGCTCCCTGCCACTGCAAATGTCTGCTTTCAGTGGATTTCCTTGTGACTTTCTAAGTATCCCTTTAGATATGACCTCTAAATCTTTTTTGAGGTTTGGCTATCAGTGATTTATTTCTATCACATCAATAAAACATAAAAATGAGCATGCAGAAGTTTCTTGTGTTATGATGGAAGTTTGTTCCCTTGTTTAAACTTAGAAAACCTCTAAATAAATTGGAGGTATTTTCTGGCAAAGAGATTTCTCCTTGCCTGATATAATATATTCTCCTTACAATTTTCAGGTAACAACAGTGAGAGAAAGGTGTCTGTAAAAGAGAAAATTTGTTAGCAATCAGGCTAGCACAGCATGGAAAAAAAATTAAAAAAGAGTCTTAGAAAATCCCAAACAATAAGTGTTTCCCAAGTATTCTTTTTTATTATAATTGTGTTTCATTCTTATTTTCACTATGGCCATTCTCAGTTCCAGGAAACCTGTTCAATTCCTACTCATTTTTTGAATTGTTTCATTACAACATGTGTTTCTATTTATTGTCTCTATTACCACTTAACACACACACACACACACACACACACAAGCAATTGTGCTCTTCAGATGCAATTTATAGTTATGATAATTTTACTGTGGCTTTTTACTTTCTCAGCTAAGATCAATTTCTGCCTTATCTAGCAAGTCAGAATGTGTGACTTTCAGTACTTTGTGGTAACAAGATATTCTTCTATATGGAACATAAAACTGGTCTTCAGAGTGGAAATTTTTCAACAGTAAAATAAAACAAAAAATTACGGCAACTGTTTCTGTGGGTTAAATTATTTATTTATGAGCCACTCCATGCCTTTTCTCTGTTTATTGGGGGAATTCTGAAAAATAGTAGGAGTTATTGTTGCATGTACAGAACTTGTTGGTTTTAATCTAGTTAGTTCAGGGCTAGTAGCATTGAAGTAGTGGTACGTGATTAGATTTACCAAAGAGTTATTCCTTCAAAGCTGCTGCATATCCTGAGGTTTCTAGTCCCACATCTTCACCACAATGAATGGAGTCATCTGCAAATGCAAATCTCTGCTGGTAGGGAAAAAAATAAGCCAGAACTTTTTCTGGCTAATGGCTCTAAAAATAATGAGCCTAGAACTTGAATGCCAAAGAAAACTATTTCTAACCCATCCATTACTAGTGAAAGACTATACAATTCACATTATCAGCATTGAAGCTGCCTGAGCCAACACAGAGGGTCTTTACTGATAAGATCGACCATCAGCAATACAAGATCTGTGAGAACCCTGGGATGCTCTGGAAAAGGAGGAATTCACCCTCCGTGGAGGAGAATCAGATTAAGAAACACTTAAACAAACTGGGCATTCACAAATTTATAGGATCTGATGGGATAAACCCACAAGTGATGAGGGGCCAGGTGATACCACCACAAGGCCACGTGCAGTTATCTTTGAAAAGCTGTGGCGGTCAAGAGCAGCTCATGTGAGCTGGAAGAAAGCAAATGTCACTCATAACTTCAAAAAGGGCAAGGAGAAAATACAGACTGGTCAGTCATACCTCAATCCCTGGGAAGGTCATGGAACAAATCATCCTGGAAGCTGTTTCCAGCTATATTAAAGACATGAAGGTGACTAAGAGATGGATTTACTAATGGGAAAATCATGCTTAACTAACCTGATACCTTTCTGTAATAACATGGCTCTCTTGGTGGATATGAGGAGATCAGTGAATGTTAATAAGTCTTTTCACTCTGCCCATTATAACGTTCTCTCAGACAAATTGATTAAATACAAATTAGGTAGGTGGGCAGTGAAGTGCTCTGAAAACTATTTGAACTGACAGGCTCAAAGGATTGTAAATAGCATTTTGGGAAGGAGCTAATAGTAGAATCCACTGTACACTCTAGCCTGAGGATGAATAGTATGGAATACCCCTCTGAATAATACAGAATTCTCTTGCAGTTAAAAAGTGAACTTTACTCTTCCCAGATATATTACCATACATATTAGCCTGTATTGTGTTATATTATATTATACACAGGCTAAGAGAAGGTTAAAATATTGTGCTTATTATTTAATCTTAATTTCTTTACAGAATCACACATAAATTATTGATTTTATGAAGTATCAGGGAATATCATGAACATCAGAACTCAGATTCATTCCACCTAGACTTCACACACTTAACTTTGATGAACTCATTTAAAAGTGCTGTCACAATGTCATCCCACTAAAATCAGACTAGAGGAAAGATGGGCACTCTTCCTTTTGTGCCTGAGCATATGCAAGTACCCCAGAATGTGATGTTCTGCACATCCTGAGTCAGCCTTGTTTTCAAGGATTTGGGTATTTACTGTGCATTGGAACATATCACCTTGTGATGGATCTGTTAAACACTTGTGCAGAGATTCATCTGCCTGAGACAAAGCAGTAGTTAAATTGGGAAGGTGGAATGTGACCATTCCAACAGGAGACTCAGATCACAAGTGACAGTGATGCAATACCCCCAGAAATATTCTCATATTTTGTCCAGGCACTTAAAGCTCAATTCATAGTTTGCTCTGGAAAGTCAGAAATTTACTGCTTGAAATTTGTTTAGAGAAGCTTTTCCTCTAAATTAAAATCATATTTGTAATGTATATCTGACATTTTGGTTTCTAAACAAAATACTTTTACCATTAAAACAGAAGAGAGGCATGGAGGAAATATTTATTCATTTTCATTTCTCTCGAAATTTTGCTTAGTAAGTCCTTGCCCATCTGTTCTAGTGATCAGTATTTATGATATATAATGAACTTTAAATCATTGGTGAAGTATCTCCAGGATTCATCCTGTATTCTGTAGATACTCCTAATTTTGACATATTGATGTTATGTGGTTAATTCTTCTAATACACAGGTCAGTCTAAAAGTGCTTTCATTTTGCTTTTTCTTTGCTTTTGAAGAAAAGGTCTAGTGTAGGGTCCAGCAATACTTTAATTCTTTTCTTCTTTCTCTTAAGTCTGTTAACGCTTGGCTTTGTTAAATGGATATAAATCATAGCACAGTATTACAATAAAAACGTTTCTGTGTAACTGAATTTTGAACTGAACTGACTGTCTTAGATACTCTCCATTTCATCTTACAAAGAGAACTGTTGAAATGAGATCAGGTTGGTGAAGGAAATCAAGAAATACTGTGAATTGATATAAAAAAAAAATTTCAAAGGACCCTGGAGAAGGGTGTTCCAGGTATTTCATCATATTGAATGAACAAAAAATCACTTTGTATGCACTTGGTACACAAGTATCTACCTGAAATCCTCAGCGCCCATGGAGTATTAACATGGTGCATAAGCACTTCCATTGTTATTTTTGAGCTTTCCTTCTTGCCACTCTCCATTGGTGCAATTCTTGCAGAAATTGGTGGGAACTGAGAACTAATATATGGAAAATTAAAGTCTTGGACAGAGCAGTATGCACTAAAAATAGAAAGGAACCCAAAATAACGCAATGCAAAAAAGATATGCAAAAAATTGTATTTTTCCATAATTTCCAGCACAGTTCAAATGTCTCCTAGCTGTATGCTCTTAATTACTTTAAAAAGCACTAGCAATCCAAATTAAACTCCAGGAATATCGTGTTTGATTCAGGCTTCCAGAGCAACATAAATTCATTAAATCTTCCACACCAATCCGCTTTGTTACTTTTGGCATATCTACAATTTTTTTGTGTAATAACACATTGCATAAAAGGTTTAGTAAATTGAATTTAGCACTATGCCAGCAGTGTGGCCTGCAACCCTAAATGCTCCTGAATTAAGCCTTATTCTTTCAGATTTGTAGATATTTAACAGGGATCTCTCTAGGCATAAGTGTACATACTTGCATACATATATATGTAGATGTGTGTGGGGGGGTAAATATATGTGTGTATATATCTAATATAAATGAATGCTGACAGGTGTTGCATTTGAAATATAAGTGAAGCTTTAGTCCTTTGTCACTTCAAAAACCATACAAAATGAGATGAAGAAAGAACACCCAACTTCATAACCAGTTTCAGCTTTTGAAAATAATGTTAGAATTGTATTGGGAGGATACTTAGGAGGAGAGCAAAAAGAATTCATTCCACTACATGGAACATAAATGAATTAAAAATGTATTTTCACCATCTGCTGCTCTCATGAAATCTCGAGATTTGTAAATGGCAGTTTTGAGTAAGAGTAAATCTGAGATTTGGTGGCTCTTCTTCAGAGAGTGTAATCTTGAGACAATGTTCTTCTGTTTGTTTTAGAGGTACACTTTTTACATTTTTGATTACTCAAAGTACCTAAAAGTCTGCAAGCGGTAAGTAGTCTGAGCAGATATCTTTGTCCTCCTCATCTGTACAGTACATAAATATATGAACAGCTGTGGAGAGTTGGAAGAGTATCTTTGTAAGAGAGAGTTCAAATGTTAATTGTAGGTAGTCATAGCCAATACTCCAGTTTCTTGCTCGAGATTCAAATGTTCCCTATCACTGCAAAATATTATCCCTTACAATTGTAAGCAAATGTCTTTTAAAATAAGGCTCACACCAGGGGAATTATTTTACTCTCTTATGAGAGGCTACCACATAATCTGCTATGTGAAGTGGCTCATTATATATAAAGTTTTTGCTTCTGTGCTGCAAGACCTCCTGCATGTGTCCTGGAGAGATTCTGCTCATTGTTCTGAACTGAATAGTTTTATTAAAATGTTGCAAAACACAAAGGGTTCTGGAAGTCCCCAGCTTTATTTTTCTCATGTACCACTTCTGTGGTAATGCTGGGAGCAATGACAGCAGTTCCCAGTCACATTTCTGCTCAGAATGAAGCAATTGGCTTCCTAGGAATTATTTATGCATCTTTCATGGCAGTTAAGTGTTAAGCAGTTTAAGAATCCCTGGTTCAAGCAAAGGGATTTTACTACTGTTCATAAACCAGACATATTATTTTTGCTGTTGTTTTATTGTTGCATTGTGTTGATGTTTTATTGCTGTATTCCTAACCAAGCAGCATGTTTGCATCCAAGAACTGTTTTTAAAGTAGGATAATCAAACCTAAAAATGTGCTAAAGGGAAACCAATACAAGTCCTGCTCCAAGTGAGAGATAACTTTGACAGCTGTGGGGGATACAGAAAGAAGAAGGTTCTTGATGAAAGTGGTCGAAATGCAACCTTCCCTAGACCTTGAAGTAGCATATTTCATGGGCTATAATGCAGTCCAGATAATTTGGGATTTTGTGCCTGCTCCAGAGAGAAACTAGCAGAGAAAATCTGCTTAAGTGGCCATCAATATTTAATAAACTTTATGGCATCTGTCAACCAGATGAGTTTCAGGAACATCTGTTCCCTGAGTTGATATTCATTTTGGTTTATCAATATGAGGTATGGATCAGATACCAATACTATTGGTTCACCCTTCAACACTATAAATAACCCTGCGTGCAAGCAATTGCTTAAGCTCTCAGCAGTAACATATGTGACCCTGTAAAGATTTGACCTCTTGTCTATCAGCACAGTGTCAGCTGTTCTCATGTGTTTCAACTCAGCATTTTGAAGATCAGCTGTAAAACCCATTAATAGGGCATTTATACTGAAAGGACTCAGAAGTTCCTTTCCTGATTGCATTAAGGGAATTGAGGTTTCTGCTTGTGCAGATGACGTAGTTAAGACAGATAACCAGAGATACCTGCACATACCAGTTATTTCTTCATCTAAATTGCTGAAGTGGAAGCTTATAAACTGGTAAACAGGAATTGTAATATACTTATAAAATATACTGAGATGGTGGCTCAGTGAAAAAAACTAATAATAGTCAGTCTTCCAACTTCACAGACTAGTGGAGCGCAAAGAAAAAAATAATTTTTTTTTCATTTCAAGGTTCCTAATAGGCTTTTCTTCAAATGGCATCCTTTCACCTCTTTTCTGGCATGGAAGATGTATAAAATAAATATATTAGTCATGTTTTCATGGTTTTGGCAGAACTTCTGCAAACAAGTGTCTTTCAGGAGGGAAAAGAAGGGAAATTCAATGATTTGTTGGAAATAATATATGATATTTGTTAGAGATGTCAGACTAAGTGAACAGAATTAATATGAGCCACTCCAAGCAATTGAGCTATAAAAACTCTGGGCCTCTAAACCAATTTACTCATCTCAAATCTTGCCCTTATCTTCGAGGATTGTATTTATTTCACTATGATGAAATGAAAACTGTTAATAATGTGATAACACGATTCTCATTCAATCTAAGGAATTTTTTTTGCCTTTCTTACTGTTGCAAAAAGTTCTTACATTTATAAATCATATGCAAAAATAAATTGTCATAGAAAATAATAAATTGTGTTCTTTAACCACCTAAAGAGCACTTGTTGCTACATAATGTCCTGAACTCACAAAGGCCCCCATTCCTTGTAAAGACACTCATGTAAAAATATATAAAGTAAATAAGATGTGATGTCAAGCTTCAAATGGTAAAGACAGTGTCCCTGTCTTCCTATCTTCCCATTTTATTTTTTGTGTTCATCTAGTACCAAGATTAATCTAGAGGCAGATAAGAGTCTGCCAATTGTCTGGAAAGAGCCCACTTTGAAGGGAATGACATTCTTCCAGCAATGCAATGCAAACATTAGTAAATGATTAATTATAAGGAAAACAAGTGATCCAATGCCCCAAGGTCATGTCATGTGGATGGGTACTTTGGAGAGGCAGCACACCTGTGGTTACTGCTGACTGTTGGTCCAGTGTGTTATCATTTCCAGAATCATTTAAGAATTGATAATATCTGTGCAGCAAGACTGCACAGACTATGACTATGGCGAGCAAACCCTGAGTGCCTGTGTGGCTGTACATGACCAACAATGACCCACCCCACCTTGCATTCCCACATAAGAAAGAGTGCCAGCAAGATGCTGTGATTTAAATGGGAACTGATCTCTGAAAGTTCATCGAATGTGAGACATAATTAATTGATCATTGTAAGACCAATGTAATGTTGGCAGCTACTGTACAGTAGTTTTTATGTTTAAGTTTTATACAACAGGAAATTTATAGCTAAGAAATGTGAGGTCATAGGCATGATATTCCACAGTCTTCCCCAGGAGCTCTTTGCCATTTCTCTCAAAAATTACACAGATTATATCTAGAAAAGCCACTTGGCTTTCAATTTCAAGGTCTACCTGCAAATTTTGACAACTCACAGGTCATCAAAGCTTAAGGCATGCAGAACAACAAATTCCTTTCATACCTTTATTCCTGTAAAACTCCTGATATGCTTTATAAATACTAGAAATTCTATATAAAGTATCTATGCCTATGTGTTTGATGCTTCTTTTCTTTTTCTGTGATGTGATAAATATTACTGGAAGAAAAAATTAATGATAACTGTTGAGCCAGATTTCTCACTGAAAAAAAAAATCATACAGTCACTAAATTTGTGTTTAAAATTATACTACTACTACTATAATTCTACCATGTCAATTTTTTTAGTATTTTAGTATGAACCAATGGGGTTCTTACATTTAGGATTACTGTGGCGATCAGATTTTGAAGCATATCTTGATGTATAAATTACTGATCAAAAATGGTTGCTGATAGTATGCACAAGCATATTCTCTGCAAAAGTCCCCAGTAATTACTGTATAGAGTGCAGGAAAAGAAAACATGAGAAAAGCTAAAGGGTCATTCATTTGAGCTACTTTGAGACACATCAGACCGAGGCAGGATTTTAGTTCCTGACTCCTGCTTTACATGGGGGTTTGACTCCTGAAGTCGTGAGGATATTCCAAGTGAGTTCTGTGCATTTGGGTAAGGATTTGTGCACTGCAGAAAATATGCTAGGCCAGGTAAAGTGAATTCATTCACAGCACACACACAGCGTGCTGCAGTTTAATCCCTTGTCACCAATGGGCCAATGTTTACGTTGCTTAAGTGCTAATATGCTAATTCCAACTTCTGGTATCAAGAGGTTAATATGATGCCTCTGCTCTAGTAATTATTGCTTAAGACTGACTGGCACATTAATGGAAAATTGATGAAACTCTTTAGGAATTGTAACACCCTCTGGAAAAAAATATGCAATTCATTCCTAAAGTAAATCTGATAAGCAAATAATTTAAGTCATTTGTCAAAATCAAAAGCAATTGGCAACTCCAAAATAAATATTGCTTTTCTTTCCAGCTACAAAGTTAAACACTAAATGAATTTTAATAAAAATCCAATGCCTTGTAATGGAGAAGGGACCGTACCTTTTCCTTTTGACAGGGTGTTTCAGAGGAAACACGTTTTCCTTTGATGTAAAGATAAAAATCATAATCCATTTTCATCCCAGCTTCCAGAATCGGTGTGAAACTTGTGACCCTACTAACACTGCTGCTGTTTGACATTGTCAATGCAACTTCATTTGCATGTTTTGGTGTTGGCAATGGTGTTCATCATATTGAAAGACTAACTGTAAGTGGTAGGATAAGACAATGCAAGTACATCTGTTCCTCACTTTCTTAACTGGCACCATTTTACTGTTTGGCTCTGATTTCCACCGAGAAAGATTTGGAAACTATCCCTCCTTTACAATTTCACATGCCTCTAGGGGAATCTCTTACCCAAATCATGCTGCTCTGAAACAAGCCTCCTGCGGATAAAAATCCATAGAAATTAATGTTTATCTTGTTGAGTTACATATAGCAGGCTTCCCCCAACAGAAGCATTAGATATGTACAGTAACATCACACAGTTCTATATGAGTGTGTTTCTTGTGTAAATCAGATTCACTGTCAGATTGTAGCTATAAAAGGTACATTTGAAAGCCTGCTGATGATAGTGATGAAAATATCTCTTCTGTCTCAGTCCAAGCACGTAGACAGGTTACTCAAAAGTCCCTCCCATTCCAGAAGTGTCAGGAGGGGCACTTGTGCAGAGGTGGAGGTCATGAGCACATCTGGTCAAAACATCCTTGTTCCTGCTTTTAGACTTCACTGTTCTCCTGAAGTATATTATCAAGAATATTGATCTCATCTCACACAGAGGTGATCATGTGCCTCCAGAAAGAACCTAGAAGTGACCAGGAGATGGAAATTAGACAGGAAGCTAATTGCTTGAGCAGAAATGTATTCATAAATGGTGATGTTAGGGCTGATGGAGGATGGCATATTTCCTTCAGTCATTGTGAGTTAATATAGTCCCTTATTTCTAAATCCTATTTTGTGTCAAACTAGGTTCTTATTTTCTGTCTTAATGGAAATATTTCAAAAGGATAACATTCTGTAATATAAACAAGACCTCAAAGAAGAAGAGTGTTTTCTTAGATGCTGAAAATAGAGTTCAGAAGTCAAAATGCCAAGTTTTGCAAAGCACCTCAACTATTCCTGTGCTTTGACTCGTTCATTTCCACATCACATCCATTTCCCCATCTTATATGGCAGTAAAATAAGTATTTCCAGTTATTTCCTTTCAGGCTAACATTAATTGTTAAAATGTCAAATGTATTGTACTGAAGGCAAAAAATCACCTCTGTCCCACTTCCTATCCTTCAAAGGAGCATGAGCCAATGGTAGGAGCATGTGCTTCCATGACTACTAAGATAAATCATTTTGGAAAAAAACCCAAACCTCAGCCGTGGTGTCGTTGCTGTGTTTCTATTAATAGCAGCAAGATACTTCACTGTTAGTGAGCTCTTAGGTATAGTAAGCCAGGTATTTTCCCATAAAAATGTGTTTCTAATTATACAGCTTGCAGAAAAATAATTGGACATAAAGGACCCAGAATAAAACAAAAGTAGTTCTAATCTGCAAGATCAATAATTAATAATCCTTTTGAAAGTACATACCTGCATGTTTACATCTCAGAGAAAACATATGTAACAGTATATAGTAATATTACATACATTCCTTATGCAGAGTGGTTCCAGTTTATTCCAGGTGGTACCTGAATTGCACAGTTTTCTTCCAGTACTGCCATTGCTGTAATTACTAAAAGCCATATGGTTTTGTCATATATATTCCACAGTAAGAGATTTTTCAAAACTATTCACTTTGTTTTGATTAGCACCTCTGACTGAGTAATAACACAAACCTTTTTCTTCTTTAATTATTCATGCAGTTCTATGTCTTATCATAAAGATCATGCAAAATAAAGAATCACATTGCCCTTCCGTCAGATTTTTGAGTTGTTGGTAGTGGGTGTGGGGGTTTTATGTGGCTTTCAGAAGTAGAAATATATGTAATCAGTGTGTAGATAAAAGCAATTGTAAATACCCCAAAGACTCTGTTCCATGTCTTTATCATAAATTTCCAGATGCTGGCAGTTAAAAGAAAAAAATGTATGCATTATGAAATTGTCAGCTATGAAAGATACTTCCTGAAGCCTAGCTAAAGCATAATGTATTTGTTCCACGTTCAAGGGTTCTTTGAAGATGAATTTTATTGTCCATAGGCTTGCTGCAGATAGCTTCATTATAGCTGTTCATACCTGACAAATTTATTTCCAGGTTTATTTCTTGTCTGAAGCCTGACTGAGCTGTAGGAACTCTACTGTGTAGCTGCAGTCATGAAAACCTGTGGGGTTTCTGTGGCCTGGCCGTCAGTTTGACAATCAGGAAGATCTGACAGACAATTTGGTCCTTCTTTTGAAACTAGTCAACACTCATGTTCCCTTCTACAATCAACTCCTCATTGTTCAGACATTTAGGAAAAGCTGTATTTAATAACAAACCATTTCAGGGTAAGGCCTGATATTTCTGCTACTTAGTGCTCTGCTTGGCTCCCAGAAATGGCCAGCCTGGTGGAACCAGTGACACGGAACTGATGACTCAGACTGGCCATCTATGCCTCTCATCACAGTGCATTGGGAGCATAAATGTGGGCTAAGAAATAGCTCACCTCTGGTTCCACTTGACAGTAGGAGGAACAGCCATAGTGGGTGGAAGTGTGAACACACAGGGGTAGTCTGTGACATGTATCTGTCCTTGAGGAGCATGCTCCCTTCCGCTGGAGAAGTTCTGTTTCGAACATTGACTTGGGTTTTAATGGGGAAAAAAGGCCCCAACATACTTCTTGCTCATGTGGGAACAGCTGCCATCTAAAAGAGGTGACATTTTTCTTCTCTAAGATTATATGCTTTTTCTACTTTAATAAGTATGTAGCACAAAAACAGATCCTAACAGTTTCTGCCAGGATTTCTAAAAGGGAGCATCTGACCAGGATGGAGCAACCCACAAACAAAAATTATGATGCAGTTCAGGGCTCAGTGTAGATCCAGTCTAGTATTTTTTTCTCGGATGTCCTAATCCAGGATCTCAAATATAAAGATACCCAGGAAAACAGAGGCCAAAAAATAGCTCCTTAATTTTTAAATGTGTGGACTACTGCCCTAGGAGAACAAGAACAAGGCCAGGAAACAACTGATAGAAACCTATCACATTCTTAGACAATTACTAAAAATCAAAAAGTTTTAAGGTCTGAAATAATGTATCTTCAATTTCCATATATTTAAAATAATAGAATTTGAATATAATTTTTAAACTGCTGATCTCTTCTGTAGAGATATTAGAAAAACTGTATATATCCTATAACTTTTTTCAAATTTGGAATATACAAAAGTCTGAATAGAATTGTATCACAATGATATTTTCAGTTAGGTGCAAGAGCTTCAAATAATCTACAATACTACTCTTGATGCCTATAGATGCAAAAATAATATCATCCTACACATTTGTGAAGCAGAGGAGATAATTTATCACAACATGGAATTTCCTGAGGCATTGTGTAGAAATCAAGTACTCCAAACTGTTCTGTAAGCTGCTTCTGAGAGCCTTCCCATGGGATAAAAAAAGATGTCCTAAATTTATTGCATTTTTAGATGAATATCCATTGAATCTCACCAATTCCCCTTTTGTCCTCTTAAAATCCTATTGGACATTCCCATAAAGATGATTTTCAAAATTGCTTAGCAGCCAGAGCTCTCACCAAAGCTTCTGGGGGCTTAGGTTGGTTAGGGGATGCTGAGAGCATTAAGTCGCATTTTTGCATTCACGTGTATTCATTCCATGGGAAACAAATGGTTCTCTTACCATGTGTTGTGACAACAGGAATAGTGTGTCCTTGTCAACAGCTGCGTGATAAAACAGAGACATCTACTGGTTAAAATACGAAATAGGAAAAATATCAAAATTAATGCAGAGCATTAGACTAAGCCCCGTCAGACTGCCCTCCTTTGTTTCCCAGTACAGCTGACTAAAATATTCAAACTCCACTGGTGCGTTCTGGTTAAAAGCAAGAGTAAACCTCCCTTTGATTTCCTGAGAAAAAAAACAGACCCTGTAACACTGATAGACTCTGATTTTAATAGATCATATGCATAATAGACATTTATTTGTGACAGAACAAAATCAGTCTTCTGTAGAGCAGGGAATATTCAGGCCTTCTTCTGTCCAAGTCACTGTTTGGGATAAAGCAGACATTCCTTGAACACCCTGTTTAGCACCTGCCTGAGGTATTTGTGCTAAAAGCAGTCTGAATTACGGCCCTAAACTGGAATTTTCCCGTAATTTACAGGCATTTTCTCATATACTATCTTGTTAATCTAAGCTCACAGTAGCATGAGCAGTACCTTTTAATAGTATTTTAATAATGGATAATATATTTTGTGAATCAGATGTGTCTTCAATTACAATTTGACCTTCCTAAATGGGATATGAGGGCATTTACATATTTATTGAAGAGCATTGGTACTCTCTGTCTGTATGTGTTACAGCACACATCACACTTTAATAAGGGTTTGAAACTGCAGTATTATAGATGAGCTTTCAAAAGTAATCCTGGAGTGACATGGCACTTAAGATATGCAGACCCTTAACTACTGCATTGCAAAAAAGGCAACAGCCTGGATTCCCCTCCCTAACAATTTCTCTTACTCCGCAAGTTTGGGAAATACTGGCAAAACCTTTACATAAAACCATGGAGTAATATAGGTATTTTATATAGAGACTTCATTCTGAAATTTATGTAGAAATTGACATGAATCCAAGATAATAAAATTATTTTTAAAGTGTGAATAAAGAATTTTGGGTCTGTCATAATTTCAAATAAGTCTGGTATATAATATAATAATAATATCTGCCTTCAGGAAGACCATACCTAGCACTGTATTATATGACTAAAACCAGTCTTATTCAATGGTAAAAAGATGATAAAGTGAGAATAGTTTAAACAAAAAACTTAGTAAGTTTGTTGGCAAATTAGATTCAAGTGTACAGTCCTGGTTAATAACCCAAGTGTAAGCAACTTCCATTAAAACTAAATGGCAAATAGAAACAGTGAGAACCAAGAAATTTGATTTTCAGTTTCCACATTTTAAAAATCAGTTACATCCAGCTTTCAGCTTTAAATTGAATGTTAATATCAAAATAGGTAGTGTCAGAATAAATCTGTATGTTAAGTGTGCTGATTTCCCCCATTAAATCCATTCAACAGCCTATGCTAAAACTCCTTAGGGCTAAACAACTGGAGTTTTATTTTTAATTTTTCCTACTTGTTTATCTCCACCGTGATTTGCTGGGTTTTAGTAGTAACATACTAAATGGCAAGAAGTAAAAACAAATATCTCCCCTCTGCTGAGATTCCTTCAGTGGAATTCCTTCAGCCTCCTTCAGTGGCATTTTTTCCAAGAAAAAAAGTATTATACCAGAGCTATCTTTGTTTTCCCAGACTCGTATTTTTAGACTGCGTAGTTTTCATACCTTAATGTAAGTAAAGTGATAGAATAAAAGGGGTTTACAGTGAGTATGGGCGCACCTCATCTGCCGCGGCCCCGCGTTCAGCACCGGGCCGGGGACAGCTCCCGTGTGCCGCCGCCCGATCCAGCCCCGCTCCCTGCCCCGCTCCCTTGGCTGCTGCTGGAAACCACCTCTCTGTTCGGGTCTGGAGCCTGGGCTGTTTTGCTGCGGGGTTCTTTCGGTTTTTTGTTTGTTTGGGTTTTCTTTAATGAAATTCCTGTAACGAAGCCAATGTTTTCGTGCGTGAAGTAGCACAGAACAGATCTTGCATATGGTTTGCTATGCAAAAGGATTGGAAACTGCGAGCTCCTTGTCATGACTTCGATGCAAATTTTGAAGAGTCTAGTACATTCATCTAAGTAATAATACTCAGCTTTCACTACCCAAAAATTAGACAGCTAGTACAAAACACAACCTAAATGTAACAAATACGTCACAGGTTTAGAAAGCTTCTGAACAAGGGCAGGCAGGAACTTTAATAAAGACATCTCATTCATTTTTGATAAATGTAGGTGAGTTTTCTTGCACACATACTAATAATACTTAGGAGGCCAAAAAGCTACATATAAACAAAGCCTTTAAGATGATTCTTTAAGTTAATTTTTGTGATCATCTGTAAGACAGTTAAATCTCTCACATTGTTATTGAGCAAAGAAAGTACTAGGTAGATAAACCTTCTATTTTCACTTTAAACTACCTTACATTAAGTATTTATTTGATTAAAATAGCCACACCATAATTTCAAGCGGGTACTCTCTCTATTTCTGTCAATACATGACAGTCACATCCATGGGCTTATCCAATTTCATAGTGAAAAAAAACCAAAGCAATTCACCTACATTTACTCTGGATCTGCCATTTCTTATACATTAATTCCTAGGGGACATTTTTCTATTTATTATAGCAATATGATATTTTATATTTTATGATAAAGATGTATCATTAAATAGTTGATTTCATGTCTCGAGCTTAAACAGCTTTTTGCTGTTGAACAACAGAAAAAAAATATTAGTGCTGACTTGATATGGATCTTGATATGCTTAAAACATAATTCTTATTAGCTCTATGCTGATTCAGTATTCAAGGTTGTCTCTAGTGATGCTAAACTGAATACATATGTCTCTTCACAAACTGTAAAGACTGTCTTCATCTGTGACTACTTAAGGTCTCCCATCTTTGCCAGTCCAACAGATGCCTTCAGTATTAGCCTCAGCTTTTGCCTATAATTAATCACAGCAGATTCAGGCAGGGCTGTGCTAAAGATCAAGCTGATAGTCCCATTTTGCAATCCATTGCCTATTACTTGTGCATATTGCAATTTCTCTGGTCTCCAACATCACTTTTTGGTTGCAATATTAGGAAATACATCCTGCAAATGTTTGCAGCGTTGTACTTATTTTTCTATGTACCTAATGTGCCCCTAGTGTTCTAAGAGACTTGAGTGGTTCCTGTGTCCAGATTCACAAAGACTCAAGTCCATTCCCAGGGTTCTCATTTGCCATATTACCCACTGAGTTGCCTCATGCAAAACTACCTCAACACTCAAGCCATAATCAAATTCTCAAACCCAAACTAAATTCTTATGCTGAAAATCTTGGTGGCACAAACCCCAAGGGCACACTTCCCTAAAGCAATAATCAAGTCCTTAAGTAAATGAAATTAGCTCACCCCAGAATGCAGGACGGGTGTGTTCTATGATTGTTATCCTAAGAGCATAGATAAAACAATCAGTAATCTACCTGCCACAGAGTGCAGGAGAAATGCATTTTATTGCTGTTACTTTAATCCAGGAGAATGCTTTCTAATCTCAGACAACAAAATGGCCTTTCCTAGGCAGGTTTATTCCCTCTGAGATACTAGGTCTTCTAAGGCAAATATTCATCTATGGGAAGGTCAGCACAAAGTGGTGGAAAAGCTTTGTGGAAAAAAAAAATAGAACTTATACAGTGCTCTCAAGCAGGAAGTATGTCAGCTACAGAGAATGGCTTTATGACTGAACTTCTGAAGTGAAGATTTTTCCAAGACAGCAGCAGTTTCTCCAGACAGGTAGACCTGTCTTAGCCAGTTTCAAAATACCTTACTTGACTACAGCTGTGCTCGGAGAAGTTTGAGTTACCTAGTGAGGCAACTCAAAATGTGAGTTTTAACTACCTGTTATCTCACCTTCCACTAGAATTACCATGATTACGATCCTGCCAATGTTACCATCCCTGGTCTGTCATGCATACTGGCATTGGCAGGCAGCAAACTCCTACCTGCCTTAAACCTCCTCAGACAAAGACTTGAAGGACACCACATTACAGAAACAAAGGTGGTCCCACTTGTTCGTTCCCAGTCTGGGTGAGCTTGATAGGACAGCATATCCCTGGACAAATGCCACTCCTTAGGTAAAGTCAACATTGAACTTCACAGAACTGTGAAGAAACATCTAGAAGCACTTGAGCTCACTATCTTCATAGGAACTTGTCTGTCAAGCTAAACTGGAGACAGAGCTTTTTCACCTACTGATGAACTAATAGATAATTGTCATAGCTAAAAATACGATGTTTTGGAGCTAGTCATGAAATCTTTAGTGAAAACCTCCTAAATGAGTATTTCTAAACCAATCTTCTTAAGTGAGAGTCCTCCCAGTGCAGAGACCAAAAGAAAAGACTGTGCATCACTTAGACACCAGATAAATACAATACTGAGAGCTTAACCTTCAGATATGTGGTTAAGGTGAGGCTTAATGAATATCCCTGAAAGAGCAATGAAGAACCTTCAAACCAAGTCCTCAAAAGTATTAATAATAATACTAATCTAGGAAAAAAAGGGGAAAATGAAATGTCAGAATTCCAAATAATGTCAGCAAGGAAGGAGATCAAGAGCAGCAGAGAGAAGCTGTTCTGTGATCACACAGGCTGTCAGAATTATCAGATGTGTTCCTGAAAGGGCAACAGTGATAGATTGCACTAAATTTATGTTGTTCTGTTTCTCTTGTTTTCCAGAAATTAAACTTTTAATAACTGGAAATGAATTTTTTCCATCACTTAAAACAAGGAGCTTTTGCAAACACATATTTCTATTCTTTGATAATTCTCAGTGTTGCAGGACCATTGAGATTGGTTACATTTGGCATGCTTAACACTTGCCATAGCTCCATGGTGTTCTAGTTTGCAGTAAATCCAAGTTGGATTTGTTTCTATTTGTCTCCTTTTTCATGTCCCATGGCCAAGGACCTTATGTTAAAAAAGAGCATTAGCCAGTAAAGGACTGCAGCAGAATGTTTTGCCTTTTGTTGAACTTTTCCAGTGTGGTCTGTTGAAACCTTAGATTCAAAGTAATCTTAAGTCTCATGTGATCTATGACACACTGATACATGTTGGGAATTCAGAATTACAGGTGTGAGCTGAGTACAGTCTCCTCTGTAAAGCAGCATGATATAGAATTGTGGGTCAGAAGCAAGAGGTGAGGCTTGTAACTAGGAAGTCCCAGGGACACAGTGGAGGGAGAAAATGGAGTGACCAGGCAGTGAGAAGTTGTATCATGACCTTCTTCTTGTCCTTTGCATCACAGAAGAGTATTTTATTGGCCCCTTCTCCTAAATATCTACAGACCGATGTCCTGACTAATCTTAAAATTCCTCATGTGGGAATAGTTATAGTTGCAAGGTGACTCCATTTGTAGTGTTGTCTTTGCTTCTCCAGTGTGCATCTCATTTGGATAGTCCCAGATGTCAAGAACATAATGCATACAGATTTAGACAGATGTAAAAGAGAGCATTCTTACTGAGCAAGACTTTTTTTCCATTCAGTTGCAAACTCACTATCATAATCTGAAGACACCTGACAGTAAAGGATGCTGCTGAAATAAACTGATTTCTATAAACTTCTCATCAAGCCTACCAATATGTCTTCCACTTTCATGGGCTTACTCCCTCAAAAAAATGAAAACATTCATTATCTGACCTTCTGCTCCTGCCAGTGTGGCTGTGAGTCTGTGGATTCTCTGGCCAGAGCTGGTAGCTCTGTGCTGCAAGCTTAGGACACTTCCATGCAAAATCCAGCTTGACCTGCAGGCTACAGCACTTGGAAGCTCTCAGGTTGATCTGAAGAACCTAGACCAATTCCAGATACCTATCCACTTAAATCTAGATCAAGACACCTCTTTCCCAAGAGCAGATGTTTCTGAGAATATATAGCTAAGTGCCCAAGAAAGTTGATACAGTTGATCCAGAAGCCTTTCAAAAGCTGAACAACAGCAATATTTTTGAGATTTTCTAAAGGCAGAGTTAAAGATGCTGCCAGGGAACTTTATGTGAAGACAATATCATACATTTAAATGCAGAAAGAGAAGAATATGTGACAGCCTGATAATTTTCAGTGTCTGTGGAGGCTAGAAATTTGAAAAGTATGAGACTATACTGCTGTCTATTATTTAAATGGTCTATATCCTATCCCAGATCCCACCTTGGGAAAAAAAAAAAAAAAAAAAAAAAAAAAAAAAAAAAAAAAAAAAAGAAAAAAGACTAAGGAAACACTATTGCTAATACAGTCTTACCCAATTCCAGACTGAAACCTATATTAATCAAACATACTGTACTGGTTGATCAGTAGGGCTCAACTGAAATTCCCCTCAGCTATATTTTAGTGTGAACCTGGTGCATACTTTTTCTCTGCTGTACATAAAAATTACACTGGCTTGTCAGTTATAGCAGAAGCCTTTTCACATATCATATCATATAATATATCATTTCACATATCATATCAGTTGTTGCAGAATACCAAGGAACAGTTTGAAGGCTATTCCAATACACCATTCTTTTCTGCCTTAGTTGTATGCTCATTTTATGCAGAATTCCTCATACTTCTGGCAGTGATAAGCAATGAGACGGTGGACAGGAAAAAAAAAAGCAGTGGCAATTTAATACTGGGAAACAACTACATTTTCAGGAAATTGCTACCAGTCCACACCCCAAAAATTAGAAACAACAGCATCTGGCAGAGGCTGTTAAGACTGCATCATTAACTCAAGGTATGTTTTACTATTCATTGCATCTGCAGATTCAAATGCCTCATGTCCAGTCCATTGGAAAGAAATTAAAATCTGTCCATTCTTTTAGAAAAAAATTGCCATTTAAAAGGAAATATTTTTAAAGATTAAGAGGATCTGGATTTTTATGTGCTTTTTTAGTACCATATCTAGATGACATAACCTGCCAGAATCTGCCATTTAACAGAGTATATTCTGAAATGCAGTTTAAAAATATTATGTCAAGAACTGTGGTCCTAGATTAATTACTTGGAGTACACAAATTTTCCAGGCACTTCAGTCCAGAATATGGTTTAGAAATATTATGTAATAAACAGGAAGTTCTGCTGGGAAAGATTCAGTCAGTGGTGGTTTCTTCACTCTTCTGTATCATCCTAACCAGCCTAGTAGTTTGCTACAGGTTTTTCTTATAAACTCTGTACTTCTCTTAATACAATCTGCATCTATTCTATGAGAATTTACCAGCATACTAATAGCTGCAAAGTGTTCTTTATGTAGACTCGGAAAAGGGAATTCTTTTTTCTTCTTCTTTTTCTCATAGTTGCTCTTCTTCTTCCAAGTTTTCCCCTGGCATTTTTTGCCTAATGAGTTGTGAAATCTAATCAATTGCAATAATTAAAACATACTGTGTGTGGAATGATGCACCACTTTAATTACACAACAAAGTCCCAAACAAATAAAAGCTTGAGATTCTTACATTAGAACAAACTAATCTACTTTACTTTGCTGTAATTTTTTTTCACAAAGAACAGACTCATGCTTATAAGATTATATGTATAAAACACTTAAAATACCAGGCTTGCTATACTGCATATTTTATTAAAAGAGCTGGGAGAGTTCAGGCTTGTGTGTTAGCAGCATATGAAGCAATGGCTGGAACAAACAGATAGATGCTTGTTTTCAATAAAACCCACTGTGTGGCAACTCTGAACAGGAAAGTTTTGTGTCCAAGGCCTATGAAATGCATGGAGTTTTACCAATGTCACAAGGTGCAAGAGGGGGTGCTATTCACTGACTCACCTCTTTTCTAGGATCTTTTATACGCTGGTAAACATTTTGCATAAAATAAATCCCTTATGACAAACTGAAATGCCAGTGTTTCCTAATTAAAATCAGTTTGATGAAAGTTGAGCAGATACATTCTTGCAGTTTTCTTTTCTTTTAAGAACAATGCATGTCAAGTAATTGGGTCCTGGTATTATACAGCTTTTCCAATCCTGTTATTTATATTCTGATTCTGGTCCCAATGAGGCTCCATCAGCTTGACAGAAACTGCAAGCTCAACTATTCAGACCTGTGCCTTGATCATTTGTTCTGTAAATTCTGAAAATATAATTATGTTATTGAGTATTTTAGAGAACTCAGGCCTGCATTAGCTATTTCACAGTCATTTAGATTAAGTGGATACCTAGTACACCTTATTTAAGTTTCCAACTGTAATATAGTGAAATCTGGTACAGGCGACTTTCACAGTTTGAAAGGCAGTTATTGCTCTCTTACAGTGTTGTCTTTTGTCTGCCTCAGTCCTTGCTACAAATTTCACCAATCAGCCCTGCCTACATATGCAATGTTATTGCCCTCATTCTTTACTAAGATTGGCTTCTTTTGCTGATGCTGGTAGCAGAAGTTTTAAAGGAATGCATACCCCACCTAAATAGGATAGATTAACCTAAGGATGTTCTCTGAATGGGCTGTATGGAGGATGAAGACAGATGGTCCATAACTCACTTGGCAGGAGAAATGAATGGATCTTATTTCTCCAATAAATACAGTTAAAAAAAAAAAAAAAAGAGATGCAGCACTGGTAAAAAACATTCAAATAAATATGTTTCAATACTTTAGAATATGAAAGGTGATACCTGCATACCTGCTCTGTACTATTAGTATCTGAAAAAGGCCAAAGATAGTACAAAAGTACATCATGATACACATCAGACCGGGAGCAATTTCTGTTTGTGCTTAGAGAGCTGAATATCCACTTGGTAACCCATAGAGGAAACTAGTTTACTGCTATTTTTCTCAAAGCTACAGTGAGGTGGCCTTTCTGTCTCTAGAGTCTCTATCACCACTGTGACCTATCTCTCTGCATACACTCTTCACACTTGCATTCTTCTTAGCTGCATTTCACTCTTCTTCGGTGTTCCAGCAACTTTGTCGGACCTAATGTGTCCTTGGAACATCACCAAATAGATTTAAGAGCACCATTACTGAGAAATGAAAGTAAATGCTTTTATGAATGAGCTTAAACTGAGCTTTAAAGCAGAAAAAAAAATTAGTATTTCTAATAAAAACCTGGATGTAATTAAGACTTCCAACCAAAACAATATATTTTTTCCAAATACTGTAATAATTTTTGTATCATTTTAACACTTTGCTGTGTTACAATGCTAACAATGGATGGTTATAAGCTCTTCAGAAGGAACAGGTGAGGAAGGAGAGGTGTGGGGGGGGTCTGTACATTAGGGAGTGTTTCAGCTGTGTAGAGCTCAAGAACAGACAATTGGAGGTTGGCCAGTGTTGGCCAATGATGACCAATGGCACATCTACAAGAAGGGTCAGAAGAATGGTCCAGGGAACTATGAGCCTCTCAGCCTGACCTTGATGCTGGGGAAGGTTATGAGACAGATTATATTAAATTCAATCACACATCACAAACAGGACAACCAGAGGATCAGGCCCAGCCACAAGGGGTTTAGGGAAGGCAGGTCCTGCCTGACTAACCTGATCTCCTTTTGTGACCAGGAGACCTGCCTAGTGGATGAGAGAAAGGCTGTAGATGCTGTCTACCTGGGCTTCAGCAAAGCCTTTGATACTGTCTCCCACAGCATTCTCCAAAGCTGGCAGCCCACATGGACAGCTGCACTCTTCACTGGGTTCAGGACTGGCTGGATGGCTGGATACAGGGAGTGGTGGTTAATGGTGCTACATCCAGTTGGCATCTGGCTACTAGTGGGGCTTCCCATGGCACAGTATTGAGGCCAGTCCTGTTTAATATTTTTATCCATGATCTGGATGAGGGGATTGAGTGCACCCTCAGTAGGTTTGCAGACAGCACAATGTTGTGCAGGAGTGTTGATCTGCTGGAGGGCAGGAAGGCTCTGCAAAGGGGTATGAACCAGCTGAATCAATGGGGCAAGACCAGCTGTATAAG
This sequence comes from Chamaea fasciata, assembly GCF_029207755.1. Lineage (NCBI taxonomy): Eukaryota > Metazoa > Chordata > Aves > Passeriformes > Sylviidae > Chamaea > Chamaea fasciata. Next base: position 32,657,410 of record NW_027094086.1, on the reverse strand, counting down.
GTCCAACAAGACAAAGTGCTGTGTCCTGCACTTTGGTCACAACAAGCCCATGTAGTGCTCCATGGGAAAGAGAGGCTGGAAAGTTGTCCAGTGGAAAAGGACCTGGGAGTGCTACTCAACAGCAGGCTGAACATGAGCCAGCAGTGTGCCCTTGTGGCCAAGACCACCAACCGGCATCCTGGCTTGTATCCGGAATAGTGTGGCCAGCAGGAGCAGGGCAGCAATCATCCCCCTGTACTTGGCACTGGTGAGGCCACACTTTAAGTTCAGTTCTGGGTCCCTCCCTACAAGAAAGACTTTGAGGTGCTGTTGTGTTTCCAGAGAAGGGCAACAGAGCTTCTATGGAGAGTCTGGAGCACAGAGCAGCTCACAAGTGCTATGATGAGCAGCTGAGGGAGCTGGAGTTGTTTAGCCTGGAGAAAAGGAGGCTTAGGAGAGACTATTGCTCTCTACAACTGCCTGAAAGGAGGCTGTAGCCATGTGGAGGTCAGTCTGTTCTCTCAGGCAACAAGTGGCAGGATGAAAGGATATGGCCACAAGCTATTCCAGAGGAAGTTCAACTTGACATCAGGAAGAATTTCTTCACTCAAAGGTTTGTCAGGAATTTGAACAGGTTGCCTACGGAGTCAGCTTGAAGCATTAAAGAACCAAGCGGTGTGGCACTTAGTGCTATGGTTTAGTCGGCATGGTGGTGGTTGGTCAAACATTGGACTTGAGGGTCTTGGAGATCTCTTTCAACATTAATGTTTCTGTGATTCTGTAGTTCTGTGATTCTAAGATTCTATGAAAATGAGTAATTAAATATATTTAAAAATCTGTCTCCTTAGACAGAAAGCAAAACTTTATTTCTTGGAAGCCTTTGTCTACTTACACATTTTATTAATTATGAGAAACTTGGTTCACCTTCATACTACTTACTTTTTTAAATCTTGTTCTCAACCTAATTCAGGACCAATACCTTTAATTCTTGTAGCATCTGAAATTTGTCCAGACACGACAAATCAGCAGGACTAGTCTCTTGAGCAGTGTTTTCTGTTTATTCTTAACTTTTTCTTCTTAACTTTTCAGCTTATAAATTTACACCTGTCTAAGAAAGTGTGCACTATGTAGTACTGAATTACCATCTTACACATGGTACTCCCTAAGCAATTGTCCACACTATGTAAAGTTTTACATAAAAACAATTAATGCAGAAAATTCATAATGCTCTGCACACTAGCAGGAACTATATATCTTTCACTTGGTGGATTGCATTAATAAACATCACCTTCTATTGTAATTTAAAAATGATAAGACCAGTCGTGGCCTGCTTTCTGAAATGAATTGGCTTACTGCAGGCAGTAAAGCAATCAGGTTTTGACCACGTCTAAGATAAGTCTAATGTTTTCTCTGTGCAAAATTCAAAACAATAAAACAAAATAATAAATGCAGGAGTGATAACAGCTTCCACCATTCTGTGTTTATTTGACACATGCACATTTGAAAGGATTTAATAAAACCCTGACAAGTACACTTGTATCAGTCTAACCAAAACATTTCTTATTTTGTTTTACAGATTTTGGCCATCGTGTCCATTCTGTTCATCGTCCTGTCCACTATTGCTTTATCTCTTAACACACTGCCAGAACTTCAAGAGATGGATGAATTTGGGCAGCCAAATGACAACCCTCAGCTAGCACACGTTGAAGCTGTGTGTATTGCTTGGTTTACCATGGAGTATCTTTTGCGTTTTCTGTCCTCACCAAATAAGTGGAAGTTCTTCAAAGGCCCATTAAATGTCATTGACTTACTGGCTATCTTGCCGTACTATGTCACCATTTTCCTCACAGAGTCCAATAAAAGTGTCTTGCAGTTCCAAAACGTCAGACGTGTGGTTCAGATATTCCGAATTATGAGGATCCTAAGGATTCTTAAGCTCGCCAGACATTCAACAGGCCTTCAGTCTTTGGGCTTTACACTCAGGCGGAGTTACAATGAATTGGGCTTGTTGATATTATTTTTAGCCATGGGAATAATGATATTTTCAAGTCTTGTATTCTTTGCTGAAAAGGATGAAGATGCTACAAAATTTACAAGTATTCCTGCATCATTCTGGTGGGCAACAATCACTATGACTACTGTAGGATATGGTGACATTTATCCTAAGACCTTATTAGGTAAAATAGTTGGAGGACTTTGCTGTATTGCTGGAGTGTTGGTCATTGCCCTGCCCATACCAATTATTGTGAACAATTTCTCGGAGTTTTATAAGGAGCAGAAAAGACAGGAGAAGGCAATTAAGAGGCGAGAAGCACTTGAGCGAGCTAAAAGAAATGGCAGTATTGTCTCGATGAACCTGAAAGATGCCTTTGCTCGTAGTATGGAAATGATAGATGTAGCAGTAGATTCAGGTAAGCTTGGAGAACCACTCAGTCCAAAGGACACACCTGATGACAGCCGCCTATCCCCAAGCCGGTGGAAATGGGCCAGAAGGACAATGTCTGAAACAAGCTCAAACAAATCTTATGAAAACAAGTACCAAGAAGTTAGTCAACAAGACTCTCATGAGCAATTAAATAATGCTGCAGCATCCTCCAGCCCGCAGCACCTCAGTGCCCAAAAACTGGAGATGCTGTATAATGAAATTACTAAAACTCAGTCTCAGCCTAATCTTAATGCTGGTTACCAAGACCAGTCAGCAAAGCCACCCAGTTATGAAGAAGAAATAGAAATGGAAGAAGTTATAGGTCAGAGAGATCCATTGCCAGCTGGGCCTGCGGACATCGTAATGGACATGAGAAGTACATCCAGTATCGACAGTTTTGCCAGTTGTGCAACTGACTTCACGGAAACAGAGAGGTCTCCCCTCTCTCTGTTTCCTGGCTCTCACTTGCAAATGAGATTTCCAACTGATGCTATTAACCTGGAAGAAAACCAAAGAGGCAGAAGTTCTCAGTTTATACCATTTGCAAAAGACAGAGGATTTTCTCCAACTGATATCACCTTTGACTATAATCCAATCAACAGAGCTGTTATCAGTGATGGCAGTGGGTCCCAAACAGTTTCACATGGTCACTTTCATTTTGACACGGCCATGGAAAGCCCCAAAAGCTCCCTGAAAGGTAGCAACCCGTTAAAATCTAGATCTCTTAAAGTTAATTTTAAAGACAATAGAGGTGGCGCTCCACAAACTCCACCAAGCACCGCAAGGCCACTGCCAGTGACAGCAGGAGGAGACTTCACACAGTCCACCCCTCAGCACATCAGCACCATTCTCCTAGAAGAAAATTCCCCCCAAGGTGATCGGCCTGTATTTGGTGCTGACGCATCTGCACTTTGTCAGGGACCTGTTAAAAAATCATCCCCCCTCTTTCCCAAACAAAAAATTTTCACTTTCCCTTCAAAAGAGAGGAGGAGCTTCACTGAAATAGACACTGGAGAAGAAGAAGAGTTTATGGAGTTACATGGTATGAAACATGAGAAAAAACAGGATATCAAGACAAATTGCTGTGGTGATAAACACAGTGATGGCAACAATTTAACAGGGGAGCCACAGGTCACCTCTTCACCCAAAAGCATGAGCCACAACTGTACTCAAGACATTTACCATGCGGTGGGTGAGGTAAAGCCAGACAGTAACCAAGAAGGTCACAAAATGGAAAACCATTTATTTGCTCCAGAAATTCATTCAAGTCCAGGAGAAACTGGTTATTGTCCTACACGTGAAACTAGCATGTGACTAGTTACAGAAGCAATAAAAATATCTTTTCTTAAAACACAGTTAGTAATGCCTATGAACTAAAACATGGAAAGCCTCAACAAAAGTGCATAAAATGTTATTTTTGCATGGCATGAAGAGTTGTTTAGTTTAAATACTGTTTAATTAAAAAAAAAAAGACTGCTTTTGTAACAAACTGAAAAAACAGGGAAAAAATTACTCAAGAAAGGTGAATACAATAAAGAGAGCTTTATTAGGAGCCAGTGGTCTGCAACATCTGACATTTGTGATCCTTTCACTTATGACTGTAGACAGGTTTTGAACTCTTTTAACTTTTTTTTTCCTTGGTTACAATGAATTTTAGAATTTGCACATGAAAGGATGAAATGTCAATGCATGCATTCATAAGGATGTGAAACAAGGTGCTTTGAGCTTGCAAAATGCATATATTTGTAAATAGTTTGGGGTTAGGGGGAAAGCTACTGTTAACAAGGATTTATGGAAAAAGCATTTCCTGGGACACAGGTACTTCCTTCACAGCGTGCTGCCTGGAGGTTTTGTACAGACTTATGTTGCAAAATTGCAACTTCTACTTAAAGCATCTCACGTATCTTGCTTTCTGTTAAAAAGCTCATGAGTATATCTGTTAATTAAGGACTACCGTATTTTAGTTTATCTGTGCTATAAATCATTTTTTTTAACTTGCAGAACTTCAGTTATTGCATTTGTCAGTTTAATTAATGATCCTGTGAGGAAAAGCAAAGATTTAATGACCAGAACTTAAAGCATTTGATATTTTTATAGAAAATTGCCAACATTTCATAACTAAGGAAAAAACAGTTCCATTTTAAAATTTAAAAATCATAGTTATTTCTGTGGCAATAAATAGTGCCAAATGGCTATTCAGATATATCCAAAAGTTTTCAACTTCACAGACTATACCTTGGTATTAAAAACATATTTACCACACTTCTTATTTTTCCTTTGATTTAACACAATTTGCTTCTACATGACTCTTTAAACTCTTTAAAACCTTTTGTTCTCCATGCGTGCTCATACTTTAGTAATGGCAATGTTGTTGAAGCTGTGATGGTGTAAGGACATAAGAGACAAGGTTTGTAGGAGAAAGTGGTACCTTTCATTATCATAAATCATATAGCTGGAGAAAAAAAAGCTTCAAGTACATGTGATTTACCTCAGGTCTTCCATACCCCAAAGCTTTTGTGTTTTTCAGTTCAGTCATTTGGACTGACATAAAATATCATTTGACTCACCAACTTTGCCTCAACCCATCCTTCCATAGCTGTTCCGAAATGGAGGACAGGATTTCCATTATGCTTAAACAAAAGAAAATGTCAATCATTCCACTGAAAACTGCCAAAGCATCTTTCATTTCTCTGATTTCTCCAGCTTGTAAAAGAAAGATGCTGAACCAAAGCCTTCATTACAAAGTACCCATCTAACCACTGTCTCAAAAAACCTTCTTTTTATTTTATCCATAATCCATAGCTTCCTATGCTATAAAATATTTTTTAAATCTTGTAAATTGCTTTAATTCCCTAAATCATCAAAATTTTATTCAATTCATGAATTCTAATCATAATCAAATGTATGCAGTTACACAGACATGTCCTAAAAAATGTTCCCCCTTTTTTTTTTTTTTTTTTTTTTTTTTTTAGGAAGACTTAAAAGTACTTTAGACCAATCAATACATGATTTGGAACAGCAGACTTCTACTTACCATAGTGGAGCTAGATTAATTTTTACTTGTGTCTTTTTCTGTCACTTGAATATGTAACAACGAGGCACCTAATGCATTTAGTGTAAAGGAACAAGCAATTTTGTTACAACATGGGGCCCTTTGCTTGAAATGGCTGGGCCAATGCCACACACCTCACTTAAGCCTGGCACACAGAAGAGAGACAAGTTTGAAGAGCCCCAAAATATTGATCCTGGTGGCTGGGCCAAACAATGAGCACAGCACAATCATTTAGGTTGGTTTTTTAAAAAAGTTTTCTATATTTCCATCAGTTTTCTTATTTATGTAACAAGATAATATTGAGAAGTCTCTTTAGTCATTTGAATAACTGAGAATATAATGTCTTTTTTTTGAACAATGTCTGGTCATTAATTCTCAAAATAAAAATGATTTTTGTCTTTAATTGCAGTTCTTTCCAACTTGTTGCTGCATTCAGTTTTATGTATTTATATTGTATTCTGTGTGACACTTTTCAATCATGTTGTGTCTCACTCTCCCCAAACTTAGCTCTTTAATATTTTATAGTCATTAATCTTCTACATTTATTTTTTAGTTTCTAGATATTTTCGGTGACAAAAACTAAATGCCAGTCAATTTTTATATGCCTGAAGTGTTGGTTTGTATTTTCTATGTGCAGTTTTATGAAATCACATGGGCCTGTTCGATCTTCCTTTACATCTTAGTGAACTATTGAAGTCCAAATTAAGACCAAATGGGATCTGGTCCCATCCCATGCTCTGGATCCACAGAAAATTCCCATTCAAGACAATGATGTTGTTCTGGCAAGACTGAGGTCTGTGTCATGTTCCTTCTGTGTGCTTTTTCTCCCAGGTGATCCTTAGGCTTTGGAAAAGCCCCTTAGACCCATGCCACTTGATGGAAAGGGAGGAATCCAGCCATAGGGAACGTATTGCAGGAACAGAGGTTTAATTCCTTAAGCTCTCCTGAGCTAGACTACATGCAAACCTGATTCTGGCCTCTTAAAATCACTAAAAATTTAAAAGGCGTGAAGTCAAGGCCTCAATCCTTGTGCAGATGAATTCCCCCTGAAACCGATGGGAGTCTGGTGGAAAAAGGGACTGACTGAAATATAAATGAGAAGAACGATAATGTCTCCCTCTTGATGAAAATCAACAGGAGCTTTAACTATATAAATCAGATGAAAGACCAGGCCCTTATTTGCTGCTGTATTTTAAATGTTTTCAGAGAAGCACATTTATTTTGAAAGCAAAAGAAATGCAATTCACTTTATTAACAGATGCTTTATTTTTTTGAAATACTGGAAGCAAAATGATTAAGCTTTAGAAGTGCTTTTGGTATAATTTTGTTATCTACTTTTGACTATACTGAAAACTATTACCAGAAGCACAGGTTTAGATGTGATTTTTCCAGTCTTGACTGCATACATAGGATCCACCTCTGAATACCTAACTTGTATAATTCCTGATTAAAACATCTACTTGAGCAGTTGCAGGACTGGATCTAGCTTTCTATCCAGTACAGCAGGTGTAAGAAGTGCAGGCCAGGGTCACTTCATTCACCACGAGTTGACATGCAGCAAATTATACAAAATTACACAAGTATACTTTCGTGGTTTTCTAAAATTTTGAAGCCATTTCAGACTTATTACCCAGTCACCACAGTAAGGAGAGAACGTGTCTGAGTTCTGGCGTCAATCTCTAATGCCAGCTGTGCAATTTCAGAACTTTAGGAGTCTTAGGAAGAAGTGACTCCTTTGTACACCTGAAAGAGGTCTGACTCCTCACATCACTGGAAAATGAAGAATGTTCAGGGAGATAGCTTTGCAATTGATCTATTTTTTATATTTTTACTAACTGCAGAATCTTGAATCAAAGTTTTCAATGACAAAACCAAATGCACATATTTAAAAAATGTTCACAGACTAATTAGAAGAGTTTTTGAGTAATAGTCACATTAATCCAAATCTGGGTGGGGAGTGGGGGGAAATAATATATCGCACAAACTGCAAAGGAAGTTCCTACAGGAAAGCTGTTTACAGGGGAAGTACGTAATGTAAAGAATGTAACATGGTGTAGGAAGTTTTTGCACTACCGAATTTATATAAAATACACTTTTTTAAATGAAAACACAAAAGGCCTTTTAATGCTACATTGTATAGAATATAGAAGCCTCTGTGCTAATGCAGCAGTCTAATGCACTGTGTCCTCACTTCACAATTGGTCTCAAAATTCAAACATTAGTGATGTTAGAGGTGATATCTGATCTAACACTAGAGCAACGGACATGAAGAGCCTTTTAGCACACTATTATGTAACCCAAAATGTGAACAGACAGTTGTATTTTTGCTTATAACATTCATAAATCAAAATAATAATTGGCTTCCTTAATCATTTCCTAACAGGTAATATTGGGCAATGTATTTGTATTCCTTGAAAAACACTAAGTTCTTTTAAAAGTAGACCTCTTCCCCTACATGTTGACTGAGCTTCTGTTTCCTTCAAGGTTTACCTTTAAGTTTTTCAATTAATTGCTTCAACCTCATCTCTAAACCACAGTCCAGTTAAAAAAGACAGTTGTCTTCTTGAAGCTCTATTGCGGGCAGATACAGTGAGACTGGTAAAAATGTCCAGGGTTTAACTGATTGGCTTTTTGATTCGAATAATTTTTGAATCGCTTGGATAGAACAGGTATATTTTGATCATGCAAACATATATTAGAAGCAAAATAATGCAACAAATATGCCTTTGTTTTTTTTCTAAGTAGCCAGCACAGATCAAGCAAGAAATGCAAATACAACAAAGGGGAAAGAAGGGCAGAAAACTGTAAGTAAACAAGGCATGTTTTAGTGTACTATATAAAAAGAGATGTAATAAAACATTTGCGAAAGAATCCTTGTTCACACTAAATGAGGTAAAAATTCCAGAAGCAAAAGATTTAATTCCTCTCCTTCTCCATCGTAATTTTTAACCTAGAACCAACAGGTTCAGTGATGCTATTACCCACTCGCCTGCCACACAAATATCTGACCTGCAATCATTTTTCAGAAGACTTTCCTGAAAAATAAGATACCACATGTTGATATCCCTATTGATCTTTGAATCTCTTCCCGTTTCCCTCCCAATATCAACCTTCTCTTCTTCTTGGGAGCAGACAGAAGGCAGCCCACTCAACAACATCTTGTTGGAGTGTCTTGTTTGTCAGGAAAGTGTTTTGGAAGTGTGATGCAAATGGCCAGATGCTGCATTGGAACCAAGGAACAAGAAGTGAATGTTACTTCTCCCTGTTTTCTAGTTGTAAAGTGCCCAGCCTTCTCCAATGTCCCCTCAGTGTACCCAACCTTCATGCAAGCGCTTTCAATGCTCTTGCAAGAACATTTTTTAAAAGCAGTTGACTGGTAAATGCTATGAAAAGAGCCATCGGTCTAAGGGTGAATAATTGTCTTTTGTCCAATCTGGTTTAATTAGTGGTACTCAGCTTTAACTCCAGTTAAAAGGCTTTCTGAAACAGATTAGGTGTTTTGGGAGCCAAGCCCTCTGTCAGTTTCCTTAACAAAGGAAGGTTAGGTAACTGGCAGGCAAAAATGAAAGAAAAAAATTTGTTTGCATTGTGTGATGGCTTCTTTTTCAGTGATCATACACCACGGGACATCTGCAGGTGGGGTAATGTACTTGCCTTTGTATTTATTTTGCTCCAGATTTAAACAGTATATTTTTTAAATGCTGAATTATGATATTTAGGAAGTATTACCCTTTGGTAAAATGGAAATTTCCAGCAGTAACACTTTGTAATACTATATTATTATTGATTGATATTTAGTTTTCTTTCATGACACCTAATGCAGATCCCGATGAATACCACTGTGGAACAAAGAAGTAGAACACAAATATTACTGCTCTTTTTACTTAAAAGTAACTAAAAAACATGATATTAGCTAACATTTAATCCAAAAAATATTATTATCCTAATTATACCTATCAACCAAACAGAATGGTGACCTATTGTTACCTTAGACATCAACTGTAGTCCTGTGTTTAACATAAATCATGAATATAAGAGCAGTCTGTGTAGTTAACTTCATTAGGGTAATCTTTTAACTCAAACAACTTTTTAAATACATATTTAGCATCAGCAGGAAAAACAAACACTTCTAAATCTGGAAGTCTATGGCTTGGTTTACACTGGCATCTTAGAGACAATCAGGAGAGCTCTCTTGACATGAATCTCTCAGCTACCCCCAATTCTCATGCTTTGGTTCACACTCATGCAAACTGGACTACTTTTAGATGAACCTGAACCAGAAAACCTCTTCCATGAGGGCACCAGCTATACTGAAGGTAGAACAAAGCTTTCAGGCCCTGATACCAGATGAAAGTAAGTCCAAAAATTGTATCCCGATAGTGCAAACTGTCAGCACAAACTGTTTTCCTCAACAGATCTGCTTGTATTGTACAACTTGCTAATGTAGACATAGATCTCTACCATGACTACTGTCTTCAGCCCATATAGCTCTTGGCTAAATCACTTATTCAAGCAAATTTTGCCATTTTCATCAGTGGTATTGCATAAAAAAAGCCATATTAAATTGTTCCCAGTGCATTCCCCAAGCTAACCCACATAAAATCATTTAAAAAATAAATTCTTGATAACCTTTGGATAGTTGGGTTTCGTAGTTGGGACCAAACTCTATATACTGCTTTTTTCTACAATCAGTTTTCTCTAAAGTTGGTGTTACATTTGATGAAGACAGTACAGACAGCACTAGACTTACTCCAAAATCAGTGGAATGATTAAACTGATTGCAAGTAGCTTTATTTTACTTAACAGTAACCCTTACTTTATACTGGTATGAACAAAAGCAAATTGCTGTGCATTGATGGAGGATCAGAAGCCCAGCTTGAGTATTTTGTGCCGATTTTCCATGTCTAGATATCTTCCTATTTGGATCACCAGCTGAAATTTATTTAAATTGAGGGACTAGTAGGGTTTTGGTTGTGTGCTTTGTTGCTCTGATGTCTGGGACATACCTTGTACAGTAATGCAAGGAACAAAAAGTCTATTCCTTATCTTACTTCTTTTAACCATTACAAGGTGGAGGACATAAGTCTTGCAGTGATATTTTTGCTCTAAGTTTTGCTCAGATAGCATCTCTCTGTGAAGGTTCAGAATACAAAATATTTATGCCTGTTCTTGAAGTCCTTAAGCAGAACACCAGTGGAAATTCTGCCTGTATAAAACTGAAGGATGGAGCAATATATTATAGTGTTAGGCAAAAGGAACAGTTTTAACATATTACAAAATACATTAAAATAAAAATAAAAATACTTACTGTTGGGGACAATCAAGGGTACTTCTGCTAGGATGCAGAGTTCTGGATTTATATGTCTAAATTATTGGAGTTCTGCAGAGTTTTACCTGTACAACTCTTTCAAAAATCAAAAGAGCCATGCTGATAAGCTGAAACATGGAGGGATTAGTGTACAAAGAAGCTGAGCATTGAATACATAGCCTATTGCTTTAAGATCACTGTAAATATCAAATTAAATATGTACTAATTCATGTTTATATGTTATTACTGTGTTAGTTTCATAGATACAGTAGCATGACTATTATAAGTTTTATGGAGTTTAATGAACTTTACTTTGTATTCCTCTGTGAATGCTCTGAATGCTGCAAACAAAAAAAGCACAACAGTATTTTTTCAAGTTCTCTTGGGGCAATAGCAGTGTCTTCACTATTGTTCAGTTTTACAGATTTAGCAACATTTCATCATACATTGCTCTATTAATAACGTATCTTTCTTTAAAAGTACTGTCACTAGGAGATAAAAGCATATGTGATAAGTCTTGTCTAATCTCATTCATCTGCCTTTACAAAATGCCCCAGACATTTTGTGGGAGAATATGCTGCTTTTGCTTCATGCATTGTTTGTATTTGGGGGTGGGGCGGGGGAATAATAGGGCATTTTGCAATGGTAATTGCATCAAACACGCTGTTTTCATTATTATTGTATTTGTTAGAAACATTTTGATTTAGTTTCTTTCTGTAGGTAAAACTTCGACAATAGCTTAATTTTTTCAACTAAACATTTGATTTCATTAGACTAATAACTTCTCACATTTAGTGGTATTCATATCAATGTTTCCATATCAGCTGCATTTTAACTTCATAAAAAAGGAAATGTTATTATTATTTTTGTCATACTAGATTTTGCTGATCAACTAAGTATTTCTGCACCAATCTACATATTAATATGCATGTTGTAGTCTGTACAATTGTTCAACATCAAAATATCTGTTTAATTTATGTCAAATGTCTTTAAAATAAATGCATTGTTCTCCATTTCAGTCTGATAGAATAAGCAGGATAGTAAATAAATGTGTAAATGAATCATCTGTGTCTCATTTCAGTTCTCTTCATAAAACCACTTCACATTGAACATTGCATATATACCAAAACAATAATCCATACTGTCTTTAGGTGTCATTACTTAACAAAATTATATAGGGATCTCTCACAGACAATGTGTACAGAAATAAATCACTTGGCTATGCAAATAAAATCAGAATCCATTCTTAAAAAAAAAAAATGAAAAAAAAAGAAAAAAAAAAAAAAACAACAAAGAAAGATAGTGATTCTAAGGCTTTTTCTTCCCTCTCTGTTTAGAATTACTGGTAATTCCTACTCGCACTGTCATAGATACAAAGCCTCAAATGACTTTACAAGGTGAGTAAACAGTATTGCCTGCAGGATGAAAAGAAGAAGCATGGAAAGATTTAGCACCCTTTTTTTGGCTAGTCAAACCTAGGTACCTCAGCCTAATATTCAGGCGTAGTGGATAAACCAATTTTGTCCACCTCACAACTGTAAGAGAAAATTTAGGTTATAGTGGAAATTATTTTACTCCTTTGAGTCATGAAAATAACAGATTTTTTTTTACAGGCAAAGTTTTGCTGCAAATCCACCTATAATAAATAGAGCAACTCTACCATTCAGAAAACTGGGAATATAATTCCCTCACCTTCAAATTAGAAAGCTGTTTTTTAATATCAACATCTGAACAGCCCTGCAATGAAGCAAAAAATGGAAGTCCAAGTTCATCCCTTTGATGAGAAAATAGAGATGATTTATTTTCACAACCTCACTGTGCTATACATCTCTTAATACACCATTCACTGTACTGCAGAACTTCTACCCTTTCAACTTTTAATCTAAGGGTTCCCTCTATGAATGTACAGCACTGTACATAAATCTAAATTTGCTCCATCTTTCTATTCAACCTCAAATTCCCAAGTTGCTTTTTCCTTTAAAAAAAGAAAAAAAAAATCCCTCTTATTGCTTGTCTAAATCTCTTCTTCTTGGCATTCATGTGAGTAATTGCATTTTAAGGAAAGGATTTTGGGGGTTAAATATTATTCAGTAATCAAGCAGCCCACACATCTATTCATGGTGCCCAAGAGTATTTGCAAAACTGCAGTTCTACATGCACATTCCAGCTGCCACATGCTTCCATCCTGCAGCAAGACCTGGGCCTCTTCAGACCTCTTGGTTATGCAGAAAGGAGATTAAGTTACATGGGAAGAAAAAAAGAGGGAGCATCTTCCAAAAAGCAAAGTCAAGGAACCAAGACACACCACTGTATTTCCTAGTGCAACATCTCTTCAATCATGTCATGAGTTTAGGAAACCTCTCTGTTCTGTCAATTTCATCTTTTCCCACCTTCTCCTCTCCCTCTATTTTTTCTTGTGGAGCACATTTCAAAAACAAAATGTCAAGAACCCCAGCATCTTATCCCAAATCCAAAACAGCCTAAGAAAGGAACTGACTCAATGCTAGTGAGAAAATAAAATATAGAAAATCTCTACTATTTTATTGGTGCAACTTGACCTATGGCTGAACACAAATGCAGCTAGAAAGCAGGAAAACTATTTTATGATAACCTGCAAGTGTGATATGTGGTTGGGATTAGGTTCTAAAGAAAGAAATATTCTTGGCAGACCAGGAATAGAGCAGGTCAATAGAGATGATACTGACAAAATACTGAAACAGCATTACGTTAGCACAAAAAGTATTCTGCCAGAACCTATTCAGAGAAAAAAAAAGAATTCCTAGCATTTTTAGATACAAATATTAGGAAAGAAAGCAACCTAAATATTCAGAATATCATGTTAAAACTTAATTTACTGCATAGGCTTAAATCATGTTTTGGGTTTTACTGTATGGGTGTAAACCATGACTCTCTGAATGCAAATTTTCATTGAATGAAAAACAGACGCTATTAATCAGATGATGAAGAAAAATTAACTGCAGTTTTGTTAGCTAACATCAGAGACCCCAGAGGGGAAAAGAGTTTACTCAATGCGGCTAAAAAAAGGCATTTTTGGTCTTAGAAAGTACTTAATAATGTTGAATGACCATAACCATAAAATATGTCTTATTTGTAGAAAGTAAAGACATATCAAGTGTACGGGCATCAGAAGTAATGGTGCCATTCCATAACGTTTTTACATTATCGTAAATAAATTTGATTTTTTATTTCTCGCCATTCATTCTCATGCATTCTACAGATTATCATCTTTCCCACACTGAAAATCAGCACAGTGACAATTTATTGTGAATCACTGCTAAATTACAATTTAGGTATTCCTGCTGTAAAACATTCAGGTTGAGTTATGTTGTCATTCACTGGTATTGAAACTACTAATGAAACTATTGCTTTACTTTGCAAAAGAAATCTATTTGTATGATTTGTTCTCTCATGTGGCAGTTTTCAAATGGCAATTTGCCATTACTCTTCAAAATATCTTCCCACAACAGTTTGTTTCTACTAGATGGCAAGAGGCGAGCTGTCGGCTGTCAAGGATCAGTGCATTATTCATATCTACGCTATGAAAGCTAAAAAAGCTTCTTCAGATATGTTTGCAATTTAGTGCATTCATTATGGAAAAGAGCTCAAAGTGAACTTTAGTCCAGTTACACTCTGGACAATCCACATTTAAAAGAGCCACTATGAGTGCCCCAACTGCAAGAAGTATTCCTAACTTATTAAACACTGAGGCATTCAATGATCAAAAACACAGATCCAGAAAGAAGTAGAATTCATTTGCTCAGCCACTCAAAAAAGAGTCTGTATTTACCACTTTTTCTGGTTTAATCTCTTACTGGTTTTGATTTAATAATTTCATTATAATATATAGAGAGGCTGGCACAATTGTACCAGTCTTAGAAAGGAACTGGGTTTTCAGTTCTTCAATCCTTTAGCAGGATGGTAACAGAAACATCTTGTACCTGTGACTCATCTTCCAGTGGCAAGTCTGCTGACCACTTGAGCACTTGCATATATATATATACACACACACATAAAACACCCACACACGCAGAGAGCACATATGGAATGTGGCACTGTCTTAGCACCACAGTCTGCAAACCAAAACCCTGCAATACTTTGCATTTGTGCTACGATGTAGCTACAGTTTAGAGAGATTTCTCAGTTCACCAAAGGACACCAGAAAGATCTCATAGTTGTCACAACTCTAATTCATACTCAAAACAAAATAAGTCCAGGACATCATTTTCCATTCACATGGAAATTGTTAACACCTGCACACCACTGGGATTGTTACAAGCTTGTATACCTGGCAGTAAATTAAAAACTACATAGACTGGAATAATTTAATTCTAGTATGAACAGTTATGTCTCCAAAAGAAGTTGTTTCTTATAGTAGTAACAATACAACTACTGGTTTAATTATCAGCCACTCCTACTTGCCTGACCACCCTTCTCATCAGAAGAACATAAGCAAATCCTGTTTAATAACTTCAAGCAGGCTTCACATGTTTACCTTGCAAGATGGGAGAAAAGCTCCAACTTTTCTATTAAATATTTCAAAACTAAGTCAAAAGCTACTCACATTTTTTGGGAGGACAAAATAAGACTCCCAGTAATCAAAAGAAATAAAGACCTTAGTACATACAAAAAGAAAATCAATTTTATAGTGTTAAAAAAACCCCAGAAGATAGTAGCCATTTTTCATGTCTGAGATCTTATTCTCACCCACAAAAATGAATAAGGAAGAAACAGATTTAAACAGGCACCATGGCATAAATATTCCACTACCTCTGCTTGTTGTGAGTACAGTTTCACTTCAGCGTTTCTCCCAGTTAACAATGAAATTGATTTTCTGTATGATCAGCATGCTTTGTTTCCTTGGAATTTCTAGTCTTGACTTTGGCAGAATTAAAACTCAGGGACTGTCAGCAATGTATCCAGAGCTTAGAATGAATAAAATTGTAATTCCAGGGGTGTACTGATGTTGCAAGTTAATTTGACATTCATTGGGATGAGTGATCAAGGCAAACTACTTTGCTGTTGTTCATGTGTTCAGAGGTATTGTCTGTCACAATAGCTACTTACACAGCATTAGAAATCTAATAAAATGTACCAATCTCCCATTTTTAAGCAAGAGTAAGTTATTTCCTCTTCATTTGGAAGCTTGGGTTGAAAACAGCACCAGATTTAGTTTCACCCATTCAAATTAATCTTGAATTTTCTGGTATTCACTACAACTAATCTTCTCTGACACTTCTACGGATATACAATAAAGTGTGTCTCTCTTTCATATTTTCACAGTATTTAACATTGTTGCAAGTTCATTCTCTTTCTTCCAGGTTGCTAAACACATTCAATGCTCAGCTAATCAGCAGAGCCAGATAATCATATTTCCAAGACCTTATTTTCACAGTGGGAACAGTTGCAAAGCTGTAAGTTCCTAGTGTCCGGCATATTTAGCAAAGTTAAAAAACACATAAATAAATTATTACTTCTAAACAAGCAAAGTTTCTGAGAGGTCTCTAATGATCATTTTGTAGAACTATAATCACCTAAGCTGCAATTGTGTATCTCAGGTATAATTCCACAGAAAACGATTTCAAATGTCTGTCAATACTCAGTATACCAGTGATACCAGTATTTGGCCAGTAACTTAGGGACTCTTTCTGTGTGTTTTTATCAGAAAATCTTCATTTACATAAAAGATAATCCGTAAACATAATTTAAATTCATTAAAGAATGTAAACACTATGGATTTGCTAAATTCACTTAAATGCATACATTGATCAGAGGGCTGGAGCACCTCTCCTATGAAAACAGGCTGCGAGAGTGGGGGTTTTCAGCCTGGAAAAGAGAAGGCTCAAAGAACACCTTATAGAAGCCAACAAGTACCTAAAGGTGCCTACCAGAGACCTGGAGACAAACTTCCCAAGGGCATATAGTGATAGGACAACTGGGAATGGTGGTAAACTGAAGGAGGGCAGGTTTAGATTAGACATTAGGAAGAAATTCTTTACTCTGAGTGTCATGAGGCACTGGAACAGATTGCCCAGAGAATCTGTGGACTCCTCATCTCTGGAATGGTTCAAGAACAAGGTGGATGTGGCCTTGAGCAACCTGGCCTAGTTGATGGTGCTGCCCCACATGACAGCAACTAGATGGAGTTGCAACTAGACAACTAGATGTTCTAGTTCAATATGCAACTAGATGTTCTTTAAGATTGCTTCCAATCCAAGCCATTCCATAATTCTATGATCTTAGCCAAGGAGAATTCCATATAAATTCATCAGGAGTTTTGCAGAGGGGCTATAAGGACCAGCATGTCCCTGGTTAAAACAAGAGACATAGAGTAAAGGCAAAATGTGAGAAGTATTTGCTTCTGGTAGCAAGCAAGGTGGACCACAGTCAGTGCCACACAGCATTCCAACTCACCATTCTTCTTTCTAGGGGGAGTCCCAGACACTAGGGCAACACAATGGTTTGACATTCAGTGACGTGAATGTGCCAGTGAACATAGCTGGTGATAATGTAGCAACTGCATTGTCTTTAACTCAAGTCTCATACGCAGCTCTTCAGCTGGGATGGAATAAAATACCTCTCGGTTCCTTTTCCGTGGATGAATTAATCTCCGCAAAGGGGAGGAGACCCTGCTGAGTTCATAATATTGAATACTGTAATACATTTGTCTCTAAAACTGCATTACATTAACTGAGAATAATGCAGCCTTTATTCTTTCATACATATATTAGCTTAATGAGCCATTAACGTGTCTAGTATTTAAACCATACAAAAAAAGATCTATAGTTTAAGCTTCAGAAGCCATCCAAATACCTTACAAGTGCCAATCGTACTCTCAACAGGGGAAATTTAGCCTTTCATTTATTTTTAAATTGCTCTTTCATTTTATTCCATAAAATGCATTTATTTACAAGAAGGCAGTTGAAATCTTTAATACTGAATCAAGTAATCTAAGTTAGAAAAAGCAAAATGGGAACATATATGTTGGATAATACTCTGCTCCTAATCAGGTCCCAGGAAATTAGACTGATATTCTCTAGCCAATTAATCAGAAAATTCTTCCCTTCCCACTGATCAGAGTTCCACAAGGAAATCTGTCTCCTTGGAAGAAACAGTATCCACAAAGGGGACATGTGCTTTGGCAGAGACTTCCAGATCTCCCATAGAAGCTGCTGAAATACAAAAATGTTGGGTTCAGACCTCACCATGGGGATTCCCCAGCACTCACTGGGCCTGTGAATGTGACAAGGGAATCATTGATTCAGCCTTGCCACTTTTCTAAAGTCCAAACCGTTTGAAACCATAGCAGAAGCATGCCCAGGGGATCAAGGAAAGACAGATCACGGTTTCAGAACTACAAATATTTTCTGTTGCAGACCAGCCTCACCCATGTCTTTTTGTCTTCTCAGAAGTTTACTGTATCTAATTGCTTCTGGATTATTGGCTCAGGAACAACATCCATAAATCTGTGAAATGTCTACGTCGTATTATCCTTGCATAATCTTGGCATACTTGTAACTAAATTCCTTCACTAAATGGAAATTTACTGCCAGTAGTTTCTAGGCAGATGTGATTTTCCAAAATCTATTATTTTAGTCAGTATTCTACCAGAAGTTTGGTTTGTCCTGTACTCCTATATATGATGAATAATTTCAGTAATACTATTTTAAAAGAACTTTTGAGTTCTGTTACTTTGAGTTTTCCATCATTCTATGTCTTATAACTATTGCCATTGACTAACGTGAAAAGGTGATTACAGCAGAGCATTTTGGCTGATTACACATATATCAAGAGTATTAAACAATTTCTTCCCTCTTTGTTCCAAGGTAACTGCATATAATACTATATAACCTCCATTATAACTAAATGTATGTTTCATGGTTGTGAGAATTTAAATATATTTCATTCTAAAGTCTACTGATTCAATTTGTCTGACAGCTCAGCACTGCTAGTAAGATTAAAAAAAATAAAAAAAAAAAACTTGTGCTGTCACAGCCAGAGGAGTTACAGTTTGTGAGCCAAGAAGTAGCTCTTTCATGCAACAAAAGACTGTAATACAACACACCTGAAAAAGCTCAGCAGCTTTGAAAGTGTGCCTTTCAGGCAGAAAAGGCAGCTAAAGGGCTAAACCAGACTAACAGTGCAAAAACTTTGATAAGGGACCTTGCAGTTTTCAATGCATGACTTCTTTTTTCCACCTTCCTAGCTTCCTAGCTTTCCACCTTCCTAAGTACTTTTTAATAGGATTCTTGACTCTACTTGAGGCAAGACAAAAATAATAGAAGAACAATTCATGCAGAAATGTAAAAGGAAAGGAAGCCTTCAGAACAAGGAAATTAAACAACTGCAATTTGTAGTGTTTGCGGGGGAAAAAAAAAAACCACAAAAACAATGGAGAATGTTGGAGGGGGTGTCTGAAACTCCTGAGATGCTAGAATGTATTCCAAAACACATTTGCAGAAACAGTGCAAATAGTGATAAGTGATGTAAACAGTAGTAAGAAATTATATTGGATTTCAGCATATTTTCCAAGATATATATAAAAAATTTACCTAATCTAACACTGTTGCAGACTAAAAACTTCATAGTCTGTTATGCCTGCTGAAGAAGCTCTGCATTCCAGCATGGAGTTCTGTCAGACCTATTTAAAGTCAGGTTCAGACTACCCATGTGCTATACTCATATCCTTTATTTCCCCTTATCTATTTCCTTCTAAAGTCCAGAAAAGAATTGTAAAAAAAATGACTTTATGCAACATTAATAGTTAATAATCACTTCATAAGCATGCAAAAGCTTTGTTCTCAGTAGGCACATGCAGAGAGAGCACATGTATATACCATATCTATGCATATATATTCACACACATACATATACCATTGGCTACCCATTCCATGGAATGGTTTGGGTTGGAAAGGACCTTAAAGATCATCTACTTTCAACACCCCTGTGCTGGCCACCTGCAAGGCAATGGTGTGGTCCTATCCTGTCCATGCCTGCACCACCTGCTGTTGGTAAAGGGCTGCTGGGAAACAAGGCTGGGGCAGGTGAGTGCTCCCCTCACCCCTGTGAGGCGACAGGGTAGTCAGAGTCACAAGCAGGAGTGGCATCCTCTGCCAGCCTGTGCCACAGCTGGAAGGCTGATCTCAGTACTGGTCTCTCACAGAATCTTCTGACTTGGAAGGGACTCAAAAGGACCATCAAGTCCAGCTGCTGGCCTTGGACAAGACAGCCCGAAGAATCCCACCACATGCGTGAGAGCATTGTCCAAACTCCTGAACTTTGTCAGGCTTAGTGCTGTGACCACTTCCATGGGGGGCCCATTCCAGTGCCCAACCACCCTCTGGGTGGAGAACCTTTTTCTAATATCCAACCTAAACCTCCCCTGACACAGCTTCAGGCCATTCCCTCAGGTTCTGTCACTGGTCACCATAGAGGAGAGATCAGTGTCTGTCCCTCCTCTACCCCTCACAAGGAACTTGTAACTGCAGTGAGGTCACCCCTCAGTCTCTTCCAGGATGAACAGACCTAGTGACCTCAGCCACTCCTCGTACAGCTTCCCCTCAAGGCCCTTCACCATCCTCATTGCCCTCCTTTGGACACTTTCTAATAGTTTAATGTCTCTTTTATATTGAGGAGCCCAACACTGCACACATGACTCAAAGTGAGGCCGACCCAGAGCAGACCAGAGCAGGACAATCCCCTCCCCTGCCCAGCTGGCCATGCTGTGCCTGATGCAGCCCAGGACACAGCTGGTCCTCCTGGCTGCCAGGGCCCTGCTGACTCAGATTCAACCATCAACCAGGATTCAGGTCTTTTTTTGTGGCACTGCTTTCCAGCATCTCATTCTCCAGTCTGAACACACAAACAGGGTTGCTGCATCCAAGGTGCAGAAACCAGAACCTCCTAGTTCACTTCTCTTCACTAGAAATTAGAGGAAGAAGTTAAAGGAAAAAAAAATCAGTTTCCACGTCTTAAAGAGACAAAAATATTTGGAAGCTTTGTGACAACATCAGGAGTCAGAATCAGGACCCTCTAGAAGAATTTCATGCTGTTTCCATGGAAAGAAAACACTGTTGTCTTGAAACAGGCTCTTTCACTCAGTGTGCAAGGAGATGATCCATAGTCAGTGTGGAGGTTATGTCTGGTTTAATTCATATGGTAAAAGAAGTTTCTTTCTTCTATTCTTTCTTCTATAGTTGCTGCAATTACTGAGACATTAAACATAATTTTTCCATTTGGGAGAAGTACATCAACATTAGAATATACTGAAGTAATTTTTTCACAGATAACGTTGCAATTTCTTTCTTCATTGCCTAACAGGAAAAAAAGATAAATTAAGAGAGACAGTGTGAATGCAAGCAAGAGAACCCTGTTTGCTTCTTCACCAAAAGAATCAAGAGTCTGTTGATACATACAATTGTTAATAATGTTTAGCCAATACATGTGCTATCACATCTTTCTAGACCCCCTTAGCTTCAAACAAATCCTTAGGCACCCAAAATACAGAGTAGGCTAGAGAGACTGGAGAAATCTGTGATATGGGACTATCAATCTTTATCAATGACGGTTTCAACAACAAGAAAAGAAGCAGTTCCCAAAGAGCCACAACTGAAAGCTGGAGCTGCTCTTTTCTGCATTCTGATTAAGTTCTTGTTAAATTCTCTCTCTTCATACAGCAGAGGCTGCTCCACTCATGTGGGTACTCTGAAGAGGAGATGTTTTTTGGTTAAGGGAGAAGAAGAAAACAAACTGAAAAATCAAGTCCAGTCACAAAAGCTCAAAAGCACTGAGGTAACACAAATAGGTCCCTTTCCATACTAAACCACATCATTATGCTAGATGAGAGAAGGGTGGGTGCATTTTTCAGGAATGGCCTGCACAATCAGAACAGAGTCTGTTCTAACTCTTATCAACTGTGGAAGAAGAGATTGAGATGACCAGGGCCAAATAGAACAAGCTTGCTCTTTTTTTTTAAGGCAGACTCAGAGGCATAAAGAATTTTATCTATTCTCAGGCACATGCATCTGAAAGACAAATGGATTCAAGGGCCTTGAAGCTGAAGACTGAATATCCAACCTATCCTAATGAACTCAAACTGGCAATGCCCAACTGCGACCATGGGTGCCTGTGGAAGATTTCTGCCAGCTTCTGACAACTCAGACATCCTCTTAGAGACAAAGATTAGAGAATTTGACTCATTAGTGAACTGTCATAGGAAGAAACTCCCCATTTCTCAAATTAAAGATGCTTGGGCAATGCTAGTTAAAAAGAAAGTCTGGTGTGACTAGAAAAAAGTCTCAAGTTCCTGTTATGCTTCATACTTAATTTCTTTTCAAGAAAGGAATGACTACTATACAAGCACTACCATGTGTGCCTGCCTGCAAGGGGAGAAAGAGGAAGCAATACATGTAGAAATGCACTCTCCTTTCACAGCCTTCCACCCCTGAAAGGCTTCTGGAGAAGACTATTGACAGACTGAGGTTAACTGAGAGGCCTGAGTGGGTGGACCCGTGTCTTCAAGCCTTTTCCTGCTGAAACTGGCAACAATTTTGCTACATACAACAATGGTTTTGCAATACGGATAAGTGTCTTCCAGACTGAAATGAAAGCCTTGTGAAACAGGCAACTGAGCTGTAAAGAGTAATCCCAAGTAAGTGTGATGTTCACAGTGCACACATACATACATATAACACGCACACATATACATAACACACACACACAGATGTACAATGGCATGTGACAGAAAGGGCTGCAAGACAAAAAATTTACCTTCACTAATTCAGTTTTGTCATCATCTTCCCGATGTTGGTAAATGTACTGGCTAAAAAGAGCATATAGTCTTTCCATGCGAGATATACGGACATTCTCAGTTGCCATAAAGACTGAGTCCAGCACTTGCTGAAGCAAAAGAATGGAAACTACAATTCAGAATAGCACAAGTTAGATCCTACTTTCTTATACTGTTAAATAGAAGTGGCACTTCAGAAAACTGCTTAAATATCTCAAAAAATTCAATTGGAGGAAGCAAATTAGTATTGCACACATCAGAGGAAAGGCTTACTTACATTTCAGACAGTATTTTCTTACTTATCACTATATGACATCACTGATCATAACTGCCAATCAACTGCTTCTGGAACAGCGGGGAATGACACGATCCGCTTTGTCACAGAGTAGCTGCCTCAGGGAAGTCGTGGTTGTATTTCACTAAAAATGCAATACAGGGCTCTGGAAAAAGTGTTTTCAGAAACAAGCCTATCTATCTTCCAGACAGAGCTGTGCCAGGTGGAAAGAGAAGCATCCTTAGGTGCTCACCTCTACCCATGAGCTGAATCTGCACTGTGACTATCAGTCAACTCCTACTTTTCTACTCAAGAGTGAATGAACTACCAGAGCAGTCTGTAGGAAATTACCAATGTCTCACACAGTTCTTCCTTGTGTTACCAAAGATGTGAATGTGGCAATCTGGGGAAAGCAACACTATCAAGCTAGCAACAGCATTGCTGGGGCTGTTCCATAGCTGTGTGTTGTGGGAGGCTGTACAGATGTAGCTGAAGAGAGCAGGCAAACCAAACAAAAATATTACTGCTTCACAACTGCTTGCCATCAGACTCAGCCTCCCTTAGATGAGCTACTGTAAGATTTGAGTCCTACACCTAATATCAAGCAAATAAGTGAACACACATACAAAAGAAACCACCAAGAAAACAAACAAAATCAACTAAACAAAAACCCTATACAAAACCAAGCAGCCCCATTTTGGGGGGGCTCTCTGGTACAAGCAGTGAGTTCCAGTGACACCCATGTTAAGGAAACCAGTCTTCTAAAAGACATGTTGCATGACTGTAGCTCTCTCCTCACAGCTGATACACAGGAGCAGGAGCATCTGTAAAGGCTCTAATCCCACCACTTCCCCAGTCAGTACGCAAGAACTTCAGATTACATGCCATTAGCATCCTGATTTTAGAAAAAACTATGTAGCTTCTTTAAATATACAAGCAGACATGAACAACACAACACCCCGAAATTTGCTTCCTTAGGAAACTTTCCATCTTGAAAAGTTAATTTAACCTCTACCGTTCAGATCAATACTTTAAAATGTCACAGAAATTGTGCTGGTGAGCCCTTTTGCCAAAGGGGATTTTCTCCCCTCACAAGGGAAACAACCAAGTAAATACTCCCTTTCTCATCACAGCAGGTAAACAGCAGCTTACTCTGCTTTGACCAACCTCCAGGACTTCAACCTAGCAATTTCCTGATTTTTTTCTTGTGGCTATATCCCCTGAAGGGCAGGTCATTCTTTCACCCTCTCCAATTCATGCAAAGGAAACTCTTCCTCCTCCTGCAGTTAGGCCCATGTTTGATCCTTTCCCCAACTATACCCTGGGATAACAACTTCTATCCTACAGGGGACTGGAAAAACCATGTAACACTGTAATTGTATGGATGCAAAATCTAGCAATGAATTTTGAAAGCATTTCAGAAAAGCAGATATTAGCATTTTATCCAGGATGATCTTCTGGCCAATCTTCTAATTTCAGGTTTAAAGTCGTTGCTGCTAAAAATCAAGGTCCTTTTCCAGTTCCTAATTAACGAAAACATGCAAACAGCAAACCAAAATACCCATCTCCCCGGTCCATCATAAAAACAGCCAACCAACAGCAGTAGCAGGTTGTCAGTGAGGTATCTTGAAATTTAACAAGCCCTTTTACATTGAAAATTAGGAGGAGAACAGTCTCCTAAAATTCAGTTCACCAAAAGCAAGAGCAGCCATCCACACCAACTGTGGAAACAACAGTTATTACAGGTTATTTCATAAGCTATACATTCCACTCATGAATTGTTAGAATTTGCATTGGTTAACAATTGACTTAATTGACAACCATAGAGGTAGCAAGAAAATGTCAGTATTCAGTATTACCAAAACTGAAATTAGACTTACTCTGAGCTCAGAGTAATCCACAGACACTCCCCGTATGTGAATTTCCTTTGCTTTCCCATTCCCGTCACATACTTGCGGTTGCTCATCCACCTGAGAATGTCCCACACAAGCTGTATGACGTATTCATGAATCTGGAATTACACACATTTCTTAATTCAGGATTTCTCTTTATCTGGAATACAGTATCAGTGAAGTATCCTGTACCTGGAAAACAGTAGCCCTCTGCAGTAACAGAGACAGAACTGTTACCAATAATTTTATGGAGAAATTCTTGACTTCTATCTTTCTAGTGCTGCTCCATAAAAACTAGGAACTTGGAGATGAAAAAAAGCACGAGGGAAAAAAAGGCAGGGTAAAACTAAGAAAAAAAATAAATGCTGCCACTACAGCACTGCACAGTAAACCTTAAGTTAAAAAAAAACCAAACAAATATGGTCTTAAAAAATGTATTTTAGGTTAGGAAACACATCTATACATCTTACATTTCAAACATAGGGATGTAATTCTTCTATTCCTCAGCAGTCTCTGGGTCCACACTGCTGTAAGTCCAGCAGTATAGTTTACACTTAGGCTGCTTACTACTGGGAAGATACAATTCGGTACCATTTGAAAAACAAACTGCAGAATCAGAAAAAAAAAAAGCCACTGCAGAAAACCATGATTGTAGCCAGCATAACTAGAGGTGCAGCATCGTTATGGAAGGAACACTTTGTGTTGACCTGAGAGAGACACAAAAGAAGTAACAGAATAAAATTCAAGAAGGTTAAAACCTAATAAATAGTGTAATCCTCCTCAGGAAAAAAAAAAAAGAGCTAAATTACTTGTTTGACTTTTCACTTACCAATTGAACATGCATCTTCAGAAGTTCCAGCTATTTGGCAATCCAGCATTTCACTCTCCTCTCTTAAGTCTGTACATTCAGGAAGCATGACACTCCTTTTTTCAGTAGGGAATTTAGCCACAAGGGTCACTCTCTCACTTCCATTTTCTGTCCCATTTTTCTGTTGTCCTTGAAGTACATTTTCATGTTCTTCCAAAGGACTGTCCTGGGAAGAAGCAAACTGAACTGAATTCCTCCTCTTTACTGTGATTCTTGAAGAGTCTCCCTTCATTTTGCATTTTCTTTTTGACTTATCTACAAAGAGATACCAAGAAAAAGTAATCCAAAACATTCCCAAAGCAGTTTTTTCCTCAAAACGCAGCAGCAGCATCTTGCAAGGAAAATAACCACAGGAGCTTCAGTACCATCTCCCTACATGGGTCTAGAGAAAAGGTTGCAAGTTAATGAAATCAGTTCTCCATTAGATATATTACAGGCAAGGAAGGGGAAAACACTGTTTCATGTAACTGAAAACTAGCTGAATATTCAAAACAGCCACAGACAATGCTTTGGACTTCAAGATGTAGGTGCCATTAAATATCAGTTGGGCCATCAAGGCCAGGCTCTTAAAATGTCATGCAGCCAGCGCATTTCAACTTCATAACCATACTGAATGAATGACATCAGGACTCACCCCACACTTTGAAGCAGCATAATGAAAAATTCAGTGCCTCTGGCATGAAGAACCAAGCATCACAGGAACTTGCTTTTAGGCAACAGGAGCAGAGAAGGTAGCAGTGACTTTAACACCTTCTCCAGGAAAGACTGAATAAAATGCAATTTGCCATTAGGGCAGGAGGTACTGGTGTCCACAGGCACTGTGGGTATCTTCCATTTTTCATTACACTTTGGGTCTGCTTTGTTACACCCACAGAGAAAAGAATTGTGTCTTGTGTGGCTGGTTACAAAGCATGAGACAAGTCTTAAAATCCTCAGCATCAAAAAACGTACCTCTTTCCTGAAGAGATTCTTTAAATTTTTGGCAGCACTGCTCAAAGCCTTCATCCATTTCATGCCTCATTATGGAATACGCAGTATCACTCAAAGTACAAGCTTTGTGCCTCAGATGATGATCTGAAATTTTACAGCCAGAACAGTGCATTTTCAACCAGTCAAGGAAACTCCTTTTCTTTGGTTACTTAGAATGATTTTTCTTTTTCATAAGCAGGTTCTGAAAGGTTATCTCAGTCACTATTTTCAGAATAAAACCAGAAATGTTAATTATTTAAGAAAAAGTACTAGTTACCAATCAACACATCTATCACAACTCCATACTCAAACAATATATCTAATGCTAAAACATTTACAACTGGGCAAGAAACGCTCTCTGGGGTTGTTTAAAATTATCTAATGGAGTGGTTAAAAATTATCTGATCCCATATCCACTGTGGGATTACTAAATTTCCACAGACAAAATCTATCAATTTATACATCTGAAATTTTTCCATATTAGGGATAAAAAAAACACCCTTACCTGCAGACCTTTTATTTGGGCTATATTTTAAAGCATTGCTACAGATTAGATCAATGTCCTTTAGAAAATCTCTTGCAGTTAGGTACTGGTGCATGTCAATCTTGGAGACAACTGTCGAGAGGTCCAGGTGCTGTTTAGTAGTGTTCTTGTAATTGGTTGTCTACAAATTAAATATGCATGTTCAGAGATTTAAGCTACAAAAATTAATCATTTTCACAAAGCCAAGTAAAGGACTTCTTAAGAGCCCCAAATATCTATAACACCTTCAAAAATGAAGAAAATAACCAGTTAGCTTCTAGAAATTTGAAAAGGTATTTCAGGTGTCTTTGAAGAGACAGACCAGGAGAAGGGGAAGAAAGAAGCAGGGTGGTCAGAAGCGTATGTGGGAGGGCCGTGGAAAACTGGCAGGATTCATTTCACTTCCTTTCAGAAAATCACAACAGAGAAACTTTTCTCAGTAATGTCACCTTGGATTCTCTTTGTTATTTGCAGCAAGAAAATATCTGCAGGATTTGCACCTTTGAAGCACTTGTCCTAAGTATCTACTCTAGAATGAAATAACTGGACCAGAGATGCCAATTTCTTTACTCAGAGCTTAAAAAAGAGCCTAACTGACTACTTTAGATGAGAACATGTTTGTGTTTATAGGCTATTCACATCTTGGAAACTGCAAAGAAAGGAAAAGACATGTAAGTGGATGCTTAGGGTAATGGGACCTTGCTGAAATGCAAATGCAAATCTTAAAACTACAACTGACTTTGAAGTACATGCCCCTGGCTTAGACTTACTCAATAAATTCAATGGGAAGTGTATGGGGGCAAAAAAACCCCACGCAGCCCTTATGGTTGATTCTCTACCGAGGAAAGCCCCCTGATGAAACTGAGAATAGCATCTGAAAATCTATTTGACAAACTGCTGATTCTACTCCTGTTCTCACAGAAGCTATTGGCACTTAATCAAAGAGCTTTAGACTTTATTACAACAGCCCTACAAGCAGCTTTTTATAAATATAAAGTGATCTCTCCACTTTTTAGTGCTGTAACACACCTATGTACCCAAATCTTTCCATGGGCAAATTGTATTGTCATTTGGTGTAACTGGCACTTGGACTAGATCATCCTTGTAGATCCCTTCTAACTGAAATATCCTAAAGTTTTTAAAGACCTTTCAGAAAGAACATAGGGCTTTCAGTGAAAACTCAAATAATAAACATTTGAGTGCCTCCAGGAATCAAGTAAAAGCAAAATTCACTCCTTCTTCTTGGAAAATCAGAATTGTACAGTCCTACCACAAAAGATAAACTTTCCTAGAAAGAGCACAAACCCACCAAGAAACATAAACACAAGGAATTATGAATACACACAGTTACAATGGTATTATAAGTCAATACTAACCTCCTCTGGGTCAATGGGCTTTGTCAATGCTTTGAAACATTTATCAGTGACAAGTCTTTGAGCCACATCTCTTAAGTAAATCCTAAGTTCACACAACATATCCTCTTCCTGCTCTTCCATCTGTCTTATTTCTTCTTCTGACAGCTTTCGAGGCTTGGGTGGTGGTGCTACAGGCAGCACTTCCAAAGGCGGGCAAGCTTAATTGAATCAGAAAATTGTAGTTAATTGATGGTACTTAACTACAAGCAATTTAAAAATGATTGATAGAAAATTATCACCAAAGAAAATACCGTATTAGCTGTTAACCTAGAGTTAGCAAAGCTTTATATGTAGAATATCCTCTTCACTTGTGTTGTTTTCTAACGCAGGAGGTTGAGCAGCTTGCTTCATAACTAAGTCCTCAAAAAAATGTCTTCCCTCAGCCAAGGTAGGATGCGGGATTCTGAAAACTTCTTCATATTCATTATGAAACAAAGCTTTTACCTAAAGCATGAAGAGAAAATATACTTCAGCTATACAAGGCCACACAAACTTCTCATATTCTGATCCAAAAAAGATTAGTACCTCTGAATTAAACTGAATACTTACCTGGATAACACTATCAATGAAAAGTTATCTTTGTGGCCTTAAAATCTAAGGTTTTATAGCTTTAAAATGCCTTCTCTAAGGATCACCTTCTAGATTTAAGTCCCAGGAAGAAACTGTATGATAAACAATTATAAAAGGGGTGACTGGGAATTCACCATCCCCAAGGCTGCTTATTTTGCATTTACGTGCCTTGCTGTCCTTTGGCTTGAATCTCTATTGCAGCTACAAAGGGAAAATGGCAAGGCTCAGAGTACAAGTGCTGGCTTTTCATTAAGATGTTTGGGATTTTTTTAGTTTTATTTTAAAATAATTTGAATGAAGTGTTTCAATTTGAATGCTTCCAAGTTGTATTCCATTTTTTAAATTTCTACTACCAAAAAGTATGGAAGGGATTTCAATCCTTATTTTAGAAGGCACTTATTAACAGTATGAAAATTTCTGTTACTGAGACAAAATAATCAGAGCAACAAATTCACATTTTGAACAGTGTCTTGGGTTTTGTAAAGAACATGTTATTCTATTCCATCTGTTGAAACTGGATGGAGCAGAATTGCTTATCTTTGCCCAAATGGGTCAGTGTCACTTATCAGATGGTGGAGTGTTACTTATCTCTTTTCATTGTTCCACTACTCTCATGGGGATGTCTTCTGCTAATGGACCATTAAAAGCTCACCAATGACATGACACATTACATTGTACTATTGTAAGATGCTCCACACAGGGAGGAGGAGCCAAACCATCTTAACTTAGATAAAAAGGAGCCACAGTGCCACTGCGTATCCAGTTTTCCACCGGATCCCTGGAGGAAGACCAGACCCATCTCACCATTACTGGACTCTTTCTCTTCAACGAGACCATCTCTACTCCAACAGAACCACATCTGCCACTCCAGGAGGGCTTACTTTGGACTGCTTCCAACACCCTGACCAACAGGGTGTCAGGTTGTATTTCTGACTCTGTCAGGGTTTCCTAGGATTTCTTGTTTGTTTGTTTGCTTGCTTATTCTTCTGTACTACAACATCTGTATTTTCATATCCCTAGTAAAGAACTGCTATACCTATTCCCAAAATCTTTTCCCGACAGCCTTTTAACTGCAATTTTATAATAATTTGGAAAAGGGGGAAGAGGCTTACATTTCAAGGGAGACTCCAACCTTCCCTGGCAGATACCTGTCTACCTAAACCAAGAAAGACTGTGGCACCCAATGTGGGGCTAGAGGGCATTGAGAGGAAAAAGGAATAGCAGTTCTTTGGTGAGCTAAGTTCTTGTGTATAGAAGCCTTGTTAAACAGCATCATGTGGTCCAGTTTTCCCTGGTTTGGGTGGCACGTGGTTGTGGCTGTATTTCTGCCATTTGCAAACCCTTATCTAAATATGGGTCCTATAACTAAAGCTACTGTGACTGTCATTCAGTTTATTTTATGGCTTAATAAGGTGAGGAACTCATGGATTTTTAATTTCCTCTGGAAGGCAGGCACATGGATTCAGGGCTATCATACACTGTGTGTTTTTGGAGTTACTTTAACAATGGTACCTACTGTGAGGAAATGACACCGGGGGAGTTTTTTTCCCAACCCTTTACCCACCTCTTTGGGTCTACCCCACCAGTTTTTGAAGGGTTTAGATCCTCTCTGAATGCTAATGATATCATACAATGGCTGGTGTTGCTAACAGGCAACACTATTTAGCATTCAGAGATAAGGGAAGATTAACCTGGATAACCACCCTGATACCTACCCCACAGAATAGGGATGATACCCCAGAGCCTGACTCTGCCCCACAGCCTGCCTCAGAAAGGACCCACCCGGATTGAGTTGAGGTTCTGGTAAAAGAGATGCACGAGATGGGCCAGATGCTGAGGGAGTACATTTCCCCAGCTCATGAAAAACCCTCCCCCTGCCACGAGAAGGCAGTCTGATGGTGCAGCAGTGGAACCCACAGAGTTACAACTGTCCAGGTTCCAGCTGAACCACAGGGGCAGCCACAGCCAGCAGCTGTCGCCTTGTGGAAACAAGGAAGTCTAAAGAGAAATCGGCAAACCCTGGTATTAAGGATAAGAAAGGAGGGCCCTCACAATCCACAGAAGAGCCACAGGTTGAGATCATCACTGAGTCCCTGTCATATGAAAGTCTACGTAATCTGCAAAAAGATATTGTATGACGAGGATGTGAGGCTTATACAGCCTGGCTACTTTGAGTCTGGGACCTTATGGGTACAGGTGTACAACTGGATAGTGCTGAAGCAAGGAATTTGGGACCCTTGACCCAGGACTCAGGTATAAATCAGGTATTTGTAAGAGAGCAAAGGCCCCTTTCCCTTTGGGAACGACTTCTAATGAGTGTGAGAGAGAGATTTGTCCACAGAGACAGAATGCAAGAGCACAACAATAGAATGCGATGGAAGACCCTTGAGGAAGGAATCCAACAGTTGAGAGAAGTGGCAGTATTGGAAGTACTTTTTGGGAGGACCGGACAGCATGATAATGACCCCGACAAGGTTAAATGCACAGGGCACATGTTGTGGAATCTGGCAACTCATGGACCATCTCAATACGCCACATTCATCACAACAATTAATGCCAAGGATAACCAAGAGACAGTGGGTTCTGTTGCCAACAAGCTCAGAAATTATGAAAGTATGATCAGTGGCCCAATGCAGGCTCATGTCTCTGTGGTGGTGAAGGAACTCAAAGAGAAGATAAGGGAAATGAGAGAGGAGAAGGAACAGCTCCCATGTAGCACCGGTTTGAGTCACAGGCCCCAGAATCAGAGCCCAACATCCCCCAGTGAGAGAGAGAGGGTACACCCCTCGAGCTGACCTGTGGTTTTATCTGCGGGACCATGGGGAGGACATGGGAGTGTGGTATGGGAAACTCACTTCTGTCCTGGCAGCACAGGTACATGAGCTCAAGGAGAGAAACACTAACAGAGGGAGTTCCACTAAAATGAAGGTAGCCTCAGCCTCCCATGAGCAAGCTGCCAGGTATTACGGAGGTAGGAATGCTGTGTCGGATTCCCTCGAAGGAACCTCTACCATGTATGTCCAAGAAAGGAATAATAACCAGTGTTAGAGGGGCCCTGCCTCTAGCCAGGAAGAGGCACGGGAAAATCGGGTTTTTTGGACTGTGTGGATTCAATGGCCTGGCACATCAGAGCCACAAAAATATGAAGCTTTTGTAGATACTGGGTCGCAATGTACTCTAATGCCATCGGGACATGTGGGGGCAGAACCAATTTCCATAGCCGGAGTGACGGGGGGATCACAGGAATTGACTCTGGTTGAAGCCGAGGTGAGCCTGACCAGGAAGGAGTGGCAGAAACATCCCATTGTGACCGGCCCAGAGGCTCCGTGTATTCTGGGCATAGACTTCCTCAGGAATGGCTATTATAAAGACCCTAAAGGACTCAGATGGGCTTTTGGAATAGCTGCCATGGAGACAGAGAACATTAAGCAGTTGAACACCTTGCTGGGACTATCAGAGAACCCATCTGCAGTGGGACTCCTGAAGGTAGAAGAACAAGTACCTGTTGCCACCTCGATGGTGCACCACTGGCAGTATCGGACAAATCAGGACGCCGTGATCCCCATCCACAAGATGATCCGTGAGCTGGAGAGCCAAAGGGTGGTCAGCAAAACCCACTCACCCTTCAACAGCCCCATCTGGCCTGTGCGCAAGTCTGATGGAGAATGGAGACTGACTGTGGACTATCGTGCATTGAATGAAGTGACTCCACCGCTGAGCGCTGCTGTGCTGGACATGCTGGAACTCCAGTATGAGCTGGAGTCCAAGGCAGCGAGGTGGTATGCCACTATTGACATTGCCAATGCATTTTTCTCCATTCCTCTGGCTGCAGAATGCAGGCCTCAGTTTGCTTTCACCTGGAGGGGCGTGCAGTACACCTGGAACCGACTGCCCCAGGGGTGGAAACACAGCCCCACCATCTGCCATGGGCTGATCCAGGCTGCACTGGAGAAGGGTGCGGCTCTGAAACATCTACAGTACATTGATGACATCATTGTGTGGGGGAAGACTGCAGCTGAAGTGTTCGAGAAAGAGGAGAGGATCATCCAGATTCTGCTAAAACCCAGGCTTGCCATCAAGAAGAGCAAAGTCAAGGGACCTGCCAGAGAGATCCAGTTCCTGGGAGTAAAGTGGCAAGATGGACGGCGGCAGATCCCCACTGAGGTCATTGATAAGATCACAGCAATGTCTCCACTGACCAGCAAAAAGGAAACACAAGCTTTCCTAGGTGCCATAGGCTTTTGGAGAATGCACATTCCAGAGTACAGCCATATTGCGAGCCCTCTCTACCTGGTTACACCCAAGAAGAACAATTTCCACTGGGGCCCTGAACAGCAACACGCCTTTGCCCAGATCAAGCAGGAGATTGCTCATGCAGTAACCCTTGGCCCAGTCAGGATGGGACCAGATATGAAGAATGTGCTTTACTCCGCAGCTGGGAACAACAGTTTGTCCTGGAGCCTTTGGCAGAAGGTGCCAGGGGAGACCCGAGGCCGACCACTGGGATTCTGGAGTCGAAGTTACAGAGGGTCCGAAGCCAACTACATTCCCACAGAGAAGGAAATCTTGGCTGCCTATGAAGGAGTTCAAGCTGCCTCAGAGGTAATTGGCACGGAAGCACAACTCCTCCTGGCACCCCGACTACCAGTGCTGGGGTGGATGTTTAAAGGAAAGGTTCCCTCTACCCACCATGCCACCAACGCCACATGGAGCAAATGGATTGCCCTTATCACACAGCGCGCCCGCGTTGGAAACCCAAATTGCCCTGGGATTTTGAAAATAATTACCAACTGGCCAGAAGGTGAAAGTTTTGGTCTCACAGATGAAGAGGAGCAGGAACAAGTGACAAGGGCTGAAGAAGCTCCTCCGTACAACCAACTGCCAGCAGAAGAAACACACTACGCTCTTTTCACTGATGGTTCCAGTCGCATCGTAGGGATGAACCGCAAGTAGAAAGCAGCCGTATGGAGCCCCACACGACAAGTCACACAAGCCACTGAAGGAAAAGATGGATCGAGTCAACTTGCTGAACTCAAAGCCGTTCAATTAGCCTTGGACATTGCTGAACTGCCCAAAGCTCTACCACTACACTGATTCGTGGATGGTAGCCAATGCTCTGTGGGGCTGGCTGGAAAGGTGGAAAAAGGCCAACTGGCAGTGTGGGGGAAAATCAATCTGGGCTGCTGACGAATGGAAGGACATTGCCACTCGGGTAGAGAAGCTGCCTGTGAAAGTCCCCCATGTAGATGCCCATGTCCCCAAGAGTCGGGCTAATGAGGAACACCGAAACAACGAGCAGGTAGATCAGGCTGCAAAGATAGAGGTGTCAAAGATAGATTTAGATTGGCAACACAAGGAAGAGTTGTTCCTAGGCCGATGGGCCCATGATGCCTCAGGTCAACAGGGCAGAGATGCCACCTATAAGTGGGCATGAGACTGAGGGGTGGATTTAACCATGGACAGTGTTTCCCAGGTCATCCATGACTGTGAGACGTGTGCTGCAATCAAGCAAGCCAAGTGGGTGAAGCCCCTATGGTATGGTGGGCGGTGGTCCAAATACAAGTATGGGGAAGCCTGGCAGATTGACTACATCACCCTTCCTCAAACCTGCCAAGGCAAGCGCTATGTGCTCACCATGGTGGAAGCCACCACTGGATGGTTGGAGACCTACCCTGTGCCTCACGCTACTGCCCAGAACACCATCCTGGGCCAGGAAAAACAAGTCCTGTGGAGACATGGCACCCCTGAGAGAATCAAGTCGGACAATGGGACCCATTTCAAGAACAGCCTTATCAACACCTGGGCTAGAGAACGTGGCATTGAATGGATATATCACATTTCTTATCATGCACCGGCTGCCGGAAAAGTTGAACTAGTGTATAAACAAATTCAAGCAGATATAAGAAATTACACATCCAATTGAGCAACTTCTCCCTGATGCCTGCTTTTTCTAACCATCTGGTCTACAGCACAATATTACTGTCGCATACACTTTTTGTTCCTTATGAATTTCACTTTTATTTCAATAGTAAAATACGGGTTTAAATAAATTATTTGATAAAGATCAGTTGAAAATCTGTGGCACTGCCAGGCACCATCTGCATTTAGAAATCCCTGGTTGGTGCTTTGGTCACAGTAAAATCCTTCTTTCCTTTTATTACACAGTAGAATTCAATTATTAAAATATTACTGCTAGAAAACTTTGTTGAGTCCTGTGATTTTTTTAATTTAAATAGCAAGAGAAATGTTTTTTTCCAATAGCAATATTGAATGAAGTTACAGATTGATTCCTGTCTTGCTTTTCAGCAGGATCCAACCTCCAGCTCAGCTTCTCACTTGCACAAACTTTACTCCATACTGCATTTTAAATGTTCTAAATTTTACTTCAAATTTTCATTCTGTGTGCATTACCACCT
The DNA here is from genome assembly GCF_029207755.1 of Chamaea fasciata. Lineage (NCBI taxonomy): Eukaryota > Metazoa > Chordata > Aves > Passeriformes > Sylviidae > Chamaea > Chamaea fasciata. The sequence goes on along the minus strand of NW_027094086.1, from coordinate 32,621,913 downwards.
GTGAGAAAAGCACAAATGAAAACAAGTACATGAAGAAAGTGCCTAAGTCAAATCTCCTGAAACATTGAGTTTAACATTCAGTTCGTTCCCAGCTTTATGGAAGGGTATCCTACAATTTGGGCCACTATGAATAAAGTTTTTATCCATCATTCTGATCCCTACTTTTTTAGACATCAGTGCATTGAGTATTCTAGCAAGAACTTTTCCAGCAATCCAGCAAACCAGAGCACCACTGTGTAAGGGAGATATTAGGCTGGGGCCATCTACTGGTTGTATTGCTGAGCCCTCATCGACAAATTTGAAAAACTGCTTTACGCACATAATTCCATTGCAGTTATAAAAATAGCAGCATATATTAATAGATAAATCACCTAAGTATATGATGTTTCTTGTGTAAAAGTTCTTTGCTTTTAAGATTAAATATTGCATGAACTTAATATGGCCCAAATATCAAAAGAAAAAAATTTATCTTGTTTTCATAAACAAAACAAAAATGCAGCGAAAGGGGCCTCCTACTTCCCAATAACACCAAAAAGAAAATGAAGAATAAAGTAACATTAATGCTAAGATTTAAACAATTTAGTAAAGTAATTCACATATCTTTAGTATTGTTGCTGTAATGAAGAGGGTAAGTCATTCTTACTGCCTTATTTAATGCTGTGTAAGATTTCAACCTGAATTTGCATGTGTTCTAAAAGAGCTAAAATGCTAAAATGCACAGTTTTGGGGGGATTAAAAAGGATCTGTCAATTTTGTGATGTTCCTTAAAGATTCTTATTAAAAATAAATTCAAACCAAAAAAAATTAACAGATGAACAGAAGACTAAAGCCTTTTAAACTGCAAGTTCTAATAAATGAACAACTATGAACCAAGAATAATCCAGACTATTGAGTCTGGAGACCAGAAATATATAATGATGCTGTTAAGTATGTATTTACTCATTTATTATATGATAATACTGATGATTATTTGTGTAATTTAGTCTTATTTCTTATTCTAACTGTCTTGAGGAGCAAGAGAGAGCATTTTACAGATTTTACAATTTTAAGTGAGACTCTTTGCACTTATTAAATTGCTACACATACATTTATGTATAGGTATGTATACACACAGAGACAAAAATATATACACACTAACTCCCCATGCTAATGCCTATACTTTTATAAATATATAGTTATACATGCATATAGGTATGCAATATATATACATTCATCTGTATCTATATATACATATGCACACATGCATGCACACCTATACATCACATCTAACTTGTACCTTTTATACCCTCAGTTAAACAAAATCCTCTGTTGGCTCTTAGGTATGCTGGGATTAAACACTATCCACATTTGCCCTCAGCAGATCCATCAGCAGGAGAGATTTCTAGCAGAGGTTCTAAGTAGCAAGTAATTTTATCAAGAAATGCAAAGTGCAATTTAAAATGTATAAAAGGCAGATAAACAATAAAATGTCCCAGCAGAAAAAGGAAAGCACAAACATGTTGCAGGTTTGGAGACCAGGCTACAGGAGCTAGAACTGGGAAGAAAAATATTCCCACCATTACAGATGGAAGTGGTAGAAACACCTGCAAGAGAAAGAAAAAAAATGGCTTAGGAATTATACTGACCTACTGCGATTTTACACCTCATCCATAAGAATAAAACCAGGGGTTTTGCCACCCTAGAGTACCATTTCTCATGCTGCTGCAAGCTCACCCAGCACAAGAGTCATCTGACCTCAAAACACCTACAAGATAGGGATCTTTTCTAAAAATACTTCTTCAGGCTCCTTCTATTGTCAAGGGGAAGAGACAGGCAGAATCTGAAATTCATTTGTCCACATATTATGGGCTCCTCAAGGACACTCAGGGCTGGGTGCTGCGCTGGTTTTGGTTGGGCCAGAGTTAATTCTCTTCACAGTGGCTTGGTGAGGAACTGTGTTTTCGATTTTGTGCTGAACACAGGGATGATAACAAAGATGATTTTGTTAGTACTGCGCAGAGCTTACACTCAGCAACCTGGTCCTGCTGTTGTTTATCATAGTAATTTCAAGCTCTGATCCACCTGCCTGTCAGTTTCTACTACAAAACTCATTAAATGCCCGCTCAATTAAACATTATTGCATAATAATCGCAATTTTTATGTCTACCTGGTTCATGTCAAACACTAAGAATTTTGATTCCTGAGATTATCAGCAGCAAGCAGTTGTCACAACCTCTTTCAAAGTGCAAACCTAAGGCTTGTACTCTATTAATACAGCTGTCCAAATAGAAGATTCTTTTAAGTTAAATTATGTGTTTGCTTGTCTCTTTGACCTCAACTTATTAACGCCACGGCAGGATTGCTGGGGGTGCAATTTAGCGTCAGCACAGGAGTCAAAGGAGGTAAAGGCCCATCAGCTGACAATTCCTGCTCTCTGATACCACGCTGTTCTTTCCCGGAGTGAAATAAAGCTCAAATTAAAGCCTTTCACCAGATCTACCAGAACATTGCTTGACCCTCCATCACAACCCTGAGAGGAAAACTATTCTACCCTTCAGCACTCGCTTTACATTCAGCTCTTCAGAGACTACTTTCTTCCTCCCTGGGTTTTAAACTTAAACATGTATAAACGGTTGCCTTCTCAGACAGACACACTCCAGCTAATACCGTCCCTCTTCACATTCCGTCCTGGGCTTCGCTGCCTAGTCGAAGCTCCCGCTTTTCAGTTTTTCTAAGCTCTGGTATCTTCTCCCTTCCTCAGTCTCCTCTCTCCAGCACCCACAAGAAGACGTGCTTAGAGAAGCCCTTCGGATCATACATGCAAGAAAACACACACAGTTTTGCTCTCCCAGGAAGCGCGGGACACGGCCGCTCTCAGAGCCCCCGGCTCCGAAAGCGACAGCGCCCGCTGCACTTTCCCCCTCTGCCACCAAAACGCATTCGCGCACCAAAACAAGCGCGCGGCGACGACGGCCCGGGCCGGGAGGGGCGGCCGCGTTGATTGGTTGCGGCGCGGCGAGTAGGGCGGGGCCGGGAGGAAAAGCTGTGCTGATTGGATGCAGAGCGGAGCTAGGTGGGGCGAGCGCTCTGATTGGCTGTGGCGCGGCGAAGGTCAGGGCTGGCAGCCGTTGGCGGCCGGTTTGAACATGGCGACGGCGGCCGCAGCGGGAGCGGCGGAAAGCGGCGGCCCCGTCAGCAGCTCCGTCAGTTCGGCCCCGCCGGGGGCCGTGGAGGCCGTGGCCGCGGAGTGGATGCTGGAGTTCGCCTGCTCCTGCCTGTGCCGGCACTTCGCGGAGCAGAGCGGGGCGGAGTTCTGGCGGTGGAGGGACGTTGCGCAGGGTGAGGGGCTCTGGCACGGCCGCTCCCGGGGCAGCGGGGCTTGAGGGGCAGCTGCCTCCAGCACGCCGGACGGTGGCAGTGCTAAAACGCTCGTAGCCCGTCGACCGCCGTGGTCGGCAGCGCTGAGGGCGATGCTCAGCTCTTTCGGGGGCTTCAGGAGGTCCTTGGGCTACCGGGGAGCCTTGGAGGACTTGGGTGGTACCGGCAGCCCTCGCACACGGTGGCAATACAGCAGTGCTAGAAATATTTCAGAGAACTATAGCCTGGCAGACAGAGATGAGATGAAATGAGGTCTGGTGACTGGGTTTTGAATGGAAAAACATATATTTAAAATGAGAAATAAACTTAAGAGTGACAGTGGTTGACAACTAGAACTAAATGTCTAAGTCTCAGATAAATTGATGGATTTATGTTTTCTTCTGTAAGAAGCGGTTTTCCCGAGGATACCAGGTTAGAACTTCGGGGGATATTTTGTCTGTGCATATGTTCTTGACCCAAGTGAATGTGGTGGTATGACTTGTTTGAGCTTCTGCAAATAATGGAATACAATGTCAGGCAGAATGATTACTAAATAGATTGATCTGGGATATGGTAAGAGGTAAGAAATCTAATGATAACTTAATAATGTACTTTGAATGGGGGGCTGCTAGATTGAATTTTCTGTGCTGCTTCTCGATGTGTGGCGTTTGGCCTGCAACTCAGCAGGAGAATTGTACTGAAGTTTTGAGAAGGTGGGAAGCAGAGACACGGTCAGTGCAAAAGCAGATTGAAAGTATCTCCTGAGAAGAGCTGGGAAGATCGAGTGTATTAGTAGAAACCATTAATTAAATTGTACAGAATTCAAGGTCATATGGAAATAAGAAGTAATAGCAAATTTTTAACTTATTCCTACTCTGTTCAGCAACAGAGGAAAGAGTTTGGCACTCTGAGATTATAAAGTCGATATTGTAAAAGTCTTTGGGAAAAGCTAAGCATAGTCATACGATTGTAATAGAAAAGTGAGTGTGGTTTTTTCATAGAAACACAGAACTATTACTCTTGCATGTGTCAAAGGGAGACCCTACAGCAGTAATGATTGGCTCTCAACAAGAAAGTCAATTCAAACTGAAGCAAGTGCAGAAAGGTAGGAAGGCAGTGGTTCTAGGTGATACCCAGCAGCTCCTTCAAACCGTAGCTATTCTGTGATTCACTTTTCATCTTGAATGGTTCTGTATTATGCTGTGAAGATGACTTACTATATCCAGCACATTAGCATAAGAAATTCACAGTAACCTGTGTGATGGGAATTAACTCATGATAGCTCCCATTTAAAGTATGTAATAATCCTTCTGACCTTCCAGCCTTGCAAGAAGGATTTCCCTTGTAAATTTACATTTCTGAGTAAGCTTTCCACGTCACTTTTACTGCTTTAATTCTCTAAGTTGCTATAGCAACATGTTGGCGTAACCAGTCTGCCTGTGGCTCCTGGTTTGTGGGCATTCCCGAGAAGTGTTCTTTGGAGTAGACAGCTGTCTTTTGTAGTAACTTAGTTACCAAAAAAAACCCCCCTAAATTCAATACTATACTCTTTGAATTTAATGAATGTAAGCCTGCGATTAATTCTGCTCTTTCTTCAGGAAAGGATATCTTCTTCTAGTCAAGCTCTTAAATATTATTTAAGTTGTTTTAGCATGGAAGAATACTAATTAAGTGTGCTTCATTGGTTTCTTAAGGAAGTAGATATTTAGTGAAATCTGATAACGCAGCGTCTAGTATATGTCTAGCCACACTGTGGCAGTGCTGGAGCAAGACTGATACAATTTTCTCTCCTTTTCCAGCTCTTATTAATGGCTTCTCCCAAATACCTCCACATCAGAAAAAAACAGTCTATCTCTGCCAGCTTTTGATAAGAATTGCACAAGGAAAAAGCCTTGGTAAATACCCGGGTTCTTTTTTTCACTTGTTTAAAAATTGTTGCATGAACTTCTACAAAGATGTATTAGATATGTTTTCACATAGCCTTTACTGTGCATGTCTATATATACTTTTATATATAGCTATATCTAGATATCAATAAATTGAATAAATTTCACATTTTGGACTTTCTTTATTCCACACGTGACTGAGCTTTTTGCAAGACTTGTGTTACTCTGTGCTGACTTAGCTGCATGGAGTTTGAATGACCCCATACTTCTTAAATTATCAGGTCTTTTTTGTCAGAGTAGTATCAATGGAAGAAATATACTGGAAAGGACTGGCTAGCTCTTAGTGAGCAATACTTTCAAGTTTAAAACTCAGAATATGTGTTCTTTTCTGCATATTTAACTCTTAGAGGTTAAAGTAGGTAATATATGGTATTTTTCCTAATTTTTCTAGTTATTAGAATATTTGATCTGTGCTGATCACACAGAGTAGGCTGTTTCAGCTCTCTAAGAGCTAAATACTTTGGGTTTACACTATTAAACAATATGAAGTGTCATGTTACTTGGTGGAGACAATAATTAGAGAAACACGTGGTTTTGTTTTAGTTGTGTATATATGCACATAATACTGTTTGAAATTTCACTGTTTGACATTGTAGCATTATAAAATAACATTTCTGTCTTCAGTATTGTGTATATTGTTTACTTTCTGTCTGAAAAATACTTAATGAAAGGAATAAGTTATGAAGAGAGTTTCTGCTGATACCATAAAATGAAGGCATAAGTGAGGCTGTAGTTCAGTGAACATCTTGAATTAAACTGGCAGTGCCATGGGAAAAAAGCACTTGTGCGCCTGTCAGCTCCTCCTGCATCTGTCACATTGGCACACTCACTTGTGCAGGTGTGCAAGGACGAGACTGGGAAACTGCTTGAGAGCGTTGAGGGGATAAATATTTGGCTTGGCTAGATTTCTGCCAGAACTGGTCACTGATCCTTTGCTGGGAGTTTGCACAAACCTCAGTGTTGGCACAGAAGTACACTGGTGTGGGAGGTTGCTTCTGCTTTTTCAGTGACACTCCTGTGTAGGGCTGTTTGAGTTTCCCTCTTGGTTTAAGCACTTCAAATACAACAAAAGGTTAAGAAATGGAAATAGTGATAGACTCAGGAAAAAAAAAATGCTTAGCATGGTGATTATATTACAAAATTAATAGTATCAATATCAAATGGTGTGATATCTCATGCAAAGTTTAATGTATAATTATTGCCAGCCCAAATACCTAATTGCAAGTGGTGTTTTAAGTGAAAAATGATTAGCTGACATAATACCCCCTGAAAATGCAACAGTGATTTTATTAGCAAGGATAGGAAGAACCAGTCTCTCCTAAAAGAAGACAGTTGCTTCAGGTTTCTTAAACACACCTAAAAATTGAGGGGAAAGGAATTGAAATTGTATAATACATGTTACTGTACTGCATATAAATAATATAATCTATTTAGCTTTATCCTTTGATTTTTACAAGTGCTTTGCTTTTTTCCCCCTCTAAGGATTGCAGTTTGACAATGATCAAAGAATTTCACCTTTGGAATCTGCTCTGTCTTTCTGGACTTTACTTGAAAGGGAAGAAAATAAACTGGACAAACTTCATGAAGATATTCGTCGCTTGATTCAAATTCAGGTCTGTGTGACTTACTCATAATGCTTCAGGATGCTACCTACTCATTGGGAATGAGTAGCTGGAAAGCTGCCTGGCAGGAAAGGACCTGGGGCTGCTGGGCAACAGCAGCTAAACAAAAGCCAGCATGTGCCCAGGTGGCCAAGAAGGCCAGTGGCATCCTGGCTTGTATCCAGAACAGTGTGGCCATCAGGACCAGGGCAGTGGTTGACCCCAATGCTCAGCACTGGTGAGGCCACACTGTCAATTCTATGTTCAGTTCCGGACCCCTCAGGACAAAAAAGACTTTGAGGTGCTGGAGAGTGTCCAGAGAAGGGCAACAAAGCTAGTGAAGGGTCTGGAGCACAAACCTTACAAGGAGCAGATGAGGGAGCTGGGAATGTTTAGCCCAGAGAAAAGGAGGCTCAGGGGGGACTTACACTCTCTACAGCTACCTGAAAGAAGGTTGCAGCCATGTGGGGATTGGTCTCTTTTCCCAGGTGACTAGTGATAGGACGAGAGGAAATGGCCTCAAGTTGTGCCAGGGGAGGTTTAGATTGGCTATAAGGAAAAACTTTTTCACACAAAGGGTGCACAACATTGGAGCAGGTTGCCCAGGTAAGTAGTGGAGACATTATCCCTGAAAGTGTTTGAAAAACAACATGTGGATATGGCATTTGAGGACATGATTCAATGATGAATATGGTGGTGGGTGCTAGGTTGATGCTTGGACTTGATGACCTTAAAAGGTCTTTTCCAACCTTAAAAATGCTATTCTATCCTGCTTAAGCAGAACCTCTTTTGTATAAATCTTAGGTTATTAGCAGACTGAACCGAATTTTCAGCTTTAGTAGAGAGTAAATAGATCTGTACAGGAGACCTTTTTCTATCTCAAGTTGTTCCTCTTTGTGCCAGTTCAAATTTGTTTCAAAATCTGCCAATATGGAAAAGATATCAATTAAAATAAATTTCAAAACTAATTTCAGAACTAGCTGTTAGAAGTAAATAAGAGTCAGTAACCCTTAAATATATAATCATCTGAGTTTTGGGAGTCTTAGAAATCTGTAGAATTGTGAATTCTCTTGTTTTTTCTGAATCTCAGGTGGAAAGTATTTCATCATATCTTGTTATTACATTTCCTGTAGATTGTAGCAGTCCATATGGAAAACAGATATTTCAAGGAAGCTGCTGAAGTTCTTGAAAGGCTGTTCACAGACTCTGAATCAGATAAGGTAGTAAATTGCTTAAATTGCATTAAAAGCTCTTGATTTTCAGAGGCAAAAAGAGGGAAGTTGGTTGCAAAGCTGGCAAATCCTACCTGCATAACTTCAGTCTCATTGTAGCCTATAGGTGTCACTTTCACACCTATGTCACTTTAAAATACAAAAGGAGATTTGTGGCCAGGAGATCAATAGAAATACTGGATGATTTGTGGGAGTAAAATGCTTTTAGCAGCCATTGTTCTTCATCCCCTCTTCCACTTCATATGAGGAGTGAGGTGGCACCACAAATTCGGAAATTTGATAGTGCTGACTACTAACAGTCAGTGTGCTGATTTCTATTGCAGTGGACTCTGTCACCTCTGATTAGTGTTCTATGTACCAAAGCATCCCAGGGAAGGAAAACTCATTAGGTTCTGTTATACAGACTGAATGCTCCTATGCCTCTGCCTAGAAAAGGCAATATATGTGTCAGGCCACCTCCTGGTTTGAAGTTGACTGCATCATTCAGAAAGTTGGAAGATTGAGTGAATGTCTCTTTAATATAATAGTTAGTGCACACACTTGAATTTGCTGGAGTGGAGAAAAGAGCAATAGAAGGACTGTAGGTGAAAAGAAGTTTAAAATGCTGCCTATATCTTCAACTGGTATACCAGGACACATGTTCTATGTAAGTAGTAGCCTCTGTATAACTTACTCTTCAGATACACATCCATTCAGAGGATTTGGATGCTTGGGAAGTGTAGATTGTGGTAATAGTACTCAAATTCATAAATAAAAATGCAGCCTGTACATAGAAGATAATTCTCTGGCTATATTGGCTTCTTTAAAATTCAGACAGATTGGTAGACACAATGTGAATTTCTGATTATCAGTATTGATGTGTCCTTAATGCTGCTGTGCTAACTTATCCTTTTCCTGAATGCTGTACCCTGTACAGCTGTACTGCCCCTTTCAATGGCAGTCTTTATGAGGCAGCAAATGAGAAGAGAGAACTGAGTAATGGGTGGCTTTTTCTGGGTGTTTTTCCTCCACTGACAACCCTGCTTTCAGTGTTTTCGTAAAGGAAATGAAAATGTGGATCTCTGATCAGTTAAACTTTACCATTTACTGAGCATATAAGGTAAATACCTGGTGTTATGTCTAGTTGACCCTAGAACCCTTTCAAACTGCATGGGGATATTCAGAAAACTATATAATCATCATGTTTAGCTTTCTATAATTCCTGTTTAGCATAGATACCAAGTTTACTGCAGGATTTGTGTTGTAAAAAGCTGTGCTTTTCTTAGCCTTTAAGGGTGAAGCTGGCAACCGTAGTTAAAGCCAAGGATCCATATGTTCCTCTTCTCCAAAGCTTCAGTTACAGTCTTTTGATAAGTAAAATCAAGTCTTACATTAAACTTTCCATGAAGGAGAATGAAACTAACTTCTTAATACAGGTATGTTGAAAGTATTTTTAAAACTTTTGGGAAAACTTACCTGGTACAATTAGATTTATCCTTTCAAGGGAGTTGTTTAGGCAATATTCAGTTACTGTATTAGATGAAAACGAAACTTTACGTTCCTTTGAATTGTCTTATATTCAACCCTTTTGTTTTAATTACTATGTCTTAGAGAAAGTTAGTAGGAAAGAGACTCCTCTAAGATATCTTCTATGAATGCTTTTCCCACAACTGTTTTGATTAGAAAAATAGTTAGGAAATAACGTAATTAAAACACAATCTGTTTAGGAGAAGAAGTTCTGATATGGGACTCCTTAAAAAACGTAGCCTTATATTTAATGCTTATTTTATTTAAGCTTACATGACTTCTTATACTAAAAATAAAAAATCAGGACCTGTTAATTTGGCTAAAAGCTTTAGGAATGTCAGAGGAGTTAGGAGATAGAAAACTATTATTGCTGTTTTCCTGTAAATACAAATGTTCCTTACAAACAGTCTTCCTCAAGTGATTTAAAATTGGCAAGAACAACATTCCTTCTTCAGTTCATCTTCAGGAGGATTGTAAAGAATTTCTCTTATGTTTACTTCATATAAAAGAATATTGAATTATTCAATTACAAAAGCACAGACATCTAAAGGTAATAAGAAGCAAATTTTAAATAAACAATCCTGAAGTTCCTTTGTGTTTTTCATTTTCTTACCAGAGAGACTAGACAACTTACTAGATACGGTCAAAGGATAATGCAAGGAATACCTTTTAATGGTTTCACTTGACTGTCAGTTTTCAAGTTTATTTTTCAAGGCTCTTTCTTTGAGCCTAAGAGGAAGTGGAAGCTTGGAGGTGTCGGAGAAGGCCCAGAACTCCATACTAGCATGCCTAAGGCCCTCACTGCCTGTGTGTTTGTGCTACTGTCTGCACCCACATTGCAAAGCTTACTTTGAACAGAGTTATTCTGGCACATGGAGGAGACAATTTTGTAAAGAATTCCCACTTCTGTTCAGCACACAGGTTTCCCAGCAGTGTACCCTGTCTTCTCTGCAGAACACTCTAGCTTTAACTGTTAATTTCTCTTCTCTTTCTTCTAGTGTCAGATGTAGAAGTATAATCATAGAATAGTTTGGATTGGACCTTTAAAGGTAGCTTAGTCCAACCTCCTCGCAATAAGCAGGGACATCTTCAATTAAATCAGGTTGTTTAGAGCCCCATTCAACCCAGCCTTGAAGGTTTTCAGGGATCAGGCATCAACCACCTTGCTGGGCAGCCTGTTCCATGTTTTTCCACTCTCATCATAAACAAAACAAAGTTCTTCCTTATATCTAGTCCAAATCTACCCTCTTTTAGTTTAAAGCTGTTAACCCTTGTCCTACCACTACAGGCCCTGCTAAGAAGTGTTTCTCATCTTTATTCGGTGTAGGGGGCCCCTTTTAGGTACTCTGTATGGAGTAATGAATTACTACTTCTTTCTCTTAGCAATGGAGGAGAAACAATCTTAGTTTATGGCTAAAAGTTGGAGCAGGATGTTAGAAATACTTTTTGCCAGTGCAAAAAAGGTTATATTGCAAGCCTAAGGTCTGCTTGGTCATGTCTTTTGAAAGTGTTACATGTATGTTTTGTCCTGCCATGTGCTACAGACCTAGATAAACTTGACACCTGCAGTTTTAGTTTCTAACCTACTCATAAAATCCAGACTTTGGAGTACATTGATAGTATGTGCAGTCTTAGTTAAGCTCTGCAACTTACTTCACACCTTTTTAAGTTCGCTCTCTGTGCAACTATTTGTTGTATCTCTTTGTGTCCATATAAAGATCAATTGCAGCTATGACTCAAATTTCTCCAAGTTGTTAGTTGATAAAGATCTTTATGGATTTCAACATAACATGCTAAAGTTGTTTAGAAACTACTTAGTTTAATGTTAATACCTCTGAAATATCTGTCAGATAAGCACTTCTAGTTCTAATAAAAACTATACATATTAATCTTAGTGCAACCTCCTAAGTACTGCCTGGCTTTAATTTTGAGGTATCAATTCCATTTCTCACAGGAAGCCACAAAACATGCGGTGTCGCAAGGGTTGGGAGCAACAGCATTGCTAAACAGAGCTGTAGAAGTCAATGAAAATGACAAAAGTGATTTGGAATCAAAACAAAGGTTTGTATTAAGTATTACACTGCTAAGGGATGTGCTTGGACAGTAACATGAAACTTGTAAACCAAAGAGTAGGTAGAAAGAGGGATGTTGAATTCCAAACTACTGTCCAATAGAAAATTAGCTACAAGCACATTTCCCTATTTTTTTAATTTATGCTCTTCTGTGGTTGTTACTTTTGGCATTTACATCAAACAGCCTGTCATTAAGTTTAATTATCTGTGAGGCTGCACAACTTTCAGTTTAAACAGCTGTCAGTCTATAATAATAAAAGCACAAAGAAGACTTTGCTTTTTTAATGCTTGATTGAACTCCTTTTAGTTCTAATTGCAGGCTATGGATCATCTCATGAAGAAAAAGAATAAGGAAATGGAATCAGTCTGTTACGTTTTTCTTACAGCTGACCCCTCAATGATACTAGCGTGAAGGGAAATAGCTATGTTGCTTCATGATTCTGACAGTGTAAACCTTCAGAACAATTACATGATTATTTCGGAAAATGCTAATATTCTAGGTTTATCACCACTTGTTGTTCAGGGAGAATAAGTTGCAGTGTTTAGCTGGGATAGAGTCTGTATTTCTTCATTTTTGTACTTGGAATACTTGGTATCATTTAGTTAAGAAAATTGGCTGATGCAGACAGTATGGAGGAATAGAGGTCATGAGATTTTTAAATTTTTTTTTTCTTATAGAAGGGCATCTCCTGACACACCTGAGAGATATGAAAGACTCATTCAAAAAAACTTATGGAAATAATTCCTAATGTAAAAAACAGAAGTGCAAAATGCCTCTTTATCTTCGACTTAAATATCTTGGGAACAGGCTACCCAAGGAAGTGGTCACTGCACAAAACCTGACAGTTCAAGAAGTATTTTCACAGTGATGTCAGGCACGTGGTGTGACTCCTGGGGATGCCTGTACAGGCCTAAAAGCTGAACTTGGTGATCCTTGTGGGTCCCTTCCAACTCAGCAGATTTTATAAACCTAATGTAGCTAATTTCTCCTTCAGGTACAGGGAGGCAAAGTTAAGAGGGCGAATGCATTGGTGCAGTTAGTGATTGTATGCCACTGCTTCTGTAGAGAAGTCTTAGTATTTTCTTTCATGTAAATATTGTTGAATCATATAAATGGCCAGTTGCTGCCTAGGAAATAATTTTTTTGTCTCTTCTTTTTAAGACTAGAGGAAGAGGAACAGAATATCATAAGTCAGTCATCTGGAGACATAAAAAACCCCACAGTAAGGTAAAAAAAATTTGTTGCTGTTTCTCTGGTCACAGACTTTTCATCAAGTTCTTTGTATTTTTACTTTAGATCTGTGTTCTTTGCAGGAGACGTTCACGACAGAAATCCAAAGAGAGCAGAGTTCTTCAGAGTGAGTATTAGTTTATTTTTACACTTTCAAAACAGTCACATCAAACACTTATTTCTAACTGCTATCCAATGTGATTGGATTAATACAGAAATGGTTGTGGATAAAAATACTCAAAGTTGTGTGTGGTTTCTGCACAAATGCAGGTTTGGTGGTTGCCATATTTGGGAAGCTGTGAAGTGGCTTAAGGTTCTCTAGCAGTTAATTTTGCAAAATCATTCACTATTTTCTGGTTTGCTTGGTTGGTTCATGGGACTTACGGTATTCTGTGCAAAAGAAGGCTGCCAGAGGGGTACTGAAATTCATTTCTTTCTGAATTCTGTGCTAGGCAACTTGATTGGGAAGGAACTAAAGAAGTTGACTGATTGGAAAAACGAATTGTACTATAAAATGCACAAAGTCAGGATGTTTGTGCATTTTCCTGGTATTACTTCTTAAAAAACCCCACATCACAAATAATATAATACTTACAAGTAAGTTCTTAAGACCATTAGCACCCTCTTAGCACAGAGAGATGATGATATAGTTCCTGCACATGGCCATGTTGTGCATGGAAGGACAAACTCTTAAGGTGCCTTGAATGCTTGCCACAGTTAAAACCTGATACATGTACTTGGAAAGTAAGTTTTATACAAAGAATCATAACTCTGATTGGGTGTTACTTCCCATTCCCTCTATGTAAAATGAGAGTAGTGCATATAGTAAAAATGTTTTTACCAAAATGAAATGTTTTATTATTGTGTACCAAGTTTAACCTAAGTGTTTAAAATATAATTCTTCTGTGAGCTCTGTTGTATAGAAAATATGGTGGGTTTTTTGAACAGCCTATTTTTTGAAGCCCTTGGACTATGGCAAGATTCGTGTGTATTCATGTATAAAAATATACTTTTATGGATACAGACAATGAAATTTTCCCAGTCTGTCAAAGCAAATCAAAATAGTGTACATTCTTGTCACTGTAATGGTAAAATGCAAAATTGCTGCCTTGATGTTGACTCCTCATTGTTCTGGATTTATATTGACTGTCTTCTAGGTCTTAACAACATGCAAAATGTGGGGAAAAATGAAGTTTCTCTGGCTTGTAGCCGAAGAAGACAGGTTTGTACCTATTCTCTCTTCTAAATGGAGATTAAAATAAATCTGCGTGCACAGAATTTTTTCCCAGCTCTATTTAATCTAATTTTTGAATCTAGTTCTTAGGTTTAGGATTCTGTAGATTACTCAAGTGCTACAGTTCCTGAAATTGTTACAGTCCTTTTCTTTTTAAAGACAGGAAATAAAACATATTTGTACTGTCTCAAATATTGTTGTTAATGCTTCCAAGCCTTTTATTTGTTGAAATACACCATTACCAAAGCATAGGGTGAAAAAAAAATTCTTTTCAAAGTGTGGATTAAAGAATTCAGGATGTCATTTACCTGTGAGATTTTTGATCAAATATCAGAGGCAACTTGTTTTCCAGTTTAGAAGGTTAAATATTTAGCAATTTTATAATTCAATACTTTATTTATGTGATGTAAAAACATTTTTACTTGGGAAACTACTCTAGTTTTTATAAACCAAAGGGTTATGGTCTTCTTATAATGCTACATTTCAAATGATCCTTTGTGTTCTCTTCATGGGTAAGCCTACTTAATTGAATTACATTAAAATAACCCTACTGTGTTCACTAATGCTAGAATTCCCATTGGTGGGAAGTGCGGAAGTGTTTGCCTTAATAGAATGCAATTTGAGTTTGATGTTGCAGTCTTTCAAGCTAATTTTTGTTTATAGCCGATTTTCTTTCATAAGTGCTCAGCATTTTATCATGATAACTGAAGAAATTAACATTAAATACATGTATTGCCATTGTTGGATTCCTCTTTATAATATCTCTTAGGAAGCAATGTGTGGAGTCTTTCTGTTTAGGTAATAGTGCAAGTTATCATCACACCTTCATTTTGATGTGAGCTGTTTCATTTTTCTGGTGTTCATTTTGATATTTCATTTTTCATATAACAGGGAGGACCAAATCTCCTTATGTTTTTTGGGTTTTTTTTCTAGAGAAGAGTTGTACTTATTCCTATTTCTTTAAGCATTTTTACTGAAGTTAAAGTACTGGTTAAATCTTCTGTTACATGCTGTCCTCAAATTGGTTAAGGTCCTAATGAGACCTCATCTATTTTGAGCTCCAGTAAAGAGTTTTTCACTTTCTCACAAATCTCACGAATAGTTAAATCACTGACAACCTCTTTAAAAGCTGCAGATAAAACCAGTGCCCTAAAAAAAAAAAAAAAAAAAAAAAAAAAGGCAATACTTACTGGATTTGGTTTTGGCCTTTAAAGACATAATTACTTTATTCCAGCATATACTTGGATAGGTACTTTGTTAGCCAGTTGCTGGTAAACACAAACACTTCCATCAAGCTTGTTTTCAACATTAGGAATTAAACTATTTGGACCACAATGACACAGAGCTAATGAAAGCTTTGTATTCACATATTTTTATGCTGAGCTAGTCTGTTATGGGGTCACCTACAAGCACTGTGTCTAGATCTAGAGCTTACCCACACATCTTTTTTTTTTTTAAAATAGGAGTTGTTTGCTTAATTATGTTGTTATAGTTCAACCTTAATTGAAAGATAAAGACTAAATCTGTAGAGAACTGCATCTGACAGTGGCATTGAAAATTTTAAAAGAACTTAAATGAAACCTAAAATTCAGAACTGTGTTTCTTTCAACACTTAGAAAAGTTGTAGGCATTTGTTCCCTCTAATATTTATGCCTTACTCCCTACCACTGAAACCTCATAAATGTTTTATAGAAAGCAATGATAATTGGCCTTTTAAACAATAAATCTGCTCCTCTGCCTAATCATCTGGGTTATAAAATTGTCCACTTGCATGAAAGAATGCAATGAATGTCAGAGCTGTTGACTTCTAGAACTTCCTTTTCCATGGAGTCCCTCATTCAATGTTGGCATTGTTTGCTCTTGTTTTGTAGATGGCATTTCATTGCAATGGTTCAGTGCCCATTTTCAGCCTTTCATTGCAGTGTTTTCAGTTAGCTGCATAGAACAATCTGCAGCGCTATTGAAAGGATACATACTTTATTTTCTTATTCCTAAATTAGGGGATGCAAGTGTCACAGAATTTACAGAACTGTTTGTACTCAATTTTATATCCAGTAAATATATGGCAAGTCCTTTGAGTTGTCTAAAATCTGCATAACACTTTATTTAAATTAAACCATATGTCTGAAAATCTGAGTGTTCAGAATTTAGTCAGACTTGTATGGGAAAAAAAAATCCATATATTTAAAGCTGAAGGAGAAAACTCAGTGCAGAGTCCCATCATGCATAAAGGAAGACAGGTTACTAGAGCAGAACTGACTCTAAGGAATAACAGGATCTTTAGACATGTGAGGGAATGTCTTCACATTCTGCCTGGCAAACTCAAGCTTGCTCTGCTGGTGTTCAGAGCTGGCCAGATGTCACGTTGCTGTGGACCAGGCACTGTGCTGATGTGAGCTCAAGTGTAGTGCAGCATTATGTCCAGGCTTTCAACCAGTGTTGGAACTGTGCAAAGCTGAATCTACATAAATTCTGTCCCAGAGGGGTCAGACAGCTTGTCAGTGAGTGGGGCAGGGGGCAATTACTGCTCTGTGCTGTTCCTCAGTGAAAAGAAAATGAGTCAGTCCCTGATTTACCTGGAAAGCAGGCCCCTCATTTATACAGTATAGGAAAGAAATTTATTTTTTTTAAAAGCTCAATGTAAGCAATTAAAAATCAAAACAAGCTAAAAACAACCATATTAACAGCAAATATAATTAATCATTGCAAGTTACAAGGGTTGTGATTGCATTTGAATTATCTGGTGGTGTAGCTCAAGCACAACTGTGTTACTTGACTAAAGATTTTATTTAGGAAAGTTTTCTGGCATGCTCTGAAATGAGATGAACTACATGATTTCAATGGAATCTCTGGCCTTTTAATAATAGTAGAAAAAAAAAAGCTATTCACTGCTAATGTTGCAAAAGATCTGTGGAACAGGAAGAATTGGAAAAAGGAAGTATTTTTGATAAAGTGTAAACTACTTTAGAGAAGTTTTAGGTTCCTAGCTGTCTAAAAAATACGGGTGATCTACTATTACTTTTAATTCTTTCACTGCTTAGTGAGGTTTGTCAGTGTTCAAAGTTTACTGAGGAGGCCCTGATACTCACATTAAGCTGGAACAAATCCAGCTTTGAGATGTGAAGTTTTACACACCTCAGCCTCCACTTTGCATAGATGTCGCATTTTCCCTTTTTTGGAAAATAACCAGGATACAGTTTTTATCTGATACAGTTTTGAGGCTGAATGTTATCTAAGCTACTTCCCCCATCTTTCATGTCTGAGCCTTGCTGCAACTTTTAGTTAGTTTAAATGTAACAGAAGGGGTGGAACCACACAGCATAGCACTCAAAATTGTTACCTGGAGAAAGACTGAACTGATGATGCTTACCAAGAGTGGAATCTTTTATAGATCCCAGAAGAATTACACATAATTAAGAAAGAGATTTTTTTTTTCTTTCTTGTGCACAAGGAGGAGGGTATGCATTTGTGTAACGACAGCAGCCATACGATTTACATTTCCATTGGGTACATTATTTTCAGAGTTAAGTGATGTTTGTTCCCCTGTAATTTATGTTTCCTTATATTTACCAGATCTACCAGTTGGTTTTAAGTTGAGGCTCTTCCTTTCACCTACATTTCCCTTTCTGCCCAGTTCTTTACAATTTTGAAGGTTTCAGTTGTAAAGGTGAGCCATAACATGATTCTCTAATGTTCCCCTCTGCTTTATAGCCAACATCATTTATCCATTTGATAGCTGGAAGTTATCTGTTACTTACAAGAGGAGGTTTTATACATACTCTGGGAAACCAACCTTTCTTTTATTCCACCAAGCTATAAATTTTAGGCCTTCAGATTCAGTCATTTACAATTCTTATGGCTCTTGTAATGTTCTATAAACATTTTTTACTTCCAATCCAGTTACTCCAATTAACTCAAGGCATTATTAACATGGGTCCCCTATGGGAGCCCCCATAAAGCTCAACAGATTCAGTTACAAACTTATCATTTATCTCTAGTTTCAAGATACAGTGCTCGAAAAAAAAACCCACTGACATCTGTACTCAAATAACTAAGGAGCTGTTTGAAAACTTGTTTTTATATTTGCTATAAGCTCTTACATTAATACCTTTCTCTGTTCATGTATCTGCTATTTGTCTCTGTTCTTGCCCTAGCGATGGACTTACAAAGAAGACTCAGAGCTGAAATTGGGAATAAGGGAGTTTGGAGTGGGTAACTGGGCTAAAATTCTAGCCCATGGTAACTTCAACAACCGAACAAGTGTCATGTTGAAAGACCGGTGGAGAACATTGAGCAAGATCAAATAAATCTGATTTGGACTACAGGAGCCAACTCTTCTTGTCCTTCCCCTACATAAAAACCTACTCTAGCTTTTCAGAATAACATCTTATTTTAGTCTCAGAGTGTCCAGCAGTGTTGCTGTCCTAAAATGTGAAACAGAATAGTAATTCATGTAAGCTCACTTGCTCTGGAAATGATGACTTAAAGTCTGGCTTTTTTTGCTACATGCAATAATAGATGGCCTAGATTCTGAAATGTGAAAATGTTTGCGGTGATTTAAGAAATTTCTATTATGTAAATAAGGGTATTATATCTGACTGGCAATATCTTTAGCTTGATGGAGGCTAATAAAAACTCCAGTGTTCTGTATCTTTAAAGGGCTGTATCTCTTTTTAGACTGACCTTTTCATAATTTTTTTCCTGCCATATAACCCATTCTAATTTGTTTTGCTTCACTTTGAAATTTTGGTCAGACTTGTCATCTCTGTAAGTTATATCAAAAAGTATATGTGTATTAGTATTGCTACTTTTATAAGCTGATGATTTGTTGGGGTTTTTTTTCTGCAGTTAAAAATGTGTAAATTGAGGTAATATTGTGTTTGTAAGTCATAAAGGGACTGGTTTATTTTTCTACATGGAAAGGAATACTATTATACTAGCACTTAGCATTTCTTGGTTAGCTTGTGCTACCTACTTTAACTTGACAAGTGGCTCCTTCCAGACCAGTAGGAACGGGAAAGCTCAAAAACACATGGCCAAAGTGAGGCTCAATAACGAGTCTACACTCCTCAGTGACATTAAAGATACACCTTGATGGAGGTCACTATCAAGGTGTCTCCTGGCCACTGCCACCCACTCCTGCTCATGGGAGATTGGAACAGATGGATGATGGCACTAGCCTGTCTCTCTGGATTCAGATAATTTGGAAGAGATTTTCACTATCTCTTAAAACTCATGCTTTCCATTGTCAGACTGGTGTGAATCTAGTGACTTGAACTACCACAATACAGCATTCTTTTAAAAGTGAAATCCCTGGAATTCAGATATTTTCTGTACCTTTTTTCCTTGGCTAAGATTTTATTTTCCAAGAATCTTACAAGAAAAAGCACCTGTCTGAATTGGTCATAATAAAACAAAGTTCTCTAAGATAATTTTCCCCGTTAAAAAGGAAAACATATATTCTTGAAGTCTGAAATGTTCAGAAAGTATTAAAATTACAATGAAGTAGTAAAATATAGCTCAAAGGTTTGTTTCACAATACACCGTTATTGTGGACAGAAGCTCAAGCAGATCATCTTCCTCATTCTTGCCAAGAGACACTATGGTTTCTTCCAGCAAGTCTTTATCCTGCATGGAGATGCTGCCTGTCTTAACAGGAAATTTTCCTAACCTGCATGTCAGTCTTGCCAGGTGTTGCAGGTTCCTATGTTAATCACTGCAGATAGCATTTTTAACTAGTAATAAGTAATTTTTTTACTCTTAGCCAATGCCTTAGTCACTAAGTCTTGTCAAGGTTCATCTGCTAGAGAAGTTACACTGTGTATTATTGACATGAAGTTCTGAGGAGACCAATTCCCTAACAATGCTGACTAGGTATATGTGTTCATGAAGGTGGCTGAATATGAAAACTGCAGTGTAGAGGAAGAATACTTATGCAGCTGTAGTATAAAAAAGTGTCTAGGTGATACTAGAGAGGAACAAAGGACCTAAACTGAAATCTGTTTCAGCTCTCAAAAACTTCATTTTTATTCACTCTTGCTCTTAAATGTTGACAGTGACTATTCTCAGACTTAAAAATATTTGGCTGGCTGACTACTGAGTAGGAACAGTGCCTGTAGACAGGGCTGTGGCTAGGAAAGATGGAGAACTTCAGGAAAAGCAACTACTAGGGTTAGAAACATTAGCTCTTTAATTACAAAAGAGAAATATGGAAACATGCTTCTAGTGTTCTAATACAGAGATCATTCTTTGCATTTTATATTAAGGCAGAGAGAATTTCCTGAAATGCTTCTGCCAAAGTTCCGACTCATTTAAAATTTGTTAAGGCTCCAGAAAACGCATCAGAAATCTATAGGTTTCTTGGCATTGGTGTTAATTTTCTTATTCTTTTTGTTGCCATTTTAAATGTCTTTTAAACTTTTATGTAAAAATAAAACTATGCACCAGGGGACAGGAACAGTGTTCCAGTTGCCGGATCTTCTTCCAAGTTCCTTGGCACTGAGAGTTGCCAACTGCTTCCCAGTGTAAGATTTTATCTCTGAAACGAGACAATAAATGAGAAATTAGAGGAGTAAAAGCTGTGTATTTAGTATTACTGGATTGTGTTGTATAAAATGTTGCAGGACTGGATATTTTTAATCATGCAAGTAAGATTTTATTAAACTCATCTAGCTCTTAAAATGATTCTGGGGTAGACATTCTGTTCCTAAGTGGAATATCCAAGATGGTGGGTTAAGTAGCTGGTTGTACAGGTATTAAGTAGTATGCAAATAAATAGATGTATGGATCAAATAAAAATCAGTTCTGAATAATAAATATCTACTTTCACAATTACTTTTGTAAAAACCAGGTATATAGGCTTGAGGGGAGTACCAATTCACCACTGTTTAATCTGCAATCAGATTTGGACTATGGCAGAAAATACCTTTTTTGAGTAGAAGTGCCCACAGATGTAAAAAAGTCCTCTTCCACTACACAAATTGCTTCACTTCTTCACAACAGCGAATAAAGCATGCAAAGTACTGGACTCCTATACTGAAATTACTTCCCAATTTTATCTGGGTTTTAAAAGCAACTTCTGAGAGAAGCAACTTTAGAAGCAACTTCTGAGAACTGAAAGGGTAAAACCTTCTGACCTCTACAAAACAATTTGAGCCGTTCCGTTTTTTAGGTATAATAAATGCAGCTTTTAAAGAGATCTTGAGAAGCTTTAACTGGCATGCTGGGTTTTGGTTTACCCGCGTGCGTTGTGGCCGTCTCCAGAGCAGCGCCGCGTGGTCGCGCTCATGGCCGGGGGCTGGCAGGCGACGCACACGGTGTGTCCCTCGCGCAGGTACTGCATCCAGCGTGCGAACGGACGCGCCTCCAGAGCACAGTGCTGGGAAAGAGACTCTGTCCTGAACTCCACACAGTATCTGCCCAGAAGGAAAAGCACCAAAGTATGAGAGATGAAGCATGAGCTAGGTAGGCACTTTGAAAGGATTTACATATCGTAAGGGTGCTGTTTGTGAAGTGCAAGTTAGACATCAGCACTGATAACAAATCTCCTTCTGACCCTAACCCAATCAGCAGACTCTTAAAAACATTCTGTAAACTATTTCTCATTCTATGCCCCAGTCCAGTGTTTTATGTATAACTTCACTTTCTGGTAGTGTTCTGTATTCTTAAATTATTTTGAAAAACATCTCAGTAACCCATATTTTTTCTTCTGTGCTGCTGAAAGAAAAAGAGACTTTAAGAATATCAATGAGTTTTATTGTTCTAGGGGAAATAGCATAGGACAAAGCATTATGAGCATTACAGACCCAGTAATAACCTAATTTAAACTTCATTACCATCTCTACTGGTAACTAAACAATTTTTTTATTGCTTGTGTCAAATAGTTTTTTTAAAAAAGGTCTCTTGAGACCAATCCCATTCAGCCCACTTTGTTCAGAGACCTACATCTAATTTCTCAGACTTACACTTAGGATATGTTCAGCTTTGTTTTAGCACTGTTTGCTGTTTGCTTTCAAAAGCAGCTATCATCAGATTTGCCATGATTCCAATGTCTAATTCAGGACAATTAGTATGTAATAAACATCTAGAACATGCAAATAAACTGCAGGAGAGAAAATCAGTACAAGCCATAACTTATTGTTTAATAATTGCAAATTTAATTGCATTTTTCTTTGTAGCCAGCTGTTTGCTCCTGAACAAGATGACCCACATACATATGATAAATAGATTACCCTGCTGCTTCTTTGTCTGAAGGCTGGAGAGAAGATGCTGCTCGTCTTTTTCTTTCTTTACCGTATTCAGAGGTAGTTATGAAAGCAGGGACTGGGGGGAAAAAACAGTTACGGTAAAACAGCAAGGCACAGCTGAGTCATATTTCAATTACTGTAACAGTGGGTGAATGAATCAAGAGCTTGTGGATGGTGATGCTGGCTCACTTTATTGAAAAAGTGATAAAATGTTGGCAACACTGGACTTCAACCCCATTCCCTACAGCTAAGCTCTCTATTCAGAAGAAAAATATCTAACAATGTATGCCATCTAGTCAGTGAGGAAATAGGATGTGCTGGAATCCTACAAGGAGTACTGTTTCCTGTTTCATACTGAATTTGTGTTCAAACTTCACACAGATAATTTCATACTTACATCCAACTGAAGGAATGCATGCAGCTTAGTTCTTTCCATAACAGAAATTAAAAAAAGCCAGAGTAGGAAAACAAATTATTGAATAAAAAGCAATATGACAGTAGAAAGTAACGTTCTAAATTATAATTTTAACCAGCTAAGTGCAGATAAATGCTTGGTTTTTTGCTGTTCATTGACATCAGGAAAATATATGAAGGCTGTGATGGACACATTGTACAGCAGAGAGATGAAATTGAGAGTACCATGTTCATGGCCACAGTCTTCCCCCTGGTAAGTCAGGTATTCCAGGCAGCCAGCCTTCTCCTCCAGAGCTGGACACGGCACCCCACCGTTTTTAGGTTCCTGTTGCACATAGCGCCTACGGATCCGCAGCCCAGGATGACACTGCTCTGCACAGCCACTCCAATGACTCCACTCCCCCACAACACAGGGAATAGCTGCAAAGCAGTATTAAAACATTATTAGTAGTCAAGACTTCTGTTTTATCCTAATTGCTCTCAGAAGCTTGAGATAATATGATTATATTGAGGGGCTTTTCGTTTGGTTTGGTTTTTTTTTACTTTCTCTTTTCTAACTTTATTTTTATGGGTTTAAACGCTCTTCCAGGATTTTGGATAATCAAATTGAAAATTCAAACTTGCCTGCAATGCTTGACTCCCTATTCCAACCCTTGTCCACAAAGAAACAGCCCCTGATCAAAATCTCTCACTACAGCTGTGGGGTTCTCCTGAATCCTCTTCTAAAGCATAAAGCATTAGCCTCAAAGGAGAACAGCTCATGGATTATCTACATCAGACTGGTCTGACTTTCCTTGGCAGTTCCTGCACCACTAGATTTTGTTTAAAGGCTGGAACATTAAGTAGCGGCACGCTCGATTCCCTTCAGATCAATTACTAACTCCTTTTTCCTCAACACTGAACTGTATCCACTGCCACAGCCTTGTTTCCCTGTTTTAACACAGGTCTGCACCTTTCCAACTACAGAACAACCCATAGGATATTTGAATTTCAGTTCTCATGGATCACAAACTTCCTCTGAACTTAATCAAAAATTTTGGGGAAAGTACCATTATTTTTAAAGTAAACTTTGAATAATAAGAAACTGCATTTACCTCAGGCAGGGGAAGAAAAGGTTTTGCGATGTTATTCCCAGAATACAAAACCAGGTGATAGATACATTATTCCTGAGTGAGAAGCTTCACTTTATTTTTCCATTAAAACAATATGCAACTATAGAGATCACACAGCCATTTCACATCTCCATGAAACTGCTTTCCTCAGCCTCATCTCCAAGAACATCAAGTCCCTGCTTTTGAAAACTGTACGACCTAAAAGTTGTCCCTTTAGCAGTAAGAATGAATACTACAGGTTTTCAAAACTGTACTGCAGGCTGAGCTCCAAGGGTTTGGAGTAGGATGACCTCTGCATGCTCACTGATGGAACAAATGCAATCCCTCCACCTGGGAACTTCAAATCTGCACAGTCTTGGCAGGAGGAGCAGTGAAAGAGCAGGTAAGAAAAATGTCTCACACACAGGCATGCATCAAGTGGAAGAATTCTCTGAGGATAAACAATCATTTCCCTACAGGAGTCATCCTCCATTTGTGGCCTACAAGGACATTTAATCTGACTGGTGATCAATTTCCAGTAGCCTTTTCTCCTGGAGGCCACCTGGTAGGTGCCCCAGGTTAGAGAATGGTACAAAATACACATTATCATCAGTGGGTGGGCTATCTTAAACTGGTTCTGGATTGTTTTGGGTCATGCTCCTCATTATCTAGTTAAATAAAACTTTTTCATTTCCCATGTGTACTATTTCTCATTGGCTTGTAATGGAACATAGCACATGCTTTCGATTTTTTTTCTGCATTTCCGATTACAATTTAAATCCCCAAGAAGCTTTACAGCTTAACCATGAGTTACATCCTTGTATCAGCATTGCAGGAAAGCGATGGGACCAAACTAGTCTTTCAGGATAATACTTTATGCCCTCTGGGATTCTGCCAGTATAAGACATTGGGAAGAAAGAGTAGAATGTGATAACCTCCTTGAGGTTTGTGACTCTTCTCATAAAACATAGAAATTGCAGTGTTTGCTCTGTCATTACATGTCTAATTTCTTGGATGACTACCAATATCATAAAGAAGATAAAACCTCGGAAAGAGGCTACTTGGCAGATGTCCTTACCACCAATCTACTAAAATTCCCTTCCTCTGTTCTCACTGTGCACCAGCTGTTCCGACCAAACTCGCCCACTTTTGAGTGCTCTGACAGCACCAGGTGTCTTGTGGCTGAGGATGCTGCATCCCACACCCTAAGGAATACCACTGAAACAGAACCACAGGGCTGCCCTGGTTGTTGGGCCACCAATTGTTCATCATGTTCAATGACTAGTATTCTCCGGTGTTCTCCTCCAGTTACTGATAAATACCTTCCCAGACAGCTCCTGAGTATGATTTGTATAAAACAGTGCTGGAAAATCACAGAAAAAGCTCCCATTTGCCACATGCGGACACCTGACACTGCATCACCAGGCACTGCCCTCAGACACATCCAGGTAGCCCAAAGTACATAGCACAACCTCTGTGACTGTGAAGGCACCACACTGACATGTTGCAGTACAGCCCTCAGACTGTTTGTCCCAAGAATTGCGAACTTGAAAAGAAAACCAGTGATAGTAATAATGTCTTAGACCCCACCATGAGATAGCCAGGATAAGTGCTAAATGTAGTATGGACCTCAGTCTTTGCCACCAGGCTGCAGAGACCAAACACAGTCCTTGACCCCATCTGATTTAATGATACAAGCACAGACTTCAATGCCCGATCACACCTCTTAGTTCTACCCACATATCCAAAGAACAGTGTCTATCTAGCCTGTTCCCTTATCTATTGATTCTCTTCCAAGCTGGCTGCATGAATGACTTGCACAAATAAGAATTTCCACAGAACTTTAATCCTATATTAGCACCTTGATATGCAGATAACATGAAGTCTAACATCACATTTTCCATGAAGAAGCCCCCAAAGGGACTGAGTAACTGCATAACAAATAAAGCTATGACTTCATGTCTTACTGGAATCAAACCAAGCCGACAGTTAAATATTGGTCATCTCCAGAAATACATGGTAATTTTATGGTTACCAAGATTTAGAATGAGAAGGATGAATTGCCCTAGTCATGTGGAAAAATAAGAATACTGGGTTGCTAGAATGGAATTTAGGCAATGGGATAATACTGTCGCTTTTTAAGTCAGTGCCCAACAAGTATTAAGGGACAATAGACTGATTTTGTGCCTTGTTGGAAAGATGTCAAATTCCCCAGCATGACAGAGATGGAGTCCATGAGCTGACATAAAAGGAATGGTGCCATCTCTTGACACACAAAAAGAAGCATCAGGGACCCATACCTACATCTTTATAGATCCATCTCTGTGTTGCTATTTGCTCAGCTTAGTTAACACAGCAACATCAAATGATGATTCATTGAAACAGTAAGGAGGATGGAAGTCAAAGGAAACTGAAAAATGGAACTTGGTCTCAAGTACCTACCAAAATGTGGAAGCTAACGAGACACTTGGAATTTAGAAAATACACAAAAAGATTACATTGCTATCTTAAGAAAGACAGCTTGAGTAGCCAAAACCTTGTTTTTGTCTTCCATTTGCGGCAGTATTTCTGAGTCGAACTCTATTTAATTTTTTTCCATCTCTGGAAAAAGAAAAATGGAGGACTGTAGTATGTTCATTGTACAACATATATTGTAATGTATAAGGATCTCTGAATTTTCTCAGCGTAACCACTTTGATTCAAATGGTGAGCTGATTCTTTTCTCAGGCTTTCTCATTGGACAGCAGTTTCTATTTAAAATGCTGTGTACAAAAATATTCTTTCTTCAAAAATATTCTTCATTTATTCAAAAATATTCTTCTGTGTGAGAACTATAAGAAAGTTTAGTTAAAAACTCTTGAACTTGTGTTCAGCAGTCCATGAGCTTCTGCTGAGCCATCTATTTATAAAGTACCAAACCTACAATGATTTTTAGGCATGACAGAATTTAACCCTGCTGCTGGCAGCTTTAGGATGTTTGCTCTTCCAGTGGTTTCTTTTATTTTGGAGCATTGTTTTTGTATGATTCCTAACATCTCTTGCATCCTAGCACCTCTTGATTACTCACTCTTTAGTCACTTCACACTTTCCCCAGAGAAAGTCATTTTTTTGGGAAAAGTCCCCAAAAAATGTAATTTCTGCAGGTGCTGAAATCATGAGTTGCAAACAGATTGACAAACAAGCTGTAGCATGAGAACCATTGATCACTTTTATTCACATTTCTATTTTAAAGTTTTGAACTCTACATTCTAAACAGTGAACTATGCCAGTGAACACCCCTGGTGTCACTAAATACTTAGACAGACTTTAGCAAGACTCAATGGGGAGACCTCAACATCCAATAGGAACAAAGAAGACTAAAACTTTCAGCCATACTTGTGAAAATTGATACAAACTTCCACTGGAACTATTTGGAATTCCTGCTTATACAGAATACAAGTTAATAACTGCTTGCCATAGAAAGTACACATGATCATTTGCCTTTAAAAGAATGACTTCTTCTAAATTTAGCTTTTGGATGTGTGAGTTCTATGACCACCTTGCTAGGGTGCCTAAATTCTGTCCTCCCATGCTACACCCATCAATGCAAAATGTGCTGTTCCCACCGTTGGTGTTTGCATTAGTGCCCGCACAGCCGGGCAGCGAGGCAGTGCAGGGAGTCAAACCAGACAGAAACAGGCAATAGAGAAAACAGAAATGGTTCCCTGTGTGTTTAAGTCCCAGAACTGGGCCACCAAAGACCAGAAAACCCCAGCTTAGGTACAGGAGAGGCAGCGAGACAGGGAGGCTCCACTGGGACTCCACCTTCCTGACTCGATCTAGGGCACCCACTGCCCACACAGGGTACAAGCGGGGTGTGCTTACACTGTAGGCAAAAAATGCCTTTTGAGGCAATCACCACGGAGCCTGGGACAAAAAATATCAGCTTGATAACAGCAGGGCATCACTCATGCCAGAAATCACTCCAGAAGTCACGGCAATGAAAGTATTTAAATTAGAACTTCTCAAGCACAATCTTGAGCTTCTTTTTGAGGGATTTCAGCTCTGTTTTAATGCTAATACTGTGCATGTTTATCAGCTCTCTCCTTTTATGCTTGAATATTAAAAATAATTTCATTTACTGAAAAGATGCAATATGCTGTGGCTGTATGACAAGTATCTTTGCCAGTTCTCCCTCTACTGACTTTCCCGAATGAAAGAACAATGTATTTTAAAAATGCTAATTTCAAAACTGCTACCTTCTGTCAGACTTTGTGGTGCATTTTTTTCCCTTCTGTTACTCTGAAGAGATTATTTAGCTGTGGGAGAGCTGACCATATTTCTTCTAGAGACCTACGGTCACAGTTCTGCTCTGCTGAGCTCTTCTGTGCAGTTTTACATCCCTTAGGATGGGTCTACACCATCCAAGAGTCATACTCCCCCTTCCCAATCTCGGCAGGTGTAAACCAACTTGGGTCCCAAAGCTCTGTGGCTGTGTCAGCATGGCACTGAGTCTGCTAAATACACCCTAATTAGCAGGACTGTGCAGCAGAGGCTCATGACTTTTTGGCTGTAGGCTGGCATGTGTCCAACCAGCTGGGAAGAGACATTAAGCTGACTGAGTACTAGTACTGCACCTGCAAAGCAAGGTTTGCGTCCTGCACCACAGGCACAAGAGAGGTCGGTCAAATTGTGAAGACTGCAGAGGGTAAAAATCCCACAGAAAGAGGCGCAGCGAATACCTACAAAGCAGATATTCAGTTTGATAGAACTGGGCTACTTTCCCCTCCTTGCCATTGCTCACTGGGAGACCGTGCCATCCCCCGAGGGCTGGCAAAGGACCCTTTCACTCATGCTTATTTTAAAGCCTTCGCCTTCACAGTAAATTCTTGCGGATTCATGCTCCTAGACAAAACCTCACCGTGGGGACTTCCCCAATTATTTCATAGATATTTGTTGGTCAGGATGTGAGGAATCAGCTGAGAGACACAGGCGGTGCTAAATTAATGTCCCTGGCTGACTCTGTAATCGGACAGCCCCCCCTGCAATCAATTTGTGTTTGGGACTTGCCTGAGTGAAAAGTAAGTAACATAACATTTTAGAGGGCAATAACTTCAGACTGTCACTGTACTGCAGCTGATCCGGAAACCTTTTCTCTCTGGTGAGAGAAAAGTCTGTCTCCCTCGCTGAGCCTGCCGCTAACCCTGGCGCTCCCCCAGCCTGGTGCCTGTTCATGCCCTCGCCCCGGGGCTGGGGAAGGGAGAATCTGCCCCTCTGGCAGCCCTGAGCCCAAGCCCGCACGCCCCACTTCTGAACCCAGCGAAAAACCTCCGCCCGGCGCAGCCCCGGCAGCAGCTCCCGACCTCGGAGGGAGGGCCGGGCCGCGGGCTCCCTCCGGCCGCCCTCCGCCGCGCCCCGCTCGCCAGGGCCGGGGGCAGACGCACCTACCCGGGCACGCCTGGCCGTGGTCGTGGCAGCAGTCCCCGGTTCGCCGGCAGTCTCCGTCGCAGTAGCAGGTCCCGTAGCCACCTCCCGCCCTCCATCCCTCGCCGACGCAGGCGGCATCCCGACCCTGGCAGCACTTTCCCTGGCAGCTGCCCCCTGCCCCGCTCCCGGCCCACAGCAGCCCCAGCCACAGCGCTCCCGACAGCGCCGTGCCGCCCATCACCGTCACACCGACCACCGCCACACCGACCACTGCCACACCGCCACACTGCCACACAGCCACACCGACCACCGCCGCGCCGCCCCGACGTGCGGGCCCGCCACCGCTGCTCCCCGCTCCACCGCCGGCACCCGGCGGAGCGGAGCGGAGCGGGGCGGGCTGGGCCGGCGGCGGGGGCGGGGGGCGGCCGGCGCGGCCCTGCCCTGCCCTGCCCTGCCCGGTCGGGCAGCGGCACAGCGGCCGCGGCAGAGCTTCGGGGTGCGGGGGCAGCGGCAGCTGAGGCGGGTACGTGTCCCCGGGGGTGTCCTGCCAGGTGGTGGGTGTTTCCCTCGGGATCCGCATGGCAGAACAGCTGGCCATGTCACACTGCGATGTTCTGTATCAGGATGCCCTGCACGGCAGGACCCGTGTCCTACCCTGCAGGACTCCCACAGCTATGACCCTCGTAGTGATGTCCTGCACAGGGATGGCCCGCACACCGTGACCCACACTGCCATGTCCCACACTGCAGGAACTTACACAGCGATAACCTTCAATGTCCTCCCATGGCAGTGTCTCCCTCATGATTATGACCCTTACAGCAATGTCCCCCTCAGCAATGTCGCACACTCCAGCAATGACCCCCCACGCAATGTCTCACATGGTGATGTCCCTCCCACAGAGCCATGTCCTGCGCAGCAGTGTCCCATGCAGTGATGAGCCACTGAGCAATGTCCTTCACAGTGGTGTCACACAGCCACGTCCTGCACAGGACCGATCTGCACGGCAACATCCCGACCAGCAGTGTCCCGCACAGCTGTGAACGGGCCAGCCATTCCCTGTACAGTGGTGACCCGCATCACAGTCACCCACAAAACTGTTCCAGAGCATCCCCAGCCATCTCCACACAGCCCCGTGGGTGGGAACAACCTGGTGCCACTAGCCGTGGTTTATTGGTACAGGCACTTTCTCATTTCAGGGCATGTCCCACACAGTGTTTGCATGTGTAATGTTTTTCAT
Organism: Chamaea fasciata; assembly: GCF_029207755.1. Classification (NCBI taxonomy): domain Eukaryota; kingdom Metazoa; phylum Chordata; class Aves; order Passeriformes; family Sylviidae; genus Chamaea; species Chamaea fasciata. Next base: position 32,591,361 of record NW_027094086.1, on the reverse strand, counting down.
TTTTGTTCTTTTTTTTTTTTTTAATCTGTTTCCAGAACAGAAAAGAAGCTGTAGTTGCAGGTGCACAAGAAAAGCAAGATGGATTTCCAAGTAACTTCTTCGTAACAAGTGGTTTGGATTTTAGTTTTCAGTTCACTTCAATGCTAAGAGGTTTTCAGGATTAATGGAACCTGATAATTTTAGCCAAAAGTCAAATCCCAAAAGCAAGTAGTGAGGTGTCTGCAAAAATATGTTAGATTTCCACACTTCAATTTGCAGATAGCTACTAACGCAAGAGACATCTGGTCTTCCAAAGCTGCCTACGAGGGGAGGTAACAGTTTATTTTATTATCTACTACATGTGGGTACTTGGACCTTCTGAGACAGCTCAGGCCAGACAGAGTTTAATTTCTTCTAGCCATCAAACATTACTGTTAAAATGTTGTTTAAATCCCTGAGGATTGGGTCTGGTCTGTTATCCAGTGTGCCACTAATGAATTTACTGGCATTCTGCCAGCCTAAAACTTGAACTCCTGAATAGCAAATGTTGGGAGAGTTCCTGGGGTGGGTGAGAGGAGACCAAGACTTGCAGCTTGCCTTGGTAAAAGCTGCGTGAGGGAAGGAATGCCTCTTTATTTTTTCCTTTCCTTTATTGTATTCCTGTGCTTCACCTGAAAGGCAAAATATTAACAAATAGCAGTAGAAACTACCTTTGTAGGTGGATAAATTGTGTGCAGATGACTTATGCCGAAAGGAAAAGTCAATAAAACTTGGATGAGTCTGGAACAGGTCAAAGAGGGGCTTTCTCTTAGTGGATATGTTTATAGAAGAAACAAGAAAATATGTCTTCAATAGTCTAGTAAAAGAAAACAGAATTCAAATGAAAAATGTTACAATTTCTAGTAGACAGAGTAAAGCAGATTCTTCGGAGCAACCAGGAAAAATAGAATCTTAATTAAAGGAGAGAACAAGCTCACCCAGTTTGTTCCAGTGAATACTTTGTTTTTTTTCTTTTAGTTAATTCCTTTCTATTAGACGTAGCACTAGGTATCTAAGAAGGACAAAGAAACACAGTGATGTGTTCTTGGCAGTGACTCAGCATAGAAACCCTTACAGGCAATTCCAGCAAAATAGGCAGAGATTTCTTCCTAGTCTAACATGAGAGGGTCCACGAAAAGTAGGCGTTGCGCAGTACCTGCTGTTGGTTATCTTTGTGTCATGCAAATAACTTTACAAGAAAAGCAGAGATTTAAAATGCACATGTGGCTAAGCTTAGGGAACATGCAGAGTCCTTGCTCTTTCTTGTAAGCCACAGAGTATTGCATGGAGCAGAGGTCATCAGGCATCTGTTCCACATGTGCATTTCATGCCAAAATACTTCTTAATCCCAGAGGTGAGGAGAAATCTAAGGACTGTATTGTAGTCCTCTCAAACACAGGTGTTGTTGTTGTCTCTGAGATTTTGAAAACCATGATCAAGCTCAGGTTGTCAGCCATTTTTTCTCCATTTCTGTCCTATTTTAGCTTTGGAATCTCTAAACTCACATTCCCAAACTAAAACCTGTAACTGCAGTATTATATGGTAAGAGGGGAAAAGGAACCAAGACTGTGAAATTTTTTTTTCAACTAATTTTTCAAACGTATACAGTTCCAATGAGTTTTGTTCCATTGTTGTATTTCCAACCCAAGTGTCCCCGTTGCCTTACATGGAGTTCTCCCTGATTTAAAATGCCACAAAGACAAAACTGAGCCAAGTGTGTTCCAGCTGTAAATTAGAATGAGAACTTGTTATTTACCATGCTTACCAGCATTATTATTTTCCATTATTGTTTATGCTTTCTCTATATAAAGAATGTAAAGCAGAGCAAAGCTTTTACTCTCCACGTATTCCCATGGCACACATCTACCCATAATACTAAGTAGAAGACTGAAAGCACCTGCAAGTTGGAAAAGCTTCAGACTGGGTACAAAATATATGTTTGATAGTAAAATACCTTTCTTATTCTTTCAAGTTGAACTTACAGCCACAGAGATTCTGAGTACCTGATGTAAGGTCTATTCAACTAAACTTCAAAGTCTTTTTTCAAATATATTATCTGTCAGCCAACAGCATTCCACATGCCCACACCTCCTCACGAGCAAACTCTCTGGAAGGTTCAAACTTGCACAAATAGAGCAAATTTATTTTTTTTTTTCTCTACTTGGAGGTTAATCCAGTGGCATAAACTGAGAGAACTTCAAAAATCCCACAGGGCATTTCTCTTTTTTTCAGACTCATGTTTGCACATAGCTTTATTTATTTGAGAGAAATACCCTTCTGAAAGCAACCTGCTTGCATTTATATTGGGACAACATTGTGACTGATGTGACTACAAAGGCTATAGGCTGTCTCTCTCCTGCTACACAGGGCCAAGCTTTCCAAGAGCCCCATAGTCAGCTACAATTTGATTTGTCATGAGGCCCTTGTTCCCATTGTTCTGAAGAAGTAGACTTTCTCCCGATAAAAAATAATCCCTGCTAAGGTGAATAACCAAATCACGGTGTTTGCTAGTGTAGTCGGCAGCTTAAAGAAATAGCAACATTTTGTATGTAAGTGAAATGAGAAGCATTTTGTCTTCACTAATGATCAACCAGTATAGAAACACAGTAGAGGATACATAAAAGAAGGTTTCTATAGTTTCACAGCCCATGATGTTATGCAGAAAGCATGATGCTGTTTCAATGACTAGCTTGAGCTCTTCTACATTGAATCACTCCTAAGAGAGCAGGCTGAATACCTGGCTGTATTTGAGGGAGGTCATTTGCTATGCGTCCACTTTGCCTTGGCAGTCCTGTCAGGCACAAGCCTGTCATGGGTCACGGGAGATGCATTGGCTCTCTGTGTCTCAATTACAACCATTGATTTTGGTTGGGGTTGGTAATGATGCAGAAAATTGCTTGAATTGGAGAGGTTAATGGAAATATAGAAAAACTATCTATCAGAATATTTTTAGCTGATTTTTAAAGGCCTTCATCCTCCCTGTAAGTTATTGAAGAAATGTACAAGTAATGCAATGAACAGACAGCTGCTGTTGAATTTCCATGCAGAAGAAAAGCAAATTTGTGTGTCCAGCCTAAGCATATAAGGACTGGAAGACATCCTTGTCCTGTTTTTCCCCCTGAATTTCTCATTTTCAGATTCAGGGAGCCAAAAGGAAATGGAGCACTTGAAGCCTGCATGAGGAAGGGAAGGTAACCCAGGGCAGAATGGGCAAAAGGCTGCAGGACTGTCTCCACCAGCAGCAATTATAGATGGCACTGGCTCATCTGGTGCACATGATAGACCATTCCCCTTGCTCTATTAGGCTACAACTACATCTCTTGTCTCAATAACAGCCCCTGGCTTATGGAATAGTAGTATTGCATTCATAAGTACATTTTCTTATGTTGGTTTTTATTTCATCTTAATTCTAAATGCTGTGTAAGCTAAAAGTGTTACTGATGTTCCAATTTTCATTTGTCTTAGTAGTTTTGAGAACAATACTGCCACAGGGGTCACTCGCATGGGAGCATGCTGAGTACCTGGCTGTATTTGAAGAACCAGTGGTGTGTTTTTATACTCCTGATCCTGGAAAGTCAGCCTGTTATTCAGACAATCTGTTCTGGTTCTTCAGGCCAAATAGGACACTCGTGCTTTCAAAAGCTTTGCTGAGATGTGAAGGCATCTATTCATTATGTGTGAGGAACGCAGTCCACTTGACTCCGGTTTGTTAGCTATCTGCCTGCAGGGTTTACCAGGTAGTTTTACATTTTAAAGGCACATGATCAGCCAGAGTAAGAGAGAGTGGCGGTTTAACACTTTCCGAAACAGAACTGCCTCTTACAAAATAAGCATCCCAGGATGTTATTCCACACACTTTCCTGTTTCCCCTGCTTTGGGGTTATTTTCTTTAGTATTTGCAGACCTCCTCTTTTCTGTATCATGACTAAATCAATTATTTTCCTTCCCGATGTAGGAATAGTTATTACCGTTTTAAAGACAAGATAAAAAGATACTGAGAGATGAGGGCACCTATCCAGCTAAACACTTAAGCACTTGCATAACCCAAGGCACATAATAACACCACCATAGGACTGTTCACTAGTTCCAGGTTGTGCAATCTTGAAGGATTTACTGAGCCGGGGGCCTCCCGGTGTGCCGGAGGGCTCCGAGGCTCAGCTCGCTCACTCGGAGCTTCACGCTGCAGCCACCGGCCTTTCCATGCACTGCTTCTGAGCAGCCACGTCATTCTGCCAGACCTAGAGCAAACATTAGCCCTGATTTGTGCTCAGTCAGCTCCTTTTTCGTCAGCATATAAAGACAAAGAGATGAATAGCTCATACTCAAATTCACTATTAAAATTCATGCAAAAAAAGTGGCTAAGACTGTTAATTTCTCATTAAATCCAGATCAGATTTCCCCTGCTGTTTTAAACTATAATCAGTATTAGCATAGTCCAAAACTCCATCACTTTCCTCCTTTCTTTCTCAGTTATCACATCCAGTAGCAAAGATTCTGCATCTTGGAGTTATTGGATGATTTTGATGATGGTGCATTTTGCAGAGAAGAATGCAGCTCCCCCTCCTGCAGCTGATGAGCACGCTCTGCTAGCAGGAATAAACACACATTTCTGTCGATGAAGAAAGCAGGAATAACTATGAGTTTATGAAATTAGGGCACTGAACTGTTGAGAGAAAGAGTAATTTTTTTCTTGTCATAATCCTGCTTTGGAGAACTTTTGCCAGTCTTTCCACTGGACTGATGAAAAGATGGATTCTGCTGACTTGAATAATTTGAAAGTAAATGATGATTCTGGTGTACATTGGCTGGCAGAGGGAACTGTTTATATAATTCTGGGCTTGCTAATAACCCTCTTCATAGCTAGAAATGGTGCCAGGAAAGCTGCTGGCTATGTAAAAATGCTCTCCCATTTCCTTGCCTTTATTGTTTTCTGTCACAGCTTGTTTTTTTTTAATTAGTACATGAACTATTTTTAGTGTCTGGAGACAAAAAAATGCATTGTTCAGACTAAAATGAGGCCAGGTACCATGAAAATATTTTCAGGGAAAAATATTTGGGGCCAGTTTATCTTTGGCTGCATGCAGTGAAAGTTTGCCCTGCTTAGTCCAATTAGTTACAGCCATGTCACTTCACGTAAGTGCATGTAGTTGTGTCAGTGTACAGGGCAGATTTTGTCTCCCAAGCTGCAGAGGAATACTCTAAACCACACACAGCTAGAATCTGTAGCATCTAGAGCATTCTGATTTTTTTTTTTTCCATACAAATTCCATGCATATTTTGCTGGGCAAATAAAACTTTTCAGTCAGATGATGACTTAGGCAAATGTGACTTTTGCTAGGGCACCTCTTTGTAACTCATCTAATCCTCTCTAAGAGATCTTAAAGTTCCTGCATTGTAGACAGATTAGCTGCACTGAGTTATATCCATGTGTGTACACACACCTGTGTGCGCCCTGCAGATAAAGGTGCAGCAAGATTTTGTGACCCACTAATTCAGCCTGGAAGAAATTTAAAAAACTCTTCCATATGCAACAGTCTCAGCTGAGAGACAAAATGTGAAGCCTGACCACATCAGTTCCCTGCAGAATTTCAAATCAAGCTCAATCTTGACCATTTTCTTCGTGGTTGCCCAGAGGCCAGTCCCACACTGGTCACCAGGGGAGAGCTTATCTGTGTGGAAGTATTATCCATAATGGGAATTCAAGGAGAAATCCACAGGAAATTAAGAGTTCTTCCAAAGAACCAAGTGCCTCCTGTACTCCAAATACGACTGCATTCTTTGATTTTGCCTAATTAAAAAGAAGCATATGTATTTACCAAAAAGACTGACAACATCTACCAAAAGAAGTTAGTCCAATATACACACTTGTACTTTTAAAGAAGACAACTATTACTCATGTTGTTAAACACACGTGTGAAAGTTTATCCAACACTAGGGAGACCAAAAAAGCAAGACATGTCAAATTTGGAATCTGTCCTAGCTGCATATATGAAATGGGTCCTGATAGTATTTTCATTAAAAGAAACCAAGTATTTCAGAAAGAGAGAAAAAAATTATTATCTCCAGTCATCACTGCAATGCAGGCTTTTAACACTTCACAAGATAATTTCCTTGCAAAGGCAGATGACTTGCAGTTAAAGTAGTTCTACTTCACAAGCAGCAGGCATTTTCAACAGTTTTCAGGTCTGCAGAAAGAGCATTAGTTTAGAGACCAGAAATAATAGAGAAGTCACAAGATCCCACAATGATGGCCGTAGTTGTGTTTTCATGTGTCCTGCTGTGTTTTCATCCTTTCATCCTTGGATCCTGCCAGCAGCATAACTACCAAAGCTGCTGTAATACACTGGTGACCTTCAGCCAAAATGGGACAGGGCTGCATATAGAGACAAGAGAGGGTGAGGGGATGAGCCTCAGAGCTTGGCTTGCCTGGAGGATCTGCTTTTGATCTGCCACAGCCGACTCTGTTCTTTCAATACCACAGGATTGGAGTGTCCTTTTCTGCCTGCAAGTACCAGGGCCAGGTCCTGAAGGTCCTCAGGGGATGTGTAGGTGCCTCAGCAGTAGAGAGAAGCCTGGAAATAATGCTATTAGTCCAATTGTTACCAGCTTTTTCTTGTGTTCAAACCTGTCTTGATAGCAATAGCCTTTGACTAAGCTGCCACAGAACCACAGTACCTGCATGTGGTAAAAAAAATGAGCCTCATCAGCCAAAATACCAGTTAACCTTGCAGATTTGCATCAAGGGAAGATCTGCTCTAGGAAGATCCTTCTTTACCACCAATACTTCAAGGTTTCTTTCAGGAAATTCCCTGGAGGTGTCCTTGGGACTACATTGCCTACCAAACTGCCTCCTACCACCTTCTCCACTTGGCTGCTTCTGTCTGTGGTGTGCCCAGGCACTGCCTTAACAGCCACGGGCACTCACTGCCCTTGAAGCACTTGATGGGTTTGTGATACGAGGGCAATTCAGCTGGAGACAGCCATCTAGCTTGGGAAAATTTTCTGTAGGGACCCTGAATGACTTTTCAGCTGGTACACTCCCATCTCCTTCTTTGAAGGCTGTCCTTGCTGAGGTAAGTGGCCTCCCCTGGACTCACAGGGGAGTGCACATGAAGGGTCTGAGAGTGGATCAGTGTTTTCTTAGCACTTACCTCACTGAGAGGACTATTCTATGCTTCCTTCTTTTGGTCTATATCCTTATTTATAGAAACACTTACTTGGAGTACAGGCAGGGGCAGCAGTCGCAGAATCAACGTCCCTCCATCCACAACGTAAATATTCTTGAGTGCTTTGCAGTTCCACTCAAAAAACCCCGTGCATTGTTTTAAAGAAAAATAATGTAAGATTTATGTAAGAGGTCAATCCCGAGTCTCAGCTGGCATCACTCCATGTAATTTACATGGAAATATGTTATTTTACACAGAGATCTGCCTTTTCATATTTTGCCTAATTCACATGCTCAGAAATTTTTGGAGTTCTCTGCACTTCATAAAATAGCTTTAAATTAATCTGTGTTTTTTCTGATGATACCTGCATGTCCTCTCCTTTTTTCAAGAGGCTTTTTCAAATTAAAGTGATTTCGAGGAGCTTTCTTCCCAAATGACAGCAGGAAGAAGTGAGGAAGTGAAAAGACTAACTGGGGACAAAGAGTGAGAAATAATCTTTTTCAACCGAGGTGTTGAATTTGGCTCCAATTCAAACTCTTAACTCAGGATGAGTTCATGTATTTTTGCTCTGACTTCAGTAATAACAGCACCAAGCCTGGCCTGGTGTAGATACAGCCTGGGTACATCTGTGTCACTTAGAATGGAGATTACCCAGAGTGTGCAGAAGGTTCATAAACATCGAACAGTGCTAAAGAGCACAGTCTATGCAGCCTGAGCTGAATTCTTCCCAAGACAAAGTTACTATTGTGCCATTTTTGAAACTTTTATTCTTTATATCACACACCAGCAGGTTGCAATTTGGATGCAAACCTGAAAACATTCATTTCCTTCCTGAAGGATTCTTCAGACGGATTCTAAGATGGTAGTAGCTGTCTCCTGGACTCTCCCTGCTTGTAAGAGTCTAGGACTAAGTTACTGCCACTGCATATTTGGAAGAAGACAGAGCTGATAAATGTGGCTAGGCTTTGCATTCTGTTGAGGTAAATGTATGTTTAGGACAGACAGAGCACTGAACTCGAGGAGTCAGCTCAGCTTTGCCTGTAGCAGATGAAGCAGAACAGCCAGTGCCTGCAAGTATGAGGGCTTTTCCCACTCAGGAAATCCATTTATTCGTGGTCCTGAATTTATCTCAGTATGGCCGAGTTTAAAGATACATATCATACATGAAACTGAATAATATATAAAAAGGTTAAACTGAATAATATATTAAAACGGTATTAATTTTAAGGTTACATCGTGTCTTGATTTGTTTGTTTTTTTCTCTTAAAAATATGGTTTTGCTATCTAGCTTGAATATGTGAGCACTTCTGTTGTATTTCTGTGTCTCTCTGGATTCCAATATTGGCTTAGCTACAAAGCAGATGTCTCTAGGGCAGAGGATGCCTGCAGTTAGGCCTCTCTGTCTGAAATACGTTTATCAGTTCTTTGTACAATTATCTGTGCATTAATTTGATTGTAGACCAGCAGAGCATGTCTACAAATTTGATGTTGAAAATTTTTACATGGTTTTTATGTTCAACTAGAACTATATCCATGGAGAGCAAAACTAGATATACTGCACTTAGTGCATGGAGAAGCTTATATCTCAGAAAGCAGAGCAATTTCTTTTCTCAAGGGATCACATTCCAGCTTTATCCACCACTCATGAAACTCGCAGAACTGTCCTGCTGACTGAATGTGTATCAATACAGAATGGGCCACCAGCAATCTAAAAGCAAATTTAAATTAAATTGAAGAATTCAAATTTGTACACTTTTATACACTTAAACGTCATTGCCTCCAATAAGAGTATAGTGTAGATACTCTTTGGTGTGACTTTTGAAGATTCTGGACACCTACATTAACCAAGCTACCCATTCATAACTATTCTTTCTGGCAGACAACATCACTCTTGGAGAGATCTTTTTGTTCATCCAAAGCAATCAAAAATACTGCAATCACTCACATGGGAAAAAAAGAAAGCCCTACACCCATTTTTAATGCCTTAAGATTTGCATCATTAGGAAAATGCTTGACAGCACCAAGTGTTTAATCTATGAAAGGATTACAGCTATCTTCACAGCATTAATGTTAATGGGAACTGCACCTCCAAGACTCACCCTAAAAGGTGGGCTGTAAATTGCATCCCAGTTGGATAATTAAAAGTCTGGTAGAAATACAGCAAGTTCCAACAAACATTTTCTCCCAGGGTAAGTGATCAGAGTATTTGGAATTGAAAAATATAATTATCAGTTTGCCTGAGAAAGGTAGAGCATTTATTTTACAAACCAGCTCACACACAACAGCTTTTTCCAACTTGGGTATAAGTTTAGTAGGTAAATTTTGTTGTATGTTTCTTAGCCTACTTGTTTTTTTCCTTCATTTCTGTAATCCTACTTGACCTGAAGTTCAACACTGGGCTATGTTTGCAATCATTTTTGTAGCAGGATTTCCAATTCTCATTTCTATTTCTCACATGATAACTACTTGGAAAGATTATCAAAACTGTTGGCAGAATTACATCCTTTTTTCTCTTATATTTATTTTTTCTGAGGCTCAACAGAAAACTATGTTTCATGACTGGATGTAATTTCTGGAATAGATTATGTCCAAATTAACTATCTTCTAAAATTACAGGGGCATCAGCTGATAAGTACAAAACTGATTTGTCTCATTTTCTTCATTCTGCAAAGAATAATGACAAAGGTAAAGTTAGGAATGAAATCAAAATAATCATCTAATACCCCATGAGGTCCAAATTACACTGTCAGAAGCAAATACCCTAGAGCCTCTAGACTGCTTGTAATGTCCCATATGTTTCCCAATTTTGAGACGACAATCAATGTTTGCCCATGGGGACAAATAAGCTGTGGGAATAGTTTTCCTAATCCACAGAGGTTTTAAAGTTCCTAGGAAACATTATAAGTCTTGACACATTTTCAGTTGATCTAAGATGTTCATATAGAGGCTCAGAGCTTATCCAGTAACCTTTGAATCTTCATCACTGACATCAAGAGACTTCAGACTTGGTCTCCACCATTGCCTTTTCTTGGCCTCAGAGAAAAAAAATCCCCCAGCACATTCCTGTGTGTACATGTTTAAATGTGTGCATGAGATGAGTGCTTTAGCACAGGATAAAAAATGCTTCAAACAAAATGGGACTTGATTGTTTATGGGGAAAAGAAAATTGGTTCGGAACTTTGGAAGTTATGCCACAGGCAGCATCTTATTGTACTGCAAAACACAAAGCCTTAAGCAAACTTTGCTTCAGTTTTTCTAGAGATAAAAACCCCCAATTTCTTAAAGTGGATATTTTCAGCAAGCATTTCTGCAAACTTTTAAAGGAAAAAAAAATACTGTTTCTTTGTTTTGTTACTTGGTTTCTTGACCTCCTTACAAATCAATTCACATTCTCTTTGGAACTTTCTTGATAAAACAACTGGTGAACACTTTCCTGAATCAGATGTTTATTTGTTTTCAGAATAAGACTTGCTGTACACAAAATAACAGATTAATCACTTGTACTACTCTATTGAAATAAACAGGCACTCAATGAGGTATTGAATAAAAAAAAAATTACAAAAATGCTGTTCAGCTTCTTTATACATCATCGGATTTAAAAGTGTAAGTCCAATACTGTCCTGCACTGCTCAGCTAAAGCAGTGGGAGTAAACTGATCTCCCTGAATGAGTAATACATGGCTCTGTGGAAGACACAGAGAAAGCATAGCACAAGGCACTCCCAAATTCTAGTTGTGCCCTAAGGCAAGGAGACGGCATGTTTGTTAATAGGACTGAATTATTATCACTGGTAAAGATGAAACTGCCAACCAGCAGAGAACCTCAGGTCCATAGCACTGCTGCTGCAGCACAGTGTCAGGGAAAGATCTGTGCAACAGCTGATGCAGTGTTGGTGAGTCTGAAGAGCCTGAAGTCTGACTAAAAAGGAAATTATGCAGCTCCCTGGAGTGCTTTGTCAAGCCTCATCACACTTTGGATGGCTCTACAGGATTTCTATGCTAGGGAAAATACTGTAGATGGCCTTTTTCTGTGAGTCAATCCAAGTTAACAAGGGGGTTTGTGAATGTTGCGACTGTCTGTGCAAATGGTTTGCACAACCTTCATGTCAATGTGAGCTACAGAAATGCCTTTTACCATTTTGACCTCAAGATGAAGTGCCCTCCAACAGATCTTCACCTTCAAAAGCATTTAGGCAAAAAATACCAGCATTTTTCTCTTACTCATGGACCCAGACATCATCCTCCAGTTCTGCATGGCACTAGTGCTCCCACTGCTACCATACAGCAAGTGACCCAAATGACCTTACAGTCCTGGGAGCCATCTTTTTCATGTGTCAGGTGTCACCTGTCCCTCCAGCATCCTGCCCCACACACATGCTGCCCCTTTTCTTCGGCTCTAAGGCTTCAGGCAGTCCCTTCTTTTACTGGAATGAATCTCTGGAGAAGAACAGACACATTCTTCACAGTTAGAGTGGTGAAACACTGGAAATGATTGTCCAAAGAGGCACAGCACCATCTCTGGAGATACACAGAATTAGCTTGGACAAGAATTAGCTTGGCAGCCTGATGTAACTTTGAAGTTGGCCATGCTTTGGGCTAGATCTCTGGATGTCCTGTTAGACTAGTATTACTTTATAGTTTTAAATACAGCTGTCGTCTTAATCAAACCAATGCAACATGTCCATAATGGTAGGAATTGAGGAGTGTCCCTTTCACAGCTTGTGAAACATCTAGTGACCTTGACTGTATTTTCTGTTTCAGGATCATCAGAACTCAGTCAAAAGAATGGTGTTTACATGTTGCTTGGCCTTGCACAGTACACACTGAGAGTTTACAGAGCGTAAATGGAGATATTTAGACTTCACCCATATTGCTCCTTTGGACTGCACCCTGTATGGTGTATCTGTGGTTTCTTGTTCACTATACAGTGAAAAAGAAACTTCAGATACACCGCATTTCCTTTCCATGTTCTCTGGGTAAGTATTAAGTTAGCAAAGGATTTTTCTTAGAAAAATTTAGTTGCTCAGTTGTTATCAAGTGTATGATTTCTTTCTGATGAGGAAAAAAGTTGTTTTCCCTCTAGTAATTCTGAACTGCTGTGTATTTGGTTCCTCACATCAACAACAGCAACAGTTATATATCTGGACTTGACAAGTCACTCACAGTATATTTTATTTATTTTATATACACTTACATTATATTGCAGTTTACAGTTAATTTTGACTTCACTGCACCCATTTTGTTCCTGGAAAAGCGGCAAAGTAAAAGACACAGCTGCTCATTAGGCATTTTCTTGTGCTAATAGATCAATGTCCTCATATGTTCCACCAAAGAGTGTCATGTAATATTGTAGAATTTTCTTCATCTTTAGTTTTTCATGCTCTGATTTTTTAATTTGGTCTTAAGCAACACAGTGGGGAATTTTCTCTGGGACATGGAAACTATTAATAGCTAAAAATTTTCAGTGAAGTATATTCAACTCCCTGCTATAGTAAGTAACAGAACCATGTGGTGGTAGCTATTTCAGCCTATTACTTTGATTCCTAATAGAAATTGTCTTTAGCATAAAATTAATTTGATTTAGGCAGGGCAAAATAAAGCAAAGAGTAAATGATCACCTAAAATCTCATAGATATAAATGAAAATTTGAAGTTCTGCACTCTGGTAGTCTGCAAACAACTTTTTATTGTCATCACATTAATTTTTACTACAGTAGTACAAAATAGTAAGAAGGAAGAAAACTTAATGCAGCCCTTGGGCTTTCTGCTTAGCACATGATATATACCTGCAGAAAGCAGACAGAATACACTACCAATGGAGAAATATCAGTTCACCTGCCCAGGTTTTGAAGCTCAGTTTGCAAAAGTTGGAAGGGTTTCCTGATGTGCAAGGTAGTGAAAAGCTAGCACAATTAGAATGAGATAGACCTTGTTATCCTGAACAAACTTGTAATGTAGAGGTCCAATTTAAAGAATAGCTTGAAATTTTTCTAAGGCCATGCTTCTGTGGGAAGGGTAATCTTGCCTTTCCAGTGCCACTGCTGCCCACTTGTCTGCTCTTTGGGATGAGCAGAGAGCGAAGTCAGCTTACTGATTCAGCTAAATGTTAACTTTTTTTCCCTTTCTTTTTTTTTTTACTATTTTCAGACAGCTGTGCAAGCAGATCCAACAGTTCTTAGATTGCATAATAGCCAATGCTAATGAGCAAGACGTGGTAGGCACAGAACTGGAACACAGATGATTGCACAAGCAGTTTTGATGGCAATATGGCCTTGAACTGGATGAAGAAACCACCTTTAAAAAGTGTGTGATGGTGCTGAATATGACTTGGCATTAACATTGCCATAAAGTTTTAAAGATAATGGGTATTCAGCTTTATTATAGGCTGTTCATCGTGGTGACATATTTACCCTTGAACTTACACTTATATTATACCCCTTACCTTATTACACTTATTATACCCCTTACCCACTGAACTCACTTCAACTTCTATTAAACATTTAACTTAGCTTGATAAATTCAGCTTTTGTTAAAAATAAACAGAAGCACAGCATTCAGTAGAACTTTTCAATATTTTACAGCAAAACCAGTAGCAGAAATTCATATTGGTAAGGTGTCCTGGGTTGAATTATATTCTATCACCATCTTCATGAACTGTTGAAACCAGGTGAGGCAGTGCTCCCTGCCTCACCCACTCTGGCTTATCTTCTGTTAATGGGCCATCAGCACCTTTGCCACACGACTCACAGATAACCCCCTCCTGGACTATCTCCTGTTAATGGGCCCATCAGGCCTTATCACATGACTCACCATCCCATTGTAAGATGCTCTGCCCAGAGGGAGGAACCAAGCATTCCAGCCTGGATATAAGCTGAGTCTCTGAACACCAGAGGGGGCTTACCCACTGGATTCCCAAAGGACCCGAGCTACCAGACCTTTCTACAAGATCACTGCTTTAAGAAGACCACCTCATCTAGACTGCTTCCATCACTCTGCTCAAGTTGTATTCTGACTCTGTCAGTGGTCTTTTGTATTATGGCATCTATTTTATTTTACTTTCTTTCCTTTCTTCCTATTAAATTGTATCTCTGACTTGGAGCCTCTCATTTGTTTTGCTTTCAAACCACTGCAGGAGGAAATAAAAAAATATCTGTCTGTCTGCCAGCTTCTAGAGAGCTACAGGCTTATCAAGCTGAAGAATATATGAATTTCAATTTGGTGGCAGAGTACCCTTTCTTTCCTTGAAGAACTCCTAAAGTGAGCAAACTATTTCAACACTGGAGTCAGTGAGAGCTGATTTTGCAATTTGACTTCATTGGAGCTCTGAGCAGACCTTTTACAAGGTGCTCATCTTTCACTTCAGGGGAAAAGCTGACTGGGCAAGACTATTTCCTGCTGGTTTATCACTTTTTGCACCAGAAGTATGGTTTTGGCATTTTTCCTTTCAGCTCCAATGAAAATGAAGAACAAACTTGATTGAGGTGTTGCCAGCTCTCACAATTTCATCACAAGTCTCACTACTTATGTGTTGTCTTAAAGCCTCAAGATTCTGGCTGAAAGAAAACTAAAACTTTTCTATTTCATGGGACTCTCTCCTTGCATTCAAAGCAAAGCTTCTGTCTTTTTCACTTACAGACAAAGTATGAAGAATGTGAGACAATTATAGTTTCAAGGCTGAAAAGTCCCAAGTCAGCTATGAATTACCCACTTTTCTTTTTCTTCTTCATGACTTTTACACCATTTAAAGGCTAAGGGGATTATATTCTTGTTTTCTTTAAGTTTGCAGTTGGCAGCACTGCAAATGTAGCAGGAAAAACATATGCATCTTTTATCAGTTTTCAGTGTGACTTCTCAAATTGAAAAAAGTAGGACTGGGACTTACTGTGCTGACTCCAGCCTAATAAAAATGAAAGGAAGTGGTGCAGATGAATGAAATTAGTTTTCTGTCAAGGGAAACATGATATTTAAGTAATACCCCAGTTGTTGATATTTTTAGTTTATTTCAGTTCAATATTCTTTTTAACACTAGGTCATCGAGGTTGGTTATCCATAAACACTACAAAGAGTTTTTTTTTTAAAGAACTAGCTTTCCAAAAATTAAATGTTGCTCTTTGTTCTGTCAAAGATCCTTCATATGATAGTAAAATTTCCATATTCAGTGAATCATCTGGAAATATTGTATGTAACTATATAAATAAAAGAGAATCCTATCCTACCTGTGGCAAACTTGGTCACTGAAATATTAATATTGGGGGGAAAGCCTCAGAAATTTTATTTTTTATTATTTTATATTTATTAATTATGTTATCAAACACAATGTGCAGTTCACAGGCTCCTTAGCATTCAGGTTTTAACAACTGAATCACACACAAAGCAGGCTTAAGCACAAGCCAAAAAGGAAAAAACAATATTTTGAACATTCTCCACCATTATTTCCCCCATCAATTTCACGTGTCTATAGAGCGGCCCACAGCCTGGCAAAGAATAAAAGTTTTCTGTCTCTAAGTATTCCCCATAACTTATGCAGCACAAAAATCCAATCAACAATTAATTCATCTAGTGAATAGATAAACTGTTGTTGGAGCATTTTACATGGCTGTCATGAGACGTAAGTTTTTGCTGCCACTTAATTTATACTAAGTGAACACAAAGAAAAGTAAATGACACAGTTATGCAACCAAGCTAAAACTTATTAATAGAATGCACATTTAAAAAAAAAAAAATTCTACAATGTAAAAATTTTTACAAAAAGTAGTACATGCTCATGGTTGTGTATTATTTGTTTAATTCAGGGTCTTAAACTCAGTCATAAATATGAAACTCAACTCTCACAGTATCAACCCAAAAGAAAATTGGTTTACGAAACTGAAGATGTCCAGTTAAATGAGAATGTGACAGTTGTGGTTCTGTTGTGATTTCAAATTTTTAGCCTTTAAAAATCAAGAATTGAAAATGTGGATCACTCAGGCTTGACTCCACCTGCTTTGCTGTGCCATGGTTTGGATCTATAAAAAAAGATTTTCCAGGGGAACGAAATGGCCTAGCTCTCTCAAACAGAAAATGCCACAAGCCACACCTGAGGGAGGCAGTTCTGCCCTCTCCATGGTCCCAGCACCTGCTTTTGCTTCCTGCATTGTTCCCATCTCTGCACCACCCCAAAATTACAGTAGCAAGTCCTGATCCCACTGCCCAAGCCCACTGATAAGAGCCCACATGCATTGGTCATCCACCATATTGAAAGGACCATTTCCACAGGCGTTATGGAAATCTTGGTCCAGGACTTTAGTAGAATTTATTAATTTCTAAATAAAACACAGTGAGACTTACGGTCAGTCTCAAATGAAGTCTGGTGCAGCAGGGGTGGAGAGGAGCAGTGATAGGAAAGCTTCAATCAGCTCTATTTTTATCCCACTGGGAGGGACCCAAGCTAAAATCCTGGGAAGACTCTCAAGCAACAAGGCCAGCCATTGCTCCCTGATTGCAGAGGGGCTGCACCCCTCAGCCCTAGCCTGCCCATCCCCAGCTGCCAAAAAGCCTCCTCCTCTGCCTCTCCCTCCTCCAGATGCTTTTGTCCTCTGTAGCAGCACAGAGTCCAGCGAGGACATCCACCTGAGGCTCTTCTGATGGCTCACTGGCCCAGCCAGATTTCTGTCCCTCCATTAATAAGGGTCCTCTCTCTCTACCCTAATTTCCCCTCTTGCACCTTTTTCCTTTGGCCACACATGCCACATAAGTGGAGAGGTACAGGAGAGTGACTGGGTATTTTGTGTGAGAGAAAGACTTCTTGGGAAGGTGAGAGATGAAGAAAGAAATCTGTAGTTTCTCAAGAAATATTTTCTCAGTTGCAGGGCCTGAAACTTCTTATATCTATCCCCACTAAAGCTTCATTAGGTCCACCAGCCCCAGAAATCGCATGGATCTGCTTCAGCATTTCAGCTCCACCTTCTTCCCTCAACACAGTGTTTCAGAACATGTTCCATTCCCTTTGGCTTTTTATAGCTTTCTTAGAGGCAATAAACTGAATTGGATTTCCTCCTACAGGAGTATCAATCAAACCTGCAATTTTAAGCACTCTGGAGCCTGCAGAACTGGAACATGTAGAACAAAATATATCTCACTTTCCTGGGAGGTCAATATCTCTTGTTTCCCCAGGCTGGATGTATCTCTGAGACTAACAGGATTTGTGCCCTGTCCTGCTGGGTGTGCAATATCATTCGGTCCAACACAGCTTGTACTTTATTTTTTTGAAGATCAGAATGGGATTCATAGAAATAAACTATATTTTGTTTAACCTTCTTGGAACAGGTGCTGGTGAAAGAGTAGAGGTTTTCATAACATTTACACAAAATATTTATTTAAACTTTGTAGGCCTTCAGCACATACAGTTTTACTGTTAACATTTCACAGACATTATCTGTTGATCAACTATGTTAATTTTATCAGTTTGCACCATATGTGGTATGATATTGGGGCTTTTCCAGGCAATTGCCCATTTTTATGTATTTTCCTCTCTGGTAAAGTCAAGTCATTTTATTTGTACGGTTGCCTCCATTAAAAGATCTGGTTTTTTATTAATTGTTTTGTCCACACAAGGAAATGTTGAAGGTTTTAACTCTGAGACCAAAAATAGAGGGAAGGAAAAATGGTGCCAAAATTGTGACCCACTTTTTCCTTCACTCCATTTATATTGCTATCCTCTTAAATGCATGAGAAGAGCTATGCAGCTCTTTTGATTAAGCTCCATAAACCAGATTCAGAAGCCTTTGGAGTTAACTCTAGACTTCCATTAGTATAAAGGAATTTGGAGCTGAGAGTTCATCTTGTATATAACATAGGCCCTCCATATGAAGAAAAAAATCCCGCATGATCCCTGTGCAAAAAGGCTGCAAATGAGATTCCAGACCACGTCTTGAAATACATTTTTGTGTGCCAATAATGTTGCTATATCTCTGCTGAATAGCAATCAACATCTTTTTTCCAACCTTATTCTGGCTTTTTTTTTTTTTTTTTTTTTTTTTTTTTTTTTTTTTTTTTTTTGGTGCCAGTGTCCTGGACCCAGTTGATATGCATGAATCCTCTTAGTCCAGAGGCAAATACTTTCCAGCAACAGTGAACGGTTCCTGCAAGGATTAGAAATGGGCACTGTGTTTGATTCTAGTGCAGCAGACCTTTGGAAAGAAGTGCTCAGTCCAGCTAAGAGTGGACCTCACAATTTTCTTCCCAGCAGGTTTCTGGCATGTTTTCCATGGCCCTACTCCTTCCTAGGGCATAACAGGAGACAAATGTCTGCTTCCTCTTCAAAATATATCCATTGCTCTGCCAGCAGCAGAAGGCTTCCCCAGTATCTTGAAAATCAGCTTCGAAAGCTTAAAAGAAAAGTGGCAAAACACATTTCTTATTTGAAAAATACAAGGAAACACTGAGAGTTTCCCAGCTGCATTTCTAAACTCACTTTCATGGGACAGTCCTGCTGGACTTTGGCTGGGCTGAAGCTGATGGCCAATTCACAAAACTATGGCCAAAGAATTAGCAATTTTGTTGCCATAAATTCTTGAACACCTTGCATTGACACTCCATTTAATTTTAATTACATTTTCATTGAACAGTAGGAATATACTTCTGCCAATTTTGATTTGAAAATAAAAAGTGGGGAGAAATCTTCCAAATGTTTCAGACAGAGGTGTTAAATGTTTAAATGTGTTTTTTCCAGCATTACACAGTAACACAGATAACTGAGGAGAACATTTCTGACAACTCCAAGGTATATTTTGGTAAGACAGTTTGACAAAAAGATGGAGATTTTTCATATATTTGAAAAACTAAAAGTATGTTTGAAGAGAGCGAGAAACTTTCAATACATTTAGTACCTGTAAAATCTGGGAAAATCAGAAGACGAATAGAAAGACCAAAGTAATTCCCCTAGCAAGGAAAGGCAGTTTTAACATAGATGTTTCTACTCTGGTGCTGCATCCATTTGATCAATGCACCCTGCTACTTCTTGTTCAGTTAAAGAGGATAACAAAGGAGCTGATTATACTGCAGTGAGGAGAGGGGCTGACAGAATGAAGACATGTAACATACAGATCTATAGGAAACTAAGCTTTATTTGTTCAGCTACACATAAAATATTTTTTGCTTGCAATATGTTAGGGTTATTACTTGCACAGATAGGTTTAATGATTCTTTTCTAATTTATTTGTTGAGGTGTGTTGAGGGGTTCATTCAGTGATAATAAAAATACTGCAATACAGCAATAACTGCCAAACTGCTTTTCTGAAAAGGACCTTCCAATTAAAGTAAAGTAGTGCTTGAAAGTTTTTCTGAAATGCAATATTGAAACGTGTATGAATTTTCAATTATGCTGTTACTGCTCAAATAAACATTTAAACAAACATTTTTTAATGCATTCAAACAATTTTGTGTCTTGCATTTAAAATTGCCAACAATTAAGCAAAAGTCATACTGATTTCAGGTAGAGCAAGAGTTGGTCTAGTTCACTGACAGACTTACATTTTTGGGTGTGGAACGCCCAGAAAGCAGTGAAATATCCTTCCTGCAGGAAGGAGTAGGAGGCCACAGTGGTGTGTTTAGAGGAGGGTAAATGCTGCTGAACTGGGGCACCTTTATTCTGCTGTGTCTAATTTGTATTACATAGGAGTTTCTTGCTGTTCAACACACAGCCATTTGGTTCACATTGTATGAATCACAGATTCACATAATATTGTGGGAAGGGACCCACAAGAATAAAGTCCAACTCCTTAGTGAATGGCCCATACAGGGATTCAACCCACAACCTTAGCATTTTTTGCAGCAGGTTCTGACCAACTGATCTAATCACAAAGGATGGAAATATGATTTAGCAAAGTCATATAAGATGAACAAGATATCAGAATAGCATACTTTGTGAGAAATGTTACCTTCAAAGGGACTTGGTTCACATCTGGAGATATCAGAGGAATAAGATTAGCCCTTAACATCTACACATTTGTTTTTGTGGTAAACAATGTTCATTATTCTACTTGTTTCTTGGGCTTAGAGAAATAGAACAGAAAGAATATCTGCACAAAACTTTGAGGATGGGCATGAGCTCACAATACCTACTGAACAAAACTGTGATTATGTGGCTATGCTAAATGCATCCCTAAGCCATCACTAAAATGCCCTGTCTGTCAGCTCTCTTTGCCAGGATTTATGCCAGGTGAGAGGACAGGGAGAAAGAGCACAGGTTTATTTCCAAAATACCTTTTAAACAGTGGTAGCTACAGGTAGATATTGTTACAGTAAGAAATGCAAACTATTAGTTTTGACAACCTTTCTCCATATTTCCTTACAAGGGGAAGAGGAGGGGATTGATCAGACACTGATCTCCTCTCTCTGGCAACCAGTGACAGAACCCAAGGGAATGGCCTGAAGTTGTGTCAACGAAGGTTTAGGTTGGATATTAGAAAAAGGTTCTTCACCAGGAGGCTGCTTGGGCACTAGAAGGAGGCCCCCAGACATGTAGTCACAGCACCAAAACTGACAGAGTTCAGGAGTTTGGACAATACTCTCAGACATATGGATCCTTGTGATTCTGGGCAGGGCCAGGAGTTAGACTTTGATGGTTCCTGTGGATCCCTTCCAACTCAGGGTATTTTATGATTCAATGAGTATAACCTAATGTATTTATAGTAATATTCCAGTCAGATCACAAAATGCGTATGTCTTTTAGTGAAATGATTGTGGTTAGCATTTAGCAAAAATGAAACACTCAGGTTGTAATTTTTGCAGTTGCACAGACAAAAGTTCTGAAAGTGACTGTGATGAAAGGGGTTTGACCGTGAAGAAGAGAGATGCATGCATAATGCCAAGATACAATATTAGCTTTGAATGCAATTATGTGAGCCAACAGTTCTTAACATTAGTAGACATTGTAGCCTAAATAAGCAAGATCATTACATGGGGAAAAGCTAAAACTACTTGCAGGAGCAAACATATGCCCACTTAATCTCTACAGTTCACCAGCCCCAGCAGCCCACTGTGCTGTCTGGTGGATAACAAATCACTGGAGAGGGGAGGCAGGCTGCTGTTCTGACCACTTGGATGCTCCTTCCGTTTTTGTGTGGAGAACACCCACAAGTGTCCTTTCAGATTTATTTCAGATTGCTGTTGCTGGACTTGAAAGGAGTACCCATCTTTTACTTCAGAGGCATTACTATGTATTGGTTTTATGAATGGCATCACTTTTTCTTAATCCTGTTAAGAACATCATTCCCATGTGAGCCAGGTGTCTCCTCTAGCTCTTTCTCTCACATTGTGCTGAGGGTTGGACTATCTACCTTCACCAGAGGCCATTGCTCTTCAGCTGGATCATACAGATTGGGGCTCTTTAATACCATGCACGAACATTCTCCCTGCATTCTGCAGGCACAGTGCTGATGCCTTGGAGAGGCTGACTTGGAACAGACACTGGACAGAGCTAGAAAATAAAGGTAGGTATTTTTTAAAAGGCCTTTAAGGATACACCTTGGGCAGTACAAGAACCTGGCCAGGGCTACACCCAAGATGGACTTAAAATGGTCACAAAATGAATGACGAGGTTTCACACCTTTATAAGTTTTGGTCCATTTGCATATTGGGGTTAATTAAAGCTTCAGGTTATGTCCAATTAAAGCTTCAGGTTATGAAGTCCCATCCTTCTTGTTTTCTCTCTTCAGTCCACCGTTGTTTATGCTGTTGGGCCTGAAAACTTGTAACCGTTGTCCTTGGTCTCCATCTGGGAAAGGATTTGTTTTGTCTACCTGCTCTGTGAAGAGAGCTTACTAACACTTAATATGAGGCTCAGAACTACACCCCTAGGCAGCACAGAATCTGAAAAACATGAAAGCTAAAACTGAAGGCATAATTTCCCTCCTTCAGAGGCTTGACAAGGCCTTTTCCTTTCCTGAATGCTCATACATTCTTATTAACCTTACAGTGGGTCTAACAGGCCAAACAATTTACAGGGAGCCACAATATTGCTTGGGCAAGAAATAATTATTGAGTAAACAGGGAAATTTCTTTGCTAGCACAGTATTTCTCTATTTAGAAGCTCTTCAGAATTTTTCCTTTATAACCACAAGTAGTCACAACTTTATTAAACCATGATATCCTATTTCAAGTTATCTGATTACATGTTATGTAAACTGGGGAGTGTGAATAGCTTCTTTAAAGCCAAAAATACATTAACAAAATCCTGATGCTTTTGTGGCTTTGCTTAATTTCAGAACAGGAGGTGAGTTGGTCTTTAAGACATAGAATCATCCGTAGTTTTGAATATTTCTCTACAAGCAGCTGACTTTAGGTCAATTCTTTGTGTATTTTCACCAGTTCTCTTTCTTTAGTTGCCTCATTTGTGGGTTTGGTAGATACTGACAACAATTCTCAAGTTCCTCTGAGGTTGTATATCCCAGCTGGGTGGAGCTACAGAGGATAACTTTTAATAGGATTACATAGCATTTTTTATTTGAATATATCTTTTATAAGATCATATAGTCCACTCAAAGGATTCTTGTGGTTGAGTGATTTAAACAGAAAAGCTTAGGGAAACAATCCTTCCTTCTGCAAAGTATTTCCAGTAAGCCCTCTTATCCTCAGGAAATATGAATCAACATGGTAACTGCAGAATTCTGTAAGGTAACATACCAGCTGAGAATCTATCTTGTAGTCTTTAAGTGCTGTTTGTGGTATAGATAAAAAAGTTTTGGAATGTATTTCTGCTGCTTATTAAACAATGCAGAAAAAGAAACAGTAAACATAAAAGTACGGACACCCTGAGATCACCACAGTCCTTGAGCTCTGGGAGGCAGAAACTGCTCTGCCAAAGGGCTCTGGTCCCTGAGAGAGAGATTACCTTATGATAATGGTAAGGTCAGTCTTTCTTTTACAGGGAGACCATTTGCACTTTGATAGTGAAAAATAAATAATGGTGTTGACATTTTAGAGTGGTTTAAAGTTAATCTTTTATTTGGAGTCAGCATTTCATACAGTAATCTTAGTACCCAGATACCACTCAAGAGCTTTATATCCATTCCAGTCCCTCAGAACTCTCCCTCTGTTCAGACATACAGCTTGGGCATAGAAAAAGCTGTGAAGCTTCTGACAGCTAGGGTTTTGTGGCAGGCACCAGATAAATGCACATCCATCACACTTCAGAGTCTCTTGGCAAGAAGGGCTGAGGAATTTAGGCAGATCTCCACTGAAATGTAGAGCACAGGCAGTCCTTGGGGGACCAAGCTCCCCATGAAGATTCAGGGGCAGATACTGTAAACTATTAACCTGCAAACACCTTAATGTTTGACAATGTGCATAGCTTGAGTCAATTCTAAAATCCTTTCTGGCTGTATTGCTGCAGTGACTTAATTTTTCTGTGAAACTGTTCTTGATCCAAGACACTCCTTGGAAACTTGACTTCCAGAGAAGTAAGAAAACAAGGATGTTCATGATAAAACACCTGTTAGTTCTTAATTTAGTAAGGACCTTTGGATCCTTAGTCTGTCATGATTCTGTCTTTCTGGTTCTCTTTAAGGGATGAGTAAGTAATGTACCTAAAAGTAATTTTTCAAGTGCCTTTCATCTCACCCTTTTGAATATAGTTCTAGTGCAAAACAAAGCCTTTCATTCTGAGATATTTGTAATGTGGAACTTAAGCCAGACACTGATAATAATTCAGAGAAGTTTTACATCCAGGATTTTTGGAGTTTCTACCCAGGGCTGAGCCAATTCAAAGATTTAAGTGGACAGAAACTTTCTTAAGACCAGGGCTAAAGACATTATTTCTAGGGAATAATTTGTTCCACAAATCTCATGTATTCTTTCTTAATGTGGAATCTTACACACAGCTGCCTTGTTTTCTTATTCTTTTAATTACCCAAGCAGGTAATTAATTTTATATATCTAATTTTCTATAGAAACTATGACAATTGAACCGTATCCTTTAGATATCCCAAGTCAGATACATGCTCAAATACTGCTCAGATTTCTCAAAATGTGAGTTTTTAATACTACTGCATTCCATGTTCAGGGAAAGTGGGTTTAGTTATTGGAAGACTATAAATCACTAAAATGCTACCAGTACGGGAAAAGGCCAGGCTATGCTGTAATTGCCCTGCAGTTCTTCAAAAGGAGGCAGGCAAATTTGTATCTGAATAAAGGATTAAAGAAAAGATGGAGAAAAATATTCTTGTGTGGAGTAAACTCTCATAGGAGAGGGATTTTTAGTTGGTTTCTTCATGAACATTTGCCCTGCAAAATTCTAGGGGAAAAAAAAATCCTAATTAAATGTAATTTGGCACTTCTTCTTTCTAAAGAAAAGGAAGGAAGACTACTCCCAAAAGAAAATAGCTTGTACTCCCTATTATAACATCACTCCAAATATGGAAGAAAATATGCATCATTGGTGGTCTCCATGACAGCCAAGGACACTTACTAGGGTGCCAAAAGAAGAATCAAAACTTAAATTGTTTCATCTGATTCAGGAAGAGGTACAGACCCTGTGGGGAGCAATCCAAAGCCATGCAGGTCCTGTCTTTCTTCATTGGGTAAAGAAAGAGTTTAATGAAATTGGCTGCCCAAAGCTTTGGTAGTCATATCTCCCTAGGCTTCTTGTTCATTCCAGTGATGGTCTTTTTTCTGACCCTTTGTCTGTAAAAGCCTGTATTACACAAGGTTTCCATAGCTAGTATAGTCCTCACTACACTCCATGTTGCTGGTATAGATCAGAGATGTCTGTTTTGGTGGAGTGGACAATCCTGGGTGGGTTTTTTCAGGCTACACCTCTAGTTTCTGCATTCTGTGATAGAGAAACATTATCACTGTAAATGCTGCTGTCATTGCACTATCTGTAGCTATTCCAAAATCCACTATAAAGAAGCACTCACAACAGGCCAAAACTTGCCCAAATTGGATGAGATAATGACCACAATCTGTAAAAGGATTTGTCTTCTTTGTATACACAACAAGGTCTTGTCTTCTTTGTATACACAAAAAGGGCTCTGCACCTTACAAATTACAAAAAGTATGAGACAAAATCGTGTTCAGCAAGCTTAGAAAGTTAAGATTTGATCACAGGCAAAAAGTGGATTCCAATTGCTTCCCTGTCCTGAAATAGTAAGTGCTCATAATACTGTCCTTCAGAGTCCCTGTGCACAAGGAGAACATTCCCCAGCCAAGGACACGTAATGAAGTGCAGTCCTAGTTCGTCACACAGGTAAAACATCCAAATGTAAAACACACGAGGTAAATAAGAAGGTATTTAAGACTTATTCCAAAGGGACAGGCATTATCAGTGATACTTTTAATGGTGTTCTGGTTCACCGGGAAGGCTCTGAAGGCACATACCATTGGATTACCTCCTCTTGTGACAGAATGGCACATGCTCAGCTGTGTTGTATCATATTTGGATCAGTTACAGGTCCAAATAGCACCTAAAAGCCAAATGCCTAGATGTGAGGTTGGACTCACACCTAAGGATCGAAACTTCACTCCAAACTTTTGAGTTTGGGCCAAGCACAAACTACAGAAATTGCATTTGCCAGATTTTTTCCAGATCAAGTCCAAGGAAGCTGAAACTGCACATGACCTGAAAAATCAGCAAGTTTTTCACCATTTGGATGCAAAAAGTCCATCCATCAATTAACCCTGGATTCACTGTGGATTTGAACTTTGAAAGATGACCAAACACAGCTGAACTGTACTTTTGTTGCATTGCTTTCCACACTTCAACAGGCAATGAACTCCATTTAAATCTCAAAAAATTTAAGTCAATTGTTCTTCCTTGTGTCAGTGTCTAAATTTTTCTTCTAAACCCCTGAAAGCAAAGCTAGCTTAGCTACAAGTCTGCTGGGTTGATGTAAAACCACAAAGTCACATCCAGTTTTCCCTCAGTCGGGGCTCGCTCCTATCTCCACCGAAACTGAGATGGAACTTCACCAAGCAGTGGCTGGGCCGTGGCCAAGGCTGGAAAAGGCCAGCTGGATACTTTCCCTCTGATGATGATTCAAGTCCAGGTTGGATGGGTCTTTGAACAAATTTTGTCTAGTGGCAGGGGGGTTGGACGATCTTTAAGGTGCCTTCCAACCCAAACTATGCTACGAGTCTATGCATTATTTCTGTGCACCATCTGGTGGTTCTTTGCAGTCGATGCAACAGCAAGTCTCAGTGTTCCAGCGGTAGTTGCAGCACTCCCAGCAGATCTTGCAAAAGATCTTGGGCTAATGCAGGAGACCGCACCTGTCACCAGACTAGTTAATAATGTAAAATAACGCAAACCCCCCTCGTATGGCAGAAATCCCGCTTTTTTTTGTTTCAGGTTGCTATTCCACCATTCTGATCACAGACTTCTCCACAAAATCATGTGGACAGTAAAAAATTAAATCTGACAGAACTATATAAAGGGGGAAAAAAATCAGTCAATGTTTAACAAATGCTTTAATCAGGGTATTCTATAAAGCCTGCCAGAGGTATGTGCCAACTAACAGCAACTTTTGACCCTGATTTTTGGCTTTGTTGACTCTTGGCACTCAAACAACATGCTGGCTCAGCACTTCAACAAAGCCGACCAATTGGACTGGGTTGTATTTCAGTGGTTTTGGAGGAGGACAGTGGTCATCATTCGGTGATTAAAAAATCTCAGGCTCAGGAGGGAGTTATGATACAAATACAAGTCGAACTATTTGACTATGGAGCACAGGCCATATGGCAGCTTAAGCTTTTTGAAGAAAAAACCAAGAAAGATATATATTTCCCCATGGGAATGAGTGGCATTGTATAACAAGTGCTGCCTTCTCTTCCTGCTTATGGAACCTGAATCTGGCGATTCTGGTGAAATTGTTTAAGGTCTCAATTGCCGAAAACAGCAAATCCGAATGGATCTGATTAAACAAGCTCTGCAAACCTTGCCAGATGCTGAACTGCTCAATTAAAACCTGGACTAACTCCACCAAAGCCAGTAGAGAAATTGTGAGAGAACAGATTTCCTTCAGTCCAGAGTCATGTCCTTCTTGTACTGTATGTACTGTACTCAAAGAGCAAGATTCCATGTCTTCCTGCTTTGGATAACTTTCTTTTTATAAGTCATATAATTTCTCCACATTCTAATGGTCTCTGGAGATGTGAAAATGGGCCATAATACTAGTGGAACCTGACCTTTGAGAATATTCCCTGCACACAGGGAACAGCTCTCAGCATGGTGAGAGCCTGTGGCTCCTGTCCCTGATACAAGAGGTGTCTCAGGGGACAGCAGCAGTGAGACTGGTGAAGCTGTTAGACTGCTCTGACTATGATTGGGGTGAGCAATACCCCCACCCCACAGAGACACACACAGCCCAAAGATGCAGGAAATTTCAAAAAGGCTGAATCCTCCACTTCTTCTTGTCCTCACACACCCACAGTCAGTGAAGGCTTGGTCTCTTTCCCTCCCAGATCAACTAAATTTTTGACCAGAGGCAAAACAACATTTAAACTTTCCAACATGGAAGGAAAATCTCTGTCTCCCAGATTTACTGGGTCGTATCATTCCAGTATTAACTGCCAAACCCATTCCCCACCTGGACATCTGTGAGAAGGACCTCACACAATCAGGTTGTTCTCTTATGTGAAAGATTTTTCTAGTCAGCCACACCCTATTTATGATACATAGGATACAGTAAAAGTTCTCCAGAAAACATTTCCTCTCTCCCTGCTTCTGAACTTGGATAGCTGTCATTTCATTGACTTACCAGCCACTGAGCCCTGTTCTAAGGAAAATACTGTACAGAGTCTGTTGGAAGAAATAATTGAGCTGTTAAAAAACACCAGTGAGACACAAACTGAAAACTACGTTTGTTTTTAACCTCAGTGGTTTTGACCTCGGCAGTATTTCTCTTTGACCTGTCATATCTCTCTATTCAGTACTGATATTCTTCCCAAAGAAAAATTCCCATGAACTCACTTTCATGAAAAATGCAGATTACTCCACCATTCCTAAAATAACAGGGAGTTTTCCTGGGTTTTTGAGCCTTATGTAGACTGTATCTTTTAAGCCTTATGTTTTTTTAAGTTGATCCAGCACACAGATGCAGGACATTATATGCCACGAGCCCATCTTTGAAACACCTTTGCTGAAATTTATATTTGTGAGCAGTCATCTTTAAAAACAGATTCATTTCTCAAGCTTGCATCTACATCTGAATTCAGGGTAAGGACTTGGCTCAGATAAGAGCACAATTTCTACCATAACAGTCCTGCCTCCACTGGGAAGGACTTTCTTTGATCTGTTATAAACTGATCAAGACTTAATAGTCATCTGAGAAAGTCTTGGTTCATAACTCATTTTTACAGCTATCTGATTTCTTTTCTGTTTTGAGTTTATCTTGGATATGAGGCCCCTGAAACAAATTTAAACTTCTCCGCAAAGCTATGAATATAAAATCTCCTGTGAAGCAATCCAGTTTATCTGTTATCATGATTAATCAGACTGTGACTCCCCAGCAAGGCTGTCACAAGACCAGAGCAATTAACAAACTTTCATCCTTTTGCGGTTCCTGTTTTGTATTTATTTTTATGTACTCTCAGTAACTACCTAGTCATTTCAGTTTAATTGCTGTAGTTCTGTACCCCTACCTCCACCTTGAAAAAGGAGTTCTTCATGAACTTTTTGTCCCCAAGCACTAATCTGTTTTCGTGACCTGAACAGTATTTATCCCCTGGTTATAAATGAAATCTGTATTTCATCACATTCATCACTCTTTTTCATGCTACAGCCAAATAGCTGCACTCCTACAGCTTCAAATGATGGCACAGAAGAGAATTGTTAGATATGCACATTCCAGCTATCCCACATCTGCCAGGTCTGTTGTGGGCAAAAATGAGGAAACCAGAGCCAAAAAAACAACCCTGCTTTGTGTGTATGTTTTATTTTAAACCATTCTGAAGCCAAGAATGTGAAGATCAACCAAATGCTGACATGCTAGTAATATTTTGTTTTACACAGATCTATAAATATACTTATCACTGTTTAAAGTAAGACTGGGTATACTGTGGTCATAAGAAACACACATGTTTTAGAGGACAGAGAGAAATAATTATATGAAAGAAAGACTGGAAACATTTTCTTGTTCTGGGTGGGGTTAGACTTCCTATAAAACTTCATTGGGAATAATCTTCCATTCCTTGTGCAGGTGAACTTAATGGGAGCTTTCTCTAGGGTTGGGCCCAAAAACAAATATAATTTTTGTGCTTTGGTTTTCAAGTTTTCTGCAAACTTTTTTCTTTCTGGACCCACTTCTAAGCCATCTGTAGCTATAAATAGCAAAACTATTATCAGTAACTCTGAACTCACCATATAGGAGCACCTTCACTAGAAAAAAATGTAGGCTCCCATAAATAATAAAAAAAAATGTTCAAAAGAAACACAGAATTGCCTCACCTAGGAATCAGCCATGATTAATGTAGTTCACTCTGCTGTCTCTGACAAAGACCAGCACCAGACACATGGCTAGAAAACTGGTATGAAAGGATGTGGCAGGACTGGGAAGAAAAGGATGAAGAAAGGCAATGAGGTACCTGCTGTATGGACAGAATGCACATACTGACCTTCTGGAATTTCCTTATACTGAAGCTCAAGGAGAAAGAAGGGACAGATTTCACACTCTTTGGTGTGGGCAAAGGAGAAAAAAGAAAAATGGTAATGTTAATAAAGGGTTGTAAGTAAGGGAAAGAGAGACTTCTGCTTCTTCTGTCTAGAAGGGACGGGGCAGGCAGGAGTGGAGGTAATGTAGCAGGAAGTGTGGGATCTTTGGCAAAGTTCCACTGGATCTATGCCTACACAGGAAAAAAAATGCACACACCTGTGTGCCTCTGGGGAAGATAGTCCAGTAGGTCAGTGGCAGACTAACAGGTAAGAACAACCCCATTGGTAAAGGGAAAGATGTTAGAAGGCAACCAGATCTTGAATAAGAGGAATTAAAGGTGTCAGATTAGATTTGTCAAAGTTTAGAGGACTGCCTGTCTCTTTAGCAGTGACTGGTGAGCATTTCTGTTCCAGAAAATAAAATGCCTGTTTTCCAAGTAAGTGCCTGGGTTGGCTGAGTAGAGTATTCAATCTAGATTGAATAGATCTGAATTCGATGGTTCCTCTCACCAAGCACCGTACAACAATGCCCTGGGTTGAGGACACCTTTGTGAGTCACTGTACCATTAGTAGCTGCTGGGTCTGAAGCCAGACCTGCATTCACATGCAGCAACAGATTTATTTCAAAGCACATCCCTTTCTTCATTCATGGAGCACAACATATACTCACAGCAGAAGAGGCAGCTTCAGCGAAGGAACCAAAAAGCTTTCCTCTGCTTGCTCTTCAGAAGAGGCAGTGGACCAGAGGGAAGCATCCAGTTACCCAGATCAGACTGGTGTGCTGGCAGTTGGGCCACACTGGTTTTGCATATGGTATATAAAATGAACAAATGTAAAAATGGGTATTGATGAAGTGTGATTCCACCCTTAAAGTGCAGCTGAATCCACTGCATCAGCCCAGGCAAGTACCAAAAATGTGAGGGAGCTGCAACAGCACCACATAATCTGTGCAATGAAAAAACTCAGGGTTAAATGGACCTCACAGCTTGAATGTTAGATTGTCCATCTAGTGTGTGAGTATAAGTAAAATTCAGAGATAAATCCTACAGGAATTGCAACAAGTGGGATACATAAACAAATTTCAGGCCTGTGCAAAAACTATTTTTCCAACCACTTAATGACAGTAGCAGAAGAGTGTTGAGTTCTGCAGGTTGTACACATCCAGGGGTAAGTCAATAACCAACCTGTGTGCTTATTGTCTGCACGTTTACACTGCTCAGTCCTTGAAAATTTGTCATCTTTGTATGGTTCTATTTACTCACTTGGCCCTAGGAAAAAAAGTTGGTTGGGAAGGAATGAGCAACGTTATTTCAACTTGTTTTTTTCCCAATTAAGGGACAGAATAATCTCCCTTTTTTTCCCTTGTTTTCTGCCAGCATGCTGAAAGATGGGCATATTATCAGGCTGATACATTTTCCAAAGAATTCTAAAGGGCTGATCTGAACCAAATGTAAATACTAAGCAACGCAACTCTTGTCTTTTTTTCTTTTGTTCAGTGTGGTTACAGAAATCATCAAGTTGAGTAGGGCTTGGACTGAGATCTGTAATACTTTTTTCCATGTTCATCAGAGACCACTAAGTAACTTGAAAAACGTTCTTTTGTATCCTAGTAAACAAAAACAAAAATTAAGACCAAGTTTTTCCTCTATGTCATTCCAAAGTGAAACATTTTAACTTCCTCTGTGGTTTGATCTTCCCTTGAAAGATGTATTAGAGTTTAAAAAGTACCATCAGACTGACAAACTGGCATGTCAGAACTGGTTGGGTTATTACTGATGCTTTATGCTCTCTGGAGCATGACTGCCACAGTTATTTGGATCTCAGTTAAATGTTCATGTGGGTAATTCCTCTGCAGTCTTACAAGGAGAAGTTCAATACCATCAGGATTTATGCTATTTCTGAGCCCTGAAATGTGATCTGTACACATTGTTTGTAAAACACCTGAAGTTTATTAAGTGCTTGGTGCTCATGGGCATCTTTTTCACAAAAAGCTTCCACCTACTGTTTATTGAAATCTACGTAGATCTAAACAAACTAAGCCTGGGGCTGTATCATCATGACAGGCAGCCACAGAGGAGTGAACTAAAGCATGCAAGCTAAGTCTCAATTTATAATTAATAATTAACATTCATAAGATTGCAAACCCTTTACTCCCACTGTCAGGCTGTTACTTATCAAAACATTTTCAGTGCAGTCAATGAAAGGTGTGTAACTGCTGACAAACTTGAAAATGAGTCTGCAAGTCTTCAACACTTGGTTTACACTGTTGAATCTTAAGCAAAATCTTGCTGGCATTCAGGACAAACTAGATCTATTATATAGCCATTGCTATTTTGAAAATTTGTCTTATTTTATTTTATTTTATTTTATTTTATTTTATTTTATTTTATTTTATTTTATTTTATTTTATTTTATTTTATTTTATTATTTTTTATTTTTATTTTGGCACTCTGGCAGGTTTTTAGGAAGATTCCTAAAAGGTTTGGAATAGCTTACCCATGTCTACAACATATAGGGCTAACAATTGGGCAGCACATGTCAGTAAGTCAGGCCACCATGAAATTGGCAGGATGAAGCCCCCTATTTTCTGTGGGAATAAACCTGCAGCAACTCCCTTTGATGTCTTAAACCACCCATGCACACAAATTGTGCCAGAAATTTAACCTGATGTTTAACAACATACATATCCTGACACTGAATAACACTGGTTACATCCTTAGTTGCTGTAAGAGGTTGAATTTCTTCCACGGCTTCCTGCACTTCATATGTCAGTCTCCTCACTTGATAATTTGCATTAACTGATCTACTGACAGCTAAAAGAAAACTGAAATGGGGTGTGGGCATCTCCTCTTGAAAGTCACAGCAAGAGACACCGTGACTGTGTGATTGCTCTCCATCTTACCAGACTTGCCTCGAGGCAAAGAAAGGCTGGCCTGTGACAATCGCTCCTGTTTGTACCCTTTTCTTACAATTTTTTATAGAATACCATATACTTTGACTTTGGAGTATTTTTCGTAGGCCATAGATGTGAAGGCCATTCACCCATAATTGATTCCCCACTACCCAACCAACTATCAATGCTGTTCTGGGAAACACAGCACTTTATTGGCTGTGACTCAGTTGGGCCTTGCATGTGATACATGATTTGGGAAAAACAGAGAATAAAATGCACACTGGAACAGAAATACCAAAATGTCTCACCTTCTTACATTTTCATCACTCTTCAACTTGAAAAATTACTGTGGTTTCTGGAACCAGGTGTTTGACTCAACATCTCCTGCCTGTCAAGTACCCATGTGTACCCTATTTCTCTCTACTGATCTCAGTAATACAAAGGTACTGAAACCTTAATTTTAGCTGCTGCATGTTGATAGATTGACATGAACCACATGAAGTTAACATTAAGTTGTGAACCCAGACACAGACACAGTGCTTTATTATTTAAATCAATGATGGGTGATTGCAGGACATAATATGAGAATCATATCCTTAGAGTGACCTTAGCATTAGGACCCCAGAAGGCATCAATGTTCACTAGAAATTTCAAACTTCTCAAGCATCTAGAAATGTGTCTTATCCTGCCAAGTGCTGAACATCCATCTTTTGTAAAAAGCTGTTCAATGCATTTCTGAAAGCTGAAAGCCACCTCCACCCTTAAGCCACTGGGAGGGATAGCAAGTTGCCAGTGTGCTATATTTCAGATGATTGAAGGTTTAACTCTGCTTTCTTACAGTTTTGGTAACAGAGACATCTATGTTTACTAATGAAGTTGTTGTTCTTCACCTCCCAAATGCTATTGCTTCTGTTTCTTATAATTAAAATGATTTGACTTGATTTTAAAATGTATTAAGCAACTAAGGCTCATGCTGACTTAATTTCTCAGTACATCAGATCCTCACTCATTAGTCCCTTACTTCATTTTCCCAATAATGCAGACCTGTGTTCACTTTCCATGAGATTTTTATGCTCCTTAATGCCTCACACTGAAGACTTCTTTTTCCTTCAGCTGAATGCTACTAACATACAGCTTCTGAAGGCATTCTTTATTTCAGCAGTTAGCTACTAGTTATTAGCTATTCACCTGAAAGTTAGATGATAGGTATTATTATCCCTAGTTTTAATAAAGAAAGCTTGTGACCTGTGGGCAAATGGGGAAAGGTTCCTCCTTCTTCTTATAATTTTTTTCATGAAATCTCATTCTTCCTACTGATGACTATGTAAGGTTCCTCTTAAAACTAGAACTAGTTCTTTATAGTTCTTTCTTCAACTGAAATTAGTTGCTAAATGAAGAAGCAGTGGAAAATTACAGTGATGTTGATGAGAAAGCTGCTGGAACTGACTAGAGAAGCTAGTAATTTGTGAAAATTAATCTCAACAATTACAGTGGGAGAAATAAATCTAAGGTTCTTGTAGGTTTAAGGCACATTGCAAACTGTAAACTGACATTAAAATCCTCTAAAGCTGTTATTTCCTTGAATTTAAATAGATTTCCTAGCAATTCTTAGAGTATCTTTGGGAAGAAATTATTTTCCTGCAATTTTTTGTTCCTAGTGCTTTTCCCAATCTTCTTGTGAACCCCCACTGACAAAACCATGGAGGTCCACCTACATTTGTTTCAGTACATAATGTAAATGATGCTGCTTATGTAGTGCTGTCTGCACAGTGAGACTGCAATCAGTGAGAATGGCATAAAGGCTGCTGAATAAGCTTCTTATTTATGGAAAAAAAACTCATATAAGGCTTTTCTTGAGGAGAACAAACCCACCTTTTATTCAGACATTCATGCAACACCTATCTCCTCGTGCATGCAGCATTTCTCTTACACACTAGTATTCTGGATAGCTATTCTGTTTGACTGCATAGGCCTCCCAGGGATAGCCTTGGATGGCTGGATCTGAATATCTGGGCAGTATCTCCAACAATTTTGCTTCTCTGTTCCGTGAGACAGAATCCAGCTTTATTAGATTTTTTTTTTCCCTGATTTAATGTGCTGGATATGTGCATGGTTTGATGTGCAGCGTAATGCTTGTTTGGCTTTATTTCCCCTCTGTGACATATAAAATCTAATAAGCAAGACTTTTTCTTTTGTTGCTATGGCAGGAAGATTCTTGAAACACTTAATGATAGAAAATAATTTTTTAAAAAACACAAAACCAAAAAAAACCCCAAAACAAC
This sequence comes from Chamaea fasciata, assembly GCF_029207755.1. Lineage (NCBI taxonomy): Eukaryota > Metazoa > Chordata > Aves > Passeriformes > Sylviidae > Chamaea > Chamaea fasciata. The sequence goes on along the minus strand of NW_027094086.1, from coordinate 32,556,378 downwards.
AGAGGGGCATCTCACTTCTATTTTTGGCAAGTTTGTTCACATGTGTTTACAAAGCCAGAACTCTGAAATGCTCTAAGCTAAAAGTTCCACAGAGAAACCAAGCCAACCTCATAAAGTTCAGTAACTCCAGAGTCTGAATTCTTATACTAAATGTATTATTGTTCAAAAGGAACTTGTAAGGATTATTTGCATGGGAAGGCAGGCCTTCCTAATAATTTCCAAATAAAGAACTACCTGTTTGCCGCAATAAGGCAACATGTAGGGACCATGCTTTACATTCCATAATTCCGTCCATGCGGTTATTCAGAATTCCAGAACCCCATTTATAAACTTTTCAAGAGATTTGCTTGCCCAGCTTCATCTGAAGTTTGGATGTTTTTCCAAGTGTAACTGTAACAAAAATTTCTAGCAACATTTATAGTGTTTCTCGGTTTTAGGTTTCAGGAAGTGCATAATTGGACTGTGGTATAAAATTAATAATGCAGAGAATTACAAGATGAAACTTCTATAAAAATCTGGAAGGAAAGGCATTGCTTCAGTGGGATGCCCTGATTGTGTGGTGTTTTAACTTCAATGATTCATTTTGGTTTGAAATCACATTTGATTACTATGTGGAGGAAGAGGGGAAAGCTTAAAACTTACCAAGCATTTAATGCTTTTGTTTCTTCCCAATGTTTACCTTCCATCTTCCTGCTTATTTATCTCATTTCCCATCTTGTCCAGTACTCCTCAGAGACTCTCCTGCATGATCTGTTCCACCCCGTTTTGTCCAGCCTAAGCTCACAGAAAGCTATAGCCCCCAGAATACATGTACACACCACAAGACCCCTTCAGGTCTGAAAATTTCAAGAGAGAGCAGGGGTGCAAGAGAATGTAGTGAGGGTGCAGGGAAAAGCTGTAACAGGAGCAAGTTCTCCTATTGTAATGGGACCTTTCTGCTCTCCCTGTACTTTCTGGTACTCTTCTTTCCTTCAGGATACTTTCTGAGCTTTCAAGTTAAAAATAAATAAATAAATAAATAAAAGAACAATAAAGCATGTGGAACCTTATCAGTGTCACATTATGTTGATGTTACCTTTCCACAGAGAAAAGTATTCACCCTGTTTAACTGTAAGCATCAAATTTATGCTCACCCTGCAGGCTCAGTGACTTCCACAAGTCAGATAACTCAATTAGATCCTAGGTGTTGTGACCAGTACCAGGGTGGTCATGTAACTTTCCCTTCTTGTCACATTCGTATTTTTGTAATGTTTTTTTTTCCTGTTTAAGGAGATCGTCAGGGAAGTTGCTATGTGCTTGAATAACTCATCCTTGATGAATGTGCAATCAACAGAATTAACAGCTTCTCTGGCACAAGCAAAATTCTGTGGCAGGAATTTTCTTAGTAAGTGTCCACCTTGAGTCAGAAGAATGTGGCTGCCTGAGGCAAAAAGCATAGCAGAGAGCCAGTGGGGTCTTGACTGACACAATTTTAAAGAAACAAGATGAGTTTACAGTTCTGTTAAAAACAACTTTTAACCAATTGCTTTTTTCATGGAGGTGTTAGAAGTAAACACAGTCATACACAGCTAGGTATGAGTTTGTTGTTTCTTGTGATCTTGGAGTCGTGTAGGAGTTTTTTACAGGGACAAGATGTTGCAGCAGATAACTTCTGAGGCTAGGACTCAAGAAAGGAACAAGGAGAACCTGGTACCTCTTCTAAAGGGCCCTAGAAATTGCTGGTGCCAGGAAATATTAGCATCCTGTTTAACAGAAAAATATTTTTTTCATGGGTCAGAGGCATAACACATGTAATACAAAAAAAAATATGTGAAAACAAGGTATTTACAATATTTTATTGAAATGTAATCTGAGGAAATGATGTAATTACATTTTTTAATGAGAACCTGCTTTTGATTATTTCTCTCAAATTCTTCTCAATGTCTCAAGTGCAAGCAATGTTGCTAGCATGCACGGCAAGTTAAAAACTAAGGTCAGATAACCATACACAAACTCCAACATGGTTTACTAGGTTATGAATAAGAGACAGTAGCTGGAATTTCAGATCTCATTCTGCAATATTTTGTGACAGTGGGAGCATTACTTCATCTACATGATGTTATAACTCTCTTTTATATTGAACATGGGGAAAACAATGAAAAGAAATCAGATTATGGGCCTGTTAAAAAATTGCATAAACTGTTCTCTACTATTTTTTCTCAGATCAACAGATCTCATCAGCCTGACAACACTCAACCTTCACTTAGATGCCTTTAACTCCAAATCCAGTTTCATCCCAGCATCCCGCAACAGTTCTTGATCTTGGCTTGCAGCTTTTGAAAAAGGAGAATAAGAAAGCTCCATCAGGATCAAACCCTTCTTGGACTGTCCCCAAGGCATGCTCAGACCCAAAGTGATAATTCATTGAGGGCCATCAGGTCAGTATAATGGTTCATAAAAGATCAAGCTTAGAGGTGGCATGAGGGAGGATGCTAGATACAGAAAGAATTCTGAGTTGAGCTTGAAGCTCGGGCAGATAGCTCAAAACAAATGAACAAAACAAGGTTTAGGAAATTCAGTGATGGCCTTTCTTCATGTGAGAGGTACTAGAGCTGCCTGCTAGCATTTTACCAAGGGGAAAGGGTGAAGTAAGAGTGACTGGAAATCCAGCCCATTACAGGGCTGTGAGGCTTGGCAGTGGCATGGAGCACACTGCACAACAAAGGCCATGTCAAGCAAGAACTATCATCTGTGCCACTGGGTACATGGGACATTTGGGAGAGAAATCAGCGTGTATTCCCAGGAAGCGGGATCTTCAGGAAAATGAACCCTAAATCTGTTGACTGAGCACAGGTGATGATTTCACTTTAAGAGCTAACTAATATTTAAATTGTTTGAAATATTATTAAGGATAATGCTTTCTTCTTATATTTAAAGATCATTTTCTAAATTTTGTCTTTATAGCCTTTTGCATCTCAGAATCTCATACAAAACAAATTAGCACCCAAGATGCTTAATTTCCTTCTGAAAGGTAAGTCTTTATTGTGGTGTGTACTGTAAACAGCTTGATATTTCCCCACAAAATGAGTGGATTTTTTAAAAGTCAGAGAGCATCTTCTCTTGTAATTAATTTCCACTCGTGTCAGTCTGGCCCTCTTTGCAGTACTGCTGCTTTGAGTGCCTACAGGGATGAAGGCTCTGGGGTGCTACAGCCAGATATCACTGCTTTCTGAGTTTGTCAGTCTGCCCAGCACTGCAGGGAGGGAGGTGGGAATAATCCCTGTATCGGGAATGAGGGGAGGGCTGGGCGGGCACTGTCACTGTTCTGTGCTGTCATTCAGGGGCTGCCCTGTCCCACCTCACATGTGGGCAGGAGGATTGTCCCAGCTTCATGCTGCCTGTGGTAGCTCAGGGGAATACAGAAGCGGGTTATTTGCTTAATACTGTCTCCAAGTTCTCACTTCTCCACACAATCTCCTTTTCAAAAAGCTGTGATACAATTCTAGGAATTTAAAGAGGCTACTTTAAATTGCACTGCTGTAGCTTTTTTGCACTGTGTCCCTCAGGCTGAGATGTCGTTTTGCAGTGAAATGATGGAGCAGTGAAAGGAGCAGGCCCGCTATTGCCACCCCTCTGCAGATCCTTGCTCTGGCCGTAGCAGCCCGTTCTCCCGCTTTCTTTTCCATCCAGCATAATGACTGTGTGGTTTTAGGATCAGTCTGTATGTGGCCCATGACACAGGGAACTATTCTGTTTCTTTTCTCCCAAGCCAGGGTTTCTCTTGGATCAGTTCATACATGGCTGCACCTTTTCTAGATTTAAGACATAGTCATGTTCAAGGGTGTTTTGTTCTTTCTCTCTTTTTTTTTTTTCTTTCTTTCTTTTAAATACAGTTATAGAGTTGAATTGGTAAAAGGCAGAACCTTTGTTTTTTGCACACATACCATGAGTGTAATTATCCATTTTCAGTGACATTCTGACATGCTAAAGTAAATCACAAATAATATTTGTTCTGTTGAGGCATTTTTCAAAACTAAACAAGTGATGAACACAATTCCTATTAAAACTTTGAGGAAGGTGCTGCCTATGTTGCTGTCATCACTTCTTGTGTCCTCTGTAAAGGTTTTAAGCCTCAAGAAAATAATGACAGAACTTTTCAAAGAATGTGATGAAATACATGTCTCATTAAAAGAATTGAGAACTCTCACTGATTTTGGTATACCTCAGAAACCTGCACTCTTTACTGCTTTCCGTTGCTTTGGGTGTTGCAACTAGTGCAGACAGACTTGAAATGTGCAAGGAGAGACCATCCAGCCCTAATTAATCTGACTCCTCTGGCTGCAAGGGTTCAGTGTTACTGTGCATGTGGGCAAGAGGCAAGTTTCTGTAACATAGGCAGCATGATTAAAAATGCAAGACTCCTTTCTGTCGAAAGCGGCATGGACACTGCTGAGGGATAGAGTTGATCCAGGTGGTACCTGCAGTTCAAGCAGGCACATGTTGACAAAGATACCTGACTTCTTCAAGCGACCACCTGACAAACACAAGATGTCATGACAGCCTTGGTAATGGAGACCAGATCTCTTTATAGCTGACAGAAACATTTGTTTGCATTCCACCAGATGATTCTGTTTCCCATCACTAAGAGCTTCAAGAATTTCTTGACATTATGAGTTTTTTAATAGCTTTGCTTTTTATTAACTTAAACAATTTTCCATTAACGTGCCTGTGTTCTAACTATTTGTTTAATGTCTGAGGGTGATGTAAAATCACCTTAATGGCTGCTATATCACCATTTTCTGTACTGGTCTATTCATTCCCCAATATGTAACTTGAGTAATCCTGTCTTTAAGAATCCTGTGTTCTTGCTGGAACAGTATGTTGTCATTATAGTAAAAACAGTATAGAGCCCCGTCAGCCTCAGACAAGTTCTGACTCATAAACAAACACAACTGATACCCAGAAGATTTCAGGATGTGTGGCAGTTTAAGAATTTTTGTTTGTTTGTTTTCCCTTTTAAGAAAAATTGGGGAGTTTTACATTATTTTAACTAGTTTAGACAGGTTTCTAAAGTTCCTTGCTAAAACCACAAAAACTATTCTTTGCAAAACTCACATTTTATTCTGGATTATTGCACCAGTGTACTACTATTCTGAATCTTTTCTTGAATGCTTTTAATGACAATCTGTACTGACAGAAGTGAACACTTCATCATTACAGAAAGTTTTCATGGGAAGGATTGTGGGGTTCTGAATCAATGCAGGTCATTCATACCCATGGTGTACTCATAGCAACTATATACTCTGTCATGCTTCATTTGTGATTTTGTGGCATGTAAATGGCTTATATCCAAGGACTACAAAGGTAAGCAGAAAAGTTTCAGCTGTAGAAGGAAAACTTTATTGATAAATTCAATTCTATTTTCATTTAAAATATGTCAAATATCCTCTTTGGCTTCAGCAGTCAATACACATAAATCAATTTCTATGTTTAAAAATATTTTATCACCCATCAATGTCAGTCTTGTATAACTGATCCACAAATCATCTGATGACGGAAAAAATTTATGACTAGACATTAAGAAAATATATTAGCTGGATGGCAAGCAAAGTAAACAAACATGGGCGTTTGGAAGAACCTATCTGGGTGCCTGTTAGGGGCTGACATGCTTCCCAAGGTGTGTTGTGAAAGAGTTTCTGTCTGTCTACCGCATTTATTGGCACTATCACATGTCATCTTTGGAGCAGACACGCATATCCAGTCTTTTATTTCTAGAGATTAGAAAGCAAGTAAACAAGGATTTTCTGGGTGTGAATTTGAGGAAGAATAATTGATTTTTCACATATTTCCCACTTTTTCCTTCTCTTTAGATTTACTGATACACATTGGTTTGATAAAAAAAGAAAAAAGGAAAAAAAAACCCACCAACAACAACTCAACACCTTTAAAAGTAATCTGAGAAAGACTGGATTTTGAGAAGCCCTAGCCCAATATGTCTGTACAAAGGGGAAGTATTATATGTTCTTTTGAAAAAAACCAATAAATTTCAGTAGAGTAGAGCACATCTACTCTATTTTTTTAAATTTTATTTTTGAAAGAGATAATTTTCATCTTAGACATCTTGAGAACAAAAATCAGATTTTATTTCTGGTCACAGATATCTGACTGAAAAGAATCCATCAAGAATATGATTTGTGTGCTTTCATTTCAAAGGAGCTGAAGGAGTGCTGTGTTAAAGCCACAGAGGATGAAACAGAGTAAATGGCTAAACTTCTCCTTTAATGAACTGCAGTGTCAGTCACTTAAGAAACTTCTCACAGTCTAAAATTTCCTCAAGGTAGGCAGTGGAGAAAGGGTGCTGGTCTGTCTCCAGTGGCACATGGAATTGGAATGAAGATGCATCAAGGGGAAGTCAGGTGGAAGATTTCTTCACTGAGAGGGGCATTGGTCACTGGAACAGTCTCCCCTGTGAAGTGGTCATGTCACCAAACTTGTCAGAGTTCAAGGACTGTCTGATCAGTGCTTTTTGTGATATGGTTTAATTTTTGGTACTTCTCTGAGAAGCAGGGATTTGAACTCAATGGTCTTTATGGCTCCCTTCCAACTTCTTATATTGCATAATTCTGTGACTCCACTGGAGAACCTGGTGATGAGATCCAAGTGCTGTGTTTTTTCTAAGTCCATTTCTCCACATTAAGTAATTTCTCCTTAGAAAGTAATCAGGGTCTGTGTGGGCTGGCTAATTACCCACCTTGAATTGCAGTGTTGCTTTCTCCTCTGCTAAAGGTTGCCACATTCTGCCACCCAATTGCTTATTTGAGCACTCCCTGATCACTGTCTGAGTGATAGAAATAAGTCAGTTTAACAGAAACCTACTGCTTTATATTAACTTTGTAAATGTTTTAATGAAATTAAGGTGGGAAGTGATCACACAGCAACTCTGGTCAGAGGGACAGTGTGCTGGGCATGAAATGAATGGCAGAAGGCACAGTAGTCCCAGTCCATTATAGAATTTCAGCAGATTAATTCAGAGGAGTGTTATTTTAGATTACTAATACATCTTGCATTTCCTGCTATTTTTAGTTTTCACATTACTATATTAACATTGCCATACCATTACATGAATGCTTTTTTCTCAAAAAAAAAAAAAGCACCTCTGATTTTAAATGTATGATAAGAATTTAATAGAAATTAATTGGTTAAACTCTTTATTATAACAAATATCTTAGTTATGATCAGATTCTAATTTTCTGTATGTGTCTGTTAACACTCATTTTAAGCAGAATATACTTCAGCCTTTCACGTGAGGCAGAATGAGGAAGGTGTTGCAACACCTAACTTTGCACAGAGACTCCAGAGCTGCCAACCCATCCCATCTCTTGCACTTCAGATGAAAAAAATATTTGGTGCTCTGCAACCATTTCCAATATGGCATACAAGATATTCCTTTAACTACTTGACATCCTACTATAAAGAGAGGTTTTAACTTGCTGTCCTTTCTGCCACTTGGCAGAAATATTCTTGGCTTTCTAAAATCAGATCAGATACGTTCTTGTGACCCCATGTGTTCCAAGTAGCAGTGAAATAACTTCTCCAGTACCATTGGCACTATCATTCACTGTCCAGAGAGATTCGGTTCCTTCCTTTACGTGTTCACAGTAACAAGAAGCCATGTTGTGCTTACAATATTTACCCAACAAAATCCAAATACTTGAGCTCAGCCCTTCTCACCCTTTGTCCTTCTTCTGCCAGGAGTGTTCAGGGCGTAGATAACCTAAAGGCAAACAACTGTTCAGTTGTCTATTCATTAGCTTTCTTTCAAGGCTGAGTTCACTATTACCCGTTCCTTTGAAACAGGACACACTGGCTTTCTATCCCCTTTTACATTTCTCCCCCTCTGTGTCTTTCAGGTCTGGGGCAAATGTTAGGCTTTCTTATGGTCTTCATAAAACCTCTTCTTTTTACGTGCTTGTTTTAGACATTAGGTAATCTAATATTGACTTCGTCTTCAGTGTCTCCGTTTCCACCCACGGAAACAATAGAACAGTTTACACTTCAAAGCTGTTCTTTGTAATAACTGACAAGTGTGTGCCCATGCGAGTCATCCATTCTGGTTTTGGTAGAAAGGGAATAATGGTGAAAAAGGGAATGCCCACATGTATTCTTCATAATAGCAATCAAAATAAAAACCTGGTCCCCTCATATCACTTTTTCAGAGAGACCATTCTCTGTGGGGGAGCTGTGTCTCTGACAGATCTGCAGGTGGGGGTGAAAGAATCCTTGAAGCTGGACATTAGGAGGACTGGAGGCATGCATGGTGGAAGGGAAGATGTCTAATTTGTAGTATATATGGGAGAATAAACTTCTATTATATGGAAAGGGAATATCTGTTATTAGGCTACTTCAGGAAAGTAAGGACTTCCAGAGAGAAATAACAAATAGCTTGTGTTTATTTCTCTAGACAGGCTCACTGAGGTCAGAGGAATGCCAGTCCATCTCTTTTGATGTGCTGCATATTTACATCCTAAGCATTGGGAAAAAATTTGGAAAAGGTAAGGTGAGAAAAGAATCTGTATAAAACACAATAAAATAGCTGTGAGGAAAGATGAGTTCCTACAAAAATAGTTTTTGTTATTGCCATGGTGGTGCATTCTTTGATAATACAAAACATACCATAGAAAATCCTGTCATCTTTGGCTTGGCTTTAGCATGCTGTTTAGCAATACAAAAATCACTGCAGTTTACTGTAGTGTAATTTCCCACCCTGGAATTTGACTAGGAAACTGGTTGTAACTTCATATAGGCAAGAAGCCATACTGACCACCATGCAAAATCCGTCATCTTCTACATAGTGCACCAGAAAAATAAAGTTAAGCTTATTGCAACTGAGAAAGTTGAAACAACTATTTCACCCATATGGCATGGATATACGTTTATGGCATGTCCAAAAATTCTGGGGAAGTTTCTTAAACAATGATCGTTTATTTGGCACCACGCTCAAGACTAGCTTACAGATTCTGCACATACCTGGATCACACAGGAGTACAGGAGTGAAACCCCTTCATTAGACAGGAAGGAAAACAGGAACACCTTACTCTGCCATGGGCACTGAAGGAGGCAGCGTAGCTAGACCCGAAGAGGCAGACAACTTTGTATTTTGTGTTTAAGTATGATGCTATTACACAGTACATTCATTTCAGGACTTTTTGTTTTAATGCAACTGTAGGTGCAAGAAAAATAAATACACAACATTTCTAGATTGTACCTACTTGCAGAAGAACCCTGCCACAAACTTGATAAGAAAGGTACAGATAGTATTTATGTTTTCAATAGTCTTTGTTACTTTAATTCTGTTTAAAATAGAACTCTGTAATAATTGCAATGACCATCATTTGTGGTACAATCTTTCACACCATTTCATCCTTTTTTTCTAGTAGTTTCCCTGGTTATAATAATGTGTGTATTCATTTAAGGGATATTTTTACTATACTATAAACATACACATTTTTACGTGACTTTAAACATACTAGAGAGTCGATACTGTGAAATTCGCTTTGAATGCAGTTTAAGATGGAGAAGACTCAAATGTATAAATACAAATTTATTATGAACATCTTTACAGCTACCAATCCTAGCACAGCATTATAAGAACTTCTGTGGAGCAAAGTAACAACATCTCAGCCAGACCCAATACAGTGACTCATGAATGAAAGAAAAATATCTCCGAATGATATGGAAACTGTTGGCAGGTTTTTAAAGTGCTTTGGCAAAGTAGACTTTCTCAAAGTGATCATAAGATCTACAAAGCAATAGAGACAGGGCAAAATAAAATAGCGTCAAACTTCATTCTCATTATTTTGTCTGTAGAACATATTTTGACTACATTTTCATACTTTTTCTAAGCACTTGCTTGTCCTCTGTCTTTACTCCGAGGTTCTAGGTACTCTGTTAAGTTCATGTTAGGCAGGCTCTTTCAATCTGTCAGTTTTGCTCTAACTTCATTTTCCAATATTAAGGTTTAATTTGAAACCATAGTACCAAACTTCAGTATTAGATTAATCATCCACTAAAGGAACAAAAGAAAGTCCAAGATCATACTAATGAGAAATAACTATTTTGTAAAGCACTTGATTATGTATGATGTAATAAATGGTTCCTGGTTTGAGGCTTTCCCTTAACTACCATTACAAAGATCCTTTAAATGAAGCTTCACCTGAATATCTTTGCAGACTTTCTGAAATAGCATTATTAGGATGTAGAAATGTGTATGAGGAAACAAAACAATTGCTTAAGAAAAAAAAAGAGAAACTTGTGGGCAAAGTGGCAGGAAAGAATAAAATTGTTCAGAATGTTATTCTGGGAACTAAGAGTTTCTGACCATTGAAATCCAAAAATTATCTTCCTGTGCAGTATGGTACTCAATAATTTCTCCTTAAAACCCTACCAATGTAAGCAATTGATGAATACAATAATTTGATATTATGGAATTTTTTTATTTATGTATATTGTGTGGCTTTACATCAATAATTATAGTTATGTAAAATATATTTTATATCAATGTTTTGTTCTTGTACAGGCTATTCTTTCTAGCAAATATTGGGTATTTCTGGTGGCCCTGGATGTGGCTGTGTCTCTCTGGGTCTAGACTTGCCCTAAACATGTTCACTCTGCATTGTGCAATGTACAGACTTACTCAGTTCTGTCTCTCTCTCTTTCCTTCCTGGTCGCACACACACAGAACTTTATTTTCCTTGGAAGAGAAACTCCAGGGTAATGGAGATGCTACACCATATTCGAACAGATCTGGTCCTGGCAGACAGAACTGCAATCAAGGGTCTGGTCAGATGTCTTTAGGAAGTCCTAACTACTGTGATTTTTTTTTTTTTAAATCAGCTGTGAGTATCAGAGTAGTTTGCTCATATATTTTTGCTTTCTTTTGATAGTAAATTGTTTAGCTAAATAAATTTATTGATTCCATTTCTGAATTTGAAATACCAAGGAAATCTTTTGCCCCCCTCAGCACTTTTTGTTCTGTAATTTTAAACTTCCACTGGGTGGCATCGTTTCTCCCATTGAAAAAGTCCAGCACATTTGATTCTGCAGCAAACTTGGAGCTTTGAGCTTCTCTGCCACGACTATGGCTAACACACTGATGGCATAGATGGTAAGAGAATGCTCCCGGTGAAGTATGTTCCTTCCATCTATTTTTGGCTGTGTGCAGATGGTCTCTGCCTTGAGTATTTTAAGACTGTGCTGAGAAGAATTGCTAGGTAGGTTTATTTCGTTTTCTCCTTTTACACCCGAGATATCTGGGGAAACAAGCACAACTCAACATAATTTATTTGTATAGGACAGATTGTATTTATGAAGTTTTCTCTGGAGATGACAGTATTACTGAAAATGGAAACAAAGAAAAAATGTAAGAATTGTGCTGTTCAAGGACCAAACAATAGGCGTTTGACACTCTTTCTAATAGATTTACAGAGCATAGCTGGTTGCAAAATGCAATAAAAAAACCTTGCAGCCATGCTGGAAGAATTCTTAAAATCTCAAATGAGAAGTAAAAACGTCAATCGTAACCAAAAAAAAAGGGATATTCACCCCCCCCAAAAAAAAAATTGAATCAAGGGGTAACAAGGGTCTTCTCCCTTGAATTGTCCATAGAACTTAAAAAGTTGTGAAAATGTGTCTGTCATTTCATCAATTAGAGCAAGCAACATTCTGTGCCTAAATCTAGTTTTTGTGAATATTCTTAACCTGGATATTAAGAATAGATCCTAACTCAATGCCTACTTTTCTACAAAGCAGCTATACAATATTTTTGATGCAAAGCTCCTACTTGATGAGAAGGAATCTAAATATTTACGTCCCTTGTTGGCATGTGCCAGAGCAGCATGCTGGCATGAAATATGTACTGTCCTAGTCCTCTTTAAAAGGCATCAATTGCCTAAAAGTTATATGAGTGTCAAATGTTCCTCTAAATTCTTCAGTGAAACCTGGTGAAGTGATCCTTGACATTGTGCACAGCCAGAAATCTGGTATTTGCTGGTTTGCTTCCAGGTCTTTGGATGGATCGTCAGCCTCTTTGAATCCACAAAAAGACAATTTCTGATGTGAAGTTTTTGAGTGGCATCTAACTTTTAATTATTGATGATAATTTCTTTCTCCATACTTTCCGATTACTGGAGGCATTCTCTGTCCTCTCTCCGCCCCTTTGCCCTGTTCCCAGTGTTTTATCCAAATCTATTGTAAGGGCAACAGTCCAGTTCTCCAAAGCAAGAGATGCAAATGTTCAGACAATTTAAAACAAAACAAGCAGACAAAACCTCTTGTGAATTTTCTTAATCATGTGTAGCACAAATGGGTCAGAAAATCTGGAGAAACTGAGTTTAAATTGATATATACTTCCCCATTGATACACCCATTGGATTGCAGCTGTTTGTGGTTCAGGGTGGTATTTCAGAATGGGTAGAAAAGCAATAAGTAAATACCACTGTTAAATGTTCCCTATCTGTGGATAGCTGCTCAGAAACTAAATTAGTCCTTAAGTAAAGCACACTAATGCCAACTATTTTATTGCCAAGAAATTGGCATCTTTAATCTGAAAACTTTGTAAGAAATTTCTCTTTAGGGACTTACTTTTTAATTTTCTTCAATTGGTAGAAAACTCTGAAGGATTTGCAGAAAAATGTCACAATGTGCAAACCAACTCTGAATCTTGACAAAATGTGATAGCTGTCTTGAAATCCATTCAGACCTTTTAAGAACTGTCAAAGATTTCACCCTAATTTTAGCTGGTTTAGAAAGATAATGCTAGTATCTCCTTAACATGTAGTGCCAAGTTGTGGGGAAACAAATATGCCAAGTTTCACTGCATGGATATCAGTCTTTGGAGGAAAAAATGAAGCTTTCTTCTCATTTCTGAAGAAGTCTGTAGGAGCTGCAGGTGCTCTACATTTTTATAATTCAGACAAGTTTACATAACAGTGAGAGGACGATAAACCTGCTAAGCATTTTTATTGAATTAATTATAAATGTGGTCATTTTTCTGAAGAAATGAAACAATTATTATATTAAAGAAGCCAGGAAGCAATATAGATGCAATACATAGAGAATGTGAAAAATACAGTAAATTAGTCCAATCTTCATACATGTAAATATTACCATGGTGAAAAATTAGAAGAAGGGATCAGTCCACAAAACACTAGATTATTTTTAACAGAGTAGTACAAAATTAAATGCCAAATTGTGGAATGGAGATCTGAAGAACAGCCCAAATTTAGGCACAGGTTGAACTTTTAAAGTGGCCAGATAATGTGCAGATTAAAAGGCCTATAGTTAGGTAATTTATTGTTGGGGAGATAAATTTTTGCTTCTCCCTGAAATAATAGGTGTCAACAGCTCTCAGAAGAAATTGTGATGACTAAATCATTAGGTCTTGACCAGCATGCAAATTACATTTTGCTTCTTAAATAGTTGTTCTAAGTCAGAAAGTACATTTATTCCACTTCAGGTCAGCATCTAAGGGTCATGGAAGTGGATGAAACAGGTAAACCCATGTAAATTAAGCGGATGATAGGTAAATTGTGCTGTGATACCTTGCCAACTGCCATATAAATATCCATACAATCTGTTCTTTGTATCTCATTATTGCAAAGAGATGTGTTCAAGAATCAGGTTATAAACCTTCTGTCCTCTGAGAGAGTATCCTCATGACTAAGCTGTTAAAGCTGTGGGGTTTTGGTGGGGTATTTTTCTTTCCTTTTTTTTTTTTTTTTTTTTTAAATGTATTTTTCTTTCCTCTTGCAGTGTAGCTAAATGGAATACTTATGGATGATTTTCAAAACTACCCTCAGGACATTTTGCCAATAAAGGGAATTGACTGGCTAACCAGGCCTGGATTTTATAATTTAAAAAACCTGTATTGTATTGTTTTAATATTTTGTCAACCGCCTCATGTATCTCGAGGTTTTCATGTACTTTCATCTGGCTCTATTTCAAAGAGGGTGAATCTTCCAGGTGGATATGGTCATTCTCTAACATGTTGAAGGTTACTCATATCAGTCTTTGGCAAGATTTTTTTTTTCGACTTGACTAGATTGCTACGAGTTTTCATGATATTTCAGTTTTGACATCCTGCAAGTGTGTTGTATGCTTAATGAAATCTCTTCTGTTTCCCTAGAGTCTTTCCTCAATAACTAACTTTTCTGTTTAGTTAAGATAAAATGAGAAAACCACTAGTTTTAAGACAGTTCATAGCAACTTTATCTGGTCAGGACTCTGTTTTCAGAGGCCTTACCAAAAATTTTGTTAGCTTGTACAATTTTGGTTGAAGAAGGTGTCTGTGTGGATCAAAGTACTTGGATAGGGTTGCTGAACTGGGGCTCAAAACTGGTGCTTAAAACTGAAAGACATATTCTTCACTCTTTCTTGCATTTAAATGAATTTAACTAATTCTCTCTGACAGCTAAAATCAAAATCACCAACTGAAATGTAGATAGCAGCATTAATCTATGCTCCAGTCCTAGTCAAATATATTTTGTTTAGTGTTTTCCACTAATGTTCTTTTGGGATTTGGATGTACAACTTCACAGAGTGAACCTCCAAAGGTTCAGAAAACACAAATAATGTAACAAATATTTGAACATATGGCCCATGATATCATTCTGTGGCTGCAATAAAAGTATGTTCCTCTTCATATATTTCATTCAGAGAGGTAGAATTGTAGTTTCCCGTAGCTGAATTATTTATAATTTTTCTCTGGCTTTTCCAAATTTCAGGTATTTATCTAGTCATTCTCCCCCTCATCAGGCTGGTCAGCTGCAGCATCCTGTAGCCTTCTAAGAAATCTGAACCACAATCAGGTCATCTTACGGATCCTATGGACATTCTCCTTCCTGAGAAACTTTCTTTCCATTTGGCATGGTCATCTTTATCAAACAGAGTGCAGAAATCTTTTATCCTTAATCCACTTCTGATCCTAGTTGCACTTAACATTCTGCCCTGCACTGGCCTCTTTGGCTTGTTCCTTATGACAAAGAACTTTTTTCTAGGAATTCTTCCTAGAATTACTAGGATACAAATATCTGAGCACTATTGCATAATTACCCCTAAACTATTTTTAAAATCCTGAATACTTATCAGGAAAATACTTATCTCTTTAGCATGTTAGCTGAGATAAGGTGGAAATCTTTTCCTTGGTCCCGTAGCTAAAAGATCCAAAGCTCTAACAAGGCCTAAACACCTAGATCTTTTTCTTGATCATTTCAGCAGAACCAATTTATTTCATTCTTGTAAAGGCCTATTCCATAATTATTTGGATGAGGCTTTGTATAGTTTGGTTTCAATTGATAGATCAAATTTGATCCATAAAATGGTATTTTTAATGCTGCCGATTGAGTGGTTTGGCACTATTAAAATCTGGTGGCTTTTTAACTTACATAGTTGCTATTCTGTAACCAGACAATACAGGAAAGAAAACCCCAACATAATTTTGTTCCTAACTTTCTTGCTGGAATCTGGAAAATTGCAGACTCTAATTCAGAACAGCTGTTTCCAAATATGTCAAGTTTTGGTTGATTGCACTACCATTAAATAATATTGAATTAAATGGCTTATCTCAAAGAAACTAAGCAATCTGATGCCTTATTTGGTAAACAGTCTTGTTTTTCTGAAAGCTAGAATTAGATTCAGTCTTAAAATAAATATTTAAGATCCCAACATCATTTTTAATGATTTTAGTTTTAGAACATGCTCAGAGCTCTCATGCTGATTCTTTTGTTTAAAGAGCACTAGCTCTAGTTTCATGCATAAGTGCTGTGGCATGCCTTTTCTGGTTTTTGCTAAACAAGGAAAATAAAGAATTGATAGACAATATATTAGTATCCAAAAATAACTTTTTCTTGTCATTACATGGGCTTTTGCATTGACCTTTATTAGGCAATATTTTTTTATGTTTTAAAAGCTCAATACATTTTAACTGATAAAAATCTGATCAAGCTCAGCCTATTGCTTTTCCTGAATCTGTGCCAGCTGTATGAGCTGAATCATTCTGGTTTGAGTTATTCACAAATAAATAACTGGCAATAGCATTTAGATTTAGCTGGATGACTAAAACATCCAACTAAAAGTGAAAGTACTTTATAAAGACACCAATACATTGTTCTTCAAAGCTCTGTTTAAGGCTTGTGAATTTTATCACTAAGGAGAGAAAAGCATGTGTGAAAGGAGGAAAGATAGGGGGGAAAAAAAAAAAAGAAACTTTGAATTTTTCGGTCCCAAGGTTGGAATAGGAGGGAGGGGATACTCAAGATGGAGGAGATTTAGGAAAAGTGCATTTAGATGATGATCTCATGGCAAATCATGCTGAATCACTTTGGTTTGGTCTTTGTGACAGTGGGGAAGGACATCAGCTTTTGCATCTCTGACAGGGGTATTCTGTTAAAGATTAGAGCTGTGCAGGTTTCTTTTAAATTAAAATTAATTAATTGGAAAAAGGTTTTAATTTTAACCTTTTTTAAAAGAAAGATTCACCTTCCATTTGAATTGAAAACTACTTGAAATATTTTTGAATCCTATAGGTCAAAAGTCTTAAAACATGTTAGGCTTCTTTCTTATTGCTTCATAGGCTCTTCTTTCCCACCTTTAAAAGAAAAGTAAGTAAAACAAAATACCTCTACCTTATTGTACTGTTGCCTGTATTTCTTCCATCATAACTGTTTTCTGTAAGGGCAATTTTTTTCCTTCCTATTCTACTGATGTGTGTTGTACATATAGAATGGCTAGGTATAGCCTGTATTTATAGGCTCTTTTTAAAAGGAGCCTCTTGCCAAGGACAGTATGGGACAATAGCAGGATATTTTTGTGAGTCTCTGGAGCTCCAGGGATTAACCTGGTTTCCATTTGAAAACCTGCCCTAGCAGCAGTGCAACCTTGCCAGTACGGTCCTGTCTGTAGTCCATAAATCCTGGTAGTTTCGACCAATCTGACACTTGGCTATAATATACCTAATCTTCAGCCCAGAGACACTACTCAAAGATAGTTCAGAAGTGATTGACATAATATGCAATCTTTCTTGCCACTTCTGTATGCAGCTGTCTTCTCTGTGTCTTGCTCCTACAGATAGCTCTTACTGGTCTCTTGCCTCTGCAGGTGACTCTTCCTGGTCTCTCCTAGAGAGTTATTTCGGTTTTGCAACTTTCAGATGCATGAAATTCAGTAAAACGTGTTTTGCAGCTCATCATAAAAATATGCAATCCTCATCATTGAACTTGGCCTTTAGTTATCAAGTGTTATTTGTGGTACAGATTTTAACCAAGTCCCACCACTCTCTGGTGTCACAGAGCCAGCCTTTTTCTGGCTATACTTTCTGGTGAAGCCCTCACATGAACTAACAGTTCAGTTGTCTGGTTTTCAGCACCATGGTTACAGCTTTAGCCTGACTGTTCTGTGAGCTGGTTCCATTCTCAGCCAGAGGAGGATGCTGCAGATGTTGGCTTTGTCAGTGTAGAAAGGTTCTACGTGAGTCTAGTTTGGTTGCATGCAGCTCTAACAGTCTTGGCATCAACCCTGCTGGACATTCAGAT
Source organism: Chamaea fasciata (assembly GCF_029207755.1). Classification (NCBI taxonomy): domain Eukaryota; kingdom Metazoa; phylum Chordata; class Aves; order Passeriformes; family Sylviidae; genus Chamaea; species Chamaea fasciata. Next base: position 32,538,814 of record NW_027094086.1, on the reverse strand, counting down.
GAGAGTCATTCTGCAAGAGACCTCTGTGCTCATGTCCCTTGGTGTTTAGCTTCCCAGAAGGCTTATTTACTCATGACCTTCATCGTGTGAATGTCTCAGGCAGTCCTAGTCTGGGATTCTGCATAAAATAATAAATATTGCCTTGAGTACTAGGCAGCATGTAGAAAAGCCACAAGGATTTCTCTACAGGACTTACTTCCAAGCAGCAATATTGAGCCAAAGCTAACACCAAAAAAACTCAACTCAGCTTAAACCACCTCCATATAAGAGTTACTTGGAGGCACACATCATGCTACCCATAACCTTCCTCTTAGACACTACATTTTCAAAGTTTTTCTCTTCATAATTTGAGTAATGGAACCCTTATTATTGTAGAGAATGAAAAGCCATTGCATGTTTCAGTATGAAATAAAATATTTGACGTTTTAGGAAGGATTCTGTAAATACCAAACATTTCCTGTGTAAAGTGATGCAGTTTTTAAAAGAAAACACTGAACAAGCAGAAAGAGTTAACCTGATTCCACTGAGGGAGAATCTGCCTGTGAGAAATCTCTACAGCAGACTGAAATCTAGCTGCTGTTAGTTTATTTGTTGGAAGAAAACCAGACCATCATTTTGCCCACTTCCCAGAAGAGAGTGTCTGTGGGTGTTCTCTTTTCTTTCTCACCAGTAATAGATGAGATCTTGCAATAAGACCTGACTGCTAGAGAGACTACCTCAAGAAGCTATTGTCATGGAAAACAATGACATCAGCCAAGATCTGTGTTGCTGCTCTTGCACCCTTCCTGTGGTGCAACATCAGTAAAGAATAGTTATTTGTTTCTTGGAACAAGAAATACAGCAGAATTACTAATGCTTTGCTGGATTGTTTTGCTTTCTTACAGCCTTTTTTATCCTAACCTCTAATTATGTTTCTTCGTGGATAGGAGAAAAAAAGATTATTACAAATATTGAGTTCTCCACGAATATGTGGTATGAAGATGAAGGGAAGTGACTTCTCCTACTTGTATGCGTGTGTCCCAAGATAAATTATTCCTCTATTTCGGAAACAGATATGTAAATTTATGTCATTTTTTTAACCGCATATCATGGGGAGCCAGCACTGTGATTTTGACTGCTAAAGGAAACCGGTATTCATGAGTCTTTGTAACACTCCTTATAATAGCTGGATGCCTGACATGAGCATGTAAATTCATTCAGTTCCTGTCTTGAGCCTGTTATGAATCCATTAAATAAAAACACATGATCTAAACTGGGTTTCTATACCCAATATAGTTTATTCTGCCTCCTCCTGGTAGAAAAGGCTGACTTCAATGGATCATTGCTATTAGCAAGTCAGCAGAGAGCAAAGCAGGTTTCACCATAAGACTGAAGGTAATAGAATGAAAATGCACACTGTGACTTAAGTACAATTAAAATACACAAGGACAGTATACATGATGTGGAAGGTGAAGGCTCAGAAGCAGGATCATCCACTGCAGGAGATGCTGGCTTTTTGGTAGCCAAGATGTTTCAGTGGATATGTCACAGCTTGCTAACTGTCATCATTCCCTCCTTTTCGCATCTTTCAGCCTGGACAGATAACTCGATTCACTCAAGTTAGAAAAAGGTGATGACTATGATGAAAATGTAACCATTGAGAAATAGAGAGCAAGGCAGAAAATACTAGTTTTGGCTTTCAGCCTCACAAAAGTGATCGAGTTTGACAGACACAAAGTCACAAATTCTAGCCCCTAGAAAGCTGGCCATCTCCTCCAGCTGACAAGTGTGATGACCTTACTGGCTTCTTTTCACTAGTTATGTTCTTGTCACTGTCATCATCTTCCTGAGATCAATAAAGGTCATTAATGCATGAAGGATGGAAAAATGAGTAGGTAAATGGTGGTGGGCAGGGAAGGCTATTAAACAATTAGTGGTGTAAGTCTAAAAAAAGCAAAAGTGCAGAGTTTTGTTGTGCTGTATATTGAGGAAGTGGTATAAAACGCCCTGGGGTTGGTCTGCACTCAGCAAAAAAGGCAAATGATATGATAACTGTGGTGGGAAGCCTACATCTAGCATAAGCTCTCCATAATGTACTAATACTAGAACTTGTATCATGGAAGTCATGTTCTTCCTTCACTGACCCTTAGAATAAGCTGTAGTGTCATTGTATAGCCACAGGCTTTTTATTCAGCAGCACTCCTGCTTCCTTTGGTGCATCACATGAATGATGCTCACTTAATGAACAATAATCCAGTACTGCTTTTCCTTTGATACTCAGTGTGTGGCCCTCCAAATGATTAAATACATATTGTTTTGAAGACAGAGCTATGAATTCTCTTAGGAATTTTTCTCACTACAGTGCATGCATGTGTTCCACAAAGTGAATTATTTCACCGTTGTTGTAGAAGAGGGGCTGTTCCACACAAAGGGTACATTTCAAAATACCTGTTGATTTTGGTTGCCTAATCCGAGGCATGCTGGATCTGGTTTGTCCAAGGCACTTGCAAGGAGTAGCCCTTAATATGCAAAAATGCAGATCCCATTATTCTTACTGTGAGTTCTGAAGGCTTTTGCAAGTAATAGCCTGAGATGTCTGGGCAGGTACATAGAAAATTAGGAAACACACAGTTGCAACCATTAAATGGAACGTTAATGGCAGTGGAATTCAATTCTTCATGGTCATATGAACTGAGGCATTTTTCTCTCCCAGAATCCCTGTCTCTTACACATTGTGTTTAGATATCAGCAGTGAAACACAGGAATTCTGAAAGAAGTGTCCTTGCCTCCACAAACTCTGTTTGTGCCTAGAGATAAGGGCTACAAACAGATTAGAGGGCTGAGAAGAGAAGACATGGGGAAGAGGAGCAGAAAGGCCACAGCGCAGCATTCTGAGGTTCCTTTGACACACAACGGCAAGCCAGTGCATCTAGTCATGGTATAAAGACAAACACAATCCAAAACAGGAGGCAGCCAAGCTCTGGGCGCGAGGTGACTGTCTGCAGTCGTGTGCTTCACACATTCCAGCATTGTCAGCTGCTGGAAGTCACAAGGGGAGCAACTAGTTGAAGGAAGAACGGAGGAGCTGAGCATACAGTAGCATCAGACAGGATGAAGAGAAGAAAGGACTTTTGTAAAGAGAGACAAGAGCCCAAGCCCCACATTGTGGATGGAGGAATAACAGGACCAGTTGTCCTTGGGGTACTCAGCCCTCTGAGCTGGAAGACAGGAAAGAGAAGGAGAAAAATGCCTCCATAATCCAAGGGAAAATGGTCAGCAACCTGCTATATAGCTTAGACACACACAGATCTATGGGGCTGAATGGGATCCATTTATGAAAGGCAGGTCCTGCTTGACCTCCTGACCTCCTACTATGACCAGGTGACCCACTTAGTGGGTGAGAAAAAGGCTGTGGATGTTGTTTGTCTGGTAAGAAAGATGCAATTCCTGGTGGACATGAGCCCCTGCAATGGTGAAGGCTGACTGCACACTGACCAATGTTAGCCAGAGCATGGCAAGTAGGCTGAAGGAAGACATTATGTCTCTTTACCTAGCACTGATGGCTAGCACTACACTGGACTACTGTGCCCAGTTTTGGACCTTCCAGTAGATATGCCAGCACAAAAGGAAATCTAGAGGGCTACTAAGGTAACTCAGGAAGATGGACCATAGTATCATAGAATCATAGAACAATAGAATCATAGAATCACAGAATGGTTTGGAATGGAAGGAACCTTAAAAAATCACCTAGCACCAACCCCCATGCCTCTCTTACAAGAGACTGAAGGAACCAGGTCTATTTAGCTTGTGAAAAGCACCAAAGAGGAAGAAAGAGGGGGCTCTAATTGCAATCTCGAAGTACTTTAAAAATGCTTAGAAAATGGACACAGACTCCATCATCACAGCACAGCAAAACAGCATGAGGCAACTGCCATATTGCAAGAGGGAAAATTAGTTATGTGAGAATAATTGGGTGTCATGTAGAAAGGCTGTATCATTGCTATCCCAGGAGAATTTAAAAACTCAGTGCTCTGAACAGCTTGACCTAACTTCGAAGTTACTGTACTTTAAGCATATGATTGACTTAAAGAGCTTCCTTCCAAACTATTTTTTTCATTATTCATCTCTATTAGTTATCCAAGTTCTCATTTGCTTTAAAGTTAGCTCCTTGTCACTACAGAGCACACTCTTCTGTTCACATAAATCACATTTCATTGTTGCTCTGAGACTAAAGTTCTACTCTTTGACGTTTCACTGTGAATGTTTATCTGGCTCTTAGTGCTTTGCCAGAGATCATAGAGGAATGCCATGGTAGAAATTGAGTTGCCATCAATATACCTAGTACAGTTTTCCATATTCAACAGCAGATAGTGGCAAAGCCACTCTCTGCATACATTAACCAGATCTACCTCACTCTCACTTCGCAGGTCACTATGATAGGAATAAATCACTGTAACAGACAGTGGGTTTATTACCTTGACAAAGTTCCCATAATTTTGTGTCTAATGGACACCTTTCATCAGTGACACATTGAGTAAAGGCAGTTACTGCCCTGAAACGGAGTCTGCAAAGACATGGACATGCTTGCAGTTTTTCTATAGGTCAGTCCCTTGGTATGAGCAAAGATCCTCCACTATTAGGGGCAAAACGTTTCTGGGTCACTCAGCATGTAACACTCTCTGAAAAGAGGAGTTATCTTGTGCAATGAAGTCAAAATACAATTATGTGGTGCAGCACTTTTGACTAAGCAACTGTTTCTTACTCGAATCTTTCAAGGATTAGTGCAAGATGGATCCCATGCAAGGCAAAGCTCATGGCTCTCAGCTTGCTTCACTGGATATTCTGCAGCATCTGTGAGCACAGTAACTGCTGGGATCTTATCTTTTTGCCAAGGAAGAAAGCAATTGTGAGGCTGCAATTATCTCATGAACCTGAGATCATGCAGTCTAAGCAGTTTTTCACAGACAGTGCAAAAAGCTGTATATTTGATAGCTGTAGTTTTCTCTTACACTTAACTCAATGTGGCTCAAACTTGCAATGTCCCATAGTTCGGACACCTTTAGCTCCAGTGAGACAGCAGGATAGAGAAGGCTCTGTGCCAAAAATTACCAACCAAGTTGGTTTTAATTTGGTCAGTTTTAACATAGGTGCTTTCCTACCCTTCCATGTACATCAGTTACCACTGTAAGCCTGTGAAACCACACATTTTTATGAAGTTGTATGAGAGAAAAATAAAAGGAAACACAAATTTCAAGAGTTTCTTTATTACTATATGGTCTACATTATGAAAATAATAAAGAATAACATATAAAACCAGTCGGGTTATTTTGCCTCAATGTTATATTTGCAGTCTGCAATTTCTTTTCTCAAGGAAAAGATGGTTTTAAGCATTTTTCTGTCCTAACCTATTAATAGACACCACAGACAAGAACAGTGTTGAGATTCTTAAGCCTGCACATATAACAAAGCTGGTAAATGCTTTTCTAAAACAGTGGGCTAGTAAATGACAGGCAAAACAGATGTCATACCATAAACACAGCACCAAAAGGGAATATGTGTGACTAGTGCTTATCAATGCTAACAATTCACAAAATCATTAATGTGCAGGCAAACATTATAGGATGCATCATAAGATTTTCCTACTGATATTATGTATGTAATGCATGGACAGGTAAAGATTGACTGTGAGATAAGAGATTCTGACATTACATTAGCCATTAATATGTAGTAAAATGTCCTGGTATGCAACTTTTTAGACTACTAGCACTGCAAATTTTTAGGCTTTAAGCCCTAAAAAAAAAAAAAATCAGTAAGAAACCTCAGTAATTTAAAGGTGGATACAAAGATTTGGTATGGAATTGAATGTTTTCTCATAGCTGTAGGCCTTCAGTAGAAAAAAATCATTTCTCTGCAATACTCAGGCATGAGGTTTGTTTTGGCTCCATCTAGAGATTCATTTACAAACTGACTGTGGTACAGTCACCTGCCATGTCCCTACAGGCTTTGTGTAAGTGACCCAAAGGTACGTGGTGTTGAGTACCTACAACTATTTTTAAGGCTTAGGTTATTACTGTCCTCTAAACCACATGCTCCACCTTTCCCAGTCATTCCTAGAATGCGGACCCCATGACAGGGCCTTGTTTTTTACTAAGTGAACTTTTAGAAAGTGACCAAATCTTTGTCAGAGGTTATAGCTTGACATGTGCTCTGACACTTTATATTCATCAGCGTCCAAAATATAAATTGATTACAGGATCTGTACTTCACTTGTGAAAGTTCCAGATGGATAATGGGCAGCTTTTGGACTGGGGGCTATTTTCTCTTCCCAGCTGAGGCCTGCTCTGGATGCAATTCTAATGAAATTTCATGTAACAAATAGTAGTATTGTTGGACCTCAGTTTAAGTACAATTGCTTAAAACAAAATGGTTTCAACACACTGGAGCAATAGCCTTCAGCTATCTGTAACTTTGTACAAGGGTGTTACCAGGAGGAACATTTCCACAGCATGTTACTGCAGGAGCCTTTCTGTCTGATAGAGCTGTCACCACCACTAACTTTTGCATTTCCATAGGGTCCTGAAGGTCTTAAAGACCAAGAAGCAACTCATAGCACTTTTGCACTACAAATATACAGGTTTAAGTTCAGCACTTCAAGAGCAGACATTGCAGATGGCTAAGTAACAGGAGTCCTTGGGAAAAATAATCTGTGGAGGAAGAATTTCATCATCCTGTCTCCCAGACAGAGAAATGACCTGCTTTTCTTCAGGGATACACAGATTTTGCCTACAGATTTCTGTCCATTCCCCATGCAGGACAACTGTTACTCACTCACCTTTATCCATACTATTAAAAAATCACATTAAAAATAAGAAGAAAAACTGAATACACTTATTTGGTTTATTTCAGAAGTAACAGCTTACCATTGAAAAAATATATATTCATTTCAAAAGTTGAGCTTCTGAACAAAAGTTAGGAGAAGCTGATTCCCATTGCAAAATTTTGGTTCAGGAAGACTCAGATTGAAAACAGGAGAAGAAATTAGGCACAAGAATCAAAATTTGCATTCTGAAAAGTAAAACTGAGGCAGAAACAGCCTCTTCTGCTCAATCATGCATGCTTTGTGAAAGCAAAAAAGAAAGTGACAAGGGAGTGAACAAAAACAGTAGTAATCAAGGCTTTTAGCAAAAAGTGAATTTAAATCCAACTGCATATCAATGTTTTTAATGTAACATGATTCACTAAGATTGTATTTTAAAGATTGCATGTACATGCCATCACTTGATTTACAAGCTCCACTTATTTTAGTTTATAGTTTCTTCAGTACAACAGCAGTCTTCCAGAAAGTGCCAGTACAGCATCCAGAAAAAAATCTCTGCCAATTTATCCCAGGTCTTTGCTTGTTACTCTGACACAACAAATTGTTAATCTATATTACTTGTATAGTGAAGCATCAATGGGCTTGGTTTAAAAGAACATGTTAAGGGAAGGGATAGAAATTAGAGTGTTATTTCATTTTCACAGTCTGTTTTTTTCATAGCTTTTCACAAAACACAGGGGTAAAACCTGTAAGAAATAAAGCCAATTTATGTTAAAGAAATCAAATAGTGAGTAATGGTCAAAAGAGGGTCTTGTTCATTTGAACAAATGAAAAAGAGCAGAGCTAAGAGGGAGTAGTCCAGGAAGATTTCCCCTCCACTAGCCCAGACTGACTCTCACTCCAGCTGAAAACCACTGGCTCAGACCTGGCTCTGGACATAGTTGCCTTTGCAGATAGGTACCTAAACTGGTATTTAAAACATGACTACAAGCTCAGTCCTGCAGGACTGCAGCAGCCAAAATTGTCTCCTACAATTCTCTTACTGTGCCTGTCCAGAGTAAAGCACATTTTGGCAGGGCAAGGAAACTGTATTTAGATCAAGTCTAAATTTATTTAACATTCATGATAGATGTCTGTAGACCAAAAGATATTCAAGCCAGTAGGATAATTCAAACCTTATGTAATGCTGACTTCAAAAGAAAGCACAGTCATTACTCAGAAAAACTCAATTTGTCAGAAATGTCTTTTTTTGCTGCAGAATTATATGTGTGAATTTGAACCCATCTCAGTCACAGAAAATTATTGAATATACACAGACAACCTCATTGCAGCCTAAAACTCCCTCATGAGGGGATGAGGAGGGTCAGGCACTGATCTCTGCTCTGTGGTGACCAGTGACAGGACCCAAGGGAATGGCCTGAAGCTGTGTCAGGAGAAGATTAGGTTGGATATTAGAAAAAGGTTCATCACCCAGAGGGTGATTGGGCACTGTAACAGGCTCCCCAGGGCAGTGGTCACAGCACCAAGTCTGACAGAGTTCAAGAAGAATTTGGACAGTGCTCTCAAGCACATGGTGATTCTGGGGGATGGTGCTGTAGAGCACCAGGAGTCGGATTCAGTGATCCTTGTGAGTCCCTTGCAACTCGGGATATTATTCTGTGATTCTGTGATTCTATGATTCTATGATTCTATGATTATGCACTTTCAATTCTGATGCTTCTCCCACAAAGCACGTGTGTTTGTGTATATTAGGAGATCATTTGTATGAAGAAAAACATCATCTACTATATTTCAGTAGTTAGGAGGGAGTACCAAAATTTTAAAAATACATTTCAGGGTAAAAAAAAAAAAAAGTATTTAAAATTAGAAAATTAGGATTGACACAAAAAAGGTGCCAGTATTACTAGTTAAACACGTACTCTTACAGTTCAGTTGTTAAATAATATCTGGCAAAAGAAGCTTAGAAAAAGTCTGTTTGTCAAACTAAAACTAGGTATTCTTAGACCCATCCTTGAATCATACTTTCCTACTTGTCTTGGCTCACAGTATCTTACTTCTTTTTATCTTGGAGGCCTTGTTATAATGACATGTGAAATACAGTATTAGTATCAAAAAATTAAATATGCATTGTGCTGAAATTATGAAGTACTACTGTGCTATTCTATTCATGAGATATTTGGAGTCATCAGGACTTGAAATCTTCAATTGGATTTTATAGTGCAATAAAGAGCATAATATTGTGGATAAGAGCTGCCACCAGACATGCCAGTGAGGCAATCTTTGCACAGCTCCTAACAAAGTGCAACAGGAGTGGAAATGTGCACGGGTAGAGCTCCATGACAGTGCTGCAGGGCCTGGGCAGTACACACTCACCAGGAGACATCCAACACTCCGGCAGACTCCAAGGACTGGTTAAGTTGTTCAACACACCTCTGATTGCCAGAGCAACTCAGGATGGGAAGCATGTAAAGCATGTGGCACGCTGGCTAGTTAAACTGGATTTACAGCCCCTCTAGACTGCCAAAACAGTGCTAAGCAGGTGAAGTTATACTGCTGCTTACACCTCCCTCTGCTCCCTTTTCCTCCTCCACCACAGACTTAACTTTGCATGTGACTTCCCATATACATTCCATGGCTCTATGATTGCACATGCCCTTATTTTTTGTTGTTTTCCTCCAAGTACCTACTTATTTCATCATGAAAGATATTTGCTGCAGTTAATATTTTATATGAAGAAATACTTAGCAGTATTCAGACTGCAAAAACATGCAAAACCAGGTTTTTTATCTTTAGAAAAATAAATCAGGGTATATTGTTTACAGCTCAGGACGTCAAAAATTTGCTCTTACTTGCAAGACGGCCAAGATCACAAGTACTTGGTTTTCACCACGTTTCTTAGTTTTCATCTCAGCTTTTCTTGAATCAGTGCAAAACCAGCACAACCAATTAGGCTAGAAATGGCTGGTGTGATTGTCTACAGACAGACTAAAAAACTACGTGTAGAAAATTGTTTCTGAATATCCTAGTTCTTAGCACTTGCACTTCATGAGTTCAGTATGTTTTCAGGCTTTTCACTCATGAAAAACTGCAATATGAAAAGGTTACTTACATCTAAACCTGCATGTTTTGGGGATCTAAGATGCCTGGCATAGTCTGGTGTAGTACAAATGCTTTTAGCAAAAAACAAGTATGCCGAGAATGGGAACATTACCAAAGAGACTGGACATAATCATGCAAAAGATCCAGGAAGACAAAGAAATTCTCAGTACAACTTAGACCTGACAAAACTAGTTAAACAGAATATTTGCCTGGGATGTGGGAGATTAAGATTTTGTTCCATTCTAAACTTGACTGTTTTGAGATCCGTACCTGTCTGCTCTGCAGTTTCTTCATCTAAACGAAAATTTTGGTCTTCTGCCTGCCTTAGACTTTTGGTGCAGCTTCAATAAGGAGCAACATGCTGAGATTTTCTCACCTACAGTTCTGTGGAAAGGACAATCTTCTGGAAAATGGGACACAGGAGGAATGGTTTGAAGGAACCCATTGCTTAAGTGTAAACAAACCTGTTGGATGAAGCAGGAACGCCATTCTGCTTGCAGGGGACTTAACATGGACAGTAAGCGCTACTCAATTCCTGAAACAGCACATGGATCCCAGTTCTTAGGAGAGAGCTGCCAGATCTGGATTCCAAACAGACAGGAGCAGCAAAGCCCACAGAGGTATATGAAGTCCTACCATCTCTCTCCTGAGCCCTGTTTATGCTGAGGTTTAGGTTATTCACTTGGTGCACTGTGCTTGGACTTTGTGGTCCAAGTTCCCTTGTGAAGCACATAACACACCCCATCACCACTCTGAATGTCACTCTGGGTGGCCAGACACCTTAAAGCAAGGCTCTAATTTGTATCCCTCAAGTACCTGAAGGGTCTGCATTTAGTAACCTCTGCTGAGCAAGAGAGGCACTAGGACTGACCTCAACAAATTCCTTAGAAATATAGCATATGCTTTAAAGAAAGAAAAACCCAAAGCTTCTACTTAGGAATGGCCACTAACAAAGAAGCCAGCACACCACTGGTTAAGTGTTTCAGTGTCTAATTATGTTCCATTAAAATTTTTTGCCTAAAGCTCAACATTTATCTGGATTCGATTTCAAGACATTTCATCCTATTATAGCTTTGTTAGATCAAAGAATTCTCTATTATCAAACTACTTTTCTTCATGGAGGCAATTATAGGTAGATACTCATTTTGTATCCATGTATGCCTTTAAAGTAAGGTCTGAGAGTATTACAAGGCATGTGCTTGATTTTTGGCACAAGAATTGGATACTGCATTTGGCACTAGTGTAAGCACTACTGGAACAAAAGTAGTATTGCCTCCCCCATACCATCTGATATTCTCTTTTTAATGCATCCAAGAATTACATTTGGCCAAGTGGGGGCTGATGTTCAGCTGACTATCCATCAAGTCTCCGAACTTTCTCTCGAAACACTGATCCTTGGGATGGGCTCCCATTCCATTTCCAGATGTACGACTTAAGACTTGATGATAGTGAAACAGGCTGTACGAGCTGGACACCAGCAAAGAAAGGCATATCAATTAACTGGAAAGTGTATAAACCCTAGCACGCCTGAAAAATTTGTGAGTTGCTAGCATTTCAGTCTCCTGTAGCTTCTCCAAAAGCTATTAGGTAAAGCTTCTGGCTTCAGTTCTGAGGAACTAACAGGAAGATGTTGGTCATTCTGAAAGGGGAGAGGAGTTCACAGAAATTTTATTTCAGAACGGTCAGCAGCTGGCAGTTATGGACAGTGAATGAGTAACAACATGGTTCCAAGAACCTGAACTTTATCATAGAGTTGACAAAGGATGTGAATTATTTTTTGTTTAGGGATTGTCTTTGTCTGCTAAGTGTTTAACTTAAATTGCCTCATAAATGCTCCAAAATGCATGCATTGAGTAAGTAGATTCTGCCACATTTCTAGTGCAAATCCTGACCTTAGCTATCAGATTGTGAGCTGTTTCTGTAAACACCTACGATGGGACGTGCCTGAAAAGCAACACGAAAAATCCTGAAAGCTATCCTATAAAAGGTGATCAATTACACCAAATTACTACCTCAAACACAATTACACTTTAGTATTAGTTTCCACGCTATGTACTAACATTTTGTAGCTGTTATCTGAAAGAGGGTTTCAGAGACGGGGAAGAAATATGCATTACTTAAGTACCGTGAAAACCAAATTAACTTTCTCCTCACAAATGCTTTAGTCCATGCACTCCTTTAAACAAAACATGGGACCTATAGGGCACTCTTACCAGACAGGCAAGGTCCTGCAGAATTGATTAATTCAATGAGATAATATTTTATGCTCTATACCTATCACACAGTGTCTGCGATCCATTTGTATGGCTTCATTATGTTCACAAAATGCTTGTCTGTTAAAATACCAGAACATGTATATGAGTTAGAGGAAAATTAGTGAACATACTGTAGGGAAGTAGTGGACAAACTACCAACTGAAACAGATGAACAGGGATACCAAGGTCAACAGATTATCTTGGGTACATCCCCCCCTCAACATGCAAAATTCTTTGCTCGTTGGTGCAATCCTAAAGTAAGACTCTACTCTTACAAAATCAATGCCATTAATTATGCAAAGTGATTATTGTAATTTTCATGGTAATTTTTTTTTCCCCTTCATGCAGCAACTTTACGAAAATGCTTTTCTTCCCTGTAAAACAGCGTATCGCTCACTTTATGAAGATACCTAATAAAATACTTTTATGGTTTCCAACCCATTCACTCATTAAACTTCTTTCAAGCATGTAGTCCCATTACTTGCACTGAATAAGGAAATGCTATTTTTTTTCTGATTTAGTTCAGTTACCTTAAATGGACAAAGGTGTACTTTTGCATTTAGACACAAACAGCTGTGTTACTACATTTTGGAGCTTGGCTCACAAGAGGGGAATTATTAGTTTGAGTTTTAGAACTCTGTTGTTCAAGTAGCTGGAAACACTGACTGACACTCAGCTCTTTTGCCAGTGTCCAAACATTCACAAACAAAAGCACTCAACTATTTTTAGTTAAACTGCCATCATAAATTTCCATGTTATTTAAAAACTAGCTTCTGAGAAACTTTAATAAACTAGCATTGTTGTTACATTTTATTTAAACTGAAGTGCAGAAATAAGCTCTTGCAGAAATTGGCACAAAAATCAATGACAGCGAATTTTATACGCAGATCCTTCACTGGTGGTTTTAATAGAGCTTGCTTGTACCTGACCTGCAAAAAAACATTTCAGAGCATACACAACTTGCTGATCTGTTGCACCAAATACCTCAGCAAGCTAAGACTCCTCCACTACAGTGCTTGCAAAATGAGAAAACAGTTTGAATGCAGCTGCATGTTTAACCAGTCTGTGGCTTTCTAATCTGTTCTCTGCTACACCTACACGTTTATCAGCAACTGCTCCTATCCACATGAATCGCGTTTTCTTCCACTTTATAGTACCTGCAGTCTAACACTGCAAACAAATTATGTAATCCAACTGAGTAATTACTTTGAATGTGAAAAAAAATACTATTTTGTTAAATATTTTATGCTTCCTTGGTAAAAAATACCTGAAGATGTTCAAAGCTGGAAGTAATTACCCAGCTCAGATGTCCCTGGCACTGGAAGGACATCAACCTATTGGAGAAAGCCCAGAGGAGGGCTATTAGGAAGCGTAGGGGCATGGAGCACCTCTCCCATGAGGAAAGGCTAAAGGAACCAGAATTACTCAGCCTGGACAAGAGAAGACTTCAGGGTGACCTAATTGTGGCCTTCCAGTATGTGAAAGTAGCCTACAATAAAGATGGAGAGGGGCTTTTTTATCAGGGTATGTAGGGGACAGGACATGGGGCAATGACTTCAAATTAGGAGTAGATTTTATTAGATTTTAAGAAAAAATTCTTTACTGTGAGGGTGGTGAGGCACTGGAACAGGTTGCCCAGAGAAGCTGTGGATGCCCCATTCCTGGAAGTGCTCAAGGCCAGGTTGGATGGAGCTCTGGCTCTGAACAACCTGGTTTAGTGAGAGGTGTTCATGGCAGGGGCACTGAAACTAGGTTTTTTCTTTAAGATCCCTTCCAACTTAGATCACTCTTAGATTCTCTGATCTAAAGACGTTAAGAACAGATTTACACTTGCTGCCTCACATAGAAAGATTTTCACATAGCTTTCTGGTGCGTTACAACTAAGCAGGATTCCTGCCCACTCAACGGCACATAGCTCCGTTTGTCATTTATTGTTGCATCTCAAAATCTCATCTGTTACCTGCACAAATCCTTCCCAATTTTCTTACCCCAAATGAAGGTCAAGCAATATCTACATACTGCTAATTCAAATTATGGCTGTGTGAAACACATGACTCCAAACTGAACCTGACAAACGCCACCACTTCAGAGGAGGATCACAAAAAGAGACTAATCGAGACAACAGACTGTTTTGTGCAAGATTGTTTTATTAACAGACCAGACTTTGAAATATTGCAGCTGGGCATCTTTACCTGCAAGGCAAAAAAGAAAAAGATATCATTAGGCACATGTAGATCTGAAATAACTCTGGCCATATGTAAAAGTAATACACTGTTACAGTTTGTAAGTTTGACTGAAAACACTCATTTCACTGGATTTAAGACTGCAGTAGTCTCACACATGGTAACTAACTTCTACATTAGCATCTCTTTACTGAAAACAGAGATTTGGAGTACCAGACCTAACAGGATACACATTTCTACCTTAAACCATTAATACCTATACTTGGTAATTAAAGACATGCCAAGACATTGCGCATATTTTAACTTCTGCTGCACTCTCATTTTTGGCATATTCCAGAGACTGTTCACATACAAAAATGAAAGCAAAAAAGCCAACTTGGGTCCAGTTCCTGTAAAGCTTGCTTGAAAAATTGATGAAATTCAGTATGTTGCCAATAATATTTGCCTTCATGTACCTCTGCTCTTTCCTCCCAGTCTATACAAAGGAATCAGTACTGAGGTCTGTTTTTTTCACTCACTTGAGACTACCACTTAAGAAATAAGCGACAAACAGAGTAAGAAATAAAGACAAATAGCATGAAACGATCCACTTATAGGGAAGAGGAATACTCTTCCTCAGATATACAACTCTTCATAATGACATTACCTGGAAAGTATTGCCAGTACATCATCTGAACCTACTACTTCAGTTTGCCCATGGCCTCAGTAGAAACTGCAACATTCCTTTATTTTCTACATGTAGGCTACTTCAATTTTAAACATGCACTCTATTCACAACAGCAGGAAAAGGAAGATGAAGAGACAAGAACAATCAGTTATCTTAGATTTAGTCTGTAGGAAAAGCCTAACAACTGCTTATAAGCATAAAATAAGTAACTGCAAGGTCACTTCCTAAATTAAAAGATGAAGTAAAGCTCTAAGGTATGCCACTTATTTGGGATGCTGAGCTACAAGTCCAGTGAGAAACACGAGCAACCAGATGAATGAATATCCCCTGTTCCTCTGCCAATATAGCAACCTTCACAGGCATTTTTCACAACTGCAATGGTGAGCTAAAAGCTTTCCATCTGTAGAAAGGCTCCTGAAAACAACAGTATCAGTACACATCTGATGTTTAGCAGGGAAGATGGAGGAAAAGGGATCTACACTAACAGAAGAGCTGCAGTGCTTCCATTAAAAACAGCATCATGCTCAGAAATCAGAGAGAAGGATAACAGCCCTTCTCAGCCTTGGTTATGCACTAACCTCAATGACACATCTGCCAATACTGAACTTCCAAGTTTCTGCCACAAGCAGCAAAATTCTACAAGAATAGTAGTGGGAGTAACTTAACATCACCCCAGGCACCACATGTTACAGCAATTCTGCTTCTCAGTTACCAACATCTTCTCACAGCTGAGCTAAAAAGCTTTTCAAGAACACTGTCCCCAGTAAGAAGCTACTTTCCAGAAGTTGGAATTTCCACATGCCATGTAACCCATGCTTTAAAACTCTGCTGACTTCACAGATGGGAGATAACAGCACAACATGCAAGGAGCCTGAACTGAGGAAACCAGCAGCCTACAAAAAAGCTTCAAGAATTAACGCTGTCAATCAAATGGAAGTATTTCCTAGATCTCCTTTAGCTCCTTGGACAGAAAGCAGACCGCAATGAGCTCAGCTTGCTGTGCCTTGGCTTTAAGAATATTTTTCTAAGACTTGAGAAGAAAAACCCAAAAACAAAACAGCAAAACAACATAAAACTCCCTTTCCTTCAGAAACTTTAACTTCTGAGAATTCATCCAAAAGCAACTGCACCTGTTTTAAACTGTAAAATCACAACGCTACCCATTTTTTATGAACCAAACTTCTGAAGCTAGAAATTCGTAACTGAACTGCGTATCTAAAACAAAAAACAAAGCCAAACAAAAAACAACCAAACAAATAAAACCCCACTCCAAACAAATCCCAACAAGCCAAATAAAAAAAAAAATTCCGACTTCGGAGGAATTAGTTTGGGGAAAATTGGGTCTTTGATAACCTTTCCAAACACCCTAACACAATGAAGTTTTCTTAAATTCCAGCATGCCTGTCAAGCCAAAAAGATATTTGACTGAAACTAAGATATGGGCAACACTGAAGGTGGTTTAGTGTCCAAAAAGTAACATACAAGAACTCTGAAAAAAGTGTTGGCTTTGAATGGCAGAGACTTCTCACCAAAGCAGGAACAGCAGAGTCACAAAAATAGATAAGACATTGTTTGGAGTAGGTCCTACCTTTAGGACTCAGCTGTCACTGTTAAATCACTTTAAGTGTTATAAACCTTCTCACTTCTAAAGAAGAGACTACTCAAATGGGCAAATCAGTCTTTCAAAATTACCAACTTGGTCACTATACATGAATGCTTTAAATGAATCATTCTGAAGCTTGAACAAGCTGAAAATTTAGACCAGTCCTAACCAGGCTTTTCTAGAAAATCTGAAAAAACCACAGTACTTGCAATCACAAGACTTCAATCATATTAACAGGTCATTAATGAGGCTTGAAAGTTTTAGCCAAGATCTCAAGGCTTCCCAACAAAAAAGCAAAATAAAGCTTTAAAACAAGTTTTCAGTAATGTTTGCATTTCCTAAACGTATCAACTACACTGACAATGTAACTTTCCAAATGTTTAAGCTTTGGTAAGACTTCCAAAAGAAAACCAGAACACCGTATTGTTCAAGTAGTTTTATACTCCAGGTACCACCCAAGAATAAGTGAGCATCTATCAAACTTGAATGCCTGACAAATAATGACAGCAGCCTGCAGAGCTGAACAGTGGGCAGCCTTGGGCAGTATCTCACCATTAGTTCATTCTCCTTATGAGTCTGTTGATCTGGTCTTCTCTGTTACCAGCATCTCCACCTTCCACAAAGTGGATTGTTTTCTTCTTCATTCCACCCCGAGGAGAGGATAACTTGAAGGGCCAAAGGAAGTTGTTCACAACTTTGAAGTTCTTGCCAACAGTGTAAATTTCATGGATCACATCTTCCATGCAGATGATGCCAAGCTTTCCTAAAATTCAGACAGTTTTCAGAAAGACTTCAGAGGCACTGGTCAATAACAAAATAAGAATACTCACATTGTTACTGTCATGCCTACTTATTCTGATAAACTTCAGGAAGTCAGAAACCATTCACTTTGTCATGAAACTGAATGACTGACTTTTCCAATTAAAATGGATTAGCTGCAGCCAAGTCAACATTTAGACGGCACACTTGGCAAGAGGCATCAGTTTCAACTGTTCAATATTTGCTGCCAGCTATGAGGAACAACAAAAAACAACCCACACTTACAGAATCTTAAGAAAACACACTGTTCTTTGAAGAAAAGCTAGATGAAATACATCTAAACCACTGTTAGGTGTAACTCAGGGAAATTCACTAGCTATTAAGTTAGGCTGCTGAATAACGCTACAGCATGTTTCATTAATGCCTTTCCAGAGTCTTCAGCAACATGTTACAAGTCAAGTCTCATAAAACACAGTGCTAAAAAGAGATTACAACAGAAAACCTTCAGGATGTTAATCCACTGCACAGGAAAAGAAACAGGCATGACACAGCCTAATCTGAAGCAAAATACAAATCAAGTACCAAAAAAGAGGAGAGACTTGAGTGGTCACTTTCATTCATTCTGGCATGACTGCAAGAGAAGGGAGCTTCCCAGAGCAGCCCATGTCCCAGCTGTGCACCACGCTTTGCTTTTACTGAATACACTGATCACTACCTAGGTCTTTTAAAAGGTTTAAAAAGTCTGTTTACCAGATCACAAAAGTCAAAGACAAAATGTCTAATATTGAAGTCTGAAAGTTAAAAGCTATGACGACTTTTTCATGCTACAGCACTTTTTCGTTACTCAAAGACCTACAGACCTCATAAAGGTTAAAGAGATTACATTTAACATTACAAATTTAAAAGGCTAAAATTTGATTCTTTACACCTATTTTCAGTACTTTATGATGGAAATTATTTCCACCTTGCTTTGTATTAAGCACTAAAGACAGGAGTAGAGATCATAACTAAACACCAGTGTACTCCAGTGACACTTCAGGACAGATGCCCAGCCCAGTACTCAGCAGAATTTACCAAGGCGTTTCTGGATCAGGCGGTTGTCAGTCAGAG
The DNA here is from genome assembly GCF_029207755.1 of Chamaea fasciata. Lineage (NCBI taxonomy): Eukaryota > Metazoa > Chordata > Aves > Passeriformes > Sylviidae > Chamaea > Chamaea fasciata. Next base: position 32,520,342 of record NW_027094086.1, on the reverse strand, counting down.
CAATGCGCTGCTTGTTGATCTTGCCGTAACCTCGCTTGTAGATCAGCTCATGCACAGACTTTAGGTTGGGGTAACTGTAACAGTCACATTTAAAAAAAACAATTTTAAGTCTTTGCAAGCCACATTTCACACTAACGTTAACATCCCTGATTTGGACTTCCATACCAAACAACTAAGGATCATTCCACCATGTCCCACACGTAAACACAAAAGCAACAGAGAAGCAGATCTCATAACAAGTTCCCAAGAACACAGGTATGAGAGTTGAGTCATGCCTAGCAGCCCTTACCTTTAAAGTAGTGCCTTAACCACATTTTCAATTCAAAGACGGAAAAGCACACACAACCCTGCAATTCTAGCATGGCAAAATACAAAACCCACCCAACACCTGCACCTTGATTAGGTACAACTGGTCCCTTCCCTCACCCCCAGGCAATGTAGGGTTCCACAATCCGCAGCATGTTGATAGAGGCTTTGTTCAGTTTTACAAAGGTGCCATTAAAGATCTGCCGCAGGCGAAGGAGCTGCAGAACCTTGCGAACCTTTGGGCTGACACCGTTGGTACTGGAGAAGAAAGCAAAAGAGCCTGAATCATCAACATCCCAGAAACACCAGGTATCAAGTTAAAGAAACAACCCCAAAAAAAACCAGCACTCTTCCCATACAAGAACAGATTTAACGGATTACACAAAGCAAGCTTAGTAAGTTAACTTACTATTGCTATATACTTCAGTATGAAGTTTAAGTATTATACTGAAACAATTTAGAACTAGCCTTGTGCTGTCCTGAACATAATTCTTCCAATCACACCATTTTTTTAGTTTTCTGTAACACTTTACCAAAGTAGAACAAAACAAACACTTGAAGAACAGCTCAGCAGAATGTTTGGGAATAGGGACATGTAGTTTTATCACGTTGAAGGTGAGAAAGAATAACTGTCTGCATGTATTTTCGGCCTTGTCTTCTTAAAAATCAGGGATTCCTAAAGATAGTAGGCAGCAAAATTATTTAGCCCTTAATTAAACACACCTCAATGGCATGTACTGTATTTACCAACAACTTCTCAAGCCACTGGTGGAAGGCTTTATCCTTAATGTATTTAGGCCCTCAAAACAAAGAGGTAACAGGAAAGCCAATTCAGTACTTTTAAACATAAAATTGCTTATACCTGTATCCAACCTTACCCTCTTATCCTGATGACAAATGCCAGCTTTGGCTCAGCTGGGACATAGTAATTGCCAGCTTTCCGGGCCATCCTGGCCATACGGATCTCCTGCCTGTACATGTGCCTGTACTCCTTGTGGTAAGCCTGGGCCCGTGCATAGATGAGCTTCCTTTGTGCCTTGCGGTACTGCAGGGAATTGGAAATTGCTCTGAGTTAGGAAGTGCCTTTTAGCATGTGAAAATCACCTTCAAGTAACACGACATGTTCTAGAACTTCCCCCAAGTAACACAGATCAGTATCACACAGCTCAGAACCCTCAGCTCCAGAGAATCTCACAGGCTGTTACACAGCAACCAATGTTATGATCCCTGACGCCTCATCAGCACTGTGGTGATAAAGAGTAATGGGCACAAATTGAAAGATGGAAAATTTAGGTTAGATATAAGGAAGAAGTTTTTTATAGTGAGGGTGGTGAGACACTGGAATGGGCTGCCCCAGGCAGCTGTGGATGGGCCAACCCTAACAGTGTTCAAAGCCAGGCTGGATTGGATCTTTGAGCAACCTGGTCTAGTGAAAGGTGTCCCAGTCCATGGCACGGGGGCTGGATCTAGATGATCTTTAAAAGTCCGTTCCAACCCCCTACAGTTCTAGGATTCTCTGATTACACATCAACCTCCCCCTCACAAAGGCTATAACCTCTTGCCCCATACGAGATCAACTTCAACGTTACAGACAACTGTACACTTTTACCCTTAAATCTGCCCAAAATTTTATCAGCCACTAAAAGCATATTTTAGTCCAAAACATTAAGCAAATACCAACATACTGTGCTACTACATCACATCAGTAACAGCAGCAGCTACTACTGCAGCAAATAAGCAATCTGAGTCAAGGGATCAGAAAATATTCACCTTTTTTATAGCCAAAATCTTCTTCTGACGTTTGGCTTTCATGACCGCATAGGCCTGCCGCTTCTTCAGCAGGCTCTCGGGCACAGAAGGCACCTTCTTTACTCTAAGTGAAAACAAGAAATAAAAGCCTTCAACTGGTAGAAAGAAACTCAGTAACACTACATCTGACAAACATCATAAGTCTCAAACACAACATGTGTGCAAGCCTCACTACCTTGAGCTACAACACTGCATCTTCCTCACCCTCACTGTTCCCAAACCTGGAACAGCATCCCAGGACAGTTCCCTGGGACTGAACTGGGTGATCTTCTGGTCCAGAACCTGCACCATTCTCATTTGGAACCAGAGAAGAAACCCTGACAGACCAACCAGAGCTGCACACAACTGTAACTACAAAGACTTGTCCTACTTTGCTGCAACTGGTAATAAAACAAAGTAGTTTCAAGAAAACCCCTCTGATCAATGAACATTTCAACAGGTGCTTGAACAGGAAAAGCTTCTTTGGCAGTACTGCGAAATTTCGCTCAAATTATCAGAGTGGATGATGTTGGAAGGGACCATGATGGGTCATCTCGTCCAAACTCTCTGCTCAAGCAGGATCATCCCAAAGCACAGGGCACAGGATTGCATCCCGATCGTTCTGAACACCGCCAGTGAGGGACACTCCACAACCTCTCTGGGGAACCTGCTCTAGTGCGTGGTCACCCGTACGGTAAAATTCCTCCTCCTCAACTTCAAGCAGAACTTCCTAAGCATCACTTTCTGCCCCGTCCCCTCTCGTCCCGGAGATTTTAAACTCCTAAACGCGACAAAACTTGTCAGAACGGCGTTTACAGAGCCACTATCACCCTGACGACCGCCTACACCAGCCCGGCGGACAATCACTCCCTGCTCCAACTTCCACACAGCCCTGCCTGCCCAGCCCGAAGGAACCCGCCGCCCCGGCCCCAGGTTCCCGGCGGCGCCGGCGCTCGGGGCCCACCCTCCCTCCCGCCAAGGGCCGGCCGCCACAGCCGCCGCCTGCAGAAGGGCCGGGAGGTGGCGGCTCCATCTCCGCCGCGCCGGTCCCTCCTCTCCCACAACTCCCAGCGCCGGCGGACGCACGGCGGCCCCGGGGGAGGTGTGGGCAGGGCTGGGGCGGCAGGGCGGCGGCGGATGGCGGCGGATGGCGGCGGGCGGAACGGGACTCACTCCTTGTCCGCCATGGTCAGCGCCGGAAGAGAGGGAGGTGCGCATGCGCGGGTCTCTCTTAGCTCATTCGCCCGCGCAGGCGAGGCCCTGCGCGCTGGCAGGACCCCGGGTTTGGACGTCCTTCATTGTGCCTGACCGCCGTGCGAGCGCAGGGGTGTCCGGCGAGTGCCTGAGGTAAAAGCGTCCGGGAACTGCTGCCGCCCCGCCGGGCTGGACCCGGCTCTGTCCCGGGATCGGCTGTGTCCCGAGCACGGGCTGTGTGCCGGGATCGCCTGTGTCCCGAGCAATGTCCGTGTCACCAGCAATGGCTGCATCCCGAGCACTGGCTGTATTTCGGGACCGGCTGTGTCCCGAGCTGTGACCCGGGCCGGGCGGGAACCGCTCCGTCACCAGACCCAACCTTCCTCTGCGGTGATGGGGCTGCCAGGCGTCTCGCATGAGGGAGGATTTCCCTATTTCAGCCTTAAACCCCGTCCCGAGTGCCTACGGGACGCCACCTCTCGCCCGCGCTCAGTAGCGCGGCGGGCACGGAGGCGGAGGGGGGAATGCTGCCCGCAGGATCCTTCACCGGGACGCACGGGCAAATGGGAACAGCGGGCTCCGTTTCTGCCGGGATGTGTCTTCGTTAGGCGGGACATCTTTTCGGTTCGCCACACGGAATCAGTAACTGCACTGTGGAGAAGGGAGGGCGGCTCGGGAAGCAGCGCTGCCCAGCACAGCAGCCTGGAAGGCTGCTTAAGGTTGGGGCTCGTAAGTCTCGTCCCGTGCGCGCCTATCCGTGCTCCTAAAACCACCCAGGAAGACACCGGCAGATCATTACACACATACGGGAAGAAGAGGAATTAGTGGAACTCTGAGCAGCAACGGACTGTCCGGTGTAAAAAAAAACGTGTAGACGGGAGCAGGGCTGGGGATAAGGAATGCCGAGCTCTGCGTTTACTGATTTTATTTGTTGCTGATTAACAGCACGCAGAGGTGTTGCACAGCACTAATGCCTGAGAACGTTATTGAGAGTGCTTTGGATCCTAGTTACAAGTGTATCAATGTTCACTTCTTTTACTATAGTATTATTTTGTGCTAATACAGACGTTTGTATCACTTGAGCTCATTAGCAGTATTTTAAAGGGGGAGGGGGGGGATTAAAATCAGCACGCAAAACCACATGCAGTATCTACTCAAGGAAGAGGTTGTCTGCACTTTCTTCCGAAACTTTTGAACTCGAATTTCAGCTCAATCCGAGAGGCAGCGTTCACAAAGTTCCAACAACTTTTTTGAAATCTGACGGCGTTACACGGGGAAGAAAGCGCAGCGTCGTGCACTTAAGGCACAAGGCTGCAGGCGAGCACAGGTAGTGGGATGAGTCGTGCACACCCATATGTGGGAAATCCCAAGGGCACGCTCTGGTCCTCATCCTCTGGAACTGGCAAATGCTCAGGAGAGGGATGCTCCGGCGCCGGGTGGCCGCAGGGTGCCCAGCTACAGGGAGCGGCCGCTGTTATCGCACAGAAGAAAATGTTTTCCGTGTGCTGGCACCTGTGAGCTCCTATTTCAGTCAGTGGCGGGTGAACTATCAGTAACCTCTGTACTTAGCTGACAGACCAAAGAAGCCATGGCGGTTTTCCTCAGCTCTTTCTCACAGCTCATCAGAGGATCCCCAGGCACGCGGGCATCGTGCATCCTGCGGGCTCCCGGTGGTTCCTGTGCGCTTCCAGCTTCCCTGCGTCTCTAGCCCCGAGCACGAACCTTTAGCGCCCGTGCGCGTTCCTCTAACCCGCGCTGCGGCTTCGCAGCCGAGATGGCGCTCCGGCGGGGCGCGGCGCACCCCGGGACTTGTAGTCCGCACGCCGGGGGCGGGTTGGGGCGGGCTGGAGCCGCCGGGAGCCGCCGGGACGCCCTCCCCGAGCAGCGCAAAGCACCGGCCGTCCCGTCCCCGTTCCCGTCGGGGACCTCCCCCGGCGGCGGGGCGGAGCGGGCGGGGGCGGAGGGTCCCGGTAATGCGGGGCGGGATGGGCCGGCCCGGGGGAGGGGCTCGGCCGCCCGGTCCGCCCTATATAGAGGGGCCGAGCGGGCAAGATGTTCACTGCCAGTAGCGGGGCCGCGGGCGGGACGGGGCAGGACAGGGAGGTGGCGGTCGGGCAGGCAGGCAGCGCCGTGTCCGGGCTCCGTCCTCGGCGTGTGTGACTGAGGCGGGGCGTGGGGCTGCGAGGGCGAGCGGCACGGAGAGGGGGAGCTCGGCGGCGGGACCCCCGTGAGCGGAGCCTCCCTCGGTGCCCGCAGCTGGTGGTCCCGGGCAGCGGCGGCTCCGGGTCGGGGAGCTGGGCGGCGAGGAGGCTCCGTGCCGCCGGCCCCGCGGTCCGGCAGCATGAACATCCTGCTGGAGTTCTTCGTGGTGACTTTCCGAGTGCTGTGGGCGTTCGTGCTGGCCGCGGCCAAGTGGCTGGTGCGGCCCAAAGAGAAAAGTGTGGCGGGGCAGGTGTGCCTGATCACCGGGGCGGGCAGCGGCCTGGGCCGCCTCTTCGCCCTGGAGTTTGCCCGGCGCCGGGCGCTTCTGGTGCTGTGGGACATCAACACGCAGAGCAACGAGGAGACGGCGGGCATGGTGCGGCACATCTACCGGGAGCTGGCCGAGGAGGCGGCCGCCGCCGCCCCCGGAGGTAAGCGGCGGGGCTCCCCGCGCTGTCCCCGCCGCCCCCGGCGCTCACCTGCTCGGCCCGGCGGGTCCAGCCCGGGGCAGCGCTCACCTGTGGCGGGCCCGGAGAGCCGCTGCGGGCTGGAGCCCGCTGGGCGCAGGGGTATCACACGCCCCGACGGTGCTTTTGCCAGTCAGAGCCGGCTCTGTGCCCGCAGCGGTGAGCGCAGACCTGCTTTGCGGAGCCTCGGACTCCAGCAGCGGCTTTAAAACCTGCAGCTTTTCCTAAAACACCTAGCAGCGATCGTAAATACCTGAGTCCTGGTGTACTGCAGTGACACCAAAGTAAATATAAGTTTTAGCGGTTTGGAATTGTATTTGCTGTTTCTGCTTGACTACTTGTTTGAATGTCAAAATATGAGCAAGGACTTTATTGCCCCCCACCCCTTCTGTTGTCTTATCTGTGTTCTTTAGTAGCTGGAGATGGAGAGAAAGATGTGCTGCCTCATTGCAACTTGCAAGTTTACACGTATACCTGTGATGTGGGCAAAAGAGAGAATGTCTACTTGACAGCTGAGAGGGTCCGCAAGGAGGTTGGCGAGGTCTCTGTCCTGGTTAACAATGCTGGTGTGGTCTCCGGGCACCATCTTCTGGAGTGTCCTGATGAGCTTATTGAGAGGACCATGATGGTTAACTGTCACGCACACTTCTGGGTAACTATAAACTCCTTTTTGCTGTCATTTCTGGTAATTAATATTAGGAAATGAACTGCTGTTTCTGACCTCCTATCTCCTTGAGGTTTGCACTTGCTCTTTTTCACTTGTAGGATCACTGCTTTGGGTATTTCTTGTTTTGAACAGACTGTTCTGTTTAACAGGAATGCTGGTATTAAGATTGTTAACAAAGAGCTTTAAATCAACTGTATCCTCCTAAAATCCAGAGTTCTAAGTCTTGTGGCCGTTTCTGTAGCTTTGGATATTAAATCCTTTACAATCTCTGAATCTACTTAAAGGTTGTTACTGTTAATGAATGGCTTCTCAGTCTTCCACACATGCTCTTCCGCCAGCACATTAGCAGCTTTAAGATGCTGTTTTAATAATGGTTACAATAGCAAACTTGAACATTTCTGGAAAAAAAAAATCTTTAAAACCCCTGCTGAAAATGTTGTTTGAATTGCCTTGGAGGCAAATTGTTCCTTTTGAAGGCTGAAAGGAAAGGCGAAAAAGATTGCTCAAGAAAACAAGCCAAGAACACTTTTTCAGGAATCTTGTGTATTTGTCCCCGTAGCTTTCTTTAGGGGCTGCCTGTAGAAGTAAGAAAATCTTAACTATGGTTTCTGGGATGGTATTGTCTCCAAAACTAGCAAATGCTAATAAGGGAGAACAAGTTTGTGGTCTTATTCTTTTTGTCCATCTAAACCTTGTTTTCCTGTGTGGTTTATTTTTAGACCCATAGTGGTGTGGAGTTACATAAATTGGAGTGTTGAAGGAGGGCATGATGCACACTTGGGTTAGCATTAGCTGTCAGACTGAGACCATTGTTAGTATTAAAACTGGTCTTTGATTCCTCAAATAAGGTTATGAAATACACTTGCATAACAATGAAAGGATTAAGCAATCTGAAATATACTTCAACTTAAACCTTCTTTAACTGATTTTACCTTTTCATAATAAAATTTTATAAAATGTCTCATCTTCAAAACTTAGAAGGCCCTCCCAAGCCAACTTTTTTAACATTGAAATGAAATGCTGTTTCATAACCCTAAAGGAGCCCCTTCAAATCTGCACTGTGAAACACTTAATGGCAGAGCAATCTCTTTCCAATGTATTGTAAAGCTTGCAGAGAGTGCACAGGAGATAGTATGTTTAGAAACTCTTTTAAACTCTCAAAGTATACATTTTAAAGCACTCTGAGAGGTTCTGAGAATGCTCATGTGACTTCTTATAATTAAGAGTTCTATGTGTTCTCCTTAATAATAGTTAAATTGATGCTTAAACCGATAGAGATGTATAGTAGATTTAATGTTATTGATGTGGCTTAAGTGTTGAATTGACAGTTTCCAAGAACTCTAAATTATGACATCACCATGAGTTAAAATATGGGAGGATCCTAAATTGTCCAGCTGTTCTTCCTTCAGGCCTAAGTCATACACTTATTTATAACAGTTTCAGAGACCTTTTTAAAGCACTCCGTGTGTTCTGAGTCTTACAGTAATAGAAAACTAAACTTAGTCTAGTATTGCTATGATTGGGTTTCCATAACAGTTCCATTCATCTCTAAATGTTAGTATGAAGTGACTTTAAAAAAAAAATACTCCAAAAAGGTATATAGCTATGTCTGGACTGCGGAACTTGAAATTTTGGCTTAAGTTTTAAAGGAGTAGTCAACACCCTTTAGATTTAATTGAGGATCTGTTCATATGTAAACTTCCTGTAGATTCTGTGTCCTGCTTTGCTTTTCCTTTTATTTTTTTTTTTGCTGTTGGCAAAGCTCTTTTCCTTGTATTCCCCTTCACGATCCCAGAAAAGATTGGCTTGACCAATAGTGGGTGGACTTCTGTTGAAAGTAATACTACTTAATTCATAAGATGTCATCTGAATCAGCTGATTTGAAGCCAACTTTTTTGATGCAAGTCAATGCTGACTTAAATAGAACAATGTGTCTAGATGTGTGAAGTCTTATACAGCTAGTCTTTTCTGTGTCAGCTAAACTGGTGGTCCAAAAGCTAAGCTAATACTCTGGAGCATTATGTAGGCTTTTAAGTATTCTTGGAGGGTGTTTAGTCCAGAAACCTGTAAATGGATTTTGTAAAGACATGGATCTTGCATGTAATATTGCTTCAGTAGTTAAGTGTCTGTACTTTCTGGGGTTTTGGTGTGTTGTGTTTTTTTTTTTTCTTTTTTAATGTGGTTCAGGGGAAATTCTTTTTCATCAAGGGATCAAGGCTTGATCATTAATCAAGCCTCAATGTGATTCTATGTAAAAACTGAAAATAAGACTCTGGTACTGTCCCTTGAAACATTTGACTTCAGATTAATTGCCTGTTCTCCATGCAGAATGCAGGTGATCTGATCTTACTTTTATGTTAGCAGCTACCATCGGAAGGCTGCCCAACTTATGCAGTAGGCAGTGGCATGAAAATCTGTCACCGTTTTGCTGTTGTGATTCCAACTGGGCTGTGTACCATATCACAAACTGGCAGTTGAGAGAGCCTTAGCAGCATGCCACAGCCTAAACAGATGCTTTCCATTTTGCTGACATGCATGATTTGTGTAATCCTTCCTATGAGTGTTCTATATAAACATGTCACCACTGCATCGTGTACCAATTTCCACAGCATAAAATCCACTGCAGTATTAAAAACCTGTTATTTCATGCTGTGATAACTTGAATGCTTCTGATATTGAAAACATAGGGACAAAATCCAGTCCCAGTTTGAAATAAGCCAGCTCTGGTTTACTATAATTTGCAGATGCATAAAATTGTAGCGGGAGTGTAACGCTATCTTTACTGCCAGTTTGTTGCAAGAATAATAACTTACTTGGCTGCACTTGTCAATTATTAGAACTGAATTTCTACAGACTAGGAAATTTTCTTCCTGTGATGTGTCAGGATTCAAGTTTTAAAAATGTTGTCACAGTATAACTTAAAGCTCTTGCTGAATCAGATTTTAGTAAATATAGGGATCAGATTTTTCTTGCAGTTTTACAATAAAGCTTAAATATCAAAATACTGTGGTTTAGAGAATGGCACCATATTGAATAAAACTACAAACTCTTAATTTTGGGACAATTTGAGAGTCTCATACCTACTCTAACACTTTTTCTGGAAGAATAATCTATTGCTGGATAAGTGGATATTAATATTGAACATGTCTGTAATACCTTAGCAATCCTAATTTTGGTCATTGGGGAAGGGGCCAGGGTGGGGCGATGAGCAGGTTCTGAAATTCTGTGACATGAAGATCCTTCTGTATGACAGGTCTTCAGTATTCAGCTCTAAGAAATCAGTGATCTGTTTCCCTGTCATACAGGGAATACTCCAAATATTTCAGCTTACAACTTTCCTCCTAGAGTTCTCTTCAACTTACCATAAGGGGGAAGCAAAAGCATTCTGCTCCAGCTCTGTCATTATTAAAAAAAAAAAAAGAAATCCATATAGAGAAAGACTAGGACCCAGAGTTTAGACTTGTGTACTGCTTTGTTAGTCTGAGTAGTTTTGTTCATTTATTTACAGCTGCTTGCTTTTTTGAAGGTATGCTGGCATCTCTGTAGGAACTGAAGTAATTTTTTAGATGGCCCGACATTGATGTGGGGGAGATAAATACTGATTCGAGAGAGAAACAGTGCTCAGGTATTTAGGGCATTCATGAAAACCTCTAAAATTTAAATGTACCTTGGGAAGATGACTAATATAGAGTTACTAAATCAAATACCCATTGATGCAGCTGCTGTACTTATCAGTCTCATTAGACTGACAGGATTGCTAAAGCCTTGGAGAGGCTATAGTTACCTATAATGCATCAGTATGTATTGTTGTCTTCACGCTTCCTGGTGTTAAATAAAGCTCACTTATGCCTATAGTTTGTTTCATTCAAATATAGAAGTATTATACATAGTGTGTACATGGAATCTTCTACACAAGAAAATGGAGCTTATGTTATTTGAAACTATACCCTACTAAGTCGTGTGGCCTGTTGGCATAATTTTTAATTTTTGCCATCAAATTTAGGATGCTAGCATCTATGATCTAATATAGGCACAATATTCCACTGACAGGCCACCCAGCTATATTTAGTATTTCAGATGAGTGAAGTTAGCTTTAGTTGTTTTTTCCTTTTTTTCGATGCACAAGTTCACTTACAAAGTTTAATCTATATGTTCTTGGCTTGTTTCTTTGAAAAATGAGCCGGATCAAGTTTAAGCAAAACATTTGTATGTGATCCAAAAAGTATCATCGAAACTAACACTTCCCTTGCTCAATTATTCCAACTCCATGCCACCAGTGAATTACCCTGCACAGCACATGTGTTTCATATACTGTGGTAGCATGCTGGGTAGTGAGTATGAAGGAAAAAGCAGTCATACTCTTAGCTATGGAAATAGTCATATTAGTCATACTTAAAACTTATAAGTGCTTTGGTATGGTTCTGCTGTTCATATGGTTTTGGGTTAATTTCTCAAAAAAAAAATAGAAAGGATATATCAAATGAGAAAATACTATCTTCTAGATGCAGGTCCTTGAAAACTGCACTTTCCTATTTTATAAAGCAGTGTACTTAGCACAACTTTTGGAAAATAAAGGGGTGCATATATATTTCTGGAATTAAAGTGGGCACAATACTACCGGTTCAGGGCTTTCCTCATGGGTTTACTTTATGGTCTACAAGGACTAGCATTGTGTCAAGCGCAGTTGTCAGTCACCATCATGAAGTCTTTAATTTTGTAGCTTGTATCTTGCAATTTGTGTATATATCTTAGCTTTGTAATCATATTTTAGTTATAGTGATCACTTTAAAAACTTTCATGTTTTTTCATGGTTTTTTTTAAAGTTTTCTCTTCCTTTTTTGATAGGGGCACCAACCCAAACCTTTTAATTAGGTGCCTGTATGTCTGAGCTTTGACCATAGCACCAATCTTATACCAATTTCAGAATAGTAATGGAAGAGGATAAAAATGGATCTTTTGGCAATGTACTCATCTGAAGAGTCAACATGCATAATTGAGCATGTAGGGATGGGGTGGTAGGTAGGTCTTAGTCTTATGCAAAACGCCTCTTCTTTTGCCTTGTGTGGGAATCATGAGTTTGAGCATCTATAATTGGGTTTCCACAGTGCTGCCCACCAAACAGGAGTTGTTCCACATTTCTCAGCTCTAGTCCCTAAGGGCTATTGAGTCTGTTCTGTCCTGGTTCTTCGTTGTCTACTGTATCTTGATGATAAATAAGTAGTTACATATCAAGGAGTGTGAGCAGAATAAATTACAGCACTCTTGGTTAGTTAGCAACACTCGGGGCTGTGGGAAAATTGTACTGAAGATTCTTTGAATGTGTTACAACACCAGCCTTCCTACAAATACTTTCTGTGCTAGAGCGTCTTCCTTGCGTGATGGAGAATGCTGACTTCTTTTGTTTGAATGACAGCTGAATTTGTGCTTTTCCCTTCCCTCTCACTGATTATGTAAAGCATTTAATTTTTATCCCAGTCAGTTGACAACTCTAAAATGACCTTCCATAATGTTTTCCTTGAACTGATTCAGTTACACCTAAGCTTTTGTGACAGCTTCTCTCAGACATACTTTGGAATTTAATTTGCTGCACCTTTTGAAAGGGGCATGGATCTTGGAGTCTCAAGGAACAGAACATGGAGATTCTCAGATTGTGACCCATGGATTGTTTGTTGCCTGTAGATTGGCGTCCAAGGTGGTAGCACAAGGAGTGATTAGCCATTTACTTCCAGGCACTAAACTGTATTAAGCTTGAAGAATTTATGTGAAAACTGTAATGTGAAAAAGAAAAGCAATATGAAAGTTCATTTAAGGAAAGGGAAAGTTGTCCCGAAGAGACCATGCCAAAAATACTTGAAACATATCTGAAGTATTAATTATTAAGTGGCTTGCAATGCTACATCCATCTAAAATGAAGTTGGAGTTGCAGTATAGTTTGCAGAGGTAAAGCACTTGGGATAATCTCACTCTTTAGTCTCCTGTGACTTTTTCTGAGGCTTGGAGACTTGTCAGCAAACTCTGTGAATGTTTTCAGGATTGCTAATCTTCTCTGAAGGCATGGTCCTGGATGAGTGATCAGTGTGATGGTTATATTCCTCCTTATGGAATGCAGTAAGTCAGCTGAATAAGTAAAAACCTCTGACCTGGCTTTGGTCTGCAACTACGCAGTTACTTGTGAAGGGTGTGGGGAGACAAGAAAACCTTGGTCTTTGCCAGTGTGGTGCCTAACCTTGCTACAAGTGAAGACAGCTCTTCTGTGTTTCAGTGAAATACTCATCTAAAAGAGCATGTGTATGCCTTTCTTGTCCTGTAGAGGTTAGGAGGGCAATGGGAGTTTAGTTTCAGATTCTTCCATTTACGGGTAACATCCACCTTTATTTTATGAAAACCAGCTAAGTTAATGTTATGTCATAATGTTACTAACTTTCTGTAATAACCAAGTGACCATAGCAGAATTGTAGAAGACAGCTGTGTTCATGTGCTCAATGGTGAAGAAAAGCAATCCTAATTATGATGCAGCCAAGTATCCTGCTAACCTAGTGTTTGCATCACTGCCTAAACCTGTGTTAACTGATCTGTGTAGGTAAGCAATCCTTTTTCATAGCTCTGTGTCATCAATTACTCTGACTAGACAGGCTGAGGACAGAAGAATGTTATGTTTTCTAGCACCGTCTCTGCCATTTTAGCGCTGCACTTCTTAAATCTTTTCTACTTTTATCCTTATCAGCTGTGAACTATTATTCTCTCCCAATGTTTCTCATGCTTTGATTTCACTTCCGGGGTTTTTCTGCAGGGAGGAAAGGTTTTTGTTATGTATCTCTAGTACTAAATCTTTCTACAATTCTCTGTATGTAAAAGCCAGTGCATCACTCACTTGATAAGCCTTGCTCCCTTTGACCTTTGAGGTTTCTGGCCATTGACACTGATGGTAAAACTGAGTTACTGATACCTCTCTGTCTTCTGTGAAAAATGGCAGATGTCTTTCTGCAAAGTCAAACTGAAGCTGATTTACATGTGATGCTATATGCTTTTACCTGTGGTCTTAGACTTCTTCATCTGCTAAAATTTACAGAGTCTTTCAAAATGGAGTTACAATAAAGGTGAGTAGGCATAGACTTTGAGTTCTGTAGAATCTTGGGGGGTTGAGGGTTTAGTTTGAAAGCAGATATGTCACAAATGGGGGGAGGTTTACATCTGTGCTTACACTTCTGAATGAACACTCTGTTCTTGTAAATAATTATATTAGTATAATGATTTATATGTCAGTCAAATTAACACTTGACATGAGTGAGTTATCACAACTGGGCATGGTAGGCCAAGGAATGCTGGAACAGCTGCGGAATTGAGGTGACTGACTTGGTGTGAGCCTTTTGAAATTCAAGTTTGTTTGGCTGTTGAATTCTGCACCTAAATGTGCCCTGGTGCTGGTACCTTCTGCCATCTGTTTGAACTTGTGTGACAGCTTCTTGAGCACTCCCTTTTTCAGCGTTGTTTTGAAAAAGCTCAGGAGTGTGTGTTTAAAAGTAACTTGTCCAAAATTTCTGTTTATCTAGGATGAAACTACAAGGCAGCTTAGTGGTGGCAGTCTGTCTCCTGGGACCATCCCTTGAATCTGTATCTTACCTTGCAGTAGTTTTTATATTCAGCTGATTTTTGGGTGAGCTGGTTCAGCTCACTAACTTGTCTGCAGGGCAGGGAGGAAAGCTGCTAATTTTCTTGCCCAAATTGATTCGTTTTTCTATTTGGAGACTAGAATCATCTCATCAGCATTTGAGACTTAGAGTAGCCAATGTGTGGAGGAAAAGGTGAGAAAGAATAAGATAAAATCACATAGCTGAGCAGGGCCTCTGTGGCTATCCTAGTGAAACCTTATTCTTGGACCTTTTTTTTTAGGGGGGGGAACCTAGGATTTGCATCCTCTAAATAATTAAGTAGTCATAAATGATTTCAAGCTGTAGCAGATCCTCTGCTGGTATAACAGTCTGATTGTAACAACTTGACTTCAAAAGAGATGGCAGTATTTTAATTACAACTATTAAAAACCTCCAGATAAAGGCAAGGTAATTTTCTGTACACATCAGAAAATGTTGTGTTAACAACACAATAAAGTTTACATAATGTTAAAATATAAAACATAATGTTTAGCTTATTTACCTTGAAACAATACTATGATTGCTGTGATCTCTGTGCCTATTGCACAGAGACTTTGACTGTCTGGAAATTAGTTTGACTTCTCTGGAAATCAGTTTTACTTACACTGAATGTGGAAAAAAAATCAGGCTGGAGCCATGTTTTGACTTGTGGGAAATAAGCATAGTTTCCACAGACAGGCAAAAGAATTACTTCTCTCTCTCTGAAAACTTACCTCCTAAGAAAGTGAGTAGTTTGCTGATGTTTGTTTAAAATGCCTGTGCAAGCAGAATCTTTGAAAATTGCATTAGTTGCTGGTTTAGTCACTGTATTAGCTGGAGTCTTTTGATCATTTTATCCTTTGTTGGCTTATGAAGAAAAAAATTTACCTGCCAAGACTATTGCTTTTCTGCACACCCTTTTGTGGAAGGATGGGGAGAAGTATGAAACAGAAGCACCTGAATTTTTTAAAACTTAAAAGCTTTGTGTATTTTAAAAATGTTACTTCTTGTTCAGGGAGTTACTTTGCAGAAAGTCGTAGTCTTTTAGGATCCTACTGTTTCCTAAAGAAATACTGAAGCTAAATCTCTATTCAGCTCTATCATCTTCCCTAGTTTTCTGTTTCCACTATGTATGACTGCTATGTGGAAAGGGAAACTTTACTTCTAGTCTTGTTCCTCTTTTGAGATACTTGATTGTAACATAATCACTTTCCTTGTTATGAAGGAAATGATTAAAAACAATGACTTGGGACTGAGTTGGGCAGGATGAATAAAGTGACTCAGCTTTCATCTACCTGCAAGTACTCTAGCATTTGCATTGTTACAGAGGTACTGGCCTTAAGGTATTTATAAAATATGACAGTCCTTTTCTGCTTAGCCACTTCTTAAAAAGCCTGCTACATAAATCATAAAACATGAATGATGACTTCATATTTTCCGTACGTAGTTCTGACAGTACTGTTCTCTAGTAATGTTTTGGAAACCTGTAGACTAAAATACCAAGTTTTACTAAATATTCCAGAAGATGACTAAGCTTATGGCAAGCTGGAGAAAAACGTGTATTTAAAAGTTGGATTGTGTTCTTGTTCACTGAACGAAATATTCTGAGCTCTTATCTAATAGTTTTTTCTAAAATGAAATTGTTATGTGGATTTTTTGCAGACTCATAGGGGCATGTTTTCATTTTTTGTCAAGATTATCAAATAGCTGGCAATAAATAACTGCTCTCCAAATGGTTGGACATTTGCTGCAAACTTGTGCTAATGAAGGTGAGGGACTAATGTGTTTGTTACACTAATGTCAACATAGCTCTGAAACGCTACAAATCCTTTGACACAGCCATTTGTCAGTATATAAACAAAGTAGAATTTCTAGTCACTTGACTTCAGCAGGGCTTAAACCACCTTTTGTGGAAGGGAGTAGGCTAGTGTTAGCTTCCTGTTTCACTTGAGTAGAAAACTCTAAAGCAATGTCAAATTTGACATTGGAATAAACCTATTTTTAGGTCATCTTTACTGATACATCTGCCTGTGGAAGAATACAATGTGGTGCTGCTACCTTCTTAGGCTGTAATTTAAATTCCTAAATTTGCACAGTGTATCTGTGCCATCACAGCCACATTGGAGCTCTTTGTTAGTCTTGGCTGTGTAGAAAGCTCAAATACTGACTTGGTAGATTTGAGTAGAACGGTTCACTTTCTAAGCTGCATCTTACTTTTCAGTGGCTGCCAACTGTGTAATACTTCATTTAAATGAATAGTAATTGTGGTTGAATAGCTATGATAGTCTGCGAGTAGAACGAGATTAATATTTATGGAGAATAAATATCAGCTTGTCCAATAAAATGCCTTTGAGCAGGAGGGAAGAGGTCAGCTTTTGAAAGTTGATACTTTGAAACCTTTGAACCTAAGCAGTTCTCTTGCTTAGATTTGACCTAAATTTGTGCTGTCTGGAGAAGTCTGCAGGTATATGTTTGTTCCACTTTGGTCTAGACTTGCGTGTTTTTCAGTGTAAGGAAGACTAAACACATAGCTGGGCTTCCAACAGCCCTCTTACTATGCCATCTCTTACCTCTGTTATTCAGTCTTATCTTTTAGATTACTTTGGCATTGGCAGCAAATATAATTGGCAATTTATGTTTTGCACTTTTACATGGCTTAGGCAGAAATGCTCTTTTTCCCTGTTTGTTGCTAGCTGTCAAGAATCCACTATGTTTGGATTGCTCTGACCAAGCTTTAAAACCATTAAAACTCAAAGTGCAGAAAATTTTTTGTGAGGGCTTAGAATGTCCTAAAGAAGTTGGCACATAGGGTAGTTACTGGAGGACTTCTCATAGCCAGGGGGACGTAATTAGTTTTTGAAAACAGTGTATGTGCTGAACTTGGCTGAAAATACGTTAATTCCACAAGAAATTCAACTGGGTGCTCTGCACTGCTTCATTGGGCCCTCCCTCCAGCTGAAGGGAGTTTCGACCAAAGTAGAAGGAGAAATGGAAGTAGAACAGACACTGTTTCAGAGCAGGATAATTTATTGCAGGCAAGAGCTCCTGTCAGAGAGATACATGAGAGATATAGCAGGGGAGTTGGCATCCTTTCCAGTTAAGGTTCTGTGTTGATAAACTTGCAGTTAACACAGTGATGAAGAGTACAAGGTCTCTGCTGGCTTATGAACTTCCTCCTCTAAGACAGGAAGAGGGAATGGGCTGTTGAGCAGGGAATTGGTGTACTTAAGTGGAGAATCAGAGAATGGCTGGGGTGTGAAGTGGCCTCTGAAGGTCATCAGGTCCACCTCCCCTGCTTAAGCTGAGCCACCAGGAGCCTATTGCCCAGGCTTGTACCCAAACAGCTCTTTAGTACCTCTAAGGATGAAAATTTTCATCACCTCTCTGGCAACCTGTGAGAATGTGCTTTGTTTTTCACAGCCATATGAAATCAAAGATTTTGCAGACTCTGGAGGGAAGAAGTCTAAATATATAATCAGCAATTGAAGCAGTTATGTGTACTGCTGCATATATAGGAAGCACTTATACATCAGCCAAACAATATTGGCAAGTACAGCTGAACATGGACAAGTCAGTGTGCATTTATGGTATCGTATATATACAAGCATGCCCTTCAAAGGCAACTAGATGTTTGCACAGAAATGACTGGTAGCATATAGGCATCAGAAAGATTGGACACTTTACAGGACGGGCCCAACATCTGAGGATGGAAATCATTTTAAAAAACACATAAATCTAACATTTCTTAGGAAGAAAAAATACAAAAGTTCTCAGGAGCAGAAAGGTGGAGACTGCATACCATAACATAAAGGCTCTGAATTCCATTTGCTAGTATAGTGATAACAAGGGTAGTTCAGCTGGAATACCTGCATTTCTTCATGCCCAGAAACTATAAAAAGTAGTGACTCCTAAACAGAAGTGAAAAGTGTTCTTAAGGAGAAAGCAGGGCTATCTTTGCCTGTGTTCTATGTACTTAAACCCCTGCTCTAGGTTATGGTGCTCGCAAACTCTAGTTTGATGCAGTGGTGAGGGATGCAGGAAAGCTTTACTGAAGAGACCTTGAAAGTCTGATTAGCATCAGAGCACTATAAAGCTTCCAATGACACCTTTTCCACCTTGATGCTTGAGGCAAGTTTCTGAAGTCAGAAATGTATTACTTAGGTAGTGTTCTTGAGTACTTAACTTACACTTTAGATGAGAGGGAGAAAAAAGCTATTTTCAAGCTTTACCCCAGTTTGCAGTAAGATCACAGGAAATTAAGCCCGTAAAAGGAAGGAGATAGAGACAATGTAGTGATGTGAAAAGGCAACAGTAATAAAAGTTTGTTGCAATGTCCTTCCCCAAGCATTTTTCATATCCCTCTCTCTGTAGACACAGCCTTTTTCAACTAAGCCTTGTTAACAAACTATACAAAAGGCAATTTAGTCAGGCAATGTTCAGTTGCCTTAGGCATAGCATAATTAGCTCTAGTAGTAAAGAGTGGAAATCAATGATTAATGTTTGAGAGATAACTAGTGGTATTAGTTTCCTGTGTGCTTTTTTTTGTTGTTGTTGTTTAATAGCATTACTTATCTTATCTTTACTGTCTACCAATTGTAAACAGCTTTGTGGCACTAAATTCTGATTAAAGAAACTATTTAATTCAGTTTCGGCTTTTGTCTGATAAACTCAACATGAGTTAACTCCATGTAAAAGAGGAACCACTATGATAACTGAAATCTTCATAGGAAAAATGGTGACTATTGGCTTTGAAAACTGGAGAAATTCTGGAACTGAACCCTAAACAATACAAATGCTAAACAATGTAGTAATGTAAATGTGGGCTGTAGCATACTTGTTCTGCAGCAAATGGTGTGACAGAGGCTTATTGCTACTAACAAACCCACTTACAAACTTCCATAAATAAGATTTAACCTTGTTTTGTACAACTTTAGTGCTTCTCAGCTGATTTGATATGTCTATTGAGAAGCAGGGGATTTTATGTATGTAGATCGGTCATGAAGGTAGAGAAAATTACTTCCGTAAATTAATAACAAATTATAAACTAAGTGAATCAAGTAATAGCTTATGTTTTTTACTAATCTAAGACTTCATGTGCTTCAATGCAGTATTTCATGCAGAGTTGGGAGAGAAGTATGTTTATTTCTCAGTAAATTAAATGCAGTTTTAAATTAACTGATATTTCTTTTCATTTGTGACTTACATCTTTAGGGTATTTACTTTATTTTATTATCTTCACTTCTTAAACTGAGTAGATTTATCTGTAGTTTCACTCTATCTGCTAATGTAGGCTATCAAAGGTATTGGGGAGTGTATGTGTGGCTTTGCTTCTGTGTTACTCATCATCATTATAGACTTTTGCTTAAGTCTATCATGTTCTTTCATGGGCTCCTGGCTGCAAGGCAATGTAGCATTATTTCTGTGCATGTATGTTAAGCATTAACTGCTGGTACAGTTCAATATTAAAGGAATTCCCATGGCCCCAAAACAGTAGGTTTTTATGTGAAGGACAAATAAACCTTCAGTGAGAACTTGAAGGTTGTGTTGCCTGCCAGGAGATAAATAACAAAAGGACTTCTTTTGAGATGAAATATTGGACGGTCTAGCTTTTTTGTTCTGAATGCAGGGCATGTGCAAGGTGCAGTTGAGGACAATCCTTGAATAGTTTCCTTTTTTGCTTTTAACACAGCTACCTATAGAAGCTTGGCTTGGGGACGTCATGTTTATATCCTGATCATTTTGCTTCAAAAGGGTCTGGGTAGTCCTATTAAAAAAATCAGAGAAATGTGACTTTACTTTTTAATTCATCACTCTAGGAAAACTGTAATTCTGACCTATATTTCATTGTTGTTTCTTGAGAATAGAAACCAAAGATCAAAAAAAAGTTCTAATTTCCACAGCTATTCAAATATTTACTTAGACAGTGCCTAATTATCCAGAAGGGGCCCAGCAGTTCTTGCAAACAGTCAGGAGAGACATCTGAGGTCCTTTAAAGTACAACTTTGGTCCCTTGTGTTAGCAAGGTCAACAGTAGTTGTAGACTTCTGTGTGCCTGCTGTATTCAGCCAGTTACTGTCAGAGCCACATCCTTTGTATTGTGTGGTCTTTCTAGTCTTCAGTTCAGTACTTGGTATTTTCATGTAGTCATAGGACAGTGACTCTTCCCACCTTAAGCTAACATTTCAGAGATGCTTGTAGAGGGAAATTCAGGGAGGATGTGGAGGCTATATGGCAAAAGTAATTGTGATGATTGTGCAAATGACAAGTAATTATTCTCCGTTCTCTTTGGAACCAAATAAAAAAGCTAGCAGGAAAGTAAATGGTTAAATGCAGGCTTGCAACTTCATACTTTGATGAATGAGAAGGCACTTTGGATATTACATTGCCTAAGTTTCATAGGATAAATCATCCTATGAAAGAGTTCTAGGGAATATTTTCAAGGCCTTTTCTTAAACCATTTGGTGATGACTGTAATCCTGTAATCAAGGTTTTAACCTGTTTATAAATGGTATGTAAAGTGGCTGTCTTTTGAAATAAGCTGGGCTATATGACTGTAGCTGAAAATAACTTCGGTGTGTTAGCTGATAAACTTGCCATCAGGGTTTTCTGCCTTTCAGGCACCTTCCTTTTCCTTTCAACATATATAGTGGTTCATTAGTGCAATACCACATCGTTTGGACAAACCTACTACAGGTAAGACTGCAGAAAAGTTAGAGGTGCTCTTTTGTCAGGTCTTGGTGTGTTTCTTCTCAGTTACTGGAATGGAACAAGAAGCTGGGGCACATGGAAATATCTTTTTGATTCTGTGGCGGAGTGGCCATGTGCTGTCCTGCACAGGAGTAAGAGAACTGGCAATGTGCTATGCTGTGGGCTGTGAAGAAGAATGGTAAGAAAAGAAGACTGAATGTCCATGCTAAGGGAGAGAGAGTATATAACACGTGTTTTAGATTAAAAAACTTTTTTTGTCACTGTTAGCTAAACTAACAAATTAGCTAATTAGCCCGTGGCAGCAGGCTGCTATGGTCTCTGGTACCTTAGTTCCCAGAGATGTCCAGATGTGAGTCCTTGCTCAACCACATCAACTTTACTTCTTGGACTTGCCTGAATAGTTTTTAACATGAAGATGAAATAATACATTTCCCCAAAAGTGTACTCATTTGTGCAGTTAGGCAGTCGCTGTGACAGTCAGGAATAGCTGTGGCTTGGGAGAAAATGTTTTCTGTTACACTAGTACACAACTGTTGTGTATAACTAGTGATGTAAAAACTCACCTCTTCTGATAAGCTTAAAAAAAATAACCATGCTCCTTACCTGAAGGAGCTGTATGGAAAATGAGCTTTGGCATATACTTTGGCATAAAATTATTTCAACATTGCAGTAATACAGCCTTTTTTATACCATTAAAATTGTTTAAAAAGGCTGTTGACAGAAGGCAGAAAGTTTGAAGAAATTTATTTTATTGAGAAAGAGAAACTTAAAAGACCTTATGTGTTGGTACCTGTTTATTTCTTTCTTTGCTATAAAGGCAACTCTCTAAACATGAGGTAGCACGTACTTTTCTACTTTAGTGTGCTTTCTGCATTTGGTATCCATTGTTTTGAGCTGCATACAGCTAACATTGTTTTCTGTGGATACTTGCTTTCTTCTTTAAAAATAATTAATCCAAAATTTAATTAAAAAAATCACTTTCCCAAACACAGTATTTCTTCATATTCTCATTTGCTGTATTTAGACTAATTTGTCTTGACATTGCAGCTGTGCTGCTCTTTGTGTTGCACAATCTTTGGAGTTTTGTTTCATTAAGAATGGAACTAAAGAATTTGGGGAAGGGGAGGGAAGAAGTGTTAGACTGTTAGAAGTTAATTTGCCGTAAACCAAAATGTTGAGAACAGATTACGAAAGCTATGAAGTGACATGTAAATGCTTGTTCAGTTTCACACTTGTGAGAAATAAGTCATTTAAGCTGTGTGCACATGAAATAGAAGTTTGGTTACAGCTACTGGGAATATTTTGGTCTTATTGGTATATTCAAAAGCATTGAGGAAAATGCTCAGACGACTAGAATTTGATCTCTAGGTTCCAAAAAGGAACTAGAACTAAAGGTTGAACTAGTTTGAAAAACTAGCTCTACTCTGTTCACAACAGCTTTATATGCACTATCTAGCCTACCTAGTTTCTGTTTAAAGTATACTGTAGGTTAGAAAATTAATGTTTTCACTATGCTTTTGGGGTCTACTTTTGGTTGGTGGGAGGTTTTTTTGTTGTTTTGTTTGTTTGGGTTTTTTGTTGGGTTTTTGGGGGGTTTTGTTGTTGTTGTTTGGTGGGGTTTTTTTTTGTTTTGTGTTTGTTTGTTTTGGGGTTTTTTTTTTGGTGGTGGTGGTGGTGGTGGTTTTTTCCCTTTAAAAAAAGAGCTGATTTTGGGTGAAGAAGATGCTTAACTTGCATTTCTGGATGTTGAACACTGCATAAGTACCCAGACTGTTCACCCTGATGCATCACAATTCCTTTCATCCTCTATATTCTACTTACTTGTTTCTTCTTAGTGTTGAAAACCCTGGTGCGTTTGTCATGAATAAATGACCCAGCTCTGACTTTAAAGACTTCTGTGTTTTGGTTAAATGTCTTCCTCTGCAGCTGCGAGAGGTAAAACTGAAGCTTCAAGGATCAAACCAGAAGGCAGATAGTTTGATTAAACCACTTGACTTAATTTGAATTATTTTGAGGGCCTGGTTCATGACCTCTAATGCCATGGACAAAACCCATCTTTTGCTTGGTGTCTTCTAGTATATATATTTTTTTTTTAATGGAGGATTAGCATGTCCATGCATCACCTCAGAAGACTAATGTGGTCTGTGTACCTGTTCAGACAAATTCCAGATGGAAAGGCCACCCAGGAGGCATCTTGCCCTAAACCAGTCAAACTCTTAACTAGTTTGTCAGCAGCACAACATGCACACAGAAGACTTCAGGTCTGGTAGGCAGATGTAGCTGAAGCTGAAAGAAACTAGAAACAAGAAACTAGGTTGATCTGGTTTATGTAATGGGTAGAAAAACTGAAAACCAGAGTATGGAGGAAGCTGCTTTGATCAAGGAGGTGTGCGCTGCCAGAAGCTCAGTAAGAACACTGATTTATTTGGGGATTGCTTATACCACGAAAGAATAACTTCACTTTGGGATTGTTTTTCCCAGCGAGAGGAGGCTGGGAGGAGCAGTGGGCAAGCCTTTACTCTGTGCCTGGAAATGCATCCCCCGGTAGGGTGTGTCTGCCTCTGACAGTGCTTGTTTTCAAGTGCTGACTCCCAGCTGCTGCAGATGGCTGGAGGATGGCAGCAATCGAGATGACCTTCTCTGACATCCATTTAGTGAAGATATTGATAGTTGACTGCTAAGATTTATATATATATATCATGGTTAGGCTATCTTTATAGCCTCCCTCAGCTTCAGATTTAAAGCGGAATTGTGGTATAATGTGCCATGACAAAGTATAGGGGCTTGCTCTGAACAGGCTGTCTCAGAACACTGAGGTCTTATGCAAAGATTTCTATGAATTTCTAATTGTCTTTAAAGCAGAGGAGCTGTGGGTTTTTTCCAGTTTAGCCATGGATGGCTTTTGAGAGATGACTTACATGAGGTGACTGTAGTTCTGCTGCTGGGAGTTGTTCAAGTCTGAGATGTCACACAAAAGTGTCCTCAACAAGCTGTGTTTGTCATGTGCCAATTTCATCTGGTTGAAAATGGGTTATTTTAACCACAAGCTGTGAAAACTCAGTTTTTATAATCTTTGTGCTTTCAAATAGTATAGCATAGTTGAATGGGCTTTCTGAAATTTACTAGTCTGGTTGTATTGTATATATTTATTTATATGTGTGTATATATATATGAGAGAATTTTCAAAGTCATATATATTACTTTGAATATGTAGTTCACCATATTAAAAACAACAAAAAGAAAAAGGAAAAAAAGTACCACCATAGTAAAGATAATAGCTTGATACACTTGCCTGTTCATTGCTTGGAAGACAATACTGATTCACGCCTTGAAAGTGGTAGGAAAAAAATCTTTTACTACTTTCCCTTCTTTCTCTCCCCCAAGACTAACTTCAAGGCCCCTTTTCTGTAGTTGCTGTGGTTTGCACCCAGAGCTTCGGTCTGCATTATCAAGCTTTCTGGCAATGTGAGGTGGCAATCAGTCATTCCAATGTGATGTGGACAGATAAGCTGAGACATAAGTGGAAACTGCTGATGGAGCTGACAAATGTTCGGTAGTGGAGTGAATTGTTTAGCAGGACTGAGCTGGGAGCATGGATCTAACAGGGATAGCATGGAGGATCAGGGTTAGCAGACACACCGCTGGTGTTGCAGTGTGCCAGGCAGGCTGCAAATAAAGAAAGCTCTGTGAAACTTCAGCGCCGTCCAAGTGAAGCCTCTTTTTCGGGTGGTGCTGCCCGATGATGACTGGGCTTTGTTGCCATGCAACATGGGAAGAGAGGCTGAAACTTTGTGTGCCTGGCACAGATTAGTTTAACAGCAAACTGAATTCTTGTCCAAGGCTCTGTGTAAGAGGTTTAGAGATCCCTGCCATGAGGAAAGAAACAAATGCAAGGCAGCTTGCTCTCAGATTATTTTTTATAATTAGCTTTGTTATGTAGTTATGACAGAATCTAGGAGTTATATGAATCAACGGTAGAAAAGGCAAGGAGTCAGGAGGTCTGTTAATCTTCTATCATCTGCCAGCTGTCCAGTGAAAACACTCTTTTGTGTGGTGTTAGGAGGTCTGGATTAGTCATTTAACACCTGCAGGCAAAAATGTTGTACAAGAACATGTGAAAATCATTAGAGCAAAACTGTCCTGACGTGTGTGATTGGAAAATGCAGACAGCATAAGAATGGAATTAGATGGATTCAGCTGTATAGTTTGCATGTCTTTTTAAGAATGCAGCTGACAAGACTCAGACCAACAATTAAGCAAGTAGGAAATATTTAAGCAGCATTTGCATGCTCTGAGTTTGGATACAAATTACATGGGAAGAGTAGGTTTTTGGGATGATAAAGCATTCATGTACTTGAGTGAGTTGGAATAGATTAGTAGTTCTCTCACTAAAAGATTACCATATTAACTAGGCATGTTTGTTATCAAAAAGCATTGTCTGAAGTTCTTGGGCAATTTAAAAGTGATTTCATATAGTGCACTGACAACCTAAAAGCTGAAGTACATCATAACTACACATACAATTTTACTACTTCATTGATTTTTGTTGTAAATATAGTGCTCTTCTTAATATTTAAAATGGGGAAGTGTTGAGTCAGCTTCAGAGGAGAGATATGACAAAGATAGGTATTCTGGTAGGGGTGATCTTCCAGCAAATACCTTCCATGTGTTGCTTAAGACTTAATTTTTATAGGGTTTTTTAATGGAAACAAACTTTGTTATAATCAAAACATAAAAATTGGAGGTTAAAATTAAAGTTTCATCTTGAGACTTGCTTTGGGTTTATTTTGTTTTATTTTTAAACTTTTAAGGAATTAGTAACAGGAATGCATATCATGTCTTTTTAGCTATAGCAATGCTAAGGATACTAGTAAAGATGGAAGTAATTTAAACTAGCAGATGTTAGCTCCATTGTAGGTAAAAAGTAACAACAGCAAAAACTCTACCTGTAGTAGTACTTCTAATAAAAAATTCCCAAGGCAATAGGTTAATTGGATAAAACTAGCAATATCTAACTTAAACACTGTCAATAATTAGAACTGATAATTGGTACTGGTCTCAACAGAGATGTGCTGAATGGTGTAATTAAACACTTTGCATTTCTTTTTCTGTCTTTAAAAAAATATGACTTCCATTTTAAGGTCAAATTATCTCCTGATTATTAGTCTCTTCTGGAAAAATAAACACATCTGAGCTCAATTGATCCTTTAACCTTAGGATTTCTGGAGATATAATGCTTGCTGCTTTGCTATCTGGATTCACAAACAAGCTGTGGATTTTCTGTTAGCATTTTTGACAAACTCAAGTTCAAAACCTGTACAGTGATTGTATTTCTATATTCTTGATAATAAGCTGAGAGATTCTGAGAACTCATTGCTAATGTAACTTGTTCATGAAGTGCTTTTTTGTTTATGTTGTTTATGTGTACTTTGGTTTGTCTTTTTTTTTTCTTTTTTACTTTGTAGACAACGAAAGCATTCCTTCCCAAGATGCTGGAAATGAACCATGGACACATTGTGACAGTTGCAAGTTCCTTGGGGTTGTTCAGTACTGCTGGAGTGGAGGTTTGTTAGACTATAATGAACAAAAAAATTGGCACTTTTTGTCAAAGATAAGGTTTTTTAATATTATCAGCTAGAGGAAATAAGGTCAAATCTTCCAAGCTATTTGGAGGTTATGGTGCTGAGTACCATATCAACACCCTGTGAGTGGGGGCCACCGACTTGGGCAGGCATTGCATTCATCCATTGGATGGTGGAGTTGGAACTTGGAGCAAAAGCCTAGGATGGCTGGGGGTTTCAGAATGCCAGGTGATCTTTGAGTAGGTACCTGATAAATTCAGGAACCTGAAAGGTGCCATTCAGCCTACTCCTGTCAAGATCTTCAGTGCTAAGCTTGAAGCCAAAGGCAAGGGCATTCAAAAGGAATGTTTTTTGTTTCTGTGAGGAAATGACTGCAAACCTTCTAAAATATATGGCTCACCTGCTTCACTAGCTGCTGTTTCAGAGCTCCAGTTTGTGAGACTTTCTGGTGCATAAAAATAGGTTAGGATTAGAGCTTGTCTTGGTTTTTGTGTCATAATACAAATGCAAGTGTGAATAAAAAGCATTTAGTTACTGAAAATTAATTAAGATGTCTAAAATAATAGTGGTTATGTTACCGCATAGGCTTCTTTGCATATAGGTAAGGCTCAATCCAGGACCTTAACCCGCAGTGTTTCATAACATAAATGAACGAAGATGGTGTAACTTAGGGTTTTTTAGAGTGCTTACTGTCTTGAGAAAGCTACAAGGAATTTCCTAAACTGGGTGTGACCACCAACAGAGATGGACACATCCAACTGACAAAACACTAAGTTCAGCAACAATAAAAAATAATTGCATTGACAGGAGTAGCATTTGAGTTATTTGTGTATCTCAAAGAAAAACTCAAATCTTGGTTGTGTCTTCTGTTGAAACTAACCTTAAAAATACCACTTTTAAGATTTTTACACCTATGCCCTGCCACCTCTTCAAACTTTTTCAAGTCTGACCCAAGGTAGTATTAGGGATCTCAGTCCTTTGTTGCACCATTTATTATTAAAAAAACTGGTAATTGGAGTAACTTGTCATGTGAGCCTGCCTGATTCAAAGGCTTGAATCCAAGGTAATGTCCTCCTACATTCAGCTTTCCTGCTTTCATGACTCTGTGCTAATTACCTCAAAAGCAAAGTGATAAATGAGTTGATGTGATGCTCTATTCAGTGGGGGTATTTTGTTGTTGCTTTGAAAATCTGTGCAGAATCACCTCAGGTATGCTGGCTTTGAACTTCATTCATACCTGTCCTTTTTAAGTTCCTTTTTTTTTTTTTTTTCTGCATCGTTCATTGCCAACACAGGATTATTGTGCCAGCAAATTTGGAGCTGTAGGCTTCCATGAGTCTTTGAGCCATGAATTGAAGGCTGCTGAAAAGGACGGAATCAAAACTACATTAGTCTGCCCTTATCTTGTAGATACAGGAATGTTTAGAGGGTGCAGGATCAGGTGAGTAGAATTCTCCTTCTGCTCTGTGCTTGTAGTGTCATAAAAGTATTTAAAGGTAACTCAAGTGTTACCATAAAAATATTAACTATTTTATCTGCTTTAGTATATGTTAGCGTTAGACTCAAAAAGAGGCTTTCTGAATTCACGGTCTTCTGTCATGTACACAGGCAATACAAATTTTGAGCTATAGTCTTTGTAACTTAACAGTAGATATTAAAAAGTTCCAAAGAAATTGAGTTAAAGAACTGTTCACTGGGGTCTGTGGTTCTTTATGTATCATATAAATCTCTCTTAATGAAATGTTCCAGAAAAGAAATTGAGCCTTTCCTTCCACCCTTGAAACCTGAATACTGTGTGAAACAGGCTATGAGAGCCATCCTTACAGACCAGCCAATGATCTGCACACCTCGCCTCATGTATATGGTCACCTTCATGAAAAGGTAAGAACTGAAGTGCCAGTTGTTTGGCAATGCAATCCACAAAATACATGAACATGTCCAGTTTCTGGATACAAATACCCTCCCACCCACACAGGCCATAGGTGCCATTTTGCTAGAATTCGTAAGTCTCACTTGGCTTGCGTGCTTGTAGGTTGCTTGCTTGGGAAGCTTCATTTAACGGAGATCATGTGTATCTATGCATCTTTGTTTTAACCTTCCTGTATCTTCAGTCCTCCTTGGATTCCTATTTTCTTTTCAAAAGACTTTTAATTCCACTGTTTCGGTTGCTTGTTAGGAATGGGCCATGAAGCAGTTACCAGCAGAGGAATCTCTAGCTGCTTGTTTCTAGAACAAGTGTGTGAGAAGGCCCTTCCTACCTGCAGATTCCTCAGAACCTGCACAGATATGGCAAATAAACTGAAAATTGGTACTTTCAGAACCAATTTTCACAGTCTAAGTTTGGTAGAAGGTCTATTTAAAGGAATTACTTCTTTCATTCTAACACACATCAGTTTTAGGATGAAAACTGTTTTAATCTGCAACCAGGCTGACATTTCAATGATGCAGGATAATGCAGAAGCTGCTTCAATTCCTATGATACAACATCACTTGAATTTTAGTTTATGGAGAACAGCTTCACGGGTGCCTGCGTTTTGTTTTAAATCTGTTGTGTGTAGGGGGAACCTATAAAATATAGCACTGTATTATTTTCTTTCTGTGAGGGATGGTTGAAACTGAGCACCTTGGTGATTTTTATTCCTTACAAGGTGGTTATTCTCCTCTGGCTCAAGTATCTATTGGTGGACAGGCTCACCAAAAAAATAGAGGTATCTTCACTGCTCGCTTCTTTCCTGGAAGAGATGTATGTGTTTATTCTGATACCAAATGAAGGCCACTGTCAGTATATTTAAGAACTAGTCCTCCACTCAGAAGCTCAGAGAGTGCTTCAGTGCTTCCTGCACAAGCATGCCTTATGCAGCAACAGCCACATCAAAAGCCCTTTGGGTTTTCTTGGTTCAACACTTCAGCTTCCAACAGGGAGATCAAAGCTTCTACATAATCTGTGCCCCAGGCAGCAGCCTTTAGATCAAAGGCCCTCCAGCCACTGCACAAGCAGTACTGCTGGCACTGAAGACACCTGTACCAGTGACATCTACTTCTTGGTGCTTCAGTGGTCATTACTCCTAATGGCTGGAGTTCACTGCTTGCCACTGAACAAGTGCCTGCTGGCATTCCCAGGGGCTGAGGAATCCCATTTTAGTTCTTCACCAGAGCCTCTGAGTACTACATTTGAAATCAAAATGATATTTTGTTCATGTGAGAATGAGGAGAGGATTTGTAGTCAGGTATCCATCACATAATCACCTCTTGGAATTTTATCTGGGAGGGGGAAGGAAATAGCTCTCTTTACTTCAGACCTTTCTTTTTGAGGATGGATGATTGAGTTTAGAGTATAAATCAAGGTTCTTAGACATCTGGTGATCAAAGAATGGCATTAACTAACACTAATCCCACGTTAAAGAATATCTTAAATGTCTGATGACCTCTGCTGATGTGGCTCTTACCGGGCCTTCTGTGATGCCCTTGCCCCCCCATCTCCCCTGCCCCTCTTTAAAACAAGCTATCACACTGCTTGTGAAGAAACAGAAAATCTGGTCTAAGATGGAAGCATGTGAATAAACAGCTGCTTTCTGCTTGCCTGTGTGGTTGGGACTCCGGAATTTCAATTCTTTCTGAAAGTATCCATGTGAAATAAAAATCCCTTAAGTCTTTTATGAAAACTCTCCAATAGGTATTATCTTGTTTCTAAAGAGACCAAGTACACTTACAAGTGCATGTAAGCAAAGTTATTTGTTTTATGCTGTCTTCTAACAAATCTATGACCTTTTTTTCCCAGTATTCTGCCGTTTGAAGCAGTTGTATGCATGTACCGATTTTTGGGAGCAGACAAGTGTATGTATCCTTTCATCGCTCAACGGAAACAGGCTACAAACAACAATGAAGCAAAAAATGGAATTTAACACTTTTGGATGGACTAACATTTATAGGTGAATGCAATAATGTTCATGACTGAATTGCAAAGTGCACTTGCATCTAAAAGTGCACTTGCATCTAACAGATGCAAATGTCAACATCTTACTGTGGCATTCTCTAGGGTCCTAAACCTGTGTATTGAACTCTAAAAATCAATGGATTTTTATATACTGTAAATAGAACTGACTAGAGTACTTGGGAAATGTGATAGGTAACTCAAATGAATTTACAATGTAGCTGCCACCATTGTCCTTTAGAATATCACTGTATGTACAGTAAACTAGTCATACTACTTGTTGTAGGGATGCACTGTGTGATCTCTTCCTTAGTCTGCCAAGGCTTCTAAGAGCTGTAGCCAACCAGAAGATGCAATGTTTCAGAAATGGTTTGACTTATGTTATTTAGGAAGGGAGGGAAATCCTGCAATTGAAGCTACAGCTCATGATCTTATAGCAAATTCAAGGACAGTTTCTGAATGCATCTCTTCACTTGTTCACCGAAGTTCTCTAAAGGACACACGGCCAATTTGTGGTGTAATTCTCTTCTGTTGCAACTGTGTGTTTTCTATTTAAACAAAGATGAAAATAAATTTGTAAATCTCTGCCAATTCAAAGACAAATGAATGTCTTACATACTGTCGGAGCAAACTTGTACTGGGCATCTGTTTTTTTAGGAATGCAGTCAGTGATTTAATTTGACTTTTTTTCCAAGTTGACTTAATTTGAAATATGCTCTGTTCCATTTTCCTCTATATGTCAAAGTCCAACTTACTATTACGGACTACATGTTTCATTTTTTCTTCCTCATTTTTACTTCTGACAGAGTTCTCCCACCCCCTAAGGAAACTGTTGAGTTAAATTCTCTAACTGGACTTGTGCCTAAAAGACAAAGCAACTCAGCTGAGATACAAACTGTTTATGTAAGTGCTGGTCATATGCCAATTATTAGCAAAGGAAAAATAGAATAATGCCTGATGCAACTCTACATTCAGAATATGAAAGGGTGTAAGGATTTTTTTTGAGTTGTACTCACATTGTAGAACAGCAAATGACATTTTTACAGTATTTTTTGTAAAGCGAACAATTTTGTGCCTTGAATTTGGTAATCTGTATTAGTGAAGCATTGTAAAAGTGAAATTCTACCTCTGTATCTTAATGTATACCATCCACTTGTAAACTACTATCAAAAAAATTGTGATTACTTTTTTAGAATGTCTTGTTAAATAGTGACCAACCAATGCCTGTGGTTATTAAAGTGAGCCACCTTTTCCTTAAAACGGTGATTGGAATGTTTCCTTTAAAGACCGAACTAACACAAACTGCTTGTTTCACAACTCTTTGGTGTCAACACAGATCAAATATTTATGGCTCAACTTCTGTATCCACTTTGTCAGCTACATGGTTTACAGTGTAATCTCTGAAGGCTAGCTGTAGGTACTGTGAAATTGGGCTTTAGGAGCTGAAAGTGTTGTCGTCTAAACTCACTGATGAAGTAGCTGGTCAGAGAGGTTATGAAGAATATTAATTTTGGTGTTCTATAGAGCTGCATTCAGGTGGATGCAGTTTTAGAGAGTTAAAAAGTAAATGTAGTTTCAGTACAGCTGTAGTTATTACTGCATATACATAGCACACATAAAAAATTGGTATCTGTGTCAAGAACAGTGTTGTTAACTAACTTTGTTTAGAAACTAATTGAAAGTAGAAGAAAATATTTACATTAACCCTTACTCCAAATTCCATGCTCTTTTGAAAAAGTCATTAGAAGATTTCCCCTGGACCAAATTACCTCCTATGTTCTTACAGAAAAGTTACTAAAAGCAAGTACAACAAATTTAATTCTATTGCATAGCATCATTGTATTGCACTTTTGTTTTCTAAGTGTCAGACTAAAAAACAACTTTTAAAGTTTGATATACTGATACTTGGCACTTATTAGTCTGACAGAAAAGGAAAAATAAGAAACTGACCAGCAATACCAAGATGTTCTGTAAACCATTCTGCCAATTTACAATGCTTACTCAAAAAGCAAGTTTCAAGGCTTGTAGAGTTTTACTTTATTATTGAATGTCTGATCATCCTGGTTTCTCTAAATTTACAACCTTTTCTCTCAGTTCTTCAGCTGTTTGGCTCGGGGGGGAGGGGGGGCGTAGCTTGTGGCTGTTGCACTCTGAGCATGTTTCTAAAACTCATTCCCTTAATTTTTCATCTTCTAAATTCAATTCAAACCTCCAAAAGAATTCAGTTTGTTAGTGTTTTTGATATACATGAGCTATTTTGGAAACAATTCTAAAACTCCTGTCACCTCTAGTCATACCTTAAACGAAATCATTTGAAGAGCTCTCCAAGAAGGCTTTCTGTTGACTGGATGACTTCCCAGTTACATGGATGATTCCTATGAAGCAGGAAGAGATTTGTCACAGGATGGAGTGGGAACTGGGGTATCTCTTGTTTTTATTGCCCTAAACTGCTGTAAATACCACGTTTTGGTGAGAGTTTTGTTTAACACTACAATCAGAAACTATGAGAATTGTGTCTTCTTGGGACTATGGCTGATTGGCTGTGCTAATTCACATAAAGCCAGCCTAGTTTAAGTAGCTCAGGTAAAAGTTCTAATTTAGTACTTTAGACTAGTAGCTTAATGTAGGAACATTTTCCTTCATTCTGTAGGACAGTGCTATGAAAGTTTACTGTTAAACCCAAATGATCTGATGTGGGTGCACCTCTTGGTATTTTTTTGTCTTGCTGTAACAACCTGATGGGATATGCAGCTGATGACAGTTTTCTCAGAAAGCTCCAATCTTAATAGTGCTAAGCTTATCACCATATAAACGAGATGTTTGAAGATCATTCTGTAGCGCTCTACTTCCTAGTGAGCAGGACAATTTGCATCACTGGTTCATCTGTAGGAGGCTTCCAGGGCTTCTCCTTTATTTCCTAGTCTTCAAAAAGAATCTGGGGTTGCCAGATCCTCTAAACTTAGTGTACCCACTCAGTCATTGTAATGAGGTAGACAAGTTTAGGCTTCAAGTGTCATTGCTTTTGGTGTTAGTAATTTCCTGTAGCGTGCTTGTAGGTTATTTTATGTATTAACGTAGTTGCAACTTGGAGCGCCTAAGCTGGATGCCCACTGTAGTGGAAATTGTTCTCTTCCCCCGTTAGGCCTGCGTATGTAGAGTTGGTAACACACAATAAATGTATATTTACATCATAAGGACTTGTGCAGAAGACCTAAGGGAGGTGAGCTAATCAGGAACAATACCCTTTAGCTTCATAATAAATAAAAATAATTATTAAGAATAAATAATTCACCAGCAACCATTATTCTTAACATTCAAACACCATCATAACCTGTCCTAACTTTTGTATATAGACAAACCCTTATGAGTCTTGTCTTCAGAAGCAACTTGGGAAAATTGAGAGGGATAAGAGCTATGTAGTGAATGCACATAAAGGAGTAAGTTATGGGCCACTATGGTTCTGAATGTGTGGGCCTCCTCAAGAATTTGATGCATATACAATCATTAACCTAACCTCTGAATTTGATTCCTAATTTTTCTTGTGTCTCTGGGTAGATAAGTCCTCTGTTCAACAAAAAGAGATAATGATAATGCAGATGGTAATTGGGTAAGTATTTAACCTCAGGGGTTTGTTTCTTTCCATTAAAACCCAGGTTTTCCAAGTACAGAAGTTTTGGGTTTCTGCTCAGTTTTCCACTGCAGCCAAGTTCATAGCCCACAAACAGGAAATAAAACTATCACAGAGACAAGGTCACAGTCTCTGAAACAGCAGATCAGGCAGAATGGTTGGTTAAGGCATCTATTTAAGTGTTACTTTGTTCTGAAGCTCCTAAGCCTAAATTCCAGGTGTTTAGCCAGATACCTTGGAAAAAAAGGCTGGAGAGTCTAGGGACAGTACCCAACAAAATTGAAAATGTAGTTACAGAAACCTCAGCTCCCTGGTATTCCAATTAGCCTGCCATGTTTTTTCCCTGACCATTAAATGCTGATGTATCTAGTGACAGAAAGTGTGGCTTTATAATGGCCTCAGTGAAATGAAGAAATTAATTTTAACTTTATTTAAACATAGCTTAAGTAGACAACCCAAATATTTAAAGTAACTTTTAAAATAGCATTCCAGCTTACATACTTATCTGCTTATTGCTGACAACACACAAACAATTAATTTCTTCCACAAAATTAAAAAAAAGCTTTTGAGCTAAATGATGAATGTTCAGAAGTCAGGATCAAGTGTTTGTGTGTTTGTGCCTAAGTTAAATTGTCAGGATGTTTGGTTCCCTCTTCCTAAACCGGACAATTGTAGCACTTAACGAAGGAGCTACAATGGATTGGAAAAAAATTAAACCTTTAAACACATCCCTGTCTGTACAGGCTGACCAAACTGCCTTTAAAATGTTATCTAATCTGATTGAAAACATTTTGGCAAACAGTGTGCCTGGGCCAGTGCCTATGGCACTGGGATGACTGGAGCTTTTCTCTCCTAATCCAATTATCAATAAAAGCTGGTGTGGCAGTAAGATATGGGGAATAGCTAATGCTGAAGCATTTGGAAAGCTAGTAGCTGTATCCAGGGACAGGTTCTTAGTGGGAGAGGAAGAATGGGGTGCTAAGATGGCTCTAGGGATGTCCCCTTTGTACACACTCCAGAAGCTCCTGTTGCAGGGTGTGTGCATGCACAGTGTCTGCTCATGCTGACATCCAGCCCTCCCTTCCCACTACAGCTGCAGGCAGCCACAGTCCTGAACTCATCCACCAGGGCTCTTCTACACACAGCCCTGCACAAGAGTTATCCTGAAATAGCTGCACTTAAATGTGTGCGTGTGAGTGTATGTACTTACCTTTATATCTTGCAATAAGCATAAACTGTTTCAGCCCAACTTAAACAAAAACAACGCTCTGGAGTAAGAAGTTTTGCATTCTGGGACTTGGGACTAGCCAGTGCCTTTGGAATGCCTGTCATACTCCCATTTCCATCAACCACCACGTCTAAACAAGCCCTTAGAAGATAATTACAAACTTTCATTCGGATGCAACCACTTAAGATACAGATAAGCAGTTAGCTTAAACTTGTTCTATTTTCTTAAGAGGCAAGTGCATTTGGATCCATGTTTAGAACAAATGTTACTCAATACAAGTTGGGTCCCTACATAGATCAGTAGTTAATGGGAGTTAATGGAAGCATCCCACAGTGATTAAGGATGTTAGGTTTTCCTGCCATGCCGAGAGCCAGGAATATTGACCTCTGCAGCTGTTTTAAAAGAGAGCTTCTGCCTAGTTAAGCCATCAGCATGTAAGGCAAGGAGTTATATGTCAACAGTAGGATTGGAGCAGAGAGTGGAATTAAGGTCTCCCAAATATCTCCAAATCTAGCTGGTGTCAGTATTCTTTGTTTTATTGGTGTCTTCAGAGGGTCTTCAGAGGTCTCACCACCAGTTCTGGTCTTGTGGCTCCTCTTAATTCACTATGGTAGCAGCAGTGAGAGCCCTCATGCAGATACAGTTCCAAGGGCCCAGTGTCTCTTCAAGGCCTCTGCTTTCCCAGGGCTTGCCTGAGAACTGCACTGCTTGAAATGCTGAGGGTTGCCAGCTTCTTGTCCAGCAAGTCCTCACTGTGGTGGGAAATAGGCATGAGGCAGATAGGACCAAGGCTTCCATCATAAACTAGAACAATCCAGCAAAAGTATTGATATGTGGATTTCCTCATCTCTTGTATCCACAATCCAAACAACCTGAAAAAAATGCCAGTTCTGTTCTGCTTATAGTGACTCTAAACAAAGATCATTTAAACAATTGTCCTCTGTATTTTATTTACAGAAGTGATCACTTGTTTGGTTCTTTAAAAATTTTGACATTTAAAACTAACATGTGACTCATACATCATCTGTTAGCATGTGCAAGATAAGGCACTCCATTAGTCCCAGGACTAACCTGGGAATTTTGGAGGAATACTAGAGTGATTCTGAAAATCCAGGTCATTCAAGCAGTCATTCAGGGTCTTTTACATCTTTATTTTGTGTAGCAAACTAGAACAAATGAAGCAATTAGAAGATCTGTAATTGTTCTTACTAGATGGGATAACAAACTTAGTAACAACAGGCCTATGAAGAGTTTATAAGCTTTGGGAGTAAGTTTTAAAAAATAATTTTAACTATATTTTAATATGGAATCGTTATTTATAGGCAGAGCACTTCTGAGCCACAGCTGTTCGTAGATGGTGTTTTCTCAAGGAAATAGTTAATTTCTCCTTTGCTTGAAGGGAACAGTAGTAATTTTCACCAAGCCACTGTCCAGATCAGGTTGGGGCAGGGACTGAGACGGGGACAGAGACCAGAAGAGAATTTATCCCCAGGTTCTTCATACCTGGAAAAGATAAGTTTTAGCTGAAATTAGTGGCTACAATAGACTTGGAGGTAAGTCTTCCCAGAGTCTCCAATAAGCAGCTTTTACCTTTTCTCTGTCTTTTCGGTGTTATAAATACTTGCAGTCCCCTGTGGAGGTTCTCCTCTGAAGACCTAGAGCATCTAATAAGAGCAGTCAGGTCAGCCAAGGTAACCCCTTTTTACTGAAGGGACAAAATTGCACATGAAATTGCGCAACCCTTGAGCTTGTGGGACCCAAGTTTCTTGTTTTCTGAAAAAACCCTGCATATTTTAATTTTTTTTCCTTCCCCCGATGCTTGAATGATCAGATGTAGAGATCCTGTCAGTGTTCCTGGGATTCACCTTGGGAAGTCAAGCCTTTGTTACTAAATATTTGGAAACGGACCTAAAATTATACTCTCACTGGGGACTCATAACACAATCTGCTGCCTTGAAAATTCTTACACAAAACAGCTTGTGGGACTGGGATGGCTGGGAAGTGGAGAAACTAATACGGCACTCTGGGCCAGAGGGAGCAAGGCAGAGCAAAAGCTAAAGCCCCACTGGGAAATTCATTAACCGCAGCTCCTACAGCTGCTGTAACTTCCTGCTCTGTCACTGTCTGGAGCTTTTCCTCGAGTCTCACTCCCTGAAGACAATTCCAGTGTCATGGTCAGGATTCTGAGCTTTCTCACCTGCCGAGGTGCTGCATCCTGGCTTCCTCTTCCTGCTGGGGCTGCCAGGTCTGGTCCCAGGGGGAACGGGAACCCAATCGCATGGGCCCCGTGAAAAGTCCCCATCTGTCACATACTTTTCACAAGGGAAAAGGGGAAGTTATTTGCCAACATCTTTGTGCTTTTGCTTCTCTCCCAGCCCACACTGGGAAGTTTCAAGTGCCCTCAACAAAGCAGGAAAGAGAGTTACCACTTGCAGTCTGGTCCATGCATGGAAGTGATTTTTTGGGCCCAGCCTTCTAAGTTAGAGAAGTTGCCCCTCAAGCCTCTGTGCTGCACTGCCCACCTAGACCCCTATGAAAGCATCTTTAGTCCTGGAAAAGTCAAACAAGAGGACATAGGCAAAGAGCACACATCTGCAGGAACCTCCAGTACCCATGGGCAGTCATTTTCTGTCACGTACATTTGACTTCTTCCCAGGCAGGAGGAGCCTGTTGCACATGCATCTATATCAAACAAAGGCACCCCACATGGGAGAATCTCACCTGTTAAAGAGGACCAAGCAATGCATTGGTTGCTGAAACTTGGCAACAAGTCCTTCCCAGCTTCACCAGTATCCTGGTCTCTGAATGGCACGTCGTGCCCAGTTGTGCTATCAGCCATGTGAGGTGGTACCCTTGAAGAATGGTTTCAGATCAAATTAAGTCTTTCCACATAGGAAGTGTGGTTGAACTGCTTTCACCCATCAAGGTTGTTAGGCCAGGCTTCATTTGAAGCCACCCAGGTAGGGTGTCATTAAAATCAGCAGGACTCACGGGAGCTAGAGACTTTCTCTGATGAAGCAGTCATTCCTTGTGTCCCAGCAGCAGGACTACCTGAAAGGACTTACGCTCCATAAATAGCCATCTTCCCATTAAGTGGCCTGGCAGCTGCCTCGACTAGATAAATTGTTGACTTTCCACCTGGTGTCCTGTGAAGGGTTCCTACTGCTGTAGTGTCGTATCGCTTTGCCTCTCTTGTGCCAGTGCTGAATTCCCTGACTTATGGAAACGCAGCCATGAGTGCTAGCTGCAGCTCCCTATCTGAGCAGGAGAGCTGCTGAAGCTCAACTAAGATGCAGAGGAAAGAAAAGCATAAAAGCTTGTAGGAGACTCTCCTCAAACAGAGCTGTGTGGTAGCAGTACTGTGACTTTAAATCACTGTCTACAGTTCCTTTGAGTGTTTCACTGGTTTGTTCCAGCTACAGATTCCAGGCAAAAAATGTTTTTTGTTCTCACAGATTACTTTAAAAAAATTATTTGCATTTTATCTTAACTCCTGGATCATCGGTTTTTTTGTGCAAATCCTTGTTGCATGAGTACCTCTGCCTTCTTCCTTAGACAGTCATGCTGTGCTAGGTCAAACCACAGATTTTCAAACTGATCTAAGTCTTGTAGCTTGACTCACTTGGACACTCCATTTAACTTCTAAATCTGCTTCACATGACAGATCTGTAGATATCTAAGCAGTGAGTGTGCTTGCAAAGAGCAGTGATTATTAGCAAGCACACATGAAAAGCAAACAGGCATTTGAAAACAAAGCTTGAACACAGACACAGAATTTTATAGCTGTCTACGATGCATGAAAAGCAGATCCAGCAAACAAATACCCCCCTAGTTCTTAAATCTGTATTTTGAGCTGACTTTCAACCAGGTGTTTCCACTTTAATTTGATCCCAGGCATTCCTAGAGGTGATGTAAGATACAGATCCACAAGGTAATAATGAAGTCAAGAGTTGAAAAATTATCAAGGCCTAATCTGGCAATTTAGTCCCTTGTAAATCATTGTGGTTAGTTATTGCAGAGCCCTTCTTACCAACCAAGTTCTCCTGAGGGTTTGCATTAACTTCACCACCTGTCTGACTGTCAAAGAGATAAATTTCCTTGAAGGGAATCTTCCACTCCTGACTTTATTTATGTCAGGGGTGGGGGGAAGAGGATAGATTGACTGGGAAACTTCAGCGACAAGGGTCTACATATGCTGAATCAGCGATTGATGCAATTAATTTACTCTGATATTACACATAAGGTCCCAAAATGAAATGCAGAATTAAGAAGTTCATCTGGCCTCTTTGCTGGACAAAGAGCTCCAAAGAAATATAGTCAATTGATGCTTTTTCTTCTTCTTCTTCTCTTTTTTTTTTTTTTTTTTTAACAATAAGATGCAAAAGTCAAAAGATCACATCAGTTACTGTAACCCAATACTTCATGTTTTTTAGAGCACCTGTGCATTCACCATCTCAGTAGCTAATACACAAAAAGTCTATCAATGAATTTGAAAAAGATCTAACAGGAAACGGATAAAAAACCAGGATAATAAAAATAGATCAGTGGGATGGATCCTTCATTTAACTTGCTGGGTTGCAGGAGCATGAGTTAACTTGTAGGCTCTGACATGTTAATGAACTGAGCAGCCTGTGTCTTGAATCAAAGATAAAGAAAAATACTTTCATGAGTCCAAGCTAGAGACTTACACAAAGCATAAGCTTTTTTTTGGACGCTTTTTTTTTCTTCTTCCTTTTTTTTTTCTGTTTTTTTTTTTTTTTTCCTTCTTTCAAGAAAGTGCTTTGAAACAACTGAAACTTGAGTGGACTAGAAGGAAAGAATGAAAAAGATATTTTAGGTTTTAAATCTGTTATTTCCTCACAGAGCAGTTGCTTATGGCTGTACTTTCTAGAGTTTCCTCTCTTTGAAATGGTACATCTTCTAGGCTGGGCTTTGTAGTGAGGGGTTTTGGGTATGGACACACACATGCCACAGCTCTCATCTTTGCCTCCTCTCTGTCAGCACCCCCAGTTTGCAACCAGAACCCATGGCTTATTCTGTGTCAAATCTGCCCACTGGCAAGCAGTTTGCTACTGCTCCCAGCAGTTTTCCGTATATCTCTCTCATAAGTGGCACTGTATTAAACCCAGTCAGTTGCTGCTGCCTCTGCTGAAAGACAAGAAAACAGCTTCCACTGCTTCCTTACCG
This sequence comes from Chamaea fasciata, assembly GCF_029207755.1. Lineage (NCBI taxonomy): Eukaryota > Metazoa > Chordata > Aves > Passeriformes > Sylviidae > Chamaea > Chamaea fasciata. Next base: position 32,479,826 of record NW_027094086.1, on the reverse strand, counting down.
CACCAGTGTTCCCAACCACACAAAGCAACTAGTGTAAAAAAACCTTTTACCTGAATTTAGACAGTGTCACATTTCCTTGGCTCTTTAGGGGTACTTTTTTTCTTATTCTGTACTCTTGGAGACTACTGGCAACAGTGGAAGGGAGGCTGTACCTCCACTGGCATGAGGGTTGAGAACTCCTCGTTCCTCCAGGCTGGTTTACCTGCCAAGGCAGTGGGAACAATCAACAAGCTTCTCTTTATCAACAGAGTTTTTCAGAGATTTATGAGAATATGTAGGGATAGGAGGGGGTGGAAGGACATCCTTTCAACCACAGACAAGATCTGTATTGAGAGATGTAAACTAAGGAACTACTCAATGGAGGTAAACTGGCAGAGCTCTGGAAGATGCCGTGAATAAAGCTGGGAATAAAAATGCATCTGAGGAAACTGGAAAAAGTAAGTAAGATGATATAGAGTTTAGGGAATACTCAGGATATGATTCAGAGGTTTTTGGTTTTTTTTCAGGGTGAGAATCCTACATGTTCTTTATGATCAGCTGTATTGTGGGCAATGCCAGGACTGTGGTCTTCAGCACTCTTAGTCCTGTTCTCCCCAGCAGGAAACGGGGGAGAGGGACAGAACCAGAACTGAAGCCCTAAAACCAGCCCTTTTGAGGGCACTGGAAATATTTGCATGTGGACGAAAGCCTTTCAAGCTCACTAGGAGCATAGTGTCAATTAAGCTGCCATTGAAAGTATACTTTATATCCTTATGCCCACTGGCATTTTTGGAAAAGAATGACAAGTTTTAGGCCCCAAATCCCAACAGTCCACAGCCCAAAAGACCTTGGGCTGTTTAGAAATCATTCGCTGTGTTAAATCCATTGCATTACTTTGATTATATTAATGTTACCCTTTTTTTGACCCAAACTTTAGCCAAATATGTGGAGCTGCAGGTGTTGCATGGGAAACAGAAGACGGAGTCAGCTGTCTCTCTGAGGCAATTCTGTTTACTTACAAAAAAATTCAGAAACTATCCTTTCTCTGGAGGTCTCAAGCTGCAGGTGACAGTCCTTTTGCTCCCTGTTTCACATCGCTGTCAGCCTGTGCTCCATTTGGATACTGCCTCTCCCTAGGCTTTTCTCAGAATCACATGTCTGGACAAATTTAGCAATGCAGGAAAACCACCCAGGCAACATAGGAAGTGGTATGACACTGTAGCCTGTTTTTGGGGAGTCTTTGAAATGCATTTTTTAAACTGTCTTGTCACTGAGTTAAAAATGAAAATATTGAATAAGAGACCAGAATTCAGCTGCTTTCCAGGCAAGTCCCAGAACATTCAGCTGTGGGGCCATGGTCCAGTCCATGCTGCCTCATTTGCTTCTGACTCAGCTTCAGCTAAGGGAGGCTCTGAGGAGCTACATGGTGGGAAAGGTCCTTTTGCAGGCAGGAGTGGCAGAGCTTTGCCTAATGCTTCCTTCTTCAGTCAGAACATTTGAGGTTTGTTTCCTAGATGAAAGACCTACTCTTTGTCAGGGACCCAGTTTTCTTTCTGTTTTTGGCCTAAGGGCCAAATGAACATTCAAAGCAATCTGTGATGGGACATCTTTATGCCCAAGGAAAAAAGTGGGTGGGTGGAAGGGTTTAGAGTTTTGATTTCTTCCTCTTTGCTGAAGTCAGGCCCACCAGACCTGTAAACCTTTTCCTTTGGGTGACTAGAAATCTTCCAATTTCCAAATGTAGAGCAGCTCAGGCAACCAGATGTGCACAACTCCCTGACAAATTGCTAAGTGCAGCAGCAGATAAACAGCCAGGTCTCATAGGTTGTCCTGTGTCCAGGCTGCTCAGCTCAAGCAAATGTGGGTTGGCTTTAATCTCCTGTCTTTAGCCCCTACATCCTTCCTTTGCCTTCATCAGCAAACTGGAAATAGTTTATCCTCTACTGACTTGGGCAGGTGGCAGGTGAAGTGTGTGGGAGACTTGATAGATGGTATATTTGTGTATGTGAAAAAATAATCACCTGATCTACAGCCAATTTCTCTCCACTGTGATGTGCCAGTTTTCTGTGAGAACCATGCTTTGAGAGGAGAGCTGGGAGATTACTCTGACATTTGTGGGCCAGGAGCTTAGGAGACACATGGAGAAACAGGCTAAGAGGGATGAGAGGCTGGGATGTGATGATCACTTTGGATGACTGGCCTTGACTGGCCAAGGTGACAGCGACCCAGGAGGATACAGAGGGCAGAGGGATCTGACAAGGGCAAGTGCCAGCGTGAATGTGCATTGGCCCTAAGTGGAAGCCATCTCCTTGGATATAAGTGTAAGAAAAGTGAACAGAATTGTGCAAGCAATTTATTCTGGTATTTCTTAGCTCTTGAGTCCTTGCATCATTTAATTACAGTATCTTTCACTGTGTTGGTAAGAACATATAAAATATACACATGCTTAAGCTATATTAAAATGAAAAAAAATAACCCAGCACTTCAAAAATAACATTGGTCTTATAGAAAACTAATTAATATTTTCCCAATCCCTCTTTCTAACTGTTATCTTTCTGAAAAATGAGCAAGAAACTCTGTAAAAGATAAAGCTGAAAAAGAAAGAGCTAATGTAATCAGAGTTGCACAAAATTTGGGGTTAAGTCCCACTGGCTATTTTTAAAATATAACCCTGTAGGGAGAAGATTTTGTGTGTTCAAAGGTATGAATTAAGACCATGTGAGACCAAACTCTGAATTTCCTGGCTCATGTCAGCCTAAGCCATTATAAAAATGTGTGTATGGAGGTGTGGGCACTTACAATTCATGCCTTTCGGCTATCTGGGATACGCTTTCGTGTTATTCTTATATGAAATTTAACAAAGAGCTTGGAAGAATAAAGCCTGAAGACGTAAATCTTCAATTATAATTTGAAAACACACAGTTATGAGAAAACAGCCAAATCAGCCAGTAATTTTCCAAATATGTGAGTTTAAGATGATTTACTGGCACTTCGGTGTGCACACACACACACACACACACACACACACACAGAGTTGCTTGCATCCAGCTTTACAAGAAATCTCGGAAAATATCCCAGTCTGCTTTACAGAATTACGGTAAGAAGAATGTGACACCCTTTGCCATTATGTTTGCTGCCAGTGATTCAGGCGGGGGTGGAGGGGGAAGGGGAAAGCTTTTGGCAGAACAGCTCAGGGTCCCCCTACACTTGAACTTTGAATAAGCAGTGACTGTATCTTCAGGAGAACTGTGGGTGTTAGAGCAGGACAGTGAGATAGAGTGAGAGTAAAAATACCTCAGTAGGGGTTTTCCTTCTGCTTTATGGAAAATGATGCAAACCCATTCGTGAGTTCCTTGTAATGGGAGTGAAAAGGGACACAGGATTATTTTTTTTTTGATTAAGGCAGACAGCGGTCATCATTCTTAGTCACAGCTATCTCACAGCGGCTGAGAAGCTCTTCTGTCTTCACCTGGCTTCATTGCTCATCCAGTGTCCTGGGAGACTACTCCCAACCAGATTTGAGAGGGCTGTTTGGATGAGAGGACCTTTAAAAACAAAGTCTACTTCCTTGTGATTAATCCCTTTCTGATTTCTTTCTGGAGCCATCTCCAGCCAAAAGTGTGGCTGATTCTGCATCTACTGATACTGCATCTATCTATCTATCCATCTATCTATCTATCTATCTATCTACCTACCTACCTACCTACCTACCTACCTACCTACCTACCTATCTGATTTACTGATCTGTCTTCGCCCTGGAGGAACAGCTCAGGAAATGTCTGGGAGAGTTGCAGCCTTTCTTATCATCTTCACACATGAAGGACTACCAGAAAGTGAGGGTTAAAGGGCAGCACTGTCCTGGTACAATTTCAGGATCCCAACCTTTGCTGAATCTGTGGAGCTGGGAGACTATACCCAGCCCTCCTGGGGCTTTGCTGGGGCAGAGCTTCCCGCCCATCCCTACAGTGAGGGGCTTCACTGCAGCTGGGCTCCTCAGCAGTGTTTTCCCCCAAACAAGTTCATGAGAGGAGGTGCTGAGCAGCAGAACCCCATCTTGCACTGGCATCATACTTGCCTCCATCTGTGGTTGGATCACTGTGAACACCCTGCTATTGCAGTCCCTTGAGTGCTTGAAATGAGGGTTGAGGAACTCCTGTATCAAAGAAGAAACATTCATGTCTTAAAAATCCAAAAAAAAAAGCTGCTTCACAGACTGCAGCCTGTGAGAAACGAAGGTTGCCTAGTGAAAAAACATAAATTAATTTACCCAGGCACTCCCAGATACACCTTGTTTAGACAATCAGCACCCACTGGGTCTTTCTGTTCCTTCCTGAACTTAACTCAAAATATAAACTTATTTTCCACATAGACTTTGTTAAAGATATGGGCACTTCAGGTGTATCTATCTCATGTGTTATGACTAAAATCCACATTAGATCAGCTCATATAGCCGGCTGAAGTTTTTCCTCTGCCTTTAATGGTTATTAGAGACCCACAGCTAGTATCTAAGAGCTTCCTGGCTGCTTATAATTAAACTGTATCCCTGAAAATATTACTAAATCCTATCAAATTCTTCTCATATTTCCTTCCAAATCAACTCTACCCTTATGAGCTGAGAATTACGTATTATGCCTCATGGCAGGTTTTCAAATAACATACCAGAACTGTGTTTGCCACTTGCTAGCCCTAGTAAATTTGGTATTTACTCTGTCATCAGCTAAAGTGTGTTGGGCTCCTGTTGTGTGACTTTGGGGATTTGCTGGGGTTTCTATAAAACACAGGCCAGCTGCCACAGTGAAGGCAGTTCACTTTAATAAGCTAATAAATACATTTAATGACCCTCATTATGTCTCACAGTGATATCTGGTATTAAAGTGCAAGTGTTAGCCCGAGAAGAATGTAAAATAGAAAGTCCCCTGCTGAAATGATGCAGTCTGTGTGTGTGCATGTGTGTATACGTAACACTCACACATATGCATATAAACCCACTGGAAGGTTCCTAGGGAAGACTGGCATTTATTTTTCATTAATTCTTGAGAGATTTCAGCTGTCTTTGCAGATTGAAAGAAGAAAATAAGCTGTAGGAGAGCAGGGTAGACTGGAGTCATAGGACAGACCTGCCCCAACAGGAAGGTAAGTGGTTGCTTGCTGGCCAGCAGACACACTGCACCCAGGCTGTGCCACTGCTGGGTAGCCAAAATAATTCCCCACAGGGCATCTGGTACTTTCTACTGGATTGGGGGAGGAGGGTCTGAAATCCCCACAACTTTGAACTGCAGTGGTAAAATTGGTCACCAGGCCTGCAGTGGGTGTATGCACCAAAAGGCTCCCCTTGGGGCTGACAGATTGGAAAATAAACCAGTTACCTTCATTTACACACGCTGGAGATAACACAGGCAGTGGAGGCACCGAGTCCCCTCCACCCTGCGGAGCTGCAGGCTTTCTGGGCACTCTCCTAAAAGGATGCCATAGATAATCCCCCAGGCCAACATCCTGGGGTGATCCCCCAACCACCTGTGAGACTGTTCTGCCTTGATGTGAGGGAGGGGGATACACTAAGGAGCACAGAGAAACTGGAGCTCCATGTATCTGCTTGCTTAGTCAAACATGTATTTGCAGCAGAAAAAGCCAAGAAGGAGCCACGACTGTGGAGAAGGGCAAAAGCCTGTTTGTGCCTCTGCATTGTGTGGTGAACACCACGGAGGAGCATCAGTAGGTACCCAAGACAGCTGAAATGAATCTCCTCCATGGCTGGAAGTGGCCAAGTCAAAACAGCACAGCCTCAGGAGGGACACCATTATCTCCAAGAGATGATCCCCTGCTCAGACTGCTATGGACTCAAGCACAGTACCAAGACTGCTGTTGGAAGGGCAGGGAGGTTTGGCACTTTAGGCTAAGTGAAGGCTATAAGGGGTTTTAAAAAATCCACTCCCTAATCAGGTTCATGAATTTGGATGGACAAAATGAAAGGGAGATGCTATATGGGCAAAACATTTGAAATAATTAAATCAAAAAAGAACAATTTTTTTGTTTCAAAACAAATCTTCTGGTAATGTATTCAGCATTGGGTTGATGAATCAAAATATGCCAATCACTAGATCATCTGTACCCAAATGTCAGCATGTGCTCTAGGCATAGACATATCTTTTTTATGTACAGTATAAACTAATGAATTAACAGGCTAGAATGAATTGGAGCGCTACAGAAAGCAGAGGAGAGAGGCTTGAGGTTTTTTCTATTGTCATCAGAAAAGCAAGATTATCTTAGAATTCCAAATATGTCCAATCTTTATTTTTAGTTAATATGTTAATCCGCTTAACAAAATCTCCCTCTCTTTCAATGTCCCTCTGCTTTCCTGCTTGGGAGAGAAAATGATCTTGATTATGAAAGAATCCGCTCAGGCCTTGTTTTTGGTAGTTTTTCCATAAACACAGAAACTTTTCTGTGTCAGTCAGGCAATATGCTCGCATTGTGATTTTCCAAGCCAGGCCACGTTCCTGCACACTGTAAGTGGATGGGAGGGAGCTCTGAGTGTGTGCCCACATGCGCTCTCTGCTCTGGGCCCTTTGCAGAGGGTCCAGAACTGCCATGGTGAGTGTTGTGTTCCTTCTCTTTCCATGCACAGTCAGTGTTTTCACCCCATAGGGGCCCCAGATAACTGTCTAGCCTCAGCCAAGCTCTTTTCTGAGGGCAGTGTGCATCTAATCATGATTACAATTTGCCTGGCTGCTGGGAACATGGGTGCTCACATCAGATACGCCTTGTGGGATTCTCTGATAGTGGCAAGTACAACGAGCCACATTTTTGCTTTGATCAACGGCTCTCATCAGGAACAAAGTGATGAATGATAGCTTTTGGAAAGAGATTTTGTAGCAGGTCAGGAAGATGTAGGACAGGCTGTAAAGCACAGGACCACAGGGTTCCAGGGACAAAGAAAGTGTTTGGACACCAGGCTGCAAGCCGGGAGAGCCAGAGATTAGGCTGGGACCTGCAAAACAAGCTGGTCACCCAGCAGCAGGAAGATTGTTCTCCTCAGAGTTCACTAACACTGTTAGTCACCAAGAAAATATTGGAAAATGTAAACTATGGATGAACTTCTCATGGACTAGAAAGCTAAGCCGACTCCCAGAGCATCCCCTCTGAACGGGAGATGGGAACAAAATACAACTGCTCTGAAGTCAGCAACCCATGTTCAGTGGCACGGCCTGAGCTTCTGTGTCCTCGGGCAAAGTCAGGGGGTTAGAGTTGACTGTTCCTACCCAGCACCGCTGTGTTTCCCTTTGCATCACCACAGAATTGTCTGGCCACGTGTCGTGACTCATCCTAGGAGATTCCATACTCTTTTTCCTAGAAGCCCTGTAGCAAAAGAAGCTGTGAGAAGCACAAGCCATAGAGGATCACAGCCTCAGAAGGCACAGAGGAAGAGACCAATCTTATGACAATGGTTTAAATCTCAGGTTTGTGGGCGGTGAAGTGAGATTTTGTGAGCCTCACGATGGCAGTAGGCTCACCAGCCCTGTTGCTTGCTTCCATGGTGGACTCTTCTGTAGATGGACATGGGTATTACAGCTATTTTCTCGTTTCCAAAACGCGTGTGTATGCCCTGGCAGCAATGCTGGTACCCAGGCTGCGCTTTGGCAGGGTGCCGGGTGACACGGCAGGACACAAACCTTGTAAACAAGGGCAGCCGGGGAGCCACACACCCCCCGGTAGATTTTTCCTGTCACGTGTTACCAGGTAATACTCCGAAGTCTTTCAGGCTGCACAACAGCACTGTCAGTTCCCAACTGCTTTAGGGAGTTCTACACCACGAATCGGGAGAGTCTTGGGGACTTGTACAGCCCCAGGGGCCACGTGCAGCAAAATGATAAAAGCCGGCCATGCCTGTGGGACGTGACAGGATCGATGCGGGGCATTTCCTTCGCGCACCACAAGAGGTTCACTTGCATTTTCCTGCAGGGAAATGTGCTCCCAGGGAGTGTCTGGGGGAATGCAGCTTGCCTCCAAAGGAGATGGCTGCATTTAAGGAGATCTGGGTGACGCTGCACTCCACAAGGGCACGTCACCCCCCGTGCATCCTGAGGAGAAGCAGTCATGCGCTGGTGAACCCACCTGGGCTGGGGGCGCCTGCATGTGCCTTTTGGTAGGAGACTCAGGAGCAGGCTTTGTATTCCACAGAAACCTGGAGAGCTTTCTGCTATTCTGTGAGTTCATGGGAAAGTGTCATATCTCCTTTTTTTTTGTTGTTTTTAATAAACTTCCTTGTTTCAGATTGTGATGATGTCAGTCCAGAAGTTTGAATCTCTGCCTGGCTCCTGCAGTCCCCATTAGCTTTGCTTTGGCAAAAGCTGTACATTTGCTTTAACAAAAATGGACAACTCTTGCTGTAGCACTTCCTAGTGTTTTGGAACCAAAAGGTGATTTTACAAGCACTTTGCAGGACAGAAGTCCTGCACCTGCCCAGGGAGCTAGAGGGGAGCTGGGCAGGCAGCTGGCTGGGCAGGCAGGCAGAACCAGAAGCAAAAATGGTGCATTTCCATTTAGCATTTCAGTATTTTCAACAGAAAATAAGTTTCCACATACTGTGCTTTCATCAGAAAGAGAAAAACATTTATCTAGAAAACCTTTAACTATCTGTGGTGGCAGGGATGGTGCCACTATCCAGGTCATAGGAAAGTCACAGGGAATCTTTCCCTTGTCCTGAATCGGCTCTGAAAGAAGCTCCTGTAGATCATCAGGAGGAGGCCTTGCAGCTCCACTGACAGTCCATAAATTGCCTCTTCTGGGTGTACTACATGTTGCACCATTGGTAGTGGTTTGGCCTGAACCTTTAAAATTATGTGTCTGGTATTTCTGTTGACTAAGAACAGAAGAAGAAAAGAGCTTTTCATTTCCTCTGCTCACAATGCCTTCCCCAATTTTTATTCATCTTGATAACCTCAGCCGTTCTCTGCTCCTAGTTTAAAAGAGCTGGGCGAGTCTGGTTGAAAGCACACTTTTTCCATGCAAACAATGAGCTCCATCACATCATTGTGGTGACAAGAATATTCAGACTGGGGGTACTTCAAGAGCTGGGAGCCCAGTCTTTTAATTCAAAAGAAAGAGAGTTATTTATTTGTATTCCTTTAAAAATGCCTGCTGAGGTGACATAGGCACAAAGCAGACTCAGCCTATACAACCCTGAATGACAAGCCCCCATGTGGGATAGATGGTGAAAACTTCCTGCACAGTGAAACCCAGATTATTTCACAGAAGCACCTCCAGAAAGAAAATTGAATGTTGTGCCAGACAGGAAAATCAAGGTATGTGATTTATCGGTGTCTGGCCTGCTTCTCCAGTGCTCTTACCCCACCTTTATTCTTCCTTATATGCTGTCTGTCTTAGACTTGTAAGCTCAAGGTGTTGAGGGAGGAGAAGGCTGGCTGAACTTTCATTTCCTGCAAGGGTTTCCTGTATGATGTAAGAATGAGAGTGGGAGCAGCAAACAGCTCCTCAAGCATTAACTGTGTCAGGATGTTTGAGATTGTGTGAGGCAAACGTTACTCAGAGACTCGAAGCAAAGTTTTTCTCCATCGGTAAGTTTAATCATTAGGGGATTATTTTTTGAAAATTTTTCCTTCTCCTCAGCTCTCATTGGAATTTGAAGGTTAAGAAGGGGCCCAACAAGCTGAAAGGAAATGTCCCCTCTCTTCAAGTTTATTATTGAAAGTGGCCAGATGTCATTTGTTTGTGACTAGAAAAGGGAAGTTATATTACAGAATGTGACACTTCAAACCCCATGGTAAAAACAAAAGCAAAAATGGGAAAGCATTCAGCTGCTCTCATTTACATTTGTGATCCACAGCCTGGGGCCCTTTGACATTGAGATAAGAACTGAATTTTATCACTCTTATGTGCACTGTGAGTGTTGTCTGTCTTGTATGCTTGACTCGGAGTATATGAGATGAATCCAGAGTCATCTGGACTGGTGGGTGGTACTCCAGTGGAGGACATGGACTACATGAACTGGCTTCAAGTAATACAGCGTTAAGGTTTTTCCTATCTCTGTCCCAGATGGAATACCCTCTTGTATTTGGACTCAGACCTGTGAGTTGTTGCCTTGTGTGGGATACGAGTTCTGCTAAGAAAAGCATTGTAAAGTTCTTCAGCAATGAACTAATTATTCTGGCACTTAATTCTAAGCAATAATGAGAGTGGAGGAGGTAGAAACACCCTAGCTTGTAGCTATCCTACTAACTTTGATGAAGAGGCACCAGACAAAACATTTGTTACCATCCATTCCTGGATGCATATGAGCATTATAGATCTTCTGCCACTGTCAAAGAATTAGATGGTTTATACTACCCTGTAGCACTTACACCAGCAAGGCTTCAACATGCCCACTTGAAATAACTTAGGCTGCTTTTGTTTTTCAAGGAACATGAAAGAGATAAACTCACTAGTGAATTCATGGGTTACAGCAGAAATTATACAGACGGCATGAAATAAGATTCAGCTTCCCTACACCCAACCAGTTGTTGTGAACTTCTCCAGTGAAAGAATAGCCTGGAACAAAGGACACATTCACACTACAAGTAGGATTCACCCTACCTTCTCTGTAAGTCTGCACAACAGCCAAACAATTTCTATGCCATGAATAGCCAAAGAAAATGAACAAGAGGTGAGACCAGGAATTCCTGTCCCATAGGTTTCCAAGCATGAGCAGAATGTTCCAGCCATATCACCAAGTGCTGAACATGCCCTGAAAACCAAATAATAATTTCTGTGCTATCACTCAGATTGTCTGCAAAGTGCTCACCAGGAGGATTTCTTTTACCAGCAGGGAATTACTACCCTTGAGCAATTACATCTTGCACCTAGGAGATATTCAGCTGGAAAGCAGTTAAAAAGGGCTCAAGTTTTTTGAACAATATAATGGAAAAAATAAAACAATACTACCAAGAAATGTTCCCAGGCACCAAAATGTGTTTATGTTGCTCAATTGTTGCTGAGGTTCCTGGCATATTTCTGGCTAATGCTGAGTAACATTCTGCCAAAATTTTCCCTGCCTGTGTCAGAAGATGGCACAAGCCATGGGTTAGATCCATAGGTAGAATGAATCTGCCTGTCCCATACTTTGGTGGGCAAGAAAGCTTAGGAGAATGAATATACCTAGAACATGCCTCTAGGTCTCAGGGTTGGCAGAGTTTGAGATACTAGCATAGATACAGCTACTGGGACAGAAAAAGGGAAAATGTTTTTGCTCATCCACTCCTACTTCATCAGTCATACCACCAGCATGCTTTGGAAGACTACAGGAGACATACCAGGAAACTGCTGGAGACAAACTTCACACTTTTCTGGAGGGAAAAACAACAAGTAAAGAGGTCAAAGAACATGCCCAAGTACTCAACAGAGAAAGAAGCTTGTCTTGCATGGGCAAATTCTACTCTGAGGCTGAGGGTCCTCAGGTGTGATTTTCCGAGTGCCATCATAGAGAAGCTGCTAGCTGTGTCCCAGGCCATGTGGAGGCAGAAACATTCAGCTTGTATTTGTGTATCACCTGAAAATGTTTGGGGTTTGATTAATATTTGTGACACCTGTGACACAGCATAATACCATTCCTGCTGCAATTTAATTCTCTGTAAAGAAAACTACCCGGAAGAAGAAGAAAGGAGGGCTTAGAAAGCCACCTAATGGCTACCTTTCTGGTCATATTGTTATCAAGAAACCTTGTCAGGGTCTTATGAGGATTTCTGTAAAATCATCCTGGGTGACAAGATGAGAAAGGGTTGATAAGCCATTGGCAAAGGGATATGCATCAGCATTTGCAAACTGAATAATGGCGTGTCCTTTCAGAAAGAATCAATCAGTGGTTCTCAATGACATCTGCAAAGCAGAGGTGAAGGAGCTGGGTGCTTGTCTCAGTATCAGGTGAAAACGCTGCCTAGGCTAAAGGAATGAGACACACTCCTTACCATATCCATGTACAATTTTCCAGACACTGCAGTGGGGATGAACAGTCACTCATGGAGCTGCACAAACTGATTACCTGTGTAATCATTACTTACCTACTCACAGAAATCAGAGCTTTATGGACAGTCAATATGGATGTCAACTACACTGTTTTTCATTAGACTTAAAGCGGGGTGGAACCATGCAAAACCTCTGGAACAACACACCACCTGTTAGTTACACTGAGGACTGTTACAGCCTCTGTGAGATACAACTATTGGCTCTGTCTCATGTGTGTCAGCATTATCCAACCCAGCTGGTTGAAATATTCTGGATTGCTTCACAGATCTGGTACAGATAGCCTGTCTCTGAGTCAGTGAACTGCCAGGTCACAGTGAAAACATGCTTTTCCTCTGTGCTGTCTTTCTTCACTAGTAATAGCCTAATTTCCTTGGAATTTGACGTATACAGATTATGAGTGATTTTGTGCATTTTAATCTGATCAGTGGCTCACAGTAACTGATCATTCATCAAAAGTGAAGAAATGAAGGTATTTCTAAAGGGAAGTAAGATTCTGAAGTCTCCCCTTTAGGCTGCACAAGGTATAGGAACTAAACTTTTGCCTTAAATGTGCAATCACAAAACAAACATGAGTGGTGACCCTGACAGAAATCAGGGCAGACTTGATTTTGTCTGAGCATTGAAAGAGTTTGTGGGTTTTTTCCCATTTGCCATGCAGCCTAAGGTCAGACTGTGCCAGCTGCAGATAATGCAGAACTCTACTATAAGTGAGGGGTAAGGTCTCAATAAGTTCATTTGGCTTATTTTTCTATAATAGCAGTACCAAACGAGTGGCTGACACAGGACTCCACAGGGGAGTGGAGTAGCAGGCATCCTACAGGACCAGGTCCAGGTGCAGTCCAGAGTTCAATGCCCCTTCCAAGCATTATTTGTGCCTAGATGGAGCAAATCTTTGATATGGTGTGTGGAGAAGTCATCAGTCTTGGGTGGCCAGGACAAAGCTGAAACATAAATGAAGTGAGTGAGAAGAAGCCATTTCAATTGAAAAGAGGATCTCAGAGATTTGTGTTCCTGGCATATTCCTAAACTCGGCAGGGCTTTCCAGCACAAATTAACAATGGACCAATTTATATGTTCTCAGTGGATTTGGGCTCACAGACCAAGCTCAGCCAGAGGATTCCAAGAACATTCCTTGCGGAGCAGTATTTGCCCTGGAACTGGAGGCTGTCTGTCCAGAAATACACCAGATGAAGAAGCAGCTGCTAGAAAGGAGGCAGAAAGCTGGCTTCCATGAACCCTGTACATACTGCTCTGTGCTAATATCCATGAGGAAAGGGGGATTCTGATCTGGCTCATGGATTTAGTAAACAGTAAGGACACATAATGAGCTTATGCTGCAAAGTAAGGAAGACTGACATAATATGGGTGAAATGTCAATCGTGGGGAAAAACACACAGGAAAAACATGCAGCCTATGAGTACTAGGCTGGACATGGAAGAAGCATCATCATTGGTGTCTTCTATCACACTATGTGAAAATGGAAATGAGGACCAAATCTACCAGTGAAGAGCATTTGAGATTGAATCACAGAAGAGAGGAAAGACATATGTCTGTGCTGATCCAGGTCAAACATAAGCAATGGTAAGATTACAGAACAGAAGGTCCAAACCTGGAGCAGCCTGTAGCTCATCTAACAGAACGAGTGATGAGGGAGTGTGGGCTCATCCACGCAACAGTTTTGAAAATGGGACAAAGTGGCATCGTAGTGCAGTCAGTGCTTGGCTATTTGTGTAACAGGGCTGTGGGAGAGGAGCAGCACAAAGTGGATTCAGAAGGACTCCTGCAGTGATGCTTTGGTGGGTGTCCAGAGCCAGCCCATCTCCTTTGCTGGTACAATTGTGTCATTTGGGCCAGGACCCACTTGAGCCTCTGTGTAGGGGTCTCCATGCTGTCATCTTTTTCAGCCTGGGAACACTTGGCCTAGCCCAGAAGGCAGCCAGCTCAGACTCAGCAGGATGTATCTGTTAAGGTTCCTTACTACCCAAAACCAGCTAAACCATTTTCCAGACCTGGCTGACTGTGACGTCCATGGTGTCCTCCTGCTGTCACTAATTTGCAATTGTCCATCAAAGATGGAGAAGACCCAAGTGAAGTGGTTCTTAATGCAGCTCGATGATTATGAGTAATGGCAACTGAATAAATGTTTATGTCCCAAAACGTGATTGCACAAGAATTAAGGTGATTATTGCTTGGAGACCTCTACATGCCAGTTGTAAAGTCAGTAAAGTATTTAGAGCAGGTCTCACACATGCTTAATTTCTTAAACAGCACACAGCTATTAAGTTCAAGATACTGAAGCATTAGCCCTGAATGCACATATACCTGAGGAAGTTGTGGTGCAGCTGTGAAAAGGGTGTATTCTCATGAAGTTAAATGCGTGTCATGTAGCTGCCAATCACAGCTGAGCCAGACAAGTCCTGACTGCTGAAAGTGGCAATTCAGGCTTGTCATGTCCCCTTTCCTAAAGCATAATGCACACTGCTTCACTGCGTGGTTAAATTAGTCTTGAAGACCTCCATTACCTCTAGGTTTCAGAGATAGGTTTCTAGACCTCTATTAGGCCTTATTCTCTTTAGTACATTTACAGCACATCAAACTATTATATTAAACATTTTCAGTTTATCAGTTCATGGGAAACTGCTTCTAGTATTTGAACTTGTCATTGTCTAAATGTAAAATCACTTAGAGACAGTGATGGCCAGGAAGAAATTATTGTTTCACCATGGTCAGAGCATGAAAAGGTACAAGATGGGTTTGCTTAGATAATTTCTGAATAAACATTCAGATAAGACAAGGCTGGGGAAACATGAGCTATGATGATCAATTACATGTGCAATTTGTAGTGCAAAATGTGTTGCTTCTTTGACTTAAAAAGCTGGGTGCAGTCTTGAGAAACAGCAGAATTCAGTTTGTTCATGCTGAATGAGTTGGGGCTCCAACTTCCCTGAAGTATTTTGGAAATTCCTACCCTTTCTTTTCATGATCTTCAATGCAGCATGTCTGTGGACTTGAAACACTTCCTAACACAGCCTTTCTTGCCTGTAGCTTAGCTGAAGGGATTTGACCATGCTGCTGAGAATGTGCTACCCAGGCTGGTTCAAAAAGCCAAGACACTGCTAAATTCTGACACTGTCAAACAACACGTTGAATTTTCTTCAGTGGTCTTGAATCTCTGAGATTACATCTTTAACACATCAATAACTTAGCCTCTGGTTAGCAAGGATTGCTGAAGCATGACTAATCAGCAGATGAAAGTGTCTTTGTGGGGATTAGCTTTAATGAAAAGAAAAGGGATAGTTATTTTGGTAGTTTGAAATCTTCCATAAATCAAAGCGAATACTGACAAAGCAGGTTCATATGGTAAGAATGAAGCTATTGTGAATAAAATTAAGGGAACAGCTACTTTTATATAAATCACAGGCCAGGACAGCATTTGTAAGAGAGTTCATGGGAACAAGATCATTTAACTTCTTCAGGTGTAAATAAGTGATATTTAGCTAATGTTAAAACATCCCTAAAGAAAAACAGATGGATGAAGGTCCTTAGTAGGGAGTTTCTTTTTTGGTTTTAATTTTCTTTTATTTGCATGCAAATAATACCCTGCTACTTTATCTTGACCACTTCATTCTGTGCAGGGACAAACATCCAACATATAACTCGGTATTTACCACTCCCAGAGAGGAAGACATAGCAAGAGAAATTTTAGACTTGATCCCTGATAGCAGTTGTTTCTGGCTGGTGTGAATTAGAAAGTTTCTTCATCTTCTATGATGTGGCTTGGAGGAGCTCACAGGCACCATGGGGATAGTGGCAAATAGAAAGAAATGCAAACTCCACACCTTCTGGGGAGTATTCATGTTCAGCTCCTGAACTTTAGACCTCCTATATAGTCCTGTGTGGTTAATGTGCTGTATAAATAATCACCTCTTGAGCTCCTCCAGGCAGTGATTCAGAGCACCCACGCTGAAAGCTTAACCCTCTCCAATGACTGTATGGGAAGGCTGGAGTTAGACTGTATGTGTTGAGGCACCTTGCAGCTCCCTTCCCTTTATGTTCTTCTCTTGGTTAATGCCGTGCCTTCTCCATTGCTTTATTGCAACTTTTACATCTATCACAGATAAATTATTGCAGATGTGCGACTGAACCCCAAACTCATGATGTTCCTATGCGTCTCTGCCTCGTCTGCCTCTGAGCTAACAGAACATCCCTTCAGCTAGCCTGAGGCAAATGGAAAAAACCCTCAGATCCAGGTTCCCTTCCTTTCACCTGTGCTTTTGTACTGCTATCATATGCACTGTTTGAAAAAAAAAAGCTAATAAAACACTTGGTCTGCATGCTGCAGACACTGATATAAATGGTTCACTGGAAATCACAAATGCTTGCTCATCTCTCTATAGAAATGTGGCATTAAAGGTAGGGCTCTGCATAGAAATATTGGCTTAAAGTACTGCTCAGTTAAAGTTTTGGAGAGCTTCCCATCCTGTGGAAGCTTTCAGTTTGGGTGTTTTTTGTTGTTTTTTTTTTCTTTTATGCTTTTTCCTGTGCTCTTACAGTACAAGCTTTTGTGAGACTCCTGACTGAGTGACAGAGCTCTACTGAAGAATTTGTGTACCAGGGCCTTACTCTAAGCTATTTAGAGCTCAGCTTGTTTTCATACTTTTAGACAATTTCCACATAGCTGAGGCTAATGATTATATATTTAATATGCATCTCTTTTCTAACCAGTGCCAATTTTTTCTTTCTTGCAATACAAACATGTCCTGTATTCAGAGTCAGTGGAAATGTGTGTGTGTGTCTGGGTTCTAAAATCATAGTTTGGTTATTTCAAGTTTTCTAGGAAAGTTAAAGCAAATGACTGTGTGGTTACATAGTGACAAGAGTAGAACTAAAAAACAATTTTCATGGCAGAGTTTACCATTACTGCCTGGTATAATTACTCTTCTATTAAGTAGTTTTTAGGGTCATGGGGAAAAAAATAAAAACCCCAGACCAACAAAAACTCTGTAATTCATGATGTTTACATGATTCATAATTTATAATGGGAAGGAAAAGGAACGTTATGTGAAAAAATGCTATGCACATTTTTGCACAACATTCTACTGGTATATGAATCATGCTTGTCTTGGTTAACTCAAGGGAAATAATCCCAGTAATGTATGTAAGGCAGTCATGCCCACATGTCTGGGGTTTTTTATATCCAGATTTCAGTGGAAAGAGAGATACTTTTTAAACAGATGGCAAACAAGCCCCTTTCCCCCCAACTACTTAGCAAATTTAATAACATAGCTAATTATAGGACTGTGTATGTTAATCCATTCATGTGCTTGCTCCATATATTTAATGTCACAAGTCAAAGAGATCTATGGAATTGCTGGGCAATGGCAGCTAAATTACATCCAGACCATATTCCCTCCTTAGGCATACTTTTGAGACTGAATCTCTTGGGATTTCTGTTGGCAATTCAGTACAAAAGCTAATATAAAATGCTGTAGCTGCAGTCTGGAAGTGATATTAGGAGAAGCAGAAATGCACTCAGAGGCTTTATTTGCCTGGTCTAAGGTGATGTCCCGTGTCACATTTATTCTCAAGGGTCAGAAGGAGGAAGGTGAGGACAATTGTTCCTGATGAATTTCCCCCTTGGCTGCTGACTGTGTCTTGGGGCTGAGATGCTCCCAGGGCTGGTAGCAGGAGCACCAGGGCCATCTGATGAGTTTGAAGGGCCATTCCGTTCGTCACTCAGAGCTACTGCATTTTCTTTAATCTATCTGGACCCTCTACTCCACTATGGAGGACCTGGTCACCACTAATGGAATAATAGACCATACCACCATCAATTCCAGCACATCAAGCACCTACTGAGACCTGCCTGGTGAGGGGCAGCAGGTACCAGGAACCACCTCTGGGTCTGTGGAGCATCAGCCCTATCTTTGACTGCAAGCTGGAAAGAGCTGCTTGCTGGTGCATCTTGTGCTATGCTTCAAGTGTTACAGCTAAAGCATGTGTGACGCCACTGGTGCTTTGAAAACATGCCTTTGTGGGGGGAGAGGCTGAGTACCTCTGAGGACAATGGCTCACTTGGCTGTGACAGACAGCCTGGAGTACCTTGTATCAATAAAAGCCTGATCTCAAGTGTCAGATGCTCTGAGTAAATATATATGGTGTTCTTACATCAAAAGCTGTCTGTACAGTAAGGAAAATGAGCTCAGAGCCAGATCATCTCCTGGCTAGTTTTGTATTTGTCGTATGTAAAAGATTTTTCAGTCAGGAAGATCTGGCTTCTATATCACCAGTTCTTTTTATGTAGAATTCAAAGCACATTACTAAGAAAGTATAAAAATTTAGGTTAAAAAATGTGAAATTTGTAAGAAAAAACAGTAATACTGTCTGGAACAGGTTAAATACCAAAAAGGGCAGACAAAATTAAGAGTATCTGAGTTCCATAATCTATGGATCTGCCTACACGTATCTGTTTGCTTCAAGTGCCCTTTGTGATCTGTCAGAATTATTTAAAAACTTTAAAAAATGTATGGAAATGAATTTAGTCACGTATCACAGACTAACTCAGGAAAGAGAAGAGTCTCACAAATCACAGAGGGATTAAGGTGGGGGGGTGGGGATTCAGAAGAGTGAGGGTTGGTGACGTCTATTTCTGTGCAAGTGCCATCCTCACCCTCCAAGTGTAGGGGCGAGGTGTCTCTCAGTTCATTTAACCATTGTGACACCCATTTGGTTACCACAAAATGCCGAAAATTCAAAATATTCATGCTGCAGAAAGTGACTGAAAGCTAATCTCCTGTTTGAATTTCCCTATTTATTCCCATTATTTTGTTAGTTTCATAATATTTTTTTTTCTCCTGGATTTTAACTCTTGGAGCTGTCAGAAAAGCAAATCTGCAGTGAATTGACAGGTTCCTACAGTACTCCTCAGTAATGCAGGGCTTTTCCCCAGCCACTTGGTCTGTCCCTAAAACTCTTGGTGGAGTGAAGGTGCTGATGTTCACCTTGTTTCTGCTGCAGGCCTGTGCCTGAAGAGCAACAATCTCATACCTCTGTGCAATAGTCTTCACCTGAAAAAGCCTTCCAGGAAAAATTTCCAGTGAGAGCAGCCCAGCAACTCAGCCTTCTCTGCTACTGCTGGTTTTCTCTGGAGCCACATCCCAGCCTGTGCTTTCATTTGGAAGGCAGCATCCCTTCAATATTTATCCAAAGTGTCTTGAAATCCTAGAACAACCCCTCCTCTGACCACCAAAGCCTATATTCTTCCCGAAGTCTGTAGGTTCCTTTTTTAAACAGAGCATGCCCTGTCTGCCTGTCTCACTGGGCAGAGGGCCTACTGCCTGTCATCCTTGATGTCTCTCTTACTACTTGTTTCAGCTGGTTGTTTTCTCGGTATTTAAAGGCTTTGTTGTGTTCCACACTTTCAATTAAGGAGGAAAAATGCTCTCTGTGTTGTAAGAGTGAAACTGGCAGTTGTATACTTTGGTTTGTAGCATAAACAGTTGCACAAGAATTCATTGGCAACCTTCCCTTCACTAAGGAGGCTATCAGCTAAATGTCACAGATGTGCCTGGGACTTGCCAAGAACTGGAAATGTACTGGGAAACTTCTGAAAATGCCCTCAATTCGAGAAAAAAAAAAAGCTCTCACGGATGTAGTGGACACAAGTAGCTGCATCAGAGGATGGAGACTCTGAGTATATGGTCAGCATCTCTTCCTGTGCATCCCTCCTTACCTCTGGAGTCCTCTTCCTCATGTAACAGGCTCTGTCTCTCCCTCTGCTCGAAGCCAGTCCTCTTCCTCAGCAGCTCATTTCTTCCGTGTGGCCTATAAAGCTGAGCTTTTCCTTCTCAGCAACAGGATCACAAATAACATACAGCATTAAAAATGCCCCGGCCCCTTGACACCTTCGTTATAACTAAAGGAACAGCATGATCTTGTTCCTGGAATGCTTGCCCTCCCTTCCCTCATCACCCATCATCACTTCATGCTTTAACTACAGCCTAATCCTACAAACACTTCCTATCCAGCAGAGCACTTACCAGCCCCTAAGTAGCCCACTGACATCGGTGGATTATTCCAGGTAGTACGTCCTAGGAAAGCTAAAGAAGTGTTTGTACCACTGGGCCATTTGGTTTGCAGGCTCTTGGGGGATATTTCCTTTTGTCCATAAAGAGGCCTACACACGCATGGCGCTGTATAAATAATTAATAATAACAGAACTCACATTGAACTAGCACATATGGGAATTTGTACCCCCAGCTTTCCTGGCCGCTAGAAGGAAAATCACAGAATTATGGAGCTTACAGAAAGCCTCCTGATAGCATAGCTGGGTTTGTGGTGTTCCCCTCACTTTGAGAAAGTGTGATCTCTTCCTCTGCACCGGAGGAAACATTGAAGGACCTTCACCTGGCAAGAAATGCGCAGGAAACATATTTTAAGTTAATCCAAAATCTGATTAATATCTCCCAAAGGTAAATTAAAGCTCTTATCACCCTGTCTAACCTCTAATTGCACAACACAGGAGGTCTGGGTTTTATCAAACTATTGACTCTTTTTGTTTTAAGATTTCTTTGGCTTTCGGCAATGTTGCACAAACGATTCCTTGGTGAAGGCCTTAAGCAATAAAATAAACTGCTAATTTTATTTCCAATGGGCTCACCCTTTTTGTTTTCAAATTTTATTGAACTATTTTCTCTCTGAAATATGATGGAATGAATTTGAATAGATCCAAATTATCAAACAAAAATAAAAAGATTAAACCAGGAAAAGAAAATATAGGAGTAAAAACAGAGATGAAAGGTCACAGAAGTTTGAAGCTCTATGTCATGTTACAGCTTCTGGATTTAAGAGAAAAACAAAATACTCCCTTTATTAATATGATTAGGAAGGAAAAAAATCATGAAGTTCTTTGTTGGAACATAGTCTCCTCCTGACTGAATCCATGAAAATGAGCCTTTCTGTAAAGGCTCTATGTCACAGTGATACATTTCTCAGGCTTACATCATTTGTTGCTCAGAGAGAAGTTTATCACTCAAGTGCAGTAGTCATGAAGGAAGGTAATTTCCTCCTCAGTAAGAAGATATTTCCTTATGGGGAGGGTGATATACCTACGTCACATTCATCTGCTCTGCTTTTCATGTGCTTTTGCAAACCAGACTGAACTGTAAAGTTCACTCTGGTAAAGAACTGCACAGGGTAAGATCACTATGAATTTTTGTTGCATTGACAATGTCTTTTAATAGCAGGTAGAATATAACTTTCCACCTTCAAAGAATGCTTTAGCCACCAAAACATGGAAGTCACTGGGCTACGTTTCATCTTCATGGGAAAGATTCCATCTCTTTTCAGAACAATTTAATATTCAGTGGTTCAGAAAGTACAGAAGATCACGAGTGACTGCCTTGCCATCAGCTGATATCAATTGCACTATTTTAAGGAAATAACTTGGAATGCTAGACTTTTTCTATTCTAGTCGGCAAGTACTCTAAGCACCAGCTAATGGAATCATATTCCTTTCTCACTAATTTAGTATATGTTCAATAGATCTGTTCAAAGTGAAGAGGGTGAGCTGGAGAGGTGTATGATGACCTGTTTCAACAGAGACTACAGCCTGGTGCACCAGGGCATTCTCTGAAACAAGATGCAGAGGGAGAAGTGAGTCTCCAGTGTTAGCTACTGAGTAAAAATCAGATTTTTGTTGCCAAGAGTTCCTCCTTCACCATTATGTTGTATCTTGCTTGTTTTACTTGTATCTTGTGTGTTTTACTTGTATCTTGTATGTTTTACTGCTGTATCAAAGCAGTAAAAGTCCCTGAACATCTACAGGATAGGGTATCCTCTCCTTGGGAGGAAGGGAGCACCAGAGTCCTAAAGTGACTGGAGGAGGAAATAGTTCATGTGACTAAGGTCAACATGCTTCTGAACATGCCCAGAAATGGAGATTTACATGGGCAGTCCTCTGCTTTGAGAAGCTGTCTGTCTATGCACTTCAAGATTTTTTGTGCTAGATCTGAGATGCACAGAGATTTTTCTATACTTAGTTTGTCACCAAGTTGAGTGACTTAGTTTGGCACTTAAACATTTGTGTGTTTAGATTGTAGGTGCTTCTGTTTTCAGTTTAGCAGATGGATCACTTGTGTATATATGTTCACATGTACAAAGACACATGCACAAATGTGTGTAGTTTGAATCCATTCACACACAGAGAAACACACAAGTGCATAGATAATATTTAAGTAAAGTGTTCATATATAATCATTATATATATATATATATATATATATATATATATATATATATTTACTAATAAGAAAAGTTTAGGTCCATTTTTAAAAGCCAGTACTGGTCCTTTTTTACAGATTTTGTAAAACTGCCATTTTGCCTTAATTATTCACCTGAAAAAAAAGTATGAGGGACTTCGGTTTGAAGAAAGAAGAGTTTTTTGGTTAAACAACATTTAGAGGAAAATAGAAAAAAAAAGAATCCTGAAAGCTATTAAGTCTCTGATTTCTCACAAACTCATATTCACAAAAATGTTTTCACAATATTTATGAAATATGTGTGGAAACTTTTTCTTCAGCTGTTGAGCAAACACAGGAGTTAGAAGTACAACTGATGCTAAGGGAAGGGACAGAAATCCTTAAGGCACAGAAGTCTTGCACTTACCCTTTGGGTGCCTGCAAAATCTGCTGCAAAATTTTGTACATAATGTTGTGAAGGCCTTGACAGAGTCCTTCCTCCTTAACAAGCAGCTTACTTTTGTAAGTATTCACAACAGGCTGGTAGATCTGCTGGTATTTCAAAACCAGTTTTCAAATGACTCCAGAGGTGATATTCAAGATAATTGCGACCAGTTAGGATCACATTTTCAGGAGACATCAGAAAAATCTCATCCTTTTTGGTGTATTTTAACTAAGTCAGTGCTATTAACATTCTGGTCCTGGGTTGTTTTGTCTATGAGTTAGAAGAAACATTGAAATAGTAGCAACATATTTCTCAGAGCTATGTTGATCACATGCAACAAGTATTTCACAATAATAAGAGTAGTTATGTTGAAGTGAGTTGCATGAATTGACTGCCCAGCCTTGGGCTGAGTGACTTTTCTTTTGCAAGGAACTATTACATTTCAATGCTCATTTAATTGTTTACTCCCACCAAGCATGTATTATACATGGGAGCTATAGTCTTTGCTTGCCAGATATTTAACTACAGTATTTCTAGTGCATCTTGTAAACAGTTGCCAATTTTACAGATTATCTATCGGTGGGGTTGAACTTTCATTCACCAATAACCCCAGCAATATGACAGCTGGTGCTTTGGTCAATAGGGCTGTGTGTAAGTGCTGTTTGAAGTGTCCTTACTGTGCTGCACTGGATGGGAACTTCTTCCTTGACAAGAAAAAAGTTCTGCACCTTTTTTACTTTATATTTTTGTCTCCGTATAGGAGGAGGTCAAGTTTGGTTTGCCATAAATTATCATTTTATAAAAATAGAAGGCAAGAAAGTCCAGTTGAAGTAGTTGGGTTACCACAGACAGATGTCACATTTTGATTTTTTTTTTCCTATCCTATTTAATCATGTCTTCTTTGTTTTGAACCACATGTGAAGACTGCCTATCTTTAAACCTAAATAAATTTTAAAAATTCTAATCTATTTCCAGCCAGTTCAAATACAGTTAATTTGGGGTGGGGTGGGGGGTGGAAACAGGCCATTTTAAAATAGGGAATTAGATAACATTGACTTTACTATTATTGTCCTTAAATATTTTTAACAGTTACCAGTGGTTTAGAAAAAAGGAAATCTATGCTGCACATATAATCACAAACAAAAGTACATAAACAGGTTTAAATTATCTGTTTTAATGCACAAATATATATTTAATATATTGTAGAGACAACCATAAACTGTTTTATCCAGGGTAATTTTCTTCTCATTTATTGTGTTTTGTTGGATAACACTTCACAGGTAACCAGGCTCTCCTAGATCCTGATTATCACAAATAAAGGAAAATTTGGGCCTTAAATAAGTTTATATTTTTATGTTAGCAACCACTTTGTTTAGCTTTCCTTCTTCTCATAAATCAATTATTGAGGTCTACTTAATTAAGAACAGATTAGAAACATTTTCATTGTTGTTTTTTAAATTTCCTTTGTACTGAAGTGCTATGGAGTTAAAACACCAAGCACAAAAGTGCACAGCCAACCATGACTAACTGCATAAAGCAAATAACAAGCTGTATGATCAAAAACAAAAGTCAGGGCTGTTCATGTGGAATAATAGAAATCATACCACCAAAACACTTCATACACGTCTCATATACCGATGTACACACTTGTTCAGCTCAGATCACGCCTCAGGAATGCAGTTACAAACAGCAAGGGACTGCAGGAGAGGTAAATACCCAGAGGGGAAGCAGCATTTCCCTGTGCCTCAACTTGACAGTGCCTCATGCCTTCAGCTTGGGGATCTTCGGCCATGAGGAGGGAAACAGAGCAAGCTGTTACTCAGGACATGCTTCTCTCCTTGCAGCTCTTCTGGAGGTGTCCTTGGGGAGCTGTGCCAAATATGCATGGTGAACACTGTTGCCCAGGGCAGATTACTTGCCACGTTTAAGCCAGAAGGCTGATGGAAGATAGCCGTTATCCATTCTCACTGGCCACAGAACCATGTCCCCCCAAAGCACGCAATCATTCCATGTTGTATTCAGGGCTCTGATACAGTCCCTGTCTTTATTGTCATTAAAAATCACCTCCCACCCTCTGCTAAGTTTTCTCACGAGTTGCAGAGGCCATTCTTATTTGAGCCAAAAAAATAATAAATACCTGTTTATAGGATGCAACTGAGAGTGGGGCATGCTGGATTTGACTGGAAGAGGGTATAAAGATTTTACCAAGCACATTTTTTTTTTACTTAGTGTTTTGAAAGAAGCAAACAAAACCCCATCCATCTGCCTATTAACTGGAAAACAAATCCAACTTAAAATTTTTGCTCAACTGTCACTGCAGGAAATGGGAAACCTTCTGCTGTTTCATGGGGAATTGGAGCAGGCCAGAAAGATGAGAACAGTAACAAGCAGCCACCCACCAATAAAATGCATGTAGTAAAGCACTGTCAGAGAGATCAAGGGCTTTGCATACACTTTAGGAAGGATTAGATTTCATTGTCACTTCAGGCCAAGAAGGAGGAGATTCCATATTTCTGCAGTCATTCATCCCAGCTACTCCCCTACTCCTAAGGTTCCTCTCTACTCTTATCCAAAGACCCTTTAGAAATGCTGCTGCTAAGTACTAAATATTTTAAATCCTATGACCATGACTTCCATCACAGGAAATTAAATGCCAGCTTAATTATCTCTCAAATTCAATGAGGACTCTAGCTGAAGGGTAAATTCAGCTCCACTGTGAATGGAAAAGGAATGCTGGGATGGCTGGGCACAGAAATCTGCACCCTGTTCTGCAGCTCTGCAGCCCCAATGCTGCTGTGTTTTGTATTTGTCAGAAGCAGCACATCTGTCCCTTTGGAGACCAGTGCTACATGTGACAATGTGAGAACAGGAACTACCAGAGTGTGCTGAGCTGTTGACAGGACAGTGTTCCACTGAAGATGATAACTCAGATATAAGATTAACCATGTGTATTCCCATCCTTTGAGCCATGTCACATACCCCATTCTCGCAGTGATGAGCCTTTCCCTGGGCAGGTTCTTAAGTTTGCTGACGCCTGGAAGGTGTTGAAAAGATTTTTGACGGGAGACCTAAGTGACCTGTTTTCTCTCTAGCATAATTCCTCCTGATTAATAAATTCTATAGGTTCAAAACTGATGACAATTTGTGTTCTGAGTCCTTAATATGTTGAGAACACTGTAGTCTCCTACATAGGCAAACTGGCTATTCTGGGTTTTATTCCTTATTCCTGTCTTATTCCTAAGGACCACCTTGCACCTTAGATCCACTTCTGTAAAACATGGCATTTGCTCATCTTTGAAAATGCTCTGAGACACAGGATGAGGTGTGTTGTATGTGTGCGCAATGGGGAACTAAACTATACTTGGTGTTTTGCAAACAGAAGTTGGACAAAATCTATACCTTAAAGAATGTATAATCTAAAAAATAGAAATAAATTAAAAATACGAACTGCTGTCAGAAAAATAAACAACCCTTTTAGAATTAACAGTAACATTCAAACATATTGATAGTCTTTCAGTGTCCATCATTATTTACTTTTTAAACAAAACTAAATATAAAATCTGTTCAGTTCCATGTGTACTTATTTTAGAAACAAAAAAAAGACAAAAAAAGAAAAAAATATGAGGTTCCTCGAGAAAAAATATAGTAGTTTTTAGATTATTAGACTTAATTTCTCCCCAACAGCTTTCAGATACTGACATCTCAGGAACTAAGAGGAACAGCTGTGAACCAACAAGACTGAAGATGGGAGACGAGTCCAGTGGCTGCTGCAACATCACTGATGCAAGAATTTTGCTCAAGCTCTTGGGAGGTTGCTAGTGATAATGCCAAACTAAAATGCATTTCTGTATATGTGTGTGAATACTGCAGGATATTCTTTGAGAAAATAAATGCTGCAGGTGAAACAGACTGAAATCTCTTCAGTGACACAGAAACCTTGGAATGCCTTAGTGACACCAAAATGACACTGGTCGTGTCCAGGTTCAGTATCTTGATGAGCTCCATGCAGAGGTCTTTGGGATGCTGTTGGTACCTGTAGGGAGCAGGAACTCTTTCTTCAGATTTTTCCAGGAAAAGCTCTGTTAGCCTTCACTGGGACCTCCATGATGAAGCTTTTAACCTGTGGCTTGGAAGGTGCTTTGAACCTGCCATCTGTGTGCACTTGACATAAGGCTACAGACTTTCTAACTTGTGGTAACAACAATCATTAGTCAACTCTGCTTTTGGACAATAGTTAGAACTTCTATTATATGACCCTCCTCCCCCAGTCTGCTCCATGTCTCTACAGTTTGGAGAAAAAGGAATGAGCCCCCCAACTCAGTTACTTGCCTTGCTTTATGTCAGGATCAGAATCAAGCATAGTTCTGACAAGCAAGAGAATCTGAAATCAGAGTTTCACAGAGATACTCTTTCTCTACTGTTGCCTTGATTGGAGAAGCTGAATGAGCTCTCTTGGGCCTAGACAGCTGCTTGCACACATTTGATTGCAATTTGATCATTGAGAGTGAGGTAAGCATCACTTTGCTGCACTCCACATGCGCTGGAGCAAGCCTGGTGCTCAATGCAGAGCCCACCTGCAACAAAGCAACTAATCTAAAATTTACTGGGACAGGAAATCTAAAATTTACTGGGACACCACAGAGGTTCTGTTGATGCCAGGGAGACCATACTGCCAGTCTCCTTGCCACAATCTCCCCAGTAATCACAGCATCTCACCCTTAGGACGGAGTAATGGATTTGTCTCTTCCTTTTGTTCTTGTTCTCAATGAGAGGGGATAGTAATGCCATTTGTATCCTGCATACTGGCAGGTACAACGAAAGTGCAGACTGAGGCTGTTTCTGAGCTTTCTGATGAGCTGAAGGAGCAGAATTTCTGCTCCAGCTGCCAATTAGGCAGATAACATATCCCTGAGAAAGGTGGTGTGTAATAGCTAATTATTTTTGTGTGCTGCTGCCTGAATAACTTGAATCTGCCAGGTGCCAAACGCCCCTGGAAATCTGTGGGAACTGAAAGGTTCAGCTTGTTCCTGCCTCTTTTATGGAGTCAGACCCTAGAAAACTTCAAACTTTTAGAACAAAGGCTCCTTATCTGCCGGGGTTGAGAGTGAATCATATCCATGAGAAACGTGAAGTAGAAAAAAAAGGACTCCAAGCGCTGCTTCTGTGAGAGCAGGATGCGTGTTCCCCTGAAAGCCCATCCCAGGGGTGAATCAGTGCCACTGTACCTTGCACCATTGCCTCACACTGCTGTTCCTCTGTTTTTCTGCGTGAGTCACTGAGTTGTGATCTCTGTTTTTCGTGCTTCTACAGTCTTGTGCAATTTTGTCATGGCTGTTATGCAGTTAAGCTTTATCTGTTGCATTAAATAAAATAATCTGTATTTTGGATAGATAAATGACCTAAATACCAGCATGTCTGGTCTAACACAGTAAGTCTGTAGAAAGTGGTGGCATGGGGACAGCTTGGTTGAAACCTGGCTCTAGTGTGGTAGCCAGGCATTTGCTAGTTTTTAATTGTTTTCTTTTCCTTTTTTTTTCTTTTCTCTTAGTTGTCTAACTATGAGTAATAAAGAAAGAGAAGACACTGCCATTGTACACATGAACTGATGTGGTTTTACTGCATTTGGCCACACACTTAAAAGAAATATGCTGGTACAGAGCAGCCACAGGTCTTATCTCTGCTGCCACTCCTTTCACAAAAGAATGATCTTTACACCAACAGTTTCCACCCTTGGCTTGATAACGTTACAGTCCTCCCTTTTGCTCTTGGTCCGAATGCAGAGATTAAAAACACTCAGTTGATGCAAACAGTGGGTTGATACAACACACAGAATGGGGTGTAGATGTGCTTCACACAACAGAGAGCAGAATTGAAGGAGAAAATGTTGCTTGGAGGCAAGACGCCTCTTTAATTGATTATGGCAAGGAAAATCAAATACCATATTTGCCTTTTTCCTGGAGTATATCGAAAATGATCATAACTAACATCTGTTCATGTTAAGCAAATACTTGTCAAGATTTAAACTTCTGTTTGCATACAACTCTGAGTAGTGCATCTTAAAGTCATACATATTCATATAGAATGAAGAATGCATAATGTCTGCATAAAAAGATAAGCTGTATGACTATATATGAAGACAACAACTACAATTCTCACAGCACTGTCATTGGTTAATTTTAAAATATTCAAGCATTATTTAAAAAACAGTAAGCTGAACTTAAAACTACACTACAAAAAATTGTATAACTGAACCAATGCTGACTTGTTTTCCTCAATATTAATCAATTGTAAAGTTTCCTTTTCTTTTTTTTCCCTAACTCTTTTTGTTAATTCACTGTTATTTTAACCTCCAGTAACACGATCAGACTTCTTCTGCCTCTGGGCAATTGAGTTATGCTCTGATCTTGAGTTCTAAGGGAAATGTTCAATTTTATTTTTTTCCACAGTTGAATAAACAGTACCATGTATACTATCTCTTGTGTTAGAATAGTGTTGTCTTCACATAGGACTCAAATAATGGTATTAGTCATTCATTTCCTTGTACACATACACCCTATTGCGTGTTGACAGGTTTATAAGGATGCAGTGGCAGCCGTGGGTGCTGGGGAGCTCCTAGACGACAGCCTTTGAATCCTTGCAGTCCTGAGCAATGGTGCCTGAGTTAGTCTGTTTATTGTCTGCTTTCTCTCCCAGATGCTTGAGTTGTCTGAAAGATTAATACATTAACAAGAGTGGTAAGGTCCAGGGTTGCACATCTTTAAGACATGTTTATTACCAGATGGCACATGAGATTCAAAGGTCACTGTGGAAGGTAACATTTTAAAGTGAAACAACAATATTTATGTTCAAATACTATGCTGATGAGATCATATGGAAAAATGTTTCTGATTAAATTAGTTTATAAATAGCCACAATATATCTACTGAAAATTCCAAATACCACTTTTAGTCTCACGTCTTTTATTCTATTACTTCCTAATTTATTCAGTAACACAGGAAAAATGCATAAACTCTTGCATAAACAGACTAGCAGTTGGGAAAAATATCTTTACTGGATGGACAGTCCCACTTTCTTAAATAATTGAAAATCCAGTGTGAAACCCTGTTCTATTGTCTACTACTTCAAGCTAATATTCCATATCAGAGTTTTTTAAGACCTGAAAGAACTTTCAACTTTTAAATTCTCTGAGGTAAAATTCAGCTTGCAGTCATAACGACTTATTGGAAGATAGCTATGCTTATTTACAGGCAATATCATGTGCTACAACACATTTGACAAAAATCACGTTATGCTACTTACACAGAGTCCATACAATGGAAAGAAAATCCTTCCTTTTCTTTAGCATTTCCACAGGACTGACTGTCTCATTGCTCATTAGTCAACATCATCAGTAAAACTAACCTTGAAATCGTGTTTATCCTCTCAAATTGTCACAAACTGTATGTAAATTCCAGAGGAAATAGTTTTGCATAGGTTTAAAAGGGCAACTAAGCTCTTAATTAACATTTCTTATCTACCGTGCCACACAGGCATTAAAATGCAGAGGATTTAAATGGTACTTACTTTTCGTGTGATCCGTTCTCAACTTTCATAGCTCCTTCCACTGGATCCAGTCCTTGTTCTGAAAACTGTTTCAAGGCACTTAACGCTGCCTAAAGGAAAAATCAGTTGTCAAAAAACCCACTGGCACAATTCTGCTAGCACCAAATGAAGGAAGGTGCGTGTTTTGATGTTCTAGATTCAATTAATTTCCTGTATATTAAAGCTATTTAGGCTACAGAGCTACCAGAGTGGGTGCACAACAGCTCCATGATAAACAGCTGTGCTTGTGCATGGATTTAGGATATCTCCTTCTTCCTGGGTATATGAGTGGCTCCCATCTGTGTTGATGCAAGCTTCATTGCTTATATGAAGAGTAGGATATGCTTTTAGGGTTCTTGGCTTTCTGGCTGTAAAGTCTCTCCAGCTTCTCCACGTGCTTTCCTAGAGCCCAAACTTCCCAGAGATCCTATGGACAAACTTTTGAGTTGCAGATGGTTGCAGAAGGTGTGAGAAGTGGGAAGAGGGTCAGCAGGACACTACCAGCACTCCAAAGTCAGATCTGGCACAATGTTACAGCCTGATGTCTTACACACAGGTAGTGAAATGTGCAAGTCAGGGAGACCCAATATGGCATGATTAGGGAGAATCAGGAATAGAAGAATGGTGAGTTTTTATCTAACATTTTCCTGTGCATTCTTCATTGACCAACTTCTGCTTCATCTACAATGAGCCCCCCTTCTTCTCTTCTCTCTATCTCCTTTGGTTAAAAAAACAAAAAAAATCTTTTTTTGTAATTGATTGAGAAAAGGTTGATAATTAAACTCTCTGACATCACATGACTTTGAAAATAGAGCCAGCGCAATAAAACAGCTGAGGTCAGTTCTTCTGAGAAGGTGAAATGTAAAGCAGGACCACAAAATGGATTTTGCTTTTTAATCACTTCCTCCTAAGATGCTTTCAAAACTAATCAAAGGAGAAAGAAAAGGTGACTTTTCACAGACATTGTGCCCTAAAATAACACCTCAAGCAGTGGAAATGACTGGAGGTCCTAAAGTGCTGTTCATGGTGAAGGAATAATTGCTGCTGTCTTCTTATTTGTTGGGACACAAGGAATCCATGTCTCATTCTTCCTTTTCCTCTGAGAGCAGGGACCCTGCCTGGAACAGGAGCTGCCATTGTAATGAAGTACTAGATTTGCCTTTGTACTAATTCTTCGCCTGGATTCTCTCAACAGCTCCCTCACTTGAAAGGTATGTTTATACAACTTAAATATTATTAGACAATGTGTATTTTGGTGAGATGAATAACAGCACAAAAATTGCCAGGCTGCCCCAAAGTAAAAGACCACGTGTCCCATATTTGTCTATAGTAATGACTAGCTGCTGAAGCCTCTGAAGGCTGTACAAGGTACTCCTACCCATAATGCATGAAAGTAGAATCTTTCTAGTCTGTGAAATGTTATGGTTTGTGCCCTGACCCCCCCCCACCCGACCCCTCCCCCCCCCAAAAAAAAAAGAAAAAGTGCTAAACATTTTATAATCTCTTGGTAAACCTCAGATTATCACTGTTATTTACAATCCACTCCACCTTTACCATGTCTTCTGAGCTCCCTGTATGGGATTCCATTACTGGATCTTTCACTTTTATCACTCACTGAGTTCCCCAGAGAGAATTTTCTCTTCCCTCTTCTGGTTTTCTTGAGGTTTTCATATATTTCCATTCTTCATAACAGTTCCTTCTCTACTGCCTCATAGTGTCCCTTCACAAGATTCACATGTACATTCTCCACTCCCATAAGATCTAACCACCATCTGTCTTTCCATCCTTGATCATGACTGCACAGCAAAATCACAACTCATCACAAATAATTCCCCCAGTGGCAATGAGGGTTTTCAACTACTCCCCTCTTAACTTTTCTGTTCCAGTAACCCATCATATTTCTTCATCCCAGTTTCTCTCTTCTCCTCCTCCCCCTGAGGTCCTTTTCATCACAGTGCAAGCACGACTCATGTGAGGAAGGGGAGTGATTTGGGCTCCTATGCTTCCTTGTACTTTAATTGGTCATGGGTTAGCAACTGTGAGAAAGAATCCAGTGGGTAGGGACTCGCACCTAAGAATCTCCCATCTTCTCACATCCATTTTTTTACTGATGCATATTAGCAAAACTATCAGAAGTTCCTTCCTTCTTATGTATGGTAAACCAAAGCCCATTTCCAGGTAGTACTGCAAGGAGAGAAGGAAGCTAAGAGATCCACTCCTGCCCCACAGTTAAACTGCTACCTCATATGTTTCTCAACCCACTTTGTTTACTTTTTCATACCCACTCTTAGCTTCCTGGTCTGATGTGTGAATTGTAAACTTATTGTGGAAGAACTTTGTGTTCAGGTTATTTGTTTGCACAGTGACTTGGACGAAAAGGCCCGGATCACAGTTTATGAGTAGAGCCAAGTAAAGTTTCATTCAAGATTAAATCACAGATTGATCATATGATCTGCAGAACAGGCTGGTCTCAATTAGGGGTAAGTGAAATCCCAAAATCATCAAGAGATTAATTAGACCAACACAAACATCTGAATTCTAGAACTGCTGAGTAGCTCTGTTACTTACTACTGTTTTACTCACAGAACTGACTATTTGCAAGGCATCTCACGTAAATTACAGAATTACAGAGCAGCTTTCAGGGTTGTTTTCCAGGAAAACTGATTTGAAACTTCCTGGATGAATATAAGCCACTAGCTTAATAGAATCCGATCAAGAGAGCCCTTCTCCTCTTCTAACAACAAGGGAAGAAGTACTACAATATAAAATAATGAACACTTTGCCTATAAGCATGGATCACTGTGTGTCAATGGGAGCATGGGAGCATATGGGTGTCAATAAAGTAAATATAGAACAATTAGAGAAAACATGTAAAATGAAAATATCATTCAAGGTGTTCAATGATAAGCATGTTCAATACCAACACAACTTCCAAATCCTAATGCTTCTAACATGGTGCAGGCTCATTTCACCATCTCACCCTTTTTCAAGCCATGCCTTTCCCAAACTGAAATATGACATAAAAGATAAAATCTCAGACCTATTGCATTTGTGAAACCAAATATCAGAGGGAGCAATCAGCAGGGAAGCAATCCTGAGCCTGTATCCTTGATCTTCCAGCTACAGGTGAGCGCTGTTGAAGTCTGCATTTTTCCAGCTCCTAAATGCTCTCCCACCCAGGACTCCAGCAGCTCCCGGGGCTAAGCTTTCTTCCCCAGGTTCTCCCAACCTTCTATGCCTCACAGTCCCTCTTTAACTTCCAGTTTCCTAATTTGTTCCAGGTTAATATGGGGTCTAATTTCTTTTTCATGGAACCATGTCTTCCTCTCCGTAAGCTACCTCTAGGGGAAGCCTAATTATTATATCCCAACATTTGCAACAAGATTTGAGTTTTGGGAAAGTTTATTTCCTTTTTAAAAGGTTCATTCATGGGATGTGGCTGAAGGGGAGTAGAGAGAGCCTTGCAGTGTACTAAAAACTCCCCCTTTTCTTTCTCCCATAGCCTGCTTATATTTGGAAGGATCAGCGAGCTGAGAGAAGCAGGTGAGTAAACAATACTTTGGATATTAATAGATGTCTTTAATGTTTCTTCTCTCCCCATCATGCGCTAGACAGACATGAAGATGCTGGATTCAGGAAGGAAGCTGGTAGCTTGGAGGCTGTGACCTGAATAATCAGCAGAGCAACACACAGCTCAAGTAATCTGCAGTGGAGAAGAGTTACAAGCAGACACCAGGCTAATTTAATCCATGATTCAATTCTATTAGTCCCAATAGATTTACACCACTTGGCTCAAATATAACTTATGAATGGTAGATAACTTAGGTTAAATGAAAAGGAAAGAATGAACATTTGACAGTGAATCTGGTGAACAATTTCCTCTTTTAAAGGCTCAACACTTCCTTCTATTGATATTTTTCTTACAATAGTGCATCTGCACAGATACAGAGAAATTTTTCTCTCCCCCAGAAGATTTTACAACTGTTTTGTGAGTGAAGCCCCATAGGTTACAGAACAGATGTCCTTACACATTTCTTGTATCACTTGTTTTCTGTGTAGCTACAACAGTGCCAAAAATACAATGCCAACAGGATGCACCGCACTGCTGGCTGTTTGTCTTGGCTGCCATTTCCATTATTAGTATGCGTATGTATCAGGATGGGGATGGATGTTTCCAGTCATTTTTTAGCTTTCCTCAAGTCGATTGGCAATTAGTAAATAGCACTGAAACTTGTAAATATTCTTCCTGTTTCTCACTCTGGGGATTAAGTGTCTTATAATGACAATCTAGTAACATTAGATCATTCTCTAGCAAGAACAGCAGACAGGCACT
The DNA here is from genome assembly GCF_029207755.1 of Chamaea fasciata. Taxonomy (NCBI): domain Eukaryota; kingdom Metazoa; phylum Chordata; class Aves; order Passeriformes; family Sylviidae; genus Chamaea; species Chamaea fasciata. Next base: position 32,445,235 of record NW_027094086.1, on the reverse strand, counting down.
CCACTAGCCCATATGCATGTAAGATCACATCCTCACAATAAAATTTTCACGTTTGTTTTAACACAGTATGTGGTTTGTGTTTTTGCTCTTAAACCTATATTACACTCCAGCTTATTCCTTGAAACTGAAAATTGTAAAAGTTTCTTGTTCTCTGTGGCCCTTCCAGTTGACTTTACCAAGGAGGTCTGAGACAATCCTAATAAACACACTGCTTCATATTGTTAGTTCACTGGTGATATGCCTCCTAACATCAATTTTCTAAGTACATAAAAAACCCCATATTCAGCTTGGCCCTAATCAGTGTTTTCTGAAGGCATAAAATTATGGGCAGAAACTGCAAGACTGACTTGTCAGAGTCTAGAGAAGGTCATGAAGGACAAGATTTTACTGTCTTTAGTACCTGGGTCTTATTTCAGGACTGAGTTTGCTGAGTCAAATGATTCATTGTGGTCATGTTTCTTGTAGTCACATGCCATATGCATCAACAAGTCTCTGTTGCTCAAGTTTAGGCTTGAGAACATGTTTGCATACCAGGTTACCATCATAGACTCAAGTCCTGGATTTTAGTTTCAAGCCAAAAGCCTAGAGAACAGCAGAGCATGAGCAAAACTGGTAGTATTTACAAACAAATCTAAGTTTATATGCTTTCTAAATCAAAAGAAAAAATGTCCCCCTAATCAGTGAGTTTCTTTCCCTCTCCCTGACTACTGAGGCCTCAAAAGGCAATGGCAGCTGTGCAATAACATTGCAGCAAAGCTGTCTGCATCAGTAATGAGATGCACTGCATGAATGTTTAATATATGGATTTTAATTTCACATTTAAAGGCCATTGAAAAAAACCCCAACAATATTACAGCTAGATAGGTGAGTTTAAAGGCTCAGTGCCCCAAAACTGAGCAACTATTTAAATCTGTATGTATTCAAATTACTGTTCTTGGTGATTGTTTTTGATTTCTCTAGATGAAGAAATTTTTGACTAAGCTTCCACCTGGCTTTAACTTCTCCACACTCAATACTTCAGGCATACAGAAATGCATAAAGAGAAGATGTATTTGTTTGTGTAGACTTACCTGCATGCACACAAAGTAGCTAAAATTTGACTCCTTACCTATTTAATTCTCTTGGATTTGTCTACAGGTTGGCTACATACAAGCTAAACAAAAACTAAGTATTGCAAACAAATCCCTTTTTGCCACGGCTTCTGTTGTAAATGAAATTACTGTATTGCAAGCAATAACTCCTGCTAGGTGGTTTCATCACTTTCCTTTCAATATGCTGTTCTCTCCAGTTGATTAGATTTCATGTGAACCAATGTTAAAATCTGTTTGAATATTAAGTTCAGAAAGGCTTTTCACAGCACACAGTGTAAACCTTAATTAAATGACTTTAAGCTCTTTCCTCATATTGTTTATGATATGCATGAAAAACACAGGGCTATAATCTGATTAACTCATGTAGTTTACATGGAAATAGCATTTTCCAAACTGATTAATCTCTGCACAAAAGCATAGTCACCTGATAGGCACTACACTTGAGGCTACTGATTGCACCTGTCAAGAGAAGGAGCTTGTGGGATAGGAGGAGTCCACTATTTTCAAACAAAGAATGATGATTCACAGATGTAGCTTAGAACAAGTCCCACGTAGTAGTTAATGCTGCCTCCAGGCAACTCATGCAGCCAGAATTTAAATGACACACAATCCATGTACAGCCTGACCTTGCCAGCTTTCTGGGGGTAATCCTAAAGTAAGGATTAACTGTTCTTGAACAATTTTTCCAATATATTAAACAGAGCTTCTATCAACAACAGCATGCATGTCACCTTCTTCCACCTAGTTTTACTGGACACATGTACTCACTCCTTCATTCCTCTTAATATGCTGAGAAGTGCATGAAGTGAAAGACGCTATTCAACATGGAACTTTATTTCCATAGGTTTTGATCTTTATTCTAAATTCATCTACTTTGTCTATTAAAGAGACTGCTTAACAATAGAGAGAGTCAGCTTGGTATGGCTTATTTTCCATGTGAACCACCACACTAGAAATTTGACTGTCATTCTTGGGACCATGCAGTAATTCCAGGAGTAAGGAATGGTGAAACATCCACTTAAAGCCCAAGAATGAGCTGCATAACCATCCGGGGTGAGACAGTTCTATTGTTTTAATAGTGATACAAAGCCACAAAGAGAGAAAGAGAGTCACAAAAAGAGAAAAGCATGCTGGAAAGCACCTATTTAAAAATTAGTAAAAGGTATGCTTTTGGATGAAGAAGATTTAATTAATGAATGATACTTAAAGTCAAACACACCTAAGTTAACAAAATATAAGAGATTAATCCAGCATGGAGAGGTCAGTCTAGTTGCCAAGTTGAGGTTGTGTTCTTACTTTCAGGTAGGAATAAGAGAAGACGGGATTGCTAAAGGATCTATATGGGACTCAGACTGTACTCAGACTGTACGGGACTGCATTTTAACTTAACTGTTCTTTAAAGGAGTCTTCTCAGACTCCTCCCACACACATATTCCCTGTTAAAAGGGGCAATATACTCAAGTGCTACCAAGACTTTTGCCTTCATGACAATTTATGCGGGAAACTACAAAGTTGATGCTTCTTCATGAACATCTCAAAAGCGCTTTCAGGTTCAGTGCCAGAATGTACTGAGGTGTGTCTACATCCTCTAATGGTGAAGTGAGGTGTGAAAGTTAGGCCCCAGCACCAGCAGTTAAAATAAATCTTAAATGGTTAAAGCATAATTAAGAGTTAAATAAATCTTCTATCAGATATTTTCAGTATCTTTTCAGTGTATCTGCTATAGATCTTGTCTAGAGTTCTGGAAGTTCTTTTAAAGTAAATTTGTTTCTAAATTCAAGACTTCATATTTTTCCTTCAGTTACTGCAATTCCAAGAACAAATACAGAAAGAATCATGCATCATCACAGCCTACTTATGAACACCAGAGAAAATATTTAAAAATTAAATTTCCAAGTGTTTACATTACATATATACAACAGAATTTCACTAGACAGCAATTAAATTAAACTTAACTTGCTTCTAATTTTATATCCTTAGACAAAAACTACTTAAATACTAACTTACAGAAGGAGGTAAACATTTAAGTAATATAGAGGCTTTCAGTGATTAGAGACTTCCTAATGAGAGTATTTAGATGGTCAATTATGTATTGGTAGATAGAGGTTGACATTATGCAACTAAGACAACACTCAAGCATGACTGAGGAGCTGCAGACAAAAAATTATAGGAGATTTTAAGAAAGACAGTTTCAAATGTAAAACTGAAAACAGCAGAATGCATGTCCTCTGGCAAAATCCTGCACCAGCATTTAAAAAAGGCCATGAATCACTCTCTCATCACTGATGGCTGGAAAATATCCTTGTCAGCTGTATTCTTAGAATGATTTGGTTCATTTATTTATTTATTTATTTATTTATAGGCATTTATCCACATCACTGCAATAGATTTGCAAGTCTGCTGCCATTAACCCTGTATGTATTGCAGGAGATTTTGACTTTTGGATTTTAAATAAGTGGACTGAGATTTTTGACTGCCTGAGAGTTCACATTGACTTCTAAAATATGGTGTGTTAGGCAATCCTCTTCATTTATCTGACCTGCACAGTTCCATCCTGGTTTTGACATCACTGCCTTCACTACACAGGTATCAATACATAAATGACTATGTTATTCCCCATGAGTAAATGGGCCCAGACCTACAGAGTAATGTAGATATAGATAGGACTCTTTTAACAAAATTAATGAGCTATAAGCTGTTATTTAAGTGGTTTTCTTAGGTAATTGCTCACACAGAGTGGTCAAAAACCCTAGATATTAAAAGATTTTTATGAATTCCCAAATATCCACACCAAAATCAGTATACAACAAAGTTCAAGCTATCAAGTATTACTCAACACTTGCATCAGCATGGTTACTCTTTCACTTAGTAAACTGAACTTGTAAAACACACTCATTAGTGTTTAGGTACTTTTTGGTTCTCCTTGCAAGTACCCTCATCTTCATGAGACAAAATGTCACTAAAGAACAGAGGTAGTTTAATTAAAGCCATTTTAAAAGAGAAGGTAACCAAAGAGAAAGAACATGAGCACAGAAAGGGCTGGCCCTAGGTCGGGCAATAAAAGTAAGAATCGGTTCTACTAGTTTACATGCATTTTGTCATAGGCCAAGATAGAAAGAGGGAGATTCTAAATAAAGGTATTTAATGATAGAAATTTTTAAAAGTCTGCACTGCAGCCATTTAATTCAAATGCCTCATTCCTATCACTATCACTCATCAAGCTGTCATCAACAATGCAAAACATTTTCTATGACATAGTGGAGAAAAAGTCTCCCTTTTAGGAGAAGATGACTGGTGAGAGCCTCTCACAATTTTTTTTTTTTTGCTGAAATATTCTCAAGAGTACTTCCCCCCCCCCAATGTTTAACTAAAATTACCTATTTTTTTGCTTTAAACTTGACATATTTTTATGTCTAAAGACCATACACTTTGCTTTAGACATGGGAGCAATTTCCTAAATATCAGATTCCTTGCTTTTAGCAATTTTAGAATGAAAGAATGTTTGTTCTCTCATACTGAGACCATTACCTTAAACTTAAAGTGTTTGTCAGTCTAAGCATGACTAGAAACTTCAGTTTGAAGACAAAAGCAATAGATTACACTTAATGCAAAGCATTGGCCATTGGTTTCTTCAAGGAGCAAATTGTAGCTGGAACAATGGGGGACTTTAGGGCTGTAGATTCTTGCATTACAACATCTGTAATGAAGCCCACGTACGAAATTGTATCCTATCTCTACTTCTGTGAAACTCTACTCCTGTGGCCAGCACACTGGCATTCAGGGAAGGATGCTTCCACCCTCAGAGTTCTAATGACCAATCCCCCTCTTCATTCTCCAAGTCTCACTTTACAAGTGTGCATGTATGTCCAACAAAGTACCAAATCTAGATTGACAGCTAAAAGCATTATATTTAGCATATATGGCATGTAATTAGAAATTTGAGTGTTTCCAAAAGGAAAAAGTTTTTGATCCTGATCTTACAGTATTCTTTCACTGTATTAGCTGGTATCTTTTTCCTAATTAAAGTTGATTTAAGTGCGAGCACAGTCAGACCCAAGAGGTACAGGACAAACTTCTCATCTCAAGTAGATTGTAATATAATTTTGTCTTTGCAAACTGTTGATGGCTTGTCCTCATCCCATTTTAACCTACAACCATCAGCTTCCTTAATGGAAGTGTCTATAAAGATCTTCTCTAAAATATGCTTTTCCAGCACACTTAATGTCTTTTAATGTCTTTCCAATTAAATCCAGATGTGAAAAGCTTAAGGAACAGTTCTCAGGACTGAAAAAGATGACATAAATCTTGCAGCTGACAGAGATCCCACTGAGCTCAGTTGGGAAAATTCACAGAGGACTTCTTGTGGGCCAGAAAAGCTGCTGGGTATAAAGACAGATGTGTATACTCCTATTAAAAAAATTTAAATAAAAACTGACTCCTACAATGAGGTATCCACAATTATCAGGGACATTACTAACTCAATCCCTCAATGTGCTGAGCACATCCTGTGCAGTACAAATTTCCCTCATCTTTTCGGGAAGTTTATCAGAGTTGAAGGGGGTCACATCTGTTTGGGAAAGAGCCCCTCACCTTTCAGGGTTGCACCTCTTAAACCAGTGTGGGAGCTGATACTGGAAAACACTGTCTTGCTCTCTTACTGCCATCAACAGGGAGGTAACATACTCTGCAAAGCAATACTGGATTTCTGTCTGCTCTCCTTTATCTCCTCCATAATCAAGTTAGCATATTAAATTGTGGGTTTATTACAGAAGACTCCCCAAATGTGATATTAATTACAAATTCTTACCAGTCTGATGGGAAACTGGGCATTCTTAGTAGCTGACTACCACTGCTGTGCAAGTGTTGTTTGTGCAGCTGTCAATTTGAGGTTTGTTTTGCTGTAATCACTTGAACACCCTTAGGATTTTTTTTATTTTATTTTATTTTAACAACAGTACATCATCTTATTTTCCAAACACAAACTGTAAATGTAGGCTCAGATCAAGCCACATCTTTCAGAGGGACAGGAAATATTCACACATGCAGTTTGTATTAAAGAATGTCTCTAGAAAACTGCCCAGTGCTAGTAGCTTTCATACTTTCCTACCTTCCTGCTACTTACTTAGTTACTTTTGAAATTAGTAAATTATCTAGACAAATCAATGATTTTTAAAGAGCTGCATCCTTGTGAGACATCTGAAAAGAGGAAAAATGTTCCACGATAGAAGAAAAGCCCATATCTAACTGAAGTTTAAGTTTGGGTCCATGTTCATTAGTGATGGGAACTTCAGTAGTAACATTTTGGACAGTATTACTTAATTTCTTTGCATTTTTCTAATGTCTGTACAAGGGTTTTAACATAATTTGGTGTCATTAGTGAGTGTACAGAAATATGAAACTAACTACCTGAATTAAAGAACAATCTTGTGTCCTCCAGTACAATAAGTGATCCAATATTGGGATCTTAACAGTAGTGCAAACCTAACGCTGAAAGTAGCAGGGTCCTAAACACACGCACAAACTCTCTTGAAGACAAAATTCCCCTGGTTCACAGCTTGCTTTACTTTTCACAATGGCCAGCACTTCTCAGACTATCACTCCTTCAGGGCTGAAGGCTGGATCTGACTCCCACCAAAATCACTGCTTCATGACCATCACTCAGGAGACACAAGGAATGCCCTTCCCCTTCGGAATGAGCCACTGCTGCCATGAGGATCCCACTCTTGGCTAGCTCAAGGAATGAGCTCAAATCTTTTGCACTTTGCTGCCAGGGACCACCAGGCCAGCTCTGATTTATAGCTTTTTCTTTACAGTTTTATGATACAAGAATGTTCACTTGTAATTACAACAGCATTTTGTTGGCTCCCTGCCTTCACTTGGGTATGTCCAACACCATATCCTTCATTCCAGTGTTTCTTATGTCAGGACCCCAAATTTGAGAAGTACCTCAGTATTACAAGGATGCTGCAGATCTTGCTGCTCCTTAAAGAGGAGACTTGTACATGTTTGTTCAGGGGGACATACATGAGCAGCTGGATCTGACATTCCATGGACTCTAGTGGAGAGCTGGTCAAAATTCTTCCTCAAAAAATACTAAATTAAGAAAAAACTTTGTATGAGAATGTATGGTTTCTGAGAAAAGGCTTTTTAGGTCCAAGATAGACTCTTCAGCCAAAATATCACAAACAAGTGCAAAATATAGCCACTGCACTAATGACTACTTGGTGTGCCACATCCATATATATACTTGTTGATTTGTCTCCATGAGAAAAATTCAACAGGTCTCTAATTTATTTAAAAGTGAATGGAAATACTTGCACTCTTTATGTGTTTTGTGGGTAAAAAAATCTGTTTTATTCAAAAGAAGGTGACCCTGCCATTAAGCTGCTGTATCACCTTGAAGAAACACTTTAGCTCAATGTTTTTCAGACATACACTTAGCTCCTGACTTTGAGATAATCAAGCAGTACATTTCCATCACTTGTGGTTTAAACTTGATTTTTTCATTTTCAGTAGAGGCATAACCTCCTTCAGAGAAAATTCCAGGTATTTCAGATACCATTTAATAGTTAACTGTCAAGCAATTTCCAAGTCTTTTAAACAAAGAATAGTTCTGTGCTAGCTTAATTTATAGAGCCATATATGTCCCATTTTAAGTGGATGTGATTAAGAAGAAACACTAAGCTTAGATTATTCTACTAAATGAGAAAAGTTTAAAGCCAATAAACTGTATCTAGGATTTTAGCTGGGAGACGAAATAAAAGGCACATTTGTTCCTGGTCACTGAATTTTTAACCTGGGTCTGTTGCTCCTGCTGTTAAGCTCCTATACATTCCTTACTAGCCCATAGTGTCCAGCATTCCCAGCTCTCAGTGCTTGGAATTAGAGGTGAATTGCAAAATAAAACCAGGTTTTTTTGAGAGCTAGTGTATGGGAAGCATCACGTATTCTGACAGAAGGGAGGCAAGTGAAAAGGCTAATTGTTAAAAAGAGGTCTTCTACAGATTTTAAAAATTTAGATTAGATGTATAGATTCCAACCTACCATTTGAGTCTGAGAATTCTGGCATTATCTGAAAAATGGGAAGATGCTGCAGAAGCTGGTGGATAAATGAAAGCTGTACTTTGTCTAGCTCCTTAGTAAAGAAAAGGAGAATTTGAGCCTTATGCTCTGACTCAGGTCTCTATCTCAGGTATGAGAATACTTTTCAAATGTCCCAAAGTTTGCCTTTATTATACAACAAGCAGGAAAGAAAAACCCCTAGTTTTCTAGCAAAAAACCAAACCTGTACTGTTTCTGTCCCTCCTGTGCCTTTTCAAGTTTGCTTTTTTTTTTCTTTTTTTTTTTAGTAGTAGAATATTTTGACCTGCCTTTTTGCAATACAGGAGCTGTAATATGACTTCATTGCTTCTCCTTTTACCTCAAAATCCTGTGAGGCTACTTGGGTGTTTCCTTAAGGTGAAATAAAAAACTAATCTGCCTTCAGTGGCTCATCACTCCAGTGATCAAGTTAAATGACACCATTGCAGGAAAGCCTCATAATACATATTTTCCTCCTGACTAGTCCAGTGCTACCATTTTACACACAAATTCAAGCATTTCTTAGCAAATGTGTCTTGAGATGAAGGATTAGTCCTCACTTAAAATCAGTAGCAGCTACCTTCCTGTGCATTTTTTGAAGTAGTAGAGGTACTTTTATTGGGTTATTTTATATTTTCTACAGGTTTCAGGTCTCCTTTTTAATGGAAAGGCCAAATATACCCTCATATTCAGCTTCTGTTGCTGTTTGTGTGTTGATTTAAGTAGGAACTGGCCTTATTCACTTGGATTTGCTTTAGTCATTATGTCGAACTTCAGTCTGCTACTGCACAGGTAGAACGATAAAAAGAGTAGTAAGAGGCACCTTCAGTCATCTTGATGATTGCTGTCCTGTGTATTTTTCTGATAAGAGTGGTATATGTTGGGTACTGTGTACTTTAAAAGTGCTTCAAGAAAGACAGCAGGAACCAGATTTCCTCAAGAACTTCTTAAATTCAGGAACCTCTCCAACTAGTAGGTCACTAATGAAGATTAGACACTCCTTGTCTCTGATTGACTGAGCTCTGCATCTATGGACCTGCTTTTACTCCATTTACAGTTACAGTCAAAAATATAGATATACGTCCAAAAACTTTACCGAACAGCTGGGGTTTAGTCTGGAAGATCTGCTAACGGCTATTTTATCATTTTTTCCTAGCATCTATTATTAAAATTCATTACCACAGCTGTCAAAAAGAGCTAACTCAAAATCTTGCTAGTTACAAAATAACCTGTCAGGATTAGATTCAATAAAAAATTCAAGTGCTTACAAATTAGGCGCTGTACGAGGGAAGTTTTGAACAGCACATCCCTGGAATAAAATCAAAGGTCTAAAGTTAAGTATTCAGTTTCTGTACTCAGCGTTAAGATCAGAGACAGCATTCACAGACAGAGACAGACAGGCTTCTCTGAAGAATGAACTGAGAAAGCTACATGCTGATTGTGGAGCTACCTGCAGGCAGTGAGGTACTCCAAGCCTAGGGGTGAACTCCTGGTCCTCCCTGGAGTTCATCTGCAAAGCCAGGACCACAGGCAGAGGCCTGGCAGCTTGCTCAGCTGGTATCTACAAACATACAGTCCTCTGCTGAAGACAGTTGGTCCTTCAGCTCTCCCAGAGGTCTGAACAGAGCTCACTGCTGTCATTGAGAAGGTGACCAGCAGAGAAGTGGGTGGAGGTGAGACTCTCCTTTTTGTCCTCTTTGTCAATGGCACAGATGTGAGCACTACTGTTCAGATTTCAAATTTAGGTCAGCAAACTAAGTATCCTACCTCCTAGGTGACAATCTAACCTCCAGGATTCAGTGATAGGGAAGATTCAGCTGTTAAAAAAAAAAAAAGTCAACATACAAGGATCAAAGAAAGGGAGGAGTCTGACTCCACAGGCTGATCACAGCAGTTACTAAGCTGTCCTGAGGATCACCCCATGCTCCCTAGATAATTTCTGTTCTTTATCTAATTGGTACCTTAGCAGTAAGTTCAGATGTGATGAAAGCAGGAATTGCAATCCAGTACTTCTGCTTCTGGGGATTTCTTTAAAAGGTAAGATGCAATAATATTCCTTCTCATCCTTTCTCTGTGCAATCCTGAGTATTTCAAGGTTTTGTTATGTAAAGGCTCTGGTTATCTGGAAAGGTAGATAAATAGCTGCACATGCATTTAGACAGCGTCTTGTGACATGTAATTATTAGTACCTGAAGGCTGTGGGAAGAATTCATGTTTCCTGAGTAAGTCTGTGTTACTCTCTAAAGCATGGAAACCACTAGCAACTATCCAACCACAGCGAAGAAGAAAAGCCCTCAGGATGCTGTTTCATTTAACATTCTTCTGTATAAGGCATGTTAATGAATATACAGCTCTATCTTAATAAAAGATTTTATTAAGATAAATAATAATAATCCTTCACTATTCAAGCTCTCTTCATGCAAATGATCCAATAAGCCTGCACATGTATGCAAACCCTTTGTGAAGGCTTCCAGGATCAGGATACAAGCAATTTTACTGTGCCACCACAGAGTAAAATTAAGTTAGCTAAAATCAACACACTCAGAATAAAAGCAAAGATACTAATGTAAATTAAATGATAGTAGAGAGTAAAACTTTATGTCCAGTCTCAGTTAGTTCTAAGAATGTCATAATTTTAGCTGTCACATAAACAATAAAATCAGAGCATGAAGGAAACACTGGAGTTCTAAGGCTGCTACCAGAAGCAGAGAAAATACACATATAATGTTATGCATATTAGACTGCAATATTCCTCAAGCACAAATAAGACCTAACTGAAGCCATGCTTGAGATAACTGTCATGCTATCGAGTTACAGTAAAGAGGAGATCAGACTTATTCTTTCCTTCACAATGAAATCAGTGTAAACAAATCATATAATGTTTGGACACCAAACTCCTGGAACAAAGAAACCTAGAAAATCTCTTAAAACCACCCACAGACTCCCCATGCTGGTCTGTGATTATACAACTGGAGAAGATCATCCAAACTGTGATGTAAACCAATGTCAGTCGGCAAAGGATACTACTACAGTGGTTCTAACAAAAAATAAAGCAAGTCCCTGGAAGAGCCATCAGTAAGGAATACTTTCATACTTACCATCCATTTTCCCTGCAAATGAGGAAAAACTTTTTTAAAACTTAGAGAAAGAACTTAACTGAATTGCTGCACTAAGGATACAAGAGACAGACCCTTTTGTCTGTTTTTACTATACTGCAAAACACACTCAGCTAAACAAAAGTGAGCCTGGGACCAACCATAAAGGAAAATACTTCCTAATGGACCCCACTTATTCTTGTATTTCACCCTGCTCCTGTATGAAAATCATTTTGTCCTCCTTATTTGTTATGTGGATACATTTGCCTTCATTTTTAGAAATACATATGCTAAACAGCATTTTATTTTTCCTATGGACTACTCACCAAAAGAAAAGATCCAGTGCTGAAAACCTTTCCATTCTAGCAGTAAAATACAGGGTTTCTGTGGACCACATTTCTACCTCAGAACTGTAGTTTTGCTCCTTGCGTATCATCTGGAAGCAGACTGTTCTAGACCTGAAAACAACATGTGCCTGTCTAGAAGAGATGTGAAAGGGTCCAGCTCTCTTTCTGTAGATATGGTCTAGGAAGTGTAAACCTCTGTGCACCCCTTAGGTGAGGCTTCATGAGATGCAGGACACACAGTACCAAGGATCCTAAAGCACTGGAGTAACCCAGCTGCTCAGAAGGTGGGGTCTATGACATACCAATTTTTTGCCCTGTTTCTACTCAATTTAGATTCCACAAGGCTAAAAAATGTTTTACTGGAATAAGGAGCTAATGATACAATAAAAGCCCATTTTCAAATATTCTGGCATTCTTTCTTTCTAGGTATGCCATAGAGGAATTTGATATTCCAATGTATTCAGTAAAGAAACTCACTTCATTAGAATCAGCCACCCCTGCAAATCGGTTAATAATTTTTATTTCCCGAACATTCATTTCATTCTTGTTTCTAAGCCACAATTGACTGAACTGTAGCTTGGTATCAACAATGGGCATTAATCATACAAAAGAAAACAAAAGAAGCAGTAATGAACTGACAAAGTTTGTTAGCCTTCTCCAGTGAGGATGCAACAATTAGCAATACAGTGAACATCAATCATTCAAATACTGCAAAAAAAAATCTGTATAAAGAGAAGAAATGAAAAATGGTAACCAACAAAAGCTCAACAATCTTGGAGAAAAAATATCTAATAATTATTATGCTTAACAGAATGTGAAAGAACACTTCATTAAGACGATGGCAAAATATTTTTTACTAAAATCAATAAATTCTCATTCTTAAGAAAGTATGTTCTGCAGAATTTACACAAAGTTCATTCCTTCATACAGTCATAAATGCTTCTAATATTGTTACATTGCTAAACTTCGGTCTTTTTCAGGTCTTATTTACAATATCATGTCTGACTAAAAGCTTTTCTACTGGTATCAGTGTTACCAGCAGTTGCACACTAAGTTAGCAACACACTTGTACACGAACAGTGTTTTTAATGAAACATAAGAAAAAAGATTCTATCTGTTCTTCATGATCACTAGCTCTTTTGTGTTTTAACTACTGTGATGATTCCATCAAAGCTCGTCATATATGAAGAGCTAGTCAGATAATTTCCTCCAATATTTTATATTATTTTCCATATGCAATTTTAGCTTACAATGTTTATAACTAAATATAAATCATTATGAATTCTAAAGACAAAATACAAAAGTCAAAACATGTATTTTTTGAGTTGCATGTCAAATCAAATATAACTCTCACCCTTCACTGGAGTAGGGACAGGAAGAAGTCTTCAATAAGTTTTGGAATAATTTGCTGATATTTTCTATATCGGAGTTACAAGTTTACAACATACACTGAATATTTTAATAAACAACATGCTTACTTGGCTAATAATTTCTAAAAAGAGCAAACCCCTCCTTTTAACAGCTGCAGGGGCCCAGATGTCACAAAAGCAGAATGCCTTTGCTATGCAGGGGAGGGGCAGGCCTTCCCTTTGCACAGGCACGTGGAGGTCCCAGCCAGCACAGGCACATCCATGCCTGATGGGGTAAACATGGAATGAATTTATTCGCTTCTGTACACATGGCAAAGGAGCTTCCGACCTGGAAAACAGCAGTTCCAGCCCCACGCATCAGTTTCCCTGCTCTGCTACAGTGCAACTGCCCAGTTTTTCTGATTTGGCAACAGAATTAAGATTTAGCCTTGGAAAATTGACTTCATAGAGAATATGATGTGCACATGCTAAATAACTTGCCAAGTAGTCAGAGCTGCTTGTTTCTGATGAACAGCAATATTTGGCAGGCAGAGTTGCTACCTATGCTGTTTGCTTTGTGGGAAGGTAACATTTTCTATTGTGGTCTCTTCAGAGCTCTTAGACACCGTTAGACTAAAAGAGCAAGCAACAAAAGCTCTGATTTCTTCTGGAAAACAGCAAAGCTTCTTCCATGTAAAGCATTGTGGAAGGTCCTACTTGGTAGTGCTAGAAACTCCAGTCCTCTGCTTTCCCTTTGAAACAGCAGCACAGAGCTTCTAGTCTCCTCCCAAGTTTATTAGTCTCTCTGTCCCTAATTCTTGTTTTTCACCAGTTCCCTCAGCAGCAAAATATCAGTCATTGTGCCCATTTCACTGCTGTGCTGCTTCAGTCTGCAGGTTGCTTTGGCTGACAGGGTGGATCCTATCCCTGGACATTCAAAGAGCTAAAGATGGTGCCTGAGGGGAATGGAAGAAGCAGGTTTCCGCCTCTAACATCCTGTAATTGGAAATGGGCAAGCAGAGTGTGAGGAGAAGCTTGAGATCAGACAGAATCTGTGGTCCTCATCATACAAATGAAGGACTTAGTCATGCAGTTTTCTGTTTGGAGAATGCTACCAGTAAGGAGTAACTTGACAGCTGCACTCTCATAATAGCCAGTTTGGATTCCTTTATACTCTTCAGTCATTGTTTTATTACTTTGCATTTAGATGTAGAAAATTCCATGCACCTGCACTATGCAGCATTAAACCCCATATCTACTAAATCTGCCAACAAAGAAGCCAGTTCAGCTGATGGAATTATTTGATGTGGTCACTCACTACAAAGTGGGTTGAAAGCACAAACTTCTCTCAAGCCCACCCCTGTGGAAAAAACTGCAGCATTTTACTGATGTGGGCAGGATCCAAGCGAGTAAGGACAATTTGCAGCACTTGAAAAATAAGTTATTTTTAAAACAAAGAAACAAAGTTTCTTTGTTCAGCTTTAACATGTTTCTTGACTGGTATTACCCACTTCTCCCTTTCCATTCCCAAGGAAGTTTCCATTAATCATCCCTCTAATGGAAACACTTGTGTCTGATCACTGAGCAGTGGACAGAGGCATAGTCTGTGGGCATGCACTGAACAAGAAGCCCAGGGGAAGCCTAGCTGAAAAGTTTGGGAAAGCAAGGATGCCTTTTTAAAATAAACTTTGGAGAGGTCAGCGGGACAGCAAGGGGTCAGCACCAGGCAGCCATTGGGTGGATGGCACAGGAGAAAGACAACAACACTTGTCATTAATTATATCTGTTGGAATGCTACACATTTTCCCCCCCAAGTGGTAGTACTCCAGACATCCAAGCACAATCTCTCCCACGTCCCACTCGACCCCAGGCAGGGCACATGCCAAGAAGCTTTCATACACTAGAAGCCAAGAAGTAACTAATACAAGCAGAGCTTTAAGAATTTAAATTGCCCTTCCACTTCAAAACATTTTTTTGTTTTAGTTTCAGGCCATCCTTATGACTGTCTCCTTTACCAGTGAAACACATATTCTCTTAGAGCTAAATATGGCTTGATTTCTGTGCCCAGCCTCAAGCTAACAAAACTCTTGACTTTCATTGGAGAGTAATAACTACAGGGAGCTGGACTGCTCAGAACTCTACTCCTAAAATCGATCCTGCAAGATTCTTGTACAATGTACCATTTACCCAGGTCTAGAGGTATCTGATCTACAGAGGCGCTGTCTCCTATAAACACTTTTTGCAAAATGTCTGCAAATGCCAGAATGAGTCACTGCTGCTGGTGCTCTTGCAAAACCTTGAACCATACCTATTTATAAAGCTAAAGTTTCCTAAGCAGCAGCACCTTTTATTTTAATAAAAAACCCCAATGCACTGTTGGTTGCATAAGAAATGGCAGGCTAGTAATTAATGGATAGACCCATTCTCACTTAACCCTGAATTCATCAAGCACATAGTCAAAGTTCATTGTTGTGTGCAGAAGGAGACAGGTATCTCTAGAGCATGATTTATCCTCTCCTAAATAAACAGATGGGAGGAATGAGCCTTTGGAAATGCTTCTCTCTGTACTTCCACTACAGAAAAACTCATAAAATTAACCCAACCTAGAAGCATTGTAGGCATCTGAAAGGTATGCGAGATGCTTCAGTGACTATAGTTTATGAGGAAGGTTTGAGTATTGTAACTCCAGCACAGTAGTTATAAATCACAGTACTTATAAATCACAGCAGTTATAAAATATGGAATTAAATTACCTGTCCATGTGGTGAAAAATTCTGCTCCTTTCTGCAGAGTGGCCAGAGATGTCTTAAAATCAGCCTGTGGGGTTCTTCAGAGTAAGGCAAACAAAAAAACAGAATTGGGGCAGGGGAGAGTCAGGACACCTTGTACACTGCAGAACCCTGTTTTGTGCTAATGGAACTGGACAGAGAGAACAACTCGAGCAAGATCAATCTGGATTTGCTAAGCCTTGAAAATGGATTCTGATTATTAAGGGAGGGGGGGGAAAGTAATGCCTGCACTGGTGCAGGCTCCACTACAGGCTACACTATTCTGTGGCTTAAGGACAAATTCCCCTACAGTGCAAGCAAACTCCCTACCTTAAATCTGTATCTTCGGGATTGCCATAGAAAATAATATATCTTTTTGTAGAGAGCAAGGAGACTTCTGGAAAGAGACAACTCTTCCATCAGATAAAAAACCCAGACCATTGTCTGTGTTTTCACTTGAATGATGTATCCAACAGGGAGTATCTAAACTGTGTTACGGTCTCCCAGTTCAAGCTCCAGGATGGGCTTTGAATCCACAGATTTGGAGCCCAGGTTAAGTCACCAAACTTTTTTGAGAGCTCTTCTTTAACTTTATCTCTGTAGTTTTCAAGCTTTCATAGAGTCATAAAACATGGGAAAAAATAGGCTCACTCTACCAACAGAAAAATATTGTGTAAGGAAATATATGGTGTGGTAAGTATCCACAGGAAAGTATTAATCATTTTTTTTACTAAAAAAAGGAAAAACCACACAATGCTGAAAAAGTAGTAGCACTGTAACAGTAACTTGTTAGATGGATAAAGAACTCCAGAGTGACCAACAATGTTTGTCTCTGGGAAGTCTGTTCTTCAATCCCACAAGAATCATGGGATTTAGCATTGAACAAGAGAAGTAAAAATAGCCCCTAAGTTACATATAAGAATTTAAAAAGCAACTTGTCCTGCTTTCCCCCCAGAAAACAGCAAACAAGCTAAATAAATAGCCTGGTTGTGTTGCTTTAAACCATTTGCAAAACTGCACTTCTGAGCTGTGTTTGCATTAAGCAGAGCCGGATGCCAGGCTTCCTCTCTATTTTGAGAAATTCATCATAGCTAGAAACTGCAGGAGATAGAAAGACAGGCCAAAACACCATGTAAGCCCAGTGAATTCACTACTCAGAATCCCAAACAGAAGTGGAAAAGACACTGAATCATCAATTACAAAAAGAAGCACTCACAGGTTGTAGAATTAGTTCCTCAGATTTCACCTGAGACCTCACTATGAAAGCGAGTTGGCACCATACCCCAGTATGGTTCCTTCATTTTAGCTCCATGCTCTCTCTCATAATGTGCACTGATTCTCCTGGCCTGTGCTATTTTGTCCAGTGATGAAACTTACATGTTTGTGAGATTCCTGTTCTTCTGTATTTATAAAGCACATAGGTTCATTAATTCATAAAGCCAGGAGGGAACTTGGGCTGGTCTAGTCTGGCCTCTTATGATACTACCATCCTTGAGTGTTGACCAAAGAAATCCTGTCCTGTTAGGGACATTTAGAAGCTTCTTTCACAGGTAAGCATTTTTCTGTTCAAAGAAAGAAAATTTTGAACAGAAAATTTTCTGCTCAAAGAATTTGTTCTTTGTCATCTGAATTTGCATACCTTCAGATTTTTGCTACTGGTTTTAACTATGTCCTTCAAAGGTAGATTAAAGAGTCCCTTAGGAAAAAACAGGTTTTTTCTCAGTATTTTTTCTTAAAGAATCAAGCCAGCTCCCAGTTTTTTCCTTTAGACATTACACCAAATGAGCTTCCAAGTCTCTCACCAGAAGGCATTTTCCCCACTTCCTCAAGCAAACACTTTCTTGTGGCTGTTTTCTGAGCTTACTTCAGTGTTTCCATATCCCTTCAAAACTGCTGACATCAGGACTTGATGAATTCCTCCAGCATCAGCTTGACCAAAGCCATATACAAGGATATATCTTGTAGCTCATAATTACTATTACTTGTTACAGTCATGTTCAAGGGCTCAATGGGACTTCTTACTCAACTGCCTATCCTGTATGACCCCTGATCAGCTAATTAGAAGCCAAAATTCTCTGTGCTGACAGTATGGCTTTGATCCCTTGTTCCTTGATGAATAAGTGTGCAGTTAGCTGAGTCAAAATGCACTTTCTGGAGTCAGCAAGGCTTACTGCATTGTATTCTACAACTTACCACCATTTAACACTCTGCTGGCCTTCATGCTATCAGCAAACATTACCAAGAGATGATTTTATGCTTACTTCCAGACCACTGATGAACATGCTGCCTTAATGTTAAAGTGTTTATTTCTGTATAGTGCAGAGAAAGAGCAATACAGTCTATTGTGTACTAGAAGATATTTCTCAAGGTAACTCAGGAAATGCTGTATATATAATAAAATGCCAGGTCACATTTTCTTCCCTAGTCTCCAGTTTTTGAGTAACCTAATGATAGCATTGAAATGAAGACATTTATATATAGACACTGCAGGCCAAGCTACCCAATTTCTGTGTAGATGGACCCTCCATTTTGATCCTAGTACATGGCATGCTCAAAATCCATGGCCTTCTCATCTTCCTTGGCAGATTAGGTTTAAGAAATATATTAGAGATCAAAGTCTTGAAATATGTGCCCATATCAAGGGAGTTTAAAAATGAGAAAAGAAAAAGGAAGGAATACTTAGCCCACACCTTTGTTATATTGTGAGAATAAAGTTGATTATTGACAGCAATATCAAAGTTGAAGCTGGGAGCTTTCAGTACTATACACTTTTTTAGCTCAGAATCCCATATTCTGCTGAAGTGAAATATTTGAAGGCATCCAATATTAGTGGTGCATTTAATCTGACTGGTATTTAGGCCTCATCCAGCTTCTCACTCCCTCTCCCCACAGTGGGATGGGGGAGAGAACTGGAGCAGCAAAAGTGAAAAGAAACCCTCGTGGGTTGATAAAGACATTTAATAAGTGAAGGAAAAGGAGGCAGAACCATGTGATGTAAAGGCAATCACTCACCACCTAACACCACCAGACCCATGCTCAGCCACTTTCCAAGTGATGGTTATCTTGGAAGGACTCTCCCCCTGCTTTATTGCTGAACATAATGTTATACAGCATGGAGGATCTCCTTCACCAGTCAGGGTCAGCTGTCCCAGCTGTGTCCCCTCCCAAACTCTTGCCCAATCCAAACTGCTTGCACTGGGGCAGATTGTGATAGAAAAGGCCTTGACTCTATGCAAGCACCATTGAGCTGTGGCTAAATAGTGGCGTGTTACCAACACTGGTTTTGTCACAAATCATAGCTGTAGCCTCACAGGATGTTAGGAAGAAAATTAACTCCATCCCAGCCAGACCCAGAATACTACTGGACAACAAAGGAGTGATAACAACTGCTGAATTCAGATTATGGAAGCAAGTAGTCAGGTTGTTTACAGCTCTGGTCTAGCCCAAGTGGGTGTTTACTTTATTTGGGTATATAGTATATAAAGCTGAAACCAGCTTTATATCCTAAATTCAACAGCCTGAGACTGTAGATTGTTATAACTAACAAAGCTATGAATGCCCACCTCCTTTGAGCAATACTGTATTTCTTTCATGAAAATAAAAGCTGTGCATATAATAAATTATAGAACTCTTTCCACACAGGACAAAGGCTGTTTTTTAAGATGAGCTATGCTTCACTGAACTTGTACTACCTTTTTAAAATATAGACCTTTACACAAATCTGATTTGTCTTTACTGCCTTGCAGTCTTAAGCTCCATGCTCTGCCTACTTCAGTATTTGAAAACAAATTATGTCAAAGTATAAATGTTATGAAGAGTTGGTTGCACAGTTTACGCTGAAATAGATTGTTCAAAACACTCAAATTGCTTGTAATTATTTAGAGTGGCCTCACTTAGATGTAAAGACAATTACTATACTTATATCTTACTCTTTTGTTAGCTTACCAGCTCATTTTAATTTTCAAAACTCATATACTTATATACTACTCACTGTATAGTAGCAGCCTGCACTGTCTCAATGACAGGATATTAAATACTCTGCACTCTGTTTCCATTTAGTGTAGAAAAGAATCTAGGTCTGCTGCATCCAGAAATGGAATTAAGTTATCACAGAATATTGATTTCAACACTGAGAAATGATGTGTCTCTGATGAAAAATTTAAATGTGAAATAAAGTTAAAGTAAAAATAAGACAGAATGTCATCTGTTAATTTCAAAGAGTATTAGAAATATGAGACAAAATTAAGATCTGAAAATTCAGGTTTCTGCATCATCCTCACTCAACTGTGATGTTATTACTGGCCAAAATAACTTGGTTTTGTTCCCATAGCTTAGCTAAAAGTTTATTTGTTGATATATGATCTCATAAAAATCTTTCTGAGTTGGGATGGGAAAACAGCTTAGACATCCATCCAGCCTTTTCTCTGGAAAGGTTTTTAAAGGCTCCATTGCTTTGGTCAGGCCTTTGTGTCTGGGCTCATAATCTGGGACGAGCAAAGCCATGAATCCCTTGCAGTTATTATTTTATATAAAGTGACCTGTTCTCAGGCTGTTATGTCAACCAGGGAGGTTGGCAAGAGAGATGAGGGTAATACCTATCTATAGTATAATAGGCTCTTCCCACTAAGCTCCTGAAAGCTGAAATACTATGCATTTTCTATCTTATAAATATCCAGTTAAAGAAGAAAAAAGAATCAGATTATCCATGAATTTAAGTGAAACTGGGATCCTATTACAAGCAGAATCCTTTTTACCTTCCATTGCCTGAAGCGTTTTCTTGAATTATTTCTTGCAGAGTTCAGATTGTTGAACAGTGGGATTTGAAGTTTGGAGGAGGAAGATTTTGATACAATGGAATTATTTGGATGTGAACATCAGGCAGGAGAACAACCAGACTTCCAGCCCTCTTCAGGACCAGACCCAGCATATTTCACTCACCTTCAGGAGGTGACTCCTCCCTGGCCCACCCACAGGGATGATAGCCCAGGAAAGTCAGGGTGCAGGGAAGGCAGGAAGGAAGGCCACCAGGCACCTGCTTCTTGCCCCTGTATGAAGCTGACAGACAGACAGAGTACCAGCCTCAGGAGCTCAAAAGTGATTTTCTAGATAGTGAACTCAAATATTTTTGCCAGTAGTTCCATCAAATGGATCAGAAAGTTGGAGAAAGCAGGTTGGTGGACATTTCATTAATCTGACTGTACAGATTAAGAACTCCATTATTCTGAAGTTTGGTCTTTTCCAGACCTGCCAGAAACAGGATAACAGGATATTCTGGATCCAACATTTCTACACATGGAAGAAACATCAAATCACATTACAAATATTCAGGGAAAGGAGCTGTGGTTTATGAAAAACCATGTTAAATTCTTGTTATTATTTATCAACAGTGTCCATCCTCAGTGAAAAGATTTTAATTTCTAATGTGTAAACCTTGAAGGAAGTACACAGGATGATTTTGAAAAGTGGATTTGTGTTCTTCCATTTCTTCCATTTAATATTAAATCTGGTTTTCTTTTTTTTTTTTTTCCCCCTAAGGATGGGAACATCACTTTTTTATCTTGTCTTCAAATATTTTTTCTCTCTAGTTCTGATGAAACTTCACTACTTCTGATGAAGGAGGAAGTGGAGATGCCAACATT
Organism: Chamaea fasciata; assembly: GCF_029207755.1. Classification (NCBI taxonomy): domain Eukaryota; kingdom Metazoa; phylum Chordata; class Aves; order Passeriformes; family Sylviidae; genus Chamaea; species Chamaea fasciata. The sequence continues at coordinate 32,423,866 of NW_027094086.1, read as the reverse complement.
TGATGCTGATTCAGAGGCACCCACCACATGCTATAAAAGCTGCTGCCTAAAAAGGATTATGTGTTCCTTGAACTATTATACGCTTAAGGAGATATGAATAAACTTCCAAATTCTGAAATGATTGAAAAAATAGAAATACTCCCACAGAAAAGAAAAAAAAAAGAAAAAAAAAAAAAAAGAGAGAGAGAGAACCAAAAAGAAACTTGAAGAAATGGAATCAATTCATGACAATTTTTGCCAACACATTTCAAATGAATAAGATGTCAGATGTCCTGGAGTTATTTCCACAGCTAGTCTACAAACAAGAACTGTCAGTACAAGAAAAAATGGGTTGCATCTACTTATTCTTTAGTTTCAGAATATTTACAAACCTGTAGCAAAGAATAATCCAAAAAGACTTTTGTGTTAACTAGATGATACAGTGAAGAATCAGAAGACTAGTTTGTCAAGTCTTCTAGTCTTCAATTTAGAGCATCATTGACTGACTAAGACATGCTAGACACTGCACAGACCATACATAAGTCCTTTGACTTCATCCTCTAGATCCTATGTCAGAGAGTGAAAAGCAGCTGCAAAAGGGACCAATTTTTCAGAGCTTTCTTACTCAGACATTTTCTCTCACATAGGTGTGATGGTCACTTTTCACTGAGGCTACTTTCAACATCATTACTCTCAATCATCTCTTTATATTACAGTTTCATCTCACCATTCTGTTTTTGATAAGTGCAAATTATTACCTACTTCTTGGTTTGAAAGTTCAGACAGGAGAAATCAGACCCTTAATTTCACTAGTCCTTGGCATTTATCAGAAGATTTTTTTAATCAGCAAAGAATCATAGTGGCTGAAAATATGAATGCAACAATCCAGGAATTACTGAACCAAGCTATTTCATAATATATTGCAGTTCAGTTTCAGTATAACCCTAAGCTTTATTGCATTCTTTTCTTTAGAAGCAAATTTGCCTTAGGCATACTATTTTTGACAGTCTCGAATACATCCTCCATAAACCTAAATTCATATGGTAAGCTCTTATTCTTAAATCCAATTTTATCCTTATTTTGGGGGGAAAACTAAAGATAAGGATCAGTTTCTACACTTGCCCTTAGCTGCTTCAGAAAAAGGAATGCTAACAGACAAAGCGTCTTTATTTCTACTTATTATTCCAATTACTTATCTGCAGTTTGGATCATGATTGCTTCTATTTATACTGGGAGCCTACACATTGCACTATTTCTGCATGACTGCTTGTCAAACAAACACCTCAAACAACGATAAACAGCTCCCTTTGATAATTAGGAATTCAGAATTTTTCAGGGGAAACAAGTAAAACATATTTTTTAGATAGAAGGTGACTAAACTGCAAATTGGAGCTGTATGCCTCAAATTTAGTAACTGAGACAGCTAGAAGTAAAATAAAGTCCTAGAATAAAGATCAGGGCTCACAGTACATAAAGTAAACTTTTAGAAATAAAACATATTTACACATATGAAATATCCAAAATTTGTAACATGATATGTAGCATGTGGCTGCACTCTGTAGATACACATGAAGAATACTTCAGGTGATCCTGTTCTGACTAAAAAGTTGTTCAAAATTAACATTAAATGAATGGGGCTTTTTGCTAAGGGAGTACACAAAATTGCTTATAGGCAGCTCTGCCTCTGTTTTGAAAGGCTATAAAAAATAGAATCAATGTTTAATACCAGTTTTCATTTACTAAAAAGCCAATATTTTGGTCTTGTTGTAAAGACTTTACACACAGCACAGACAAGAAAACAAAACCTGAACAATATTGTATGTTATGAAACGATGTAATTAAGTTGAAGTGACAGTCATGTTTCTATCTGAAAATTGGGGCAGCTGATGGGGAGCATTGACACAAACTCGTTTTAGCCTTCTCCTAAGAACCTGAGGTGGCAGTGACATGCCCTATGGGACTAGCTCTCAGGACACTCTCCACAACAAACTTCCTCCTTCACACACTGTGGAGTCAAGTAGCACTGAACAATTACTTGAGAGAAAGTCTGTCTGCCCTTATAAATTTGGGCAGAAAGGCACAGGCGATTTTGAGGAAGCAGTACGTGACTTCCTTCCAAGGAAGTTAACGTAACACAGTCCACTTATTAAGAGCCTGCTGTGGCAAGGTGTTGAGAGCTCTCTGGTTCAATGGGCTATGGTCAGCGTGGGATGCTGAGCACATTTCAAGTTGCTCCCTGAATCATGCAGACATCCAATATGCTCACAACTGTTCTAGCAGTCACCCTAAAGATTTGCACATAACCCACGGACACACACAAAAAAAAAAAGAAGGTTGAAGCATATGGCAAGATTTTAAATTTCTCTGAAAGACATCAGAGAACTTTCCATGCAATCACAAAATATTACACATTCAAATGCTTCAAAGCTGTTTGTAAAAGATCACTGTCATACTGTGGGACTGATTCTTCTGTTATTCTTCATTTGCTTCAGTAAGCCCCTGCTGAGAATCTGAGAGTGCATTGGCTCTGCAGGTCTTCATGCAGCAGCATTTATTGAAAGATACCAGCAAACACAGAGCTGTAGTTAGGCTGATGCCAGTGTAACTCCTTTAGATGCTAAGGCAGTTTTATGTGTAGAAATCCAATCTTTTGCAAGTTCAGATTTCTCCTGTCATCTACCTAGGCTGTTTGCTCCAGCTGAGAAGTTTCAGAGGTGCGCAATGTTCCCAGACAGGTGATATCTGCAAAATGCTACCCTTGGTCTCAGTCCCTTGCTCCCCCATTCACCTTGTGTAACCTACAAATGCTGAATATACTATCTAATCCTAGAAGGTCCTTCCAAAACTAACTTGCTGCCAGTTTTGGCCAGACAGCTGCTTTATCTTCCCCTGTATTCAGGGCTCAGAGTCGCACCCCCTTTGACTGACAAGAAGCAAGTTGCCTTACACTGTTAATCTTTGAGATTGTCACAACAATTCACAGTGTGGCATGTTGACAGTAATGCTAAACTCAGACCTTCTGCTCCAAATGTAAATGCCCCTTACACTTTAGATAAAGGAAAACTTTGGCTAAATCCTTACCACAGCCATGGTTATAGTGCTACTTCTTTTGGTGCCAATATGTGCTTAAGCAGTTCCTTGCTCCTTCTCTCTCCACTCCTCCATCACCATTCCAGCCCTTGTATTGCCCCATTAATTATGCTGCTACAACTGTCTTTCGGGTCATACCAATGACCAGCCCACAAATAATTTGGCAGGAAAAATGAAATCATGTTCAATACTGGTCAGTTTTCCTACCTCATTCTTCCTACAGGCCTGAAGAGTGGCACCAAGAGAAGGGGTAGTGTGTCAGGCATACACACCAGTTTCACCACTAACAGATGGTCTGTGCAGCCGTGCCCAATGAACTACATTAGGAACATGATTCACTGGGAAAGTTAATTCAGTTACACAGGCTGACTCACCACAGGTTTACTGTGGAATAGTGCAATTATGCTACCCTCTACAGAACATCAAGGCTAGTTTGCCAAGACAGCTAAGCTGACCTAACATCATGTCACTGCTAAAATTGGCCGTCCAACCTCTCCCCTCTCTGGCCATGAAGGTGCTCCTGCCCCAGACTTCCATCACCACGGAAACCTAGTTGACCCCCAGTGGGAGCTGTAATTCTATTAACATATTTTTATAGGGTTCATTTTTTTTCTAAGTCTAGAACTCTAAACTGAGTCACCCTAGGGACAAGTGCCATGCAAAGGAGACAGGGCAGACATGCAGTTGGGAATGAGATGGCAGGAAAGAGATGAGACTGCCTCTTTGGGTAGCAGTGAGCAATTAAGCCGGTTTAGCTTTAGTGTCAAACTACATAATGCCTAAAGAAAACACAAAGAAGTACTACCTATCTGTCAGTCTCCAGTGAGCATAAAAGGCCAAGAAGGTTCATTTTCCTGGCTTAATGTGGTGGCATGTGTTAGAACTGGGCAAAGAAAGTGGATTAATTTCTGCTGAAACAAGAGTTTTGGGAGGATAACAGGCATGGCTCATTAGCTCCACTAGGTGTAGGGGAAGGGGAGGGTGGCTTTTCCCCTAGGGGCTTAGGTAAACTGAACTTTACAGGATAGTGCTTTAAGCAGCCAAGCTTGAGAGGAAATATCAGACTAATGTTTGCATCTTAGCTGTGCTTTCAACTAACAGCAGAGATACACTCTATGGAAATAACATGATTATTTCTGCTTATTCTCTTTCCCATGCAGGTTGTCATTTTTATTAGCCTTTTACTGATTCTTTGGTAAAAGGTTTATGGAATGCAGCTTCTCTCAGCTGGTGATTTGACAATATGGAGGCTTGGGCAGTAATGCCAGCTATGGAGTAAGAAGGGTTAATTAGGTATCCCTCTTGGCCTGAGATCTCCCACTTCTTATATATGCCTGTGCACTAAATGAGAGAAGCGAGGCTGAACAGATGAAGAAGGTCTTGTTAGAAAAAAATTATGGTGCTTGTTAGAAAAAATTTGGTCTTGTTAGAAAAAATGATGGTTCTTCTACTCTGAATACCTGGATCTAGTGGAAGGTGCCCCTCCCCATGGCAGGGGGAGTAGAACTAGTCAATCTTTAAGGTTCCTTTCAACACCCAAATTTTATGGTTCTATAAATACAGACACAGGAGCAACAACAACAAAAATAAATTATAGTAAATTGAGAAGATTGTTTCTTCCTCTCTCCCCTTGCCCACAGCACATCATCCATGAGAAGAAAGACCTGGATTTTATTTTCTACTCTTTAGATTTGTTGGGGTTTTTTCATCTAAAGTTTTATTTTATAACTATATGAACAGTTCTAGGTAATTTTAAGGTGTATTTGTAATTAAGCTACCATTAGTATGATAGAAGCTTATTGGTTATACAATGAGCCACAGGCCCATAGCTCACATGTCTTAGATTTAATCAGAACACTGGACATTTTTATTAGCACCTATTTTTAAGTAGTAACTCTTTGACTGGTTATAACACTAAATACCTGTTTCAAGTCAAAAGGTATTATGAATTTAGCTCCAATCTTTGATGACTTCACAGAATGTGGCAGCAACTTGGGCCATGTGTGACAGTCTGCACAGCCAGGGCTACCCCTATGGACATAGGTCATCAAGCTTGATAAATATAACCCAAGAGTTCATCGAGATCCTGAGCAGACCTCAGCATGACAGGTGAGCAATTTGTTTAGCTTTTGTACCCTGAATAAAGTTTAGCAATAAACTGACCACCCCAGTCAGCAGCTTACAGCACTGCAAGTGGACTTGAAGCCAAGTGCTTCTTCACTTGTGACATGTTTTCTCACAAACAAGGTCTGTCAAGCCAGTTTTCCTTTTAACTCTTCTAACTGAAGGTTTGGGGAGAAACTACTGCCATTTTAAAGGAGACGAAACTGACTTCTCTGTTATGGAATCTGGCCCTTCAAAGTTCAGACAGTAATTCCAGGTTGTTTTGTTATCCACTATTGCTTATTCACCTGTTACCAGCCCCACAATGTTTCCATTCAACAGAGAAAAATTTGCTTGACTCCTACCTCTCAACAAACAGAAATTAACTGACTTGCTTGCAACCATGCATGAAGATATTAGACCCAGCTGCTGTACATCTATAGCAGGCCTCAAATTAAGATTAAAGCAGTGTACAGTGCCAAGTAAATTGACCTAACCAGCAGTTTTCTCTGGAAAGAATACTGAACAGCACTGTAATATACCTCCTCTAATTTTCTTGTGTCAGCAGTAAAGATAACATTAGGTATTTGCTTCACATCATTTACAAGGAAAAAAAAGCTTGCATGGGAAAGTGCAGCAAGGAGCTGAAGTAGTAAGGGAAAAGGCCTGGTGAAATGCAGGTTGTGGGAAGGAATCTGGGACAGAAATAGGGAAGGGCATTAAAGCCTTCCCTTTGGCATTTGCTTTCGCCAGAGCTGCCCCACGCTGTAAGTTCTGTTTCTCAGGCTTAAAGAGAACTGTCTGCAAAAAGCAATTCAGGACAGGCTCCTGCTTCACTTGAGCAACGTTATCGTGAGAGGGAGCTTGTAAGAGATGCAGATTTCACACTGTTTCCCCATGCAGGCACAGCCCCAGCAGCAGAAAGCCCCCAGGTCTCACCCTGAGACTGGGTTTCCACGCGGTCCCTGCAGCCGTCATGGCACTCCCAGCAGAGATTACTAATTATGGCAGCGTGGGACTGCAGTGCTGACACCTGCCCACCCAGCCCAGAACCTGCAGCTTCCTTCACAGGCCCTCCTGCAGACATCACATTGGAACAGCTGTCAATCACCCATGCCCCAGGACAGATCCGTGCAGCTGACCTGCAAGTGAAATATTTCCCCCACTAATCCCTGAGAACCACCAAGGGCTCCCTTTAACAACTTAAGATGTCACTATGTCAAACAAAAATGGTACTAATTTCTGGTTATGAAGTGAAAGTTAAGTTTTGTTTCCTACTAATTACTTATATCAAAGGAAAAGAAGACTGAATCAGTGACCTGTTCTTTGCTTTGGTTTTCTTTGAGCCCAGTGATCCTTGGGACAGCAACAGCCATAGGAATCACAGCTCCCTAGGCCTGGCAGCTCCACGGTCCAGCAAGTGTGTTGTGGTACTGAGCTTGAAGTCATGCCCTAGTGAACAAAGAGCAGCAAGAAAGCTGAGCAGTGAACAGCCAAAGGGACCAGGGATCAAACGTTACTCCATCTCCTGGCTTTGGTGGGGTGATAACAGGACAGGCAAAATATGTCTGCTAAATATGGTCTGGAGATGGTATCATCACTGGGGACTTCTTAACCTACACTGAAGGTAGAAACCCAAACCAAAACATGAGCTTGGAAGTGTGTTAATGTTTAGCTATTCATAGCCCAGCTGATCTGTCAAGCCATGTACTTGTTCCCTTTGCCAATAAAATTATAAGGATTTAGATACTTGGGGTTACATATGAGAGAGAAATCTTAATGAATTCAATATGGCACCTTCACGTTGCTTATTTTATATGGCTACTCTAATACTCATATTTTAAAAATATAAATGTGTTCCTTCTGTGGAGACACAAAACTATGGCTATTGGCCCTCTATTGAAAAACAGCTTATGTGGCAATTTTTAGCTAGATTTGGTTTAAAAATGAACCATGCACATATAAAAAATACATACTTTCCTAAAGAGAGACTTTCAAAGAGCCTTTTGAAAATTAGCTATGCATTGGAGCCAAATATTTCACAGAAAGAACTTGGAAACAATACAGTGGTATTTTTTTCTTGGATTACTCTCAAACGGAGGCTTCTGACTATAATAGTGTGCAGCACTTGCATGATATGGACAATTGCCTTGGGACTGAGAAATCAGTTCTGCAAAGCACTAAAAATGCTGAGGATCAGCACTTTGTGGGATCCCACCAATTCTTTCTGGGACTAGATAGTTGCTGAGACACTCCAACTGACTTAGTGCTACTGATGTATTTCAAATGTTAAACATAATCTGCAAGTGGTTGCTCCTTTAAACATCTACAGATAAAACCTTTAAAGTCTCTTCTGCAAAAGACCAATGTTTGTGAGTATATACTTCAAGGAAAGCTGTGGATTAACTCCGTAGGTCAAGGTATATGCAACATTCAAAACAGTGTTTTACTGGAAATGGTTAAACCTATTGCTTGGGAATGGATGAATTAACTTATGAAACGCTTATGAAAAAATAACCAGGTAGATGTTTGTGGCTTATGAAGATCTAATGGCAAATAGAGGATCTATTTTTTAAAGCATATATGGACTACAGTAATTTTACAGTGCCATGGATTTTCCAAAGATTCAGAAAAATTTAACCAGTTTTTCCTATTCAGCTGCAACACTTCCGAAAGAAGCTAATACTTACAGATTAAAGTGGTCTAGATAAGTAACACAGAGTCCAAAATTTTATGGTGAAGATTTAGAGAAGGATTAACATAAGTAGCTGTGCCAGTGCTAGTTGACCTTCAAATACCTATCCATACCTTGATTTTTCAGAAAACATTTGCTCGGTTCTGAAAAATCAGTTTCTCTGATGATTTTTTCTAAACTGAAGCATCTCTAATCACAACTCACTTGAAAATTTATTCTTTCTTCCCACTTGATAATGCATTTTGATAACTACTGCTTTTACACTTCTAACTATCAATAGTGAAAGAGTGAAGAGAGAGTTTCTAAAAGTGAATCTTGTCAGCAAATAAGTCATTAGTATGCCACCTAAATAGCTTCAGTCTTGGCATGCTAAATAGTCATGCTCTGATAAGATTTTGGCATGACCCTTTAATTATTCTTGCGAAGAACACAAGTAATTAAATCATGAAGTACTCAGTTTTCTTCATTTGGTGTAGGAATTGGTATTGTTCCCAGTCAAAAGCAATATACCTATATGCAAACATGACTATTACTATTACAATTTAAATAAGGCAGCAACCCTCATAAAGAGATACAAAATAAATGACTAAAACATATTAATTCGGCAAATGTTACATGTCATTCTCTCAAAATAGGAAATAATGCAATCTGCTCTAAAATGCCTATATAAAGGCTGAAGAAGTAAGCTGCTTTCCTTATAGAGTTTCTCAAACTCTCTTCTATACCACAATTGGCTTTGTGTGTGTTTGGGGAAAAGGTGTCCAAAAGCTTTGTGAATTATTCAAGAAATCTAAAAGTATTACAGAGGACATGTCCCAGAACACTTTGTCCCTGGCTCAGGGCCTCTGCTTAGAAGCACACACTGAAGGAAAGCATAGTCTGAGGCCCTATAATTGATGCCTACTGGTGATTCTTTCCTTTGCACAGATCTCCAGCACCTGCTTGCTTTCTCCCCATAAGTGCCAGCGTGGACGCATGGAAACGGTCGTCTCTGCACTCTTTCTATTTCACCACGCTTTCTTTTCATTCTGATCTCTCTGGATTAGGGGGCCAAGGATTTGGGCTCCAGGTCCCAAACTGTTTTAATCCTGCCTGTAAGTGGAATGCACAGACGGAAAATAATGAGTGGAAGTGACCATTGACCTGATGGTCTGATACAAAATCACAGGATTGCCAGGGTTTACCTAATCCAACCATCGTTCTACCACCACCATAATCACCTCCAAACCATATCCCCAAGTGCCACATCCAGATACCACTTCACATTTCCAGAGATGATGGCTCCACCACCTCCCTGGGCAGAATATTTCAATGCCTAACCACTGTTTTAGTAATTTTTTTTTCCTAATATCAAATCTAAACCTCCCCTGATGGAACTTAAGGTCCTTTCCTCTCATCCTTTTATTTGAGACATTGCAGAAGACGCCAGCTTTGCTTGCAACCTCTCTTCAACCTCCTTCAGACTAAAGAACTTCCAGTTCTCTCAGCTGTTTCTCACAGGGCTTGTGCTCCAGACCCTTCACCAGCTTCACTGCCTTTCTCTGGACTCGCTCCAGCACCTCAATGTGTCCTTTGTGAAATGAGGGGCCCAGAAACGAACGCAGGGTTCAAGGTCTGGCCTCACCAGTGCTGAGTACAGGGGGACGATCACTGTCCTAGTCCTGGTGGCCACACTATTCCTGATCCAGGCCAGGATGCCATTGGTTTTCTTGGCCACCTGGGCACAAGCTGGCTCATGTTCCCAGGTCCCTTCCTGCTGAGCAGCTCTCAAGTCACTCCTCCCCAAGCCTGTAGTGCTGCATGGGGTTGTATAAACGGTTATATGCCATTGTATAAATTCTGGGGAGGGATGATGGTACAGAAACAGATATAAATGCTTTGTATGACCACAGAGACAGCTCTTGGCAGCTCCTTTTTCAGCTTCAAACTTATCCAAATGATGTGTCCGAGATAATCAGCATTATCTGCTGCTATGCCATCTATCTGCTGTCAATACAGCCACAGCCTGTGGAAAGGAACTGAGACTAACAACCTCACACACGAGTTTAGCCTATTTCATAGACCTTCAGGCACTTAGACATAGCCCATGAAGACTGAGAAGTGTGAGGGCACTGGCTATGAGACTGACTACGTAGCCTTAGTGTGGTCCTTCACGTGTGTGTAGTATGGCACAATCTTTACATCCGTGTTCATTCCATCCCTGTCTAATGCCATTCAAAAGATGGGCATATGGAAAAACATATTCAAGAGTCGTTCTTTTCCAAACAAGTTCCATCACAAACCCAAAGTTTCACAAAAAATAAAATGGCAGATTGTAAGGATGACCTGGAAGGCAGCAGAACCCATGAAATAGAGCACTGTGCCAGTGTTTATACTTCCAGTTTTGCCAGCACCCATGGTGGCTAACTTCTAGCAAGATACTGAGTATCCTCATACCTCATTTCCCTATTCATAACATATGCAGAATAATATCAGCTTTCTTGGTAAAGTATTTGAGATAGATATACTAATAAAAAATGAGATGCAATAGGCAGGTCTATCTTTTGAGAGACAGGAGTTTCACACCTCACACAATCCTCCCTTCTCAGTGGTAAGACTGAAAAAACTCTACACCTTTCAGTTTAAAAAAATCTAAACATTCCTAATCTTTGGATCACACCTGGAACTATTTATTACCAAGATCTGATCCTGTGATGGGATTAGTTCAGCCTCGGTGTTACAGTAACTCCACTGTGGTTTCACTCATAACAAGGAATAAAAATACATACTTCTGGAGTTATGTTTCATATTAGATGGTGAGCATATTTGTATGAGCCCTCATTTTCCCATTCAGCTTCAGAGGATCCCATTACAGAGTTCTGTATGGTTATTTTCTACTTCTGCATTGGGTCAAGCTTTCCCCAGGGTACATTTCTAATTCATGGTCTTCTACATTATTATTACCCTTTTGACCTAAATGATTAGCCAAAGTTTGAGGCCTGAGGGCTGTTTCTATTAGGAGGAGAAAATTATGAAGTCAAGCATCTTTTAGGCATATCTAGTTAAAAAAACACCTCCAAAATCACCCACCCCCAATTTTACTCCTCTTTCCTTCAATGCAGGAGATATACAACAACAACAAAAAAATCCTTGCCTTCCCTTCTTGAAGCATTTTCAACCAGCACTGAGACTTTTGCAGGACTGCCACAGTGATTATCTAATTCCTTCTTTTTTTCACATTCTCTTCCTCCTTTGAGTCTTCTGGTATGCTTTTTCTCCTGTTTTTTTCTTTCTTTTGTTTTTGCCTTACTCTTCCAGACATATCCAGTTTCCACTGAGATTAATTTAATAGCCAGTCATATCCTTCTTCCACTTAATTCAAGTGCCTGAGCATCCTCACTTATGGTCTTGTTTCAGGAGGTGAAATGTGCTAGAGTTTAGGGTGGAGGCTGTTACTGTTTGAGCTGCTGCTAGCACAAACTTACCTGTTCCTTAGAGGAAGGATGTAACATTCACCTTTTCCATGGTACTTTATAAGTGCACATTTCTGGAATGCTGGGAGACCCTTCTGGTTTGCTCTGGCTCCAGAGTCTGCAGCCAAACCAACACTTCTGCTGGTTGTACCAGAGCAGTGAGTGATGGCAGCAGTCCTGTCCTCCCCCAGCCTCCTCTCCCTCATTGCCTGTAGGATAAACAGCTGTGATAGCTCAAAAGATAGTGTGGTAGAGGGTCAGGAATGAGAAGTCAGGAGTGGGGGAAAGGCAGGATGGTGCTTTTGGCACTGGTGTCAGCACACCTCACTTGAACCATTCATCAAACCAGCCTGATCCATTGAAATCTCCCTGAGCTCTAAGCAAGCAGAAATACTTGTAGAGTGGATGCCAGTAGCTGCCAGTTCTAATCTGAGAATGGTATGGAAAAGCTGTGAATTTTTAAATTATGGCAGTTATGTAGAGTAGCATAAGTGTCTCAATGCTTTCTACCTGTCATAGTTAAATATCTATCCAACTTGAATTAAAGAACATAACAGAAAACATGCTCATGATGAGTTCCAACTGACACAAGGGGGTTTTGGTATTTCATAGCCCTAACAGCTGAAAGCCTTCAAAATTTTAAGAATGTAGGAACCTCCAAAAGCCACTGTGAAAGATAAGTGCAATTTACAGTGACTTGCCCAATATTAACGATGGCCTCTGTGGCAGAGCACCCACATCCTCACCTCCTCACCCATCTGATCCCAGTGCTTTCTCACAATGTCCAACTATTATCTTGAAAGGGGAAAACCTTGTGTGAGTAAGCTATAAAAATAGCTATAGAGAAGCACATCAGAGAATGCCCTGCTATTATTTCCTCTTGTAGATGCACATTTTCAGATAAAACCCCGGCATCAGTTCTTGAGGCAATACACGCAGCATTCTCTAAACTGCCCAAGCAGTTGTGCTATACCTATAACCTCAATCTAATAACACAAATAATAAAGCGGAAAAAGCTTGCATAAAAATCTATATTACCACATTAATCTCAAAAGGACATTTGGCTAATATAAAATTCAGCATCATCTTCATTGATGGTTCAGGGAAATAAAGTTGTAATAAATTGCCGCAAGGCAAAGTACTAATGATTGAATGAGACTATGCAATTAAGATGTAAGTTTTTTAATCACCTTTGAGGTTAAACATAGAAGAATTATGAGTAAAAGGGCAATTAAATGCCAGAACTCTCAATCTCAGGTCTCCTCATCAAAGATTCAGTTACCTAAATTGTTTTCCACTATTTCAGGGGAAGAGCTGGGTGTAACAATATTTCATGCCCCACAAGAGGAAGTAAAGAATACTCTTTCAAACAAAAGCATTACCAGGCTATCAAAATCTTAACAAAGAAAAATAAACTAATCAAGATTGATCTCTAGGGCTCTCAAGTTCCTGAATTCCTAAACGTTGACATTAGGTTATAAAAGGGAAAAGTAGTGCAAAATGTAGCCATTATCATCTTCATATCACATCCTTAAGTAATATATATCTTAATGAAATGTGAGTTGCATGAGCAGTGCATTTGACATTTTTGTGTCTGTAACTTTTTATATAATTTCACATGCTCAGTTTAAAAATACTTTCCTTCTGAAATGGTTTAAGATTTATTTTTGAGGAGAAAAATGGATTCACTTATGCTCTTATCCTGCAGATGCTTATATATCTGACTGTCTTTGAGTAAAACTATTCAAATTTAAGTGTATTCAAGATTGTCAAGCCAATTTAAGTTTTCTTCAAGGGACACATGAGAAATCCTAATACTTAGTGACTGAAAAATTAACTAGCTGCAATGTACAGTTATTCATGAAAGTTATTATAGGAACATGCTATGCATAGTATTGAAAATAGTAACCCTTTTCTACATTTCCAAGGAATGTTAAGATGGAGCAATTTAATAACCTGACTTGTTTTGTGAGGTCCTGTGCCCCTATCTCTAGCCAAAAAAAAAAAAAAAAAAAAGGAGAAAAAGAAATATTAGAAAAGAGGTTTCTCACCCAAGATCAGTAATATTTCTATTACTGCACTGTAAGATTTAAACTACTATATTTTCATAATATAAACAAATAAAGACCACATGCAATTTTCCCTTGGGCAGAATGAAAAAGGGAGAAATGAAAAGAAAGAAGCACATTTGACAGATGCTAGTCACTTACTACATGATAAGCTGTTAGAAGGCGTATCTATTTCAAAATAACTAAATAAATTCAAAATTCACACCAGTTTGTTGCAAGAACTCACTGTTTTTATTTTAGCCTAGGAATGTGTTATTTTGCTCTAACTTAAAATAGCCATACACAATCCTCCTTTAAAAAATACCACTCTGAAAAATGTTCCCTTAAGATACACATGACAAAACTGACTCTCTTAGTGATTGAAGTGAAACCAAAGTATCCCTAATTAAAAACTTACCTCCAAAGTGGACAGAGAGCTTAGGAAGATGGTATATCGAAATGTGGTGCTTTTTACCTTATTCAAAATGTGCATCTCTATCTTCTCTTCAGTTACACCTCTAACCCTGTAGCAACAGCTGCAGTTGTACCGTACAAGTTTCACTGCGCACAGGTTTGAGTAATTATTGTTATTTACTACTGCCATTTTCATCAGGTAAAAAGCCAGTTCTCTGGCTTTCAATAAACTTACAAGTTTCTTCCCAGAGCTGTTTACAACAGCCTTTCCAGCTTAACATTTCTGAGATATGTAGGCAGCTTTCCTGACACATGGAAAAGAGTGCGAATTACTGGAGTATTCAGCATCATAAAACACAGTCACTGATATAAAAGCTGAAAATGTGCATACCAGCTTTTTATTGTGCGTTTACAGCCCAATTCAAATTTATGAATAAAGTCTCATTAAAAGTTGAATTATTGCATATTGGGTACGCTGGCATTATAGTAACACTAAACCAAAAACCAGAATCAATTGCATTTCTCTTGGCTCTATGCAGTAGAGCTTCTCTCTACATCTGTAATTTTTAAAAATTCCTCTGCTCCTACAACAACCTTCTGCTAATTTTCTTCAATTTTCTGCTCCACTAACTTAAAAGTCATTTCCTTAAGAAAACAGATGACAGACAACCTGAGTGACTGATTATATTGTGCCATCACTTTGTTTTTTCTCTGAGGCCTTGGTTTAAGAGGATGGATGTTAGTGTAAATGACAGAAAGGGGAGCTTCGCATAGGATTTCACTTCTGTTCAAAGACAAGCTAATGCAGCCTCACTGAGGTGCAATCAACTTGACAAATGGATGCTGTGCAGCCCTGTGCCTCCCACTGAAACCCGAGAGTCTGATTTACACAATATTCCCCCTGTAAACGGAGGGAAGCCCAAATTCCAATCAGACTTAACGCTGCTCGGCTGTATAATGGGTTGATCTGATAATTCCTCCCATATAATGAAATCTGATAATAGTGGGAAAAAATACATCAGAGAGAATGGAATACATTAATGAACTTGTAAAAATACACTTAAGTCTTAACAGATTTAATAAACAGGGGAAGGATGGCTCAAACCGGGAGTCTTCATATGTGGTCAGCAGTTCTCGGGTTTAACAATGAAGCTGACTGAAAATACAGAGTTTCTATTTACAATTGACTGCATTCACCACACCTTTTTTCAGATGTCCAGGAAATGAAAAAAAAAAAAAAAGAAAAAAAAAAGCATTTAAATATCAAAGTAAGCTTTGTAATATGTTTACATGTCTTGCCTTGTTCTGTTTCCCCTTCAAACTAAACTAATTCTATGATACAAGCTGTTTTCTCAGGGAAATGTGAGTCAGATAGAAATGTTTTCCTACACGAAAAACAACGTTTCATTTACTGACTGGAAAAGAATAGGAAACATTTGCTTTTAGACTTTTAAGATTTTTTCGAATTGAAAAACAAAAGCAATTCCATTTCAAAACACTTTTCATACAAGTTCGGCAGCTGGCACAAAAATTAACTGAATGTTTACATAGAAAAATGTGACAGAAATGTCTATTAAAATCAGTACTTTTTTTTGTGTCATAACAAACTGCTCTGATTGTCATTGTTCTCTACAAACAAATATTTTGCCTTAGCAGCTACAATTGTGACCAGAAGCTGTTCTCACACATCTACAAGTTGAGTAGTGCAGGATTTTTAAGGTTTTATTTACTTTGCTGTTGTCACAAATAAAAGAAAAAAAGAAAAAAAACTTATGCAAACATTTCATGCTGAAGTGAATGGATTTCAACAGCTGCTGATTTGGTGACATCGAGAACCCCAGTGGAGATGTCCTGCTGAATTAACGTCTTGGAAATGTTAAAAAGAAACTTCAAACAGCCCTTGTTTAGCAGGCGGTCGAGGCTCGCTCTCGGTGGGGATCATGTGAAGACTAGCAGAGCAGTCACTCAGTCATGAATCAGACTTGTCAATAGTTGCCTATTTTCTCAACAGGTGTCTCAATCACACGTCATAATCCTTCCCCCATAGGCTTCTGTTTAACACAAATGGCTCTGGCACAGGACGCTGCTTTTCCGTATATGAGACATATATTGACTTCTTACTTAGCAGCTCCCTCCTCCAGCCTCTGCTGAGCTTTGTGCTTGGTATAAACATGTCTCTCTCGCCCGTGTGAGCCAGCAGGGAAAGAACGAGGACTGTAACACAGGAGCGAGGAAGCTTTTAATCCTTTGTTATTGCTGCAGATAAGCATGGCAAACACCAAACCATCACTCGCTGTTTTGTCAGGTAATTATGAAGGGCTGTTATGTTGAGGTACCCTTTGTGAATCCCTGTGCAATAATGCGCTTGGTACTCAGACAGACAAAGGCATCACTGACATAAAATATCTTATGCTAGATAAAATTGAAGGGAAATACTTCATAATAATTAAACAAAACAAAAAATTAAAGTTTAAATTAAAAACCCAAGAAGTCACTTTCAAGCAGGCATTTTTAATATAACTAACTTTCAATCATTACTCTTTACAGTAATTTTTGTAATTAGATTAATTTTCTTAAGTTTTGAAATCCTCATTTCTTTTATGGGACACATACATTCAGGCAACTACAGAAGTAAATCAAGTCCTATGGGTCCCAGATGTCAGAATCCTGAACAAATGCAAGTATTCATAAAAAATTTTAAATTACATACAGTTTTTTACCCTGTAAAAAAGTGTATATATCTGTGCTTACCCCTATGCTCTTTGAGTCACATCAGTAGTAAGCAAAACAACAAAGAGATTTAAAGGAACTTTGCTTGGCTTTTCTATCAAAAAGCAACAAAGCAGTAAATGCACTACAACTCATCTTAAGTTTGCACAGATCACCAAATTTCTAATGTATCACCAAACTACTCTGGGCTTCCTATCGCTACCTTTGTCTTCCAATTTTACCTATTATATGGACACAAAATGCTGATTAGCTAAAGCAATTTTCTGTATTTCTAGGCCAGTCTCCTCCTGTATCAATGGAAGAAGTATGCTTGAAAAACAATGTGGGCTGGCTAGTAGCAGCATGCTTCACTTTTATAGTAACAGCTCCTGTAGAAACTACAGCTTCTACATGACTTGAAAATTAAACATAAAAGAAGATTTACAAGAAAAAATATCACTTTTATGTAATGTTTTAAGATCATAAGCTCCCTTGTATCAGACTTCATTAAAATGTTCCATACGGAAGGTAAACTCTCCAACTGTAGGACTGTATACAACTTAATAATTTTGAAATATCTTTGAAATGCACGTCAAATGAAGTTAGACAGTAAAGCTGGTGTAGTTTGATCATTCCAGCTGTATGTCAAAATTCTTCCACATTGTTGGATAACATGAAAGTGCAGCACCAGTTTCTGTCACCCTCAATTTAAAAACTTTTGATATACTACCTCTGAGCATGGAGTTGTTTAAATACTATCTCTAACATCAGTAAACTGCATGTACCACCTGCACCATGACTTGAATTACTGAAACACAACACTATACAATTAAAGAGATCTTCTCAGATTTCAGCAGAAAAAACATTGTACTGGAGAAATTTATAGCAAAGGAAAATATTTAAAATGAATTTCAAACGTGAAATATAATTTGATTGTGTATCTGATGTATACTTCATACTGGAAACACCACATTGACAAGGTATTTTAAGTATGTTGATAGAAACTTACAGTCAGGGCCAGGTCTTGAAAATGCTATGTAAGTGAGTGATTTTACATGCAAGTTACTCCTGTGAATTAATTTTTACTCCTCACGCAAGTGCTTTGTAATGACGGAGAAGTTTTTTGCAATTTCTGTCAGAATGAATATAAAATATATACACTACTTCCTATGTAGACAGACAGCATGTCAGTATATTCTTTTTTCCTTTTTTGCTCTGGGGCAATTTGGAAGAACTCTGTTCCTAATCATAGTCGTAATTTTATTATATTCAACACTGTATAAGTATTTTGACATAGGACTAGATTAATAAATTTGTTTCAACATCACTGCTCAGATGGATGCTGCTTCTTGCACATTTGTAGGAAAATTTGCATTTTTTAAGATTTCTTTTCTCTGCAATTTTTGACACTACATAAGGATATTATGCAAAGGGTACGCCAAATGATTATTTAGAGAACACAAATACATTCTTTGTAAATGCAATCTTTAATGACATTTACTTAGAAAACTTACTGGGCACTGATTGATTGATTGATTCTGAATGGGCGCCCAGTCTCATACAAACCACATTCATCAAAAGCATCCTAATCATACCACCATGTTAACATTTTGAACTTTACTTTCAGTACTTAAGGAATGGAATTCATGAAATAATCAAATTTAGGGGAAATTGGCTCTTATTTTTCATTTATAAAGACCTACTTTCAACACAGATAAGGCATTCTTGCTGTATTCTCTGCTTTCTCCCAAGCAAAGAGTAAGAACTGATAAAAAGGGAGTAAACGCCTAACATCGACATGTAAGATTGTAAAATGGAAGTTACGATTGGTAATGCACAGTGGTGCAAGTTCCATCTCACCTGGATGCAGATCATTTATTCCAGAAAAAGACAACATTAAAAAATTTATGTCAAAAGTAAGGCAAAGGCTACAACAGCAGATACTTAGGCACATGGTCAGAATGATATCAAGAGACAGGGAAGTGTTATTACCAATAGATATAGCATTGATGTACTAGAACTTGATCACACTTAGCTCTAAACTCTAAAGTTTAAAAGGTATATGGGAAGATCAGATGTTTTCTGGGAAAAAAAAAAAAAAAAAGGCAAGGATATAAAATCTTCCCTGTATTTCAAGACTAAAGAAGCTTAAGTTATTCTGCTCATGAGACAAGGTGCGGGTAACCTGACAGCGGACCTGCAAAACCCACAACGAGAGATTTGCTGGAAGATGCCTTAAGGGTATCAAAGGCTAAACCAAGATCTTGTAAAACATAGAGTAAGATGAGATTAGAAGAAAGGTGCACAATTTTCCTCAAAGTAGAGAGGAGTAAGAGTGATACTGAGATTTTTCTTTCTTCTGCCAGACAAGGAGTGGAATGGAAATTCAGATGCACACTCTGAAACACTGTCTTTATCAAGTTTCCAGAGCCAATGCACTACACCAGTTACTCACACTGTCTCCAACTCACAACCTGAAAAGGCATTCTGATCTCTTAATATAACAGAAACCAAAGCATGGCACCTGGTTATACCACTTTTAGCTAGCAATTTGGCTTGTTTAACTTCTAATTTCTACTTGAAATGGAGAACATGACTGCAAATGCAGAAGTTCATTACATACAACCTAGAATCTTGTTCCATCTGATAAAGACAATCCCCCTAAAAACTGCACTCATGATCAAACCATCAGTTAAATCCCAGTCTTTGATACTCTGGGTTGCTGCTCTCCCGGTTGTGAATTATTTGTGATCTGGAACAAGGTTTTAGAAGGGAGGACTAGGAGGGAAATAAGAGGCATTACTCAAAACAAGACGCTGCTTTTCAAGATACAACCTAGCCACATATCAGTTCTGAGGACAAGGGGCATGAATTCTTGTGATTTCAACAGTGAGCTTTTACTTTTCTATGCTTTTCACCACCTCTTTTTCTACAACTATGAACAAAATTTTCCCCTTCAGTCACTTTTGTCCAGCTGGAGGCAATGGGCACGCAAGTGCCAGCTGCAATGTTTTGTAAAACAAAATAAAAACAGCAAAAGGGAGTTCAAAATACAAATTACTCATTCTACTATAAAAGTCATGAGACAGCTGGAAACTTCAGCTTTCACGCACCCTGGGCTTTAAAAAAATAACTATAGGAACATCAGTTCTTAACATGACTGTGTTCAGAGATGTGGTGGTTTAGTCTCAAGCACTTGGAAAAGAGGCCAGCCAAAACAGAGATGGGATCCTAAACCCAGATGATGTAGCTGCATTTAGTATTTCACCTCCACTCACACCAGCTGAACTTGCATTTTTGACTCTCGACCTTGCACAGACCAATCATGTGGTAATCTAATGGAAGACCTCATTTGTAGACCTACATGAGTACAGAAATGTTTACAGGATCAGGACATTTGGCCAGAATTTCTTAGTGAACTAGTGTTTTAAAACTAGTGTTGTGTGTGCTCTTTTTTATGAATACTGCAGAATAAAGTATCTCAAAGCAGAAGTCCAGAATTAGAGGGTATATTTGAAACGTAGCCTTTAATTTTTCTCACAAGGCCTTGATTTTTACTTTAGACTTTGGATCACAGTCTATATTATTTTTAAAGCCTCATAATTAACCACTAACTTTATTAAAACTCTTCGGATGAGTGCTACTACATTGTTACACATAGCACTGTCCTTAGGCTACTGAGGGAACACATCTTGCCTAAATAACTCAGCAAGTGATGATAACCTTTGAAACAACTTCTGGCAGGCTGTTTACATCAGACTGTTTCATACCTTCTCATGCTTTCTTACATGAAAAAAATATTTCAGGCAAATAATATATTCTCTTTTCTAAATTTTACACGTCACTTAAAAAGCTACTTTTTTATTTAATCGAAAGTGTCTGGTACCACCACTTTGGGTTTTTTGTCTAAAGCAGAAAGCTTATTGAAAAATAGCAGTTTACTCCTTATCTCTTTTCTCACTGTCATGATTAGAAACTAGATGTTCCTTAAGATTTTCCACAATTTTATCAAGTCCTTCCTGTTTTCTCAACTGGTTTCAGTACAGTTCTCTTCACTCCACTGCTTATTTTGTCACATTTCCCAAGTTTTACTCTAACCCAGTGCTTGTTATATTGCTGTATGTTCTGGAGGCTATTGAGATACAAGGCGCTTTTGGCGTGTTATTCTAAAAGGCATATCTTGTACCCAGAAAATAATCTGCTTCTGAAGTTAACGCTTAGCTTGCTACTTTTCCTTCCAGATGATATAAAGTATAACTGTGACATTTTATTTGGTCATTGGCTTAATGCAAGTTATTTGGGGCTTTGACAGGTAAATAAAATCTTGCTGTTTACTCATGACTTGCCAACACTGTTAGGATAGGAAGATGTATGTCTAAACATATTAAAACACAGTTTCATAAGGCAGATGCAGTATGACCAGTATGACCTAAAAAGCCAAAGTGTATATATATGTGTATATATATCTTAGAGCAGTCATTTCTCTAGATGAAGAACTAGGACATATTGCAGTGAAAAGGATTCTGTCGAGGGGTAAGTGTGGACATCCACTGCCATGATGCTCAACTGACTCTCTGAGAAGCTGCTTTGCTTCTAAAACTTCAGTCATGAATTTCCCTCAAAAGTGAAAGTTACTTTCACCAAGCAGCTCTAGCTATATTAAAGCTATCAGCTTTTGATTTTCTTTTTCATATATAATTTCAACTCTGTTAAAACATTTGTTATAGAGCAAAACTGAGAATCCAAACAGCAAAGTTTCTTTAAAATCCCAAATACTCTTCTTTGCTGAATGTTGGTCCTGTATCACTTAACACTCAGAAACACTTTGACCCAAAGAGTGAACAAAGGCATCAAAAATAGGAAGGATTCAGCCAAGATCTTTATTTTTCAGGACACTATACATACTTCTTTTATTCTGATTAAAAGTTGCAGCAAAACAAATTCTTTGAGAGAAGAGTACGAACTTTGACTTTTTCCATTTACATTTGTGTCAGGTGTTACCTTTTCTAAATGCAAAATAATTTATTTAAAAGTATAACTTTCTCTTTTATATGAAAAAAATATTATATATTGTCCAAAACACAATTTCCTTACACTCTACTAAACACAGACGGGGATGGCTAGAGGCTACAAATCTTTAGGTTCTCCACTGATGCATAAACTAAACAAAAAAGACAACCTTACTTGTTTCAGAAAGCTTTATTAGAATAGGAATCTTTGAAGACAAACACAAAAGATTCTAATATGTTTAGATTTTATAATGTAAACAACTAATTTAATGCATCACTAACAATATACAATACTCGCCATCTTGCAACATGAATGCAAAGAAGAAACTGATGTAATCTGTGAGATATTTCAAAATAATTAATTTGAGAATAAAAAAAGAACTTTTATTGTGTAAACTCTTCTTGTTTCCCTTTTTTAAAAGGATCAGAAAACTGCAGCACTTGAACCTTTGTTAAATGAAGGTAACAAGCAATCTTTTGAACTGGTCTCTAAATTAAGAACATGTAATTGCCTGAGAAAGGGTATTTGATCAAAAGGACTTTAAGTGTTACTTATCAGGAGAGTTCCAAAAAACTCAAGATCCAGTTTATTTAAATGAGGGCCAAGAAACTTTCAAATTATCTTAAAGTAGTTTGACATGTCTAAATTGTGTCTTTGCCAGCATGTCAGACTTCCTTGCTAGTATTTTCATTCTGTAAGGGCAAATGGGATTTTAAGCACTTCTGGAGCAAGCCAATATTTGATGCCTCCTTTTAATTTCCTTAACTCCCTCTCAAACCCACATCTTCTTGCTTAATTCTTTTGCAGCTTATAAAATTATGGCAAACATATTATTTTCCTCACAAGCATGGACAGACACATGATGACCAAAAAAAAAAAACCAAAAAAAAAAAAAAAAACCCAAAAAAAAAACCAAAAAAAAAAAAAAAAACAACCAAAGCTCTATACACTGAGTTTTTACGGAATTTGAAAGGATGATCCTGTTTTGTGGCATTCCAAAATCAAGCCCCAGGTTCTGCAGTATTATCTGTACTGATGAACTGAGGCACCCCAGGAAGCCTCACCCACAGGCACAAAGGTTCGTGTATGCCCAGCTCTCCACTAAATGACTGATAGTGTATTATTATACCACTTCACATAAATGACAATGGAGTATTGAATCAAACATGACAACATAAAAATCTCCTCAACTCGTAATTTCATACAGCATGCTGTGCTAGAAAAAGCTACCACGATTATTCAAAACAGTATTGTATTTAGGAGGGAGTGTGAAATAAGACTGACTTGCTGAACAGCCCAGTGTTTTGAAGAAATGTCTAAACAGGCATTCTGTGACCTCACAAACCATCTAAAATCTTTCCATTACTGGGATAAACCTGGTAACCAGTATCAGCAAAAGGTGTTATTTTTATCTAAGTGGCTGAGGCATGGTGGGTACAGGGACTGCTCAGAGCTCCACTGCTATCAGCATAAGAGACTTGAGGCTTTGGCACTTGTCTTACTTTATCTACAGCCAATACAAGAGATTCAGCAAAAGCAGCTGCCAAAATGTCCTTTATGAATCCATGCCACGCAACCAAGTTTTAAATATCCTGAAACAAATGTTTCTCTTCTACAGACAGCTGAAGAGCTGAATGCTGAGGAAAGAGAGATTATGTTTTGTCTGTAGGTTATGCTTAGAAGAAATACAGAAGGGAGGAAGACAAAGACTTTCCAGGAACTGCAGGGGACCCCCAGTGACTCCATCTGAACATGCCCTACTCCTTAAACTGCCTTTGCAGCATGACCTGGGAGTTTCAGCTTCGGGTCCATGTGGCAACTTCCACCCAGGAGGAGCACATGGCTGGAGGTTTGAACAATGCCGCCACCAGCTGGATACCTACCCGAGGCAGGGATGGGGCTGGCTGAAGAGCAAAGCAAGCATATTCCTCCAGGAAACAATTATACATTGGAAAGAGCAGTTTTGCTTTGGCCAAATCTGCTCCCAGCCTCAGAACAGATATTCCCCATTTTAAACTGTAAATACCTTTAGAAATTAGAAGTTATCTGTTGTAGTTTCTTTAGCTTTGCCCACTTGTGGTGAAAACTGAAGGGGAAGATTCACTTGATGGTCAGCACTGGATTGTGAAAAATCATAGCTTAAGCCTCTTTAACTCCCAGGAGGATAAGAGTCCTTTTCATGATTTAGATCAAAGGGGTTAATATCAAATGAGAACTCCACCAAACTTTTCTGCTCATGCAGCTCTATTGAGCAAACTGTTCACTGCTTTGTGAAAACAGGAAAAAACAGGACTGCTCTGTGGTTACCGCTTTGTATTCCTGGGCTGGAACTGCCCAGTTTTGCTTCTCTGTAGCATAAAAAGGGTTCCTAAAGAGGGTTCATGGTCCTGTAGGGACAAGCACGGAATAAAACTTACATCTTCTGCATCTTGCGTGAGAGTGTGAACCCCTGAGCTTATTGGTAAAATAGTTCATCATCTTTCCCACCACAACTGTAAATCTCAGCCATCTTCTTAGTTTCACTACAAATGCCCAAGTACAGAATTAATTATTTTTTTTGGCTAGAAGCATTTTTTTCTTTATTTTGGACCAATTTGAACTAGTGGGATTTTTTTGAGGGGATCAAGGATGAGAGAGGAGATTTTGGACTGTAAAATCAATTATTTGTACAGCCGTAAGGATCTGGGGAAAACTAGGTCTCACAGTCTCTCTAATGATGGGAAAGAGAAAGAAAGAATATGAAGAGATATTGATAAAATTTAAAGTTAAACTTAGGAGTTCACTGCTTTGGTTTTGCTTGATACCTCCATTCTAGTGTTTATTATCTCAAGTCCTGGATCCTGGAGAGAGCGAATTACTTGGAAGCAGTCTTACATTTAGCATATGTGAAGGATCTTGCTGGAATGAAGCATTAGCATTGGAACAAAGGCAGTCTGTAAGGGCAACGAAATGGAGGACACGAATACATACAGAGCTTCTGGGGATACAGAAACTCCTGTATCAAGTAAGGACATTGCACATTTGATGATTTGAAGGGAAGGTTGGTTGGTGACTCCTTCCTGTCTCAAAAAGTGGGATGTTCTGACTCAGTGATCTTAGAAACCCAGTGTGACTACAAAAAACCTGTACGGGTAATGAGTTTAGAAGCAGACAGAAGGACTTGGATTTGATGTTAAATGAGCTATAGGAAAGAGTATAAACACCTTTGCCCCTTGAGATGTCTGACACTTTCCATCAGGGCATCAATGGCAAGAATGTAAAAAAAGGGAAGTGAAGTCATTTTCTCAAGTAAACCATTAGTCATCAAGCCAGGGTAAGTCTTCAGCTCTTTCTTAGTGGAGTATTTAAAAAAACTTCCAAGGAAGAAAGCACAGATTTCTAGGAACTGAGTTTAATCAGAGTGCTCCTCAACATTGCTCCACAACTTTCTCGTGCTCATACTTACAAAATTACCTGTTACTAATTACTGATTACTTGTGATTCCTGACCGCATTTATTTCCCCTTAAGTCTATTGTCAGAGCATTTATTATGAGATTCTGGCTTCTTGAAATGAATCCTTGAAATGAAGGGGTGTAGGATGTCAAATTTAGTTTCTGCTTGCAGTGTGTAGATCAAGGGGTTGTATGACGATTGTGCAAACCAAAAACTATGAAATTTCATTTGTGCTAGATGCATGCATAATGCCAGTCGTGGCATGTTATTTCAAGAGAGGTGGAAAAATTAGGTGGCAAACAGAATTTTGGCAAAAGCACAGTTCTTCAGATGCCACATGTGCAAATCATTATTTTGTCTTGTAGAATGGTTAAGAAAATGTAATTTGAAATGCCAATTATATAATTAGGGTGTTAAGCAACTTCACTGAATGACAAGTGATTAAACACAAATCAACAAACAGACATAGCATTACTGTGAGTAGTGTGTGGAAAATGCCACAGAACAACTCTAGCTAGCACCGGCTGGGCAACAAAGTTCAATGTGTATATTGCTAATGTCTTTGTCTAAAATGGAGGTGCCTACAAAAGCTGGGCTCTGACTGTTAGCTTTAATTCATAACTTTGAAAGGCTTTACCAGTCCTAGAAATTTAAATGGCCAAAACTACTAAAATTAAAATGCTGCCTGTCAGGGGTTAAAATGAAAAATCTAGATCTTTGTCAATCCCAACTGCAAGACAAATTACTTGGGGGTGGGTCTCCTTCCACTTGGTTTTCGCCTCTATCTCTGTTACTGACTTTCCTCCAGTAGGTGTATGCCTATCCATTTTTAGCAGTTGAGTAGGAGAAGAACCTACCTCTGTTGTCTTCCCCATGTTTTTCCCTGACGGGGAAAAATCTGTTAGATTTTTTGATAATACAAGTGGGCTGAATCTCCTGCTGAAGCGTGACAAGGCAGTAAACTGACATTTTTAGCTTTTCCAAACTTCACCGATACCTTTCCCTTTAAAGCTTCTTCCCTTTCCTGACAGCCACAGCAGTGAGAAAATTCAAGATTTTTACATTCCATCATTGTCCAACTGAGCCTAAAGTAACAGCAAAACAACCAAACCAGAAACAGATTGCAAACTTAGGATAGCGAACAGCTGGCCTGTGGTCCATGGAAGGTTGGCTTATTGTATGTTGTTAATGCTTTTCTTTCCACTTCCACATGTTACAGTGCACTGAAAGCTTGCTAAGGTATTTTTAATGCAAGTAACTACACTAGGGGTGCAGTTCCAAAACAGCCAAACTTTCTGCAGGTCAGGGCTGCTACACCTCTGCTCTTCTCCCTCCATGTGCCACTCCTGATCTCCTATTTGTGCCAGGTCATGCTACTGTACAGTGAACAGCTTTAATGGTACTAAAGACAAACATTTCTACAAGAAATTAACTTCTCTGTACAGTTAATTTTTTGTGCCTCATCCCCTTTAAATGACATTTTACAAGGTAAGTAAGCTGAGCCAATAGCTTGCTGCTGTGGAAAGTGATGGCTCCCTCTCCTCTCCTCTTGGGTGGGCAGTCCTGATGTCTCCCTTGTTTCACCACTAGCATTCATTTAAGCCCCAGCAGATCAGTACAACTCACTGAGCTGGCTAAAAGCTTGTTTACCTAGCTCAGCAGTTTAGGAAGCAGCCAGGACTGGAGAGGAAGTAAACAGGAAAGAAAAACCAAGGCAGAATGTCTCACTTTGAAGATACTCAAAAGCTGCCTGGACACGGCCTTGGCAGCCTGTTCTGGATGGCCTTGCTTGAGCAGGGGCCTTGGACCAGGTGACTTCCAGAGGTCTCTACCCACCTCAACCATTGTGTGATCCTGGTGAACCTCACCACTCTTGTGAAACCTCACCAATAGCAATCAGGAGGATATTTCACCTTTTTTCTCTTTTTTCCAACAGAGGAAGACAGTCCCAAAACCATGCATGGTCTTTCTTTGTCATTGCAGTTACGTGCCAAGCATTTAAGATAGGCAGAGACTGCAACAGCAGCATTTCATATCCTGCTGACACTGCTGTGTAAACAAACATGCATACACAGAGCACTGAAAAATCTTATTACGCATCTTCAGCAAGAAGAAGTCACATTGGGAATCTTCTCAGGAAGCCCTGAATGAGAGGACTGAAAGAGTCTGGCAAGAAGATAGGTATGCCTTGGTTTGCATTTTTTTCCCATTCAGCAGTTAATTAGTAACCCACTTTTTGAAAATTAAAGATTACACTTCCTGAACAAATACAAGCATTTGATCTTGGGCTCATCAAGGAAAACTTTAGCAGCTGCCAGGGAAAAGCAAATGTTCTGTCACGTACATCCAGACTTACATAATGCAAAACAGAAGATGAAGAATACAGAGGGAATGTACCAATACTTCCACACACAGTCGTGGGGAGCACAACAGATGAGGAAAAATATCAAATAGCAGACAACAATCCAATGAGCCTAACTAAAACCTGATGGGATGACTCCTTACTGCAGCATCAACCTACGAGACAGAAGAGTGAAACATGGTGCTGTATACCAAAAGTAGTTTAAATTTCTATCCTATGTGAACTGGCTCTTTCTGAGCATTGGGCACTCAGCTGCGGTTGTGCTTCACCCACCCCTGAAGGTTACAGAGTTGTCAAGAAGAGGGCAGAAGCCAGTGAGACCCCCTTGAAGGAGAAGGAGACCTGGTTGTGTGACAGGTTTTCATAAGATCAGGTAGAAGTCCTGATGCTGAAGGGGCTGTAATGGAATTGCCAAACTTTGGGAAAACTGCTAGAAAATGTTTACTCGTTAAAACTAAAGTTTTATCATTTTATTGAAGAAGCCACCCTGAAGAAATGATAACTGCATTAACAATAAATAAAGTAGAAATGAGCTGACAATCCTATATCACCTAAGGAAAAAAAAAAAAAGGATACATGTATTTTTTAAAGAAAACCTTGACATTTTTTCATTTTTTGACCATGTCCAGGATATAAAAATTCACTGTGAAGTAAATATCAATATCTAGAAAATCATTTGAAAAAATTTGGGAATTAATGTAGTGTCCAGTAAATCATCTGTTTTTCTGACCTGGAAAGGTATCTTAGCAAAAAACACAACCCCATTTATGTTTTCTGGTAACAGCACTGAACAACAAATTCTTTCCCTCCATATACTCACTGACTACACCTTTAGTTATTTTGCCTTCTGTAAATTCCCTAGATGCTGCCTCCTGAGCATGCTCTACCAGCAATTCTCAAACCCTAACAGAGATGTGGAGCTTCGTATGTGTGATGCATTTGCTGTTACAGTGTAAAGTGCTTTTCTAACCTTAATGCTCCGAGCACCTTCCCTTGAGCCTGTCACCCATCTCTTTTGTTCCTTGAGAACTATTCCTGCCCTTCTGTATTCAAATGCCATCAGGAGCTGCTCACATCTGGGCATCCCCAGTCTCTGTGAAACCTGCCCAGAAATGCCTGTTTGCAGGCCAGCAATAATGGTTTGATATAGACCACATTTCAGTTTGCTTGCCACTGCTGTCTGCCAAGCTTCCCATCAGTGATTTCTGAAACTGCTCAGTGTGGCATCTTCCTTCCATCATCCCCTTCTCTATTCAAGTCTATCTTACCAGTAGCTCCCTCACTTCTACAATTTCTGCCTCTGCTCATTCTCTTTCTAGCTATTTTTTATACTAGAAAATAAAAGTTGTATTAGTGGTAGATTAAATGTAACATTAAACAATTGGTATCTTCCTGCAAAATAAAAGTATTTTATTCTGTGCATTGCAAAGTGCAGAAGAGTTCTAAAACTATAGTCTAATATATAACATAAATATAATGGAAAACATTAAGAAAGCAAGGAATAAAAATACAGGCATAAAATGTTCATTGATATAACTTAAACAGCAGAATTAGGTGAAGCAAACAGCTGAACTCAGTAATAAACAAATGGAGAGTATTGCCAGCTCTAGAAAACATGCATATGATTAAAGCCTCCAAAATCATCAAAAAAGTATTAAAGCAATGAAACTTTAAGAAAATGCACTGCTCTTTGATCTGCCTCCTGAAATTCAAGTAGAGAACTGGTTACTCTTCAATGAACATTAAGTTACTTGGAGTTAAAAATTCACTTGTACAGGCAGAGTACTCCATGGCAAGCATTCAAAATCTCAAAATGGGCCCAAGCTGTTCTTTCTCATCACTAGAACTGACCTTTAAATAATTTTATTTAAAAGTGAATGTTCATACTTTCAATTTGCCTGCTGTTCAGTAAGCCTTAAGAATACATCCAAGATGTTTATTCTTTCACAGCTATGACAACCACAGGAGTGTGATACCCCAAAGCACTCAGTCACTCAGAGCTGTAACATCCAGAAAAACAATTATTATAAAGCCACTGAAGATGGTAACATTGCATGTTTTGAAAATACACATGTAAATGTTGATGCTGAGTTTGACATTGACTTGTTCAAGGCATAGCAGAAGTATGTCACTTCTTAGATTGAACCTGTGTCACAGGCTGTCTTGTTTGACATAGGGCATCAAATTTAACCTAGCCACCATTATAGTGAATCCAGTGATATTTGTTGAGTGCAGTACATCTGTAACAATTTTAAGGTATTGTTTGGAGTCCTCCGGGGAAAATGTGAATCTCCATTTTCTTCAGTTGCTAGCATTACATCTTCTAACTTACAGTTCTTAGTGTAAGAACTCAAGAATTCAAAGGACCCCTCATGAGTCACAGTTCACTAAAACTGGAAGATATTTATTTGTAGCAGTAACAAGAAATTCAGGTTTCAGTACTTTGAAATGTAGCAGTGCAGAAGATGTCTTTTTTGGGTGGGGTTTTTGATCACCCCTTCTAGTTAGCTCTAACTTTCTCTCTTTATCCCACTTCTGTGGCCTTCAGACATTCATTGCCCCATTACCCTGCACTTTCTTATTTTCTGCTTCATTCCAACTATTTTTGTTTATATAGCCTCCTATCTATGAATTTTTCCCTTTTCTGTCTCCTACTTTTCATATCTTGACACAAATAAAAAAAAACTATCAGGAGTTCCTTTCTGCTACTTTAAGTCACCCACTTTCAGTTCATTCCCCAGCTTTACAATATGTGCCTGAAGTCCATCATAAGCCCTGAGAATAGGTAGTCTCCAGTCCCACAGCAATGTAAAAAATACCAGGCTTTACTACCATTAAGGAGAAACTCAGCTTTTATTGAGAAAGTCAATAGAAAGTGGTGACCATTTTAACTAATAGCTAATTGTATCTAGATTTTACTGAAAAAACCCTCCAAAGAATAGTTGCTATTAATGGTTGCTGTTAAGGAAAGAGAAAATTAGAGTTACAGTCAGATAACGGGAAACAGAAAAAATGGAAAGAAATCATTCAGGAAAAAAAATTATGAACCTCATTAAACTCTTATAAAAGAGGTTGGCATACCTGAATGCAAAACCCAGCAAAATATGGCAGGATAGACTGCAATGGCAAGATAGACTGCAGTGGTGCTTTAGGAATGTTTCCCATTTTTTCTTTTTGTCAAAAGAAAAATGAAAGATCAGCAATTGCTTCCACAGTACTGCTTCATGACCAAATGAGATATGCCTTGTCAATCAGACATTCGAAACACACTAATTAGTGTAGCAGTATGATATGTTTATATTAATCTGAAATTGCTCAGACAAAGTATGCGGGGAAAATATTTGAACTCATTAAAATCACAAGTTAAACCAATCTAAAGAATGAAAACTCCCTACAGAGTACAGGAAAAGAGCAAGAGACTTGAAAAACTGCAGTGTCAAGTCTTGACATATTTGAAACAGCCAGATAATGTACTTATGTAGGATTGTACCCACTCTGGTATCTGCTGGGTAACAAATCTCCTACTGGATATGAGTAGGGAGACAGATTACAAAAAATGAGTCCAATCTAAAAGGTATCCTATAGTGCTGGAGATGCCATTGGCAACACAGTTTTCTTCTTTTTTATGTTTTTATTTCTATTTTTTCTTTGATCAGCTGCTGCGTACCACAGTACTGTCATTCTTCCCACAAAAAAATGACAAATCTGCATATAGCTTTTTTTATTAGATACTCACATAACACATTTCACCCCTTTTCCCCCAAAATATTCCACAGTCTCATTCCTAAAGTGTTCAATTTAAAAAAACAAACAAAAAACCCTCTTGAAATTATAGAATCAATAATTTAAAAAGAACATGTGAAAAATTATCGTCATAAGCACAGAAGCTGACAGTTCCTGATGTCAAACTATGCCAGGCCTCACTACTGAGGCAGAAGTCACCACCCCTCCACTGAAATCACGGGCTTTCAGGTAATCAGCCCATCCTGATAGCCACAAGATACTACAGACACGATTTAAAAGTAACGGATTACAAAAGTTAAAGAAGAATTTCTAAAATTTAAGTTTTATAGCATACAGTTATTTTGTATATCTTATCTATATCTTATTTAATTTGACACTTTAAAATGAAGTTCAGTTTGACAAAGGTGCAGCATTTTGGTCTATTTTTAAAAGAACAATAACCATCAAATCAACCTACTGTGAGTAAAATTGTAGGAAACGAGGAGAAACATACCAAGCACACAGGAACAACAGAGAAAAGAGAAATTTTCTTTTAGTTAGTCCATTAATATCCCTGATTTTTTTCATTAATTTATTAATTCCAGTGCCTGACATACACTTGACTTGCTAATGATTCATTTTTCTCTATATATTCAGATGATGGAAAATGATGCTTTAATCTAGTCCTGCTACCCCCTTATCAAGCACAACCCATCAACAGCATCCCTCTTCCGAGGAAAATGAAATTCCTTTGACAGTTAGGAAAGGCATAAGCAGAAATTTGTGCATCCTGTCCAGTGAGTGGATCTTTTTTGTGAGCCACTGGTTGGCACTTGGCTTTCAGATGATTATTTTCTTTTGCTCTTGGCTCAGATGAAATCTTTGCACAAGTGATGTGGGTTCAGTAACACAACAACCACCCCGTCATGCAATAACAAAACATTTTTCTTTCCATTTTAAGAAGCCTGTGGAAAATTATGTAACTAAAACCAATTATGAACATTTTTTAAACTTCAAATTGAAACAAGATGAGGAAATTCCAGCTGCATAAAGGCCCAAGTAAATTTAATTCTACCTATTTGTGAATGTGCTATGATACAATCTTTATCTATGTGATTTTACGCAAATTTCTACTCAGAAGAATATCCTGTTTGGAGCACTGAATGGATACATTTGGGATGAAACTAATGCTGCACATAATTTGAAATTTCCTAATTTCTGGATGCTTCACTTCACAGCCTCAATACAACATTTTCATCTAGAGATCTTAAATATATAATTATTTAGATGGCTTAAATGTGCTTTTTGCTTACAGAGTCTCTTTTCTGTTTACATATCATACTCTAGCCTAAATAAATGCTAAGACAAAGGCCAAGCTGGCTGGTGGCCCAGAATGTAGTTGTTACCAAATTGACAGGGACCACCTTAAATTCATTGAAATGTCTAAATATCATACTTGTGTTATAACTATATTTTAAAAGCCTATCTTTACTGAAAGAAAAATGGAGCAGCATTAGAGCAGCATAAACAAGTTGCTGGATGAAATGAGAACTGAATGTCAAAGTATGGTCTGACTTACCACAGCTCTCCATTACTGTAAAACACCAAACACTTAAAGGCAGGAAGTATCCTCATGTTACCATGTAAATAACTAACGGGTTTAGTTTATGTTAACAACTAACTTAGGAACTTTCAATAAAAAACCCACCAAACAAAAACATGGCTAAGAGCGTCTGAAACTTTTCCCCAAAAGTAACTAATTCTGCTAATTCTTAACGCGGTTTCACTTTTTATTCTTAGAGAACCTTGCATAGAGTCTGATAAAATCTACAGCAAATGTGGACACAGTACCATTCAAAGATAACCTGCAAAAGCAAGTAAACGTGGTAATTTTTTCTAATCTACTGAAGACATGAAAGGTGCAAGGTTTGGCTTAATGTTTTCTTCTACTTGTTTCCTTTTTGCTTTTAATACTTTCAGAGTATCAAAGTCTTGTCATGCTTTTATACATACAAGTGTTGGAGGACAAGACAAGAAGAATGGGAAGTCCCCCTCAGTTCCCATCTGAAGCAACAGGGTGATAAATGATTAACATTGAGCTTTTTTTTTTTTTCTGGCTTTTTGCCAGAAGCTTGAATTAAATGTTTTAGCAACAGCCAAACAAAATGGGAATTTTACACAGTCTGATTAAAAATCCCTTTCTCCTCTCAAATGTCAGTTTCTTGTGACAGATGCTGGCTAGAGATGATGGCTTCATCTCTCTGCTTTTCCAACTACTCATAATCTTCTAGCAAAAATAGGATAGACAAGACCTGATACACACATAAAAGCAAATAAAACCTTTGCAGAAACCTTACATCTGACTTTAAAACCAAAGTAAGCTCTTCAGGCTTTCCTAATACGTCTTAAAAATACGTTAAAGGCAATATAATTTTGTCTCCTTTTACTTCACTCTTTAGATCTAATCAGGATTTTAGTAGGGCAAGAGAGCCAAATCCCTGTGACAAGAACATGCCATACGGAAAGCACAAGATGTGTCGAAATTTTAAATTTACTAATGCTGACATTCTGGCCTTACCAGATATTAATAAAATTACAGGAGCGTGGGGTGAAGGTATTATACCTGGTCATGGCTGGCTTCAATGGAGCTTCCGATACCTTGGAAAGTCATCTGCACAGGAGACAGTGTCAAACAGGTCATACACTCTTTGCCATTTTGTCTATCACTGTAGTGTACCTATAACAGAATAACATACGTAATCTGCTAAACACCAGGTTTGCACAAGGGAGTCATGCTAAAATACTGTCCCTTTCCAACAAGCTCGTAAGAAGAATTCCAGACATTTACATTGAATTCATCTTTAATATCAAAAAAGGAGTGTGTAAAATAGTCTAGATAGTTACATGCTGAACTGGGGCCAAATTTTCCATGATATGCCTGTTGCATAATTTTTGAAGTGCTGA
Organism: Chamaea fasciata; assembly: GCF_029207755.1. Taxonomy (NCBI): domain Eukaryota; kingdom Metazoa; phylum Chordata; class Aves; order Passeriformes; family Sylviidae; genus Chamaea; species Chamaea fasciata. The sequence continues at coordinate 32,389,884 of NW_027094086.1, read as the reverse complement.
GTTCTTGAGATTCTGACATCTTTCAGACTGAATTCAAGATGTTGTATCTATATAAGAATCTAGCTTCGAGTTAAAGTTTCCAACCTCCATGTCATTTTTAACAGCATATTGTAGCATAGTTATAAAACACCCAAGTAAATAGTTACATCCTCAAAAAATTTGCCAATAATAGTTTAAATTTTTCAATTGTAATTTCATTTCTAGTAAAATCCCCTAAATCTTTTGACATTACTATTATGGTACATATTTCAATTAAATCAAAATGACAGATAAAATAGAGAAATCACATTCTTCTTGAGATGTCTACACTATCCTTTTCTAAAAGCAACTCATTCCCTATGGGCATCAAGATGTGCATGTTGAACCTGAACTTGCATGAAATACAGAGGAAGACAGCGCTTCTACTTGAATAATTCTCTTTGTCCTCAGGTTCCATCCAGCTGGTATTTAAATCCCCTGAAGAAAGGATGGATTTTAACATGATGAAACAAAATGAAATTAAATGTTGCTAGTGTTTCATTATTAAGAACAGGTTGCCACTCATGCTGAATTGTTGAAATATTACAGTTCTCTGCATAGCTCCTGACTTCTAGACAGGCAGATCAAGCACTTTGTTCTACAGGAGAGGTGGATTTTAGTTTATGGTGGTAATTTACATTGACTATGTGACCCCTGTCAGAATTGGAAAGAGAGATCAGCTCTGCTGGAGACAGACCTTTTATGTTAGTATCTATTTACAGCTGTTTAGCTCTCAGGCAAAAGGTACATGGCAAAGCCTCATCCTGACTTTTAGGCTACAAAATAAATCCTGCTATTTCTGAAGACAGCTAGGAACTACATTAGGTTTATTCCTGTGGAAACAGTTTAGTGGCAATATGACAACTGTAAACTGTGTATTAAATCCCTTGTGCCTAACTCTTCTCTGCCCCAGGTGCAAATTGGGAATACTTCAACTGAAGTAAAACCAGTGCAAAACTGGTTGAGTAAGAGGAAAACCAAGTTGGTGCTATGTTTCAGAATTACTTTACTGCCAACACACCAAAACAGTTTTGCCATGGCCAAAAGTAAGATACAGACTGCAAAAGTCTTGCACTGTGTATAGAAATACTGATTTCATTCAGCTCTTCTTAAAGCTTTCTGGATTATTCCTGTCTCTGCCTCTCAACCCCCACAGTATGTGCCTACTAAATTGCTTGTGGCTCTCTGCCAGAAAAGCCATACTACTTACTTAGAAACCACAAGAGGCCCCTTCACATATACAATGGTTTAACTTTGATTAATTGAAAGAGGTATGAAGGTATGAAATTTGGCTGACAAATATAAACTGAAGTCCTTTAAATGTCAGGGACTACTGTTATGACAAAGGCTTATCAAGCTTCAACAACTAGTTGCAAAGTAGATTTTCTGCTATATGTTGTGGGATTGCAATGTGAGAAATGGGGCAGCAAAGATCAAGAGGACGGTTCTGTGCTGCAAATATGACATCGCAAAAGGGGCAAAATCTGGTGACCAAGAAAAGCATGTATGTAGAAATGGGGAAATGGCACTTTCTGAACTCTACAGCATGTTTGTAGGCTTAGTTTTAGTCAGAATAATATAAGTATGCAATTCACTAGTGTCCACTGGAATAAAGAATGACTAATAAGCTGAAAGAACAGGAGACAACCAGAGGAAAAACTACTAGTATTTCATGACACTACTATCTGCAAAATAGCAGGTTTGACTCACATCCCCTTTAGAATCCCACATTAAAACTGCAATAAATTCAGAATTTTGGTATCCCTATAGGCTTAACTTTCCCAAAGTGATTTCATTATGCACTTCTGGCCTCATCTCAATGTATCAAGGCCATTATTTTGTAATTTCTTAGACAACAGTTCTCTAATTATCTCTTGCTCTGTTGAAGCTCTTCAGCAGAACCAAAAAAAACACTTTCTATATTAATGATGTAAATAGTGATATAAAAGACAAAAGACGGGACTTTGAATAGGAACAAATAAAACTTTGTCCTTTCATCAAATCTCTCTAGTCTACAGATTTGTGCTGTTAGAAGAAACATTCAGACTTCTACATTTGGCATGTGTATGTGCAATTTCCCAGTAATCCTATTTTGTTGTTTATCAGTCCAGTTGCTACATTCTCACACTACATTATTCCTTTCCTCTTCAAGTTTCATCTACGAGCCAAAATTTGGGGCTTTTTTATTTACCTATTAGAGCAGAATGTCCAAAATAGGCACTCAGAAAGAAATAATGGTAGTCAAATAATTACCAAATAGCAGCAGATACTTCTTGGGTTTTGGCCAGCGGCATGTTGCAAATATTTCAGTTTATATGTCCATGCTATTATTAAGTGTGGGAAGAATCTGAACATCTACAAAACTCTTTCAAGAATATCATATCCTTTAAGGCAGAGCACAGCAAATACCCGAGTCAGTATCTATGATCAAGGAGTGAAGGCTGGCCAAAGGCTCTGATGGTGATTATTGAGAAGCCATTATTGAGATTCATGACGACAAAAACAACACTTTTCTAAGTTCCTCTGTGCCTTAAAGAGTCAGGAGTGCTTAACTACAGCCCATCTCACCACACCTCTGTTAGGCAGGTAAGGACACTTTGTGGACAGACTTTAAATGACTCATCCAAGCTGGACTGGACTGACTGGCAGTGCTGGGACTATAACCCATCATCAAGGCCTCTGGCCTAACCACAACTGGTCATTTTCTCTTTCCATATGTTACGGAGGTAGAAACAAAAGAGTTATGAAAATAATTACTCTCTATGTCCAGGATCTAATTTCCCGGCTTCACTTTTTATAATTAAGGGACACTCACAGATTAGCTCAGTGCATTTAAGGATTAAACAGCAATGAAATTTCACTCATTAAAATTCAGAATGTTTTATTTAGATAACATATAGAGATTTGATGGAAAAGAATTAGGATCTGGTTAGAAAACAATGACCAGCATACAGATGTCTCTAGCAAGAATTGTGCAAGTTTCTGAGTAAAATGCAAGAATACAGCCTCAGACTATTATGACTGATTTTCATGTAATTCTCCTCCAAGGGTTGTCTACACAGCACAAAGTGGTGTCACCACAAGATCCCAGCAGTAATTCTAAATGAGACTGCTCATTTATTGGGAAAAGCACACAGCACTGCCAGCTTTTCTCCTGGGTAACTATATACACCTGAGATAAATCATGTATAGCCAGCTCAAGAAACCCAAACACAGCACTCCACAGTGCTGTGTGGGCAGGGTACAAAACCTCGGCTCATAAAGCACAAAGGGCATCCCGGACATCAAAATACAGAAATAAATTATAGAAGTATATGTTTTCACAATGCCATGGATTTACTCACACATGTATACTTTCATGTTCCATATTCACATGACATGGAAGTATATATTCATTTTACAGATTGCTTCAATCAGAAAACAAGCAGCATGGCATGAGTATGCATGAATGGGTACCATTCACTGGAGTGTGTACACAGAAATTTATGTGAAGGTCTAAAACCACTTGACAACTTATACTGAAATTTGGCCCTTTGTTTTTAGTATTTTAAATTACTGAAGAGCTGCAAATATTTTGATGGGCATTTATAGCTACACATAAAGGAAGATATAACATGAATGTTTACAATGTTACAATTGAGTGGGGAATGGCATAGCCAGAATTCTTAAATTTATACATTATTTTATACAGGAGAAAGTAAACTCCACTGCATAAAACTGTATAGAAATACATTTTAGGGTACTTCTATCATAATGCTCCTTCACAAGCAGGAAATATCCCATTTCTGTCATATTAATGTAAAGATAGAGAAATCTTTAATATTTAATCTTCAATCTACCTTTACTGTAATACCCCTCCCTACCTGCAAGTGTTCTGATGGAAACTGCAAAAATATTTCGGGATTTATCTTGCAATAAGCTGCTTTAAAAAACCGGATCAATATGGAATTTCAGATAATGGCAGTAGTTAAACTGCAGAAATTATTTTGTAAATACAATGTTTCTAACATCAAGTACAGCACAGTCTGCTGGCCTTCAGCATGAATGTCTGAATTTGAACATCTATTCTTTTGCATGGACAAGGGCTGTGGTTTTACTGAATCACAGCTGAGGAGGATGAGAGACCTGTTGTACTACTACTTAATCATTAAGCTTGACTATAATATCCCAAACTACTGTTAGAAATGAGTTAACTAACAAGAGTCTGAGGGGAGCAAAAATAAAGGCTATTCTTTTCACACGCTGCTGCTTAGATGTTCACAGTTTGAAACACAGCTTCTGTCAGGACAAACATTTTCTTTCTTGAACATTTAATAGCTTAAAATAATAATAATAATAATAATAATAATAATAATAATAATAATAATAATAATAATAATAATAATAATAGTACAAATTACCAAAAGAAAGAAGTCATCTGTGACACTGGAGTTCAAGTTTCCAAACTGAAAACTACTCTTGAGTCAAAGCATCAGCAGGAGTCTTAGAATGCTAGACAGAAATAAACCAGGTAATAAAATGCCATTATGTTCAGCAATGCACAAATCTTCTGGATTGACAACCCTGACTATTTTGTTAGAACAAAGGATGGTATTCCTTTAAATCTGCCCCTTAAGGGAGAGCGCTTGATTTAGTCCTGAGCTTACAGAATAGTTTCAAGATTCTACATAGGCTGCTTTGGATTTACAGGAACAAGAAAACAAGAATGGGCTCAGAAATCAGATGTTAAAATAGGAATTTTGATTTGGACAAGAGTCTCATGAAACAGTTTACTTCCTTTAGCATCCTGGTGAAAAGCTGTCTTTTCCATATGGGTCTTTTATCTTCCACTTTATGTGGTTCATTGACAGTTAGTCATGTCAACTACTAAAGAAAAAACGAAACAAACCTGTTTGAGCTCCAAGTCTGTTTCATGCTTATTTAGTGGTGAAGAAATACTTCTGGCACAAAAATAAATTTAATATACTTGCTCATTTCAACCATTTTCTCAGCCAACTTTAGGAGCTTTTACCGTATTGTATTCTAGTACTCAAAAGCATGAATCCTTGTATTACGTATTACCCATAGAGGTTTCCTAACAAATATTAGATCAGTTTCTTCAGACACAGAGCAGTAAGAGAGAGATTCCAAATACCACTTTTCATTCCTACTACCTGTTTTACAATTCTTTTTTTTTTCTTTTTCTCCCAGTAAAAACAAAACAAAACAAAAATTGGGAAAAAATCCCACTGTCTAAACAAATCTTTTAAAAAAAGTAGAAAAATAGACACAAAACCCAAGTCCAAGTCGGAAAAAAAAATATACCAGATGAAACAATAAGGCAGACAATAAAAAAAAAATTAAAAAAATTAAAAAATCAGGAAAAAAAAAGCATTGAATCAAACTGTTTCCTGCAATGCTGGAGTTCCTTGATGTAGTGCGATTACTAAATATAGTATTTTACTAATCTCAGCAGGGCGCTGGCTAACTGCATGCCCGTCAGATGTTTTTAACGGCCACCCCCTGTGGAACAAATCTAAGGAGTGCATGAAAAACACCCACATTTTAAAAAGCCCCCTTGCTAGATCATTAAGGAAAGATAAAGGCCTGTACATTGGGATGTGATATATAACACAATCATTGTGCCAAGAAAACATATGTTTGATTAGCGCGCCTCAGGTTCATTAATCGCCGTGTCTGCTTCACAGCAGTGGGTACAGTTTCCACCGTAGCTACTGCACCAAAGGGTAAAGACACTTGGTAGCTTAAGGACTGACAGTGCAGCCGTAAATCTTGGGCTATTCCAACATGCCTCTCTCACACAGTTTGAATAGCAGCTGTATCATAGCCTTAAATCTTCATTAAAATACAGTCCTAGGGTTTAGACTACAAAATAAACCATTACTGTGCCATAAATAGGCAACAACAAGCAGACTAAAGGCATTGTCACAGGTTACTGCGGCAGTATTTCATGCTCCTGGCTACAGTAAGGCAGACATTTGGCATCTACAAGAAACAGCAAAGTACAAATAAGAGGGGAAAAAAAAAATTTGATACAGTTTCCAAGGAGAATATATAAAATATCTGCTAAATGCAAAGCAAATCAGAGCCAAAGAAGCTTGTACAGGGTTTTTTTCCCTGCTATTTAGATATCCTCTGAATTCAGAGCTCCTGTTTCAGTGATTCATGAGAACTGGAAGGTCAAGCCATATATTATGCTCAGTCAAGCAAGGGAGACCCAGCTCTGTCCGACCTCTGGATGTGATGTTTGGTTTTACAAAAGAGAAAATCAGCTGCCATCATAGCACAGAGGATAATCAGTGCAGTAAGGAGCTTATTGCTCACCTTCCATCTGTTAAATCTTAACCCACGTATGTATTTATAAAGCAGTGTCCCTGTGCAGCACATACAAAGTGAGCAACTATGTTTACAATGGCTGGCACTGAGAAGTGCTAAGAGACCTGTTTTGTCTGATAGGAAAGCTGAAATCAGGAGAAGGGACTTTCTATTAAAAAAAAAAACAAAACAAAACAAAAAAAAACACATCACACTTACATTGAAAACTACCTGGTTATCTTGTTCACTTCCTCTATTCTATAAATATGTATTTTTTTGCCGACATAGGAGAGAGTAGCTTAACTACAGTGAGTTTAAACACTAAATACAGCCCTCCCCCCCAAATAAATAATAAAAACGTGATAAAAATTAATAAATTAATTATTCAGAAATTAACACAATGCAAAGCTCTACAAAATAATGTATAAACTATAGCTGACACGGTTTTTGCAGAAACAACTTGTCTGACATTCACCTATATAACAGGCAAATACTGTGTTTCCAGAGAGAGGAGTTTTAATTAATTTTATAATTCACAGTCAAAGGAAACATGAAAAGACTGGCAACCCTGAGATCTCCAGTTTTTTGGCCATCATGACATGGCCAAAAAAGTAGGAGGGGTGTGAGAGGGTATGTTTTGCTAATAACATACCCTGGGGATGAGCATGGTATGGAGCATTAGTGGAGGAGCCTGTGTCTTGGGTATCAGCCTGAACAACTGATGGCATGAGTGAGGAACTTGGTTAGTTTGGAAAGACAAAATTGCTTGAGTTTGAAATAACTTTCTAGCAACGGCATGAATGGAAATATGTTCTCGGGAACACTCTTTTTCAGGATGAAGGTTGTCACTGAAGTGAAGAGGGAAGCAAACATTAATGATTCTCTGTTTACAAACCATGTGTGAAAGCCCCAAACGCTGCGTTAATGGAGAACAGGATCACTGTGAAACTATGAATAGAAAATCAGCTGCCTGAATTGGCTAAGAAATCTGATGCTGGTACAGACACTGATGTTGTGTACTAACCTAGAAATGGAGCAGTATGCATAAAGAACCACCCTTCTTTAATTAAAACAAGAAACAACCATTTCACTTCCAAAAATTACCCTGCTCTGCTGTGCTTTCAGTTTTGAATGAGACTGAAGGAGGAGATAGCCAAATAAACCTCCTCTGAAAGGCTCAGCTTCAGAGAGGGGAATAAACTCTAACTTGTCTCCTTTCTCCTTCACCTTTTCTTGTTGCTTCTCTTTTTAAGGGTTTTTTCTTGGGAGCTGAATTCCCTTACTATAATTAAAACTAAACCCCAGTCTGCTATGAATTCACCACTGCACCTTCACATTTTTGCCAACTGAAACTTCCAGTCTTTCAAAGTTTGGGCTCTATTCCAAGCCAAGGTCTGTAGCTAAGTTATCAAGTCACATTAGGATTTACTGAGAAAGATTTTGGCAGAGAATTCAGTCCGGTGCGTTTAGTGCTGGCTGCAGTATTTTGAGAGATCCTGATAGCTTTTAAACTTTCTCATACATAAATCCCCTAAATTCTAAAATTGGCTATCAAAATATAACTCACATTTTTTCCACAGACCAAGTTACATACAGGGACATGTGGGAGGATTTCAAACTATTATTTGCAAGATGCCAAGCAGACAAGCTAAAATGTTACCAAGGTGACATCCACACCACACCTGAGGACCCACACACTACCAGTAGCCAGTTATTCTCTGTTTACCTTCTTTCCTTTCAGAAACTGAAACAAAAAGAGAGAAAAAGAGGCACCTGGCTGTTTCTCGAGACAAGAAGAGCAAAACTTCAGCAGTGCTTGAATAAAGGGCTTGAAAGAGGGAGAGAGGCAATGACGGCCAGAATAGAAGAAAGCTAGTTTAGATAGAATTCTGGCCAGAAGCCAGCTAGTTGGATAGCTTGTGCTAGATTTGCATTTGTTTTCTTAATTCTGCATACTCGTGAGTCAATTTGGAAAGACTCTTGCTGCAGCAAATACTACCTCCTGCAGTATGCTTTGTGAACAAATAGGCTACATTTCCATATTGCATACCTTTCCTTATGGGAACTCATATGAGAATGATTTTTATGTTTATTTTTTGTAGAATGCTACCACCATTTTGACTTCCTATCCAAAAATAGGATAATATGAACTAGATGGTCTGTAGTCTACAGAACAATTTCTGAAATAAATGGAAACTATAAAACCACTTCTTGTAGATCTACCTTGGGTCACTGCCATCAGCTGTGGTACTGCCTACCTTCCCTCAGAAGTTAGGTGATTAAGAAAACCTATAAACCAGAATGCAATGAAGTCCAGGTGCTTTGATTTTTACATCAGGCTCTCTCTGCAGATCAGTTCTTGCTATCATCTTGTTCTGTTTTATATCTCCCTCTATTTCACATTCTCAACATATTTTCTTTCCTTTGGCTAGTCATGTATAAATCAAGGTTTGAAGACATAGAAGTCCATTCCTACATAAGACAGCCATGTGATGTCAAGTTGATTTTCAGTAGCAGGACACCTGCAAGTTTCTGAAAGCCAAGTAAAGACTCTCAATTATCAAGGAGCCTGGAGTTGTGCAAATCAGAGATGTCCCTAAAATTGTCAATAAAATCCTGCCTAACTTGCTGTCATTCTTGGGGAAAACTTTTTTCCCTTTAAATACAACAAAAAATAGTAGTTGTCTTGAATAAATGGGTAAGTTTTGTAGGAAATAACCTGATAAAAAAAGGTGTAAGTCTTCTTCCAAGCACAATGACTGTAAGTTCACATGGATGAAAGGAGCTTTCCTATTTCCTGACTTCTGCCCAGTGGAACACAGTGGTGAAGATGTTACTGAAGCATAAAAAGCTGTACCAGTTTTGACTGGGATGGAGCTACTTTGCTTCATAGTAGCTTGTTTAGTGCTATGTTTTGGCTTGGTGACCAAAAGTGTGGGTAACACACTGATACTTATTACTGAGCAGTGCTCACACAGCATCAAGGGCTTTTCTGCTTCTCACACCACCCCACCAGCAAGAAGGCTGGGGATGGGTAAGAAGCCAGGAGGGGACACACTCAGGACAGCTGACCCCAACCGAGCAAAGGGATATCCCACACCATATGGTGTCACGCTCTGCACACAAAGCTGAGGGAACAAGGAGGGTGGTGGGTGTTTGCAGTGATGGTGTTTGTCTTCACAAGTCACTGTTACGTGTGATGGAGCCCTGCTTTCCTGGCTGAACACCTGTCTGCACAGGGGAAGTTGAAGAATGAATGATTTGTTTTGCTTTATTTGCATGTGTGGCTTTTGCTTTCCCTATCAAACAGTCTATATCTCAACCCTTGAGTTTTTGCACTTTTACCCTTCTGGTTGTTCTCCCATATCCCACTGAAGGGAAGTAAGAGCTGCTGCATGGAGCGGAGCTGCCCACCTGGGTACACCTGTAACAATCCCTCCTGGCACCCAGTGTGGGGCATGAGGGGTTAGAGACAAGAACTGATTTGATAAGAGTATGCTCTACCAAATTTATATCTGTTTAGGTATTAATTGTCAGGCTCCTGTGCTTGCCCTGGGGCTTGCTTGCCTGAATGTAGATCAGTAACTCGTGCTCACTAGTGACTGCTTTTTGCTTCTGCTGTTTCCTGTTCTCCTTATCATTCTACTCTGCTCTGCCTGGGAACATACTGATAACAGGAATGGGCTGGCAGACAGCTAGGGCACTGCTGCCATTCCTGTGCTGGACAGGCTGGAACTCAACATCACGGGACTGTGGCTGTGGCTAAAATCATGATGGAACAACCAAAAACATACATGGCCATGGAGACATCTTTCCTAGAGCAGGAACTCCCCTGAAGGGAGAGTGGCCTATGGATATTGCCATTCTGGAGCAGCTACATCCCTGAAGGATGGTGGTGTGTAGACAAGTCCATATTGCCCCACGTGGACTGTGGGCCTATTTGTTATCTCAGACTGGAGGAGGGACAAGGGGAGGAGTTAATTGCAATACTAAATCCCATGGTCTGGTCCAAAGGGATGAGGCTTAAAGATTGTAATGGAAACACCTTTAAATTGTTGTAACCCAGGATCTGAGTTGCATGTCATGGGAATTGCTATAGCAGGAACCCCTTGTTGCTAGCCAGGCTAGGAGCAAAGGGAGGAGTTTGCTGCAAACCCTATTATGTTCTGTTGTTAAACCCTATAACCTGACCCAAAGGAACCAGAGGTGGAAACTGTCATGGGAATACCTTTAAACTGTTGTAACTCAGGATGTGAGTTGCATGCTATGGAAATTAGCACAGCAGGAACAATCTGAACCAACGGAGGACAAGCCTCACAAGATGTGAAAGTGCAACAGTGACCCAACCTGAGCTGTCTTTGGTGCCCAGTAACTCCATGCATCACACCACCTCTCCTGTCCTGAGTGAACTGATTGAATACAGACTGAATAACAGATTGAATACACATATGGACTAAATTGACTCAATGGACTTTTAAAGGGGTGATCCACAGTCTAAGTTAATGATTTCCATTAATATATCCCATGTATTTAAGATAATATATCCCAGGATGGGAAAGAGGAGGTAGTTAATGAGGGAGAATCTATCAGATGATGTGGGACCTGAGCACAGTGTCAACAGCATAGAATAAAGGGTGGAGATTACACTGGTTTTGTCTGGGATGGAGCTAATTTGCTTCATAAAAGCATGTAGAGTGCTATGTTTTGGATTTGTGACCAAAACACTGTTGATAACATACTGGTATTTCAGCTGTTGCTGAGCAGGGTTTGCACAGCATCAAGGCCTTTTCTGCTCCTCACCCCATCCTATCAGCGAGGAGTCTGGGGGTGCACAAGGAGTTGGGAGGGGACACCACTGAGACAGCTCACCCCAACTGACCAAAGGGATATCCCACTCCTATGACAACCTGCTCAGTGATAAAAACTGGGGAGAGGAGGAGGGGGGACGTTCAACATTATGATACTTGTCTTCACAAGTCACTGTCACACGTGATGAAGCCTTGCTTTCAAAAGATGGCCAAACATCTGCCTGCCCACAGGAAGTGGTGAATGAATTCCTTGTTTTGCTTTGCTTGCACACACAGCTTTTGTCTTCATCTCAGCTCCTGAGTTTTATCACTCAGGCCCTTCTGATTCTTTCCCTTATCCCACCAGGGGGGAGAGAGTGAGCAGCTGTGTGGGGCTTAAGCTGCCCACTAGAGTTAACCCACAACAAAAGCCTATAGTAATCAGAACATCAGCCAATAGTTTGGTAATTGGTGAAAGTGCAAACTTCCCATTAGAAAAAAAATCCCACAGCTTTCAGAAGACACAGAAACTGAGATAATGAGGGCTTTGTCAACTATTTCTAAAGGTATTTATACTCCCTGAGGGTAAGAGACAAACATTGCTGTTGAGATTATTGTACTGGCCACTGATCATGGCACAGTACAAGAACACAGGACATAATACCCTTCTGCCAGAAGCCAGGCTTTAATACTTCTGGTGAAGGCAGAGCACAACATCATTCCACACATCATTTTACAAAAACTGATCTTAGCAGAGAGCAGAAACAGTGATGGTATGCCTGACTAAGATCTCAGGCACCAGGAAAGGAAACAAAAGCCCAACTCCACTGCTTGTTTTACAGAAGCAGGTATTGATAATATATGGGAGCACAGTCACTCTCAAGCTACTTGAAGGGGGCTTAAAAGTAATCACTATATTTTTAATATAAATTCAGTAATTCCCACTACCCTTTGAGTGTAAAAACTAAGGCAGATCAGCTGATCACCATTCCCTCTGGGCATGACTGTACACTGCTATTTTAGAATAATTTCACTAATATTTCGAGTCTGGTCAATGCTGCTGGGAAAGAAGTCTCCATTGGTTCTGGAGGTGTGGGAAGGAAGGGGCTAGACGTACATCTACATACATAGAATTATAGGGGGTCTTGGCTCCAAATGTGGGCAAATAAATATTGTCTTTAACAGTCTTATTTCAAAAGTACTCTTCTCTTACACAATCCTGCAAACATCTTCCCTTTTTAATATCCTAATTTTTCCTGATTTTTGGAGATAGTATCTTCAAAGAACCATTTATCTAAAAACATTTTGCTGACACAGCTTTTAAATCTGTTATACATTAATGATGCCAAGAAGTCTGATGCTGCAGTTTCAAAAGCTTCCTTTAATTATTATTTGGGTTTTCTACTTTGAACAAGTTATGAGACTTTTGTATTCTTCAGCACTAGCCCATTTGCTGGGATTCCGGTTCCAAGCTGACAGTGGCCACAAACTGTTTCCACAACCAACACATTAGAGGACAGAATGGTATCATCTGGATTTACATTCTTGCTTTTAGCACTTGCTGTGCTTTCTCTCTTTGGCTTTATCTGGAGATTTGCTAAAACATACCTTTTGATTCATTCATCTGCAGGGAGCTTTGAAAATACTCTCTCTCTGGCAGCTAACCCTGTAACTACAACTACCTTTATTACATTAGATTCAGTGCATGGAACCCTTCCCTCCAAAAAACCAATAAATAGCCCAAGTTTGCAAAACAGTATGTAGGATGCCCTGACTAGCAAGTGAAGTGGAGATTAGGTACCTAATCTGCACAAGTGTTTATGAAAATCCCAAGCAGCTTCTACCTTTTTAGATGAGTTTACAGCTTTAAATGACTTCCTATTAGCATCCATAGGACCTGTGTCAATTTTGAAAATGGTATTTAGGTACTTTCTAAATTCTGACCTGCTCAGAGAAGTCATCAATTATGTACAGATCAGATCAAAACTACAGCTCTTTTCTTGAAATCCACTGAGGGCTGAATTTCCCTGAAATTCTCCTCACATGCATACCTCAGTAGTGAGATCCAAGCACTCCTACACTGATTTCCAAATCCAACCTCCACAAAGTGTTTTGTTTAAGGCCACTGTAGGGAAAGGTTTGAGCTCAGTGTCAACCCTAATATAAGTGTAGAAATCGAATTTCAGTCTAGTCCTGCCAACAATTCAAACCCATGCACTGGAATGTATGAGCCACAAGTAAACCTGACTCTAGAGTATCCAGCAGGACCTCTCCTGTGCGTGCAATCATTTCAAAACGTGTGCCACTGGGGAAAGGAGAAACATTTAGAAATGCCACACAATAAAACATTTAAATATAAAATGGAACAGCTAACGAGTAAACAAACGTGGAGGGGAAAAGAAAATTGTGTAACCATTGCAATTGAAGGAGAACATCACATAGAAACTATATCCTGTGTGAGGTTTCGTTATGGAGCCACTATGGAGGAAAAGTTAAGACATCCAAGCCCTGCCAATGTAGCAAGCCAAATATGCCTACAGCCACATATTGGGACTGATTGTGGGCACTCAGTCCTGGTGTTTTATGGTTTTTTTTACGATCTTTGCTTTGTGGACATTCACAGTGGAATTTCCTACTGGACTACCTGCAACTTGCATTTTACTTCACTAAAAACTGCCAGCTCAAGTTATACATGTGTAAACAGCTTCTCTAAATGTTTCCATTTAAACAATTCTCCGAATAATTTACTGCACTTAAATGGTCAGCAGAAATAACTGTAACTTTCCTAGCCTGGTTACAAAACAATGGCCAAAATACCACATAGTCACTTAAAAATAACAATTTTACCAAAGCTGAATTTTCCTTTAAACCATTTCCAGGCAAAGTCTGCAAAACAATTAGCTGGGTAGATAGTATTCATAAATACGAAGCAAGCACTAAAATGCTTTATTCAGAGTTTGTAAAGGCTTGCTTGAAGAATTTGTGTTTAATAATCACAGGTAATTTGAAGCCTGACCTTTGAAAGTATCCAAGCTAAACACCTGTTCTTCAGTGACACTGAGCTGCTGCTTATCCATTACAAATGTCTTTAGAACAATAAATCGTAAGGAATGAAAATGCAATTTTTTTACTACTTGACTATACATAGGTCCCAATAACTTAATATTAAGGGCTTACAATAGAACATGGCTGAAATCATATACAAACAGTTTAAAGGAATTTAAGTTAAATAAATGTGTTTTAAAGACATGTCCCCTGAAGCTAAAGCATTCAAGAAAACCATTCAAATAAGGAAATAACATTGTTTACATTTACAAATGAAACATCATATGAGTATTTATTGATTTTTTAAAAAAAAATTCAAAAAATACATTGTAACAGAACAGAATGTATACGTTCTTCAATGAAAAGACAAAACTATGGTTATCATCTGGACCAGAATACAAATACATGCTAACAATTTAAAAATCATTTTGGGTCATTCAGGAAACATGAAACAAGCTAGGTGGTAGGAAATGCAGTAGTCTTCTCCTTTAGCAAATATGCCTGAGAAAGTTAACCTGTAAAGAAATCGGCTTTTAAACTCAAAAACACAAAGAGCTTTCTAGGCTGAAATGGTGAAGAGACCTGTGATATGCACCTGACAGGCCACTGAGCCATTTCCCACAGAGATTCTGTTCGCTGCTCCACCTTGGCTCAGCCACCCAGCAGTGGCAGAGTTTCACATCAATACCAGGCTTATTCAGGTGAGGTGTTAAAAAGCATGCTAAGATGATGTAAAACCATCAGTTACATACACAGGGGATAGATGCTAATGATCAAGATTCTGTACCAAATTCCTTGCTTTGTATTAGGGCCAAGTAAAAAGTAGTAGTTTAGTTCATGGATGAAAAGGATTATATTTTTTGGCTCAAGGTCAGACCTTTTAAAAACAGTTTCTACAAAAGCATCTAGAATCAAAGTATGAAAAAAAAATCAGGACAAACACAACTAATCATTTTACAGTAACCACATATTGTAGGCAAGTACGACCCAAAACAGTAACATAAATTGTGCATCGGTTCTATGAAAATAAACCATTACTAGGAGACACACGCAATCCGACAAGATGTGAAAGTGAGCGGTGAAAACTTCATGGATTGAATTTCTTTTCATCAGAATTCATCTGTTTCTACTGCAGGCAGGTAACAAATGGAATTCAGGAAAACTGAATTCCTATTAGCAGCTTAACTCTACTACAGTGAGGCTGAGGCTATTACTATTTCTTTCATTAAGAGACATTCAAATGAATGAAGCAAAAATGATATTTCAAAAATGAAGACCAAAAGAAAGCTGAATGTACATTTTAGACAAAAAGTGTTAGGTCAAATCCACAACTGGTGGTCTCTGATGTAAGCAAAGGTAATTTAGCTACACTGCTTATACCAACAGAACATCTGATACTATTTCTTGAATTTTAGCAGCCTTTTTAAAGTCATTTCCAACAACTGCATACGTTGTAAATTACATGGGCTTTTATGAAAAAATTCATTATCATGAATCAGGCATGCAAAAGAAACCTCCCATTTTTAGAATTTAGTTACATGATCAAATTACATATGCTAAAGATTACAAAACCAACTCTTCAAATGAAGCAAAATCACAATTCTGAAAAGGGAAGAAACTCCAGACAAAACAAAAACTCAAAACAAAAATCTATGACAGGAAAAAGCATATTTCTACATATATCTCTGATGGTTCAACACTGTAAAATGAGCCACTATCCATATACACATGTAATTTTGCATTTAGTGGGATAGGGAAGAGGCTTCCTTTTCCTAATTTCCACACCACAGAAATGACTGGATGTACTACAGAGGCTGCCACTGTCCTATGAAATATAGGGTATCTGGCATGCTGGATACAGTGTTCAAGGACTCATGCACTGACCCAGCATAGTTCATCTTACATTCTCTAGTACTGACTGTGATGGCACAAACATTCTGCATTGATCTGATACCAGCTTGGCTTCTAGGCTGCATCTTCTGAACTAAACACCATTCTCCAGTGTCCTGGTTCCAGTCAGGAAAGGGTTAATTTTTGCAGCAGCCAGGAGGAGGCATGACTAGGACCTGGAGGTTATTCCATAATGCCTCACATCACTGCTTCGGGAAGGGAGCCTCTTCTGAGGAGAAAGGGGTCCCTTCTGGTCAAGGAGTGTGGCAGAGGGATTGCTTGGCTATTGTCTTTTGGTGGGGGGGTTCTGTGTGATTCTTGTACTCTCTGCCCTTACTACTGGTCAAATTTTTATCTCAGGGCTGTTTCCAGTAAATTGTTCTTATCTCAACCTGTGATCTTTTTGCCTTTTGTGTCTCCAATTTTCCTCTTCATTGTTTACAGGGAGGGAGGAGCGAGTGAGTGGCATGTGGTTTGGAGTGTCTCAGTGGGAGAACTAAACTGGGGAATACCATTCCTGAACCAGGACAGCCTAATTTGGCACCCAGTGTGTGGCATGAAGGGTTGTGGTAACAGCAGATCTGTCCAGAGCAGCTTGGAAACAAATTCAATCTAAGCATTTGTTGCATTAACTCCAGAGCTGCTGGTCACAATGTTGCTTGGTCTGTTCACGTGGTTGTGGTACCTAACCCCATATCCCCACATTCCCCTACATTCCTATATGTGCTCCTTGTGATGTTCTTTTTCACACCAGGGAGAGAGATTTGGGTTGTTTTTTTGCTGTACCATGGGAAATCAGTCTATGACTGATCAAGGGCCGTGAGGGTAATTTCAAAAGTGTACTCAGTGCTGCCCTCCTACCTTTACTTTGGGCACTGTCTTTGGGAGTCTTAATAATCATACTCAGTCTTCAGGGGGAACAGGGGAGGATGATTTTCCCTAGTCTTTTACCTCCTCCTCCTCCTCCAGCTGTTACAACAGCTTTTGAGAATTTCAAATTTCCCTTGGATGTTAAGGAAAGCATGTTCTGTCGCTAAGTGTCAGTGATCTCCTCAATCCATACCATGTTTAGAGTCAAGAAAGAGATTTCTAGGAAGTTGATTCAGAGATCTGCCTCAAGGGTGGACAGCCATGAGTGGCATGAAATGTGGCAAAAATAAACCTTCTTTTTTAATTTTTTTTTTTTTAATTTTCTACTACAATGGTTCGGAAATGCAGCAAAAAATAAACCATTTAAAAAAAGAAAAATTCTGCTCCAATGGTTTGGAAGTTCATCCCTGAACAATTACAGGACCCTGTTAATGTGATAAAATGCTTGCAAAGAGCATGCTGTGGCAACTCGAGAAAGGGGCAACTTATTGCAGTGTGCTGGGCCCTGGCTACTCTTTACTGGACACAGTTCAATACTAGACAGCATCCTCAGGGGAAAGAGGAGGAAAACAGACCTAGAGGCACTGTGGCCTGCTTTGCTGTTGAATCAGAGAAACCACCTGTGACAGTAGTAGTTGCCTCTATACAGAAGAAGGAATCCAAGACCAAATCAGCTCGTTTAGTGAGGGATAAAGAAGTAGAGCCCTCACAACAGGAGGAAGAGGCAGGGCCAGAGATAATCACCTGATCCCTATTCCCAGGTGCATTGGGTTTGCATGGCCTGGGGTTTTGTACGGGGTGAGGCTATAAGGGTGGCTTCTGTGAGAAATTACCAGAAGCTTTCTCTATGTCCAGCAGAACCAACCCTTGGAAGCTCCAAAGATGGATGTGCCGCTGGCCAAAGCTGGGCCAATTAGAAACTGTGGCAACGCCTCTCAGACAACGTATTTAAGAAGATATATAAAAATCTGTTGCACCGTTGAAATTGTGGCTGGAAAACAGTGGAGTGAGAACATGTAAGAAAAGCTCTGCAGACACCAAGGTTAGTGCAGAAGGAGGGGGAGAAGGTGCTCCAGCCACCAGAGCTGGGATTCCTCTGTAGCCTGTGGTGATGGCCATGGTGAAGCTGCTCTGCCCCTGCAGCCCGTGGAGATCCACCTGCAGCCTGTGGAGGAGCTGCACACTAGAGCAGGTGGGTGCCTGATAGGAAGCTGTAAGCCCATGGGAGACTCATGGAGAGAGGGGCCCTTCTCTTGTGCTGGAGCAGCCTGTCCTTGAAGGACTGCACCCCATGGAACAGTGACCCACACTGCAGCAGTTTGGGGATGGACTATTGCCCGTGGGATGGACTCACATTGCAGCAATTTGGGGAGGACTCCAGCTCGTGAGACAGACCCATGCTGGAGAAGTTAGTGAAGAACAGTCTCCTGTGGGAGGGACCCCACAGTACAGCACTGGAACAACTTCTCTTCCTGGGCAGTGGGAGAAACTACAGGTGATGAACTGACCAAAACCCCCATTCCCCATCTCCCTGTGCTGTCGGTGGGAAGAAGGGAGGGGTAAGGTGTGAGAGATGAGGTAATATTTTTCTGGATCCAAAAGGTTGTTAAGTGAAAGAGTGAAAGTTATTGGTTCTCTGTGTTCCTGTTTGTGGTTTGGATTTGTCCTGGTTGGTTTGCTGGGTGTTGCTGTGAGCTGGGAGAAGAGCGGAGCTAAAGACCTGACCAAAAGGGAGTAGGATGAGAGCGGAGGGGACAGAAAAGTAGGTGGTCAGGATACAATGTGTAAGTTCCTGAGTACCCATCCAATGGGAATGGGTCAGGGACCACCCCCTGATGGGAAAAGGGTGTATTTTGTAGGCATTTTGTTGGAGGTGTGTGTGTGTTCAGCTCTCAGGGAGAGAAGTACACCTAGCTCAGTTAAATCATCACTAAAAAACGGTTTTCTTTTACTTGGACAAAACTTTGTCCCCGTTTAATTGTATCTAAAAGATAGTTCATTTCTAAGAAGGGGAAGGTGTTTTCAAGGTTCTTATTCTATTCCTCATTATCCTGCTCTGATTTTGTTAGTAATAAATTCAATGCATTTCTCTAAGTTGATATGCATTGGGGAGTACCTGTTTTGCTCATGATGGTATTTCATGAATGAGATCCCCCAGTCCTTACCTCAACCCATGAACCCCTTATTGTATTTTCTCTCCCTCATCCAGCTGCAGAGGAGAGTGAGAGTGTGGCTTTGGTGGGTGCCTGGCATCTGACCACAACACCAGGTAAGCAAAAATAAGTCAGCCACCAGCCAGGAGAGCCCCTGGTGATATGGCTGCTCCTATCCTGGGACATCATGTCCCACAACATGAAACTAGATGGTAATGAAGCCAAGCAACTGGAATCCCTGTCACAGGATGTAGGTATTAACAAGGGGATTGGCAAGATGACAGAAACTCCCACCCTCTGGAAGTGACTCCTGCCAAGCACAGCAAAGGGTATTCTCTCAAGCATGATCTAATAGTGCATCCAAGCAGGTGGAATGTCATGGAGAAAGGCAGCCAGTATCTGAGAGCATTAGCTGTGCTAGAGTTAATTTACAGGGATTCAAATAAAGAGCAGTAGCTCTGTAGCTCCAGATGAGGTCCAGTGTACGCAGTCCATGCGGTGGAAGTTTGTGCCACCATCATCATATGCCATTGACATTAATGGCAAAGGAAGAAGGAGAACAAACAGTGCTTCAGGTGACTACCAGACTCTGGCAATCCGGAGATCATGCTTTTCCTCCCTATCACCCTGCACCTCAGCTGCAGAAAGGCTGTCCAAGATTGCAGACTGATTTGAAAGATCTGAACAAGACAGAGCAGAAATGTCCCATGGCCTGCCAGTATGGACCAGAGTCCTTGCGATTGGGAGTAAGGACCCCCTGCTCGAGAGAGAGGGGACGCATCACAAGGTAACCTGTGGTTTTACTTGCATGACCATGGAGCAGACATGAGGAAGTGGAATGGAAAACCCACTTGGGCCCTATGAGCATGGGTACACGAGTTAAGAGGAAGAACAACCACCGCAGGAAATCCTTCAAGGACAAACACCACTCCAGTTTCCAGTGGACAAGTCCTCAGACAGAAGAGGAGGCTGATGTTGCTTCCAATTCTCTTGAAGTACCTCCTGTTTGTATTTATTTGTGGGCAACAAACACAATGACCAGAACTGAAGGGATCCTGCCTCCAGCAAGGCAGAGGAAAGGGACAATCAGATCACTTGGACTGTGTGGATCTGACAGCTTGGCACACCAGACCCACAGAAGTTTAAGGCTTTAATTTACACCAGTGCACAATGTACCCTGATGCCACTGAGATCCGTATGGGCAGAATTCACCTCTGTTTCTGGGGTGACGGGGATCCCAACAGCTGACTGTACTCAAAGATGTACTGAACCTGACTGCGTATTGAGAGAGACTGGAGGAGACTGCTTGCTCAAAACATTTTGGGCATGTGTGTGGGCAAAGGGGTAGGTTGGGCCTTGCCCTGGTGAGGCGATGCCCTGCTCTGCACATCCCATCCTCTAGAGCCTGTATCCCAGCCCCACAGTGACTGCCAGTCACTGGCACACTGGAGGCAATGCTCCTCATTCCATCTCTGAAGCCCCTAACCCAGCTCCTGGGTGGCTGCCAAACCAGAAGTCTCACCTGGAGGAAGGGCCCAAGAAAGCCAAAAGGTACTTAAGCCAGGACACCAGGCAATTATTTCTTGCTTAGTGGGCCCATGATGCCGCAGGTCATCAGGTAAGATGCAACACATAGATGGACTTGTGATCAAGGGGTGGACTTAAGCATGAACACAATCTCCCAGGTTATTCCATAACCGTGAAACATGTGCTGCAATCAAGCAGGCCAAGAGGGTAAAGCCCCTGTGGGATGGGGATCAATAGTAAAAATATGGGGAGGCCTGGCAAATCAATTATACCACGCTCCCACAAACCCACCAAGGCAAGCACTATGTGCTTACTGTGGCAGAAGCAGCCACTGTAAGAACCTGTGGCACATGTGATGAACGTGTTAGGGAAGACAGCTTGGATTGGCCCTGCCTCAGGGAAAGGCAAACCCATCCATGGGCTTGTTTTGCTTAAGGACCTAGGTGCATTTGGTGGGTAATGCAGAGGGACAGGGAAATGCCATGTGTACCTCCAAGGGTTCAGATTTTTGGGTGAGAACAGTCTGTAGTGTTGAATTGTGTAACATTGGTTGCTGAACGACACTTCCAAATGATCCTGTGTGCCATAACTGTGATGGACAATGGGTATGGACTGCTCCAGATGCACCAGTAATGAATTTGTGATGCAGCTTGCAACCAGCTGACAGCACACCAGCCCTCCTGCACTGGAAGACATCTAGGACAAACACAACCCACAGTCATGGACTAAATGAACTCAACAGACATCTAGCAGGAACAGCCATTGACTATGGAAATGATACCTCAGCTTGTATATACATATGCATAGTTGGAATGTGTAGGATCTGGGCATGCTATAGATGGTATAGAATAAGAAGTGGATAATGTCCTGGTTCTGGCAAGGACAAGGTTTATTTTTGCAATTTCCAGGAGGGGCCATGGGTAGGACCTGGACACTATTCTATACCACCTCATGTCATTGCCAGGTTTGGGGGAGGGAGTCTCTTCCAGTCAAGTAAGTGTGGCAGAGGGCATGGTCAGCCATTGGCTGTTCTCAGAGTACAGCTGTGGAAATTGTTCATTTCTTCTGCCCTCTGTCATTAGCACTGTTGCTGTTACCGTTCATTTTCTTATCACAACCCAGGATATTTCCCTTTTATGCTTCCGATTTTCCTCTCCAGCCCACCACAAGGGGAGGCAGGAGAGGGAAGGGGAGAGTGAGTGAGTGAGTGAGTGTGAGTGGTTTTTAGAGTGTGGGACACTAAACTGGGTAGTACCATTCCTAAACCAAAACATCAGGTTACATTTAAGAGGTACAGGGTGGGAACCAAAAAACTATTTTAATGACCTGGCCTAGAAGACAAATGCAAAGGTAAGGTGGTGCATCAGTAGCTTCTGGATCAGAGTTGAAGGGAGAAACCAAGAGGTGAAGACTCTCAAAGAAGTCCAAGTTAAAAGCAAAATTTAAGCCTGTAATTATTTAAGGAGAAAGATGGGCTGCAGTAAGATTAATGTAAGGAAAGAACAAAAGAGAAGGAGGGACACAAACATTGGTGGAAATCTGTATCTCCTGGACCCAGAAACTGCCTCAGACACCAGCTAATTTTACAAGATAAGTTACATGCATGCCCACTTTCAAGAGGGCAAGAGTGAAACCTTGATGGCAACGCTACGATTCTGGCTGAAGAGCTTCATTTTCCCCCTCCCATACCTGAAAGCCTTGAATCCTTGCCAAATATTCCAGCTGTTTTGAAGGCTGCACTGTAGAACAAGGGGAAGCAGGAGATATTCCTTTTAGACCTATGGCTTCGGCAGTTGGGGATGTTCCATTCATGAGAAGTTCCCTGGCAATTGTGGCCGTGCTATTTGTTGTAGGAGATATGCTGAAGAAAGAGCTAGAAGTCTGGCTCATTTCTTTGGATGACAAATAGCTTACAGTGGTACCAGAGGCTGATTTGTTGCGACTTGCTTCCATCTCTTGATATACATCGGGAGAGAGATGGAGTATTCCCTTTGGTGCTGAAAACAAAAGCAAAGATCATTCTCATTACTTTAGAATGGGTTTGACATGTGGACAATTTTCATTAACATATTTTACAGGGAAAAACGAAGTAAGACTTTAGAAGCAGTATATAGATTTTTTTTACAGTAACTGTAAATGAAGTCACCTAATTAATTTAGAAACAAAGCAGATCTGAAGAGTCTCTCTTCTTTCTCTTCCCCAACTCTTTTTAAAATGGTACAAACCTTAATTTTAAACTGTGGCCAGCATAGAATACACAGTATGAACAAAAAATGTTTGGAGACCTACAAACCATGAGGAAGAGATGTTGCTTCAAAATAGTAGCACAATCATTATTTCCTTACATTCTTCTACCTCCTATCTGATACAATAACTTGGGACGTTTTTTCACAAATAATTGAAACTAGTCTATATCAGCACTGTTGCCACCAGAAGTAGTTTAGCTTTTTCCCCCACCTACAGATGGTGTTTGTACTCCCCAGCTGCTCTGTTTCCAGCACCAGCACCTGTAGGACCGTGTAGGGATGTTCATGAGAATGAGCTGCTGGAGGCAAGGGAAGGGCAGTGTGGTTCCTTGCAGTAGCAGCACTGCCTCAAGTGCTGGCTTAAAGTGTTTGCTGAATCACAAGGGCAGCCTGTGGTTAAAAAGTCTTAAAGTGCCCTGCAGCCACAGTGTTACTGTGCTAATGACTCTGATGTGACTGACTGCTCTGCGGTGAAGGAATTTATTTATTTATTTGTCTATTTAGCTGCATTTCCTATAGTTTTCATCCTATAGTTTTCAAATAGCTACTTGCCTTTGAGAACATTTATACCAAAAAGGAAAGCACATATGTGTCCTACTTAATATCAATAGGAGTTAAGGTAAACATTAAAAAGAGCTAAATTTATTTATGTGAATTACATCTAAATATTTCCAGTGGCATGGAAATTAGGGATAGTATATCTACATTTAAACATTTTTAATACCTTTTTAGAAAATATCTCAAACCTGAACCTGCTTGAAAACAGAAGTACACACTTGATCAGTTCTGCTGACAGACCTATGCATGGAAATGTGTAGAATTAGGTCTCAAGTTTGCTAGTTTTCTTACACAATGAAGCATTTTTTGGAAACACAAATAATCAGTTGGCTGATACAAGAGGGAAACCTTTTTTTTTATTATTAATACATCAGAAAATGAGCTTGAAATGTGTAATTTCATATTAAGAACATACTTTAATCTTCTAGCATATAATATGAGTGAACCTGAGTCATATGGCTTTTCATTCTAGTGATAATAAACCTGTTTGTTAACTGATTTAGTAATCCCAAGAGAAATCAAAGGGTTCAATGCTTAATTCATTTGCAGTACATATTAAATTAATCTCAGAAAGTAGAATAAATTCAAAGAAGAGGAGGAAATTAATTTCCAGTACCTAGGAAAGATTCCTCTGATCCTAGAAGTGCAAATAGTACTTTTAAATAAAATGTCTACCACAAGGAGAAGACTCAAAAAATATTACCTGTAATTAATATCCTCATTTTCAACTACATGGTGAAAATGGAACTTCCTCAGTGCCGACTCAGCAAACTGCTTACAGGTGAATCTTTTAATTGATTTACTCGTACATTTGGCTTTTAAATTCATATTGCTTTTAGAAATCTGGAACATCTGCTTATATCATTTACAAAGACATATGTTATTCACCTGATTGCTCTCCCCACCTACCTCCACAGGGCTGGGGAGTCTGGTTGGATCCTGAACATTAAGGCTCCTTTTACCTAGCTTAGAACTGGCTCCAAAGGCAGTAGATTGAACTCCAGAGCTAAGCACAAATTCAAGGCAATGCTGCTGGGAAAGATGGAGGATAGGATCCTTAAAATTCCTTTTTCTCCATCTGGGACAATTTCAAACATAACCTAATAGATAAATATCTGTGTAAATACACAGCATTATTTTAGGGCACATCATCACTATATGAGAAGAGATACTTTATATGCTTTCCCTGAGGCTGTAACCTCCAAAGCCTACCTCTGTCTGTATTTTTAAAGTCTTACAGAAGACATAAGAGTAATGAAAACTGACAAAAAAAAACCAAACAAAACCAAACAGATCTTGATAGCTGATGTTTGGTTACAAACAGCAATAAAAATACTGAGTGGCAGGTGTTTACCACCTCCTAAGAACTGCCCACTGTAAATCGGATTTCCCACGAATATTTCAGAAACAGAAATAAAAACAGAACAAAAGATAAAACAGTCTACTTGTTTAGAAATAACATGATATTAGCCCCCCCCCATTCAATTTTAGAAAAACATAGTACAATGTTAACTTAAAAAAAAGTTTAAAGAAGTTTAAAATCAAGTTCAGTGCTGCAGATGTCTGTTCCATTGATGTAATATTATTTAAAACAAACATTTTACATGCTTTCTCAGCCATTTCACTGTTTTTACATGATCCACCCAAATATCTAACTGCTGTCTGGAACAATGGTTTGGAATACTTCCAGATTACTAAGCTTTCTAAATGTTAAAATAACTAATATGCAGCATATGATGAATAGAAAGATATTGAGCAGAGTATAGCAAATGCTCTTAAAGTACTGACTTTAATGGTGATGTTAAATTAATAATAGTACTTTTACACTTTGCAACACCTTACTGCTAAAGACTTCAAAGTGCTTTATAAGCAATAATTAATTTAAATCATACATTGGCTCTGAGAGGCAGATATTATATTACCATCATTGATTATCTCTGGAAACAAAGTAATGTAATATTCTAGACATTACATTAATGTAGTTGCACGATATTAACTTTTTATATTCAGGGCCTATGTTTCATGAAGCTTCTTACAAACTTGTTTTAAAAAGCCAATAAAAACTTGGTCTCTTTGAAAGCTTCTATAAAACATGTATTAATTTTAGTTCATTATCTATTTTAACATATTACTGAGGATATTTTATATATCATTCCTCACTGTTGCCTGCTTACTTCAATTCTGCTGTATTATAGGAAATGTATAAATATATTTAGTTACAGTAGTAGAGTTATCAAATGACAAGGAATACAACAACAGAGGATTAAGTGCAAGAACAAAAGAACCCTTCAGAAATTTTCTTGATTTGTCTTCTAACTACCAGTTGATTAAAAAGCATTGGAGAAAGAAATACTATCCTCTAACACCTTTATGTATTGCAGGAAAACATCTCCAGGCAAGCATTTTCATTCTTTTTTTTATTTTTCAGCTAAGAGAAAAAATCTCTGTGTCCGCTAAATATTTATCCCATACAAGCTTCACCATACTCCATAGGAAGAATTGTAATTACTAGGAGTCACAGGATCTATAATAGACCAACAACATTGCACCTTCTGCTGGACATTAACTTAGAGGCACATTTATGAAACATGTTAAAATAATTTCCATTTATATTATTTAAACCTGTGGGCAAATGTGCTACAAAAATATGCAGGCTAGCTATGCAATGTAATCACTAACATTTAAAAAACATGTCTTATTCATCATTGGCAGTAATTGTTAGCAGTCTCTCACAATCTTCTGAAGTCTATGAAAACACACCAAAGACCTTTCTTACCTAAGAACAAATTTCTTCATTTTCCATTGTCTACTTTTGCTGTCGCATACTAGATAACTGCAAAATAGCTTGGACTCCAAGGCAAAATGTATGAATAAGACACAAAATGGCCCAACAATCCCTCACAAGCCTTGTGCTGGAAATGTAATCTCAGTGCTTTGATTGCACCTTTTTTCACAGCAGTCATAATAGAGACAATCTCTAAAAGTTCTGTGTGAGTGATGTCATTTTTATCCCTAACCCTTTCTCTTCAGTGTCCCCTTGGCTGGGAAGACAGGGGACATTTCTGCAAAAGGGTCCTCCACTTTCTGGAGTTTGTGGTAAACAAAACTAACCATTAGAAGAGCTGTCTGCATGGAGAATGGGGTGAAGAAGAACAACTGACTATTACTGAACAGGCCTCAACGTAATAAGAATGCAAAAACAGAATTTGCTGATACAGGAACAGTGACAAGTTACCCCACACCAGTGGGCTACTAAATTAAGAAAAGTTCAGAGTGATGACAGCATTGCCTGCACTCACAGCTATTAGAGTCTACACAGGTACCACTGGTGTCCTATTTCCAATTTTCTGTTTCTGTCAGGAAGATCAGAAAACATGAGAAGTGGAGATTTCAATTTTACCATTCAACTCCACAATGTGGCCTACAGAATCAGGCTTGTGTTGTCAATCTGCACATACATATATCTGTATCTATATCTGTCTATCTATATATATATGTCAGTGCTAATTTTCTCTTGTACACTTAATCAGTACTGTAGGGATACTCTTCCTCTTCCTTCACTCACTGACTTTTCTTATTTATACTTGGTCTAAACCACAACTTTATTCTTTCCCAGAGAATACAGTTTTCTCCCCAAGCTCTTGCTTATCTTACAGAAAAGTTATGCTTGTTCATGTGTCAGAAGCAGTGCCAGCTGCAATAAGACTTCCCTTGACCCTGCTGAAGAGCACATGCTCTTCCCTGAACTACAACCACTGATATGGGACATGGCACAAATGAGTGTTTTCATGTCTTGCACAATGATGCAGAGTAAACCATGGTATAATTCTGTGTATTATATGCTCATAAATTAAGTTTAGCACCCTGGTATTTGAAATAACCCATCACTAGATGAAGAAAAGACTGTTCATAAGGAAATAATCAGTGTTTTTGGAACTGAATAACATACTTGCTAGATAATCATCAAAAAGCTTTCTTTCAGATTATGCTATCTGTAGTCACATTGCATAAAGCCTTTTTGTAATGTGGTACATAAAGTGCAGGGAAAAATCTTGTAGTAAGGCTGTAAGAAGGAAAAGTTAGAACTGGATCTAATCCTGACTTCACAATTTTGTACATTAAAATGGACAAGAATTTTAGAGGCAAGGGAGATACTCAGATGCAATAATTACTCCCTGACAGGAGGAACTGTCAGGAACTGGCCGGTTCTCAACATGCCCTAAAATAAGGCCCATTACAAATCAACTGACCTAAAAAAGAAGAGAATTTACAAAACCAAATAACTACTTCAATATCAAGACAGAAAAACGTAAATATTATAATAAAAAGAAATTATGGTTTTATACCCCACTCAGTGTAAAAGGCTATTTATATACTAGAATATTTTCAAATTTTATTACCTCAGTAGGAACTCAGAAAAGGTCAGTCAAACAATGGAATAGGCAAATAGTATGGCCATTACGTTCTCAGCAATTGTCTACACACAATCTTGGCTTGAAATACCAAGCTGCAATCATTACCTACTTAGCACAGCTATCCGTGGTATTTCTAAGTCACCAGCTACTGCAATATTCAGACATGAAAAAATGTTTTGTCATTACACAATGTCTTTCAATCAAAAGATCTTGTCTACATGACCTTAAACAAGCTGATGTTATGTAAAGCCACTCATTAAAATACTAACTTTTGGTTAACCTTAAAATAACCATGATGCTGAAGTAAATACTATTTAGTTCTTCATGAAATCAGGTCTTGATATCCCTAATTTCACTGGACTATTTTCTGTATAGCCAAAACGGAAATTGCAGTATTGCAGGACCTAAATTGTATGCATTTCTGTAACATTTGGCATTTAACTCACATGAGAAAAGTCCTTTGAATTCTCCCCCAGCTTTACTTCTGCTTGAATCCGTAAGATTTTGTTAGAAAATAAGACATAGTGTTTGCAGTGGGGAATTTCTACAGGGTATTCAATGAAATATTCCAATAGACAGATGAAACATCGACACCCTAAGTTTTACATAATTTCTGGATCATAATTTTCCAGCAATATGTCCATGTACCACATAACCAAAGATTAAGATTGAGCAGGTTCAGAAAACAACCAATCAAAATACAGAAGGAAGGTCAGTATTCTTATCAGTAAAGAGGATCAGCAAATCTGGAGCAGGAGCAAATCAAGCTAGTGAGCTGGCAGATCAAGGCGCTTGTAACAGCTACAAGAAAGTGATGTTTGCAGGGGTAAAGCAATTTAGGAGAGTGCCTAAGTGCAATGGGAGGCAACCTGTGAAGGCAAGACTATTCATTAACAGATGAGGAGGGGAATGAGAATGGTGATGATGAAAACAAAGGCCTGACCCGCATGGAGAAGAGAGGACAGAATGAGCAAATCTACTAGACAAGGAAAGAGAGGTTGCTGAAGCTAAGGCCAAGGGGGCCATCAACAAGCGCAGCATACATATGAGTGAGGAGGAAATCAGAGGAGGAAAAAGCGGCGTTTGATGTTGAAAGGGCATGGAGGAAAGAGTGGAGAATTAAGTTTTAGTTCTGACAGCAACAAAGTTTCAGTTCAGGAGATTCAATTTTTCAAGGACATGATTATCCTAGACTAAGGGTGAGGTACCTGGTGGGTTCCAGGTTAGAGGGAAGGAAGATGGAAAGGAGAAAAGATTCCAGAAAAGTGAAAATATTTAGGGTAACACTGTACTGAGGTGAATTATGTGATACTGCTCTATTTTCTCACCTGAAGACAGAAAACCAAATGCAGATACTGAGCATAATTACACAATTAAATTTGAATTTGAGAATTAACATCAAAAAAGAGGTCTGCATTTTCTACTTCATACGCATATTTTTTTAAAGGAATAGACTAGCAACCTTGAATAAATGTAATTTGTATCAGCCTTTTAGGAGATTGGTAAAAACACAAGGACACATTATCTGAAATAATCTCTATCCACAGAGAAGGCTGTCTCCTGTCATGGTGGCTGCTTCCTCTTTATACATTTTATACATCAAAAGCTTGATGGCTGAGCAGTCTCCCAGACAGGTGACTCGAATTCCTTCTCATCCTGAGAGCACCCAAACCACAAACCTCATAGCCCAAGTGTCTATTTCTTACATATGCACAATCTATACTACTCAAGAACCAGGTAGCAGGTTTCACTTTCTTCTTAACTCGTATCTAAAAGAGGCAGAATATCTGTAAACCAGCCAGAGAACACCTGAATACACATCTGCATTTTCATTCACAAGAGTTTCAATCAACAGGCAAACTACAGTCATCACTACTTTAGATCACTCCCTCCCTGTGAATTTCCTATATTTTAATAGCATTTGATTTTTCATTTTTTGGCTGCAAATCAAAAGCCAGCTGTCATTATCCAGGTTACTATGCACTCCATGAATACTCTCTCCTTCTGCTGAAGAAGGAAACTAAGTCTTTAATGCTCTGGGCACATGCTTAAAACACTAGGTTCTTTATAAATACACATTGTATTCTAAAGTCAGCAAAGAAATCATCATCTCTGAAGATGCAAAACTTGCAGAATTTTAAGCACTTAACTGAGCATCTCGAAAGGGAAAATGTGGGAAAACGGGAAATGTGGGAAAAGGAGAAGGACGACTTGCAGTTGTCTTACACTCCAGAGTTGAGCCAAATCCCACTCCTACATAAAAAAGGTAAATTTGCTCTTGTCACTAGTTCTCAAAACAGCAAAGAAAAAATAACACTCCTTCCCTGTTTAGTTAATATGTTTTCTAATATTAGGTATTTTAGAAGCTTTTTCACCTATTAAAAAATATCTGCAAACTGCATTTAATTGGTGTTACATTGGATAAAATTTTCATTGTTAGATGAAACCGAAAAATAACCCATCAGTTTGGCATTAGTAATGCCAAATGCAACATAAATTTCCTAGCTTCAGTAAATTAGGAGAGAAACAAAATTGAACAAATCTCCTCTGCTTCTAAATTAAATTTTCCTGTGTCTTCAGTTAGAAAATTTAATTATAAAATTAGCAAATCAACTCAGCAGTTACAGAGGCAAGGTATTATTTAAACATAACCAGCTGTGATAAGAGACTCTAGACAAGGCTGTGAGACATACAAAGTGAGGACAAATGGCTCAGTGAAGGAACTGCTCCATTGATGGCATAATGCTCACCTGACAGTTTGTTAGCTAAAAAATCCCCACAAAACAGAACAAAAATATGAAAATGAACAGATGGAAAACTACTGTTCTGTGGCCTTTCACCAAGAAAGTGGGGTTGTCAATCCTTTTACTGTGGTTTGTAGTCAGAATGGTGAATAATTCATCAAACGCTTAGTGATGTATCAATGTAACTCCTAGCAAGAGTGCATTACAATTGACAAAATTGAGTAAATTTGGAAGCAATTCAGAAGCCAAGTCCAATGCAACAGCAGCACTTAGCAAGTAAAAATGCACACAATCCACTATAATCACCTTTGAAATATACCCAAAAGAATGACATATTTCAGCAAAATATAACACATAATCATTCTCATTAAAAATGCCCAAGTCACAAAACAAGAACTTTATTCCCAAACTGTAGACTTCTGTTCCTGCTCATGGAAACACTGGAGTGTTAAATTATCTACTCAAAGTCTTCACCAAAATCCTCAGTTGAAAAACAAATTATTAGAGAACTATAAAAAAAAATCTTTCTGAAACTATTAAGGGCCAGAACTAAAAAGTTCACATAAATTTTGTTTCCTTCAATGTGAAGATGTATTAGTATGTAAAATTTCATAAATACATAACTTATGTTGCATTTATTTTCTCTGAAAAGCTGGTGAAGAAACATCTAAGTAAGGATCTGAATGTAGCCATATATTTAGGGTTTACAATAACATCAAATCTTTTTGCATTGTTTACATTTCTTAATTTATATTTCTTAATCTAATATTGAAGTAGACTTTTAAAAATACTAAAATAAATAATAATACATATAATAAAATAAATGTTATTTACAGAAAAATACCAGTTTTTCTCATTACAGACTTAAGAAACTCTTCAGAATATCTATTTGCTTTTTTCTTTCCTTTTTCTTCTTTTTTTTTTGTCACTGAGAACAGTTGTATGAGATCAAGTATCTTTGTTCCTTAGGAGATCATCTGCTCCTGCTGCTCATTTACCATCTGAAATCATAATCATCTGTTGGTGACAACCTAATCATCTTCACAGTAACTAATTGTGATGTCACAAACAAATGGTTATGATTTCAGGTGGTGAACAAACAGCAGGAACAGATGTACTCCAAAGAACAAAGACTAAAGTCATGCATGAATCCCTAGTAATAAAATGTTAGGCAAGAAAAACAAAGAGTTTGTCCTTTACAGAGAGGTAGGATTGCTCTGAATGTGTTTTTTTAAAAAAATTATCAGTTTTTCAGGAGTTTGTGGCTCCCAAAATTGTTAGAAATAGGTAAAGGAAAACTATACGATGGAAAACTGAAGTTGGGAAACATGTAAGAACGATGATGGTAATTTTTTTCTTTCTTATAACTATAATATATATAAAACACAGTTACATTTTACTTTTATTTTTATACTGCACTTCATAGCTCATCTACAGCTTCTCCTAGAAGACATCCTATATGATGTTTGTGATTATCCCATCCAGAAATACAAAACCAAAAATATGTTCCCATGAAAATGCACTTTGTAATAGGATTGTTTATTTATTGCATGTTTTGTTTCTGTTGATAACTGCTTAAGTCAAATCAAGAGAGATAAATGAGATTCTGTTTACAGTAAACATCTTCTGTATGGGCTCCAAATGCTTCTAGTCTGCTCACAGTCTCTCAAATGAGTCTTTTCCAGAAGCATAATGGAAAAAAACTCAGTCAGTGTTCTTGCCATTTCACATGTGAAGGATGTCAAAGATATCCCAAAGCAAGAAACCAAAAGCTTTGTGTTTCATCTTTCTTTGAAATTGTGAAATGAAGAAGAAAGGTAAAGAAGTAAACCTGTGGGAAGAAGCTTTGCCAGTGAGTAGGAGGAACAGAAGTGAGGTTTGCCACATAGATAATGCAAGAGTAAAATGACAGAGGGCACCAGGAGAAGTTAGTTTTCAAGAATATCTAATAGGGAATACTAAATATTTACTAAGCTAGCAATTAGGAGGATACAGACTGTAGGGTTTTTCTCAGCAAAAACAAATGACATCGTAAGGGTACAATGAAATCTGTTCTTCAACTGCACTAAAATATAGAACTGTTATGATTTTTGTTTTCTGTTGTACTGAAGTATACAAATTCCCTTTACTATTCTAGTTTTATTTGACTCAGATGGAAACACAGGGCATTATGCACACAAAGAAAGACTATCTGTCTACAAAAGGAAACTGATGCACAATACCCTGCCCTAGCAGGACACAATTGTTTTCCTGGAATAAAATTACTGGAAATATGAATAAAAGCTGCCAAATGGTAGATGTAGCAATCTCAGAGCCTCAGATTTTCAAGACCACTGGAAGTTAGGCTTATGGTAACAAGAACTGCAAACTGTACATTTCTCTTCTAAAAAGGATACAAAAGGGAGGAAGCTTCTGCATTTGCCCTCTTTTAACATTTCCTAACTTTAAAAAAATTACTTTAAAAACTTCAAGGGTAAAATCACCTACCAAAAAGTGTTGTTCTTAAAAGTAAACCAGTGTATTCATACCTGAAAGGATGTGACATATTTGATCTCGAAGTGTGGAACTTGTTTGGAACTACCTTCAAAAAACCCTGCACTTCACAGGTGCATGAATGATCATACACAAAAGTGATTTCTTTTATTCAAGACACCCTGGCAGTGTTCAAAGTCAGGCTGGATAAGTACTTGAGCAATCTGGTCTAGTGGATGGTGTCCCTGCACATGGCAGGGGTGGCTGGGACTGGATAATCTTTAAGATTCATTCCAATCCTTTAACATTCTATGATACACTTTAATCACCTGCTTTTTATTAATGTTTCCTCTAGATGGGAACCCTCAAAAAAAGAGGTTAAGTGATTAAGAACAGTGGTCTCAGAACAAATGCTCTATGTCTATTGGCATGCTACCTCCATCTTCTCTGACTTCCAATTTACTTGTAGATCAGAGTAATGGAAATGAGGGCATCATGCCTTATAAAAGTGTCCCAGAATGAAAACCTGTTTCTGTATTGTGCCTCTGATGCCTGCAAAAAGATATATGAGCAGCTCAATCTGTGAACAGTAAGTTATTTGGTCAGCACAGCTTTAAAATATAATTTCTGTTGATCTTGTCTCCTGTTGAATGAGTTTGCCTCTGTGTTCTCCTTCTAGATTTGGATTTACAGGAATGGCTGTCAATATTGTCTTGAGCAGCCTAAGAGACTGTTTTTTCTTGTTGGTTTAACAGAAGATTGTGGTTTCATCTATAAGTATCTTTGCTACAAGACACTGCAAGTACAGGAAAAAAGCTAGAGCTCTTATTCTGCTGTCTCAAACTCTGAGATGTTAACATTTGAAGATATTTTGCAGGCTTTGTCCTTAGAGATTTTGACAATACAAACACAAATAATTTACAAGCATTGATGGGGGTTGATGACAGGGCTGTAAGGAAGCAATTAATAGGAAATCTTAGATCCTGTAGAGTCCTTCCTTTCAGGGAAGCACACTGATGTGTGCTGAATGCAAGATCACTTTAAACACTAGCAAAATGTTGTGTAAGTTGAAGTACAAATTATTCCTCAGGTCTCTGGGTCACTCTCAGGTGGCTGGGAAGACCATATATATAATGGAACACTACTGAATCTCCTTAAAACCTGCTTTTAGGACCATGTCTTTCAGATGTATATGGGCAAAAAATAGAAGGTAGCTCATACGTGTGTCCATGTCTGTACAATCCTTAGTTGAGGGAGATAATGTTTGGGACCCTTAAGAAGTTCAAAACTACACATGATTCTGGAGAAATATCCAGGGCTCATGAAAAAGTGAATAAGTACTATTTGTATTATCTTTACCACTTTAAACAGCAAAAATCTAATTATAAGCTCACCAAGTTCTGTCCTATTCTTTAATTGTTGCAGTGAAACTGAATTCAGTCTTCACCAACAAGGTTTCTTGGGTTTTTGTGTCTTATAGACAAAGCTCAAGGAAGAGAGGAACTACAAGTAGCAGAACCTCATCAGAGTCAGGGATGTTGCGAGAAAAGCTAGAAGTCAGCCCATACAAATCACAAAATGTCAGAATTGCAGATTGGGTCAGGCTGGCAGGGACCACAGTGGGTCATCTGGTCCAATCCCTCTGCTCAAGTAGGGTCATCCCAAAGCACATGGCACAGGATTGTGTCCAGATGGTTCTTGAATATCTCCAGTAAAGGAGACTCCATAACCTCTCTGGGCAACCTGTTTCAATGCTCAGTCACCTGGACAGAAAAGTTCTTCCTCATATTCAGGTGGAACTTCCTGTGCATCCATTGGACCAAATGGGACATATCTTAGCATACTGAGTGAACCAGCTTGCATCATTATGAGGCCACTCTCTGTTCTCTTCAGAAATTCATGGAGATCAGAAGAAATCTCCAGTACCTGGAGAAATGCATTATACTCAGAAAAGGCAGGCTGGTCAGCCTCAGTCTGGTCCTTGGGAAAATCATGCAGTCCTCTTAAAGCCATTTGTGAGTACAGTGTGATTGCCTTTCATGATAAAATGGCTGGTTTTATGAGTGGAGAGCAGTAAATGTCATTTACCTTGGCTTTAGCAAGGATTCTGACATCATGTCTCCCACAGCATCCTTGTCTCTAAGCTGTGATTTTAGAGTTTAGGTAGATGAATTCCTAGATAATGGAAATCTGTTGCCACCCAATAGCAGCCTTCCAATATCTAAGAAGAGGTTGTCAGAAAAGATGGAGCCAGGCACATAACTGAGGTATATGGCAGAAGAACAGGAGACGATAGTCCTAAACTAATAAGAGATGTTTTGACAATAATAAAAGGAAAAAAAAAAATCAGTGTGAAGATAATTAAGCACTAGAACAGGTTGCTGAGAGAAGCTACAGAACCTTCATCCCTGGAGAGCTGTAAAAAAGCCAAAAGCAACCTTACCTCAACCCTGCACTGACTGTGCTTTGAGCAAGCAGTTTAGGTGACCTCCTGAAATCCCTTACAAACTTAAGGATTCAATCATTCAATGAGTAAATAAAAATTTCCTTTTTCCCGCACTTGTTCATACCTACACCCACACACAGGACACTCAGGGATTAATTCATCTAATTGCAACAAAAACCCTAAAATATTTACAAAAAGCATTTCAATTATCTTGGATAATTCAAATCATACAGAAACAAAGAGAATTAAGTTATCAATATAAATTTAGAAAGCAATACTTACTGTTACTTGTTGGCTCAGGAAACCCAACATTTTGGCCATTCCAACTTTTGTTATCTCCAAGCTGAAACAGGTGGAAAAAGACAAGTAAGTAAAGAGCAAACTGCTCCGTAAACAGAACATTCCTGTTTATAAATTTAGTTGAAAGATATTAAAAAGGATGACTTGAGATTACTACATCTGTTCACAGAATTTTGCTAACTCATCTTAATTTTGCCTAAGATAGGTTGAGTAATGTACTCTTCATGAGTAAACTTAAACAACTATTGCCTAACACTGAAATATAAATGTTTCCCCAAAGATTAGGTTCAACTCAATATGTTACCAAATCAGACTTAAATAAAATTAAATGTTTTAAGCAGCTCTCAACAGAAAACATAAACAGCCAACACAGAAATTACATTCTAAAACAAGAAGATCCTAATTACCGCCTATGAAGGAATGTGCAAACACTGTAAAGTACTTTGGGTGTAATTTTAAAATATTTACTTGTTAGGAATCAATTTAGTCACTGAAGTGGAAGTAAAAATGATTGCAATTTTCCATTATTTTAATATATTTTTGGGGGAGCTAATTGTCTTCAAATTAATTTTACTATGTTTAATACTGGGTATTACTCTGCCATGGAAAAGGGTAACAATTAACTCAGAGGTTCAAAATGAAGCCACTGCTGAGGTTTACACAGGAAACAAAATGGCAATGTTCTAGGTTTATGTACAAAACCGGATTAAAAAGTCTGAGCTTCCGCAATACTTTGGAACTATTGACAACCAGCTCCATAAATGTGAAACGAATGATCCTTTTCAGATTTCACTGCGATTTTCTCTGCAAACAAGAAACCTTACAGCAAAGCAAGCTATATACCAGAACAAAGTTGTAATCCTTTGCTCTCGAAGATGGGGTTGGAAAGTGAAAGAGATAA
Organism: Chamaea fasciata; assembly: GCF_029207755.1. NCBI lineage: Eukaryota > Metazoa > Chordata > Aves > Passeriformes > Sylviidae > Chamaea > Chamaea fasciata. Next base: position 32,353,197 of record NW_027094086.1, on the reverse strand, counting down.
GAAGGAAAATCAACCAGCTGAAATCTGCCTCTGCATCTCAGAGGTTGCATTAAGGCTGTTTAGATTACTACCATGTCATCATACAGACTACTAGGTGATACATTTTACTTGGAAAAGAGGAAGGGAGAGCACACTATGAAAAGCAGGTATTTCAATGACCGTTTCCCTGCTTTTCATCATCACGTACATCCCAAAGAGCCTTAGCAATGTGCAGTGAAAATGGGATATATTTGATGGAAAGGGAGGACAGGCATTAGTCAGCTTTCAAACTGGTCACTTACATCTATGCACTTTCATTTAACTTGTTTTATTCATATTATGAAGCAGGTAATATGTATTTTGGAAAATACGGGTGACAACAGCTCTTCATATGAATAAGCAATATGAAATCTACAAATATGTTTGTATTTACTGCTGTAACAACAGTATGGTTTTGTCAGGAATACATCCAGACCATCTGTAACATGATGCTAGTACAAGCACACTGTTACAATACGAGAAGATTTCCAACTTTGCCTCATTCTTCTCTTTCTTATTGTTTATTAACTTGATCATGACGAGGAATTTAACAAGAACTCCTCTATGAGTAAGTGATCCTTATACTGCTGCCTCACATGAATTCAATCTACCCCAGTTTTCTTTTCTCTAAGAAAATACAAGTGGCAAGAAGAAACAAAAAGATGGAAACATGAAAAAATTATTACAAGTCTCCATTCTTATCCACAGAGCTAAAATTCTGACAACTGCAAAATGTCTCCCAGCACACCTCCAAACTGCTCTCCTCAAGGCTCTGCACAACCATTACTGATTTCTTTCAGGAATCAGTTTAACCCAGAAAAGAGCAAAGCCTTTACTTTTTTACATTACCTGGATTACTTGTGCTGCCATCAGCCCTACACGTTGCTCTTAAAACACTCTTAGGTCTCCGTTAAAACAATAAATACAGTCACATTTTATGTATGAGAGTTAAGGAAAAAAACCCCACTGAATTTGATTTTGCTTTCTTTTAAGAGAAGAGGAACAGAATGAAAGGACTTGAGGAAAAGGGGGCACAGGGCAAAAAAAGAATTGCCTTTTTTAACATCATCAGAACACCTACAAGTGAAAATTACCTATTTAGATGCCAACCTGCTACATCAGGTAATCTACACTGGGACCCATTTTGGATTCAAACAGTGAAACAAGTATCTTCTAATGGTATATCTTTATTGTGCAATTTATATGCAAGGAAGATTGAAATTATCAAACTGATAGAGATCTAAGGGCTATTTTCCCTTCTCTCCACCTCAGTTTAGTTTGAGAGTTAAAATTTTTTCAGCTACACAAACTAACTTGTGCATCTCCAAATATGTCCAGTCTGTTATATACAGAAGATAAAACCAGATACTCTAGATATTTTATGTCCTTAAACCCCCACAAAGCTTTAAAAATTTCTTATGATTTTGTTAGGATACTGCATATACATGAGTACTTCACATTTTTTGGATACAGTAATATGTTTGTTCATTTTGTTCAGATTAATATTAGGCCAGTGTACACAAGTCTACCAATCCTAAAATGTCTACATCTGTAAGTATGCAATTAAGCCTGATTTTCCAAAGACAATGCACTTGTAAGCAATAGCTTAATAAATATAGGGCAACAAAGCAGCAGCATCCCTTTTTAGCCACTCAGTTTTTTGGTAAGGATTTCAATGTAACCACAAGTTTCCACTATGTAGAGCTCTCCAAAGCAACTATGTTGCGGGCCCAATTTTTTCAGGCTTTATCCCTGAAAAATACTGAGTAAAATTAGTTCAGATGATTTAAAATCCAAGAATGAAAACCTATGTTTTCATATTAGAAAAAACATTTCTTTTTTGACTTGTTTTTTATTAAAGCCATTTGGCCAAATTAGCAGGGAAGTAAAAGTTGATAGTTTTATACCATAGGGAACATATTCTACAGCAGAAATGTCTCAGCATTCTGGTGAAAATGAATTATCATTTGACTCAGTCAGAAGCTTTTTTTTAAATGGCTGTGTCTGCACAGTGTGCTCTCACTAGGAACATCATCCAGCTTCCAAGTACTCTGTTTAGAGTATTTCACACTTGTCTATGACTAAGACATATAGTGAAGAACATAGTGAAGGTGAGCGTGAACAGCATACATATTGCTGCTACTCTCAAAGGAGAGTGAAACAGAAGAAGGTGGGGCCAAGTAACCAGAACAGTATTTATTTTTTCCTGGTTAGGAAAATACAGAACATACAGAACAGAATATCTTCATATTTACATATACATAGATGTGTATATATATACTATATTCAGATTTCTCATGTAGTCCTAGAAAAGCCCAACAGAACATTCTGCTGGCTACCGAGTGCAGCCACAGTAAACATATAAGTAAAAAACAAAATATATACATGCAGTGACCCTGTATATGACAGAAGCTGTTTAGAGTCCCCAGCTTATTCAAATACCTTACCAAATATCTTTTCAGAATACAAAAAGCAAAACTTTAACACCCAACTGGTTACAAAACCCCTCATCAATAAATTCAAGACAGGAGAGGAGTGCTAAGTTATAGACAGCTAACGAGGAAATACGTACTTGCAACACATATAAATTCAAAATGCAATTTCTTTTTCATAAAAAAAAAGTGACACACGTTTTCTTTATCAGTCATCAAATGTGAACAGGCCATTATTTTTCTGTAATGGTTTTAGTGCACATGCAATGGGAAGACAAACACTGACTACTAATTCATATTTAAAATTACTAATGTTCTTCCTTTCTGTTCCTTCTGTTCCTCTGGGCTGTCATGGATGCCCAAAATGGAATAAAAGCAAGAGGCACGTTCACTCTGATTTGTAAGTAGAAATATGTGCATGGATCACATGCACACTTTTGCACACACACACTATTCTATGGAACTGCATTTCTGTTCCTAATTACTCTCACAGGAGCAGAGGCTGCACTTACTGCTAAGTGTAGCTGTAGAGCTGTAGCTAAGCAAAGGCTAATCCGTGACAAGCAACTCCCTAAAACAGGGCCTGCACCAGCTTAAGCTTCCAGTCTTACTAAGTGATAAGCTGATAAAGCTTAAAAATCTAGACCAGGGTAAAGTGTAGTCATCACAACAATTGGTTCTCACCTTTTCTGTCTGGTCTTGAAGAGGAGTCGAGGCTTTGTATCCCAGCTGTAGCAACATTGCTTCTGCTGCATTTCTTTTAGCTATTTTCTTGTTTGGGCCTGTTCCAGTAGTAATCTCATTGCCTACTTTTACCTTAAAAAGAAAATATTGATCATAATCATGGAAATGCACAACTCAGTATCACCATATAATACTCTTGCTGATCTGTCAACAGCTGTCAGCTCTTTTGATGAAGACGCTATCTTGAAAAAGCTACAGTCGTGCAAAAGGGGACTACAGTTTTCACTTAGAAGAGCTTGTTTAGATTTTTCAGAAGACCACCAAACTCATACCCAAGAGCTACATTTTTCTGCATCTCAGTGCACACACAGTTGCCTATGTCTTCCACCACTCCCATTCTCCCTCATGAACCTCTGTCCCACTCTGTTAACCTTAGAACTGCCCCAGGGTCTTTACTTCCTCTTTCTTGCAGGAAGGAGTGTTGCCTGCAGCAGCTCCCCAGCATCATCCCCAGAACAATGGTGAGACAAACAGACTGGAGATTTAACGAGAGTGGTTTCTAAAGAAGGATGAAAACCATATTTGCATTCCTCCCACTTTGTTGCGCTGCAAAGAACACAGGGGCTGGAACTGCTTACACCTGAAAAGCTTTGATCCAAACAGTCCTTGGAAAGAAGGCTCCTGAGTGGACCTGTGGTCTGTACAGTACAAAGGGTTTCTGACAAACATGATGTCTTTCGCAACACTAGGAGAAATTAAAACCCCCAAATAAGGACAAACTCTAGGCAATGGATATCCACAAAATGTGTGGTTCCAACTTAATCCTTGGCTTTGGTACCATTCTTAAAAGTCTTGGAGTTGTATATGTCTGGTTTGTGACATGAGCACTCTCACTGCTATTCATTTAGGCAATATTCATAGCTCTTTGATGTGTGTATTTTGCTCAGCCCATTAAGCCCTTCTATTTACCAAATTGTGCCTCAAAATAGTGCACAGTCTTTCGCACGTCAAAAAAAGGAAATCAAAATGAAATAAAAATAATAAAATTGTCAAGGTGATGTGAACAACAAAAAATCCCCCAAAGGTAAAGACCTGAAAAAGTTTGGAAGGAACTTTAAAAATTTTGTAAGAAAAGGCATACAAATGCTAAATAAAGAATAAATGATATTTAGTAGTTTATGTCATCCAATAACTCTTCACTTTCTTCAATTTATCATATATGTATTTTCCTAGAAGTTTAAATTTTTCTTTACTCAAATACTTCTTAATTCTAAATATTAAGAAGATGCAAATAAATAATAACTATTAATATCTCTTCAAAGTACTTATATATACATCATTAAGCAAAAAAGATTTCTCTACCTAAGCCAAAAATATTAATAATCTTGAAATATAAACCTTACCTTCTATGCAGTTCACAATAACAACTAGAAAATAGCCAATCTGCTACCAGTTTATACGCAATAAAATTGAGGGACTTTAATGGGACTAGACAAAAAGATAATTTATAACATAGCTCACAATAAATCAATGTGTTACTATTTCTCAGACCTGTAAAACCGGTTTAGCTATTATTATAACCTCTATCAAGGATTAAAGGCCTGACTACAAAGAGAAAGAGCTTTCTGAAATTAACTTTGGGAACAGAACACCAACTAATGTCATCAGAGGTTTTCTCCTGTTTATCTAGTAGCCAGGACAAGTAATTGGATCCATTTCATCACATCTAAACTTGGCCTCTGTGTGACAGATAAAAATGAACATATTATCTCTGGATATTTTACTTCCACATTCAATTAAATTAAATGAAAACATGGTTTAAGTAGTTTATACAAAGGTTTTTTATTCTGATAAGGTTTTCTGCATGTCATAATGAATCCACTGAGACTTCCTGAAGGTGGGATAAATAGCAGAATAATTTTAGTGTGAAAACATTACAAAAAGGTGAAAATGGAGTTTATAAGTATTTGTAACAAAGCAACTGCTCTAGGGAGTTTCTTTAACTTTTTCTTCTTAGATACAGGAATCTTCTACATATTCACTACTTTTAAGATTCCTTTTTTATACAAACCAAAGACTTTGCCATTATTGACACTCCTCCAACAGAAAACCAAACTTCCAGCCCATCTTCCTAATACTGGGCTATGTTACACTGTTCTTCTGAGGGCTCACACAACAACTACCAACTGCGGACAGTCCCATGGGGGTCTAAGCATGGGAAATGAGATTTTCTGTGATAGGATTACACTTTTTCAAATACTTTCAGGACTCATAAAATGTTAGAAATCCAAATTTATATTTAAAAAAAAAAAAGGATTCTGCAACACAAGGAACACAATACTTTCTTTTCCTTCAGAGAGAAAAAAAAATAAATCATGAAGAAAGATCACTGAAGTCCAAGAAAATTAAGATTACTAGCTTATCTTCATAGACATGAAGGAGGAACTTAGAGATTTAAGTGAAAACATAACTAATTTTCTGGAGAAGGAGGTGCTGGAACATCATAAATTTTGCTTATGATCAGAAGTGACATTTTGGTGTGGTTTCTGGACAACAAGTCAAAACATGCTGAGGTATGCTGTTCTGAGTTGTTCCGGCACAAAATTACCCTTGAGTGAAAACACAAGAATACAGAATCCTTTCCTGTTTCTAATCTTTCTCAACCTGCTGTTGTGCTATCTAACAAAATATCACAGTTATACCAAATCTTTGTACATGTTCTTAATTAAAATTTGAAAGGAATTTTAATGATCTACGGTTTCAGTATTAGATCCAGTCAGAGGACAGTCTAAAACATGTGGCTGGCTTCTTTTTGTTGTATTTCAGAGATAAAGTCACCAAGAAACTGGAAATCTGAAAAAATTCACAACACTGTTTTTTAAAGCCAAAATGCCTGGTAATATGGAGATATTAATACCCACATTTCAGAATATTAGGTATTGCTGGAATCCTCAGATCAACATCAGCCCAATTTAATTTGTTTGAAAAAGACAAGTAAAAGTAAATAAATCATGAAGCATCAAGGATAAATACAATAACAACCAGGTGAAATAAAAATAAGAGTATAAAATAATGCAAAACACATGAAAAGCATCTAGAGGGCAGACAATTCAATTGCCATTTGTTTCCCTAAGAGAAAGAAGAAAGTTTAGGTGGGCTTTCTGACACTGTATTTCATACTATTTTTGCAGTATATCCGACAGCAAGGCAAAAAGCTAAACAGGAGATCCACTTCATATTATGCCACCATTTTTTGAAGAAAACACAGCAAAACCATTATCTCTAATATGACAGCAAATGATACCTGCATAACAAATTCTCGACGGCGAGGCATTCCTCTCTCTGAAAGAAGAACATACTCTGGCTCCTTCTCCTTTTTGGCCTGTTGGATCTGAGCCAAACGACTGATGGGATTCATTCCTTGACCATATTCTGGTCCAGTCTAAACCAGGTTTAAAAGAAAGAACCATTATTTCAGTATATATCCCTATAATGACTATACTGTTTCAATAAAACATTTACTAGGATTCTGTCTTTTGTAATACTCCCTTTGAGAGAATAAGAAGTAACTTACTTTCCATTTTCTGATCATGAGGCAAAAGATAAGAATCATCAGCTCAAAACTGTGGAAAGAAATAATCTGCCACTGCTGCAGGTAGCGTGTATACCTTGCACCTGCAAGCTATGAAAACCCCCTCCAATCTATGGAGGTCCTCATAAGGATGGATGAAAATCAGCTGATTCATTAGTCAGTTATATCTTATTGCCCTGTTTCTAGGACCCCTTCCCCTTAACCCTTTAAAATATGTTGCCACAATGCTGGAACATGCAATACACTGAGAAAAGGTGGGATTCACACAGGGACAAAAACCATTTGCCATACATAAGGAAGCTTTCTTTTTCAGTCTTCCTGCTTTCCTTCTCAGCACTCCAGGCCTTCCATCCTACAGTGCAACTTGCAACTAAAGGTGCAGAGGGTTTACTCTTTGTGCTGTATGAATTTACCCACAAAATACTCCTGTGAAGTGAATGGCTAGAATTGTTGCTTATGGTGAACCACCCATAAAGTATTTGAAATGCATAACAGGCAATAATCCTCACATTAACTTGCCAAAAAGTTTGGTTGGTGGGGGAACTGACCTCATACTGGGGAAACAAAAGGACTGACAAGGTTGTCTGTCCAAGATCACACATACAGGGGAATAACTGCAGTCCTTGAAAACTCTCTAGCTCTGAAATTCTTTTAATTAATTATTGCTCACACGGCAAATGCTCTTTCAAAGTACATAGCTATGAAAATATTTGTTTGTAGACTTTAGGAAGAAATTAAGACCCACAAAAATATATCTGATGTCATACTTAACTGATTTATATAGGGTAACACAAAGGATGCACTTGCATGCAAAAAAATAACGTAGAATTATTTTTTATGTTATGAAGCTATTTCCCTTTTATGAAACCATTTGCAGGCTAAGAGAAGATAAGCACTCAAATAACAAACAAGTGTTCAGGAGGAAATAAACAGCAACTGAAGGCAAAGACCACAGACGGATAATATATTTAGAAAGCTGTGCAGCAAATCCTACATAGTGTAACTGCTGAAGTAGTTAGAGAAGATGTAGGTGAAAGAGCTAAGACAGTGTCATACACAAGGGCAGCTGTGTGGGCAAGAAGCCAGGCAAAGACAAAATGCAGAGCAGGCTAAATAAAGAGCAGGCCATAAGATACAGCCTCATAAATACATATACAAATAAAAAGAAGTTATTGTTGCCACTTTTTTGATGCTCAAAACACATGCAAGTTAAATTGAAAGAAATGGGCACATTGAAAGCATTTCAGAAGTTTGGCTATTCAAAAATAAAAACCACCTATATATCCAGCTTATTTTGACAATTATTGTCTCTTTCTAACAAGGCCAACTGTGTATAATTAAATTTAAGTTCGTAATGGCAAACGGTATATGGTAATATATGAGATTTTTTCATTATTATACCCTTAGAGTCTTTCTTGAGAAAAACTTTCCAAGATGTTTGGTGAAAGCCAAAGCCAAAAGACTTTTCCAATCTTCCAGCTTTAAAGCTGCATTAAATGCTGATGGTTTTCCATAAAATAATTTTCCTGCCCATTTTTTATATATGTTTCTGACAATTAGATCCCCAGGATTTTGGTAGGAGACAGATTTATAATTAATCTAGGTTTTCCTGAAAAATCACTTATTCTGTACTGAAGGCAAATGAAAAGAGGAAGGTGACAAACAAGTCTTTTGCACATTTTCCAAATCCACTTTTGCACTCTCCAAAGTATTTTCTTAATTTAAAGTGGTTTTTGGGTGGCTGTTTCAGAACTGCACTTTGTATCCCGAGTATACTGATTTCTAAAGGTCAAACTTTTAGTAAAGTACTGAAGCACTAAAGTAGCACCCCATTAATTTACTATTTCATGTATTTCTCTCCCTCTTCAAACTGGGGAGGGGACAGAGCCCAGGGAGACAACCATTAGACATGCTAAAAGGGATTCTCTGAGGAGATGATGCTAAAACTTCCCATGGCTGGACAGAGCTGCTTGGAGGGTTTGATCCTCCACTAGACTTGAACCAAACCCTTGAAGACCTCAGTGATGTGAGCTATTTACAAGCCATTCTGTTTGAGAATCCCACAGTATTCTCAGGATTTAAAAAAAGCCCAGGCATATTAGCAGAGGCAAACAAGTAACAATATTGACAGTAACAAGCAACTGTAACAATATTGACAGAAAATGACAAACAAACCTTTATTGATTTTAAATGTGACTGTCACTTTCTGAGCAAACATTCTTAATTGTGTCAAAGGTGGACACATACCTTCAATATTGTTTTTGGACGCTTTTTAAAGTAAAGTTTTGGCTTTTCAATCACAGGAAGAGGAGGAAGTTTCTTAAGTTCTTGTAGGACAGCCATTGCAGCACGTTTCTTTGAGAGTTTCTTACTGTTGCCTTCTCCTTCTGCAGTGAATTCTCCTACTGTAACTCGTGTAACGAAGCTCTTCATGTGAGGAGGTCCACTTTCTTTAATCACCTTTTAAGAGAAAGTAACACTGAGTCAAAGCACCCTACAGGAAGATAACTTAATGTTTGTTATCTCTGCAATGAACTTATTACTCGTCCAGGTTTCCTGCTAACTGAAGGCATTAGATGGGTTTTCATAGAACTTGGACAAGTATTAATGACAGTACGAAGTTTGAGAACAGAAAATGAAGACAAGTTAGACAAAGCAAATCTAACCACCATATTCAGCGTTTCACAGAAAATTAGACCTACATTTTTAAAGATTTATAGAATAACACAATATACCACAATTATGCATATTTAAACCAAGGCTGATGGGTTTTTTCTTTTCAAGGTGCTTCACATACTAAAGCAATTAAATCCATGAAAGTCTACTAGGCTTTGATTATTTCTTTATACAAAACATATTCAAAACTGTATTAATTTAGCATTGCCTCAACCTGTTTGTAATATTTTTTCTATTATCATTAAACCATTGTATGTTCATAGTCCCAAACTTCAGTCTCAATAGGTGCAGGCAGGATGCCTGCTCTCAACTCCTGCCTTGCCAGAGTACACAGCTCAGAGCAATATCCCATACATTTGAAAAGCTGACACATTCTTGCCTCCATGACTCTCAGCTGTCCCTCCCAACTATACTGAAAAGAATTACCAGAAGAGCCACCTTAGCTCGCACAAAAGCCAATCATTTCTGAAAAAAATTCATTTATTCACTCCCTTTCAAACACATTTACCACAACCGTAAGAAAACCCATTTGAAGTACTTCACTACAGCAAGTAATAGTAATGTGGAAAGAAATTAAGTTCTGAATGCTGTACCTTCCTTTAGTTGTTTTTCTGTCTTCAGTTTTACACAGACACACACGTGCACACACACACACATCTTCTTTTAGAAGGGTGATGTTAGGATGCATTCAGCCACAAATCACAGCACTGCAAGTGCTAGGATAGCCGTATCTTCATGTATGCACACACCATTTACTGGTCTGGACAATGTCTATCAGGAATTAAGAGACCTCATTTGGGAAAAGGTTCAGTTATTTTGTTTGATGGGCGGAAGCAGCTACCTAATTTAATTTTTGTTACATGTAATACGTATAAGGAGACATTAGAGTATCTGACAGGCATCTCTTTATAATACCTTCAGAATCAATATAAATATAAATTTTTTTTTTCCTTTGATGGAATTATATCAAACCATTTGTTGAAGAAGAGTAATGTCTCTTTAGGTTGAAGAGGGAGGGAAATGGAACTGATGTAAAGGTACCAGGGCCTTCTTTGTGTAATAACTATAGTTTTAATGTGCTCAAACTTCAATCTTAACATTATTACAACATGTTTTGCATTAAAGTTCTTTTTATCAAGGTCATGTCCCTTGCATTATTTAGTTTTGCTGTTGCACTGTAATGAGGTCTCCTTAGGCTTGTATTTCTTTTTTAAGTTCTCTTTTGTGGCAACTTCACCCAGCAAATACAATTACCACAGCATATATCAATAAAAAGACACAAAATTAAAATTAACAGACAACTTTGTCCCATTTTCCCAGAATAAGATGACATCTATGCCAGAATGGGATTTTTCTGTTGTAATCCAGGAGCGTTCCCACTCTAAGATTCCAGGTATTAATTTCAGAAGTGTTTTCAACACTGCCTCACTTGGACGTTGCCCACTAGGGCTTGACCACATGAGGAGGCAGCAGTGCTTTCAATGTACTGAGCCATGCTGAGCCCCAGGATGCTGCACTGCCTGCACCAGAGCTGGGATGAGCCCAGTGCCAGGATCTCCTCACTCAGACACAGTTGGGCTTCCTACCCATGCTGAGAAACTTCATTGCACTGCAGCATTTCCCACTCTATTTTACAGTATCTCAAACCATCCCTGTACTTTGTTATCCAAGTATTACAACATGCTTGCTGTAAAACATAGCTAAATTAACCTTACTAAGGTCCTTAATGTTTCTGTGGTTCTGCTAATGCTATTATATAGGTGTTTCTCTTTACATGCAATATAACATACTAATAAAATATACAAGAATGTCTATACTGACCAGATGAAAAAGGAAAAAATAACTTGGTTAAGAAATATAATTGCTGAGTTCCTAAAATATTAGTTTATATAAGTTTTCTCATATTCATATAAATGCATATATATATATGACAGAAAGAATGTTAATACCAAACCAGATTATATTTTCATATACACAAAAACATCTTTCTTAATATAAAACTAATGCATTCTGGTGTGTTTTTCATCTTTTAAATTTTAAGTATCTGACACAGGGTAAATAATTGACTGGAAAACATTAAAAAATGTATCTTTGTTAGTGTGTAAATGGAAAAAAAGTCTGTGTTGTCAATGGAATGAACCCCGTAGGATTCAGATGGGATCTGGATCAAGCTAAACATCCAAATTTGGTAATTAAGCAAAAAAAAATTAACCTAACAACATTTTTGGTTAACCCCAGATTTCAGATCTTTTTACTCCATAAGATTTCAAGCAGTTGTGCTATGAGCCTTGGGACAGAAAACACTAAAAAGAAATTCAACCTTTGCTATCTAAGAAGAACATACACATTAGGACTTGAAACTATTTCCTCAGTTGAAAGATACGACCTGTGGACCAATCACGGCTAATTTAAAGCTGAGAATTTGATTAAGGGTGACAGTTCAATACACTTTTCTTTTTTCTGTTCCATGGATTTAAAGAATAATTACAGCAAGAGAAAACACATGGGGCCAAAACACATCTAAGGTCAAGTTACATCAAGAATGAATTTGGCTCAACTTAATGAATCATGCTGACAAATGAAAAACAGAAGTATGATTACAGTGAAAGAATAACACTGGTTTAATTATTAATGAGATGCCAGGTAGAATATTCGAAAGATTAGGGCAAGATTAAGCATACATTAAAAAAACCCCAAAACTAGAGAAGACAAAAATCAGATCAAAAAATCCATGTCACCTACATCTATGAATAAAAGATTACTTATAAGATTTTAAAATATCAATATATTTCCAGGAGCCTGTGCAGGCAGATACACCAGATTTTCCTAGTTACAAAAGTAAAATCTAATTTATTTTTTTTTTAAAAGGAAGAGTCTGAATGTCAAAGTGTAAAACTGCAGTGAGAAGGGTGACCATTCTGCAAAACCCAACTGAGAGTTGTCAGTCAGCAGTCAGTCATCCAAAGCCTCAATCATCAGGACAGCAGAAGCAGATAGGTGTGAAACTTCCTGCTGAGAACTACTCTCCCAGAGTCTGCAATTTGGCCTGTCCCTGGATCAAAATGCAGAATTTCTGTCTTACCGTGATAAGACTGGGACATAAGAACACTTCCCAGCAGAACACTGGACAGGGATGGAGGGGCAGAAAAATTGCCTTTTCAGGCACTCTATTCCTTTCCTGATACTGAGAATGAAAAAAAGTTATTATATTTGCTATTCTAAAGAAATAACACTGAAATCCAAGGAAAAATATTGAAAATAAAAGGGCAATCTGAAACACCCCAACATGTTCTAATATCTGAAGCTGTTGATCTCAGTTATGTATTCTAGGCTCATCTATTCCTTACTGACAAATAAGGAGTAAAAAACATATATATTGGAAAAAAAAAAAGCAAAAAGCAGGATTTTAGCCTACTGTCAAGGTGAAATAAGAGGTGAAATGACCATTCTACAGCTACTCTAACAATTCCTACAGCAAACACTTTTGTAGTCATCCTTAAAAACTGTTCATTGGGAACCCCATAAATGCCTTGCAGCAGTTGCATTTTGACTTAAAAGTTGATGAACCAAAGTTAGCTAAGAATGCAGCAGTGTATGGAGTAAAGCTTGTTCTTTGTTACAAATTTTTAACAACTTCATAGATAGAAAGTTTTTAAAACTCATCCTAAAGTTCCTAGACAATTAAAACTAGCCACATTATATAACACAGGACTGTTCACCCTCGTGCAATTCTGAGGACATGTTTACATAAAACTTTATATATATTTATGATCATTACTTTGTTGCATAACCCTGCACTGTTGGAACATTGGCTAAAGCTTTGTCAGATGAAGAAAAGACAGACCATTTTATAGCTACCACACACAAAATAAAAGCTAGAAAAAGCTTTGATGCCTGCCTGGAATAACACAAGGCCATTAGTAAATAAAATCCTATTAGAAACATGAGATCCTGGGGATTATCCATAATTGCTTAGCAGTTTTATTGAAAAGTAAGCCAGAACCAAGTTCAATCAAAACTCTATTTGAGAATGTCACCAATACTTAGATTTAAAGGCAGGAAATAACACAAAACCTGTCAGGAGAGCAAGAAACTGTCTTTTTTCAATGTTGCTAACATTCTTTGGCAAGTGACACATTAGATTTTTCCCTACAAACTATCTCTGCTTTCACTCTCTCATTACCAAATGCTCTCCATTTAATAAGCTCAAACAGAAGTGAAGAAGACATTCAAAGCACTACCCCTCTTTTCTTTATAACTTCCAAGCTCCTCTATGACCAGTGACCATACATCTCCTTACAATTTAGTGCATTGATTGGTATGGAACTACTCCAAATATTTTTAGATGTTTGAGGTAGAAAACAATGTTTGAAAACTGAGACATTAATGACAAGCTTCCTTTTTGAAACATAAGCATGTGATTCCATTACGTCTGCTCTTAGCTAAGAGTTAGGTGATTGGCATGTAGTGGCAAACTGATACACCAGCAGCCCCAGACACCCCAGTTTTATCCTCTAGATTTTACATTCTCTTAATGTTCTAACTAGCCCATATCACACAGATCACATATATGAACCATATATGCCTTTGCCATACTGAGGAATTCCTTAGTCATGAACAATATTCTTTGCCCTTCTTACCTACCTTCTGAGAGATTTCTCAGATTTCTAAGAAGGTCCAAATGGCTTATTTGATGTTGGCCAAATCAAGGACACGGGCAAAACATGTCAGTAAACTGCATACAGCACACTGTACGGCATGCCACAGCTTAGGGGTTTTGATTCTTTTCACATGCAAATACACGCCTGCACTTTAAAAGGAAAAAGTTCTGGAGAAAATAACCATCGTCAGTATAAGTACTATCCATGTCTTTCACGCAGACTCAGTTTAAATGTAAAACGAAATGCAGAAAAACAAAAACATAAAAGGCCATCTACATTTACATTTTCTGCATTATAAAAAAACAAACAAACAAAAAAAAAAAGCTTCAAAATCTGGTGGTTCCCACCACAACGATGTTAGATTTTTACAACAAGGTTTTGTAAGAACTTTCTCATCGGAAAGTAATTCCTGTTAGTATCACTCATTCTCCCAGTTACTTCACTGATAGCACTGGAGCTATTCCAAATGCTCTTTATTACTTCAGGTAAACAAAGGTGTCAGAAGTGGGTACACAGATAAAATCATATGAAACAAACAAAAAAACTGGTGACAGTTTAAGTAGAAATAGATAAGTGAAACAGAATCAGAGTGGAAGATACTCATGACTTTCTGAAAACAGCACACTGAAGGTGAAATGTTTCAATTGGAACTTACCTAGCGTATGAATGCCAACAGTTAAAGCAAAGACTTTGGTTAACTCTTTTGAAGATTATTCCAAATCAGATTGAGTGTGGCTACAGATTCTAACCCCACAGCTCTGTACAGAAGATGATTTAACAGTCTTTCTGCCATCCAAGTGTTCGCAACCAAATATTACATCTCTGAAAGTTCCGAAAGAGCATCTATTTTATCAGCAAAAAGTCATTGTCTTGGACTCTGATACACTGACTTTTTTTTATATAATTTCCATGAATATGAAATTCATATTTTTCATATATGAATACCATCTGTGTTGAGCTTTAGTGGTACTTTTTTAATACTTTCTTAGGAAGATAAACATGTAACACAGATAAAAATATAACACATACCTCGAAAGTGACAGGTATATTGCGCTTCAAAGCAATTTCAAACACTACGCTGATCTCAGATTTGTTTGCATCTTTATCTTCTTCTGATTCTTTTCCTGCTTCTCCATTCTGAAAATGATACATACATAATCATACTACAATTCTTAGAAGATCAACAAAATATAACATCCTTCTCCCCCCAGTTTCTCAAAGATTTTGGAGTCTACTGTCAGGCTGTAAATCAGCATTTGTACATCCATATCAGCACCCCATTATCAGACATCTGCTGACTGAAGCCATATATATATATTGTGCTTATGCTTCATAGCAAAAGAACACATAGACATTAATTTATAAATTAATTATTAACAGCAAAATAATGTCTATGGATGCTAGTTGTATTAATGACATGGATAACAAGTGTCTGAGTACACACTTGTGTCAAACATGAGGATCAAACAGGTCCTTTGACCTGTTTGTCAGGCTGTCTGTGGGTATCCCTTCTTAGCAAGGAAGAAATCTGTACTTCTTGGAAAGTACAGAAGACTGTACTTCTCTCAGAAGAAATTCAGTCAGTCATCTCACTCTCTGACTGGGTCACCAGGTTACAGGTGTCCTTAGCAGGGCCAGTTGGTTAATGGCCCCTCCATCAACTTCCCTCTGGGAGTTATGACCAGTGTGAAAAGGTAGTGACAGAGAACAGCTTGCTCAACACAGATCATTATTTATTTATCCATAGGAACATAAAAAACAGAGAGGAAAAGAGATAAAAAAACAAAAGGCACATGAAACATTCTGCCTAAAATTCAGCTTTGCTTTACTCTTCAGGTAAATTGAAATTTTGTCACACAGCCATCAGCACCAGGATCAGTCAGAGTTTTGCATTTTGCAACTACTGCCTTTGGTGTTTGTCCCGCAGGCCACATTTCCTTAGTTCTCAGAGGCTTCACTTCCAGCTACTCTCAAACTGCAAAGCTCTGAAATACTTCAAACTGGGATCTCTCAACAACCATGTAACCTTGGCCAGGCTCCTAATTTTTTATTAGTGGAGGTAAACATCAAAGACACTTGGGCTGAATTAGGTGGATTCCTGCAGAGCTCCCATCTTACATAACAAAGTCTGATCTAAATCTTCAGCCACCAGCATAGCTACAAAATCCAGATACCACAGTTCTAAAACAACATTAAAAAACCCCTAGGTTCTTCACATTAAAATGAAACTGATCGATCTTTTATCTACCTTTTTTTAACTCTTAATATATTACTCTTTAAGATCTCACAGGGCAAAAAATCCAGCACTCAGCTACAGCATGCAGATATGGAACACCTTTTGCCTCATGAAATAGTTGCAAAATTTTGATTCTGAAAGAAGCCATTTACATGCCTGACATTGATCTGGAGCTAAATACAAAACAAAAATATTATAAAGTTTATAGAACCTCCAGAAAGAAAAGGGTGCTGTGCAAAACAATAACAAGGGTAATGACAATAAAATTATGTAGGACATCTAGCTCATTTCATATAATGAAATGTAAAGTACCACTGAAATCAAGAATACAGATCATTGCTTACAGAACAGGCAAAGCGTTGATCAGGTTCACTGAGAAAGATCAGCAGAGTTAAAAGGACAATATTTAAAAGTAAAAAAAATCTGGGAATATTAAGAATGGGATACTACTATTTTGTAAAAAACCTTAGTGAGAATATTACTTGGTATTGTATTCAATTCAATTTGTGCTTTATACAGGACATTGATAATCTAAAAAGCTGGCAAAAAAAGCACTCAAAGAATGAACTACTGATTAGAAAAACAACTTTGCACTGATACACTATGAAAACAATCAGTTCTATAAAAAGATTCAAAAACACTTAAGAATAATCTGTAAATGTACATGTGGGAGAGATTTTTGATATCTGTTGGCTACATTTAGCAAACATAAGAAAATACCAATTAATTAGAAAATGAAGCTAAGTGAATTCTAAAAGAAATACCTCACAAATTAGCTTTGAAATGGAGAACAAACAAACACTGGCATAATTTACATAAAATAATATAATGCCCACTGGAATGTCAGCAAGCCTTCAAGTCAAGAATGTTTAGGTTTTCTAACTGTATTCTAGTTTAGCCAGATATGTATAGCCCAACTAGAAACTACAGTTTAAATTTTCATGATCATTACAAACACATCTGTCCAGAAAATCCCTCATTGTCCCTTCTGCCCTTACGATTTAACTCCCTGCATATTTTTTCACCAAACATAGCAGAGAACCTGACAGTGAGTGGAGAAAAGGGAGAATCGAGGCTTAGACCCTAGTATTGAGCAATAAAGTTTCAAGCCTTAGGAAGATAAAATGTGTTCATGAGTGTCTCAGGCACTTTGGATTTAAATTTGATCCTCATTCCCACAACTGACACTTTAATTGTAAGGCATTTCTTAGCCTCACATCTATGAGACAGCAGAGGTGCTTTGGCAGACACACAATAGCTCTTTGTGAAAGCACATTCACCAGCAGCCCTGCCCTGTTGGCTGACTGCTTCTTGCTTCTGCTCACCTTATGCTCTTCTACACATTTGTGCAATTAGGTATTAAGATGGGAATACTCCTTTTCAGTGCTGTAATATGGACAAAAGATTTTATCTTTAATGAAGTTTTTTCTAATAACAGAAAGAAAGGATAACTTGGAATGGAAGAAGAATATACAGAAGGCTGCATTAAGGATGGCCCTGAAGGCCAAAAGATAGACCTATGAAAGTAACTACTGTGCTATATTCCATGGATCCCATACCAGTCAAGTTCACTGAGTTACTAATGGGATTACTAGATGGGTACCAGCAGGTCTGTCCTTGCTTCCTCAGGAACACAGTCAGTGACTAGGGTAAAAAGCTCAACTCATAATGTAATAAACAGAGTATGATGTGTACTGGCTCTGATCTATGTCCAATGTTTGAGAAGCGTTGAATCAATTGCCTTCCATAGATAACTAAGCCTGTCAGTTTTGCTGAAGTAAATACAGTTTTGCTAAGATGGACCATGTCCTAGGGGGAGAGCACACCCCACCACTGAATGGTGCCCTGTGTGCACTTCCCATGGGCAGCAGCAGGGAGGAGCCTGAACCATGAAGCCCTTAAACTCGATTTCAACCAGTCTCTAGTTCTCCGGAGAGCTACACTCAGCTCTACACAGTGCAACGCTCTGTACTCCCTCCATCATGATCTCGGTAAAGTGTTACCTCCAGCCTTCTCCAGTCACCTACAGCTCTAACCCATGAAGTGACAGAGGTGTTTTTCATGACTAACCTGAAACCAGTGCCCCTTAACCTCAGCATAACCAAGCCACAGAGATTTACCTGACTGAGGATTCAGTTTAGTCTCCTACCAAAACACACCTGCTATTGAGAACCTACAGTATCCCAAGTGGTCTTCAGCTGCTCCCAGAGGTCTTGCAAGTACTTGGCTTCTTTGACTGGGAAATGTTATTATATTTTTGCTTTCAATTTAGAAAAATTATTCTGAGAATATTTTTTCTGTTCAATATTTTTTAAAATATGACACAACATTTTAATTTTTAAGCAGCAATATATGCCACTTAAAGATATCACAGTGAAAAAAGCAAGTTATTAAAAAAAAAAAAAGTTTCCTGAAGCACAGACCTGAGGTAATTTTTCTGGAATAGGCTCATTCTGAAGAGCTTGGAGGGCCTTCATTGCAGCATTATGTCTAGCAGCTTGACGAGTCTTTCCTTCACCAAAAAACTCACTGTTGCCAACAGTTAACTGGACATAGAAAATTTTAGGCACTGGGCAGTGATACCTGGAAGGAAGTCATGAAAAGAAAACAATACAAGTTAGGAATTTTACCCATCTATTTTATGTAAAATAGAGTAGTATTTGGGGATGAAACATTATCTCTTCTCCCGGAATAAGACCCAGTACTCAAATACATGGACTGTTCCTCAGCAAGGCAGTTGATAACTCTGACAGCAGCTCCTACACACAAACCAGCTCTTCACCTACATTTGTGGAGCTCTGAAATGAGCTCTACTATTTATCAGCCCAACAGCCTAGCTCTGCACTGCACCCTTCTTGATTTGAGTCTTGAGAAGATGAAACCTAAGATGAATCAAAGACTCCAGTGGAAACCCTGCCTGGGAGACAACTCCTGTGCCACAGAAAAGTGGCACGGAGGAATAAGTATAGTGAGGTTGTTCATATAAAACCTGTCATCACAGCTCAGCTCTAAGAGACAACAAAGTCAGATGACAGAGAATATACCTAGCAGAAATGGATCCTCACTTGACAAATAACTTGTTCATATTTTACAGCAATGTAAGAAAGCCCAGGGTTCCAAAAGCATGGACAAAAGCAAGGTCCATCACAACAAAACTAGATTGACTCAAACTAGAATCAATCAAACACAGTACTGTATTTTCCTTATTCCTCCTAAAGGATCCTTTTTAAAGTGTGCTCTCTCCACTTTCATCTGTTGACATGGATGGCAACTTTTTTATATTAAGACTTTCTGAATTTTCATTAATAAATGTAACCCAGTCGTTTCAACCATAAAATAAAATACGAAGTTTACCAGAGAGCAGCACACTTCAGAACCAGACAAGTGTGAATAAGTACTCTGGCCTCAATGTCCCTGAACTTTGTACCTTATTCTAAAACTACATTTTTATGGAAAGAGCCAAGCGTAACACTGGCTCCAACATGCCTCTGGCTATAGGGCCTTGGAGGAGTGAGCTAAGTTGCCTTTACGACATGCAAAAAGTGAGTATTTACTTTGACTTCTTGTTTACAGTTTAACACAGCGAGGATTATTAAGGCCTGGAAATGCCTTTGCTTTTGTAACATTTTCGTAAAATTATATAATAACTCCTGCTGGAAAGGGTTCTGGAGGTTATCTGATCCAAAGCAGCATCCAAAACATGGTCAAGACCTGACGTAACACTCTCTTGCTCAGGCCCTGTCCAAGGTATTGTGGATGTCTCCAAGGATGAAGATTCCACAACTTCTCTGGATGACCTGTTCTAGTGTCAGACCACATTTCCTGGAAAATTATTACAAAGTTCCTACATGCCTAATGGAATTCAAACACCTGGCACTGATATTGTTGAAGATTTGCAGATGGAGCAGAAATCTTTCTCCCAATGCCAAAAATTACCAGCTTCCAGCTTTTGTCATCACAGGACTCCCTCCCAGTTTCTCAGCCCAACTGGCACTGACTCTCCCTGCTCCTCTTTTCATATGGCTAGGAATTCATGCTCTTGTACTTGCAGGGTCTTAGAGAAGATCCAAGTGATCTCTTACTCACTTGATCTAGTGATGTCAGCAGTTTGTTGACATCTTCCTGCATCTTCCTTTACTTAGTAACAAATCCTCTGACACCGCACACCTCCTGCAGACAAGACCATTATCTCTACAGCCTAGCTAGAGCTCTGGAGCTAGCACTAACTCAAGGTCTCTGATGTACCAGGAGAGCTGCCCCAGATGGTGCTAGGAACTGTGCCAGGTGGCGCACCACCAGTACTGAGAGCACAACCCCATCCTCAGCAGAGCTTCCCTCTCCCTTCTGCATCATCTGCTGTGCAATCTGCTGTGTCAGTTGGCTGTCTCTGGGAGCAGTGCTCTAGGCCCTGCACTTACATGTGCTCTTCCCCAGTACCCACATGTGCTTGACCCTCTCTAATCAGGAGATGACTGAAAGGAAATCTCAATGCAGCTTTTGACCAGGAGTAGCTGACAGAGCTTACTGGCAGCTGCTAGAGCTTGCTAGAAGCCACAGCCTCCTGTAGCTCTCGTTTCCCTGCAAAAACAGGTACTCTCAAGTTCCTCCAAGAGTTCCAGGAATCTTTCCACCACCCCAGAAGATGCAGAACTGGAAATAGCTGCATGTGTTGACTGCTGCTTAGCACAAGACAACCTATGTCATGCAAAAGCAGTAGGCACCTTGATAGCATGTCCCACCTCATTACTTCACAATCCTCTTTAAATTGAAAGAAATGAGGTAGTGCTGTTAGCAACTACCTAGATTTAGGGAAAATACAATATCCATCAGAAGTTCCTGTTTCCTGTTGAGTTACTAGACCTACCTTTCTCTCCACTGCATGCAAAGGAGGAAAGCACATGAACTTAATCCACTTTATAAACTCAAATCCCACAACAGGCCTTCCCTTTTTCCTTCTCCCCTCCCCACCTTGTCTTTTAAAGAGTGTTTAGGGAGCTATTTATGTGATAATAAGGAAAAATGATATTCAGCCTGTGGCTCTAGAGCCTCATGCAGCTCTTTGGCATTGCCAGAATGATTAGGCTTTTACATGGTTTTGATTAAATTTTTCTTGCTCTCCTTGGCCTCAAGCAGAGTTGTAACAGAGCACTGATAATATGAGCATTGCCAGGAAAGCGCAAAAGAACACCTGAAATCCTCAGAAAATGAACTAAATCTGTGAGGTTATTGGCTTCTCTACAACAAGGAGCATGTCAAAGGAAACAACATCCTCCTCTTTTCAGTGGTGAGGACAGAGACTCTATTAACAAAAGCCTCGAAAGTAATCATAGTATTACAGTCTGAAAGTACAGTCTGACAATTAAACTGAGTTTTAATAATGAATGTTTCTGCATCCCAAAGATGTACACTCAAGTATAGAACAAGCCCACGCAAAGGTAAAATGATGTATCTGCCACTGGTCATTAACAAACCTTCCCAGTATACTAAACATGAGTTACTAGAAAAGGCTGAAAGCATTAGCAATCTTTGGAACACTTATAAAGAGTTTAGTGATTATTCTGCAATAACATATGAGTACAATATTTTCCATCATAAGAACATCTACACATCAGCTCTACACTCCTCAGTACTCTGTCACTCTGTTCAGCCACGGAACTGAAATAGTCAGGATTTCAAGCAGTAACGCCTCACATACAGACACATTAGGTCTCTAAAAGTTTTTAAATTATCTTCATTTAGGAAATATGTGTCTTCCTGCATTCCACATGTCAGCTACAAATGCTAGGATTTTCCTTGGAGAAAACTCTTATGTAAAAGAGATTTTCAGGTGATACTGGCACACTCCTCAGAACATAAGCTGACCAACACAGCCAAATGACAGAAGACTGTAAGACTAGAAGACAACAAAAGGGCATGTGAAATGACACATTCAGCTGGAAGAAAACAAAGTGTGTATATGTGTACATATATACACGTGCATAACAGATAATACATAATCAGTCATATATAACCTATAAAAACAAGTTCATTTTCATCTGGGTCTTCCGGACATCTGAGATTCTTAGAAAGATCCTTCAAATAAGAGGTCTGGAAAGCAGGTTCCTTTATTTCCTCTAAGTTCACAGCATCAGAAATCTACTTTTTAGCTAATGCCACTAGAACAGTTAACCTGAAAAAGGGTATTTGCTCTATGAATGTGACCTTGGATGTCAAATTTCACCAATGAGTAAATATTTACAACTAGTTATAAACCCCTAAAAATAGGGGTTCATAACAGAAATGCTGACAGACCTCAACTAAGTTGGTGTGAGTGGGCGCCACTATAATTAAATAAATCACCAAGGTCTGCTGACAATTAGAAAACTCATTTTGGTTTGCCACAGAGACAAACAAAAATTCTGTTCATTATAATTTTACTGGAATATGATGTCATAACATGTAAGCATACTGAAACAATCTGCTGCTTTTCTAGCCAAAATATTAATTGCATACTAAGGAGCCCTTGGGGCCTCTTCCTATTTGGCCATCAAATCCACACACACAAAGACAAATAAAGTATTAGTATATACGTTATGTGTTCATACTGCATTTCCTGCATTTCTCTGGATTCCTCAATGGCATAAATATTTTTGATAAATACTGTTATTTTCTTCTTAGAAAGGGAATAAAAGCAAGTGCAAGATGCAGCTCACAGACACCAGGAAGTTTATTTAGATTTAGCCTTGTGTTAAAAAGTCAGTGAAGTTTTCTCTAAATTCTAATGATCAACATACTCTTCAACTAAGTAAAAAAGAACAAATAAACCAAATTATTTCCCCATTACACAAGTGTTATAGGAAGTATTACCTTATTCCCATTCAATAACGCAAAGTGAAGAGGAACTGGGACCACATTTTAGTGGCAAAGATAAAGGCCACTAAAATCTGAGCTACAACACAGTATGGGAAAGTCATTCTTCAGATGCCAGCTCTGCTGAAAGGGTCATTCTCTGCACTCTTTCTATCTGGCTCCTTTTCCATATGAAGTCAATCAAGCTGGCAGGCCTGCTGGCACTGTTTAATCAGGAAAATGCTGTGAGCTTTGTGAGTGGAGGGATAGAGAGCCACAGACCATGCAGGGGAGTAGGAAACAACTCTTTCTCCATAACATTTGAAATTTCTCTAGGGGAGCAAGTTGCTTAGTGCAGCTGTTCCCTGGCTATATCCTATTTTCCTAAGCAGTCCATTAGCCACATGCATTTCTTACAGATGTGAATTCTATGTTTTGAAGAAGGAAACATCCAGTATAGTTACTTTTGTCTTCACACAGTGAACCTTCTGGTTCTTTCAGCAGATCCACAACAACCCCTGGGAACAAAGAGGCTCTCTTTTCCAAGCACTCCTTTTGACAACTACAGTCCATTATTCTTGAACGGTGTCTACTACAGGCTAGGCTGCTTGATCAAGCAGAGCCTATAGATGAAGCCTTGTTGCTCCAGTTCCAGGAAGGATGTTGCTCACAGGCTCTTGTCCTGCTGAGGGACTTCAACCACCCTGAGATCTGCTGGGAAAGTATCAGGGTGAGCTGTAGGCAATCCAGGAGACTCCCAGAATGCATGGAGGATAATTTCTTAACCAGCCTGATTAAACAGAGAACTTGGGATGAAAAGGAGAATATATCACCTCTAGAAGGAGGATCTCATAACTTGGGAGGACTATAGGGACATTGCAAGGTCATGTAAGGAGAAAATGAGAAGGGCCAAAGCCCAATTAAACTTGATTTGGCTGCTATAGTTTAAGACAACAAAATAAGTTTCTATAAATACATTGGCAGCAAAAGGAAGGTCTTCAGCATTTGTTAAATGCAGAGAGTAGTGACAGGGGATGAGGAAAAGGCAGATACACTTAACATCTTTGCTTCAGTCTTTAATACCAAGACCAGCTGTCCTCAGAACACCCAGGTCCCAGAGCTAGAAATTGGTAATGGGGAGCTGAGTGAAGGCCCCATAAACCAGAAGGAGATAGTTAGTGACCTGCTGTGCTAATTAAACACTCACAAGACTATGGGCCCAGATGGGATCTACCCCAGAGTAATGGGGGAACTGGTGAAAGAACTTGCCAAACCATTCCCAATAATCCAAAATCAGTTCTGGTCAAATGATGAAGTTCCAGCTGACTGGAAATTAGCAAATATAGCATCCATCTACAAAAATGGTTGGAAGGATGATCTGGAGAACAATGGGCCTGTCAGCCTGACTTCCGTTCCAGGGAAGGTTATAAAAGAGATCATCCAGGGTACCATTGCATAGCACATGCAGGACAACCAGAGGATCAAGCCTAGCCAAAATGGATTTACAAAAGGAAAGCCCTGCTTGACCAGCCTGATCTTCTATGACAAAGTGACTCACTTAGTAGATGAGAGAAAGGCTGTGGATGTCATCTACCCGGACTTCAGTAAAGCCTTTGACACTATTTCCCTCACCATCCTCCTAGAAAAACTGTCTGCTTGCCGCTTGGATGGGTGGACTCTCCAACGGTTAAAACCTGGTTGGAGGACTGGGCCCAGGGAGCTGTGGTGAATGGAGCTAAATCCAGGTGGCAGCCAGTTGCTAGTGGTGTTCTCCAAGGCACAGTTTTGGGGCTGGTCCTGTTTAATCCCTGTTTAATCTCTTTACTGATGACCTGGATGTAAGGACTGAGTGCAGTAAATTTGCCAATGACACTAAACTTAGTGTCATTGTTGGCTGTTGATCTGCTGGAGGAATGGCTGTTGGGTGAGGCTCATGAAAGGTCTAGAAAACTTGTCTTATGAGGAACAGCCGAGGGAGCTGTGTTTGTTTAGACTCAAGAAGAGGAAATGGCTTTCAGCTGAGACAGGGGCAATTTGGATTGGATCTAAGAAAATATTTTATGTGATCAGGGTGGTCAGCCATTGGAATAGGTTGCCCAGGGAGGTGGTGGACTCACCACCCCTGGTGGTGTTTAAGAGGCATCTGGATCTGGCACTGGATGTTGTAGTTTAGTGATCTAAGAGTGGTAGTGCTGCATTGATATTGTACTTGATGATCTTTCTTCCAGCTTGGATGATTCTACTTTATGATTCCTGAGCCAAGTAATAGACAGCCCTACCAGAGGGGATGTGATACTGGATCTGTTGGTCACCAATGCAAGCAAGCTAATCAGGGACATCAAGACTGGAGGCAGCCTGAGATACAGTGACCATGCCTTGGTGGAGTTCCAGTCCTGAGGGATATGGGTCAGGTAAAGTGTAAACTTAGGCTCCTGAACCTTAGAAAAGCAAACTTTCAGCTCTTCAAGGAGCTGTCAATAGGGTCCCCTGTGAGACTGCCCTCAGGGACAAGAGAGCAGAACAGAGCTGGCAGATCTTTAGCGAAGTCTTCCATGGAATACAAGATCTAGCAATTCCCAGGAGTGAGAAATTGGTCAAGGAAAACAAGAGATCAATGTGGCTGAGTAGGGAACTGCTGGTCAAACTAAAGGGGAAGAAGCAAATGCACAGGCATGGAAACAACGACAAAGTATAGAGATGAAGTACGGTTGTGTAGGGACGGGGTGAGGAGGATCAAGGTGAAGCTGGAACTGGACCTGGCAAGGTATGTAAAGAATAACAAGAAGGGCATCTACAAATATATTAACCAGAAAAGGAACGTCAAAGAAAGTGTCCCCTCCTGAAAAATAAGACTGGAAAACTGGTAACAACAGATGAGAAGGCTGAGATACTCAACTTTTTTTGCCAGTCTTCAATGACGACCTCTTTTCTCACGCCACCAAAGTCCCTCCTATTTTAAGCAAAGGTCAGGTGCGTGACCACTTGAGGAACCTGAATATAAACAAGTTTCTGGGACCTGATCAGCTGCAACAGAGTCCTGAGGGGAACAAGTGGATTTAGTGGCCAAGCCACTCTCCATGATATTTGAAAAGTAATGGCAGTCAGAGGAAATCCCAGGTGACTGGTAAAGGGAAACATTGTACCTATCTTAAAGAAGGGTAGAAAGGAGGAACAACTGGCCTGTCAGCTTCACCTCTGTGCCTGGGTAGATCATGGAACAGATCCTCCTAGAAGCTGTTCTAAGGCACAGGGAGGACAGGGAGGTGATTTGGGACAGCCAGCAAGGCTTCACCAAGGGCAAGTCCTCCTGACCACCTTAGTGGCTTTCTACAACAGAGTGACAATCTTAGTGAATGATGAAAGGGCTACAGATGTCCTTTACATGGATTTCTGTAGAACCTTTGACACGGTCCCCCACAACACCCCTCTCTCTAAACTGGAAAAAAACGGATTTGATGAATGGACTGTTAGTTGGACAAGAAAGTTTTTGGACAGTTGCATACAGAATGTAGCAGTTAGCATCTCAGTCCTGGTGGACATCAGTGACAAGTGGTGTCCCTCAAGGATCTGCTTTGGGACCAGTGTTATTTAATATCTACATTAATAACACAGACAAAGGGATCAAGTGCACCCTCAGCAAATTTGCACATGACACCAAGCTGACTGGGGAGGCTGTCACACATGTGGGGTGGGATGGGATGCCATCCAGAGGGACCTGGACAAACTCGAGAAATGGGCCTGTGGGAATCTCATGAGATTTAACAAGACCAGGGGCAAAGCGCTGCACCTGGATCAGGGCAACACCATTATCAGCACAGGCTGGGGGAAGAACAGATTTTGAGCAGCTCTGCCAAGAAGGACTTAGGGGTGCTGGTGGGTGAGAGGCTGGACATGAGTGTGAGGTTGGTGAGGCACTGGAACAGGTTGCATGGAGCAACCTGGTCTAGTGGAAGGTGTTCCTGCCCCCAGCAGGGAGTCAGAATAAGATGATTTTTGAGACCACTTCCAACCTAAACCATTCTATGATTCTATGATGAATTAGTCCAGCTGTTCTCTTCTAGATTACTTTCACATCCTCCAAAAACATTTTTAATGTAAAGTGAGCAAGGCACACGCTATGTATCAGTTTTAGTAACACACATCTTTATTTGAATGCTGACCTCTTCCCAGATACATAGCTGAGAATTAAAAAAAGAAAATTCACGTATACTTGTTCCAGATTATTCTTTATTTGAAAGATGGTTTTAAATTATGAGTAGAATCTTTTAAAACCTTAAATGAATTTAATTAATTCTGATCGATTCAGGGTTTTTTTCTCTATTTAATATTTGCTATGGTCATTTGTGAAGCCAATTTTGACCTAGTTGTGGAAAATCCCTAAGCAAAAGAATGTTTAATTGACTATGTAAGAATTGTAAAGAAAACCATGTGATGAAAACATATTAAGAGATTCAAAAGCATCTGTTCATTTTTTAAAAAAATAGTCAGAAAACATAACAAAGATGTTTCCCATTTTAAAACACAGAAACCCCAAGCCCTTGCTATCTCAAATGCAAGAATGTTAGAAAATCCCACATTAAACAGTCAAGATCCATGAGTTGCAGGCAACTGCATAATGTAATCCTCTTTTTCTGCTAAGGTCTATTAGAAAACAAATGAGATTACTTGCTTCTGCTGGGAGGATGATCTAGAAGCTGAGTTGATACTTAGGCATCTCCCAGTGTTCACCTTGGCTATACTTTTACATACATTGTTTAGTTTTGTGTCAATACTATCCTGTAACTTATATAGCTTATTTTTTGTTGTTGTGGTTTACCCTCCAAGGTGAGCTTTCCCACTCCCTATCAGCCTTTATTTTGAAAGGGAACAAGTTAAAGAATTTCAGAACTTTTCTGTATAAAAGGATCACTGTCTTGATCATCCTTCACAGCCCTTCCCCATACTTGCTCCTGTTCTTAAATACAAAAGCCAAGAATGGTGAACAATATACCATATAAAAGGCTAACAGTGTTCTGTGTACTAGGAATATTTAGGTATCTAAATCAGAAATATCTTGCTCAACACATCTTAAAATTCACATTTGCCTCTCCACTAATTCAACCACATTAGTTCTTCTCAGTTTATCTTGCAAATACTTAATAGTATAACATTTCTGTTCTGTGATTTTCAACTAATAACCCTCAGGTGACAATAGAGTTAGTATTACTAGTACCTGTGTTACTAATCTTACATTTTAGATTAGAAAGTCTAGTCTCGTTGCATTTCTAATATGTCAGGCCCCTCTACCACTGAAGTCTTCCTGCCTATCTTGACCTTCCTGTGCATCAACGATGCCTTCTACATCTCATGGACACTTCCTCCTTCTTGTGCAAACATCTTTAACAAAAATAACTTAAAAGGTTGATTCTAAAATGGGAAGAACTGTACTTAATAATCTTCCTCCTAGTTTGACTTTTAATACTGTTGATTATTTTTCTTTTCCTTTCCCACCCCGCATTTCTTACACAAATCCCCTTCTCCTTCACTTTAATGAAAACATTATCCTTATCTAATGCTATAAAATGCTTAACTGAATCCCAAAAATAAAAGATTCACTTTACTCTCTTCACCTAAAAAATGAGTTGGCACATAACATGTAAGGTTAACACATTAGTCATACACAATCTGCCTTTAGTACATAGTAATTTTACGTTTTGTTTTATACCTTTTTGTCCGTCTTTATTTATACTTTCTTTTAAACTTTTTTATGAGTCTGGGAATTTTTCATTAAGCCAATGATAATTCCCTTTTCTATTTTTTTTACTTTTCCTGAGCTAGAGGCCATGTAATTCTTTCAAGCAGTATGAGTAACTTAGTAAAAAACAAAA
Source organism: Chamaea fasciata (assembly GCF_029207755.1). Taxonomy (NCBI): domain Eukaryota; kingdom Metazoa; phylum Chordata; class Aves; order Passeriformes; family Sylviidae; genus Chamaea; species Chamaea fasciata. The sequence goes on along the minus strand of NW_027094086.1, from coordinate 32,324,203 downwards.
AATTGACTCATGTTTCCACGATCACAATATCGAAACATTCCTGAGTGAAAAACAAGAGGGAGGAGGATTCAGTTTAACATAACATTATCTAATGTGGAATCTTCCCAGCAGAATTTGTGATGACAAGACGATAATATTGCCACACCACTGTTCTGAATTCCAAGTTGCTTAATAGACATTTGACTGCAATAAATATTTCAATATTTACTCTCTACATTTATCACTACTTTGCCATTTATAGCAAATATGTACAATAAGAAGCAAAAAAACCTGTTGCTCACCACAAGTAATTAGAGGAAACCAACAGGAAGCTACAGACATTTTAAGTTTAGGAGTTTGAACCGTCAGGGATTAAGCTGACAAGTAATAGAGCAAACATACTGAACTAGCTATGGAGCACTAGTTTCAGAGTAATTTCAGGTCTCTGCTTCCACATTTATTGGTGTCTTTCTCTCCTTCAACCTAAACTCCTGAAGGTAACATGAAGCACTTGTCAAAGTTCCAGAAGCGTCTCAAAACCAGCCCAAATACCCTCCCTTAAGGACAAACTAGTGCAAGAAATAAGTAAGGGAGAAAATAATAATAATAATAAAAAAAAAAAGCTAGGAAGAAGTAATAGGGAAAAACCCAGGGGGAAAATTATCATGAGAAAAACCTCCCAAAGTACTGTATACTGGAGACTAAGGTAGAAAAAATAACTGAAAAACAGAACCAAGAAGAGAAAAGAACAAAATTTTATGCTCCTCTGAAGAAGTATTTTTACCTATCAACTGAATAACTACGTAATGAGAATTGGCTACAAAATGTCAACTTATTCTTGACTGTAAAAATAGCATAAATAATACAGGAACATAACAAGAATACTGCCTCCAGAGTTAAAGACATTGGAAAATGTCAAGTGGACAGTGCTGAAATGGAGTTGGGAGCTGGGGGAAGGAAAAGATAAATACAAGGGAAAAGAAAAAGTCCTTTTCTGTGACACAAAACTAACTACAATAAGAATAAAAGAGAAAAACATAATGATGTGATGCACTCTCTATACTTCAGAGGTTAAAGCAGACATTCAGAAGACAAACATCTCATACTCTTATCTACTTCAGCTCATAAAATTTCCCATGAACTGTATTACTCACTAATCTTTACAAGCATGCAGAGTGGTTACTGAGAATGCTGTCCAAATAGCCATTACAGTAAAAGAACATAAACAATGCCGCATATCTGACTACAGTATCATTTTCTTTTTACATAAGAAACTCATGTTAAAAAAAAAAAAAAAAAATCATGTTGCTTGCCAGCCTAGACACTAAGTAAATGAGAGAATGAAGTATCTCACTTATTTCATTTTATCATATATTTATGCCAGTACTGTAATACTAATAAAAGTGTTACTAACAAAACCATCTCAGGGCTAGGACTTCATAGGAATTAATTAATCTGAAAGTCCACAGAGGAAGAAGGCCCAAGAAAGGTCACAGAGTAATTCTCACCATCCAAAATAAATTCAAATAATTAGTGTGTACTGTTCTACATTCTTTTCCCACCTTGATGAATGTAAACATTCAGGCATTAAATTGCATAATCGTGAGTAAGAAATGTAACCTATCACTTTAAAATTGGAAATTAAAGGATTGAAGGTAAGAACAAGTTAAAAAAGCACACTTAATTCTGATTTAATAACCCACCCCTTAGCAGATAAGTGCAGTTAATTGAGGATGCACATTCCCCTACCTTGCTATTTATCAGCTCTGCAACCTCTAAAAAGGGCCACCCATGGCTTGCTAAAATTTCTATCCAGAAATCTCCTCCGTGCCATCAGACTTGCAAAGAAAAGAAATGTGAGAGAGAGCTTGGTGAATTGGAAAGGGAGAGCATTTTATGTTGCCCTGCACATCATATCAGAATGCTGACAAAAAAGCAGATGGCCTTAAGAAGGAAGCTTCATCTACACCTGGAAGGGTAAAGGAAGGTGTCTGTTAATTGACCATAGAGAAGAGAAGACTGTAAAGGGCCAAAAGGTCAGAAACCAAAAATATTTGGTGAAACCTTTCAGTGCTTTGATTCCTTTCTACTTAAAAAGCATAAAAAGAGCAGATTTCCGAGGGATGCATACATAATATCCTTTAATATTCTTTTTTATTATTTAATATTCTTTTTCAATCTTTAATGGATTTACACCAGTGACTGACAAGCAAATAGCAATTCATTGCTAATAAAAATGTGTAAGTAATGCAATGAGACTGCCATAGTAGTGGTCACCAAAGCACAGTGACTGATCTCAGTTGGTCCAGTGAATACAATTTAGTACTGAATATTAACAACGAAAAAAAAAAAGTAGATCACATTAGATCAGTACACTAAAATAAAGGTTGCAGACTTTCTAAAAGGTAGGAAATGTAAGAAATGTTTATAAAATGGGGTGGAATTGTCTTGTAGAAAACAGGGACTCAAAAGTCTTGAAGGACAGAGATACCAAGGACTGTTAAAATGGAATCATAGAATTATTTAGGTTGGAAAAGAAAATCAACTTCAACCATTAACCCAGCACTAACAAGTACACCACTAAACCATATCATTAAGTGCCACATCTATGTGTCTTTTAAATACCTCCTGTAGTGGTGACTGAAGCACTTCCCTGGACAGCCTGTTCTATTGCTTGACAACTCTTTTTGTAAAGAAATTCTTCATAATATGTGAAATGGTTATTATGATATCTGACTTAGTTAAACAAGGTCGACATAGAGATTACCTTTACTGAAGGGAACCAAGGCTCTGCTGCTGATGTCCACCTCCTCAAGAATTCTCATTTCTGTTTCCCTGACACTAATGTCAGACTTGAATCTAAATCAATAAGGTGGTTAGACTCCACATTCTCCTTTGTCGTGGAACAGAACCTTGAAGCTAAATTTTGGGCTGTTTTTGTCCAGAGATGTTTTCCATTTTAATCACAACACTGAGGGATTCAGCCCCATTTTAGTAAAACATACAAGCCAAACAAATTATGGTGCCAAAGTACCTGATGAGCACCTCTAAGTGCACCTATCCTTTCTGTGACAGTAAAGACCAACTTAAACTGGTATTCTTCTTTAAAATATCCTATAAAGACAAGATCTTTGGAAGATCCTGTGATTAGCATTTCAGAAGAGACGTTAACTGAACTTTGCTTTCACAGAACACAAGCACCCACAAAAATCAATATTATAGACAAGATGTGAAGAGAAACTGTAAGACAGTAATTGCTGGTGAAAAGTTCTGTCTTCAGACTGCATATATTCTGTAACAAAAGAATCTTGAAAACCTTTCTTCAGAATATTTAATACTTTCTCAATCTGTGGCAAAACTTTCAGTTAAAAAATGACAAAGACCTTGTAGGGATAGAGTGCAATTCCAGTCAGACCTCATGGAGTTATATAAGCTGTTAAAAAATTAGCCACTAACCTTTCCGCTTGCTTCCCTCAGGAAAATTATGGCAACCTCTCAAAGTAAAGTTTGAGCTTTAACAGCAGTTCACCTCTGTCATTACCAAAACAAGCAGGCAAAGGAAAGAAAACATATTTATTGGTAACCAATATTCAGGTTCTGGACACAGCAGAAAGGCCATAACAAGAAAGGAGGCCACACAGGCTTGTTTCCATTGAACCCACTATCTCACAGGTGTCTCAGCTGAAATACCCTTAGTTCAGCAGAAGTACAGGAAAAAGATAAGGGTGAATAAAAAGCCAACTGTGTGGAAAGAACAAAACACACCCAAAATATTCCTGCTCCTGGAGGAGCATTCTGAATCAACCCTTGTTTTCATACATACCAACAAGACTAGTCTTCTGTCCATATCCTGAAAGTAAAGCTGGCTGTGTTAAAGGCAGGGCTAGAGAAAGAACACCCAGTAAGTTGCAAAGCCAACAGACTGAAGCGATTCACAAGGTGCCGGGGCAGGCTGCCGGCTCTAAGGATCTTTGGATCAGAAGGTTTACAGGAAGTCTCTCAAGTGGAAGGGCAGCGTTGAAAGATAGACATTAGGAAGCCAAAGATAAGGATTGTATTACACCTCTTTATGTTTTCAGCCTCTGTGAGAACACGAAAAATCACATCTGAAACTTGAAGACACATCTGGAGCCAGATGCATTTCCTCCAGAGCAGAGGAAAATCTGAGGAAGTTAAAAACCCAAAGTAAAGAACACTGTCCATTGAACACTGAAGAAGCTTCAGAAGAATTAGTCAAAACATGAGCCAAGGACCACAAAGGCAAGGGCAGTCCTCTTAGCAGATAGAGCAAGAAAGCAAGTGGTCTGGGAAGGTCACTATATCCTGAAAGAAAACAAATAAAAATATTAATTAAGAAAAGACTGAAGCATTAGGGCTTAGGAGCTCCTCTACAAACAGGGCCAAGAGGTCACTGACAGAACTACTTCATCTTGAGCAAAGACTGTTTAGAATGCTGCAATACTGTAAAATGTCATACCTGATGCACCACATTTTGGGCACAAAGAGCAATGAAGCATCTAAATGCTCTACAATTAAGGCTAAAAAGATTTTATTGATACTAGGTAAGCACATTGACTTGGAGAATGAAGGGACACTGCACTTGGAACAGTAACCTCAAACCTTGCTCTCTATTCTGTCAGCTTGATTTTTAGCCTGCATAACATTATTTTAACAGCTGTCAGTGTAATATTGTAAATACACTTAAGAGTATATATGTTATTGATCCCTCATAGGTTAAATGTACCCATTAATGCAGTGGATGATAGTGACAGGATGCATTTGTCAGAAAGATTATATCCACACTGTGCCAGGACACATCACCCAACACCATTTTGTGTGCATTGTGCAAATTCATGATAACAGGGTGAGGGGACTGCAGAAAAATCAATCTTGGACAGAATTTAGTGGAAACTATAGATTCGAAAGCAGAATGTAGGTTTTCTGATCCCAGATACTCTATGTATTTTTAAGATTTAAAACACCGTAGAAGTTAAACATCAGCTGTCAAAAAATTTACTGCAGGAATAAATATCCTCTGCCATTTAAGGAATCTTATTTTGTTTTAAGCCAACCATATAATCACTATTGTCTAAACTGATAGCTACTGGCAATGGCAAAGCTCATCACCTGCAAGCTCCCTTGCCACTGTTCTTTTGGGAAAACTATCTTAAGACAAACAGATGTTTCTGCTGTTCTAAACCAACAGGAAATGGACTGACTTTCTCCCTTTTCCTTTCCTAGAAACAGATACTAGCAAAGAAAAATCTTAGCACAGCTGTACTCAACACTTTTCTTGTAACAATACGTCTGTGTGGGAGGCAGGCAACTAGTGGGAACAAACAGGCCAGGGGAAGTGAAATGTAGCATGCAGAAGATGAACACAAAGAATTAATTTGAAAGTGTGTGACTGGATTATGACACCATAATGCCAATACACTAGCAAGGGAAATAAAAGGGTGATGTACAAGACTTAGCTTTAAGATATGATCTGAATCCTGTCTCAACTGGTAATGAACGTACACAACTGAATTAAGTATCAGCTGGCAATCTGAGTCCCTTGCAAGCAAATAGATGTTCAAATCATCAGAAAGCTTCTTTAGTACAAATAGACTGCAGGTTTAGTGGCCAAGCTGCAGCCTTATCTTTAAGGAAATATCTTTAGGTCAGGCCTGAGGAATGAATTAATACGATGGAACGCAGAATTCATGCTTTGTGCAGATAAACCAAACACTTAATTGCCACTGCTGGCAAACTGGCATCCTTTACTCACACCAAATTTACATAAAAAAGGAAAACTGGCATTGAACCTACTGCATTAGCTCAATTATTATAAAAGATGAAAACTTGAAAAAAATGATGAGACAAAGCCTTGCAGAAAAACTATTTCTAATTGATTGTGCTGGAAATATGACATTTTAAAGTCATGAAAAGCTTCAGAATAGAAAAAGCCAACTTTTTTGAGAATGCTTTTGCTGAGAAATTCTTGCACAAATTCATGCTGCCATCTAATGGTCTAAATCAGCTATTTCTAGCTAAACAATTAAATCTGAACAATTGTTTGCATTATTCTGTGAAGTATTCTTTATTTCCCTAAGTTTTAATACTTAGAAATAGATATCTGTTGTGCAGAATGAAATAATAGCATACTTAAGGAGACATAACCTTTTTTAACCAAACTTTTCATTTCTATTTCCAAGCGGCTTTTAGTATTTCTTCCAAGGTTGGGTTTTTTTTGTTTGTTCGTTTGTTTGTTTGTTTGTTTTCTCCCCACACTACTGGGAGGAGTACGAGGAATGCAGAAAGGAGTTTTTGCAAAGTCAGTCAGTAAACATTTTTATCATCACATCTCTCAATCCTTAAAATACAAATTATAAGGACAGAATTTTGCAACACTGACTGGAAATGCAGGCAAAGCACCTCTGACTCTGGCTTTTTTAGGGAATAATGTTGTACCCTATGGCTAAGGTCTGAAGCTGACAACTGTAGCAAAGTAAAAATCCCAGTGGCACCCCACACCGCTCTCCCACAAACCAAGGGATTTGTTTGCTGTAATCAGTTCAACACAATAGGCTCCAGAACAGAGGGTTCACTTCACATGGGGACCAAGAGCACTGGTCTCCACAGCCGAACAGCTTCTTGCAGCTAAACCGTACTTTTATTCAACCAAAAGCATTTCAGTAATTGCATGCCTGCCTCTCCTCAAAACTGCTGTTACCCAGATAAGTCCCTAAAGAGTTTGTTCTTTTAATACTTCTCTCTCCCGCTTCTCTCTGGGGAGAGATTTTTGTCTTTTTTTCAGTCCCTCCACTGTGACAGTTGAATGACTCCCACTATAGCACTCATAAAATCACTGCAAATCAACATTCTTAGGATTATTTCTCAGAGCAGGATTCAGCTCTAGATTCAGATGCCTAAATTTAGGTATTTAGTTAATGTGTAGAAGCTAACTTGTTATAAAAGTGAAGTTCTGGAGAGATCCATACAGAACATTTGCAACCTAGTCTAAGGCATGACAAACAGCATTCTAGGCTAGGAATTGCTCTGACTAATCCTTCCACTGGTTATAAAGGGAGACTAAGTTTCTAATGCACAGGCAGAGACTATTTGAAAGTCATCTGAGCTTGGATCCAAATCCCACCAGCACCGTAAAGAACTGCACCTAGCTGCCTAAACGCAAGCACATGCTACAATATGAGATGTGGTCATGTACCTAAAACATTCACATGATGTGACACAGGACTGATCCATGAAACAGACAAGTTTCTCACAAATAGCTGGAGTCCTAGTGGATTATATGAAATGCTTTGATGACTGAACATGGCTTTTAGGGATTCCTTCAACTGCCCAAACTTAGCTATGCAGGGCCATTTGAAATGCTCTAGGGTATCTTGCCTGACCTTCCGCTGCCATTCTAGCAAAGGTCTCCTCTAGGTCTTCTGCTAAATCCATTGCTCCCATGTGGATGTCTCACACACCCTATGATGTCTGAAGTGGCACTAGAGACCTGTGTTTAGGCAACTTAGTGTCCCACATCTGCCAGAGTATATATACTTGGGAAAAAAAATCTGCTTTACACACAGCTGTGCATAAAATCCTCCTCTGTTGCAGGAAGCCCCAACATAAAGCCTCAACAATGGGAATTCACAACAGATATTAGGCTAATCATGTACCTAGAGTAACAAAAAGACTCCATGAAGTAATCTGAATTTTACATTTTCCAGGCTGCTGGCCGATCTAATCAATAAGAGATCAAAGTCCTTCAGATCCAACAACCCTTTATGCACTGGAATATTTGCGCCTCAAACAGATGAGGCTCTCCACGCAGAGAGTAGTCTTTTGCAAGAAGGTAAAAAGGGTGCTCAAGCAGCACAGAAGAACACCTAAAGGTCAGGAAAATTTCAGGCTTCATTCTCTTTCTGTGAATTAGATAACTAGGTTGTATAACTCTAGGTGTAGTTTTGGAGATAGTAATATCAATAGATTTTTACATTGTCTCCTGCACTGCAACTCATGCACTTCAAATTTGGCTTCTACAGCTGTTCTTCTGGCCAGATTTTCCCTTTTTTCCCCTCATAGGACTATGTAACTTTTGTGAAACAAATGAAGTTGGGTGAGGATTTAGACTGCATTACTAAGCACTCATGTCAAGTAACACTTCCCTCAAATCTTTTCCCTTTGATGCACATATTAAATCTTTAGGTCAGCATTCATAAAAGAAACAAACTTTTCATTTTATTCCATTCTTTCACCATACAATCTTTTATTAATATGATTTGACAATTTTAGCAATTTATCCAATAATCACACAGTTTATTCTCTCTTTGATCATTAGTTTGGATAACATGTTAGTCCACTATGAAGCTAGCAGCTGCAGATGTAGTTGGCCAAAGACCAGCCCTCAAGCTTTCTTTTATTATCCCTCATTTTTTAAGTGCTTGTTCAGTATTTAGGCACTGGTCCACAGGGCTGATATACATCACTTCGGGAGCAGAGAAGTCTAAGCAAACAGTTCCATGCAGCAGCTGAGTACCCAGCAGGTAGGAACTACATGCCCAGGTAGGGTGATACCCTGTGCTTTGCGGCCAGGCAGCGTAGCTGGCTCCACAAGAGGCAAGGATTTGCTGCTGCTTTATTTTTCTGAGTTTGGTCTTGCAAACGGCACTGTAAAGAAGCATTAATTAACATCAAAGAAAAATGTGCTCAGAATGGCAAAGCTATGAGAAAAGAGAAAAGAAGGAATGGTTTGTGCACTCCCCCATGCTCTGAGGAGAAAGGGGATAGTCTTCTCCTTAGTTTGTAGCACACAACATATATGCAGGAAGAAACAACCCTACACAAGACTAAGATGAAGGCTCAGTGCAGCAGAAACTGCCCAAGTGCACAGGAGCTGTAGTTTATCCTAGGGACACCACCACTTTGCGTGACATGCTTCCAGAGCTATCACACCATCTAAATTCCTTAAAACCATGCAAGAAACTGCTTTAATTACTTTATTTCCGTTCTTTGGCTTGTCGTTGTTTTGTATTCCCTTTGTTCTTATATTTCACAAGTGTTTTTAATTTTTGAAACCTCTTTTTTTTAATATAGATTTTTCAAGCTCTCTAGATTGTGGTGAGACACACACTATGGCATTTTATATATTACGAAAACAGCTTCTGAATTCTCCCAAAACACAAGGGTTGGGTTTTATGATCTCTTTAACACTACTTTCCAAACCAAAACATCAAAAGCTGCTATTCAGCTCCTAGTGGTTTTACTTCTTGGCTGAAAACTCTTAGTTTAGGTTAGTGTTTAAGATATAATTTGTTCTGTCACTTACAGACATTCTATAATTGAAAATAATGCAGGACAATTGAACTTCAGGGATGACTCTCTTCAATTCTAACTGAAGAAAAAAATAAACCAGCATTCAGTGGTAACAAGGCAAGTTGAACAACCCTGTAGTCAGAATTGATACCTTATTCTATTGTTTAACTGCTCTAATTTAAACAGCCATGTTTTTAATTCTTTTTTACATGGTTTAAGCCAATTGCATTTAAGCCAGAGAAGCGAGGGAGTATGGATTCTAGCATTGGCTACAGATATGAGAGCATGCACATGTTTTGTCCTCAGCTGTGCCAACAGTTTTCAAACCTGACCCACCGTCTCAAGGCTTGGCCCGTGCTGAGTAGCGTGCCAGTTCTCCTGACTCATGCCAAATGCTGTGCTGACAAACACGCAAGCTACATCAGTCACCAACCCGGCTCTGAAAGCATCAGCACCTCCTTCCCCAGAGTCAGCCTGGAAAACTCTCAGATTAAAGAAGCCATGAAAGATGAAATGTGCATGATTTTTAGCTTTTCTGTAACGTATAGTGTTTGAACTGAAATGCACCTTGCAAAATTGCTTGAAATTCCAACCTGTGAGCGTTTAAATTGGTTTTATATAACTGGTAAATTTTGAGTGCCAAAAGAGTATTTTCCTCTATTATAATCTCTGTTTAGAATACAGACACCTTTATTAAATAAGAAGCTGTCTAACATGGCTGGGTTGACAACATTTTTAAAAGCTCTGTCTTATCAGAGGCCATCAAACTTTCTTTTACCAAACTTGTATGGATTTTACTTCAATAAAGAAAATCCAGGGAGAACTCCAGGTTCTTATCTACACTGTGAAATGAATGAACTGCAGTATACAAATACCCTTAACTACCAGAGACCTAAGGTGGTAACTTCACAAGGTTCAGCTCAGCATTGCACAGACTTCATCAGCCTGTCACGATATGCAGTATAATGGCAATGACCCAGTGCTGTTAACAAGTTAGTCAAGGCTGCATTCACTATCTCGAGTGAAGAGTCAGGATGAAAACATTCATACCTCATCCAGTTCCAAGCTGGACTGTATTTTACCGACTTAGTTACCCTAAGAGGGGAGCTGACTCACCCTGCACCTCCTAACTTAGCACAGGAAGAAACAAGGCTAAAACCTTGCCACAGTGTTAAACACTGCCTTAAACGTCTTGCTCTCTGCCATGATGAGTTTTGCATGCACAGAGTTCTATAAACAGCCAGTATCCAACACCTACCCTAGTGCAGCGCTATCAGCTGTATGCAACAGGTAGCTAGAGCATGTTCTGATAAAAACCACAGAATTACTTATTATTATTAAACACAGAATTATTACAGGAAAGTGTTAGAGGGAACATTTGCTGCATTGAAATGAACATCTGTAGAAGGACACTCATTTGGTACATCTAATCACTTGCCTTCCATGCTGACCATTAGGAAAACCTTCCCCTTTTCCTTGTTTCCTCTCACTTGTTTGCTTTCCTTTAATCCATGAAGGTAGCTTTCACCTTCACTATAAATTTATGCCATCAGACCTTGCAAATGGTTATCAGTCCTTTACAAACCTGCTTCAACGTCCTCTGTGCACACTGCCCATATAAATATGCTCCAAGGCATGTGAGAGAGTAGTCCTTCACACACTTAGATCAACCTAAGTTGCTCTTACATTCTAAATATACCCTGCCCCTCTCTGGTGAAGGCACAAGCTCCTGTATGACTAGAAAAGAAGATGTTTAAGTACAGTTTTAAGGCAAGGAGTAACTTCTCCTTTCCACTCCCCGCAAAAATTGATTAATTTCCAAGCAGCTCAACTTCCAGTGCTGGAGGCAGGAAATATTCAGGGACACAAAGGCTGAGGACAAATGAAGAAGGAGAAATCACTGCCACTTTGACATAAATCATCTTAGCCTGACATGGAATCTAGCCATCAACTTTGCATACGAATTACAGCTCTCGGATCACGTTTCCATGAGATACTGAAAAGGATCTTTTGTGCCACTTGAAACACTAGACTTTACTGGTATAGAGATACGCCCCGGAATGAATTTAATAATCTATTTTTTCCTCAAGACATTAGTCTTGTCAGTATCAAAGTTTCCCTAATGCAATCTCCTAATCTTAGTCTGTATCTTCACCTATTTGAAAAGTACATTTCTTTAAACAGAGATTAGTAAAGGGAATGCAGACACAGTATAAATGACAAAGCTTTCAATTTATTTAACGCATTTTGTATCAATTTAAATAACAGAAAATAATCTACAGTCAGAAACTGATGAAAATGAAAAAATACTTCATGCAGCATATTATCTACATTAATTCTCATATCTTGTTTTTAACTATCCATATAGTCTGCATTTATTTGGGTACTTCCGCAACACTTCTATTCCACCACCCAAATCCCAAAAATCAGCAAATGAATGCTAACTACAATGTGGCAATAGGAGAAAATAGATGTAACATATTATACCACAGGAACATAATAAAGTGCTGCATCATATCTTCATATTGCAAACTTCACTGGCTACTGTAACAGATCCAGACTCTGTCTCCAGGCTTGCCTGTGGTGAGGGTGAGCAGGAGGTGCCCAGCAATGCTGACGGAAGAGGTGCAGGACTGTGCTCATCACAGCCAGTGCCCCACAGTGCAGCCAGGCTGAGCCACGTGGGCTGTGCTGAGCTGCAGGGCCCGTGCCCAGCATGGCTCATAGGATGGGGCTGTGCTGCTCAAATCCCTTGGCCACAGGACAGACTTGTGGCGAGAGATGGGCCCCTGGGAAGCTCCCCCTCAGTACCACCTGCGTGGCCCTGCCTTTATCTGACAGCACAGCACAAAGTTTTCACATGGCCATCATTCCTGACTATTCCTGACAGGGTTGTCTCCTTGTAAGCAAATCCTGTAAGAGTGTGAATGACCAAGAGGGGTTAATCTCTGCTGAGGCTGAGGTCTGCATGGTGTGGTGCCCACGGGGAACAGTCCTGTTCAGTGCCACACCACTCAGGGGCCAAGGTAGCTGAAGGTATGGAAGATCATCTGTAATATTCTCTTCTTAAACCACCAGGTCCAATAAACATTTAAATGATGCTTTACAAAGTCTAAGTGTCTTAGGCTGCAATGCAAGATGTAACCAAAAGTATGTATTCTATTACCAGCTGTTAAAACCAGGTAGGGCAGTGTTCTTTATCTCTTCCATGACCCATCCTCCCTCCAGGGGATATCTGCGGTTAATGAGCCATTGAGTCTCACTGCATGACTGATAAAATCACATCATCCCATTGTGAGATGCTCCACCCAGGAAGAGGAGCCAAGCATTCCTACCTGGACAAAAATCAGAGATTCATAAGACCACAGGAGCCTGTTTCCACTGGATTCCTAGAGGAAGACTGGACCCATCTCACCACCACTGGAAAACCACACCCTTCTACAGGATCATTGTTTCAACAGAACCTCATCGGTCACTCCAGGAGGACTGCAGCTATGATTTTAATTGGACTGCTACCAACATGGTGTCAGGTTGTATTCTGACTCTGTCAGTGGGTTTTTTTGTAGTACTGCATTTTTATTTTCATTTTCCTAGTAGAGTACTATTATTCCTATTCCCATATCTTTGCCTGAGAACCCTTTAATTTCAAAATTATAATAATTCGGAGGGAGAGGGTTTACATTTTCCATTCCAAGGGAGTCTCTGGCCTCCCTTAGCAGACACCTGTCTTTCCAAACCAAGACACTTTCTTTCTCTGACCATAAAGGGTCAGCACCTCCCAATGCAAAACAAAGCAATGAACAATTATTTCTATCACAGTGGTCCATCAACAGTACTACACAGATAATTTTTCCTGCTTCCTCTTTACTCTGGCATTCATGCGTATACATGGCATGTGCACAGTGGGTGTGTGTTCATGCAGATAGACAGGTATGTCCAGTTATTTACTACTTAGTTTTAGTTATTATTCAATTTACTAGTCACAGTATTATTAGCTCTTCTGCATGGGTAACTCCACTCAAATAAGCACAATGAAAAAGCAAGCACAGATTGTGGCCTTCTGTCCCACCCAGCCTGTTTGTTTTGTGATCAGAAAAATCAAGTTGCCTTGGCTACCTAACATGCCCAGAAAAATAACCTTCATGTATCATTTTATCCTAACACCAAACCATGGGTCTCATGAAAGAAAGTTTCCAAAGAAGCCAACTTAGAGATTGAACTAGACACACTAATAATTTTCTATGAAAAGAAATAAAACATTAAGATTTAATAACTGCCGAGTGTTTTGACGTTCTATTTCCACCAATACCTTTCCATAATTAAGTTCAGATTCCAGAACTCCAGAATTTCAGATTCCAGAATTTTATGCCTTTAACTAGCTTTCATTTTTTCTAGCATAGCGTTATATCTGCTAGTCAAGCTAATCTCACTATAGAAGCAATTCAAATAAATGAAAGATTTCTAAATATTAACTAAACTCATTTCAAGCACCAGAATTAGCTTTTTAAACCATGATGTATGTAAGCAGATGTCAGCAGTGACTAGAAATATAACACAAGTTATGCAACAATCAGGCACTGTTCCATAGAGAAATTAAAGGGTTTATTCCAGGTTATTGGGGGGGGGGGGGGGGGGGCGGGGGGCGGGTTGTCTTTTATAATTCTAGGTATTGTTGCTATAAAGCAACACAACCTACCAGCCAAGAAAATTTTAAAAACCAACAAAAAAAATCAACTCAGAATTAAGTGTTAAACCCCTACACTTACCAAGTTATTTAAGTCTGGGGAAAAGTAAAATAGAATTAAGTGAATTGAAATATTTTCCTTAGACAATTCTGAAACACTGCTTTTTTAAAAAAAAAAAACCTTATTTTTTCAACATTGCAATAAATTCAATTTCTAATAAAGAGTAATTTTGAACCAAAACAGTCCTTCAGAGTTCATACCCTCAATCTATTTAATAATTATGAGATGCATAAAAATGAATGTGAAATCCATCTAGCAAAGCTTTATTAAAAAGGTAACATTTTTCACTGATAAAACAAGTGATTAGAACTTTCTGACCTGTTTTGGTTTGGTCTTTTCTCATGTTACAGATCATATTTGGTCTCACTTTTGGAGCTTCAAAAGGCCTGATCTATTTCAGTTCCTCTGGGGACAAATACAGAAAAATGGGAAGAACCTATCTCAAAGAAAGAAGTTTTTCAGATTACAAATTGACAAAATTCTGAATATAGGTTTCTAAGCTGGGAAATAAAGGATTTTTTCCTAACTAAACTTTGAGGATTAAGGAACTGAGATAGCTGACAAAGAAGAATGGTTAAAAAAACAGAAACCTGAGAATGATTTCAAGCCAGTTTTCAAAATGCAGTCCTTCCAATTTTATATTCAATTTCTAAGAAAAGAGTGCTTCATTTTTGATGCTACTGATTCTAATCACATGGCATGACAGCAAAGAAAAGCAAAACCTCTCTCTGAAGTTAATGCTCTGCCTCCTCCCTACCATGGCTATGCAATTTGCTTTTTAATGCACATTAAAAAGAAAGAGTAGTTTTACACATCTTTATTCCTTGTGATGTGCTATGGGAAACTGTCTCTTTTAGGAGGTAATTATGCATGTTTCTAAATAAGACTGCAAACTCTCCTTAACAAAATTCTGAGTTTTCTTTTCCTGTGAAATAACCTGGAAACTTAATGAAGATTTAGAACATAAGGATTAAAAAGAAATAACGGAAAGAGTACAAACCTCTGATTGTACATGCCCCGGAAATTATAATTTGCTCTGTAATTGGGAATTGGCTTTGGATCTAATGGCCTGTAGATGGCGGGCTCTCCTCTTTTCATCGCCAGACCATTCAGCTCCACAGTTGGTGTTATACTGCCTGCAAAAAAACAATGTAAGCAAGGTGCTTAAACCAGAAATACTGAAAAACGCACAAGCAGGACTAAGCTGCGAAGAGAGACCTACACAATTTTTTTTTACTCTTAAATTAAAAAGATGCAACTAAAAAGACATTTGTTTCTTTAAACGACAGGATTATAGATGCCTACGTAATCACAAGCAACAAAAAGGAACATTGAAAAATCTCTCAGCACATTCTTTATGCAGTTTTAGTGGATTAACCTTCACATACGAATTAGAAAGTCAGTGCAATAATCAAGCTGGTTACTCATCTTTCCAAAGTACTTATAATGCATTATGACACTTTCTGAAAGAGCTATAATGAGAATAGAAAAATATGTCTTTCTGCTGAATACCATTAAATAAAACCACAAATAAAGAGTCATTGAAACAAGCATGAAGTAACAGGCATTACTGCAGTCATTCTGGAATCTTACAACAAGTTAGAAAAAAATGTTTAATTTGCAAGACTTGAAAACTTAAGACTATGGTCTCACAGGAGTGATTTAACAGACTGAACATACAGCTCCTGGAAATCAGTGCAACTACAGCCATCTACTGGTGACAGAACGCAAAAATAGAAGGCAGCCAGTACTTGCCCACTTGCATAGTTTCAAAAATGCCAAATAAGCTACATCCAGCTTCTTTCTTTCTTTTTCTTTTTCTTAGATATAATGTCCAGCTACAGTAACCCCCACTTTACCCTGCTGCAAGAGAATCCTAAATGAGCTAAATGTGCATTCCAACAGAAAGGAGTTAATATATTCTGAAAATATTTTCATGAGAGATTCAAATAAATTTACCCTCTAAAAAGCTATGATTAATTTTCCAGTCTGGCATTGAAGCTTTATATGCCAAATGACGAAAATGTTTATGCAACACTTACTCAAAAACTTATACCAAAAACAATTCTTATAATTTCCAGAGCAAGACATTACTATGAATTCAAAAAGTTTTATAAAAATACAAAATGTCATTTTGATGAGAAGATACCTGTGCATATACAATGCACCTTTCTTGGAGCAAAATTGCAGTGTTGAGTGATAAAATTTTTAACTAATTCTCTTAAATCCTATTCCTCTTGTTAGAAGATTTTCCCTCTAAGAATATGCTCAAAGCCAAACAACTCTAGAAACTCCGTAATACTCTGCAATGTCAAGAACCAAACTCAGGATCACTTTTCATAGAAGTCTGAGCCTCCTGCTTTCTAAACAGCCAAAGTCACAGTTACTGTGAAGGAAACAGGGCAAAACCAATGTCCTGGGTCTGGAGAGGCAACATACTGATCTCCAAAGGAGCGAGAGAAGACTACCACACTACTCTCAAACAATCCTTCACAGCTAATGCTCAGGATAATACTCACAAGTTCTAAAGGAAATTTACTCCTGCTTTTCTCTTTCAACACAGAGGAGATTAACTGCAAAATTACTTCATTTTAAGAAAGTGGCTGAAGAGTACATTTTTAAAAGAGGGGGAGGGGCAGACAGAAATTAAAAGGGAAAAAGGGAAAACAGAAAAGAGGCAGGGAAAGGATTGTTTAAAAATAAAAGTGAAAAAACATTCTCAGCACTTGATTTCCTTTACATTAGTCTAAAATCAAGTTATGATTTTTTTTTCTTTATTGATCAAGACAGAACAGATCACTGAGCAAGTGCATGAGATGTGTACCTCAGAAGGTTTAGCATGCACTGAAGGCAACTTGTGGGTAACAGCCCAAAATGAAGGACGCAAGAAACCAGTATGCATTCTTTCTATTATTGAAACAAGTTTCTAAGGCCACCTGAAAGCTTTTTGAAAGCACAGATTGCTCTGAAGGAAAACTCAGTAGGCAGGAAATTACCTGTCAAAGTCCTCATGCCAAATCCCAGCCTTTTGTTTATGCCAGAGATGCAATTTCACAGGTTTGGACTGGATAAAATTTCCACTTTGACTGGAAAATTAGCTAAAATAACTCTTTGGGAAATGTGTTTTAGTTAATTCAGTCTGGTTTTCTCCTGTCTGCTTACTGTTGGTCACATACCATCACCCTGTACACATCTAAGCCTTACCTAAATAATACATTCCCTTACAGTTCAGCCATTTTAGGCATGTGCATTAAAAATTCTTCCATGAAAACACACTAGAGGTTCTGCATTATCCAATCCTACTATAGCTATGTTGATTTTCATCCTACAAATTAAAGTCTCTTGTTAAAATTGCTTATTTAGTGCTATAATATGCCAACACGTCAACAAGATCTAACACTCAGAGGAAAATGTCATACCTGGATTATTGTTTACATTGTTTTTGGGTGGTCTGGGCGTTGGTTTGGGAAGGGTAGTTTCATTCAATGCTTTGCTAGCAGCAGCATGTTGGGCCTTTTTAATACTGCTTCCTTCAGCTTCCCATGTCTGTTCTCCAAGAGTCAGCTGCACTGTGAACATCTTCAAAGACAAAGAACAGGTAAACACTGGCAAGATTATCACTGTGGATTAGAACAATCTGTATAAAAGCTTCCAGGGCTGAAGAGAAACGGTGCTCTCTTTTGACTGTATTCAACTCCCAGATAACATATCTGATTCTTCCAGAGATCAGTGAGACCTTACCAGTGAGCAACATTTGGCCTTTCAAATCACAAAGTAAAATAGTGTAACAATATTGTCAATTATCAAAGAACAGAATAATATTTAAACCAAGTAAGAGTAACTTCAGAGCAAACTGATCATCTGCTCTTGGAAGATTATGCACAGGTCAGCCAAGAACACATTTCTTCATATATTTGAATATGTTCAGACACTTTACTTGTAGAAAACAAATACTAAACATAATACTGAGAAAAAAAAATTGTAATAACTACGAATGAATATAAATGACTACACACCTCTCAAGGCAGCAGAGAATTTGGTCCAGATAGTTTTACCGAGTGAATTAATTTCTCACATACCCAGATTTCTAAAAATAATGCCTTTTGTTAGGGCAGAGTTACAACTCAAATATGCTCAAAAAATAGAAAGTAAGAAAGAAAACACATATTATTTTTTTTAAATGAAACTGCAGGTCCTAATCTAAAATCTATAGTGAGGACAGGAACGATAAACGTCCAGAGTTCAGAAATGGACTAACTGATAAAAACCATATATTTCAAATTCTGTAAGAGAGGGTTATTTAAAGTATCCATGCTGTGCAAATTGTACAGATAAAGCTCAGTGCATGTTTAAGATACTAGATAGAGTCTATCTTCTGTAGGATACATAAAGGTTCTGTTTAATTTGAGCATATGAGAACAAGTGGAGAAAGGCTAGGAACTCAATATAATTGCCATATAATCCCCAGATAAAGGCAGGACTTAATAGTCATATACATACAGTAAACTAAGATATACCTACCTCAGAAAACAGACTAACTTACTTGAATCAACAGAAAAGGAATCTACATATCAGTAGGAACAGCACATAAAGTAATATTTTAATTTTGACAGCTTTCTGATTTTTTAACTTATTTAAACTTGCTAGATCCAGGATCAGGTTTTTGGAGATGAATATGGTGGGCAGCCTTTAAATCTACCTTTACATACACATTTTTTAACATGTACTTGCAAACAAGGATTTGAACACAAGTATGTGTGAGTCCCCCAACTCAGCCCTCTGCACATGCACACACTGCATTCAAAGTGAATGCTATAAATACATATTCGTGTCTTAATTACAGCCCTGAGTTTTGGCCTACTGTAATTTTCAGAAGCACAATGCAAGTCCCTGTATCACAGCTTCTATTGCCATGTTGTTTTTGCCACACCAGTCACAACAATTTCCTCATGGAAGAGAGAAATAGTCTCTTAATTTTACACTCTGTCAAACCCTACCCCCACCTGAAAACTAAGATGGGTATTAGAGCTAAATACCCATAATTATATAAATTACTTACAAAGATACATCCTTATTACTAAAAAAGTTGAAATTTGATTTCTGGATCTGGAGTTTATGTATTTTATATTTTGCAAGAAAGTATCAGTGTAGTATTTTATAGGAGGAGGAAAAACCTGAACTTAAATGAAAATATGATTAATAATGGCTGCTTAACTACCTATAACTCTTAGTGCTTAGAGCAATAAGCAGGAACTCAGGATGATAAAGGGCTTGCTCAGTAAACTTCTGCCAGTCAGAGCACCTTCTCACTTAACACATCTGCCGAAAAAACTCCTGCAAAAATCCACACATAGAAGTAGGTTTACTCCTTTATTAGAGGAATAAACCTGCCTAAATCCAAACTCTGGAGCAGACAAGAGAACATTCAAGTCCTGGATTACCAAAGCTATCAGTTCTGCTATTGACTGAGAGACATTTCTCACCTGAGGAAATTTCTATTCCTTACATCCATCATAATTTACCTGATGTCCAGAGAGCAGAAATGTAAAGACCATCATGCATGTGCTTGTTTCCACTCTGCTGTGCTCGTAAGGTCAGTCTCTCTAAGCTCTGACAACTCTTTACTCCTCACTTCTTCTGTGTAAAACCTTCTCTCCTCCTTCCCAGCTTTTGAAGTGCTACATCCCTTACCCCTTTCCCTCTTTTCTGTACCACATCCACTTTCTTTTGCCACTGTTCCTTTTAAATTTGTGTCCTGAAATGACACTGACATAGAAGGACAGAAGACATGATCAATCTGACTGATGTATTCCAAAACACCATTTATGCTAACGAAGACTCTCTAATCTTTCTTATGATGAAGAATCCACCCGGAAGGCAGACTCCTGGAAACCCTAACTGCGCTGTTAGGAGGAGCCACTTCTCTTCCAACTGCACTGTTTCTAGTTTTCCGTTTCACCACAGTTGTCTAAACTTATTTTCCAGACACAATTAGAAAAAAGGGTATAAAAATTTACTAGTATTTGTGGTCACAACACAGACAGCTCTCTTGTAGAGCATGTCTGAAAATTGTGAAAATCACCAGCGGTCAGGAACAGAGTATGTGTAGGAGCAAAGCAATGTGAGAAGCTCCTTGAATGGCAGAGTAACAGCAGCATTACATCCTTCCTGTCATGCTTCCCAGGACAGATTCAGGTCTGTTTCATATTCTGTCAAGTATATCATCATATTACTAGTAAGACATGATACTAAACTGCTAAGAGAGTTGTAATAAATTCTATTTCTTTATTCACTTTTCATAGGTCAAAACCTGCATAATCTTATTAATATCACCCTTGATCTTCATGCATTTCTCTTTTTTTATCTCACTACACAGATGAAAATTAGACTTAATATCCTTCTGAGTCTACAGAAGACATAACTATTTTTTACCACTATGAGCACAACTAAAAGAATGAGGTAAATTGAAAAACTGAAAAATTAAGAATTTCATTTAAAATCTGGCTTTCAGAAGTAATGCAGGTAATGCAGACTTAGGTAATTTCACTGATATCAGTTCCTTTAAAAGTAATAAAAATATCATAGAATCAATAAAGTTGGAAAAGAACTCTAAGATTATGGAGTCCAAACTTTGACCAAACACCACCACACCACACAAACCATCGCACAAAGTGCCATGACCAGTCATTTCTTGAATATTTCCAGAAATGGCTATTCCATCACCTCCCTGGGCTGTCCATTCCAACGCTTAACCACCCTCTCAGTCAGAAAAATTTTTATTACGTCCAAACTGAACCTCCCCTGGCATAGTCTGAAGTTATGTCCTCTTATCCTATTGCCAATTGCCTGGTAGAAGCCTCCCCACCCTGCCCCCACCGGTTCCATATGTGAACAATTTCTTAGCCTACTAAAATTTTACGTGTAATATGAATGTCATATAACTCAAATCTCCGTACTGCTGAGAAATGTAAACAGCCAAAACCACACCGCAACCAAAGTAATTATTTTTTCAAAGAAATGGAAAAAGAGGTAACACAATAAACACAATAGCAAGAAGTTACAGAAAACCCAACAAATTAAATATGCTGCAACCTAAAACCAACCAGCCAGTGCACCCTGTGGTGCCTAACGCCTCCAGGAAGAGGAAGAGCACTTCAATTTCCATTTGCGACGAGGAATGCTAAAAGCAGCCCCACACCTGCTGACATCATTTCCACCGCTGTAAGGCATGCAGCAACTGCAGCAACTACAGCAACGCCAGCCAGAGCTTAAGGTGAGTGATTTGCATCAGTTCTGCACTTTCCGGCCACACAGTGTGAAACACAGAATCAAGGGGCAAGGCAGACAGCCCACAAGGAGCAGAAAATGCTACTAACCTACATCCTGGCCCCACTCATGTGATTTGGCCCCTCCAGAAACACTAAGTACAAAGCAGCTACTAATTTTGCCAGTGTCTCACTCAGACTTTTCCAGAATTTTTTTCCTCCCCCAGTTTGCACCTAACTAGGGAGGAAATTTAAAATTATATCCAAAAATTACCATGAGGATATTCCTCTGTATTCCTCATAATCTGAAAGCATTCCAATTCTTACTTATTAAGTTGGACATCCAAACTGATACATGAACTGGCTGGAATTAGCTATCAATTCACTAGAAACTTCTATGCTTGTAATTACATTAGGAGTTTTAGTATAACCCTACATTGTAAAGCTGCACAGTAATAAAATTTGTGCCCTAGAATGCAAGATTCAAAGATAGAGTATCAACTTCATGGACAAAGAATAGCATCAATAAGCACTTTAAAAATGTCACAAATTTGTCATCACCTGCATTACCATGAAACAAATGCAGAGGTAGTTATCAGAGGCATGCTGACTGCAGAGAAAGATTCATGCAGCCTAAAAAGCAAATGCTCCAGAAAGATTAAGGAAGGGTGGTGATACCCTGAAAAGACCTTCATGAGGTCTATATAAAGACCAGAAAATATAAATTCAAAGATAAGAGACAAAGTAAAGTACAAAATGATCTACAGGGCTTCTGTAACAGAAATATAGGCATATTTTCCAAAAGTGTGGTAAAAAAAAATGCAGCAAAATAAAGAACAAGAAGAAAACCCTTACACTAGAAATGTAGCTGGGTTTGACAAGCACATTTGTCCAAACCATGATATCATCTGTTCAGCATGTAAGGTATGGCTCATCACCTGGAACTGTGACCTTACCTTGGCATGAGCAGGCCCTCTTTCATTCAGAAGCTTATACTGGGGTTGAATTCTATTGAAACGGGCTAACTCATTTACCAGACACATTGGAGTTTTCTCTTTGGGGTTTGCCATGTTATCTTGGAGAGGAGCTGTAAATAAAGAGTCTGTAAAGTTTTTGTGGAGAAATGTACTCTTCGCAACTTCACAAAGCTTTGCAAAAGCAGCATGCTTAAAAAAGAAAATACTTTGGCTAAAACAGAGCTTTGCATATATGCTAAGTACAAAGTTTAAATACCATTGATATATTAATCACATGACAATATATAGTTCACAATAACAATTTTGATTACATGCAATTAAAAAAGCCCCAAAACTATTCCTTTCCAAAATATCTTTATGAAAGATGACAGTGCAGGAGAGCATTTGCATGTTCTAGATTTTTCTGTGTCACCAAAGTTTACTGTCAGGAGTATACTGGTTCCTGGAATTGACTACTCTTTCAGAATGGTTTTTCCACACTTTGAAGCAGAAGTGGGTAGCATAAGAGTTATGAGACAAATACAGCAAATGAAACCCTGTGGCCTCCACTTGTTTCTGCCAGCTTCTTCCCAGGGTTTCTGACTTCTCTCACAATAATGAAGTCACTCTCAGAACACTCCCATAGAACACCTCCCCCTTTAAGGATTTAGTTCTGCTTCATTTAGACTGTTTCACTTTCTGTGGGTTTTTAGCAATTTATTTGTATTTATCCCTAACACACATACATATAGTCATTTCTTGCTTAAATTGTTAGGACAACATTTTTGCATTTTATACCCGGTCCAGCATAAGAACTACAGGGTTTATTAGGCCACAAAGGAAACACAAACACTGCCAAGCAGTCAGAAGACATTCTGTTCTAGGGAAGAGAAATAAACTTGGAGACCTTCCTGCCCCACTAAAACTTCTCTATAAAAGATACCCTGAGAATTTGACAAAATAGACATGTTCTTCCCTGAGCTTTTATATCAATGATCAAAACTTCACTGCAAAACTGAGCTCAATAAAGAATCTAAACTTTGTAAACAGTTTATTTAGCCAAAACATTTTTCTATGTGGGTTTTCTCCTTTATTTTAGTCCTCTTTAAGACCTATTTACTATCTTTTTAAATTAACAAGTCATCAAAAAGATTAATTTTGAATAGCAAAGAAAATATATCTGGACCAACTGACCTGGTGAGTTGTTCAAAGACGTGGGATCCACAAGGCTGGCAGTAGGACTGCTACAGCTGGCAGCCGATTCTGAAATGGATCCATTCATGGAGGATGGCAGACTCAGTGTATTTGTAGCTGTAACTGGCAGGGGTAGCACCACAGGGGCCATGGTGGGTCCAGACAGGTTTGCTGTAGTCTGCATTTTAACTTGTGCCATTGCCTGTCACTGCAATAAACACATTATTATCAGCAGAGCACTTTGCATTTTGAATGTCCAATGACTACAGTGGTATTAGCAACACTCCTTTTTTGCCCCTGGATCTGGGTCACAAAACTGTCCACAAAAGTCATGCCTCTGCAATCGTTACTTCCAAATGGATGCACAGAGAAACAGAGCTCAGAGCCAAAGAACATCACTGGAGAAGAACACGCACACCCTGGCTCCAGGTTCTGTTTTTCAATGGTGGGGTCACCCTGCCTGGAATATGGCAGGAAGAATTACTATTCTAGAATTAAGTTCTACACAATTATTCTGCAGATAAGATAAGCACATGCCAGTATCTTCAAGAGAGAATGACTTTGCAACCAGCTGCCATAGCAAACTTGCAAACTTCTGCCATTGTTTTTCCAGTAAAGTGCACCTAAAGTATTGAATAAGGCCACAAGAGAAAATCCTTTTCTTTTTTTTTTTGGCCTGTTACCAAACTAGAAAAGAGGAAAAATAATTTTTTAAAAAAGGTAAGAAAATACAAACAAACAAGCAAAACAAAAAACAAAACAAAACAAAACAAAAAAAAAAAAAAAAAAACAAAACAAAAAAAAAAAAACCCAAAGATACAAGTTCTTAAAAAAAACCCACTGCTTATTCGGTCAACAGGTGGAGTACTTTAATCCTTGTATAAATTACTGGCAGAGGTACCAGGATTTCCTAAACTAGCCTTTATCCCAATGGCTAAAACATCTACCTGGAATATGCCAGGTACTAATTATCTCTTTTCATCTGCCCAAATCAGTTTCTTTATTGCTAATACCTGTTCTCAGGCTAGGTCTACACACATGAACAAACCAGGCTCAGGGCACCATTCCATACTACTCACAGGGAGTATGCTCCTTGGCAAAATTTGGACTACTGGCAGAAAACTCCTGCTGCTGCAAAAAAACCACACAGGAGCAGTTTAGAAGCCTGCAGGCATCCCAGGTAATCCACTTAATTAAGAGAGAAACCAGTCATTGTCAGTCATCTGGGGAAAAGGCTTGGGTTTCTCCTGTACCACACAGAGTAGAATGATATATTTTACTCAGCAGCATGGACATAGATTGTATTATTTAGGGCTCATACCCGTGAGCTGATCTGTAGAGAGTGGATTGAGAGATAAAACCTGTGAGAGCCAACAAGTGGCCTGGGCAACTGGGACTTCTCCCAGCAGCAGCTCTGGTCCTGCTGGCTAAGGCAGAGCAGGGGTTCAGCTCTCATCTGTCACAGGCAGCACCCCTTACCACCAAGCTCTTTGCTCCTTCTGCCAGGGCAATTCTCTCTCCCTATCAAAAATAAAAACAAAAAAACCCCCCAACCCATTCAACACCTGAAAAACTTTCTAATGAAGGACTTATTGAAATGAATAACCTATATAAAGTTTTTTGATCACCATCAGTATTTTTGCCCCTCTCCCCCCCCCCAATCCATTAAAAAATTCCAAGTATCTTTACTCAGAGGGACAGTACTGTGGATTAAGATCCCAAATCACTCATTACACCTTGGAGTACAAGTACTTTAACACAGCTGCACTTGTGTAATGAAAATAATAAATTCTATTACTGTGACTCTGTGCTTTGGAGAAGAGGTTCAGAGTAGAATGCCAATTTTATTACTGAGGATAACTGATTTAAGTCTCTGGAAAGGAAAAAGTAGAAAAAATTTAAAAATGAGATGCAATCACCTGCCCTTTTCATAAGTATCTTCGGTAAAATACTAGTAGTGATAGATTTAAAATATACATATGCAGTTAGCTAAAGTATGTTCAAATATGTACTAAATTCATACTGTAAAAATCCTACCCCAACTTCACAGCAAATGCCATACAATACAGCAGTATTGTTAGAAAGGCCTAACTTAAAGACTGAGAAGGTGTAGAACTATAGAAATCTTTGGTATACAACACGTCTGCTTCTGACTTTAAATACATTAGTATAAACAGGACTTCATTGAAAAAGTTTCTTAATTGTAAACATTAAAGTCAATGATGGCAGAATCGGGCCATATGTCTTAAATAAATTTAAATTAAACTAACATAACATGAAATATCGTCATAATAATTGAAGTTTAAGAAACTCACAGTATTTACAGCATTTTAGCTTACAAATATGAGTATGAGAAAGGCATCACTCATATGGTACTGCAAGAACTACTACTGAACACCTGGTCTTGAGCCCTGCCAGCTGTGAATTACCACTTCAGCTTCCAGTATTTTAAAAGTTTATTCTTCTTGAAAGCAGGACTTACTAATAACCAAATAAAATACTATGTTCTACACTACTGATGTAGAGATGGATGGGATACTGATGGGAGAAACTGTGAGATGAATCCTTTCCTATTAAAGATAAAACAAGAAAAAACAGTTTAAGTACAGTAGGGGAACTGTGAAAATGAACAAGATATGGTTTAGGGGGAAAAAATACCCTAAAAGTAAAGTACATAGAAAATTCCATTCTCAAATCAGAATTTATCATAACATATTGGGTGCTGGGTTGGGGTGTTTTTTTTGGGGGGCGGGGGTTTGTTTGTTTTTTGTTTGGTTTTGTTTTTTGTGGGTTTTTTTTTGGTTTTGTTTTTGTTTTTTGTTTTTAAGGTATCTAAAGCTGCAGAACTCCTACAAGAAACTGTAACTATTCTGTAAATTAATCTGTATAAGCAGAGATGCCCAGGCAGTAATACAACCATAGGGACTAACTCTTACAACAGATGAGCTATGGAGATAATAAATTTGTAATCAGTTCTAAAAATCCACTAGTAGAGAGAGACAACAGAAAGAATACAGTTGATATAGTGATGGCCCATCATTTTCACACTACCAGGCTGCCAACCTTCGATGTCATGACAAAAGGTGAGAAAAACCTCTATCTTCCCCCTTTACATTTTTTACATACCTACATCAATGCTGCACTGTTTTATAAACAGTGAAGCAATAACATTTTGGGGCCTTCCAGCCACAAGCACAACCATAATAAAATACACTGCTACATAAAATGTAGGACTTGGGGGAGAGAGATTTCACTAAGCTGGTCAGAGATGAAATGCAGTTACACAATCAAAATGTTTTTACATCTTTAATGCAGATATTTTTGAAAAATTTGACATATATAAAAGGGATAGTTCATTTAGGATACTAAGATTACAATTAGAAAAGTCCCCAGACCCCATTCCAGGTGGCTACCCAAGGCATATCTAGGAAATTCTTACACCCAAGTGTCTTCAGAGAGGCTTCCCTTCAAGTTCAGCAGTGGTTACAGACATTGCACCTCTCAGAGAAAGCTGGACTGCACAGCTGTGCCTCCCAGCTCTGTGCTTGTATTCAACTGCCACGTCAAGACACAACAGAAATGATATCTCCTAATGTTTTAATCACACACATCTATCTGGTCAGTCTACAAGTCACAGTGTTGCTGTTTTTGTAAGGCTACATTGCAGGGCTTACAGTGTCTTATGAGATGCTGCAATGGTTTCTCCTAGTCTCACCCATACAGATGCAGTAGAAATGCAACAGCAAACACATAAAGGGATGCAAATATACTAGAATTGCATTTTACTTCACTCCCCCTTTTGAGCACTTAGTACATAAGCAGTGACACAGGTTTCATCAACCAGTTGGTATTGACTTTCTTATTAAACTATGTACAAGCTGTGAATTTTAATGTATCAGGAAACACAATGTTGTGAGTTGACCATGTCTGTATACCAGGTGACCACAAAAGCTACTCTATCACTCAACACCTCAGCTGGACAGGGGAGAGAAAGTATAATGAAAGACTTGTGGGTCTAGACAAGTGCATGGAAAGATCACTCACCAGTTACTGTCACATGTAGAACAAACTCAACTTGGGGAGATTAAATGAATTTATTGTCAATTAAATCATAGCGGGAAAACAAGAAATAAAAACTAAATCTTAAGAACACCTTCCTCCCACTCATTCTTTCTTCTCAGGCTTAATTTCACTCCCGAATTCTCCCAAACCCAGAGGGATGGCAAATGGGGGTTACAGTCAGTTCATGACATGTCTCTGCCACTCCATCCTGCTAAGACTCCTCATATTCTTCCCCTGCTCCAGCGTGGGGTCCCTCTCACAGGCGACAGTCCTCCACAAATTTCTTCAGCAAGAGTCCTTCACACAAGCTGCAGTTCTTCGTGAACTGTTCCAGTGTGGATCCCGTCCACAGGGTGGCATCCTTCAGGAACAGAATGCTCCAGCAGGGGCCTCCACAGGGTCACAAGTCATGCCAGTAAATCTATTCCAGCCTCGACTCCTCTCTCTCTCTTCATGGGGCCGCATCCTGTGGGTCTCCACAGGCTGCGGGTGGATCTCTGCACCGACATGGACCTTCATGGGCTGCAGAGGCACAGCTGTTTCACTCTGGGCAGCAGAAGAGTCTGCCCTGGCGCCTGGAGCACCTCCTGCCCCTCCTTCTGCACTGACCTTGGTGTCTGCAGAGCTGTTTCTCTCACATACTCTCCTCCCCTCCCCTCCCCGTTGTGCAGCAACTTTTCCTGCTTCTTAAATGTTATTATCCCAGAGACACTACCGCCAACACTGACGGGCTCAGCCTTGGCTGGCAGCAGATTCATCTCGGAGCCAGCTGGCATTGGCTCCATCGGACACAAGTGAAACTTCCAGCAACTTGTCACAGAAGCCACCCTTGCAGCCCCCCTGCTACCAAAACCTGGCCATGCAAACCCACTACAAATATTTAGTTACATTTACAGATGCAGAATACTTTTAAAAATTGTGAATACACTTGTATCATGCTAAAAGCACCATGCAGCATAAAGAATTAGTTTACACTTCTTCTGATTATTATTACTTTTTGTATTTTCCTGCAATCACTTTATAGCCTTAGATCTTGTGATATGAAATATGAACTAAATGCTCAGGTTGAATGATTCTTAGACTATGCCACAATAATTGAATAAAGACAGATAAAGTAGATAAAACACCATGAAAGGCAGAAAGCATGGACAATGAGTCTTCAAAGGAAGCAGACTTGTGCAATATGGGAAAATTGAAAAAGCAGTATCAGAAAAACAAGCTGTATGCACAATCAACAGACAGAGAAACTAATGACCTGAACAGTCAAAACAGAAGGCTGGACTTCATCTGTGCAGAAAATGAAAATGCACATATGCAGTAGAGTAACCACACTTTCACACTGCTCTGTCATACAACCCAGACTACCAAATTTAATCTGTGCACAAGTATGTAATGGTGGCACATACTACATACTTGTGAAGGACTTTACAAATGGAATAGCTGAGGGCCAGCCACTGCTGAGCAAGAAAAATCATGTGACATATCTTGTATTTTATATAACCAAGAGTTCTGCTTATACCTTCTGATCAGTGTCCATTTTTCATGACAGTATTACATCAATGATCCCAGATCCCTTTCTGCAGAACTGTTACCCAGCAAGTTCTAGCCTGTGCTCTCCTTGTGAATCTGTTTCTTAGCCAAGGTTTTTGTCTTCCTTTAATTTTCTTATTTAAAAAACCCCCAAAAACAGAAAAAGAAGAAAAAGACAGTATTTTTTTCAAGATCACATCGAATTTTAATTCTAATTCCAAAATGTTTGCAAACTTTCTCTAAAGCCTGCTTTATAGCATCTACAAATTTAATAAGTATACTGTTTTGTCCACATCATTAATGAAAACATTGAAAGGTACAGGAACAGTAATCTGATAGACTGGGGGCAGTGTCTAAGCAGACAGCAAGCATCTCAAGGGTTTTTTTCAAACCAACCCCCATTTTGGTTAGAAGCTTGTTAATGTGATTCTTCTGTGAAAGTCGCAAGTCACAGAACTCTAATAGTTAAAAGCTTCCTAACTAAGAAGGGTTTGGTTTTAGTTTTAGCTTTAAAATTCCATTAAATGCTCTGTTCTCCTTCTATTCTCCTGATTTTAATTCATTTGTTCAGTTAAATAAAAGCATACAAAACTGCTTAAAGGTAAAACATATTTCTGGTGTGCCATTTCTCACATTTATGGCAAATATTTATACATTTGTGGACATTATTATACAAAGTACTAAAGATGTTCTAAGCTTTATGTAATTTCTTTTTACTGTGTTGTATCTAGCAGTTTATTTGGGGTTGACAAAAAACACACAGCTCTGCATTACCTTCAGAGCAGCTTAATTAGAATTTTTGTCTTCTAAAACCAAATAATGAAATGGCCACACAGTAGCAGTTAGCAAGGTATGACTTAAAGCAACAATCAGCAGATGGTTATCCACACTTATTAGCAAAATTGATCTTATTTATATATTTTAAATAGTAAAATTAAAAACATTAGGCATGAAATTGCACAGGGTTTCTCTCTTTTCAAAACATGTATGTTCTTCTGTCTTACTGCTTACCCCGTTTGTTCTTCCCATTTGCTCCTCCATCAAATTCATAGTTTTCTGCCTTATGAGGAGAGGTTTGCCAACAGCCAAACTGATCGAATGACTTGCTGCCATAGCAAGGGACAATCCCATGTCCTCTCTTCCCTGCACCAAAAAGCCAACACTTTCTGTCCATCTCACTGAATCAGTTCAAGCGGCAGGTAAGGAGAAAGATCAGAGGAGCATCTGGTCTGTACAAAGAGAGCCACAAACTCCTGACCCAGAGTGGGTACAAGGAATTAGCCCTTTCAACGCTTCTAATCAGCTTAGCTTTGCTGTCAAGCCATACACTGAAGTTCATCTCCTTCACACTGTCCCTCACAAAGACCGTGATCTCATCCCTGATGATTACATCTTCAGAAACCTATGGCCTGGTTTCTTTTTTCACTGTGCCTTACAGTAGAGAATCTTAGTTTCAATGGATATATGAACATAGCTACCAGTTAATTAACAGCCAAGTAATACATTTCAGCAAGTGAAGTGATGCTTTAAAAGCATTTTACTTTGCAGAACTGTAAGATGGGTGGGGGAGAAATCACCAACTTTAATTTTCATTGTTTTGGTAAGATATTTTACAAGCAAAGGAAAAGACACAGAATATGAGGGACTAATACTCAAAATTTAAGGAGCTGCAAGGTTTACAAAAAAGTTCCCCTCCTTGCTCAGTGTTAAAACCAGTCCCTGAAGACTAAATACTACAGTTTCTTACAATTTGGTTTCTCTGCTCTTGGACTGGAGCAGAAAAGGGCTGTAGAAAAAGTACCAGGAAGGCAAGGAAGGGCCAAGCAGCTGCAGGGAACACCAGGCCACAACATGGAATCCCATCACACTTTCAAATATTATCACCCATGGAGGACTATCCTTTGCCAACTGTCATGTACAAACAGTAAGAACCTTCCTGAGGAAAGGAAGGAAGGTATTTTTGGAAGAAAAAAATCAAATAGGAAACAAACTAAAAATCTGCAGATGTATTTTTCAACCACTTCTTCAAACAGCAGTCAGCTCAACCTCCCTTTTGAATTACTACACAGAACAGGCATATTAAAACAACATAAAAGGACTTAAAACTCAGAAAACCGAGGTAGAAACTGCTTCATCTTGCACACTTCTTTCATCATGAAACCATATCTGTTCCCTAACTTCCAATATGATGTTGATCCAATTTGCTACAAAAAGCATGCAAGTCCCTAAGTCAATGACCACATTACCATTATCAGAGAATCACATTAAGTGGGAGTACATATTATCTGTCA
Organism: Chamaea fasciata; assembly: GCF_029207755.1. Classification (NCBI taxonomy): domain Eukaryota; kingdom Metazoa; phylum Chordata; class Aves; order Passeriformes; family Sylviidae; genus Chamaea; species Chamaea fasciata. The sequence goes on along the minus strand of NW_027094086.1, from coordinate 32,292,875 downwards.
CTGATTCAATCCTTCTACAACAACTCAATTTAAAATCGTTTCATGTAAATTTGAAAAGAAAAGTAAAAAAAACAAATAAGGCAGACAATTATGGAATCAAAGACTAAAGATTTTCTCAATCAACAAAATGGCCAAACATGGGGACTTTTGCTGCCATTTAATTATGATGTGTTAGCAACAGGGCAAGAACAGAAGTCTCACCCTGCAATCAAGTTTGGATTCATACAACTTGAAATACATAGAATATGTCACAGAGTAAATATAATAAGCAAACATTTAGAATGTAGCAAATTACTTAAACCAAAACAGCAAAATTCAAGTAACTAATACGAAAATTTGGTGATTTACAAAGACATCTATGTACACAATACCTCTCACACCACCACAGTCACCAATATTGTATGGCACTGCTGCACAGTGAGATATGAAGACTCAGATAAGGATTAAAGACATCTATAATTCAGGTTTACAAATATAAGCAAGGTGTCTAAATTGTCACTGGAGTCAAAGGAAATACAGCATGGGATTACCATGGTTTAGCAGAGTGTTTGCATGGCTAAGATTTGGCAGAGGGGATTACAGGGGTGGCTCCTGTGACAACCTTCAGAAACCTTCTGTGTCCAACTCCTGGACAGGGCCAACCCCTGGCAGCTCCAAAAATGGACATGCTGCTGCTCAGGGCTGGGCCAGTTAGGGATGGTGGTAACGCCTCCAACATTTTTAAGAAGAAGGAGAAAATGAAGCCCTTGTGCAGTTATAATTGCAGGCAGAGAAGGGCAGAGCAGGAATATGTGAGAGGAACAACTCTGCATACACCAAGGTCAGTGCAGAAGGAGGGACTGGAGGTGCTCCAGGCACCAGAGCTGGGAGTCCTCTGCAGTCCATGGTGATAGCCATGGTGAAGGTGTTCTGCCCCTGCAGCCCATGGAGATCCATGGGGATGCAGAGATCTGCCTGCAGCCTGTGGAGGAGAGCCCAATGCCTCCCCATGCATACCTGAGAGAAGGCTGTGAACCCATGGGAGACCTGTACAGAGAAGGGCCCTGCTCCTGTATTGGAGCAGCCTGTCTTTGAAGGACTGCACTTCATGGAACAGTGACCCATGCTGCAGCAGTCTGGGGATGGACTGCTGCCCATGGGATGAACTCATGCTGGAGAAGCTTATGGAGAACTGTGTCCTGTGGGAGAGACCCCACGGTGCGGCAGGGGAAGGACTCCTCTCCCTGAGCAGTAGGAGAAAAAGCAGGTGATGAACCGATTGTAACTCCCATTCCCTGCCTCCCTCTGCTGCTAGGGGAGGATATAGAGCTGGAAAGGAAGGAGGGGTAGGAGGAAGGTGTTTTTAAGGTTTTATTTCCCCTCTTATTATCCTGCTCTGATCTTGTTAGTAATAAATTCAATTAAGATCTCTAATTTGAGCCTGTTTTGCCTGTGATGGTATTGGGTGAGTGATCTCTCCTGGTCCTTATCTCAACTCATGAACCTTTCATTATATTTCCTCTCCCCTGTCCAGCTATAGAGGAGAGTGAGAGAGCGGCTTTGGCGGGTGCCTGGTATCCAGTCAACCCACTACAGTCTTTTAAAGACCCAATACACAATGCCAGCTGAGATGTCCTGAGATACCACATTTGGATACCTGCCTATTCCATCAGCTGCTGCTTCAGGAAGCAGACATTCTCTCTGAAGACTCATGCCACATCTGACACTGCAAGAGGCAGGCAGTTCAGAGAAACCCTGACATGAAGAGGCAATGAAATGGCAATAATGTGTGTATTTAAAGAAATGTATTACACCAGTCGTCAGTATAGCCAGCAGACCCAGGGAGTTATTCAAGGTGATCAACAAGTAGGCTTCTAATTTAGGATTAGCTAACCACGCAGCTGAGTGGCAGCTGAGAAGCAGACAGGGTAACTTAGCGTCTCAAGCTGCACAAGATGCCAAAATACAGGTAACTGAATCCTACCCAAAGTCTACTGCCAAACTTGTCCTCAACAAGTGATCATGGATGTTACTAAAACTAACAGACACAACTACAGAAGTAAATAAGCTCCCCTGCAGAGACATGTCTTTTCATAAGGAATGACAGAAAATGCAGGGGTTAGGGCACCGATTGCAATTGCGCACATTTGCATGAGCAAGAGTCTAAAAACTTGTAACAAGAGAAACTTAACAGAAAGTGGAGCACACTGACAGGGAGGAATGCAACTCTTCCCTTGCTTCCCTGGCAACAGCGAGGCTCACATGAAAAAGCTGAGAAAAGAGCAACTCAGGCCACAGTGCATCTTACTGTGTACAGTAAAACTAACGACCCCAGACTGCACACATGGCTAATTTTCTATTATATCAAAGAAATCAGCCAGGTCCTGCACACACCACTCAAAGACTCAAGTAGAGACTTCACAGACAGACGTGACAGAGGTTGTAAGTAGAGAAACTTTACGAATATTCACCTAGAAAAATTATGGGGAAAAAGATTGCTATTCTGCATTAAAATGGTAAGGGACATCAATCCGATTATCAACTTGAAGATTTCAATGCCAGAAGAAAACTAAAAGATAAAGAAAGCCAATCTGTTACATCAGAAACTGAGACAGTTTGACATCTTAAAACATTTCAACCTGTTTATAACCCAAAGCCCAAGGGGGAAAATCAGTCTGGTTTACATAAATGTTTGCTATGTTAAGATAATCTCATCAGAAAGTCTCTCTCAATTTATTGTTCCTGTCCAGAAAACAGAAAAATGGTATAAAAGCCATGGAAATTTCCAACAGCCAGTACAAGCTAACCCAGTTCTCACAGTACCACAAATTTTAAGCTCAGGAAAGACTCTGAACCATCCAGACAGAATACTGCTTCAGACAAAGCCATCAGTTTCACCCACCCTAGACACCCTGAATTATTACAGGGAAGAAAATAGGAAACTCCTTCAAGAAACAGCAAGATGATCATCAGAGCCTTCTTTGTGGGAGGCCTTTCTCATCCAAAACTCATCATGGTTTGAGGTAGATCCCAAAAACTAGCTTATAGGTGGCCATAATGCCTTACAGATCAGAGGCAGGACACACAGACTACCCACCACTAGAAGAAATACCCTTTTTGTGTTTGCTTACTCCACCTGAGAGTAAGCACTAACCCAAAGCACAAGAGCTGGCTGTCCAGTGTCCTAACTCTTCAGCCCTCTCCTTTACCATGACTATAAACTACTTAAGACTTCTTGTAAACTGGAAACTTGTATCTCCACCAGACACTGGTGATACACAGTCACATCTGTAACATTTTTTTTTAAAGATTAAGTGGTCATCAAACCATCTTCAGATACAGATACCTCATATTTGCCCTATGTTAAACAAAAATGAGTTAGTCAGTTGTCCTGAAGAAAAATAGCTGAATAGAAGGGAAGCCTAAGCCACTAGTTTAACAATCAATCATCAGCTTAAAAGCAGAGAAGGGGATTAAGTAAATGAAAAAAACATGACTCAAACTTGACACACTGAGGCTACACACTTGTTTGCATCAAAGCTGTAATTGGTTCCTTATTTGTGATATTAGAGTCTAATCTGAGGTGCTTCCAAGAATCTAGCTTCTGATTTAATTAGTATTTTGAAATTTCTCTCCTATGTATTTCTAAAAGCAGCACTTTTTTTCCCAATTTGTGCTAACAAGTAGTAGTTACATTCCTAAAATCTCCAATAAGCTTTGACTGATTTTAAATTACAACATACTCTTACTTTAAGCAAAGCATCCCTCCAACTGTTATTTTGTTCTGAAGTAGGCAAAAAATTACTTCTTGATTTCAATCCCTAACTAGAAATTGCATTTTATTAATGGAATTCAGAAAGTCATCTCAGTTTTCCTTAACTACCTGCGACAAACTACTTCTCATATAATTTGAAGTAGCAATTTTGGTAAAGTAGCAGAAACATGCCTTTTTCTTTGAAATTAAGTTACAGCTCCTGCTACCAGCCTGCCTCATAGTGTAGTCAGCTGGCTACAAGATCCCCAGAGAAGGTGGTTTCAGTGGACAAAGCAACAGGTGTTATACTCTAGTGTTAGAAGTAGATAAAATGGTGGCTTGTGTGCTTTTTTTTGTTCTCTATGAGTGTATTTAAACAAAAACACTGTATTTGACAGCTGAAGTGATCAATGCCCACGCTGAAGTCTCATACAGTTTCCAAGAAGTTGCAGCTCCCAAAAACAGCTGGGGTCAAATTGCAACCTTCTGTTCCTGAAACATTCCTGGAGTTTCCCCTTGTCGAAACTCTTCCACAGACAGTTTTTGAATTGGTATAAGATAATAGGAATAAGATAATGTTGACATACAGTTCATACAGAGACTAGCTCTCTGCTTACTGGGGGACAGGACTGGGCTCAGCACTCTCTCGGAGTACCTGTGAGATCAGGAGCTCTGCATTGATTTGACAGACCTTCCTCCCTCTTTTAAGTGCAGCCCTCCTCAGTCAATGAATAAAGGTAAAATAATTTCTGAGTATTGGATTGGGCCTACTAAGTGATCTGACTAAAAGTAAGCACAAAATCTAAGTTTTCAACTGGAGGAAATTAAGTTTAAAGATGGCGTGTTTGTGGGCAAGGTCATGATCAACGCTAAACATTAGCTGAACACTAAAAACCTGCCACAAATTGAGCTGCAGCACAGAGGCTACACACAACTGGCAGGATGGCAAAAGTTATTTCTGGAGTTGAATCAGCAAGGAGGACACTAAAGTAACAACAAACAACAGAAAGGAAGAGTGCTAGTAAAAAGACATTTGTTTCAAATTGAGCCCACTGTGAGGGCACAGAACCAGCGTAACAAAACCAGGCTTCTTCCTCCAATTTATGTCATAGTGTTTAGGAACACTAAGTAGGATATGTCATAAAATAGCAAGTAAGAAACCTTCATCTATACAGCTGATGATTCAGAATAACTTGTTTCCTCAGACCAAAGGAAATTATAAGCATAACTACTGCAGGAAAAAAATGTAAACAAACTGAATTAAAATTTGGAATTGTCTCAAGTATTTTTACGCAGATAAAGTCAAAAGTAAAACAAAGGATAACTCTGGCTTAAAATGCAAGTTGATGCAGTGGTATCATGAAATGATTCAAAATACTAGGAAAGAATACCTGGAATTGAGCAAAAGCAAAAAAAGAAGTTTGCATTTATTAGGAATGGCAATGCTGTAACATCATAGGCTCACAACCACCTAGAGGATGGATAAGTGGATCATGCTCTGAGCTGTCCTTCAAAGAAATGTCTTTCTTACCACTTGCTGTACTTTCAGGACTCCAGGGCCATTAGACTCAGCGGGGTAAAGTTAGCTCTTGTGACTCTGGAACCACCCTAAACTAGCGTAGAAGAACAAACTTGCTTTTCAACTTGCAGGGAGCTAACGCTTCTGTTCACTACTAAGACTCCTGCTCTTTGCCTTCCAAATCAAATTAAAAAGAGTACTTCAAAAGGGAAACAGGACCCCATTTTCTAGGATCTCCAAAAGAACATGTGCTACAAACATATGCCTAATACAGTCTAACCCCCTGAAAAAATGGATGTTTCTTGTTAACAAAGGGTTGTGCTCCTAGCCCAAGGGTCATCCAAAGTCTATCTAGGTTGCAATGACACATAACAGAGGCTTAGGTAGAAGTGCTGACCCCAGAGCTGTGGAACAGATCTGCAATCCAGCACAACAGCAAAGACACCACATTCAAAAAACAGGCCCTGGAAATAGAACTGCCTCAGCTAACCTTGTTCACCTGCAGTGCTCTGTCCTGTCCTATCTTGGGGATATGTCAGGTGTACATCTGAAGGTACCTATTTCTCCCATGCTTCTGTAAGCTATGGGATACCTGAGCAAAGGTAAACAGTACCAGTATTTAAAATAACAGCAAACAAAAATCACTTCTTTTTGCTGTTAATCTCAAAATTCCTAGTGAGCACAGGATTGGTTTAAAAACCTTGAAAAGATTCAAATTACTACTGTGCCCAAGAAAAAAAAGAATTTCAAATCCAGGATGGGCAAGTTGATGTTTACATTTCTTTTAAAATACTTTAAATACACTTAAGTTTCACCAGCTACAGCAGCTGCTTGCTCTTATGCCTACTATAACCCTGTGAGTGTTACAAAGTATCAAGGGGCTCTGACTGCAGTGAGATTTGAGGAGAACCATAGGAGGAGATAAAGTTTTACAGATACCCTGGAAAGAGAAAAGGTCTCCAAAGCCACCTCCTCTGGTGAACTGCCACCGACAGTAATTTGTGGAATGGCCAGTTTCAGAAGAAACTTGTAATGTAACAGCCGAAGAATTTAATTAAATATTAAATTCTTCTCATGGGACTTGGCAAATGCTTATGGTTGCCTGGAAGTCCAGATCCAGAATGTCTTCATGAATGGCAACTCCATCAAGTCCATGGAAAACTGATCCAGTCCTGGCATCTTCAGTCAGTTTTAACTTGCAAAAGGCTCTAAGTAATAAAAACTGACCAGTTGAAAACGGGTGAAGAAAAAATGATGTGGGCCACTCTCCCTTCTGAGGAGGTCAAACCCCATACCTAACCCAAGAGAGAATGTTGAAAGATGCCTCTGAAAAAAACAGGAAGAGCTTTAACTGACTCCTGACGAGCTTCTCATTCCCATTCACAAAGATGAGACAGCCATAGCTGCCATGCAGAAGCTGAACACTCATTTAATACAAGACTAGTAAGTGTCTTGCACTGAATTCTCAGACGGTCAGAAAGGTTTTCAAGAAAATCCCTCTTGAGTCATTCATTACAATTCCCAGGCCCTAAACAGGTACAAAAGGAATGTCTTTTGGGTATATACTCTTAAACAAAATGCCCTCTAGGATGGACATTGCCATCACAGATGAAACACTATACAAAGCAGGCAGGTTGAAATACTATCAGAGACACAAACCTGAAACTAAAAGCAGAGAAAATACTTTCCACAATCTAGAGAGAAAAAAGCAACATCGTATCTAGGACTGAAGAAAGACCAGCAGAAGGGGGAAAAGCAAAACAAACAAACAGTTAACATGAAATTTTAGATTGTTTCTTGTTCTTACTTTGTCTAACAAAGCCAAAACTACTACAGAGTGTTATTTCATTATTATTTTGTTTGTATCAGAACAATTGGGTATAACTGACCCAACATTGCCCTCTACCAGGCCTACATCTCCACCTTGGGAACATTATCTTGATTTCATCCTTCAAAATGTATCAGTTGCATGGATGTATCATCTGGGTGACATGGTAGAAGTTCTTTATCACTTGCAGACAGTTATTTATCCAGACATTTCCAGTTACTGATATCGATCTGCATGCTTAGTATACTGATATTTCCTTATATTCATATAACACTGCTTTTTTAAACTGAGGCCATTGTAGGAGAAACCGGCCACCACAAATACCTAACAGGTGCAAAAAATAAGAAACAAAGACTAGCAATAGCAATAAAAATTAGGTTACTCATCTCTTTTCTTGATCCAACAGGTAACCATTTTCACTGCAAGACACTTGCCAAGAAATCTGGTCTCCTACACTCAGAAAGGTTTCCTTTAGCCTGGAGGCAAAACAGCCTCCTCAAAGCTGGCAAGCACTGAAACTGGAAGTGGAACCACTGTGACCCACAGTAAAAACCTAAACTGAGTTTTCAGAAGATGAGAGTGTAAGTATACCCTTCAAGTGAGCATGTGCTACTATGGTAAAAATCTTAGTAAGCTAACTTCTTCCAGAATCTAAGGATAGGAGGTTAATCCATGCTTGATATAATAACTGGCTGCTGGATATAACCAGGGACCTCCCCAAACACCAACAGGGATCTGAGCTCGAAGCCTGAGTTCTAACCAGTCTTAAAAGTACCCCCCCCCCATGACTTTATTGGTGACTAAATTAGAATATTACGGGGATACAGAAGCATAGTAGAGTCACAATATTAGTAATTAAATATGAAAAAAGTGCTATTTACCAGGAAAAATTGAAAATTCATAATTTGATTTTATTTGGTTAAATAGAAATAATATGTAACATTATAATGATGTATTGTATAGATGAAAAATTGACTAAAGCAAATACAAAGAAGGAGTATGACAGAGTATGGCATATTTCATTACTGGGAAACACTCCAAAAACTACCAGTTTAACAAAAAAGACCCACAAAACAAAACCCGAACCACAAAACCACTTGTTCTTGAGATGAAGTATGAACAAACTTTAGCAGTTACAAACATAGATGTGACTTTAGTGTTACACTACCACAGATGGCTTTCCAAAATTCATTTTTACATTAGGAGTTGTGACAAGCAATTTTTTTAATTCTAAATATTTTCCAGAACAATGCCTGAAAAGACATCTCTCAGATTCTTACTGAACTCTTGATCTTTTAATGCAAACACACTTTGGATAATGGCGGTTGTGACTCAGTGCTGACAATGAGCAGACCCCCTAAACACAGAGCCCTTGACTTTTAATATGTATATATTAATTATATATGTGTGCTAACTACATTACACAGAGGTTCCATTTCCTCTTTTTACAGTTTGTCATGCACTCCCACCAATTCCATTCCTCCTCATTTACTACCCTTTCCTCCCTGAGGAAAACTGCCAGCCCAATTCCCTGACCTGCCTCTGCAGGACCCCTGCCTTGTGCTCTTTATGCCCCTCAGCCAAATGGAACCCCCTGTCTTTCTTTCTCTTCTTCTTTTCAGAGGAGAGAGAATTCAATAACTATTGTGAAAAATACAGGCTATGTATGATCCAAAGATTAGAAATGCAAAATAAGAGGTTCTGGCAAAAGAAAGGCTTCTTTTCCTACAGATTTTGCTGTTGGTGATAGGAAATAAATGTAAGCAGTGGAAGGAAAAGTGAAGCTCTGGTGGCTCATTAACAGAAGTTATGTTGTTTCAGTTATCCTGAAAAAATGAAGTGTTAGGTCCTTCACCACCACATCAGTGATACCTGCATGAGGAAATAGATACTTTGCACTCCAATCAGAAAAAATCTGTGCCCATATCTATCAAACATATGCCCCCAAATGGCACTAAAACCCACTAAAACACTTCCTTTATAAGGCCAGCTCTCCAATGGAATAATACCATAGAAGATGTATTTTCGGGTGAAGAACTGGACATAATTGATGGGAGTTTTTCAGTGTTTTCAAAGACTAACAAATCAATAGCCACGTATTTTGGGTAGGTCAAAACAAACTGTCTAGATAGAGCATGACAGGTGCACCTTTCCTAATGGCTAGAGACCCAGTCTTGGAATCGGAGGATCTGCTTCACTATGGCTTGTTGCCTAACCTTCCCAAGGTCATTTGTCACTACACTTCACAAATAAAACACATAGTATCCTATTCACTTCCCACATTCACAACAATGTAAACCAGAGTCAGAGCGAAGTTTACAAAGCTGTGGAGGAAAATCAAACCTTTGCCCCCAAAGAAGAGGCTGAGGGTGTTAAATACGTATTTAAACTTGGTCCAGTCATTAAAACACCTCTGATCAGGTTCTTTGGCAAGTAAAATTAGAAAGTTTCTTTACAATCTACTAGCTTAAATCAGAAGTGAAGATTAGTCAACTTTATTATTATTTTGACGTAATTCTTGGGGAGCAAGGTAGGTTGAACTAGCAAAAGGATACATAAAGACTTTGGCCTCCAGGCTGAGCAGCCTGAGCAGGACCCAAGCTGAACAACATGGCTGAAAAGTTGTCTGCAAAGAAAAGAAAATCTGAACTGTCCCTTTCCCTCAGAAACTACAAATAAGCAGGCAGCCTCAATCCTGTTCCTAGCTGGCAGCAATAGGAATCTTCGCAAAGACTGGCAGGAGCAGAAATCTCTGTCTTTCTCTCTCTGAGTTTTTCTAGGTCAAAGCCAAGGTTCAGCAGCTGGAAATCAGTACTGGAAATCTTACACTGCTGCTGACTTTCTAGAAAAAAAAAGATTTCATTCAGAAATCTGTCAGCCTGGCACTGTTTATATAAGCAGCAATGTCACAACAAAGCCAATACAGAACCTCCTTGTAGTTGGCAACTAGCTTAAATGCATTAGTATTACTTCACTGGTGTGGACTGCTAACCTGTAATTGCCACACAACCTAGGAACACCTTACTCCTGTGCAGCTGGATGCCACTGGGAAGCGTGAGACACAGCAATGTATGCTCCCTGACAGAAGCATAGTTCAAGCACCCTGAGCCATGACAGAACAAACAGCCTTCTCCTTGTGCCTTGCAACACTGAAGGTATTCATACACATCCCTCAGTACTGTTCAAGACAGTATCGCACGTAAAGAGAGGGACTACAACAGCAGCACTTTATCTACTCTTTTGTATAGCATAAGCTTTTTTTTAGTACCACGGTAGTTGCACTGGGAGCATTCCAAACATGGCTTGAGAAGCTTACGTCTTAGTATTCACAGAAACAGCTTGCTGGCCGTAAGGCAACACCAGCCAGATACACTTCAGGGAAATTTCCTGCTTGGGTATCACTGACTTGTCAGGTGGGACCATGAGCATTACAAGGCAAACAGCTTTGCTGCACGATTCCCTCACAGCTAAGCCCAAGCAGCCCACACTTCCCCAGGAGGGCATGGCTGTGACTTCCAGGCCTGGCTGCAATCAAGATGAACTTTTTCCCACCAGACACCTGAACACTGGGAAAACGCCACCCAGCCCATGACAAGCCTGGACTAGGCAACTTCACAGCAGTGTCTCTCTGGGTCCCACCTCAACGACGGCCCCAAACCGTCGTGCTGGGCGAAGGCCGGTAAATGGCTCCGCTGCCCATCGCTGGAAGAGATGCCGACATCCATTTTGGGAGTGGGAGAGCCCAGCACTGATGGCAAAGTTTGGGGCCCTATCCGAAGTTTGGGGGCAGCACAAGACGTGCACAGAGAGGGTTGACTAACACACACGTACAAGCAACCCGGCGGCTGAGCTGTGAGGTCCGCGCCGCTGACCGGGCGAGCAGTGCCGGGCGCTCCTCTCCCCGCCGGCGGCGGAGCGGCCACTGCGCGCCCCCGAGGCCGCGCACCGCGACAGGGCCGGGCGGGACATGGGACGAGGAGCAAGTTCGGGTCGCACAGAACTCCTTCCCGGGGACTGGGGCAGGCAGGCCCGGCGCGGTCCCCGCCGAGCTCGGCCCCGCCGCACGGCCCGGCCGCGGCCCGGCCTTGGCGCAGCGACCGCCGCCGGCAGCAGGACCCGTCTCCGAGGAGCTGCGGAGGGGATCCAGAGGGGGCTTCCCCGCGGCCCCCGGGGGCGGCAGCGCTGCCCACCTGTGCCCCCGCCCGCCTCCTGCGCCCCTCTTCGGGCGGGCGGCTGGCGGCGGACGGGGGCCCCGGGGCGGATGGCGGGGTGGGCGCCGCCGCCCCCCGCCGAAGAGGAGAGGAGCGTAGCGGGCCGGCGACGCCGTGGCGCAGCAGCGCCCGCACGGCCCCGGGGAGGCGGGGGACGCCGGGGGGCCGGCGGAGCCGTCGCCCGGGAGCCACGGTGGCGGCGGGAGGAGCGGGAAGCCAGGACGGAGACTAGTACATCGCGGCTGAAGCCGCCCCCTTCCCTCCCTCCCGGTTACCTGCTTCCCGGGGACACTTTGGAGACGCCTCCAACATCGGCAAACACTAAAGAGAACTGACCCCGCCGCCGCGGCGGCCGCCGCCGGCCCCAACCACTGCGCCCCCCCCGCCCTCCCGCCGGCGCCGCCGCCCCGCCCCGCCGCCCCCGCGCCGGGCGTCGCCCCCCGCGGCTCCCCTCCGCCCCTCCTCGCCGCCGCCCCCGCCGCGCCCGCCGCCCCCGGGGCGCTCCCCGAGCGCCGCCGGCGCCGCGCTCCCCCCGCGCCCGCCGCGAGAATGGCCCCGTCCGCGGCCCGGCCCCTGCCCGACCCGGCGGCGCGCAGCGCCCCCAGCGGCGGCGCGGGACCCTGCGCTCTCCGCCCGCCCCCGGCCCCGGCGGGCCCCGGCGCCCGGCGCTCACCTTCCCCCGCCGGGCCGGGCCGGGGCCGGGCTTCGGCACAAGGCGAGGCCTCGGCACCGCGGAGGAGGAGGCCCCGACCCGGAGAGCGCGGAGAGCAGCGGCGCGGGTGCTATGCGGGCCCCTGAGTGGGGCTGAGATCGGCCTGGCGCGTGTGCTCTGCCCTCTCTCGGCTGCTCCCGAGCGCCGCTGTCTGCACCGCTCCTTGGGCGCCTGGAGAGAGCGGGCTGCGGACGGCGAGACTCAGGCAAGGAAAAGAAAATAAGGGCTGGCAGAAATGCAGGGAGAAGGAGGCAACCACCACAGCACACTAGAGAAGAGGCTTGATTTCCTTTCCCCTGTCTGGTGTTACTCATCTCACTCTAGCTTGGACCACTAACTCTCCACCATGCTTCCCCTCTCACCTTTCCCCTCCGAGAGAGCTGTTTTCAGGGAAAGCTAAAAACTCATAAACATGATTTATGTTAAAATTTTCTTCTGTCTAGAATTAAGGCAGATAACTGATGCTGTTGCTGTGCGCTGCCTGGAGGAAAGTTGCAGGAACGAGGGCCAGGGAGTGCAGCTGTGCAGATTCAGCCATGGAGGTTCCACGGTGCATGACTGAAACCTCCTCCTTCCGCAGGTGGGCACAAACCCTCCCCTCCTTACACAGTGCCAGGGCTCAGCTCCGTAAAGCCCTGGGATCAATTGCTGATCCTGTGCCTTTCCAACCAAACTCAACCGTCTTTGCTTTTGCCACCATGAAGATATTTATTTATCTTGTTGACATTTCAGGTTTTACACATCCCTTACAGAAGGCAGAACTAGACAGAAAAAAAAATAAAAAAAGCTTATGTAAAATTGAGATTAAAGGCTAAAGTGTTTCTCCCTTTAAATTAGAAATTAATAGACGAATAAAAGGGGGAGAAATCAAAAAGATTAGTTTCTGACCATCTTCAGGATGAAAAAGATAACATTCAAATCTTTATCTCAAAATACTGAAAAGTTTATTGTTCATTAACAAAAGATTTCCGAGTTTAATCCACAATCTAACTTATTTTGTAAAAATCTATTTTCTTGATTGGCTCATGTAAAATAAACCAAGAATTTTTACATCTATGCAAAAGCCAGGTAGAAGCATCAGAACTTGAAGCAATCATCTGCCTACCTGATTTGCAAGACTGCAGTAACAAAACTCCTCAGACTCAGAAACAAAACTAAATTTTTTCAGGGGGAAAAGATCTATATCTTTTTGCTGCACAACTAAGTTCTAATAATAAGTAAGAGAGTTATAAATTAGTCATAGCAAACGTAATTTTAAAAAAACCTAACATATAAGTCAGGATCAGAATGAATCTTGAGTTTGTATTGCCTGCAGTATCTGCTATTATATGAAATTTTTTTAAAAAAAATTCCTTGATATCAAGAGGCGTATCAGTACTGAGGAAAAAAAAAAAAAAAAAAAAAAAACAACACAAAAAACCAAAAACACCTGACACGATTCCCAAGCAGGGTGGAGGAACACTAAAAGCACACAGCCCAGGTGAATTTTGGTAGTAAGCTTGCATATTGTAGATAATTTACACACCAAATACACATCATGACACCTAGTGGCAGAGCTGCTCTGTGAGTATCTAAGTGATAGGAAGATTTTATTCATACTAACAGAACACTAATATGACATTTACAACTTATTTAAACACATGTTGGGAACTCAGCATTTGCTATGAGAGTTTTATACATACCCTGTATTCAGCAGTGGTATAATCCTCCCCTTCTCATTCCTCCACTGTTTTGTTTTCTGATTCTGAGATTCCTTACCCCTTAATTTAATTTAAGAACTGAGGACAGAAATACACAGTATAATACAATTTCTTTTGTAGTCTTCTGATACAGTGTAGCAATTGATAATAATGCAAGTACTTTTCATTAGGCTATTACAAAGTTTTGCATGAGTAAAGTTCATTCAGATGCTGAATCATAATGGTGCTATCCACAGAAGTTTGTGGGGTTTTTTCACTTGTTTGTTCTTGGGTTTTTTCTTCCTAATTTTATGTCATGTCATTTGTGCTTTATCATTAACTATTAGAAATATTATAAAACCATTAGTAGTTTGAAGAACAACCCAAGAGTATAGTACATACTTAGCATTGGTGCACCCAGAGAAAAATGCATCCCGATTACGAGGGGGAGTTTGTGAACTTTCTGCAATAGACAGATGTAATTCCAACAAGCCTCTTAAATCTCCAATCAGTGCTATTATTTCAATACCTAACATTTTATAGCATTCCTATTACTAAACAGCTAAAATGTTAGTTTAAAAACGTATCTTGAGATACATGTATCAACTCAGAAGTCTTGTGTCTTGATATACATTTTGTGGTGCAAATGGAATGTAGCTGGAAGAAAATGGAATACAAAAGAGCAGATTTTATCCCAAAACTTACCATGCATATATATTTTTTATTTAAAAAAAGTTAATATATTTTATAACAATTTTAAGTCCATGGGCGTATTTTGCTTTTTTCAATGTTTCCTATATGATTGGAGCTTTACATATATGAACAACTAAATTGCATTCCTTGTCACTTCTTTAGATTTACTGCACCCTTATGTTTCAGGGTGTTTTTCCTGCTACTGCTGAGATACAGGATAAAGGCAATTCAGTACCTCCAGTAAAAGCAGCTTAATACAACCTAAAAATTTCTCAGGTTTTGAAAACAAGATGCATAGTTTGCTTCACTCTACTCCATTATTAAATAACAAGAATGTCATGCCCTGCCCAACAATCCAGTTTCAGTATACAAGTTGTTAAAAGGAGTGATTAATTCAGTAGGCAGTTTGAAAATAACAAAAAGCCAGATTAATGCCTAAATGCCTGCATAAATACCTAAGTGGAGAAAAGGATAGCGTTACTCTATTTGGTCTGTACATGAGTGCAGGACACTTGGAGATACTTGTCCTTGTCATTTTTAACCTCAGATTCAGAAGAAAATAAATCAGCACTTTCACACTGACTTGCAAAAAATCATAATAGTCTAATTTTTACTAATATATTTTATTGTAAGAATTGTAGTTTTAAAAGAAATCATCAAGAAATAAGTTTCCACCCCTCGATACACTTTGGTGTAACAAACCAAACCAAACCAAAAAATAAATCCCCAAAGAAAATGCCCAATGATGTGTTTAAGAAGTAGGAGATTTGCAGAACTGATTGGAAAGGAGTTCTAAAGGTCTGCTTCACCACCCTTCCCTGCCTCCGCAAAATAGGACCAACTTTAAAGCTGGATCTGACTTTTGAATTAGCAGGTTGCTTGGTTTTGAGAATTTCCAAGACTGGATATTTTACAGCCTCTTCCAGAATTCTGTTTCAGAGTTTTATAGAGTTTCTTTGTAGCTGCATTATTTATTTATTAAAGAACTTGGATGATATTTGATACTGAAGTTGAAAGCATAATGAAGCTAATAGAGTGCTCATAAAATACCAATAAAAAGTGAATAATGCATTATTTGCATTAATCAGTCATTCAACTGAATAAAAGCCTCTAATAGCTTAGTATCAGAAGAATGGGTCACTTAATTTTTATAATAATTTTCCAATCATTAAAAGCAAAACGCACGAGTTTGGGATTATATTTGATTAAAATCCAGTATTACTAATAAATCTAAGTCTAGTCTGACCACTGCTCTCCCCAATTACAGGTGCAGAACTGTGACTATAAAAGTAGATTTTTAACTACAATGCATGACAGACAAATGACTAAACCAGTTTATCACCAGGTAGTACGTGGAATGAGAGGCATGAACAAATCAAGACAAAACAAACTACAATACTGTGAAGAGTTTTCTCAGGTAATGGAAGGCATTTGCTCTTTATGCTCCAACGAGGACTCATAAGCAATGAATTTTAACAACTCACACTAACACACTGTCTTTGATGATTCATGTCTAAAATGTGAGTTCCCTAAACCAGATGAATCACACAATCACTTCAAGAATCTAAATTAAGTGACCTGGAACTTGCACGTGTCAGCATATATTGAATTCCATCACTGTTGGTGCAAGGACATTGAGAAACCTCTAGGTCTTCATCTCCTTTAACAAGTATAAATTTTTTAGAACACAAAGTGAACCCAACCAAAAAGATGTGCTGATTTTGCAATTACTAGCCTTCATCTAGGTCTGTCCTTAAAGTATCAACGCTGTTTCTTTATTAATTGACCCACTGCCCCAAATTTAGATTGCTTTGCAGGTAGCATTGTATTTCCCAGCAATCACTTGCTGCCATTGCTTTCAAACATCAGTGCTGGGAACAGTAAAGCCATGTGTAAATAAATGCTTTACCCTTCTAATAACGCTAGTGAAACTAAAATTACACTGGTAAATTACTTTAAGTATTAGAAGTAGCACTGCACATTCAGAAAACTTCACTCATTATCATAATTCATGTATCCAAAACTGCACAAAAGATAGCCCCAAGTCCCTAGTTTTAATTTGCACATTTACTTTGTGACAGCTATTTCCATAATTTCCCATTTATTTTTGACACAGAGTACTGTAAAAGCTTTCTGTACAGCCATCTCACCTTCTTACAACTACAGAAAATGTGATGTTGCATATTTATGCCTATCTAGTTAATAGGTATAGTTACTGCATAAACTTTGTGTATGTATATGCACAGATACTTCATACACGTTCATTACCCATTATGAGCATTGGAAACTTCTCAAATATCCTCTGTATTTTCCAGATTTAAAAACAAAACAAAACCAAAACAAACAAACAAACCCCCATACAAAACAACAACAACAAAAAAAACCCACTCAACAAGATTTGGATACTTCTTTAAAGCACAGAGCATAGAATGGTAGAAGAAAACCAGGATAATTCAGGTCAGCCAGGGATTCACATCTCATGACTACAATAACGAAGACAAAGGTAAGTACAGTTTGATAAATCAGCAAAAATAATACCTAGCAACCTGAAGATCATGGTGAATTGGTTTTCCATTACAAACCACACAGACATTTAGAAATGGCCCATTTCTGCATTAGTAGGCATTGCTACCTGATGAGACTATATGCTGGCTTTGCTCAGGAGAGAAGTATGGGAAAGCCAAAGTGTAGTTACAGGCCAAAGAAGCAATAGATTCTATAAGATTAAATTCCTGTTTACAAGCCCAGGGTTTTTGGGGGTTTTTCTTTACTGATAGCATTCTGACTACATAAAAGGCCTTCAACCAAGCCCAAACACGATGCTGTTCCCACTGACGGTGTTGTATGAGAGGATCACACACATCTTGAAATGCTTCAGATTCTCATTAGTGCCTCTCGGTGAAGGCAAAGATTACAGCAATACTTCAAACATAACCAAAGTGATACCAGTAATGTGACCAGTTGGTACATCCATGTCCATTCTAGTCTTATTTGCAGTCATGCTCGTGAGAGAATGTACCTAATCATACCTATTGCCACCCTTACAAGTAGCAGACTGGATACCAGAGAAAGCAGGGATTAGGCCTTTTACATCTTGAAGTTAAGGCCAGTGTTGGATGTGAAAATTAAGTATTTTATTTTTCTAATCAGTAATACACTGGGTTCCATAGCAAACTTACAGTGTAGCAAAGAAACTGATAAAACTGTCCCAAGATTTTCAAATCAGTCTGTAAAGATGCAGTGCCCTGTAATTTGTTTATGCTTTGTATTAACAGGGTTTTGAAGAATCAAAATGCTGTCAGACATGGGGATGTGTCCCTAACTTCTATGAAGGCATGTGGACACTGTTCTTGTTTAAACTTTCAGGGAAATTCAGAGATGTACAGATCTGCCATAGACCTTGCCTTTTTAAGCATTTTTATTCATTGTTCCAGGTGACAGATAGTTCCTATTCTCTCATTAAATGAACACTGAACTTCTCAAATTACGTGGGGGTTTACTCTTGCTTAAATTGTCAAATTCAGCAACATTCAATCATCACAAAACTAGTGCTTTTGGTAAATTATTGGATGGCTGGGAAAGGTCTGGCTCGATGATGTGTTATACAGCAACATTTTAGCAAAAGTATCCAGTTAGAGCATTTGTGTCAATTCTCAAAATATCCAAGACCTCCTACAACTCTCAAACTCCCATTGTCCTGGCATAACTAGGACATAATGGCAAACTAACCATTTGGTGATGGAGGATAAGGTGGGAGAGTTTTATTTTATCACTTATCATTAATGGGAGAATGTTGCACTGACTGCTCATTTAAAAAAAAAATTACAAAGATAGAACTGCTGCAAATCTTTTTGTCCACTGTATTATACCTTCATATAGCAATAGAATTCAGTCCAGCTATTTTTATCAGTTTACGCACATGACAATATTTGTGCTTCATTACAGCCAGTATTCATAATTTTGTCATCAGACTCAAAAAAAACTTTACTAAGGGGGGGGTCCTAATTTTGGCAGGACTGTAAAATGATGTGAAGCCAAACAATTTTAACCAGCTTCATCTAATATTGATATGATTTGTGTCACTCAAATACATTGTTATACTATTTGTTCATTGCTGTCCTCTGAGAAAGTCACAGTGCTTGTTGCCATAACATGCATAATACACAGCAAACTTCTTGTACAGTAAACCTCTTGGAAATGGGTATTTTGTGGGTGAAACTGAGGACGTCAATTACGTTTGATGTAGGCGTAACATGTTTGGATTCTGTATTTTCAGCTAATGTAATGCCTGCTGCTCACTCAATTACACTGCACCTGTTTTGAAGCTGTGTTTTGTTATGGTCCCTAGAAGTAGCAGGAATCTTGTTGCTCTAAGAGCGGTCACTGAAAAAATTGGGCAAACTGAGAATGAAGCTTGTGTGTGCTGGCAAGAGATAGTACTAACAGCAGATCAGAAGCATTGGTAATCTTCTAAAAATAAACATAATTTGAGTGACAATGCTGCCAGTTGCCCTTGCTTTTAGGGTTTCCATTCATGAGATTCTATACTTAGAAGCAGATGTAGGCAATGCTTTATTACTGTTCCTATTGACCACGATAAGCCCTTTATGTCATGTACTGAGTCATGTTTCCAGTACTGGTAACTTCTGAACCTTTCTTTTTCTGGAGCTTGGAGAGGGGGAACCCTTTTTTCTGTATGAATGCTGGGTACAGACAATTTCTCTTTACTGCCCTTGCAGTCTAGCTTCATGACAGTCTAAGGTAGTTCTTGTTCCAAGAGAATAATAATTTAAGAAATTACTGGTTTAATACAGGTTTAATTTATTGTATATAAATCCTTAAGTTTTTTTTTTTTTTTTTTTTACTTCTACAAAATGGTAGACATACAGGTCCTTTTCAACTTGTTGCAGAATTGTTCCGCTGGCCTGCAATAAAAGGTAGTTAGCACTGTAACTTAACAGAGATGGATGGGAAGCAAACTATGCAGAATGGGAAGCATCTTTCTACTGGTTGAATTCTCTGGACTAGTTGTGTCCTTTGATTTTTGTATCTGTATCAGGTAAATTTAATGTCAGTACATGAACGTGATTAGAAAAAAAGAAAAACAAAGTCAACAACAACAAAAACCTCTTAGATTTAAAAATTGAAATTTCAAAGGAGTATTTTGTAAGAATTTGTACGTTTTAACATCCAGACAAAAGCTAGCAAGTTCTCACCTCCTTTTATCCACATTATTTTTAATGCAGTACCTTTTCTTTAAAAATAACCATAAAGAATGAAAATGTAAATGTTGATGCTCATCATAAATCTTGCTATTTTAAATGAAAAGCTGCAATTAACGTGTTTGATACTATATAAAGTAAGGTAAAACATATAAAGATTGATACACACTAAAATAAACTCAATGCATAGCCTAAGCAAGATTAGTACAAACCTTTAGTATGTACCTACATGTGTAACTACCATTGAGACCAAACCAAAGAAATAAACTCTATGACAAACAGCATTCTGGTGCAGACCATGCAGGAGGATTCCTTTCCAGAGGCCAAATTCTGCCATTTCTGCCATTTGCCTCTTTGCAAATATACAAAAGAAAGAATTAAGTAAATGCTTTACCATGTGACATACTCCCAATAGTGACAGGACCCATTTTCAAAATCAACCACTGGTACATCAACAGCTGCCTTGAAATACACAAAAAACCATCTCACCACAAAACAGTATGGAATCACCTTATGCAGAGACCACCACAAATTTTCCAATTAGATCTTTGGTTTACTCCAAAGAAAATCTTGAGACATTAAACTTGGTGTGCAGGGATGCTCCAGACTGAGCTGACTGGCACAAGACAATTCTTGTTATACTTACCCAGGTACATCCAATACTGAATAAAAAGTTCAGATGGAGTTACATCTCAGAAATCATTCAGGGAGACCTAAGCTTTACTATATTGCATGCCACAGTTACCAATGTAAGGAAACTTGCCTTCTGGATGAAATAACACTTTATACCAATATCCAAATGGTAAGCCTTTATAATGTTCACTTTCAAAGTGTTGCACAGAAATGAGTTTAAAAACCCTCCACGTTACAAAGTAGGTGATGGGCAACATACAGAAGTAGATGATGCTTAACTGAGTGTCACAACAATCCAGAGAAGCTTTTAGGAAAAAGAATTAAAGGCTTTTCTATACAACATTCCCCAACAGTACCCAAGAAACCAGGAAGATATAAGTAGTGTCTACATATGATTCAGTCTATTCCTACAGACTAAAGAAAGGAAGCTAACAGAAGAAATTTTAAGAATTACAAAACACATAGCAAGCTATTGTATCCAGTCTATTTTTCACCTGCAAGACTTCAAAATCTCTTGTCAGGCACCGTATGAAACCTACTTTGCAATAGTTTTACCAGAAACCCTAATAAACAACAAAGACAAAAAGAGTCTTATTACCTCAGTTCATGGAGAGGACTACCTATTCTCTTTTCCTTAATAAAGCACATTTTAACAATCTGCTCCTGGTTGCCATACAGGACCTTGATCCTTCAGATGCATCATGACCATAGTTGAATTGCACTTGCCCTTTTTCAGTTTTGAAGAACTTCATAACATAAGAATTATAGATTGGTGCAATTACTGATATCCTCTGAAAAAACCCAAACCAAAAAAAAAAAACAACAAACCACAGAAAAACACCACCAAAAAACCAACCCCAAACCCCAAAACCAGAGAAACCCAAACCACCATGCCACCAGCCACTGATTTTTAGAGAATCTTCAGGATGCTATCAAACTTCAAACTTTAAGAACTGATTGTTCCCCCTCCCACCCTACTTTGTGAGCATAGCCCACCTCCATGTGGTATCCTCATTGTGTTGGTCACAATGAGTTTGAAGGAATGTTTGAAAAATTATTCCCAATACAGGACTGTCTGGATTATTATTATTTAAGGAACACAAAGTCACCTGTTACTCCAGCACAACACTTAAGATAGTAATTACTCCTTAGGGCAGATGACAACACACAAATACCTAAGAGATTAAAAGAGTTGCAGTCCAAAACCAAGTGTGATACAGAAGATACCAGTGTAAGATGATGCCCCCATTTTCTCCCCTCACCTCAAGCCCCACAAATTTAAAACCTTATGCAAATCAAGACTTTAGGCTTGATACACTCTAAGTCATCTGGAGATTTGATGACTTATCTTTGTCACTTATTTACTTAGTTATGTATATGTTCTATACTGCATCTTCCAGAGTTCTGATCTTCAATAAATTGTCTACACCAAGTAAATAAAATGTACTTTATTCTGTGCATGTGAAACATAGCTAACAATGTTTTCTGCAGACATATGGACAGTTTAGAGAACGAGAGACTCAAGTTATTCACACTTCATCACCAGAGTAACAGCTGTCACACACTCTTCACTGACACAGCACAAATAAATACAGATCAACCCACCAGGTTTCACCATTCCTTGAACAAGACCTTCAAAGGAAGGGATGAGGTGGCAACCAGTGTGGTTTTGTCTTGAAAACCTCCTACCAGAGTGCAAGAATCCTGTTCTTGAAGTATACAATAGACAAATGAAACCTCTGAGACCTGGGACACATATTTTCTGTGTTAGATGACTGTCAACACATCTGGCTTTTTTAATCTAATCTCAAGAACATTTGATTTGTAACATAATTGCCTTCCTTCTGGAAAAAAAATGGCATTTTCTGTACTGCATCTGTAACTATATTTGATTAAGGTTTGACAACATTGATCTGATATAAAGTTAACTAAAAATATCCTCAGAGAACAATGACTACAGGCTTGCTACATTAAAAAAATAATAAAAAACAAAACAAAACAAAAAAAACCAAAACAAAAAAACAACCCCCCACAAAAAAACATGGCCACCAAAATACAAAAAACCAACCTGTTCATGAGCGCTAAAACTCAAGGCATCTAAATGGAGAGGTAACAGACCACTTGAAGATATTGGAACAACTTTAGATTTTTTTTTTACTGAAAACAGTTTAAAAAGACAGGAGAGTCACCTGCCATAGACTGTTACAGGCAGTCCAGACCTCCCGCTCTCAGGCTTCTCATAGTACATAACTCAGCTTCTGTGTAACACAAGGTTGCTAATATTTTAAATTATGCAGAAAATTTTAAAGATACAAATGTTTTAGCTCCCACCATCCAAACTACACCTACACACAGCTTTCCATTTCTTGCACTAGCTCTGAAACTATTGCTTATGCAGCAAGCTGATCTAATTTGCTAATTGAGTAGAGATTTTCACCTTTTCTTAAGACAGTTTCCTACTGGTTTACCATGTTAAATCATCTCAGTGCAGACTCAAGAATAAAGTTAGATGCCAGGTAGGAATGTAAATCATTAGACCAGAAAGGAAGGAGTACAAATTCCTCTTTCTCTGGTAATAGTAGGAATCATGCTTGATTTTATCTTTAAGGATTAAATGCCCTGGAGAACTGCATTAGCAGCATCCAGAAAACATTGTAGTCCTGGGAAGAGAAAGGGACCAGAATGTCCATCTGAACAGATTTAACCCTGACTTACTTGGCACAAAGCACTTCAAAGGGCTTGAAGAAAACAGGTTCCCCAATTGATGAAGGCAGGACAAAAGTTTTAAGGTCATATCATGGAAATTTTAAATAACAAAAAACAGGCCAGCTGAGGGAAGAAGAACTGTGGTCAGCGTTACAGGATTTCAGACTGTAACATCTTTCTTTGAGGCCATCATTATGGTTTTCAATTCTTCACTGGATTCCTATTCAGAAGAGTCTCTTGTAAGCAGCTCCTTCACCAGCAGAGGTCAAGAGAAACATGTAACTTCAAAAGACAAAGTTACATTGCACATAGCATGCATGTAAAGTAAAGGGAGTTAAATACAATCTAACCTACTACCACTGACTCACACATTAAAGCTCCTATGAAGTATTAGATTAGAAACTATGGACACAGGCTTATAAATCCAATCTCTAGACTTATATACACTGCACAGTCAATTGATTTTGCACCTTATTTTTGTTTTTTAAACACAAAATATTTATCTGAAAGAAACCTGTATGGTTTTGCCTACATACTTCAGGACATAAATTACTTTGGAACTACAATGTTACTGAAATGCTCTTACTTTGTAATTAAAATAAAATCACTTTATGTAGCTCCAGAGAAAATTTGCTACATTGAATCAGCTGCATGAAATTCCTGTAACACCATTTTAAGAAGTACAAAAAATCCACAAGAAATGGAGAGTGAACAGATCTTCTGCATGGCTATTATCAATAAAATGAAATAAAAACAGAGACTAAGTATTTTCAAATTTGTATTTCTGAATTATATTTTATAATAAAGAGAGGCTCATGATATTTCTACTCTTCCAATTTTATAAAGGTATATTAAAGCCAGGCGGTTTGGAAATTTAGTATCAGTCCTAGATACAACAGGCCAACATGTACCTGGCACAGGAACCAAATCCAGTCTCTCTTCCCACGCTTCTGTGTGACTGCCGTTGAAGATGGAATATCACTAGGACAGCTTAATTCCTCTTATTCATTTCAAGACCCAACTATTCATGTACCACTGTGTATTAGGGCAAATCCTGGACTCTGTGATATGGATTAAAAGTAACTGGTTTTAAAAGGAAATTCATTCAAACCTATTCTTTAGAATGATCAGGATTTGTGAGCATGCAAACACAACATAATGCTCAACTGCTCTAGCAGAGGAGGCAAAACCTGTACCAACTTCCTCCAAACCTTGAAACTCTACAGCTGCATTTTTTCAAATCTTTTAATTTAATTAGGATTTACTTAGGGTTTTTTCCCCTCTCTTTTTAAAACATCATTAATTACTGACCTAGAAACTTCATGGACTCCTTGAAGCTTACCTTTAAATAGAGTTCACATCTTAGGTTTTTGTCAGACTTTCAAAAAGAAAAGTAGTAAATAAAAAAAATCAAGCATTTAGAATAATCTTCACAATAGAAAATACATGAATTTTAAAAACTTAATTTTTCATAAAAATACATGTTTTGGGTATGCAGTGCCTTGTCTTTTACAAAGCAGAAGATGTCATCTCTTGAAAAAAAAAAAAAAAACCAAACCTGTACAAAACTAAAAGCAATTATTGTTCTGAGGCAGAGATTTGATTAAACAGTCCTGATAGATGCTGACAAAATAATAGAAACTCTCTTCCAACCAGTGCAGGCAAAAAAGAATCCTGCATCTGAAACTTCTCATTAAGTATTTTAAGTGCTTGTGAAATGGCAAAAACAAAAAACGATGATAAAGAACTATTTGCTCATCTGTGAGAAATGAAAGCATTACATCTTAGTGATTTTTTTTTTTTTTAATTAATTCTTTCAGCTGTTACAACAGACACCCACTGGAGACTGTGGAAACACCTTCCTGTTATACAAATTCCTCCTCTGATACAGGTCACAACATTTTAAAATGACTGGCAGCTTTGTCTTAAGAGTAGCTGAATGTAAGAAACTGTGCTTCTGCACTCCACCATGAAAAGGTCCACACGTATTTCCATTCAAGGGTAGTAATCTATTTTAAAACAAGAATTTATTGTGTTATAGTATAAAGACACTAAACACAAAACAAAGTGTTTAACAACATGAATATTGACACAAAAAAAAAAAAAAAAAAAAAAAAAAAAAAGCGAGATAGTTTCAAGCCAATTCTGTAACCATTCCATGTGAGAAATTCCAAGTGAAAGAAAGTTACATACACAGGGTCACCCTTGGGAAAGGATGGCACCACCTCCATCTATTTCAAGCCCTTTTTCAGGACACCACAGCATTGTCAGAATAGTTGCATTATTTTGAGGGCTTGAGTGGTATATAAGCTTTGTCTTGGCCCTCTTTATATAGGTGAACTTACCCACAGATCTACAAGAGAACCAATGAGACATTTCTACTGTAAACTGTAAGACCTGAGGTACATTCTCTTCTAATACACCTTGCATTTTCTTGATCTAAGTATATTATAGGGGGTGGGGGTTTATTAAAGAGCAGCATAAATTTGGTTATTTAACTTCACTATAGTCCATGTGATAGCTCAGGTCAATAAAATGTATGCTTTGCACTACAAAACCCATCTTCAACAAAATACATATGGTATGTCATAAAGCTTCTCTGAAACTATGTATTGTAGTTTCCCATGCCAGTACATGAAAAGGTAACTGAATCTGAGATGTACATAAGCCATTTATTCAGACATTACCTGGTCACATTAAGGTCTCCTTCCTGTGGACTATTTTGATAGGATCCATTATGTGAACCATTCATACATGAATTTCTCAATTGTTTCAATTAATACAGAGCAGTGAAAAAGACTATACAGATTAAGTATCAGATTACTGCTCTTTCATATGAACCATTTCCAAAAATAACCAACTTGATGATCTCACAACAATAAAATTTTGCTAAACAAAAAGTTTAGAGCATAAGTATTTCTTTTGTTTAAAACTACTTGTTTTTTGCCTCTTAAAAGAAAATTAATTTTATGTCTCCAAGGCTCATTGTGAAAATATATACACACATCAAATTTATATCCAAAGCTAGATTTTACCATTGAGTTTTAAAGGCCAAGAGATATTTTTCAGTACAGTAAGAAAAAAAAAAAAGCAGTTCCTGAAGTACATTGTAGCCTCACTTCACTGCCAGTATCTACAGTTCTGATGCTGTACAAAATACTTCTCTGAAGCAAATCCATCTAAACTCTATCCACCCTGAGTTAAGCATCTATTCTTTTTTTAAAGTTTTAAACAATAGGTAACAGAGAAGTATGTACAAGGCTATAAAACATCAGTTATCATACAGCAGATTAAAAAAAAAATCAGTCTTTTCAGCCAATTTTCTGATTTTATTGTAGTTATTCATTGTGGATTTGGTTTAGGGAGGTTTTTTTTTTGCTTTTGTTTTTACATCAAACTATTACTTGATTTAGACATTCATGCATTAATTGCTTGAGTTGTTTTTTTTTTTTTTTTTGAGTGCAACAGTAAGGCAACAGTAAAAAAAATCATAGAAATTTTGCATATGTGTAAAGGTATTTAGTTTATAAAAGTGCTTCCTAAAAAGACAACCTAATTGCAGTATCAAAATATTACAGAGTGCTGAGAACAACTATCATTTCAATAAATGTTGCTCCACAGAAAAATGTCTGATTTTAGACTTTTCCCCCTTTTTTTGGTAAAGAAAAGCCTGAAAAAATTGGCATGGCTACGTGGGACAAGCAAGTTAAGAAAATATACTTTAGTCTAAACTTAAATAAGAAGGTCCACACTTTTTTGTGAAAACTTTAAGCCTCTGTCAAAAATGTATTTTTTTCTTTTTATAATACAGGATTAAAAGACAAGATGATGCTTACAAGATAAAGAAATAATTTACATGAAAATATCTTCTGACAAAGCTTTTCAATCAAAATATTGTTTTGTAACATTCAAACATGACATACAACACAAAAGAAACAGTGAATGCAAACAAAAAATGTTATATGGATTGCTTTTGAACACATAAATAAATGAAATATTGGTGTAGGCAGTAGGGCTCATGCTGATGGCTAGCAGGAAATAACAGTGTGCAATCTATTTGGAAAAAGCTCTAAAGTACAAATTACAAGCCCAATTACGGACTGCAGCAAGTTCAGTTATATCACTGCCATCCTCTATCTTCAAAATAAATTCATGTTTAAATCAATCATACCCTAAATTACTCATACCTTTGCTTCAGAGATATGAATAACTATATACAAAAAGTAGTTTTATTTCACCATAGGGATAACATTGTACCTCTCTGCCAATGTCACTTCAAAAACCGCCCATGTCAAAACAATTTGACAGCAGATAAACAATTTAATAAATACGTAATGATCTTATTACAGTCCTTCAGCTAGGCATGTTAACTTATGCTGCTTGTTTTGTGGTCACAGTGCATAGAATCCAAATATAAAAGAATGGGCTGGATTTAAGGTAATTGTCAATCCCTTGCTTATAATCCAAATACATCCAAAACTTTCATAAGCTCTGTCATGCGTAAATCTTTTTTGTGGCAGGAGCAAAACCTTTCCCTGGTACAATGTCCATTGCCGGCAATGGATGCACCAAAACCGCCAAGGAGCTCAGTGTTATTGCACAATATATGAAGACCTGGAATTCTTCCAAAAGCTTAAAATAAAAATAATGGAATTATTCTGACATTTCTGGACACCTGCATTAATACTGTATGACTAATAAAAGCATGTCAGTTGCATGGACTGAACCAGCGATCAACATGCGCCCAGAATGCACACTAGTAAAAATGCAGTCAAAGGAAGTAGTCTTCATTGCCTATAGGTCACTTCCAGTCAAAGGTTAAAGTTCAAAGACTGAATGATCAAAGTGCTCATTTTCTCAGTAGGACTATCTTCTGCTACGAGGATCACAAAATGGTGGCATCAACATGTGTCATCTTTAAAATAAAAGAAGAGCATTTATGGAAAACATATAAACATTCTAATCCCAAATTAGCAAGGTGCGATAGGCAGAAACAATTCCTAGCAGACAGTAACATGCAGAGGAATATACCCTGATTGAATAATTCTGTCGTTTTGTTCAATAAAGACTTGGGGAGAAAAAATATCAAAAATTAAACTTCCAAAATACACATACACCCCCAAAGAGATTAGTATTAGCAAACACTCCATTAAAATGACAGTCATTTCCATGCTTAATATTTAGAAAGCCACTTGCCAGGAAAATGAAATATCAAATACACTTTAACATTTTGCACCATTGAAGTACAGTAGATCCACAACAGTTATCGAATTAAGACATCCTTTTATAAGGAATATATAGGCATAAGACCTGGCAGAGTGAGCTGCTTCTGACGCATTCTCAACCCTTTATACATTTATATGTGTGTATATATATACATATAAGTATATTAATTTATCAAGACTCAACACAAAACAATAGCTGACAGATTTATGCAAAAAGAATAGGTTACTACCATAATCCTAAAATCTTAAACCTGAAAGTAAATTACATACACTAAATTTTAGATACTGCAAATAGACAGAACATACTATAAAAATGCATGTTCTCTGCCTATCTTTTCTGCATTATGCTCCAAATTAATGCTCTCCCTTTTAAACATTCTCCTTCACACATCAACCTGCAGTGTATTTGCACCTGCTAGCAGTAAATACTGAGTTGTTAACAGAAAGCAAACTTACTGTCTGCCTGATTATTTTTAAAGGACTTGTTAACCTCCCACACCTAAAAAATGTAGCCTCATAAACATTCTGCATTCTCATGAGAAACTATTATATCGAAGCTATTACTTGTAAAAAAACTCTTTAATTTTTTAGCAGGCTACTGTACATGGAAAAAAATGGGAAAGTATGCAAAAGAGAGAGAAGGGATATTTAAATGGTATACTAAAATTTTAGGCCAAATATCAGAGAAAACACTTTCCACTTAAGAAAAAACCAAAACGAAACCAACCTCCAAACCCAAAAGCAGCAAGGAAGTGCTGGTTGAAAACAAACACCACTGCCTTTCCCTTCCTCCCTGTCCCCTCCCCGCTGGCCCCCTCCACCTACCCCTCAAAAAAAAATCTTCCTCCTGAGAACAATAAAGGAAGTCAACAGCTTTATGAAACCAATTTCAGTCTGGATGCCCAAGTAAACCGTATATGGAGGATCCTCCTCTGCCTTTAACACAACATGAGCAACTCTCAGGTTGAAATTCAGCAGGAAACTCAATGTTCAGTTGAAACAGACATTGGGTAGGGCAACCAATCTAGAAATATTTTCAGTTATCAAAGATCAGGAGCTTTAAAACAGGGCTTGTAGCAAACAAAGGTCCATAATTCTGCTCATGGAATAAGCTGCTGTGTTGGGGCAGGGATGATATGACAGATTAAAAACTCTGTATTAAGTTGAATAAAGACACATATTTACATGTCAGAATATGTCTCAAAGTGCCACGTTATCACTCTGTGCTCATCTGGGTTTGCTTTACATCAGCTCCCAAACATGGATTATTTTACTCCCAATACATGCATTACTTCTAATGCATGTATTAATACATATGACAGACTTCTTTCTATGTCTTCAAAACATAGAGCTAAAATGTCACATTAAAGCTAAACCAGTCCAATGGGCAGCTGACAGCAGAACTGGCAGAACCACTCTGCATTTCTCTACACAGGTTGTTGAATTAGCACTGGCATTTAATTTCCCACAGCAGTTACCCTTGGACAGCTGGTTTTCTTTCCTGGGTGAGACTATTTTTTCTTCTCTCACTTACCTAGCCAAATGTGTTTCAACCATAAGATTAGATACATGACACTTCATAGTTGAAGCATCAGCAGAAAATAAACATGACAGAAGCATCTTTTAACATTTCCCATTTTACTGTAACATACCATTTCTTTAAACCTGTTTAGAAAACACTGACAATTTAAAGATCATACCTTGGCAGACTTGTTCTATGTCCACATAACAGAAACAAAATTAACCAAGAAAAGAAGAAAATGAGACGTGCACAAAACTGAACAGGAAAACACTCTTATCATTTATGACATTTTTGTCCTGTGGACATCAGGAATATTTTATTTTTTCATGTAAGAATTTAAGGTGGTGGGGAGCCCAAAGAATTTGTAATCAAGATAGTACAACTTATTTAAATGAACTGATTTTCTTTCTCTAGCCCCAGGTTGTTTTTTAGGTTGCTATCTTGATTTGAGGAGGGGTAAGGTTTTCTGACTTCCAGAAAAAAAAACACTGCATAGTTACTTCACAGTAACTAAAATACCCATTCAATGAACTGCAAGCCATGGTTTTGCGCCATAATAATACAGCAACCTTCAGAATTGGTAACTCATTTCTTTTCACACTGTTTGTTTTGCTTGTTTAACACAAATTGAATTTCATGATTAAGAAATAAAAGTAGTATCTGCAGACTGTTCTCCTTTTAGAGATTTCTGTTCTAAACCAAAATGAGACTAGTACAAATTAAAAGTAGACAGAACATATTTTAATCACAAGATAAAGCCAATAAATGGAACTTCACTTGTTTCTCTTTAAAAATAATTGGCAAGTGAAAATAGAAAGCTAACAGAAGCTCTCCCAAAACTGAAAGCCATTTCAGAGAAACCAAAACTAGAAATAGAGAAACACCAAACACATTACAAGAGCATGAAAACAGAGAGAGAAAAGAAAGTGACAGCTGAATAATCTGGTGAGGATGAAAAATCTATCCTTGTGTGCAATATCATTATTATTCTTGGAGTCAACTTTAAAAACAACCATATGATGGTCCCAAGTTTCTTAGTTATACCTTAATCTCATGACATTCAACACTTCTCTTACTGTACACCTGAAGCCACCTTGTTTTGGAGTTACTATTACTGTATTATGAGAAACACAGTTTCATTCTGTTACATTACCATATGTCAAAACTCCATAGGTCTCAGCAAGTATTATGAAACTATCAAGTTTTTCTTGTTAGGCCATCCATGGGCTTGTAAGAATCTTAAGAATTTTAGGGGTGAAGACTTTAGAATGTGCCTCTCCAGTCATGAACTCTCACTGCCTCAAAACACTTGCTCTGGTTTCACTTCAGGGACAAAATATCCTGGAGTGGGGAGGCCATGAAGAACAGAGGATGTCTTATGGTGGAACCTTCAGCAAGAGGTACTGATGGAATCAACTTCTGCACAACACTAGCATAGAGTATTACCTGCTCTGACATAGCCCTTCCCAAAGTATTTGTGGTTTCAATAACTACTGTTTGTACAGAATTTTCCTAGGGAAGACAAGGAAAGCATTGCTAACAACAGAGGAGAGAAACAAAGCACAGCCCATCTCTACCCTCTTCTCCTCTCCTCACCAATGGAGTGGATAAGACAAGCACATACAGCCAACTGCAGCTCTGGGTGGAGGATGACAAATGCTGAGGCAGAAGAAAGAAACCACACAGGATAAAGCAAAACACAGAACACGTGGAAAGAAAAGAAAAAAGCACAAAAGTAAAAGCAAAACAAATCCCAAAACAAAAGCAAGCAAAGAAAAGAAACCCCAACACAACACTAGCACTGCAGACACTAACAGTTTTAGTGTTTTTTTTTTTTTCTCCTTTATCATGTCCATGGAGAATCTTACTATATTATTATGGATTAGTTTTTAGGAGCGTTTAAAGTCAGTCAACTGTCGCATACTGGGAATTCTGATTAAGAGTGGAAGTCTATCAAAACACAGAGCTGTTTACAAATATATAGGTATCTTTTCAACAAAATAAAAGTTTTTAAAGTGTTAATAACAATAACAAAAAAAAAAAGGTTTATAGTAAAACCTAGTTGATGTCATCAAGGACTTTCCCCAGTCCCAATCTTTAAACTTGTCATGAAGTGAAACATTTTACAAGAACTTTTATTCAAAATCAATTCTACAATTTAAAATGTTGAAATTTCCCCCAGGAATTATTCAAATGTGATACAGAAAATAAAATCACAGTAGAGTATCTCAGAAACAGGATTTAAATAACTCTTTGAATTGGAAAAAAATAGTTTAATGCTTTGAACACATTTATCCGACTTTGCTACAATTTAATTACCTTCAGCCTGGAAAGAAGTTAAAAGTTTCTGGTCCTAGTTAGATACTTACCATGATACCACCATTTTGTTTTCTTTGGATTCTTGTTACATGTTCTTACATAAAATGAGTTATCTGGAGGTCGCCTCTGCAACAGAAGAAAAGACCTACAAATAATCAAACAATCCTCATATTGTAATACATGAGCTATTTAATAAGCTTATGAAAGATTACCATGTGAAGGCAGCAAAAATGAGGTAACAGGCAGGACTAGACCTTTTTGGTCAAGAAAAATCTCTTAAAGATCCAGGTAACAAATTCTTACTTGAGATACTCCAAGAAAATAAAATAGTAAAAAATATCAAACAGTTTGGTGATAAATAGGGGGAGGAAAAAAAAAAAAAAAAAGGAAAAAACCCAACACACAAACAAAAGAAACTAACTCACAAGAAACAGGTGTTGTTCAAAAAACCCCTCCAAATTAAATTCCTTTGCAGTTTTGGGAATCTAATTCTGATGCATTACATCCAATTCCCATTCTAAGGCTCAGCTTAGAGTGGGTGAAAAAACGAATTTAAATATCTGTATCTAACCATTATTATATATTCTCCAGTTTTCTTCCTAAGTGCTGTCATTTGCAAAACTCATAGGATAGAAAACAATACAAAGCCATTTTGGGGTGGTTTTTTGACTACATATATGACTAGGACTGATTGGGATGCAAAATAAATAGGCATGTTTGGACAGCACATAGGGACAAGCTCTGACCACATCTAACTTCCACAGACAGCCCTCTGCGAAAGAAATGGTCAAAAGTGAAAGGGCAATCTCTTTACAAAAAGGTCTAAGCTATTAGTGCCAAAAAAGCAGCTTAGCACTGTTCACTTCCCTGAAATGAAAATTATCAAGCTCACTGAAGTAGTACAGATGCAAAGTTAAAAGCATCTGCACTGAAGACATCTCACTAGTCATTCTCCACTGCCTTTAGAGGAAGGATAATTTTACAAAGAATTGTCCTGAAGCACGACTGAGCTTCACAGCTAGTACATCTGGAAAGGTTCCATCCATTACTCTTTTGCACTAATGATATATAAGCAGGTTACCATGAAAACAGTGGCAAAGTACTTACTGCACTGTTTGTTTTGCAGTTCTAGCTTAGTATTTTCTCAGTAATAGAAATGTAGATACAGTAGTTTTGCCTAATTAGAATTTGAGAAATGAAAATTTTACTTTGTAAAGTAGAAAATCACTAACTTTTACTTATTCTACTTCAACAGTGCCCATACCTTTTCAAAAAGCCCATACCTTTTCTTTGCAGCTGGAAAGCATGCTAATAATGCTAAGACAAACAGATTGCACTGAGAGGGCTGGAGACCAGTCTTCCGTTAGAATGGATAAACAGATATGACCATTGCTATAAACATGAGGATGAACAGGGATATTGTCTCCAGTAAACATGACCTAAAAAAAAGAACAAAAATAACTAATTTATAGTCCCACTTTTAAATAAAACTGTATTGGTTTGGGGAAAACAATAGAATCTTATTTAAGAAGCAGGTCTGCCATTTTCACTTACACTAAACAACACACTCTAGCTCATTGGGTTAATTCAGTTTTGGAAGCTATTGAGTGAAATGTGAAATAATCAATGGAAGCCTAAATAGCTAGTGAAGATGGAGTTAAAGAAATGGTTAAATAGAGGGGATTTTCTGTTAATATTTATAAAGCATAGAAAAATGCAAAGCTAACAATGTGAAGACAGTGCAAAATCTTGCAGCCTTAGTCTTCCATGTCCTAAGGAATACAGCTGTCTAGCTAAAACACTGGATTTTAATGATTTGATAAGCCACAATGTATACACCAAGAAGCACAACGAGATTCACAAATGAGTATTCCTATAAACCTGGACATAACAGAAATAAAATTCTGGACAACTCATCCAGGTTCCAGTATGAAGAAAAAAATTAAAATCCATCAATCTTATTAACTATAAGTAAAGGACTAGTGAAACCAAAGCATGTTACCAAATAGGAAATATTTTTAAAACATTACTTCAAATAGAAAAAATTTTATTTGACATGGAGAATATGAAGCAAGGCATTTAGAACCTGCACTCCTCTCTATTAAAAGATACAATCACAGACAAAAAAAGGCTAGAAAAGCAATTTTGACAACTACTGCTCTTATATCAAGTTTTTGTCTAACACGCCATTGTTTCAGGACCAATGGAAAGAGCAAAAGTGAAATCTTCATATCAGTATTATACTCCTGAACTCCTTTTCCAACTCCTGTTATGCAATAAAAACATAAATCTCTATCTCATAACTATAATACCCAGCAGTTTCTTAAGTGTTTCTTAAGCTATATAAGTATGCATAGAAATAAGTAAACATGATCACAACACACCCTCCTCCTCACTGTACCAAGAAGCAACACCTTCATCATATACGAGATTGAAATTAGAGAGCTTAATTTATCTGCAAAACGGCAGACAGGTTTCTAAGGCATAAGAGAAACTGGATGCAGAATGATCTTTCATAGGTCTTTAAACTGGTATTTCTTAAGCATTGAAGGGCTTACCTTCACAATTCTGTAATGTGTTTCACTTGTAACTAATATCCTACTTTTACATGACAACCTGAACTAGGCAGACTAGGTAAATAAAAGCATGCATTCTGTGACAGACAACATATATTTAAAACAGAAAACATTCAAGTGATTAAAGCAGCACTAGTGAAAACTGTCAATTTACAGTAACTAGATTTGCGGAAGAGGTAAATATGACCAAGAAGTTTGTAGTGCAGAATGACCGTACTGCACAGCAATGTCTGAAAAACTGAAGTTCTAGCCATCTAAAACAAACTAGTATCCGGTACTTAAATTTTTAATTGTTTTTTGTGATAAAATTCAGTGTAGATGTATGGATTCAATTTGCTGCTTAACAATAAATTGCACAGAGCCACACACACACAGGTTGGGTAATGAAGAGAAACAACCTGGAACCAAATTAAACTGGCTACTCTCTTGTGGATCACCTGTAAGTAGTACCTTGCAAACCTGATGAGGTGCAGAAAATATCAGTTCTGGTGGCCAGTTTGTTCTGTAGAAGACTGAAAATCAGCATTCTAGTGTTTATAATGGTACCTAAAAAGATGTTAATTTTTATGGCTTAAGTGTTTCTCACAGCTCCATGCTTCAGTTTTAACACCAACGAGAGAAGCTGCAGCCATCATTTCTAGAACTCTGAGCTGAAACAGACAGGACAAGCACTAAGACACTCTTGCTTTTCTCCTTCCTTTTCCAGAAAAGCAGGGCTGACAGCTAACCACTACTCTTATCAGCCATATTTTGTAACGTTTCCCTCAGGTAACGGAGGAATGAATGTACACAGCACATTCTACAGTCTCCAGTTCTGCTGTCCCTTCAGTTCTCTAGGTTGTCTTGAAAGCAACACAGTTTCACATACCTCAGTTACAACACTATTTGCAGGTCTCTCAAGCACGTCATGTATCTACAAGAATCCCTATCAGAAGAACGGTATTTCTTCAGCTGTATTAACAATGGCAGCGAAGGAGATGCAAGAGTCTTAAAAATCAACCAGAAAAAAGTATGTTGAAAGTAAGAACGGATGAAGCAGCAGTTTATTGTTTACTTGGCTCCTGCATCACAATAAAAGGGATCTTCCTTCTTTACCCTGTATTTCATGACATGAATAACAACATCAAAGAAGCCTCCAGTTTACACTATTTCCATCTGTCCAAGCAGACATCAGAGCCCTATACTTCATTCCAGAATCATTTGTAAAGAAAAGGCACCTGCACAATGTGTTTAATACAAATTAAAGTAAGTGAAGCTGATATGAGGCTATGTGGATAATACAAAACTCAACAGACATCATACAGCTGTAACTCGAAGGCAGCAGTAAGAGAAATAAGGCAGCAGTTACCTGAGGAGAATCAAAAGGATACCGACTACTAAACTTAAATAAAAGCTGAAATTTTTCCCCTTCATAGAGTGTTCCTGGAGCACCTTCCATGTCTACAATCCACCTAAAGAACAGGGGGAAAAGCTGTTAGCATCGTGGACTGACAAGTTAATACTTGTACTCCTGAAGCACTGGACTAATCAAATCAAATACCAATCACAGCCAGACCATCTAACTTCTAACACTGTAACAATCACAAAGGTGAACAATACATCAAGCCTGTATTTGAAAGAAACAAGCTTGGTGTTTTGCATACAGGCACTGACACAGTGACGCAAATTATAAATGTAATTATGACTTGATCTATACACAGACCCGTCAGTTCCCAAGAAATGACTGTTAATACGAGATGAAAAAGCTGAAAAAAAAACTTGCTTGAAAACTTAAAAGGTTTGGAAGGAAACACACTAGTACACATTCTCTTCTGTGTTGTTTTACTTATCTGCCAAGGAAAACATCAATACCGTTTATTAAAATAAAATCTGTAACCAAGGGGAAAGGGAAAAGCTCATCTTGTACTTACATCTGTGAAAAACTCAGAAATTAAATGGTATCTTGCAGGTAATAGAACCAAAACTGGAAAAGTTAGTAGTGTAAAAATTAAAAGGTCCCAGCAAATTAAAACAGAACTAAAAAAAAAGGGTAATTTGAATCTGTAACAAAGATAAGACCTCAACATATCAGTACTCTTTTTCCTCTGCTTCTTCTCCTTCCACCATAATAACATTAAAGTAGCTGACAGGTGGAGTTGCTGGGGAAGAGGGTGGTGGTGCTGCACGTGGGGGTTTTATTGTTGTTGGGTTTGCACTGTGTTTTTTTTAATACAGCTAAAACCAGATGCTGTGCATGTTGTTCAACATATACAGCAACATTCTGCTATCTAACTTCTATGATTTTAGACTTCTACTGTTGAGCACTTAACACCATCCTTTGCAGCATCACTTTCCCATTTTTGGTTGTTCACCTTTGATTGAGTTTTACAGATCTAAGCAACACGAAAAGGTGAAGAGACCACAAAAATACTCAGATATGGTTTACATCAACTCAAGAAAGGCAGGTGAGATTTTGCAGAACAGTAGTGTACTCAGAAAAGTCAACATCTCCAGCTGGCAGCTCTGATGATGCTATTCTCAACCTCTCCATCCTCCTGTAATATAGACTCTCCCTCCGTATTTAAGTCATACACGTTTTTTATTTTCCCCTCTATCACTCTTTGGGGGATTTTTTGCTGGTTGTATTGTTGTTGTTGTTGTGTTTTGGGTTTTGCCTTTTTTTGAAAAAAACTGCATATTTAATAAACTGCTAGCTCTCACAGCCTTCAAGGGGAATGCATCCTCAACAGTAGCACAGTGATGGCTGTACAGTGAAGGCAGATGAAGTACGTTTCCTATTTTAACTTTGTGAAGATGCCTTCAATTTAACCTATCTGCACTCACCTCTTCTTATGCCTTCTGCTTTTACATTTATACACACAGTGCAACAATAATCTTCTGATTTATTGGTTCTTGTGATCCAGAACATCCACTATCAAGTTTTTTAAATAGTTTACTTTACTAAGTAGAAGATAACTTTGCCTGGACATTGCTCCTTTTATGGTCAAGGAATCAGCAGAACCCATATTTCCTGTGTGCTTTACAGTTTAGCCTTCTCAAATTTCTAATCCTTGTATATTTAAAATAAAAGATTGCTCAACATTTTAAATGACTCAGTTACATCATCTGATCCAATTATTTTATTCAACATCTCTAAAACCCAAGTAAGTATTGCTACACAAAATTTTAATGCAACCAATTCAAACTGTAACTTGATTAATGAACTCAAAACATGCTATCTGAATCTAAAAACCCTCAAAGAGAAAAAAAATATCATTTTACTTGTGTCAGGAAGCTTCTAAAACAGTGACAGTTTCAAAATCTAGCATGACAGTAAACAGAAAGTTTTTATGTACAAGGCATTGAAAGGTATAAAAGTTGTACAGGGCAGAAATTATAATGAGGTAGTACTTTGGAAACAGATATCCTTTTCCATCTGCTCCACACTTTAATAATTTTTTGTCGAAATAACTGAATACCACTTGCAGTATTAGACTGACTCATTTTTGCAGAAAACTAAAAACTGCTACTTCAATTTTAGTCAAATTCATCTGCATGAAGTATTACAAAGGCCAGTGTAATTTAAATAGCAGTGAGTGTTTAACTCAGGATATATGAGTCTCAGAAAAGCCTCATGTAACATGAGAATTCAGCTCTATGTTTTAATAACATAATCCAGAACATACAGTCTGAGATCATACTCTCATCGATGTTTACATGTGCTCAAATTTTAACATTTCTCTAAAATGAAACTAAGAAAGTTATGAGAAAAAAATGTCAACACAGTCTGAATCTTTTGAATTTCCATCAAATAAAAAACAGAATAACACCCAAAAAAAAAAAAAAAAAAAAAAAAAAAAAAAAAAAAAAACCACCTCCTGTATTTCAACAGACAGAATATTTTAACGTGTTTCTCTTCCCATTCCATGAATCACCAAGAAAGCCAAGGCAGGGAAAAAAAAAAAAGTGCAAACAAGTGTACCCAGACAACTTTGCTTTTTAAGAAGTTTTCTCCGCTTGCCTTAGACAAAGAAGGTAATGAAAATTAACAGCTATGACATATATTCTATTCAGGTATCACAGAACTCTAAAACAGCTACTCCCTTATTTCAATAAATCTAGAAGAGTTTTGGAGGTTAGTAGCTATGAAGATAATTAAATTATTTTATTCTAAAAAATGCAGAAGCTTTTACCAACTGACAGTTATTTAGACAGTAAAATGCCTAATAAAAAAATCAGTGAATTCACTACCCTGCTCCTGAAAGTGTCCAACACTTTACTGCAAAATGCTTATTAAGGAGAACGATGTTTCACTGCCCAGACTAAAAGCAAAATTCACAAAGTTACGTGGAATAAGTGGCGGAAGTGTGAAGAGAACTTCTCATTAGTTAGTCTTTTCAGCATGATAGCAGAAATGAAACAGTATATATACTTACTGTGTAATTGAATTTTGTACACTCTTTTCATCTAGAGTCATCCCCGGAGGTGGGTCATTTTGAAATGCCAATAGTTCTTTTTGTAATCGTTTCTATAAAGAAATTGTATGAAACATTTGAAATACTAAATAAAGTTCAACAATAAACATTAAGTACATTTCATCGATTTTTGAAAGGCAAAAGGAGTTTTACTTGGCAATTTAAAAACAAAGAGAAGTTGAAAGGTGAGAAAGAAGGATGATTCCCCTCCTAGAAATTTAACTGCAGACACAGGCAAAATAAGTTACAAGCTTTAAACTTACTTCTTGGGTAAAATGCAAAGGCACTTATATTTGCAATACTGCAAAGGGAAGAGCCGATAAGTTACAAACTATACAGAGGTATAACTGAATTTGTTGTATTACAAAAACATCTGTAAGAGCTCTACCCCTAGCAGTGAACATTTCATATTTATTTACACAACAACATCAGATTTATAATTAAACCTACAAGACTTTAACAGCACAACTTCCTCCTCTAAGTAATCTAAGACACTTCCATTTGGCATCTGTGCAAACCTTTGCCTTGTTCTAGCATCATGCCAGAGGACAGAACAGAAAACTAAAACAAGACTCTTTGGATTGCACAACACAAAGGAAAAACATTCCACTAAGTGCATCTCAGAACCTACAGAGTCACAGCACTAATTAAAGTGTTATGGCAGTAGCTCAGGTAATCCTTGCCTGTTCTGACAGAGATAAATCAGTCACTGCAACCAGCTGTTTCTATAACAACTACCAGAACAGTTTCTTACAATCTACTGAGCAAGGGAAATGCAACCTCTGGGAAATGCTGTCATTGGCACTGCTCTCAATTTTCTCCATATAAACAGTTACACAATATGTTTTGTCATTTCTAAGCCATCTAGATACAAAAAGTTCAAGGCTTTCTCATTTCTACTGTCCTTTTTCCTGCCAACAATTTTAAAGTTACCATCCACAAATTCACTTCAACCATACTACTAGTCAAAATGATCTTATACTCCAAAGGAATAAAAATATATGGTTTGGGGATTTAGTACCTCATTTCTATTCAATATCCATTTTTTTAAAAAAAGGCTTATCACACACTTGTAGCTGTTTTCCAGTGCTTAGCAGAACTTAAAAAAATTCCCAGGGGAAAATAAAGTGTTGATTTTTCAACACAGAAATGATTCAGTATCCCATCAAATATATTTTAAATCAGACTACAATAATTTCAACCACACAACTCATAAAGAAAAGGCCCCTATACATTCACAATTTACATTCTGAAAATATTGAAATAACTTCCTGGCTCTATCAAGCAGCCCTGAAAACTTCTTTGGGCTTCTATATTGAAAGTCCTACCTGGCACTGAGATATAATATAAACAAACCAAATGCATTTTCACAAGCTGTATACATTGCTCTCACATTGAAAAACATGTTAGAACCCTGGCATTTACCTTTTTCTTTCTGCCCAGATTAAGAAAACACTAACACTTTTTCCAACACCACTATTATGAATTAAAATGCAAAGAGCAAAGTTACAAAAACATTTTTTAAATCCTTAATTTGAATGGCAGAGATGTTTTGAAGTCAATTTTCTTTCTGGCACTTCCCCAGACCACCATCAAAAAAACCTCAAAGGCAGTCAACCATTGTACACTTTGACAAGTAGAGAAATATTTTAAAAGTTCAGAGATGAGAACCTTTCATGACAACGGAAATTCAAACTCCCCAAAAGTGAAGATTAGGAAACATTGGCTACAAAATAGCAAAGAACATATGTATAGAAAAACAGTAAATAATTCAGTACATCCATTTACTTATACATGTAGACCTACGTGTATACATGTAGACAACTTTGTCTTTATAAAAAGGAGTCTAAAACACATTTTAGAATTTAATTAAAATCAGAAACATTAAGTTATCAGTGTCTGACAGTAATCTGAAGAGAGAAATTTTTGTCTGCTCTTTATCCTTAAAAGAATTTCAAATTACCAACACTTAAAATATTATCTAATTTCAAGTTTGCACCTTTGGTCCTTTCTCCAGCAACCATCTTTTCAGTCTAACATAGACTTAGTCATGCTTTTATCCATCTTACTAGTGCAAAAACATCCTCGTTTCACAGATTTTTGCTTCTCACATACTCTGTTTATGGTCCTTTCTAAACAAAAAAGCCAGTAGCAAAAAAAAAAAAAAAAAAAGTATACTTAAACAACAGAGTATGTGCTCTGTTCCTCTGATCCTAAAACATTTGCTGACACTGGCATGAGGGCCTGTCTATTCAGCAAAAATAATACATACAAACAATATATTGCTTCTCATCATTTGCAATTCAAAACAAAATTCAAAAAATGTATCCCAGAGAAATAGCAGGAAACACTGTTTATACTTTGGGTCAAATGTGTCACATCAAACAAAACATATTTTTGAAGAAATTGTTTCCCAGTTAGCCAATTCAAATAATAAGTATCAACATAAGGCACAAAAGGAAAGTCAAAGAAGGTATAAGCCCTCCCACCCATAAAAAATCCTGGAAAAAACTGATGAGCAGAAGGCTACACTACTCAACAGCTGGGTTGGGGTTTTTTTGCCTCAGTCTTCAATGGCAACCTCTCTTCCTACATCACTCAAGTGGATGGACAGCAGGAGGGAATGAAGTCCCTCCCACTTCAAGAAAAGGTCAGGCTCATGACCACTTGAGGAACCTGAATATAAACAAATCCCCGAGACCCAATGAGCTGCATTCCAGACTCCTGAGCGGAATTGGTGGATTTAGCTGCCAAGCCACTTTCCTCATTTAAACACTATGGCAGTCAGGTGAAGTCCCAGCTGACTGGAAAAAAGGTAAAAAGGAGGACAGGACCTGTCTGCCTCACCTTTGTGCCTGGCAAGTTCATGGGACGCATACTCCAAAAGGCTGTACTACGACACATGCAGGACAGAGAAGTGATTCAGGACACCCACCACGGCCAAATCCTGCCTGACCAACCCAGTGACCTTCTACAGTGGAGTGACTACATCAGCGGTCAAGGGAAGGGCCACAGATGTCATTTATCTGCACTTCTGGTGAGCCTTTGGCATGGTCCCCTACAACATCCTTCTCTCTACATTGGAGAGAGATGGATTCCATGGGTGGACTGTTCAGTGGATAAAGAATTGAGTGGACAGTCACAGCCAGGGGAGTTGTAATGAAATGATCTTTAGAGTCCCTTCAAATCCAAACCATTCTATA
Organism: Chamaea fasciata; assembly: GCF_029207755.1. Lineage (NCBI taxonomy): Eukaryota > Metazoa > Chordata > Aves > Passeriformes > Sylviidae > Chamaea > Chamaea fasciata. Next base: position 32,250,640 of record NW_027094086.1, on the reverse strand, counting down.
TTCAGTTCCATCTGACTTCTATTCCCAGCTCTCAGTGAAAATATCAATAAAAGAAAAAAAAAAATCTATGCCATTCCCATATAAAGCTGAAAAAAGCATGTTCAGTAGAAAATGAATGTGTTATCTATTAAGTTACAGAACTCAATAGCCCAGAAAAGCAAGACTAACATACTGTCAGTGTTACAATGAAAGCAATTTATAGCAAATAAATTTATCACACTGAAATAATGGAATCCACAAAAGCCCTGACTATGATTATCTATTAAGCACAGGAAACTCCAGTGCAATTCTGATTAATGGTAAATTCCTAGACACAGCTCCTCGCTGGATAGGGAAAGAAGGGTTTAGAGGTGGAGGAACATACAACTCCACTGGATTTATTCTTGATTCAGAGCAAGATCACAAACAAAACCAAGTTTCAGAAAAAGGCATTATTTCCTGCTGCCTTACAGTTACCTCTCTAACGCTATGTCTGCCTAAAGAACCTGTATTCCATTATCTCCATTATACTACACCTTGATGGAGATCAGCACTGCTCCCTCACAAATACAAGAGGCTCTCACCCTAGAATTATTCAGGACAGAAGAGCAACAACTGCTATTAGAAATGGAAGAGTACTTCTTTATTTTTCTTATCTCCACCTATACTGACTATCTGGATAATTTGCCTTGATATTGAAGATCAAAAGAAGCATAAATTCCTGGATTTCTCCAGTCCTCAACGACAGGAATTCTGATAGTGTTGTACAAAGTTTAAGTGGAAAAATGCTTTCAAAGACTTCCTAAGTATTAATCTCGCCACTAGAGACAAAAGTAAGGCAGTTTGTATACAAAGATAATTACTCCTATAGAATCAACAGACACACATTTTAGATGTGATTTAAGCCCATTATTTGTTGGGGGGGATTTTCCCCTGGCTGGAATAATAAAATAAACTCTATATTTCAAAATGCTCTACTATTCCATTAACCCCACCATACAAGTTAATCATTCCTAATCTGATGAACATATCTGGGTATCTTTGAGAGACTTTCACCATACATTTTCAAAATTTGGGAGTTTTTTTAATCAAAAATCAACTCAGTTATTTCTGTACAGAATAACAAAGAGCTGCCTATAGACCTTTTCCAGGACATGAGAGCACTCTACAGCAACTGGAACAAAATTGTAGAGGACACAAAGGGCCTACTAACCAGAATTCATTCAAACAGTGGAAAGAAGATGTTTTAAGAGAGAGACTAAGTAATATTTAGAAAATAATTTTTAAATCAACCTCTCTGGTCAATGCATTCCAGTGTTTCACTACCTGTAGCCCTTGTTCGTGCCTGTCATGTTATGCTTTCTGAAATTCCTTTCCCAGGGAATTTTCTGTAAACAAGAGACATGTCTTGGTAACGGCAAGAATGTTTACATTCTTTCTCTAGGAGGGACTTCTCTTGATGTCCCTCTGGTCTGACCAATGTGATTGAAAAGATTTGTCTTCTTGTCACAAATCAAACTGGTCTGTGTAGAATAGTACAAAAGGAGAAACATTTTCTGAGAATAAAGTAGTCACCTTTTCACCTTCTGAAGTCGGAGTCTTTGCGTCATTGTGGTGTACAACAGTGACAGCTACCCATAGTATAAAATGTTTCTTTTGTATCTTACTGAAATACCTCATGTCCCCATTTGTAACTATTGCCCTTTGACATCTCATTGCGGCTCTGTTTCCCCTTGATATCCTCCTATTAGGTTGTTGTAGGCATCAGCAAGACCTCTCATTTGCCTTCTCCTGTTATAGCTGAAGAAAGCCGTTCTCCTTGGAGGTGACACAGTTCAGCCCCGGCCATCCCGTCGGTCTTCTGCTGGGCTCCCCCCAGGACCCCAATGTCTGTCCTCCACTGCAGCCCCCTGAGCTCAGCACTCCAGACGCGCTCCAAGCACCAGCGAGAGAAGAATCACTTTCCTCCAGCTGCTGGCTCCACGCTTGCACAGACAGCCCCATGTGCAGCTAGAGATACTCAGAAAACCTAAAGATATTTTCCACAGAACTCATGAAGGATTATATTTTTTCTTCCTCTCTTTCTTACAATGATTTGTCTCTTGTTGTGTCTCATTAATACAGAAACTGGATTATCAGGAGACTGATCTAATTTTTTTTAAAAAGCTCTTTAATGAAGCCCTTAAAGATTAGATGCATAGAGTTTAATTAGGAAATCAAGTTCCTTGTTATCGCAGTAATTCAGAAAACATCTGAAGTTTAAATTCAAAAATTTGAAATTAATTTCTCTTCAGTGTTGTATAGTATTTGCTGACCAAAAAGGTTTGTCTTGGGTTTTGTAATCAAAACAAAAAATGTTTATTCTATTCCATCTGTTGAAACCCGGTTGGGGAGATGGGGGTTTTTTTCTTTATCTGTTGTAACTCCAGAAGGGAGTGGGTAACTGCCTTCTCTGATAACAAGCCAGCTGTTAAAACCGGGTGGGGCATTGTTTCTTATCTCTGCTCAGTGGAGCATTGTTTCTTATCTCTGTTCACTCATCCACTGCCCCTATGGGATTATCTTTTGTTAATGGGCCATTAAAGCTCATCAATGACATGACACATTACATCATTCCATTGTGAGATGCTCTACCCAGGGAGGAGCCAAACCATTTTCATCCAGATAAAAAGGAGCGACAAGTGTCACCAGACATCCAGTGTTCCCACAAGATTCCCGAAGGAAGACTGGACCCATCTCTGGAACCTTGGCTCCACAGCACCATCTCTGCTTCCAACAGGACCACATCTGCCACTCCAGGAGGGCTTACTTTTGGACTGTTTCCAACACCCTGACCAACAGGGTGCCAGGTTGTATTTCTGACTCTGTCAGGGTTTTTCTAGGATTTCTTGTTTGCTTGCTTGCTTATTCTTCCGTACTAGAACATTTGTATTTTTATATCCCTAGTAAAGAACTGCTATACTATTCCCAAAATCTTTGCCTGACAGCCTTTTAATTGCAAATTTATAATAATTTGGGAAGGGGCAGGGGGGTGCTTACATTCCAAGGGAGACTCCAATCTTCCCTGGCAGACACCTGTCTATCTAAACAAGACAGGTTACAAAGGACATTAATTTTCTTACAACAACACAGTCTAAACACACAGTCTTAGCTTCAAGACTCAAATGTACTTTAAAAAAAGTGACTCTGGTGTATCAAGCCCATATACAATAGCTACAAAAGGCACATTGTGACTGCAAGTTCCTCAAATTAAGCATTTGAACAGGAAAGTTTCAGCACTGGGAAAGCCTTTTTTGTATTTGACAGCCATGAGTGTAGAATTATTGTTTTTCTTTTCACAAACATTGTAGAAAATTAGCAGCAATATACATAGGAGGACAAAACAGAACAGATTGACACTTTTCAGACAATTTTAACTCTCATTTGTAGAACCTTAAAAATTTAGGACTTAAGGATACCTCTCCATCTTCCTAACATAAGGAAGTTGTCTTAAAAGCTTTTAACATTTTTTCATGTCACTTTATCTCTTGCTTATGTAACTGGTAGAATTTTCTTTAAAGTAAGAGATCTAGGTGGAGTGAATGAATTATGGTCAAATTACTTCTCTTAGGCTTCACGGACACAAAAGCATTCTTTTATTTATTTCAATTCATATCTCACCTTTCCCAATCTCTGCTCAAGTAAACACTTTCAAGCCAATGTAGGCTGCCCTCAAAATACCCTTTAGCAGGTTCACTCTGTTGGACAGAACCAAACACTCCCTCTCAATCAGACACCCAGTCTAAACAACCAACTACAACTTTGATAACATGTGAACTGGTCTTTAGGGTTACACAAAAAATAAGAGTCCACGTGATCGATACCACATTTTTCTAGTGTGCTTATTCAAATGTCACACCAACACACGTGGAAAATGTTTGCACAGTCAAAATACAGCTACTGCTCCTCTTTCACAACAGCTACAGCCCAATACAAGAAGAAAATCATGATAATTCAATGTGATTCTTTTTCTTTAATCCATTTGGCTAATTGTCAATTTTTTGCTATAGCTATCAGAGACTATTTGGTCCAGTGATTTCCGGAAGTCAAACTTTCACCTGATAGTAGAAAAACAAACAAAAAGAAAACTTATCATCTGGAAACTCACTCAAAAGAATCGTCAAAAATCTCAGATTCAGTTGCTCAAACACTTTTAAAAAGCAAGCCAACCCACACAGCTAAATTTTAGTGACTGACATAATATCCAGCGTCTAAAAGATACTGAATTTGCCCTTTTTGTTCGGTGGGCTTTGTCATCAATTCAAGTATTTGTCACCTAACCTTCGCTCCGCTTTCCTATTTACAGGCTCATCCCTTTCCTCACCTTTCCAATGATTTATAAGAACATCTTTTAATGCTTTTCAAATTCACCTATTTAAAACAATGAATCGTGAGTAGATTTCTCTCTTACATGCTTGTCCCTTTAACAGGAATGACTTATTTCACTTTTCTGTTCTGTACAAAGCCTCCTCAATTTTCATGTCACTGAACACACCCTCATTTTGCCATATTGACTTTTACTATTATTCCTAATTTTTTCCATTTTAAGACAAGCTTGATACTGTACATTAGTATTTTTTTCTAAAAATCTGCAGCCCTCCAACACTCCAGCTACATTAAGACCTGCATAACTGAAGTCAATACCACAACTGCTTTTGGCTTTTTTCCTTACCATGAGCAAATAATACCATTTTTTTAATCACACACTGTCTTGGTTTAGATAGACAGGTATCTGCCAGGGAGGACTGGAGTCTCCCTTGAAATGTAAGCCCCTCCCCCCTTCCCAAATTATCATAAATTTGCAATTAAAAGGTTGTCAGGCAAAGATTTTGGGAATAGTATAGCAGTTCTTTACTAGGGACATAAAAATACAGATGTTGTAGTACAGAAGAATAAGCAAGCAAATAAACAAACAAGAAATCCTAGAAAAACCCTGACCGAATCAGAAATACAACCTGACACCCTGTGGGTCAGGGTGTTGGAAGCAGTCCAAAGTAAGCCCTCCTGGAGTGGCAGATGTGGTTCTGTTGGAGTAGAGATGGTCCCATTGAAGAAAAAAGGGTCCAGTAATGGTGAGATGGGTCCGGTCTTCCTCCAGGGATCCGGTGGAAAATTGGATACCTAGTGGGACTGTGGCTCCTTTTTATCTAGGTTAAGATGGTTTGGCTCCTCCTCCCTGTGTGGAGCACCTTACAATAGTACAATGTAATGTGTCATGTCATTGATGAGCTCTTAATGGTCCATTAGCAGGAGATACTCCCATGGAAGTAGTGAAACAATGAAGAGAGATAAGTAGCACTCCACCATCTGATAAATGACACTGACCCATTTGGGCAAAGATAAGCAATTCTGCTCCACCCAGATGAAATAGAATAACATGTTCTTTACAAAAGCCATGACACACACTCAAGTTACTTTCAGCCTCTCAATCAGCTCCTTCAAGTCAAAATACAAGCTAGTGCAGCTATTCATGCCTAAAATAACCCCCAAACAGATGCTTTCCATACATTGATATACTCTTGGGAGCTGTGCTTTCTTTACTGACTTTTTCCCATCACAAGACACTCTTTTCAATGTTTCTGTTAACCCAACATAAAATTTCATACAGAAGCACCTTTCCTGCTCATCCACTTTCTATTAAAAGGGACTGGAAGAAAGCAGGCTGCAGACTTATAGGAGAATACATGATGGAAGCACAGGCAATCTAACTTTGATATTTTCTTTATTTTTGAGAGAGAATCTTATGCTTAAACATTCTTGTAATACAACTTCAAAGTAAACCAGAACTAAAATGTATCAAATTGATAAAAACATTCACAATCTAGAGGGAAACAGAACAGCTGAGTAAGAATATCAGGAACCCAGGACTGATTGGGTTGGAGGCACAGTCCTTCAACTAGAGGAACAATCACCTGCAAAAGGCAGAGGAGTGATGTAACCAGTACTTTATAGAAGTATTTTCAAAATACTTGAAGTATTTTGAAGTGTAAGTTTTTGAAACCAAGATTACTTATTCACCTATCTCTACAGGAAAGGATGAATGAGGGAAGAAATCCAAAGAACACCACTTAACACTGATCCAAGCATCACTTCCAAAAGAAGTTTATTCAAGTACTTGAGATATGACTGACATAGCAATGGTTTGTATCCTGTTGCTAATTCTGTCAAACAGGATTTGTGCAGCTCCTTCAATTATCATCCACAGATTTTCTGAGGTATTAAACCCATAAGACTTCTTACAGCATAAGGAAAAAAAGAACAGAAAATTAACTGGTGCCAGTCAAGTAAAATTCCTGACAGCTCCCCTGACAGCTCCCCAGACAGCTCATAACCACCTCTATCATTTCCGTCCTGACAGACAGCAATCAGTGTCTGTCATGGATTGAGTTAAATGTATGTCTGAAGCCAACAGCTTCTAGGAAAAAGATACATTCCTCTTTCTCCAAACTGGCACACATCTTACTTGGTCACCTCTGGAACTGGGGAGGTAACATCTCAAATGCTACAGCTGAATTCTCACTTGAGGTGATTCTTGATGAATCATATAAAGAAGATTCATGCAAAAAAGATGCAACATGTGCGAAGGGACAGGGGGCAGCAATATAGGACAGGAAGAAATTTAGAGGTTTTCAATACAAATATTTAAAAATCAGCCCTAGAAACAGGTAGTTTGGTCACTGTGTATAACGGAGCTAGATATTATAGCACATAAATGCTTATTAACAGATGCAAAATTATTTCACTGGTCTCTATGTCCCTATTAGCTAACTCAAGTGTCAATAACTGACATTCCTAAAGTATATATGGCCTCATCACCATCACATTGCCCAAAACCAGGGATCTTTTTTCTGATTCTACCACAAACAAAGGACACCCATGGACAGGCAGGACCACAGACTTTAACCACAATCCCTCACGATGAAGTAATGCAAAGGTATCTTCTTTACTCACCATGAAAACTTTCCTAGCTCTTGCAGGCATGTGAAAATTACCTTTCCCAATGCCTTTAAAAAGGAGCATCACAGTATCAGGAGCCTATTTTCAGTTCTAAGCCCACTGTCAGAACTCTTACCACAGCTTTGCCCCTCCCTTGGAAAAGTGGAGCACAGAGAGTTGAAGTTTAACAGAACTATGGGCAAACAAAAACATGCGTACAGTGAAGTAAGAGGGGTCACTACCAAGTACAACTCATGTACATAGGGCTGAAAGCACCCAGGCCAACCAGGGAGTGTTGCTTCAGGTAATGTTTTATTCTTCATAACTGAAGTGGGCAAAGCATACACACAGTGCCATATTGGCTTTTGATTAGCAGTAACATATTAACACATTAATCAAGCCAAGTTTAAATGTATGTCCATGCTCCTGGCTTATTATCTCCTATAAGTTAAAATGACAAACTTCGAAAACATAAATGATACAAAGAAAATAAAACTGCAATCCCTGAATACTTCACTTTTTGGTATTTCCAGAAATGCAGTACAAAATGTGTCTGTGTCTTAAATGCAATATCTTCAATGATAAGATGTCAGTGTGTTGAATCAGCAATATCTTAAATGAGTAAACTACACGATGAACTATTTTATTCAAAAGACACAAACAAGCAATTTCAATGATTTTTCTTTTCATAGAGAAATTAAGTAAGAAGAAAAGCTGAGGTGATTAAACCCAAAGCAGATTCAGCAAAAGACATGATATATTGAGGGAAGTGGTAAGAATTTGGTAGAAAACAGCTAGGGGAAAAACAAAACTAGCAGTAGAGCAGAAACCTATAAGCAGAGCAAAAAGTGGACAAACAGATTCCTTTCATTTTTGCTGGAGGAAATGTTTCATTGCCACACCTTGTTGCACTATTAAAACAAGATGTGATGGGCAATTTAACTGAAATGTGGTGGCCTTTTCACCTGCACTGGTAGGAACTCAACTAGCCATGTCCAATAAGGTAATATCACGACATGAAGAAACAAAGTTGGAACAGCAACTTCACAGACTAGGAAACATGAAGGACCAAAACATCTGCACTTGAATTGTGTTACAAACCTTCTATTTCTATGCACTCAAATTCCCTTCTCTTTGTTGCAAGAAACTGTGAATGTAAGAAAGGAATGGACTTTCAAAGCAGAGCCTTCCTGGACATTGTAAACTCAAATCTTAATCTGGCTCGAAGATCAAAGAGGAAGAAAATTAACTCATAAATTGTTAGAAGTTAAACATTAATCCCACAGGGACTCCACTCTTCTACTTTATATTGGTAAAGCTGCTGCACCCTAGGGAGACCTAATAATATTTCTTCCATAACAAACAAAACTCTCTTCCACATCCAAATATTTAAATGGGCCCAATCTCTGTTAGCACCAGAACATTGCCAGTAATATGATAAAGTCCTGGCAAAGAATTTACATTTTGCTTATGAGCTGCAGCCTGTCACCTCCTCCTCCCCCATTCAAGTTATAAAATGTTACACAAAAAAACATCCTTTCAGTTTTGGAGAAGGTTTTACATGCAGGAGACAGTCACTGTACAAACAGCAATCTTGTCCCAAAACAGAAGCTGGAAACAGGCTGTAATGACAGTGTTGTACACCACTACCCCGTTGATTCATAAGCAAAGCTGTTGCTTGACTCTTATTACAAGCTACTAGCCTGAGAGTGTAAGATCACTGTAACTCTGTTTTCAGTATTTCAGTTTCTTCCATTCACACAATTCTTACTGAAAAGAGCCTCAAATCCAGAATATGAAGTTCTAAACTCCAGGTAGATAGTTATGCTTTTCAAACTAAAAAAAACTCAACACATTTTAAACAGTTTAAGAATTCCAGGAACTCACTGCACATTACTCTCTAATTAGAAACCTAATGTAAAATACCAAAGAGCTCTCAAACAGAAGAGAAACAACATAAGGATTAACCATGGTGACATTTAAGGAGAAGTCACCTGCTACACTCCATCTCACTACCTAAGATATCTAGAGAATGACAATTCCTACAAGTAAAAACCCCTTTAGTTCCCAGGTCATTCAAGTAAGCCCTTGCAGACTATATCCCATAATCCAGGTGAAATCATTTGCTCCGGACTCTCAAACACACAAACCATCCAGATACTTGATTATCACAATCCTGCATGAATTTTTCTTATCAAAGTTCTTCTAGTAAGCTTTAATCAAGGCCCACAGGAGGAAAGACAGATAATTGTCTGGGTGTGGTCAATTAAAGCTTCAGCAAGATGCAGAACAAAACAGCCCCACAAAATACTCTGTCCATTAGAAAGTAATACTGGTATTTTAGGTCAAAGAATTGTTTTTCAGTTTTATCTATTTTTGGCTGAATAGCAGGTTTTCAATCTATACTGAGAATGCAGAAGCAGATTAGTCTCCTCCTCATTTCCAATAAAACATGTTAACATCTGGCAACCCAGTTCTAATGCTATTTCCTCAGACCAATCCAGACTTCAAGACCTGAATGTCAGGCATTTTGCACATTTCTCTTGTTTTAAAGGAATCAAATGGCAATGCATGAATCTTTTTATCGAACTACTTATAATGAGTTTCTATCATTCATCTTTTGTTCTTCTGAGAATTTAAAAATTTCAAAAATCCAGTTACAGATTGAGGGTGGTGGGAGGAAGGATTGTTGATTTCTCAGTTCGGTAACAGAATACTATTTTCACGTGCTCCAAGATAATCTAAAATATTTGACTGAAAGGTCAAAGCAACAGTCCTCTTTCAAAGGGAATAATACACTTGACTTAAACTCACTAAGAAACGAGATCAACCTGAAATCCTAACTACAGTATAATTAAAGATAGATCACAATAACCATACACACACAAAGGGAATATTCTGTACTTCACAGTCTAAAAAGCTTTTTGCAAGATAATCATATTTTTTTTTACAATGAACCTGTCATTTGAAAGCAAATTATGGGGAATCCACTATTACAGGATAAGATGAAACTGACAGCGAGTCATCTGCTTTGTAAATGGTGCCTTTAAATGTACCAAAGCCTCACACAGCAATAAAAAGTTAACCACAGATAATTTTATCTTTTAAGGAAAAGAGTCTGGCACTACTTGAACTGCTTCAGTTAAAGAAATTAATTTAAGACAATAGCGACGGATGGCACAATGAGGTCAACCATATGTTTACCAGGGAATTTCTCATCCTTATAAAAACATGCCAAAGGTTGGTAACCAAGATAAAGTGTTCTATTCTGACAAAAAGCATTTTAGAGAGAAAAAGAGGTAAAATGTTTGAAGTAGCAAATAGTAACAAGATTTAAATACTCATCCAATCCATATCCCTAAACGTGACGGGGGGAGAGTTTCTAACTTAAGAAGGGGCAAGAAAACAGAATGGATTTAGGTCTCTTATTGCTGGCCACCAATTCCTAATAGAGAAGAAATAAATAAATCAATGTGAAAATGTAGCATCAAATTCTATGAAGCATTTTATTCCAGCAGACTTTCAGGGACAATATTTGCTATGCTCTAGTAAACTATTATCATAATTTATTGACATTTATACAGATTTTCTTCTTGAGGCTGATTAAGCAGTACTTTTAATTAAGTTGAATAAAAAAAGATGACAACAATTTTGTATTTGTAATCACCCAAGGAGAAACAATTATTTTTTAGTACTGCATTTGAAAGGATGAATAGCTAGTACCCTCAATGAGATCATTAATTAGCAAAAATGTGGTGTCTCACAGTTCCTGAGTTACCACCACTAATTTCTGTCCTTCCCTTACTAACACATTAACATTTCTTTAAGGAAGGCAAATTATAAGGTTCTCTCCCTTCTTTCCCTGCCATCCCTGGCTGATACCTGTTTTTCATGCCAGTAATTAAGGTCACCTAAGGAAAAACAAGCAAACAACAAACCAAACAGCAAAGGCTTGCACAGATTCCAGAATATATTTTTGAACAAAGAAAAGTAAAAACAAAACAAAACAAAACAAAAACCCAAATGACTGCAAAAGCTCGAATAGATTCCAGAATACCTTTTGAAAGCCTTTAATGATCAAAAGCAGGCAGAAGACATGTTACATGACCATCACTGACCACAAAAGGTTGCTTACTGGCTCTTTTTATTTCAAACATTTAACCTATTTATTTCCATTTGCTTTTGACCAATGAAGCTGCAATAGGTTTCAGCAAATAGATAATACTATCCCTTTCTCCCTTCAAAAGACAAAACCCATATCCAGCTGACAGTTCTGTCACAGTCCTTCACTACTTCAAAGCCACGTGAGGCACACAAAATTTCTGGCTCCAAGTGCTGTGCGAAAGACCTTCGTCATCCTCTTCCCCTCCGCCCCAGTGGAAATTTCAGCCCGTAATCTGCTCGAACGCTCATCTCTCGGCTGTAAACCCAGGCTGTGTGAGAGACATGATCTAATGAGGCATTACACGATCTGAATGCATTTTCGTTCCTTGCACCTGGAGCCCTAACTCCGGGTAAATTCAATGGGAATTGTGCCTTCTCTGTCTCACGTGAATAGGGGTAATTCGATCTCGCTCTCAGGGCGGAGCTGCTGCTATGGCCGATACCTGCGAAGATCCTACAGGCTAAAACTCTTTGCTCGGTAGAATTGGAGCAAACAATTAGAGAAAGTAGCTGATCGCCGAGTTTCGCACATTGTTTGAGCTAAGCTGCTTTAGCTTATTAATTACAAACTCACGGAGCCTTCCAAGGGAGCAGCTTAACAAGACAACATTCCCTGGCTCCTGCAAATGTATTGTATTCTATTTTTTTCTTCTCGCAACTTGAATAGCTAGGCCTAAACACGAGTATAAGATACCATAAATTTAGCAAAAAATAATTGCAAGCAACCAGAATTACTCTTCTTAGAACAAATACCTGTCTATTTTATTTCCCTGATTGAAATCACACACATATTCACGAGATACCAGTGCTCAGTGTGATAGGTTGAAAGCATCCACGGTTTTTTACATTTTAGCTGTATAGTTGGACTCTTCGCAAGGAAGAGCTGCTGATAATGCTCAGGGGAGACCAGTTTCAAGAAGTTTTTCTGCTACTGCTTTCTTTCTTGCAAGTGAATTCTTCCATCCTAGCTCAAAAATTCTGCAGCTGCTGCACAGTAAAGTATTTTCCAAAATTCTATTTACACAGGCAGATACAAAAACAAGCAAATGAGACTCCTCAAACCCTAAAGCCATAACTTTTATTTTATTTATCTTTACTGAATGAAGATTATAAATGTTAAACCTCAGTTGATATTCAAGTCAAAATTTTTTTAATGAACTGCCAAGATTTAATTAACTCATCTTGATAAAATTACTAAAAATTTTGTATTTATGTTACTTCACTCTAGCATGGTTATATGCCAAAGCTAATATGGCTCACATGAGTACAGACTGATTACCAAAGCTGATGTAAAGGACTATCAATCTCTTGGTGGACAGAATTTTTATTCTCTACTCATTATGGTTTTCGTTATGGTACTCACATTTCTCGGTTTAAATAATTACTGAAATTTTTATCTTCAACAGCATTTCACCAAAGGAACTACTAAATACTTTATTAACTACCAATAACTTTATTCTGTTTATATCCCAGATTTGGTTATAAAGCTACAGTACTCTCTCATTTTCTTTTTTGAAACAACACAAATAGCATCCAGTACAATGACATTTAACAGTACAGAACCAATGTGCATAACCATCCAAGTTCTAGCTGACTGAAAGCTTTCCTCACTTAAGGATGGGGTTTGGGCTTTTTTTGGAACACACAATAAAAACAGTTTAATACATTTTCCTGGACAAAGCTTTTAAACAGGAAAAAATTATTGCCAAATCCTTAAATAAAAACACTGCCAGTGTTGACCAAAGATTGAGCAATAAGTAATTGTTCTGAGAGTAGCTGAAAACACAGAACTTCCACTAACACTAGAAGTGCAGGTAAAGAATAAGGTAACCAAGAGTGTATGTATTTTTTCTGGAGATTTCAGTAACCTGTAAATATTTACCTCATTCCCTACCCCAAAGACTAAAGATATTGGGGTGAAACTTGTAGGAAGTTTTTGCATTGCTACTAGCTTGCAATCTGTGATACAAGTCCCTTGGAATCTCAAAACTGGCCATGAATTCTGCATTGTCATCTCACACAGTTATTTTATTAAACAGATGCTTAGACACACATTTTCAAAAAAACCAGTTCTATTGCTGGAACAAGATTTTTCAAGTAGCACTTTATTTTGGTGTGTGCAGGTATTTTGATGGCAGCCCACCACAGCAGTTTTTGAGGAGTAACACAGAAGCACAATCAAAGCAACACTGAAGATGTTTGTGTCATTAATTACATCAGTTCTGCATTCAATCAGATGGAAATACCTACATGTACAACTCTTACGAGCCTAACTTTACAGAATATATAACAAGTTATTCTCATGATAAAAAAACCTAAAACCATTCCTGTAAATATTTCCACAATTTCACAAATAAATCCAGGGTTTGTAGCATTAAAACTAAAAGGAAGTGAAAGGTAAATCAAAGTAATTAAGATGCCAGTATTATCAATAAAGTCAATCTTTCAAGTTGATGATGCAAACAGTTCATATCTGTACATTTAGGGAAAGGTTCTAATTATTCAATACTCTGTACAGCATTGACATATTTTCTGTACATTTTCAACTGAACTTCCTTACTCTATTTTTTACCTGCTCTTCCATTCATAAGTCAAGGCCTGTGTTTCCAGCTGATCTGAGAACAACTGTTGACTATTTCTTTAGCATTTGCCTTTAAAGGCTTCAGATTACTAAGGAAGCTATATCCAAATTTTCTAAAGCAAATCCATTCTATTCCCTTGTTCTACATTATTTGTACCTTTTCAGAATATTTCTGTGCTTTTATCCAGGAGCACATTGCACAAGCTTGGGCTTCTTCTGGGAAAATTCTTGCAAATAAGTATTCTTCCTTTAAAGGCTTGTCTGGGGGTGTGTCAGCTTTTTTTTTTAAGAAAAAATATGATTTGCCTAAAGTTATGCAAAGCAGGTTTAAACCAGTCCAGCAGCGGCAAATGAGCAACGCCACTGTGGTTAGAACACAAAACACAAGATCCCATAAGCATTGGCTTCTATTATTGCAGGGGAAAAAAAAAAAAAAAAAAAAAAAAAAAGAGGTTATAGAAAACTCTCATTAAAGACTGTCCACACAGACAAAAATCACTGTAAGTTTAATGTTACACACCAAGGCTCAAAGTCACAGGTTTTACAAGTTACTGTGCATCCACTGAACTGCAGCAACTATTCAGGTCCATGCTCAGAGCCATCAGGAAAAAGAGGGAATTTGTTGCAAGTTTCAAAACTTCCCTGCAGACTGACTAAGAGCAGGCTAATCAGATAACTCTCAGAACTTAATCTGACACTTTTCAGTGGATCTGTAAAAATAAAATGTAATTAACTGGGGCATCCTACACTGTAGTATAAGACTACAGCAGCTAAAGAAGTAATTAGAACTTACTTTGTGGACCAAGCTATCATTTTTATCAATAACATAAATAATGCTGTCATACTAGTACAGTGTCAGACCACTGATATAGTCAGAGAGAGCAATGAGTTACACAAACATTTCAGATAAACATTGGGTATTTAAAAACACTATACTTAATCAGAAAAAGGACATCCCTTTGTTCTGTCAGGCAACTTAGAAGACAGCACTAATTATAATAAATTAAAATTATTCTGAACCAAAGGAAATCCATTTAAAATTACAGATACCAGTTTCCTTTGTAAAACATTTTTTCACACTGAACACTAGAATTTTAATTGACAGAATTCAGAGTCTTGAAATCTTGCTCACCTGGGAGCATGTCTACAATAAACTTACTAGTTCTACTGTTCACTTACTAGATTTTAATTTATGTTTCCTGTTTACAACTCCTTTCTAATATGCTAAACTACATTATTAAATTAGTAGTTTACTAAACATAGGAAAAAGTAATTAGGGCACCATGCAATTAGCAACATATAGACAAGAGAACCTTCATAAATGTCCTTGAATCTCTTATCAAAAGACACCAGAACACCATGTAAGAAAACAAAAAGTGTCATCTTACAGCTGGCATTTCTAAAATGAAAGCAATTACAACATCAGACTTAACATGGGGGTAATTTCAGGAAGAAGTATTACCCTCCACAGATCTGAGGTTTAGGCAACATTTGTCATCCCTGTATCCTCAACAGCCTCATTTAATATGGAACCATTTTTCCCCTTTACAGAGGGAGCAACAGGAATGAGGGTGAGGCATGCTGTAGAACTAGGCCAGAGACAGCGACACAGCTTTGCCGAGCCCCTTTCCAGAGTGCCTCTTCCCCGCCTCAGAGCTGCCATTTCCCGACTTTCCACACGGTTTTATAAAAGATAAAAAATAAACTTCTTCATAAACCAGAGCCTGTTTTGCAGTTGAGCTTGTAGAAGTCGGCACATTAGAAGCAAAAACGCATTTGCCAGACAGAGCTAATGAAACCGAGTCAGATCAGACTACCTGCCTAAGCTACTGCTAAAAGAAGAACATTCTGTACAGTATGTTCAATTTCTTCATCTCGTTTCATTTCAGTAACTCTGAAAGACATGCCATGGGGAGGGGGGGGGGAGCTATGCTTCTAAACTTCAGGAGAATAATTTTTATCCCACCTGACATTTTAACTCTTTTTGGCTATGCTAAATCCAGGTTATTAGGAAAATTGAACAAATTTCATTCATTTTGTACACTCTTTCTGTGCTGCTCTATTACCCGTGACAAAAAATGTAAGCTGTACTGGACCAAAATGAGAGGAGAGGAGATCTAGATGATGCAAAACATAAAAACAAAATGGAAAACTGTAAGTGTCCAGGGAAAAGTAGAGAAGTTGCTGGTTAAATAAGGAGAGACAGAGGCCACTGCCACAAAACCCAGAGATCTTTTCTCTTGCCCCAGTCGTAATAAAGCACCACCCACGGAGAGCAGCACAAAGTGAAAGTGATCCATTCCACCAGAGCAATTTCCGCAGCCCCTATTTAAGAACCCCTTCGGAGTAGGTATGAATGAATAATTCAGCTGGAAATACCTGTCAGGCAGCAGGATGTTCCACGCTACTGTACCTACAGCAATCCCATCCGGCCGAGAAAGCCACACAGGGCTGAAACCACCCTGCAACCTCACTTCCCGGGGAGAAATAGAACCCCACGGGCAGCAGGCGGCCTGGAGCGGGACATGCCTGTGCCAGCCCCCCTGTGCTGGGGAATTACAGAGCCGGAATCCCGCAACTCGGAGCTGTGGGTCACGGTCCCCACGATGCCGCGGGGAGGGTCTCCCTGATCGCCCAACCGGCACGGTGTGACACGCATCCCCACAGCGCCCAGCGAAGCTACGGCTCCCCCAAGTCCCGGGGGAACAGGGATCCCTTCGTCCTTCCCTCGCCTGCCCGGGGAGCGGCGGCATCGCTGCCAGACGCCTCCCTGAGGCGCCTCTTCCCCCGCGCCCCGGGCCCGCTGCCCCGCCCGCCGCCGTCCGAGGCCCGGCCTCGCCCCTCACACCCTGCGCGTCTCACCTCCATCCCGGCGCCGGACCGGCCCTTCCCTGCCGCCACCTGCCCTCCCCGGCCCCGCTAACCGGGACTTGGACGCCCTCAACCTCTGCCCGGGCGGTTCCTCCCTCCGCGCCGCGCCGTGCCGCGCCGCGCCACGCACGCACGCACGCACGCAACGCACACGCCCGGCGGAACGGCCGCTCCCGGCTCCCACCGCCGCCCGGCCCCGGCGCTGCCCCGGGCGCTCCGCCGCAGACGCCTCACCTGCATCGACGCCATGATGGATCCGCCTCCTCCCCCTCCCCTCTGCGCCGCCGCCGCGCCGGCCCCGCCCCGCGCGCTCCCCGGTCACGTGCCCGCGCCCGCCCGTTGAGCAGCCGCGCGTGCGCGGGGCGAGGGCGGTGCGGGCGGGCGCGTTTGTGCGCTGCGGCTCCCGCCGCCCTGGCCGGCTGCCGGGGAGGATTCCCCCGGCGCTGCCCGTATCCTGCTCGCCCTGCGGCCGGGGCGGGAGCGGCGCCATGTCCGTCACCGCCACCCGCGGGGCGAGAAGGGCCTGGTCCTCCGCCGGCTTCTGTCTGTGAAGGTTTTTAGAGCTGCACGTGCCGAGTGTTTAAGTGACTCCAGTAATGCGGACTGTGCCCCTACCTTTTGTGGGTTTCTCCGGGCTCCCCTCACGCCTGGTGTGCCCTGGCGGGAGGGTCATACTCAGAGCCCCTCCCAACCTGACTTTGAACGCTGCTAGCGTCCACAAACCTCCCTGGGCAGCCTCTTCCAGTGCCTCAGCACCCCCACAGTAAAGAAGTTCTTCCTCATATCTAACCCAAATCCCTCTTCTTTCAACGTGTGCCACCACTCCGTGTGCCCGCCACAGGTCGGGCCGGGGCGGGCGGCGGGCGCTGCTCGGCGGGGCCGCGGGGCGCTTGGCACCGGCGGCCGGCGCTGAAGGGCTGAGAGCTGTCCTGCTCAGGGGCTCTCTGCGCACTTCCCTGTCTGCTGCTCTGCCACAGATCATCTGATTTTCCTGCACTGGTGGTCTGTGGTGTACGAGTCCAAATGAACGTGGGTGTATTTTAAACCGGAGCGTTTCTGGATTCTACGTTTTCCTTTCCTGGACTGGAATAATCCCTGTCCTTTGCACCAGATCATTTTGCCATATCTGTGTAGGTGAAAATAAACAGGCAGGACTCAGTAGAGTGACTGTGTGCAATCAATAATAAACAACTTGCGGAAATACACTTCGTGAAGCTGTTACTCCTGCTGTAGTATTTCAGACCTAACAGATCCTCTAGATAAACCTACAAAATGTTTATCCAAAAACAACCTCTAAAATTTGTAATCCCAGTGGTTATGTAAAACTAAGGATTTAACAGAGAAACTGATTTTATAGGTCATTATAATCCCCATCTCCCCATTGCTCGTGCTGTACATTCCAAAAACACAGAAGCCCTTTCCTCTGTCCCTTCACCCCTCTTTTCTGATGATAAAAAAAATCCTTGGGTCACCTCTGCTCCAGTGGTAGTCCTGTTTTTTTCTTCAGACTTGGCCTGATGAGCAAACAATAAAATTATTGAACAATTGTTTGCAGTCTGTAGCACCTTTGAAATCATCTTTAATTTTAGACCTCTAGAAGTGTTCTGCACCCATAAGCCTGTCTGCCTTGTTCAACCATATTATTTAGTGTGATGCAAATACCACCTTTATGTACAAGCTTTACCTTCTGGTATGTTTTTAATATCCTTAACTTGGAAAACAGTTAACTGGAGGAAAACAAAACCCCGGAAAACATGGCATCAGTTTCCAACTTTTATCCAGCATCAACGGTGTCACCAATGTTAAAGCAAGCATACAAACCCTGTGGTTTGCTTAAAAGGTAGAATCTTTTAAGCAGAAGACAGCAGGAGTATCCTTACCCTGGGAGGTAGCTGCAGAAGTGAGCAAGCCCCTTAGCTTTGCAGGAATTTGCTGAAGACAGAATCAATATATGTTGATTTTTGAGTAGGAAAGGAAATTAGCCTACAAGAAGTAAGGATGGGAAAAGTATTGTCATGTAAGCTGTATCCTATACATTTGTCTTCTAAATTCAATTCTTATTCACAAGCTATGGGCTCCTGATGCCATGCAACCTGACATTGCTCAACTGTTTTCCCTGGAAGTCAGTATTTATTACTACATGATTTTTGCAAGACCATTTACGTTGCAGAGGATTTGTTGCATTAAGTAGACACATAGAGCTGGTTAAGGTTTCTCTTTCCTGCAGTTCTTCAGAATGAACTTAGGCTATTACAGCACTAAGTGGAACATTTCTGTTTTACTAGTTGTTGTTGTTTTGCATGATCCAAACATATGTTTATCTGAAAATACATCTCGTAATGCCATATGCCACAAAGATAGCAAGAACATCAAGTTTAAGCAATGGACATGTGTTCGGTTATAAACATGGACATGCTGACTGTGTTGATGTAATTTCAGCAAGATACAACTGATTTCAAACCATTACATTCAGTTCCTTAAGCCTCTTCCAGAAAACCCTGTTGAAGGTCAGAAGATATAAAGCACCACAAGCTTGTGAATGCCAGAACACTTCATAGACTGCAAGCTGGTTTTGCATGGAAAGATCAGCTTTGTGGTCTTAAGCAAACTGTGTTCAGTACAATATGACTTCTACTCCGTAATAAGGGAAAAGTATCTCTGGATGAAAAGGCACCTTTGCAAAAAAAAAATCATAGCTTTTAACTGCCCTTATGCTCAGTAAGTTTTTTTTTTTTTTTTTAATCTACCACAGAGAGCTTTTCAATATTAAAAACAAGTTACCTACTATGTTTTTTGCTGAAGTATTGTTTACGAAGATAACTTCATCTATGCTGCAAAACCTATTCCTGAGGATAGTAGGCATGAAAAGCAAGGGACAGTCTGCCCTGCATATACATACAGCATGAATTAAATACTATCTACTCAATCTTAACTGGGTATGTAAGTAACTAAAGCATTACCCTGCAGCTGAAACTCATGGGCAGAATCCCCCATTCCTGAATCCACTTTGAGTTTATTCTTACAGGACAACCAAATGTGTCTTTTCTCACTGTTGTGACATCTTTGTTTTTTAAAGGGTCATGCAATGCCTAATATATAAGTGAAACATTTGTTTTAACTGCTTGTCATCATGGGAATAGGGGCATCTGGAGAATTGCCCCTGTGTTTTTATTGTTTTTTTTCCCTTTCCTCATTTCTTGCAAACCTGGCTTGTGGAGATGTTTTTGTACAGTGCATAATGCTATAGGGATTAGGGAATCAGTCCTATTAGCACAGTAAGAAAACAAACACTATTATCAGACACCCAGAAAGAATATATGAATATCAGTATCTTCTTGTTAAATTGTCCAGTAATCCCACTAAGGCCCTAATTCCCAGAGAGGGTAAATTTCACTAGGAGTAGGTTATTGTAATTTGGTTTTCATTTCAGTGTTAGCCTTTACCTATGCAAAACATAGAAGAAAACACTTCTGCAGTTAACCCTTCCTAATCTGTTGAAGGCATAGAGATGGACAACACAATAACTGTTTGGTTTCGCAAAAAGAATATTTTAGTATTTAGCTTATGCAGTCTGATCTTTCATCAGTCAACCTAAGTTTTGCCAGAGACTTCAAGGATCAGAGTCCTGGGCCCCAAATATTCAAAGCTTACGGGATAAGAGAAATTTAACCTATTATCTTCATTAATTCAGAGGCTATCTTACATTGATCTGATCAAATACATGATTATGATTCACATATCAAAAATATATGGAGCAAATAATAAAAATTGTACCTCGTACTAAAATTTTTGTGGTAAATATTCTTGAAGTTAACCTAAAAATCCACTTTTCTTTAGAGTTGGCACAACCTTATCCTTACAGGGAAGATGCAACTAGTGTTTAAACTGCATTTTATTAGATAATTTTCTGATATATCAAGACAGTTTCACAAAGGTCAAATATAATTCTTGATTAGGGTCCCTGTAATTTTACATTCCATTCTCATGTTGTCCATAACGTTTTCAAATGTCACTGAACACTTTTTCCCCTGCTCTCACTTTTTTTTTTTTTCCCCCCCTGTATCATTTTTCTACACACTGTCACTACATGCTCCTTTATGATTCCTGGTACTAAAATGACATGAGAGCTCTATTTCTTTTGCCTGTGTCCGCTGTACTTTTTAGCTTTTCATCTTGTCTCCTTACAGAGAAGTCAACTGTACATTCATGTTAACTCCCCTTATTACTCAAGTGGCATCACATCTGTAATCTTCAGAGCCAGGACACTGCATCTCCTGAGCGTGGAGGACTCCCTGCCCCTCAGAGGAATTGTGCCAACTGCTCCTTCCACTCCTACCTGCCAATTTAAGGAAGGGCACTGAGTTTAAAAACTCCGTGGAATGAAGATCTTCTTATAAACAAGCTTGGTGCACCTCCAGAAACCAACTAAAGATGCAGAATCAAACCAATACAATATTATATCAAGAATATAAAAGAAAAAAATTGCACACATAGGTAAAAATTAAAATAGCCTAAATTTGCAAGATAATTTTGAGCTGTTGAGATTTTTTTGTTGTTGTTTTATTCCTTAGTGATTATATAGGTTTTTCATCAGCAGTGTATTTCATTTTCATCTTAGTTCTTAATAGTAACAGGCAAAACGTCATTTCCATCCCAGAACTTTCAAAGGGATGAAAAGAGGCTAAAGAAAAGAAAAGTCTCACCTTATTCCTAATTTGCTACAAGGGCTGGTCCTGCTGGGGAGGGTAATCATACTCTTAGATGACATATGCCTCTATTTCTTCTCTTGTTTAGGATTTGACAATTTTGAAGCCATTGGGTGATCTGTGGCTTTCATCTTATTTCCAGAAAGACTAAACTACCAAAGTAGTTTCCATCAGATCAGAAAAGAATTTGTCATATTATTTGGAGATTCAATTGTAATTACTGCAGGGCAAGAAGGAGGACACGAGGCAAGGGAAAGGGGTGGAATTGCCTGCTTTAGTAATATGCAGAATCACAGAATGGGTCAGGTTGGAAGGGACCACAGTGGTTCACTTGGTCCAACCTCCCTGCTCAAGCAGGGGCATTCCAGAGCACATTGCTCAGGGTTACATCCAGGAGGTTCTTGAATATCTCTAGTGAGGGAGACTCCACAACCTCTCTGGGCAGCCTGTTCCAATGCACAGTCACCTGCACAGTAAAGAAGTTCTTCCTTATATTCAGGCAGAATTTTCTGTGCATCAGTTTCTGATCATTGTCTCTTGTCCTATTGTTTGGAATCATGTGCTGTAATTATCAATTTGTAGTAATTTTCAAGCCATGTTTTTAGGCAACAGGAGTCCTCTAACTCTTTTAAATGCTGTAAACACTTATAAAGACAAAAGCTGTAAAAATTTAGTGAGGACTGTGTAGGACCTCTACTCAATTAAGTAGCTGAATGCATTAAAAAGTGTAATGTTATGTAATTATTAAAAGTTCTTTCACATCAAAAGCATCCACAGCCCATGTGAGCAGGTTGATTACTGTGTCTGTCAAATCCAAGTGTTCAGGAACTGCTCAGTGATAATACCCCCAAGATGCAAACCTAATTATAATTTAGTAGTTTTATCTCTAAACTGTGAACTGGAGACTTCTCAGGTGACTCCAAGAGTTACATGAATACCTAGTTCATGTTGTTGTTAGGAATGCACAGAAGTGACTCTGGCTTCACAAGCAAGGAAGATATTGATAAAGAATTTTCAAAATTAAGTAGCAGTTTGGTTTTGCCAGCCTAGAAGCAAGAAAAAACTCCGGAAGAGGCATCTTGGGTAACCTCTACAGATGTGTGATAAACCACCACAGTTCCCAAGGGCTGAGAAACAATTTCTCCAGCTGTGCACATCAGACTGCACCCTGCCCTCACTGAACCCTGCACACTACTTAGGGAGCTCAAAGAATTTCATTTCACAGGCCTGGACACCAAGATGACACTGGTCCAGCCTGTTGGTTTATTTAATGTCCCTTGGGAAAGACTTCATATGGGATGTGATATCATGGGATATCAAGAGCCATGATATAAAAACAGAATGGGTGAGCAGTTGACTATTTCAGCCGAGTACTTTCAGATGTTCTCTCCTTCAAGTTATAGTTGTTTATTACAAGTCCAATATCTATGACAACTATGAAAGCAGCTTAAATATTGATATATCATTTTCATGTTTCATTTGTAGCAAACTACAATTAATTCTGACTCAAATTGTGTGTCATTTCTGGAAAACATTATATGTCAGCTTACTACGGTAATGCTGGAAGCTTTTCCCAGTATAGAAAGAGAAAATAAATCCTTTGTGCCAAATGCATTAAAATTCTAGATATTTTTTAAGCTGGGTGATACCAACCAAAACTGACAACTTTTTAATCTGCATAACAGACATCCTACTGTTTTGCTAGACGGAGCAAGAAGAATTCACGGCAACATAAGATACGGATTATATATTATTTATAGTTTTGTGTAGTGGTGATTTGGTAGATAAAAGTTTTCTATTGGTGTAAATAGGATACAAGTAGTATTTTTTTCATGGGAAGGAAAGCCTTAGCTATGAATTCTCACCTGAAAACGCAGTCTTAAACATGAATTAACATTAATGGAATTAACTGTATTTTTTTTTTAAACTTCTAAATAACTTCTGGTTGAAGAAAGAAATTAGCTACAAATAAATAGCATTAATCCATGCAAGTATTCACAAAAAAACTAATCCCATAAAACTACCCCGAAAACTAGCAACTTTAGCACTGAACTGTAGATTTTAATTTAGTGAAAAGCTCTCATGTTACTTTCATTGATCTAAAAGGTAGTACATATTTCAGGGGAAATTTTAATTTTCCAATTCTACCTTCAACAAGTCAGACAACAAAACATGACATGACTGACATCTTGAAAACTGATTACAAAAGTTCGAAAGGATAAAATGTTGAAGCACTCCATTTGTCAAAGAAAAATCATGATCTTGCAATTCTGATCTCCCATTTAGCATGGGAGAAAAATCCTGTACTCTGTAAACATAAAACAGTAACATGGTAATGACAGAGACAAGTCTTTTTTTTGGTTTTGTTGTTCTTTTGTTTAATCTCAGTGACCTTTCTCCGGTAGAAGAGAAATTGCACAACCTACATTTCTAATGCAGCATATGCAAAGCTTTATTTCATGACACATAACGCTTGTTAAAACTCGATAAAAACTCCTTCTTCTCTGTGCTGCCTTAGTGATGACACTCAAGCTTCACAGGTGACTAATAATAAACACAGAATCTACTTTGTCATCTTTCCTAGCTCATCTGAACATTAAGGCTCACCTGCGGTTCACAGCATTGGTATCTTCACATAAAATTGCCATCTAATAGCTACATTTAAAAAGAAATCCAACTTCAATCCAATTCATTACTTGTCAAAAGCCTTCAAAAGTTGAACTCTTTCTATGGGAAACAATCCCTAAAGACTTTTTTTTTTTCTAAAGCTTTAGTCTGTCTTTAAAAACAAGCATACTAGTTTTTTTCCAAAGCCACTCAATCTTTAATGAGCTCTCTCTATTTTTCTCTTACTCCTACTCTTTCTGCCTTACTCAGGTGTTGAAATTAAGTTTATACCAGAGCTACAACCCTTAGTTTTTAGGTAGGAATACTGTGCTTCCCCTTGTGCTTTTGTTTACTCTGCAGTAGCTGTTACTCCCTTAAATTACACTGCAGGATTTGAGACCTGAAAAAAATTAAACTAGGAATTCAAAACATGGACTGAGAAGTTAACTTTCCTGCCCCACTATGTTCCTTGTCCACTTCATCACATAAACCAACAGATTTAGGCAAGCTTTGGGGGCACCCTTTCAAATGGGCAAACTGAACAGAAGAAAGGGGTAAAAAACTAAACAGGCACTACTGCAATTTAGGCCTGTGAAACAAAATAGACAGTGATAAAACACAGAAGCAACTGATTTTCCAAACTTCCTACCATTAAGAAATACCTTTTGGATACCGGGTTCAACATCTGTTGAATACAATGGCACAGAGAATCTTGATGGTGAATCCTCCTTTCTTCAAGTTCAAAACCAAAAATGAATTTCATGTCTTGTGAAAGGGAGTTCCGATCATTCTAGATGCACAGACTATTTCACGTTGGAGACCATCAGAGATTTCTTCAGCAGCTTATACACACTCAAATGATGACAAACCATAATGCAGCGTGATTCTACTCATTGTTTACAGTTAATAAAGTATTTGGAAGTTTTTATTGCTAAATCAGCAGTTCAACTTAAAAGTCAGACCTCAAGTACAAGGCTACCTTTCTAAGTAAAAGAATTACTATGGGACACTTGAAGTTTTCAAACTATCCCCAGCAGAATATCCTTGAAGTATCCTTGAAAGTATCCTCTTCAAGCCTGTTCAGGAATACCATGCCTTTTTAGTACCTGTTGCTGAGAACTGTGGATACTTGTAATTCAGAGCATTGCAAAGATATCTTAACACTTCAACTCTATGAAACTCTTCAGAACTATGGAAAAACCCACCACCTTTTATTTTATACATGCAGCTTTGCAACCTAATATCCAAATACTAATGACATGAATATTCTGCTCACCATATAGTATAGCCGTGAAAATGATGATTCTGCATATGAACGCTTCCTCTAAGATGTCATAAATCAACAGAAACACAGGTTTAAAAATTTTCAACTTTGAAATTTATTTAGAACTCAGGGGTTAAGCGTGGTAAGTTTCCAATTGTCTGATAATAGCATACCCATTTAACTATCATGGAAATTGCACTAATTCCCCCTGCCCGCCTCCCCCTTAGAAATCTGGTTCATTTTAACAGCCGGTGGTTTTGCAAATAGTGCACTCTAGGACACTACTGCAATTCCTGAGTGTTCAAAGCTACTGTATAATACATTAAGCTGAAAAAAAATGAACAAAATTATTATTCAGAGCTAAACCAGCTATTTTACCTTACTGCTAAAGTACAGAATCATAAAATGCAACGTATTTTAACAAAATTAAGGAAATTGTCCTAGAATGCTTAAAAAGGGGAAGAGAAAAAAACAAACAAACAAAAGAACCCCCACTGTTTTAAAAAATGACATCCTTTTACTTTAGTTTAAATCGAAATATTTTTTAGCCTCAAGTCATTAGCCTCAAGACCATTAAAAATGGCCAGTGAACGAAAGACTCACTCAGACTGATATGTAGTTGTGAGTAAAATATCCATGTTGGTAATCCTTGACCTTTTAGGGTATTCCTAGCGGCTCTAACAAAAGCAGCATAACAGGGTATCTCTGGTTTATCATTCTAGTGCTCTTGAAAATGAGTTACTAACAGCACTGAACACAGTGCTTACACATGGAATTTCAGACAATTACCCTATAATGCACTTCAGCTTTACCGTGCAAAGCCAATCTAGTCACAAACATCCCCACATTAAACACATTAAATTGTGCCAAAGTATGTGATGTGAATAAATGTCAGCTAATCTACCAACACACTGACAAACGTCAGCATTGTTTAAGCCCAGAATAAAATTTCATTTGTCAGAACTGACCTCCTCCATGAGCAGACTGCATAGTCTATCTAAGTTACTAGTTTTCATCCAGGAAAATCTCTTCCAAGTTGTTTTTCTTTTTGTTGACAAACAACCTTAGAGGAGAGCGTCAGTCCTCTAAATTAGCTGTGAGTTAAAACATCAAGAAAGAGGTTCCATCATCAGTTGGTGGGATTTTTCCATGATAGACCACAATCACTTCTTGATCAAAACAAAGCTGAAGCAGTGGCAGCTGATGGAAATGCTAATTACATTGTACTTGCATCATTTCTCATGATGCATTAGTTTTATTCTCATTTACAGATGATTTTAGCAGAAGGGTTCTTCAGGCCGCAGCTGAACAAAAAACACCTTCTTGTCTCAAGTTGTTTTCTTTATGGAAACTTGTTTTGAACAAAGAACTGATACTACAGGCAACTGCCAGTAGGATCTACTGAGAGACAATGTATTCCACTCTAGTATTACGTCAGTGGCTTGCCAATCCTTTTCCCCTAAAACACTTGTAAAAACACTGGAAATACCTATGAAATTTATAAAACAGCTCCTAAAACATCTGCTTAATGTCCTTTCCTTCAAATATAAAAGACCTCCACATTTCGGGGTCTTTTGCTATGGGTACAAGGGAGAGGTTGAGGAAGAGGCAAAAGGTAGGACAGCTTCTATGTTTTCAGTTGCTATGTTACAAAATTTAAATGACTACTGCTCTAAATACAGACTTTACATAAACAATCAAAACAATGGAAATAAACCATAACTGAAGCCATATAAAATCCTTATCAGGTCAAGTGACAGCATATTAAGAAAAATCATATATGTTATAGAAGATAATATACACAGATTTTAAGTTATTTTCCCCCTCAAAAGTCACTGTCAGTAGGATCGGAGTCTTACTGTACAGACAAGTGACTGGAATATTTGAAATTACTAATGGGGTAAATTGAGGTTACAGAAGCAAAATGGTATCAAGTACACCTTTGCACACATCTATACCATGACTTAAATTAAAAGCCTTAAGCATTCTCCACTTTTAACCTAAATGGAGTATCACTGACAGTATACAAAGAGGGCACTTCTATTCTAGTTAGTGTAACTATGCTACAGGACAGCTATCTTACAAAGGAGATTAAGTTCAGATGTTTAGAAACTTCAAAAATAAGAGAAAGCTAGAAACCCCTACTCAAATGTAACTATAATTATCTTTTAGAGAGTATTAGACTAAACTCCAGTATTTGCTATGGTCGTTGTATTAAAAGAAAGTTCTACCACACCTAAAGGATAAGGCATAGCCATCTACTAATTGGCATATTTGTTTATTTGTCTCAGGTTGTGAAAAGGTCCTTATTTGTGTAAGCAGCAAAACAAACTCCAACTGAATGACTGCTATATGCAAAAGAACTGAAGGCAATTGCCTCTGCAGTGAACTTTACAGTTCTCAACAGCACACACGCAACATGCTATCTGAAAAAAGTTACTAACTGAACTACATGTATTAAATACTGAAAAAAGTTTTACATTTTTTATTATAATTTATTTTATTTAACAATCTAAGAAGTTTGCAGCCATCAGAAGTTCCAGTGCAATTTCAGGTGCAATTGGGAATTCAGGAATCTCCGTAGAGCTGTTAGTATAGCGGACCTTGTAGGTGAAATACATGCATACTTTGGATAGGACATGGGATGGGATCTCTCTAAAATTGACCTCATTTGTTTCATTTTCTGCAAACTGACCTGTAGAAAGAAAAAAAAAAACCAACACAAAAGAACACCAAACCAGAAGTCAAAATCTCCATTCACTGCAAAATGAAACAACTTAGCAAATTAATACAATGCATTCTAAAGAGACCTGCCTATGTCTCATCTTCCAGGGCATTAGATTCTTCAATGTAAAGCAGGATGTGCCACATTCAGAGCCCACAAGAGTATTAAGACACCCAGCATTATGACATGTTTATTTAGTCTGCAACCTATCGATATTATTCTGAACAACTACACCAGAAATTTAGGTTTACTTCCAATACAGTTGATAGGTACTTAGCTGTGTGCTAAGCTCTAAGAGGCAACAATCCAAATTTCTAGCTGTCTTATCCAAGGGAAAAAAGGAGTTTCTAGATGTTTCATATCTGCATATGCACACATATACGTGTATATCAGTAGTCCTGCCTTCTATGACTCAGTAGCTTTGGATCCTCAGTTTCAGGCAGATTTGACAAGAGGGTTGAAACCTCAAAGATGCATTAACTTGATAAGCTGTAGAAACAGACAGCAGGGACAGGGAAACTCTAGTTGTACTGGAGGGAAGCTTACATGCAGTACAAGTTCATCCCTATTAGATACAAAAGAATTTATTAAGAATTCAAATCTCAAAACACAAGTACATTTGAAATTCACTTTCTATAGTGCCTATAACTATGAAACCTGGATGATACAAAAGTTAGGATCCTATGGTTAATCCCACAAGATTTATTATTTTTGGCTCTTCCCCTCACATCTTTGGACTTTCAATGCATTAAACTGCAAGATAATAAAAAAATACTAACATTAACTCCATGTTTATGGGAGACTAGCAATGTTAAGCTCCCATTATTTCTGTGGGCATCTCCTTCTAGCTACAAAGCAGAGCTATTTACTAATGTCTACACAGATTCATGTAGAAATATCTGCGTGCACTGAAGCTAATCTGCTTGAATTTTAGTACAGGAACAGTCGGAAGCAAAAGAAGAAATGTTAGCATATTGGCGAAGTCACAGCACTGAAACAAAAGACTTACACATCAATGAAATTATGACCCACTGAACTAGACAGCAACAGTACTTTTCCTTGTGACCCATTTATCTTTTTAGTATTTATACAAAATATTCTTGACTGCTGAGTCCTTTACAGTCAGTTTCTAGCCCTCTAAGGAGGCTACTTTGCCTTTTATTCCTTCACATTGAATGGATTCAGAGCAGATCTTGTAACTACTCTTCTTCTTAGATGTCTGGGAGGCTGACATGGACACAAAACACTTACTACATATTTTCAAATGCAACCATTAAAATGACACTGAGAATTTTAATGGCTCAGTTTGCCCAAATATTACTAAATAATTAAAAATATATTAAACCAATAGATCTCTGCAGTAAACTCCCTCACTAGAATCTAAGAGAACATAAGAATGACCATATTCAACTCCAAGCTCCACGTAGCCTATTGCCCAACCACTCAAGTGGGCAAAGGTAAACGCACAGGATGAGGGTATAGAAGAGAGAAAGCACTTGTGTTAACATCTCTCTGTTCTCTCCCCCACCTTTTTGGTCTTCAAAAATTAGTTCAGACACTTCTTAAATCAGATACAGTCTCATAAATTCAGTAACACATGAGGTCCTTCCCTCCTGTAAGTTTATCTGCCCTTGCCTCAATCTTAAGGTAACTTTCATCATTAATCTCAGGAACTCCTTGTCACAGGATGTTGTCAACATGTGGCCTCAGCCCCAGCAGGCAGCAAAGCACCACACAGCTGCTTGCTCATTTGTCCCTGCTGTGGGAGGACAAGGGAAGAGGAAAGGAACAGTAAAAGCAAGAAAACTTGTAGGTTGAGAGAAGAGAAAGGAAACAAAACAAGTGATGCAATGGTAATCACCACCTCCCATGGACAGACTGATGACCAGCCAGCTCTCAAGCAAAAGATGGCTCACTCCCCTTTTTTACACCTCTTCCTTTTTTACTTTGGAGCAAGACATATTGAATGCAATATCTCCTTCAGTAGTTCAGGTCATGTGTCTGCCTGTGTTCCCTCCCAGCCTCTTGTGCACTCTCCTGTCTGGTTATTGAGTGGGGAAAGAGTGAGAAATACAGGAGGCCTGAACAGTGTGCAAACACCTTTCAGCAACAGCTAAAACAGGTGTGATATTGGCTCTGTTTTAGTCACAAATCTGAAGCTCAGAACCCTGTGACCTGCTATGAAGGAAACTAACTCCACATGGAATACCAGAATTTCTGCCATGGATGTGGCAATAAAGAACTACCAGCTCTTGTTCGTTTTCAACTTGGCAGCTCCACGTTTCATATAATACCCTCAAGTTCTCATACCATGGCAAACTAGCAGCAATGTAAGACAGTGTAAGATCGCTAACTGCCCAAAAAGCAGAGTCCAGTCTTGAGTCTGGTACTACAATACCCCAACAGAGATGGACTGTTCTGCTGGAAACAGGAACTAGGCAAGATGTGGAAAAGTTATAATTTTTTCAAACTTTTACTTACTGCATAATAAAAATTCAAATTGTCCAAAAGTGAGAACAAAGAAGGCAAAGGTACTAAGTCTTCTGTACCTACCTGGTCCACTCAACATAGCTTTTATTGTTCCTGATGTTAATGCATGCTCTCTTTTTACAATGAACTCATGGCCATCAGAGGATATTAACTTCACATACATAGCATCTGGGCCCTCACACCCACCGTATGTTTTCTCTTCTCCATCTATAATGGAAAAAAAGATAACAGTTTCAGAACACAGTATACGGATTCACATTACTAAAACTGCAAGTTGCAGTCTTTTTCTATGACTACATTTGCAGACTGAAGAACCCAATACAAAGAGAAACGAGACAGAAGCATTATGCATATCTGAAGATGACTTTTCTGAAGCAACCAGCAATGTTTTAGAGTAATTTTGCAAAACTTGGAATTTTTTTATTAACATCCCTCTATCATCAAATTCTGACATGATTTTTAAAATATACATAGGAATGAAATTTTCCTTTAGACATTCTCAAGTCAATTGAACATGCTACTGCTTCCTTCCATTAAATCTACAGTCATGTTTATCATACTAATACTTGGTAAAAGTTAACTAAACACATATCTGATATTGAGGCAAGGAAAAAATGCTTTCTGAAGCACTGGTAAGAAAAAAAGCAATCAATATTCCTGCACTGAAGAAATGACATGAAACAAAATTCATTCTCCCTGACCACCCAACCAGACCTAGAACCATACAGCATCAGTGCATCCCTGTGTTGTGGCCTTTGGCAGAAAGCATGGCAAGTGCCAAAGCACTAAACCCAGAGAGATTTGAAAATTCTCCCCACAGCAGTTTGTGCTTCTCCTGTTTTCCTTCTCTCTTCTGTTTCACTGAATACCTGCTCTCTACTTTGTTTCTCCTGAAGGCTTTATCCCCCTTCCTTTTTGTGCCTTCTTTTATTGTATCCTGACAGTGCTACTTTTAAAAGTTGAATTACTGTTGCCAGTATAACAAATAAAACATTCCCCCAATCAAGTTGCTTTGGAATTTGAAGTTAAAATTGAATTATTATGTAGTTGTTGACAATTTTAACCAAGTACTGCCAGTGCCAAACATGTTATAATACAGTCAGAGAAAGTATAGACAAAACCAGAATCCATCCAATACTGTTTCATTAACCAGTCATTTGTTGAGGCAGAAACAACAGCTCCATATGTAGTCCTATCACGCACAATGTAATTTATCAGAAATCAGTATGCATTATGATCTGTGAGCCAAAATTCAACAGGCTGACTTCAGTTAACAAACAAAGAATTATTTTAAAAAGTACACAGTGAATTTTTCTTGGTCACTATACACAAGTTTAGTGCTACAAAAGCCTAAAGACATTCCTATTTTAACATGTACATTTTCAGGACTGTGCATGTTAAGCAAGTGATTTTTTTTTTGTTAGAATAGATACACTTTGAACAAGTTTTCCAATAAATGAACAGTCACCTGAGAAAATTCTCCTACAAAACATCTGTAAGAAGTTTGAGGCTACAAGAAAAAATGACAACATCAACATTTAAAGTCTTAGAATCCACCGCCTCTACCAATATGAGAGAGAAAAGGCTTCAAGTCATACAAAACCAAGAAACACTCTAAGATTGTGAACTTACCCATTCTCTTCTTATTAAAAAAAATTGTTTCTTTTCAACTGCAGATTTTGCAACAGGAGCGTCTGAAAAAACACAAGTGGCAATACTTTGAGTCAGCAGTACAATTTTTAAACTCCCCTTTACTTATTAGTCTTTATGTTACCATAAACACTCCTCCAAAGAGAATATGGTGACAGACAATATGCAGCGTTGATGAGCAGTATGTTTTGAAAACAGGAAACCCATGAAGTTCATCCATAGGAAATGCAAACCCTCGACTTTAGCACCTCCAGCAGTGCCTGGAGCCAGCCTGCTGGAGAGCAGCTTTGCACAAACATTCCTGGGGGTGCTGGTGGACAAAGTGAACATGAGCCAGCAGCGTGCCCTTGCAGCAAAGATGGCCAGCAGCACCCTGGACTTCATCTAAGAGCATTGCCAGAAGGTTGAGGCAGGTGATCCTGCCCCTCCACTGGGCACTGCTGGGACACATCTGGAGTGCTGGGTTAAGTATGACAGACCAAAGTGAGCCCTGCAAAGGGTCACGGAGCTGACCCAGGGATTGAAGCACTGGTACAAGGACAGGCTGAGAGAACTGGGGTTGTTTAGGCCAGGAAAGAGAAGGTTCAGGGATCAGTCTAATCAGTATGCACTAAACACCTGGTCTTCACCCTGCCCTTCACAGGAGATTGACAGTTCCCAATATCTCAACCAATATCACCCAGATAATCTACTTCAGACATAAAATGTAGGCACAGTTAACCAGAAGCTTCCATAGCTTATATGTTGATATCCAGCTTGCTGCATGTGTATTTCTCCATGGAAAGGAAATCGAAGAGTTAGAGAAACAGAAGCACTTTTTTGCAAAACAAATCTATGTTCAGACACAACTTCTATTTCTTTACCCCAAACTGCATCTCTGCAGCCTAAAAGAAAACTTTGGAAGAGAAATTCTACCCACCCACCTGCTGTCCTAAAATTCCTTTCATATCAACAGCCACTCTGCAAACATTAACCCAGTACAATTCAATGATACTGCTGTGTGACCATAGATTCAGGAAAATAGCACCAGTGAGTCTAGGTGCTCTCCCAGCTGATATTCAGGGTTGAGGGCAGTAAAGAGTAAAGAGATCAGAACTGAGACCACACCCCATATTTGCTCCCTCCTATGTTTCTGGTAAAAGTTTAGCAAAAACCGTAAGCAAGCTGAGGAAGCTGCATGATTTGGAAGAATACTACAGACAACTCTTTGCTATTGCTGATCACTTCACTTCTGCACAGCACTTTGATGCTGGTTTATTCCATTTATCTTTTTTCATAGCTACAAATATAAAATAGTCCAAATGTTCCCTCAAGCTTTCATCAGAAGGCACTTTGTTATGTACACCTAATGAAACTATGCACACATAACCAATAGTTTTTAGTTGTCTGAAGAGAAATTAGCAAAAATAATCCTCCACTTACATTGCTCCTTCCTTTGAAAATTATCCTGACTTTACAGAACTATCTCTAAAAAATATTTTCCTTATCACTGGTATAAGGAACATCTTAACCTGTACTCTTGCAGGTGAAAAGTTCCTGAATACAAGGCACAATGAAGAATGTTCTTTGAGAGTTAGTTTGTGTATGCCGTAAGAGAGATTCCCTAAATGGAGTGTTAAACGCCTTCATCACTTTCAGTTATTCCAGGAATTCATCTAAGGAAATTACATCTGGATGCTGGGACAGTTAGGGCCCAAAACTGATGGGATCTTTCCCCCTATTTCAACAGTTTTTGTAAATGGAAATCAGTCATCTTATTGCAGAGTATCTGTTGCTCAGGAACTGAAGAAATACCTCACATTATTACTTCTACTTTGCAGAAGAGGATCACTTGCACTACCTCTTTTTCTAGCCACAAAACCATTTGCTACATTCCAAAAGAGTACTGAAACCACCTATGATTTATAATACTTGGGAAAAGGAAAAAAAGAAAAAGAGTATCACAGAAGTGATACCACTCTTGGGAGGTGTTGGTGGTAATTAAATGTGCCTTGGTTTACAATACAATTTATGCCATTAAACACTGGAATAAAGGCTAGTTAGTGGGAATGCAGATAGATTAAGACCTTGCAAGGGAAAAGAATAACTAGAGGAAGCTAATACATTGAAAGATTGAAAATGGAGAACTGAAAGAGTCCACACAAAAAAAGTTGGATGTCAAAAAAACACACAAAGAGCATTTTAATAAATCTAATGTGCTATCATATTAGAGAGGGAAAAAAATACAGTAATTAACAAAGAAGAAAAAAATTATCAGGCTCATTGGTCAGAATTCAACTGTACTAAACAGTAAAGCAGGACAAAAATGCAGTAAGTCTTTGTAGTTTTAGGGCATGCTGAACTAATCTAGTATTTTAAAAATTAATCAGTCCTTCTCTTTGGGAAAAAGGAAACTCAAACAAGATGCAATTGGGGCTCAGTACATCATCTGGGGTTAAATAAATGTGATGAGAGGTAATCTTAAAATGAGAAAGAACCTTTCCACAAGACTACAAGAATACAGTACGCTGTTGCAAACACAGAACAACTGGACTAGAGAAGAACTGCTAGTTCCTCAAAAAAAATATGCTGAATTTTTTTAAACAATGCTCCCAGAAAAGAATAGGCAGATTTGGATGAAACAGAAGTGGAAAGGATTGCAACGAAAGCGGGACAAAACATAACACAAGACAAATGACCAGTCTTGAAAAACAGTGTACTAGAAGTCCCATGAAATTAAGTCATATGAAATCAAGACTCCTGCATGAAGGGATCAATACAATCTCCTTTCATGTCGTCAGGGCTTGTTATTTGGGACTATAGCCATTCTGCGGTCAACTAGAAACTGCTGCAGCTCTGTGGGGGCAAAAAGAAAAAAAGAAGCGTGAGGGACAAAGAGGCAAATGCACATTGAGGACTCCTTTTCAATAAAGATGGGGAATATGAGCAATGTTGCACATGAGCAACAGCTTCTCTGGAATACCACACACAATTCTGAATTCCTCTTTTCAAGAAAAAGAAGTTTGAATTACAAGAACTACAAAGAGAACCTACTGATACGACCAAAAAACCCGTTTCTAAAAGAAAAATTAATCTTCCTTATTCAGCTTAGCAAAACTGGAATGAAGCTAAATATAAAAATTCATTAAAAGGATAAACATTGCAGGAAAACTATGCCAACATAATAGCTCAGTTTAAGTTCAACTAATGAACATAAACAACAAAAATAATAAAATTTATAGTGCTATTCCAGAATCCAAGTGTGGTTCTGGATATGGAAAACCCCAAACATTTTATTGCCAAAAGTAAAAGATGCAGAAAAGCCAACCTGCTTTTAAGATAAAGACATAATATGTTCCAACACATGATGCATTTGACACGGTAGCAAGGGACACACTGAATTTCGCTCACTTTCCACTCTGATGCAATGATGTGTCATTAAAAAAAATAAATCATGAATACTATTAGCAGTATTAGTCCTGACAAAATAGCCAGAGAGCCAATGCAACAAATGAAGAGAAAAGAAAAACAAGAAACTCAGGAGCCCTGAAAAACCTAAAAAACCCAGTAATGGTTCCTTTTTGGATCAAGAAGTGTTCAGTCTGTCCTGACGTTGTATGAAGATCAGAACATTTTCAAAGCCAGAAAAAAATGCCCACAGAAAATAAATCAAAAGAATATAGAAACACCTCCCACAAATTCTCACTTTTGCATACAGGGAGTACAAAAGGAACATGGAGGGAGATTTTCTGTACCTTTTTTCTAATTGACAATGGCATGGCCTTAGGTTTTAAATAATAGGTCAAGGAGGGTTAAGCAACCTTGTATGTGGTCTTCTAAGAAATTATTTCTCTCAGTGTAGTGTTTATTTCAAAACATCATTATATTTTCCTTCTCTATAATGAAAGCAGCACAAATGACAAAACAAAGAAGACAAGGAAGAAAGAGACAGATTTCTGAACATGCCTGGTAACTAGTGATATTTTAATTACTTTTCCACATTTTATAGTTGCCCTGGTTGACTTCACCAAGACTACACCAATGCAGCAGTCAGGATAAGAACAATCCAAGACTTGTTAACATGTACTTTTTATATATTTTTGACTTGACAATTTCAGACTCCTGCAGAGAACCACTAATTTATGTTCAAGTACATTCACAATTCCATTTGTCCTTCAAGAAGCTTATGTGGCATTACCATAAGGTAGCTCAGCTCCCTGACTTAAATCCCAAAAAAGTACATACATTAGGTATTACTGTTCTCCTGCTTTGCCTCCTTAAAAACAAACAAACAAAAACCCAACAACCAACCAAACAAACCCCAACCCCCCCTTGCATTTATTAAGAGAAAGTTTACATAAAAGGGATATGTCACTTTTTAATCAGAAGGAGAGTACAATACAACTAAACCCAGCATATTTGGCACAGAAATTTTCCAACCAGTCTAAAAAGGGCCTCCAGCTGCAGAAAACATAGAATTGTCATTAGATATTAGAGAACTGAAAATTGCCACAAGCTGCCAGAATATTTACACCTACAAGGTACAATATTGTGAAATACCACAAACGTTTACACCATGGCAATGAAGCCACACAAGGCAAGTGTTCTTGTTTCCCTGCTTCAACATCTTCTTATACCTCTAAGAAGAAATAGGATGGTGTAGTGAGTTTAGCCTGACCTCCTTCCTGCTTCTCTTGACTACCAAATGCAAGAACAAAACTGAAGCACATTCACAACCATCCCAGCTCACTCCCAAAGCTGCATGCTCATCTCCCAGGTTTGCCAGAATTTCTAGAACACCATTTCTTTGTATGCTTTGTATGCCAATGAGTGGAATAGGCTTGAAGGGCATGCACTACTGTAGCTGAGCACACTGGACCACTGCACAGCTTCCAGAGCCTCACTACCCTGTTCTCATTAGCACAAGAACACTGAATCTATGCAAACATTTCAAGCATTCAGATTCTTTGATCCCACAGGAAAATCCTTTAAAAACTCAGTTTCTGGTTTCAGGGAATTCAAATGGCTTCAAACTTATTAGCTGCACAGCTTCAAACTTATTAGCTGCATGACACACACGCAGGACTTTGGTATGCTTCAGCTGCTGACATTTGTATCCCACACTGTCCATTTCTGGAAAACACATGCCAAATAAGCCTCCAGCAATTCCTAGTTTGTTTAAAAGCCAAATATAACACTTTTTGGTGTCATTTACATATCCCTAAGAGTTCATCCATCACTAAAGGCTGCCGTGTGTTACGACTGTTCAATCCTAAATTCTACCCTATCCTGAATAATAACTTGTTGAAAAGCACCACTCTTCAGTTTAGTATTCATTGCTCAGCACACATCAAAAAAATAATTAAGGTGGTAAAATTAAGGGATTGAAGCATATTTAGAAAAAACACGAGGAGAAACTGGTACAGCATGATTTCCAAATCAGCTGATTCACTGCTCCAATACTCTCAGGCTCTAAAATTCCAATTTTCTGGCACACACAGGAATGTGACAGGAAGGCACAGTACACGTGAATGCTACTTGAGATAAACAGGAGATAGCAGGGGTAGGTAGGGTAGGACAGCAGGTACAAAGTACCAAAGATCTTAGTCAAGATTTCTCTTCTTGCCAAAGGAAACTTTCCTTTTCAGTAATTCCCCAGAAAACTTCACAGAAAAAAAAAAAATCCACAAAAAAACAACTCAAAAACATGGACAGGGGAGTGTTACTGTTTTCTTCCAAAGAACACTTCCAAGCTGTGCTGTACAGCTCTTGCCATCAGGGGAAAAGAGGCTGATGGCACACTGCAAAATTTTACAGGGCATGGATTTCTGCCCTTTTGTTGTAGGCATTCAACAAAAACTGCTGTTATGCAAACTACCCAACAGAGAAGCTAACTAAACCCTGAACCTTTTTAGGTGCTAAGAGACTTGTCAAATATATCAAAATTCCTTGAAACAACCTTACAAACCCCATACTTCCATAAGGTAACTTAAGGATTTCTTGTAACATACACAAGAATCGTAAAAACACCTGAAGCTGAGAATTCCTGAGGGCAACACTCATTTGTCTCCCTACAACACTATTAAAACAATTCAAAATATTAAAATTCTTCACATCAAGACTATGAAACTACCTAAATCTGTTCATCACTCACTCTGGTACAGAAAAAAAAGAAAATCTCAAATGGCATTTCTCTGACACGTGGAAAAAAAATTAAATGCTGAAGTGCTAAAAGTTTCTAAAAATTATCTTAAAAGCTCCCAGTGGAAACAACAGCAAAAATCTTACTGTCCTAAACATTTTATTGATATAACTTAAGCTCATTAAAAGGCTGATCTCAAGGCAGAAGGTGTATGCTACCTGTGCAAAGATGTGGCCAGTGTACCACAGGAAAACTAATAAACACTTATTCCCCTTCAAAGTAACTCTTCGGTTAATTGAACGTTCCCCCAACAATTATTTTGGTCCTTATTACAGCAAAAGGAGGAAATTTGGAGCATGTAGGGGGTTACCCAAAAATAAGTACACGAAGTGGTTCTTACCCTAAAGATCTCTCTTGTGCCTGTTTATCTGTTTTTCTGGTTTGCTTCCAAAAGTCATCAAAGCCAAGTAAACAACCGGCCTGGGACTATCTAGGTCTCCTCAGAACGCAAAGCTTAACTTACAGTCCACGGTACCAAACACACTTAGAGATATTTTTAATAAGTTACCTGGTGGAAGACCAAATTGGCCGTCAAAGCAAACTGCCAGCAGCATCATCACCTTTCCACACATAAACGTGAAGCCCTCAATACCGTCCCAATGCTCAGGTTACCGTGTGTTAAAGCAGAACCTCTCTCGGAGGACCACGCGGCTCTCAGCTCAGATCTGTTGCTACACGTAGAGCTATCACCCGTTGCTTTGCTTACATTCGCCGACCATTACAGCCAAATCACTTTAACCAGCATTGCTCACCTTGGCAAAACAACCCCTGGGGGCGCATCCGAAATTCTTTCGGCCTGAACTTTCCCCCTCTCCCTACGGCTTAGCGTAGGAAAAGGGCGAACGTCACTTAGGGCAGGAGTTTGGGAGCGATGCTCAAACGCAGCACCGCTCCAGAGAGCCCCTTTCCCGGCGGCGCCGGGATTCCAAAGAGAGTCTTTTGGGGCAGGAACGCGCCTTTCGCCACCTCCTCGGTGGGTAAATCCCGGCCTGGCCTCACGCCCCGACGGCCCCGGCCCCTCCGCCCGGCCCCCGTTCTACCCGCCCCCCCCCGCCAGGCGCGGGGCGAGGCCCGCTGCCCTTCCCGGGGCCGGCTGCGGGGGCTCCCCGCTCCCCGCCCGACGGGGCGCCCCGCCCCCGGGGTTCCCCTGGCGGCCCCGGCGGGGTCTTGCTCCCGCGACCGCCCCTCACCCGTGGGCGCCGCTCCCTCCGCCCCGCTCGCAGGGCCGCGGTGTCGGCCCAGCTACCTCCGAGCGCTTCCGCCCGGGTCACGGGCCGCTTCCGGCCCACCCCCCGCCCGCGGCCCGTGCGACGCCCGTGCTCCCGGCAGGCTGTGCGCCCCGAGCGGGGCATGCTGGGGCGCGTAGTTCTCGGGGGCAGCTGCAGGCCCGCCATGTCAGTATTCGGGGGTGTCGGTTGGGAGCAGCTGAACATGAACGAGCGCCTGTCCGGCTGGCCAGGAAGGCCGGTGATATCCTGGCTTGTATGGACAATAGTGTGGCCAGCAGGAACAGGTCAGGGACGTGCTCGTCACTGATGAGGCCGCACCTCGAGTCCTCTGTTCAGTTCTGGGCCTCTCAGTTAATGCACATCGAGGTGCTGGAGGCTATCCAGAGGAGGGTAACGAAACTGGGTAAAGGTTCTGGCGCACGAGTCTTATGAGGAGCACCTGAGGTAGTTGGGGTAATTTAGCCTAGAGAATTTAGCTCTAAACTAACGTTATGGCTCTCTACAACTATCTGAAACGAGATTAATAGGTGGGATCGGCCTCTTATCCCAGGCAGCTGGTCAGAGGACACGAGGCGATGGCCTCAAGCTATGCCAGGGGAGGTTCAGGTTGGGCATCAGGAGGAGTTTCTTTACAGAAAGTGTTCGACTTTGGAATGGGCTGCCCAGAGAGGTGGTGGAGGCACCATCTCGGGGGGGGGGGGTGGTGTTTAAGGGATGATTTGATGAGGCCGTTAATGCCATGGTCTAGTTGGCGTGGTGGCGTTGGTTGGACTCGCTGGCCCCAGAGGTGTTTTCCAGCCCCGATGATTCTGGGATCCTGCGGCTGAGCGGCGTAAGGGAGATGCTGACGGGGGCGCCGCGGAGCCGGCCGGAGCCTTTCCGCGGGCGGAACCAAAGCGCGGCGCGGCGGCGGCGCGGCGGCGGCTGTCGGTGTGGCACCGTCCGCCGTGTCCCCGGTGCGGCCGCGGCCCCGCCATGCTGCCGCTGCTGCTGCTCCGGGCCGGCCCCGCCGCCGCCTGCCGCCGCGCCTCCGCCTCCGCATGGCTGCGGGGCGCCGCGCACCCCGCCTGCCGCCACCGCGCCGCCCTGGCCGCTCGGCCCCAGCAGGTTCTGTGTGGGGGCTGTGGGGACCGTGTGTGGGAGCGGGGGGAGCGTTCCCGCTCCTCGGGGAAAGGGCGGCCACCCTGGGATTCGCGGTTTTGCCCTTAGGGGATTTTGGGGAGGGAAGCGAGGTGCTCCTCGGGGCGTGGCTCCTGTGTTACGCTCAGGTGAAACCCCACCTGGAGTGCTTTGTCCAGCTCTGAGGCCCCCTTCGACCTGCTGGAGCGAGTCCAGAGGA
The DNA here is from genome assembly GCF_029207755.1 of Chamaea fasciata. Taxonomy (NCBI): domain Eukaryota; kingdom Metazoa; phylum Chordata; class Aves; order Passeriformes; family Sylviidae; genus Chamaea; species Chamaea fasciata. The sequence continues at coordinate 32,209,879 of NW_027094086.1, read as the reverse complement.
GGCCACCATGCATGCATGCAGCACCTCTCCTGTGATGAAAGGTTGGGAGAATTGGGTTTGTTCAGCCTGGAGAAGAGAAGGCTTCGGGATGACCTGCTTGTGGTCTTCCAGTACCTGAAGGGAGCCTACAAGAAAGTCATGCAGGAAAAAGGGACTTTCTACACGGGCATGAGGTGCCAGGACAATGGGGATTATAACTGAGAGTAGGTTTAGCTAATCTAAGATACTAGGGGAAAAAAAAACCCCAAAACTGTGAGGGTGATGAGGCACTGGTTCCCCTGAGAAGCTGGGGATGCCCCGATTGTCAAGGCGTTTAAGGCCAGCCTGGATGGAGCTTGGAGCAAAATTGTATAGTGGAAGGTGTCTCTACCCACAACAAGGCTTTTGGAACTGGATGACCTTTAAGGCCCAGTTCAACCCAGGCCATTCTGTTATTCCATGATCAGAAGGGCACATGATGAGCATAAATGTCTCCCTGCAAAGCTGTGTGTAAATCGATTGAGGCAGTCCTCAATTATCAGTAATGGGGTTGCAAATATTTAATGCTAATTTGGGATATTTATGTGGAAAAGTATTAAAACAGGCAGCATTTTAGTTGGGAGTTTTTGGCATGCTTTGGTGTGTAAGCTAACTTAATTCCTGGTTTGAAGTGCTGTGGGTGGGTTCAGGGCAGGGAGAAACTTTGTGTGAGTGTATACACATACATGTATAGATGTGTATGTGGATATGGATGGATGGATAGGAAGATACAAGATGCAGTACTGATGGTCCTTAGCCCTGTACTGCTTTCATCTTTCAGGTTGCGTCTTTTCAAGGAGTGGCTATTCGCAGCCTTAGCACATCCTCCCCTCATGATCACCCAGAACATGGAAGATTAGTTTATAAAGGAAATTTGGCAAAAACAGTGTTGGGTATGTGACTTGAAGTGATTTATGTTGCCTTTTTTTTGTTGTTTTGTTTTAACAGTATTTAATAACTTTAAAATGGAACATTAAAAGTAAGTGTTCTCCTTTCCAAGTTTGCCAAAGTCTGGATTCCATGTACAACACAACAAACAAACAAGCAAAAAAAGGTTGTAGTGGTGGTGCTTGGTTTCTGCTTCTCTGCTTGGGTGTGCAGGGAGCTCTGTTCATCTCTGTAACCCCTCAGCCTTCTTTGGCTTCCCTTGCAGCTCTTGGGGTGACTTAATCTGACCCAGTAAGCAACAAAGATAAGCTGTAACTGCTCTTTACATCCTGTGTGCTTGGAAGTGTTCCTGAAATGTTTCCCAGGCAGGCAGGTGTTATAATGAAACTCTCCATCTGTAATGAGACTTCACAAATCTTTCTTTGGCCAGTTAATGGTACAAAGACCTAGTGAAAAGTAAAGCCATTGGATCTTTTCTGGTCAACATCTTTGAAATGTGTCCTAACATGTTTATTTGTCTCAGCATCTTGGCCTCCTGGTTTTCTTGGTGATGTAAGGACTGTGGGTGGTCCCACAGCTCTGGCTACTGTCTTTCAAGCCACATGCAAAATGGGTAGGCAGTACTTGTTAATATTTAGTAATCCAGGGTTTATGCATGGTGGCCAATCTGGCTTCTTTGTAATACACACTGAATGTCAGCATTGGTTGTTGATAAAGAGAGAAATTCCCTGTCTGCTCACTCTTCAATGAGCACCATTACACGTGTCTATAAATGGAGTCAAGTCTCATTAGAAATCAGTTTTTCTGTCTGTGAAGTAAAAACTTGATATGTGTGCATAACAGCTAAGAGCTGACTGCATCACAGAAATAGAGCCAGCTCTGATAAACCCAGCATGAAGGTGCAAACAAATCAGAACAGAGGCAACGAGACAGGGTTGAGCTTTCAACGGTTTCCCCATGAGCTTAAAAGAAAAGGGAAAGGAGTTTTCAGTAACTTCATCTGTTCAAGTAATGGCATTGTTATGTGGTAGAAAAATATATGTAATTCCAGAGAAAATCTTGCTCATAAGTGTTAACCTTCATTTTCTTTGTTTTCTTTTATGTAGGGGTGAAGTTTTTCTCTTACTCCACCAGCATATTCAACCTGTTCATGATGCCCTACATCATGCTCAAGAGTGGTATTGGAGTGGAAAGCCTGCTTGTCCAAGCTGCCTTTTACGGGTTGATTGGGATTTTTACATTTGTAACTCCGGTTACTTTGCATATCCTTACAAAAGGTTATGTCATCCGCCTCTATTACAAAGATGAAGCGGACACCTACACAGCCATTACCTACAATGCCATCCTGGCAGAAAAAGTGACTGTTTTCCATCAGAAAGATGTAAAGATTCCAGACATCACCAAGATGTTTACAACATTTTACGCTAAAACAAAATCAATGCTCGTTAATCCTACGCTTTTCCCAAATCCTCAGGATTATAACCATCTCATGGGCTATGACAAATCCTCATTTTTTAAATTTGAGGATTTAGAGGAGGTTAAGGAAGCTGATGAAAGGAAATAATTTGAAGATAATGGCAGCATCATTGTCTATAATGCAGTACTATATACGTGAAAGAATGTAAAAATCTATTACACTTGTATCAGGTAGCTGGAGTTTTCTGTATGCATTTTGGAATGTATAAAAAAAGACTTTTTTTAAAATACTGCAAACAATGTGAGGATTTCTTTAGAGTTAATGACATAAAATACAGTAAAAAAAGGAGATCCTTAACCCTGTTTTTTGCTTGTTTATTCTTGGCTTGATTTTTGCTGTTAGCTCTCCAGAGAACTGTAAAATGCATGACCTGCGTGGCAGTCTCACCATCTCCATGTCAAAGGAAGCCATTCATGATAGACAAATCATCAACACTCATCACCTATCAAGTAAAGACATAATGTAAAAATGTTAAGCCTTAAATACTAATTGTACTTAATCTAAAAATACCGGGCTTTTTGGCACTGCTGATGATCATATAAAGGAAGTGAACGTGGCTTTCCCTTCCCTTTGTGGGACCGTCGGTAGCCAGAAGGAGTCTCTGGAAAGCAGGCAGGTATTCCTGTGAATTCCTGCTCCTACCTCCTCCCAAAGGAGAGAAGAACATGGGGAAAATGGCAGTGTATATATACAGCAGTAAGTTCTGGCTACTCAAAACTACTCTCAGGTTTCTTGAACTGAAGCCCACTCGGAGCAGCCCTGTCCCCAAAGGTAGAGCGCAAGAAGCCTCTCCTCTTGGCCGTGGGAAAGCACGGTGGCATAAGATTTGCTCTGTGAGCATCCCACTGACAAGAGGTGTTGTATTTGAATTGACAAAGAAAATTCTAGCAGCTGGTGGTTAAAGTGCATTCTGTCAGCATTTTTGTATGGTGGGGAAGCAACTGTGCCTTTAAGGAATACACCTGTTGATTTTCAGCACTGCGAAGAAAGCCACCTCTCACTCAGCTAAAAAGGGAATCTAGTCTTTTTTTGGTATTAGTCTGGTCTTTCTCCCTTGAGTATGTAGAGGTTGGATTTAAATTTTTTAGCCCAAGGCACTTGAACTGACAGACACTTGTTTTCAAAGAATGAAGGGCCTAAATATTTTGAGACATAAAAATTGCTAAATTGAAAAAAAACCCAAAATTAAAATCCTTTTGTGTTAGCAGTGCCCTGTGTAATAAGAAAATCAGATGCTTGCTACTAGTCATCCTGATCCTGCAAATAAAAAATTACAGCTAACTTTCAAGCTATTTCCTAAGTTGTAGCTGAAAAACTGAATTTAAAAGTCCAAATGTCTTTCAATACTATTTGAATTTCCTTTTGTAGGGTAACATCACAGATATTAAACCAGGGTTTTGAATGTTGCTGTTCAGACTGCCCTCAATGTACTTGCTTAGTAATTAAAAAGCAAATCATGTCATCCCAATATTTTTGAGGCAGTTTTTTTTGTGTTGGAACAGTTATAATTTTAAAAGCCTGATAGAGTCTCATTAAGCCAGTATCATTCCATGGGCAGCAATAATAAATAAATATTTTTTCATAAAATTGTATTGAACATGTGAGGTTCAAATTATGTTGAACAAGCAATTCTTGTCACCTGGTTTTACTACTTGTCCTCATTGAAATTATGTTCTACACTTAGTTAAAAGTAATCTTTCCATGCCTGATGCATTCACTTACTTTTTTTGGTGCTTGCATTGGAAGATGAAGTTGACTTGATTTTCCAATGACAAATACGGGGAGAACAGGAAATAGAATTTGCTGGAGAAGGTAAAGGAAAGGCCCCAAAATTATGTTTATGTACTCCATAGGCAATATCAAAATCCTCATCTTTGTCTTCTGCGTGCAAAATCTTTTCATTTCTAAATTTGAGACTTGGCCATTTCAGAATTAAGCAGCAAGAGTAAGATGTCTCCATGCCAGTGGCTGAGTTTCTGTCTATGGAAGATTATTATTATTATTTCTTCTGCTTGTATTATAGTAGTGAAAAGCAAGTGAAGCTGGTAGGTGACTTTCTGACATGCAGATGATTAAAAATAATATTAAAGAATCCAGAATTCTACCCGAAGATAGGTGATGATTCTGGCTGGGATGTAGTCTCAGAAAAAAATATTTAATACTTCCAATGTGCAACTTGAAAATAATAGGATAATACTTTTATATTAGGAAAAGAGAAGACGAGACTTACTGAAGATACTCAATATTCTACATGCTTCTGCTTTGTTTGCTGCTACACTTAGATTTTGTACTTGAAATTGTAGGACCATTTAGGTTGGAAAAGACCTTCAAGATCATTGACTCTAGCCATTAATCCAGCACTGCCAAGTCCACTAATAAACTGTCTTAAGTCCTTATTTATATATATCTTTTAAATACCTTCTGGCATGGTGACTCAACCACTTCCCCAGGGAGCCTGTTCCAGTGCTTGACAGCCCTTTCAGTGAAGAAATATTTCCTAATGTCCAGGATAAACATTCCCTGGTGCAACTTGAGGCTGTTTCCTCTTGTCCTATTGCTTACTACAGGAGAAGAGACAGATCCCCACTTTGTTAGAACCTCCTTTCAGGTTGTAGAGAATGATCAGATCACCCCTGAGCCTCCTTTTCTCCAGACTGAACAACCCTGAGCTGTTCCTCGACTTGTGCTCCAGACCCTTCACCAGCTTCACTGCCCTTCTCTGGACACACTCAATGTCCTTTGAGTAGTGAAGGGCCCAAAAATGAACACAGGATTTGAGTATACTTGCCCATATGTAACTGGTTTAGATCCCTGGAATTATTGAGAGTAGTTACTCACATTAGAATCAAAATAAAGGAAGGGAATTGTAATCCAAAAAGACTTCAAGATGTGTTTCTTCTTTGCTCTGGGTTCTGAGCAGTCTGTCTTTATAGCACGTTGTGTGCATTTCCAGGTGGAAGCTCTGAAATCCTTGGTGTCTTCCAATGGTAGAAAATGTGTGTAAATCAGAACAGGCCCTCTTGCTACTAACAAAGCCTGCAAGAGAATCAACTGTGATGTCAGTGTTTCAATAAACAAATTGCTACCAGGTAATTCCCAAAGTCTGTTTGCTCCGTGTCTGTTTAAAACCCTATTAATTATGTGAACTACCATTCTAGTCTGTTTTTCTTCAGTTCCATACACTTGTTGAAAACCAGCACTAAGTGCAGAAATATTACTGCCTACTAACATTTTCATCCTTGGAAGTTGTCAGTATTTCCTTGGGTGTAGGTAACTTGTACACGATATGGAAGAAATGATTTATCAGATCTAGAGAATGTGCTTGTACGTGTGGAGGTTCTGAAGGAAATACTGATGTAGGAGCCCAGTTTTCTGAAATAAGTGATTTACAAACTCTCTTATTTGCAAGGCAATGCCTACAGTGAAGGCAGAGAGCTCCAGCAGCCTTTTCAGGGCCAACGAATCCCTTGTCCATAGCAGCTGGATGTATTTTACCCTGGTCCCAGTTTCACTCAGTCTGGTAGGAAGAGCAAGAATGTGTCAGTGTGTATCAGCGACGGTGTGGCCAGCAGCACCAGGGCAGTGACTGCCCCTCTTTACTCGGTGCTGGGGAGGCCACACCTCATGTGTTCAGTTCTGGGCTCCTTAAGTGAAGGAGAACATTAAGGTGCTGGAGCATGTCCAGAGAAGAGCAATGAAGATGGTGAAGGGTCTAGAGGGTAAGTCCTGTGAGGAGCAGGTGAAGGAGCTGGAATTTTTGGGCTGGAGAAAAGGAGGCTCAGGGGGACATTCTCTGAGAGGAGGTTGTAGCCAGATGGGGGTTGCTGATCTCAAAGGCAACCAGTGACGGGATGAGAGGAAACGGCCTCAAGCTGTGCCAGGAGAGGTTCGGGTTGGACATCAGGTGGAGTTTCTTCATAGAAAGACTGATTAGACCTTGGAACAGGCTGTCCAGGGAAGTGGTGGAGTCACTGTCCCTGGAGGTGTTCAAGGAAAGACTGGACGTGGCACTCAGTGCCCTGGTCTAGTTGACACAGTGGTGTTTGGTCATAGGCTGGACTCAGTGATTTCAGAGATCTTTTCCAACCTAGTTAATTCTGTGATTCTGTATGAAATTACTGAAGCCTCCTTCTTAGACACATTCTTCCTATCCCCTTCCAGCCTTAAAAGCTTCCACAAAAGGTCATAGATGACTAGTTTTTTTTTTCTTTTTTCCCTTTGAAGAACAGTCAGGATATGTGCAAATTTTTCTTTCCAGTCTTTGACTAAATGCTATCTTTTAGCTAGTGATCCTCTCCCTTTCTCAAGTTTTTTGCTTTGTCCACATTATTATTCATTAGTCCCTATCTGTTCTTAATTATAAAGTACAAAGCTCCTTGTCATTCTTTCAAGTTATTTTTTAAATTAAATTATCCCACAACCCTCATCCTTTTCTTGCAAATGTAAAAAATTTTGATGAGAAAATTATCCCTTTTTGATACTTCAAAGAGAAATCTTTAAAGCTCTGAGGTACTTCACACTCTTAACCACACTCTGTAGAATTAAAAGTAACTAATTTGACTGGAGCTTGCTTTATTACAAACCAAAGTCATCTCGTTGGTAAAGATGAAGAAAATCTGTAAATTTTTGCATGGTACCATGAGAGCTTAATTTAGGTGATCAAAACTTTAAGGAAATCTCTTTGTGCTGTAAAAATTAAGAGCAGACATGTGAATTATTACAACTGCTCAGTATAACTTAATAGGGTAGAAACTTGGTAATTTGGTTGCTCTGGAGTTCTGTAGCCATACCACAAATTTCTTCATGCCTCATACCATGGATTTCTTCATTCCCCCGTGTACAGCATAGTCTGCTGCAGCCTGCATGAGAAATGGGACAAGTGTGCTTAGCTGTGAGTTGGATCCACTATAATAAGATTATCCCAGAGCTACACAGACCTCAGCAAGCAGCTATTTTAAGCAGGGAATAACAGAGAACAAGAGCGAACAGCCGCAAAACATGTCCAGCTGTCTCCCTTTCTAGAGTTCCAGGGGGGACAGTGTTGCTGTGGTGTGCTTACTGTGAGCCTCAGGTAGGACACATCCTTTTCTTACCCCTTCATCCTCTGCTTTCCTCTTTTTTTTTGACAATTTTAATAGTTAAATGGATACTTTAGAGTACAATTGTAAGTTTTAGTCTTAAACTTGGCTTGCAGAGAATAAACTACAAGGCTACTGGAAAGAGGCAGGGAGTTATTTCCAATATAATTTCTTGCACAGGAAAACCATACCACCTGGTATGTATTTGCTACATTTTAATAGTATCCAGTGGTTTAATGTGATATATTCAAATCAAACCACTAAGCCAAAGTTCATACAGCACTTAACAAAACATATTCAGAGTAATGCACAGCACTTTTTCTATATTTCAAAAACTCTTAGGTTTCTTACTCAAATGCTACCAACTCACCACTGGATATGTGCCAGTGCACTGCTCTTGGTTTGGGCTCCCATGGCATTCCCAAGCACTTCATCAGTTGCCTGTAAAGGAAATGAATCCTCTACCTCTTTATTGTATCCCTGGGCATGACTTTCTACTTCCACTATAAACATTGTCAAAGATAGTGTGAGGGGATTTGAGAAGAGTCTACAGTTTTCTATTCTTCATGCTGATAGCTGAGTGTGTTTTTATTTGTGAATGCAGTCTTATGCCTTGTATAGAGCCCCTTCATGTTATAGTGCCTTCAGCATCAACCCTAAACCCAGCATCAGAAGGAATAAAGGTTTGCTTCCAGGTGCAAAACGATCTACTTCAAAAACTCACAAATGGTCCTGCAGGGAAAATTATTATTGCCTTTTCTTTATTTAATAAATATAGTTAACGTCTTAAAACACTTTTCCATTAAAGTGAAAGTTTGTTACTTGCCAAAAGCTAGGACATAATCTTTAATTCTGTCTGACTAAGACTTTGAAATGGAGTACTTTCCCCTGCTATACTGGTGTACTGTTATTTATTTTTCTGTGATGGGATATTATGATCATGTATATTATAAATCTTTCCTGAGGGAGATTTTAGTGACTTATTAGTGCTTATCTGGCCAATATATTCACCTGCAGCAAACAATCCAAATACAAAGAGATTATCTTGAATAGCAATCACAAGTAAGTTATGCACTTTTTGGATGCATTGAGAAAGAAAATAAAAATATTAATTATTTTAAGGATTTTAACCACAAATCAGTGAGGAAACTTGTAATAAACTTCTATTCTCAGCATCTCATATGTAAAGAAATTAAAAGTGATAGGTATGAAGTTCTAAATTTCTTAGACTTGCATGGATGTACTGTTAGTTGGATATGAGAGCTGGTTCCTACTGAATATACTTGCGAAAGATTTCAAAATAAATGAAGTATTTCACTGGCGAAACCTCAATGAAGTAATATTATTGTGTAGCTCTTTCCACTTCTCTTTCCTTTTCACCTTCCTTCTGGATTGGAATATATAAGAAAAAGATCATAATAAAGAAAGTGGATTTAGTAAAATTAAAGTATATAGAATTTTATAATCTTCTGCAGTGATCCTTGTACTGACTTGAACAGAATAGACTCATCACACCACTTGTGCACTAGTTTGGAACTTTAGTGATCATCACAAGAGGTCACTTCTATGAATATCATCGATGTTGGCATGAAAAGTCACAAACATCTGCTGAAAAAATTTTAAAATAATTTAGGTTATTTCGATTTAATGACAATTTGATCAAACACAGCCATCAAGGTTGTAGCCTTTATAATCATGGTCATAAAGGATATTTTAGCTGTGATACCAGTGGTACTTATTGTTCCTGTTTTTCCATTTAGCCAGCCAGATCCGTTTAAATTGAGCTTTCTTATGCTGGCTTTTTAAAGCATTGGAATAGTCTTGACTTGTGCAATAAAAGCGCAATAAGGAAGGAGCAGGAGGTTTCTGCATGTGTCTGTCTGTCCGAGCCACCAGGGGGGACTCATTCCTCATCTATAACTTTTCTGCAGCAAGTATCTGGAAAAAAAAAACAACAACCCAAAAACCAGCTATGCTTGAAACAGGTCTAGAAAGTCAATTCAACAGAGAGTTTGTCTTTGTTTATATTAAGAGAGCTTTATGTAAAATCTTGTCTATCTGCAGTGCTCTTTCCACTCTGCCCATGAGTGCATCAGCCACCCAACGCCTTGAGCAGCTACACCAGGCCCAGTCTGGCCACAGAGAGACTCATGTTTGGCTGGGAAATCTTGTGTGTCAGTGGGGAACGGTCAGTGCCACCTCCTGCCCACTTCAGACTGGCCTGGGACTTGTGCTAAACCTACCGGACTGACAGAGGACTCAGCAGAGAGCCTGCCTTGGCTTCTCATGGATTAAACTCCTTCACACCACTGGTCATGGCTTTTGTTGAAAGGAATATTTTTTTGGCTGTACATGCAAAAGATACCTCCTCTTTAGTAGCTGCTTCATTGCTCCATCTCACTACTCCATTTCTTTTCCCCAACTATTACAGCCTTCCTGATTTATTTCAATTCCACTGGGCGTCTTACAAATTTTTAAGCAAAATTTGTCCATCTTGAAACAGAACTGGGTTATTGCTATGATCACAAAGAGCTTATATGTTTTATAGCATCCTGTTAAACAACAGCAAAAATCTGTGTGTGAAGTATGTACTCTGGAGATCTGTCAGGAAAGTTATATAATTTTGAATTCCCACTTAAAAGCCAAATACTGAAAAATTCTTAAAATTTTGAATTCTGTCAGGCCAGTGGGACTCTTCTTGTGGTCTGTAGAAAGATTTGGAAATACTGAAGAGAATTCTCTAGCTGCATTAAATTTTTAAATTTTTATCTTGTTTTCTGAATTATTTCATGTAGTAGCTCATTAGTTGGTACTTTCAGGCACCTTTAATTCAATTTTCACCTTCCTTAATTAATCTGAGAACTATCCCCATCTCTGGGCACAATCCATCATGGTTTTGTGCAAATTGTTATTCCTAAATTATCTTTTGTGTTACATGTTCAGACTTCTGAAAAACAACTTCTTAATCTTTTGCTACTTTACCTTTATAATATGTAAAATACTACCCTGGTATGTACAGGATTTGTGAGAATAAAAACTTTTAAGCATTGTGATGGGGAATGGAGCGAGTCAGAACGATTGATTAAGTTATATTTGTTGTAATTTTTATTGAGTTTCCTGCTTAACAGGAAACAAACTCAAATACCTGTCTGTTTTATGTATTTCTTCTTCTCCTTAAAAAATAAATACAGTTTCTGATCTAAGAGAAGTCAGCAGACATTTACCCAAACTCCGAATATAACTTGTGAGAAAATGATGTGCTTAATTTCTGTAAGTCATTCTTTCATTAAAATCAGTAGATTTCCATATTTTATTATAGTGAGAAAAAAAATCAGTTGTGTCCCCTGTCAGTTAGAGGGGGTTGTGCTCTCTTGAAGGAGTTATTAGGCTTAATTTGATCTGTTCCTCTAGTTGGTACTAGCTAGTTAGTACTGCTGGGTTTGTGCAGTAAGAGCTGATCCTGTTTAGTCCACAGGACTGATATGGCCAACGCAGGCAAATATGTTATTCTATGTGTAATTCATTAACAGACAGAAATATTGGTGTGTATCTAATACCAAAAGTGCTTTTAGAGGTTTTTGTTTTGGTGTTTCATACTTGGGTATCAAGATCTGTGACCTGGAGTGTCTTCAGCATCGCAGGATAAAGTCAGGTTGTAAGCTACCTTCAGCTGTGACAGACAGATTCTGTGTTCTTACAGAAACATGCCAGTCAAAACTGGACAGCCTTTGCCAGTATTTGACCCATGTTTGGTGTCCCCCTGGCTCCAGGCCTGTGCATGGCTCTGTGCTCTGGGAAAACCCCACAGTGCTGCTTCTTCAGCAGAGACTGTGGGGAAAAGTCTGGGAGAGGGTGGCAGAGAGACTCTGGGAGTCAGATACGGGAATTATCGGTTGTAATTTTATTGATTTTTCAGTTTGTTCCCTCTAAGTGTAACTGTAGTGGATACAGCTTTGAAGGTAGTATCTGGCATCATGAGTGGTTCTACTCAATAACGTCAGATTATTCAGCATTTAGCTCCATTTGAAATACTTCATCTAATTATGTTCTTCCAGATTTCTGGTGTATTCTTAAAGCACTGTGGGCTTTGTAAGAAATTTATTATGAAAACCAATAAGAAGTACTGACTACCATAAAAATAAAAGAATGGACTTGGTTTTCATCAGTTGTGGATTTTTCTCTTCTTTAATGTGTACAGGAAACTCTGTGTTTGAAATTATGCCTTTAAAAATCTTACACCTGATGAGTCAACTAAACTAGCTCTTTACGTGCTGGTAGTCGTAATGTCATTTCACTTCCCCATTTCACACAGTTTTCTCTTTCATTTTTCACTCTTGGTTTGAGCTGCTGCATTTTCTGGGGAAAATGTAACAACAAAAGCAGGAATTCTTTTTCTAAACAAAATTTAGTGTGATGATAACTGATAGCTGCAGTAGGATTAACAAAGATTGCAGAGAATTTGATAAATAACAGAACTTTCCCCGAAGACATGTGACGGATGATGACTGTGCTGAATTTTCTTCCTCTTTCTCCCAAGCGAAGTTTTATACCGTCGAATACTGAGAAAAAAAAGTAACTATGTTTGGATTTTTATTTTTCATTTTATTCACCCCTGGAGTCAGTGAATTCATTTGTACATCATCAGATCTTGAAATGTCATATACTTTTTGTGGTAAGTAAAAAATAGGTAATCCTTTTGTTACATTTGCAGGATCATTACTGTAGTCTGAGGGATTGTGAATTTTCTTTCAAATTTGTTTCTTTGAGGAATACAGAAAAACAGAAAGAAGTATATTTCTGTTATTAATCACACTGTTATAAGAATTTTGCTTCATAGACATAGATCTTACCACAATGCTGGTTCCAGCAGCTAGGAGAGAGACAATTTTGTTGTCAAGTAAAGTAGGCATGTTTTCATTGAGGAAATATTAGAAGATAATGGATTTAAACTTCTTGTAAAAATTATGCCTATTGAGTTAACCAGTATGTTACAATGAAAAGCCTGAAGTATGTGGAAAAAAAGAGGGAATGTGATATTATGTCAGGCTGCGGTACCAATCAGGCTCTGACACAGCCTAATGTGTCCCTTCTTGCCATGTCTGTGTCATGGGCTGATATTTTGTGCATTTTAAAAATGCAAGATGGGTCACTCACAGAGCAAATCTACTCAAAGGTTCATTTACATTATCCTGGAAAATATGCTGGTGCATTAAAAATTTTTTAGCTGTTGTCAGCATGATTAGCATAAGTAGGGATATTTTCAGTAGCAGACCATGCTGGTTTAGTGCTAATAAAAAGTTTGTATATCTTCAAAAGAGAAATAAAGGTACTTTTGTCTCTGTTTTTTGTGTGCAAAATACAATCAACCAAAATTTGACTTCTCTTTTTACTTTAAGAAATATGATACTGGTTTTGCCCTCTAAATGTAAAAATAATTAATAATATAATTTAAAATGCATATTTAATATTTATCACACATATTGAATAATTTTATAGCACATACCTTACATTAAATACATTTTAAAATATGTATGTGGGTTTTGTGTGTATAACTGTATATTTTTATTATTTTTATGGAGAAGCCTATTCACACTGTCAATGTGAAATGCTTTTTTTTCTGTAGATTCTACGGCTCATGCTTTCATGTTTAATCTGACACCTTGCAGCACGATGAACAAATCTGTTTGGAAGGCTGCTCTCACCTGGATTCCAAGTGAGTCTCTCTTAACTAGACAATTATATTCTGGAAATGCTGAAAATGAAATACAGCTGAAAAACTGACCCTTCATCCTAAATGCCAAGTGATTTAGGAAATTGGTTTCTGGGATTAAAAATGGAATGGATAAACTACAGCGATAGACAGAAATGAGGATTTGTGAAAATGTGTTTGGGTTTTACTTGGAGAAGTTACCAGAGCCCTGCGCACACTGTTACTGTGCATGCAAATCTGTGACAGTTTAGGTGTTTGTGAAGTTTGGTCTTCTGGCCTGGAGAGGATCCCAGTCTTTTAAAGGAGAGAGAGTATCATCAAGCCATCCAACTATGGCAGGACTTCTACAAAGAATATGCATGTTCCAGAGGCTGGAAATGGTACTGGATTCTGTGTCCAAACCTAAATGTGATCTTTAAACCCGGCTTTAAGCCAGCAAGCTCAGCTACTGAAATGTTTAGGACTTGGCTGTATCATAAGCTTCACCTTCTGCACTAGGTTTGCTTCCCTAGGAAGACATCTTTATGAATGCATTTATGATAGTTTGTTTGCAACACCTGCTTAAAATTGAGGTCTTCATTTGAGCACATTTAGGTTATCTGTGGAGCTGAGTGAACCCTGTTTTCTTTACTGAAGAAATAAAAACAGACTTTGAAATTATTCTCCCAAATATTTTTAAGAATACTTGTTGTTGTTGCTAAAAACAACAATAGCTTTTTCTTTTTTTCTGGAAGTAGCAGTTTTCAAGATATATACCTTTTTAGTTTTGGGGAAGTCTTACAAAGATACAGTATTTTGGCAAAATCTAGTTTTTATCTAAACGGCGTGTCTCCATATGTGCTTTTCTTCCCCACTGGTTACCATTTTCTTACTTGCAATGTTTTAATTAGGAAGTGACATCCACTTTTTGAAGATTGTCTTCAATGTCTGGTATGATGGTGCCAAAGCACTCCTCTGGAAAGAACTCCTCTGCAGCGGGGCTGATGATGAGTACTCAGTGTGTGGAACCTTGAAAGGAGGTTGGTGTGAAAATACATGGTGCAATCAACCCATGCAAACAGATTTTTTTCTCCACAATCTAGACCTTGCTTGGCAGGCAGCAGACCTCAGAGCAGGCAGTTCTCCCGTGCCAGAACCCCACTGAAGTAGAAAATGTCCAAATTCTATATTGTGACATCCTTGCACTGCAGTTTCCATCTCTGTAAATGAGGATTCCTAATAGCCTTCATCTCATTGTGGCACGGAATGTTAACATCTCTAAAATGACATGGAAAGATTGCATTTGACTGGACTGAACAGGAAACTTGAGAAGCCCTGTGAGCAGTGCTAATATCCAGAACACAGTTTATTTAGATGGGTGTCTGGATGGGTTTTTTAAGAGATTTTCTACACCCAGGTATAATGCCTTTTTTTTTTTTTTTTTTTTTTTTTTTTTAATAGAGAAGAGTCAATTATTTGGTAGGGGGTAACAAATATTAACACCACATAGGCTCAGATTCAGAGAATTCAGGCAGGATGTTACACTAAAGGCCAAAAAGACCTGTAAGGAGGTCAAAATACAGTCTGTTTTCCTTTCTTTAAAAATCAGTATCAGCTCTCTTCAGTTACCATTCAAGTGAACTACTATTACAAGTTAAATTGCTGGAGTTATCACAGTAGGACCTGTCTGGAGGAGATGTTGCAGGAGCACTGTGCTTAATTTCTATTTTCTAATGTGGTTTCAACAAATAGTCAGAGCTCTGAGAGAAGAACCAGGTGAGGGCTTTATCAGTGAAAGAGTAAATGACATTGGCAACTGCTGCTGAGAGATATGCCATATTGCTTTGAAGTTGTTTAGGCACTGTGATTGATGGCTTTATGGTTAAATAACTCTCTGTATTATAATTATCTCTGTTTTTCAGAAACACTTGTATCAACATTTGACATTAAAGGCGCAAGAATAAAGTTTCCAAAGGTACTTTTCAACGTTTTGTATAAAGAAATAATAATAGAAAAATGACATACTAACAGGTATTTTTTTTTTTTGTGAAGAGAGATGTTCACCCAAACTGTAAAAAACAGAAGAGGAAATGTCATAAAACTTTCTTTTAATAGAAGTGATGACACTAAAATAGTAGCATCTCTGAAATGCTAGATGTTCTAAGGTTATTATTCCTCTATCATTCCTCCTTTATTTTATAAAAGAAAATACCAAGTAATAAGTTATCATCCCCTTAATTATTCCTTTTTGTTTGGTAAATTATTCCCATTTCTTTTACCTGTTTAAATAAATCAGTTCATATTCCTTCTGCCCATTTTGTTCTTTATTTTACATTCTCTTCACATGCTGCTCTCTTACTCCATGAAACCATTTTCAAAGATTTGAAGAGGGATAACAATATCCAAAAAGTAAAAGCAGTGGTCCACTGTTAAACCAGGGGCACTGCCAGTCCTTAGGTCAAGCCATTCTCATCCGACAACTTCCTCATCAGTTGTCTGCTCTTTTCCAAGACCTTTATCCTTATTAACCCCTAAAAATGTCACTAAGGTTCTCCTACTGGTCCAAAATCTCCACCATCCCCCTTAGCTCATGGGCCTCCAACACTGTTGGACTCCATCCAGTCCAACACCTCTTGTAGCCCCGGAGCTAGTGATGGACAGGAGCATCCTCTGCCATCAGCTGTTCTCCTATAGATGAGGAACTCATGCCAGTGGACCTGACACTTCCTGATGGGACTCTGCAGGACTAGAAAATGCTGTTCCTGAGTATGCTGGCCATGAGAAGAAAGTTGAACACTTTTATTTTCATGCACTCATATACCTGACTATACCCATGAGAACAGTCCCTGATGGGAATCTGTCTTTTTCTGTTCTAACAGAAATCACCCGAACCATTCCAAGAAGCCACTTAGACAAGGGCAGGTGGTACTGTGCACTAATTGTCTTTTTTTTTTTCTTGCTTGTTTTAGGGCAATTATAGTGTTGTTGTGCAAGGATTCTCTGATGATTCTGAGGATAATATGCTCCTGTGCTTGAATTTCACCATGATAGTAAAACAAGATGCTTTCTGAGTGCAACAGGCTTCTCAAATAATTCCAGAACATGGAGGTCACTTCTGTGAGCAACTGGAATCCAAGCTGTGAAGTAACATGCACACTAAATTTCCTGAGGCAGAGTACATCATGTGCTGTTTGGGAAGCTATATGATGTACAATCTTACTCATTTGTAGCACAGCCATAATTAGTTGCTCAGCCAATGTGCACAAAATCTCTGGGAATCAGGCATCCTGTTTAATCCACAGAATTACCCTGACTGGGTGTCAGACTGGTCCTGCATTTTGGTGCTGTGCCTTGAGTCACAATAAAGTTGAGTCCTTCAGGCTCAGCTAAAGTAATCAAGAAGTTTTGAAGTTTTGAAGTACAAGAATCAGAAGTTCATCAGTATTCAATTTAAAATAATACAGCAATTGAATTTGGGAAGCCTGCTGTGAGGTGGTGAGTTTGGTTGGTTTTTGCGGTTTTTTTGTTCAGTTTTGGTTTGTTTGGATTTTTTTCTTTTCTTATAACAATAAAACTTGTTTGTACAATCAATTTAAGAGATTTTTTTTTATTCTCCTGTTATTTTCTGTTGTTTCTTTAGATGTTTCATATTGTTCTGCTCTGTTTACACCAAGCTGAAACAGAGGAGTAATAATGTGTTATGTGGTAGTAGCTGATGTGGATAAACTCCAAAGTGGATCACATTTCCAGTTACACTGATACGGTGCAGCTGAATTTAGCCATCCAGAGCTGCAACTGCAATCCCTTAGAATGTTTTTAGTTCTTGCTCAGAGTCCGAGGGGCAGAGGCTACACAAGCTGTGTCCTTCAGAAGCAGGAGGATGGTGTCACCCAACAGATTGATCTATTCTCAGTTATTCCTCTAAAGCATTTCTAAAGTTTTCCTGTAGCTTTTGCCCCTTGGGCAACCGACACTGAGTACCCACCTGCCCTCTCTGTTGCTCCTCTGCACCCAAGACCTTCAGTAAGACTTTGGTGTTGTATGAGATTTGGTCCTTGGGAAAATGCTGTCCTGTTTTCATCCTCAGCCCCTAGACAACAGGGCTGGTGAGCTTAGTGAGTTCAGAGAATTCTCCCCAACTAACAGGACATTGTTGAAGCTGCAGTTTGTGCTGGCTACTAGTTTGTGCTGTGTCTACCAGATTGCTTCCAAATGCCTGGAAAAAATTAAAAGCCAGAACAAACTGACCCTCTTTCAGGGTTAGTTTGCTAAATACCAAACATGCAGATTAGGAAAAGTGAAGCTTTTAATTGAACTTTACACATAAAGATGTTTTTCAAACTTGGTATCAGAAAACTCAAGGAAAAACCCCACACCCAAGTTTGTAGATACTCCATTTAAAACTTGGCTTTAATCACAGATTTGGCTAAAAAAAGCAAAATCTTTAGAAGCCAATAAAAATAGAAGTAGAACTGCATAATGACAGGAGATAAGAAGCCATGATTACATCTATGTGATGGTGGCACAGCATCTGTGCTTTCATTCAGTCCACAGACCATTCCAGGAGTAGTCCAAGATTGAATATCATAGCATGTTCTGCTTATGTTTGAGCTCATTTGCTACAGTTGTGATCAATTTATTCCTAACCTGAAATATCAGCCTGATAAAAGCAGCCTGAGAGCATGATAAGCAATACCTACGTTTCTTCTTCTGTTTTGCTTATTTCAATTAGTGTCTGTTTCAAATTATTAACCTAAGGAACAGTCTTACCTTATGATGTCCCTGTGTATACATTTCACATCATCCAGCAACCAGAAGTCTCAAAAGCATCTTCAGTGACGAGCTGTCCTGAGATTTTTGCTGGCCTGAATTATTTGGAGTGTTAGAAGAAATATTTTGTTTATTAAGAAGCAGGTAACACAAGTAGGAGAGATTAATACTCCTGGAGATCAAAGATATTCGTGTGCTCTATTTTACTTGAGCATGTTTTAATGCTTTATGCATGTTACAGAAAATTCACAGTACATGTAAAGGTATAAATGGAATTTCTGCCTCTGAATAGAGACATTTACAGATAAACATATGCACTCAGTATCTTGCCTTGCAGACTTTTATAATACAGATCTTCAGCTGAAGGATTATAATTGTACATGCCAGCACATAGGGCTGCAAGGCAGAGCACAGGAGCCACACTTTATAAAGCAAAGACTTTTCAAAGGCCTCAGGCTTTCTCCTTCTATGACTGGAAGTTTCCTCTTATTCCAGTGCTGGTGACTGCCACAGCATGTTCTCCCCTGGACAAGAGGATACAGATTTTGTAAAGTACCAGATCATGCCAACAACTTACCCTGAAATTGCTGTGACACTGTAGGGTGAAGGGCGGGGCTGAAGGCACAGCTTTGCTCTTCATGTCTGGTTCCTGGGATAGAGCTCTTGAAAAGCTCTCCTTCCTTCTGCTGTTGTCCAGAGCTGACAACAGTTATCACTTATTTGCTGTCCAAACTCTCCTGAGCCCATATTCAGGGCTCCAGAGTAAAGGGGAGATTACTTAGGATGAAGTGAGCTACTTGGACTCTGAAAAGTCTAATTGGAATGTTTCCCTTTACTTCACTTTATTGGTTTGGTAAACTTTGTTTCATTTTTTGCTTCTTCATTTTTTGCCTCTGTCTAGAGTTGGAATGATGTGAAGACTGTGAAATAAAACATCAACTAAGAATTTCTTTCTTAAAATATTCTGTGAGCGCTACATGCCCTGAGATCCTTGTATTTTGCCAGGAGTTCCAGTGAACTGTGCAAAGCCTCCTCCCGTGCAAGCAAAAGTAAATCAAGCAAGGTTTTGTGTTTGGCATATTTATGTGAAATTAATATCTAAAGCCTTCACAAATACCTCTTTTTCTCTCCCTCATTACTGTTGTTTTTAAGAGGCTGTCAGGATTTTCTGCAGATGGGAAAATAGCTTTTCTTCACCCCCTCACCCTCTGTTGCCAAATATGTAATTATGAGAAGAAGCAGTTCCTGTACAATGTGGTTTCCAATAGGAGTGCACACTTTCTGAGCTGTATTATTACTGTTTTATTTGATAAAAGCCATGAAGTATTCTTAATTTCAAGTGACTCAAGGCCTGCTGACTACAATAATATGTACATTTGCTGGCTGAAATTGTAATCCCATTTGAGATAAATTCAAAAAGATAAGTCCATGTAATTCAGGTATTACAGGTAGCATCTCTTGTGTCCAGGGAAGCAATTCCCTTGGTCTCACCACTTAGCTTGGATGGCACAAACCACACACACTCAAACAAAACAAATGAACTACACGGTCCCTGCAGCAAGAAGGAGTTAGATTTAATGACACAGGAGATGTGTCCAGGTCTGTCTTACAGGCATCAAAAGAGAACCATAGCAGCATTAATCCCTTCTGCACAACATTTTTTTTTCTTGGTGGAAAATGCAAGCAATTGCCTTGGAAGGGTCTGTGTAGCATATCGTGCTGAGTGACTTCAGCTCCCTTGTTCTGCCCGTGAGTCCCTGCCAGCACGGGTGAGTTCAGGGGCACCAGATGGGGCGGTGACATTTCTAATGGAAGAGGTAGGAGGGAAGGAGGGAGGGGAGGGAGGGTTCCTGCCTGCAGAACTTAGGGGAGAGAGGACAGGAGAAAGGAAATTTGGAAAGTCTTCTTGCTGGCAATAGAAATTACTGGACCTTGGAAATCTTGGATAATAGTCACTGTGCACATGTACTTTTCTTGTGGATCCCAGGCATCTTTGCAGATCCCTTGGCTGCAGTAGATGGGTATGTCCATAACCTCTTTTCTTCAAGATACATTTTACTACTGGCAAAAAGAGAAAGATACGTGTATAAAACACATATATTTAATATATATGCATATATACACACACACACACACACATACATATATTTGGCCAGATATAACAGCTTCCCAAAGATTCTGTATGGGGGAAAAAATCCCAAAAACCCCTTTTTTTTTTTCCTTGAGCTTTAGCTTAAACAGCTGTCTTAGCTACGAGTATTGTGTTTTTAAATTCAAAGTTCTTGCTAAAATAATTTCTTGCTGACATAACTTAAAGCAAAACTTTTAATAGCAAGCCTGGATGTTTGCTCACAGGAGGGAACAGTCACTCTTTTTAAATACTGAGATTCCGGTCTGCCCATTTCCCCGTGCTGCACAAAATCTTTGAGAACTACAGACTAGATTATATTTTTTTCTTAACTTGTAACTTCTGCCAGCTGCAGACATCAAGTGTTTTGTTCTGTGAGAGGTTTGGCATCTCTACTGAAGAAGTACCTCCATACTGATTGTGAAGTTGGTTTAGTTCTTAAATACATTCTGTTCAGTCACATTCCATTTAGACTTTTCACTATATTACCCACAACTTTTGTATTTTTAGCATAGCAGTTCAGTTTAACAATTTCAGTAATACAAATTAAAAAAAAAGAAAAGAAATGCCATACAATAAATAAAGAAAAACACAAAAATAAAATAATAGCTTTAGTCCTCTGAAAGCAATAGAATTAAAATATCAATCCTTCACTCACAAGATGCCTGAAGGAGGACATAGTAAAAAAAATAGTGCATATGAGAGTGAACAATTGTTTACTATGACTCTGAATTAATTTGACCCTGTTTTAGAATGACATGACTTTATTTCACATCTGAATATCAGCTGAACAGACTGGTAGTTATCTTTTCTAATCATATATCACACTGAAGTGATGTGCTCCATGTCAGTGGATGTTGCATGTAGTGGAATTTTCCCAGTATCTTTAAAGCATTAAAGACACTTTCATGACACAGATGTAATGTAGACAGAACATGAACATCATTAAAGAAAGTTTCACAGATGACTGTCAGAAAACAGACTGTCAGCAGGGGTATTCCTTTCTGATTCCCCAAGCTACATTCCAGTCATTCTGACTGCTACTTGTACAGTTTCTCTCACCTGTGAAAGTTTTGGTGATGTTAATATTCTAATTAAGGGGGAAAGGGGACACTAAAAAAAAAGAAATCTAAAGCAATATGTTATCTAGAACAATCTAAAATATTAAAACCAAGAAACAGTATTGTCTGATCAGTAGTAGGGGGAAAATTGGTTGTGGGTAATAAGTAATTTTGATTACTGCAGGATGTCATGTATTTATTTTGACCAAATAACTTAAAAAAATAGGCTTAAATTCCTTTAAATTTGAGACACTTCAGCAAATAAGAAATATTTTTCTGCTTTTGTTTTTTGACAAATAGGTATTATTCAAGCAAAGATCATTGTGCCACAAAATCACTGTGATTTTGCTGATAAGCCAGGACTCAAGCTGTGATGGTTGTACTCGTGTTAGTGTCTACTTTTGAGTACAGGAGCACAGCCCACTTCTAAATGACTTTATATGCCTTTTTCTGGAATTGATGAGCAAAGGGCAACATTACAATTTTGCAAAGAGTACAGAAGGAAGCAAGTTGTCAGGGGGAGAAGATCAAACCATTTATTTTAACTTTGTAAATTATAATTTTCTTTTAATACTTCTGGTTTTATAAAAAGTAAATGCTCCAGAAAATAGAACAACTAGACAGACTGATATGCCTCCTCCATATGCACCTTTAGGAGTATAGGGATACAGTAACCAAAATTTAGAATAAAATACCATAGTTCAGTTGGAAGGGGCCTCAGTGATCACCTCATCCAACTATCTGACAACTTAAGTGTGGACCAAAAGCTAAAACACATTTTAATGGTGCCAACTTCTGATAAACTCTACTAGAGGTGTTGAGTGTCTCCAAATCTCCTTGAAGCTGCGAGTTGGACGTATTCAGCAATACATATAATTTTATATATCCCAATCTTAGCGCAGTCATAATGCAAACTATTCTATTTAAGTGTAGATGAGAAGTCTGTGATAAAATAATGAAGTGGTATTTCCTTGCAGATTAGTATTGGTTCTACAGCAAATATTTTATCCAGAAGTTACTTTGTTCAAGATGGCAAGCCCAGATGTCTGTGAGCAGAATGGGGAGCAATCACACAGGAGGAAGTGTCTTCTTCTGGCCTTGCTGGAGGGACAACACTCTGCAGAGTCCACAGTCACTGCCACTGCTTTGATGGGAGTGGAAACACGGCTGCTGGCTGTTTTACTCTTGCTCCTTTGACAGATTCCATCAATTGCTGTGATAGTCCAGTGCTTCACCCAAAAATCCCAATGTTCTGGGAGAGAATACGGAATAAAATAGTAAATATAATTTTGGTTTTGAAAACACGGAAGTAAATAAGGAAAAGGGTATACGTGGTATAAACTGCTACCTAAAATAAACATTCAAATGCATAGTGTTTGAAATATTGATCGACTGCAATGTCCATAAGTCAAGCATTAATACTAGGTTTATTTGAAGGAGGTGACTTTTTTCAAACATTCTGTCAATACAAGGATGACTAAGACACCATAATTCTGTGACAAGTGCTAAAATTCTCCATAAGATAAAGGTATTCAGCAATTACAATTATATCAATCTGCTTTTTTAGCACCTGGATTGCAGTGATGCCTCCTGTGAGTAGCTTGTAATCAGGACTGTTGCTTCCCTGCTGCATACCATATAAATATTTATGAAATTAGTAAAATAATAGTTTAAGGGTTCTTTGAGATGTGAATCATAGCCAAATCCAGAGCACCTACTAAGCATCTAACACCAAGTGAGTGACCTGGAATCCCTTAATTCTACAGTGAAGATTGTTTGACATCTCAAAAGAGCAACCCACAAATCCTGCACAATGGGGGACTGGTTCTGTGCCTTGCAAGATAACTTTCTGCAGAGCATGGCAGACTGAAATAATTCTTATTTTCCAATGCAATTTCCACTGTAATTTGTATTTTGAAGAATTAACAGTCTGAAAAGCACATAGCATGACACTGTAGAGCATATCCCATAACCTAAGGATTTTGCTGGACTACTAAGATAGAGCCAGATTCCTAACTCTGATGGGTCTTGTCCATTTGTCTTGTTTGGATGTTTAAATTGATGTCATGTGTGTTTGCCATAAAATTCAGCTGCTTTTTTTTGTTTGGTTGGTTTTTGGTTGGGTTTTTTTTGTTTGTTTGTTTTTGGTTTTTGTGGGTTTTTGTTTGTTGGTTTTTGGGGTTTTTTTTGTTTTAATGGTCTAGCATGTTTCTAAGGGGTATCACAATGATCACAGTTCTGGGAAATATAAGATGGTAGGTAAATTAAGCTATCTCATTTTTCACCACAATAAAGAACGTGGCTGTGTTATCAAATAGGTCCTAACACAAGAAGTACATTGGTGCAATCTTTAGACCAAATCACTGAGTCTTTCA
This sequence comes from Chamaea fasciata, assembly GCF_029207755.1. Lineage (NCBI taxonomy): Eukaryota > Metazoa > Chordata > Aves > Passeriformes > Sylviidae > Chamaea > Chamaea fasciata. The sequence goes on along the minus strand of NW_027094086.1, from coordinate 32,186,395 downwards.
GTGATATTGCCTGTTTTTAGGTTCTGTCTGAAGGCTGAGAAACTAAGAAAAAAGCAATTTATTTTGAGGTGCATTGTCCTAGTGTGCAGTGTAGTCAGATGGAAATCTTTCTGTCTGGTGTCTCTTACTGGGCCTGGATGATTTTCCTTGATGCATAATGTTGCTTGCATGCTTCACACTAGTTTTGCTCTATTCATTTCTGTTGGGGGAAAAAAACAAAAGGTAATCTTTGACTTTAAACAGGCAAGATAAATACCTAAAAGTTCCGGAAAGAAATGGGATATACTCTGTTTAAGGTTTAAATTCTTAATAACACTTGCAAAGTTGTATCAAGCCCAGAATAAAAGGAGGAGGTTGGCTGCAAGTTAGAGCCTCTCTTTGTAAAATCAACAACTGCTGTAGGAATTACAGCGCTGGAGAGCTTATCCTTGCTGACAACTGACAGGCTATTTTCTTGCTGAATAAAAAATGAGCAATCAAACATGAAAGGAAGCCCTGTGCATAGAATCAAATTCTACATATCCTTAAGCATGACACAAACTTGCATAAGTCAATGGAGCCATTTGTTAGGAGGATTTTTGCTGCTTGGCCCCGATGAAGTGAGTGCCTACACAAAATGTGTCCTTGTCACCATGGACCCGAATGACTCAAACGAGTTGTAATGTGGCAGAAAGATTTTCACCTGTAGACTGTCAGCTTGAATCTGTCAAGCAACCAAAAGTTCCTGCTGCAAGAAATTTTATGCAAAAACTCCAAGCAATGCTGGAAGAATATTAAGACTGTATGTATAGTTATGTACTCATTGCAGACAGGACTGTCATTCATTTTCAGCATCCCCCTTTCGGCTACAGCATGAAGATTCCATCTTTAAAAACTCAATCACATAGCACCCTTCAAGCAGTGTGGCACAGGCATTTCCCCCAAATCTGCAGAAAACTTTGCTTTGATGAAGAGAAATCTTTCTTCAGTTTCTGAGCATCCCATAAGCTTATCCCTGTCTAAGTGAAGAAACACAAAAATAAGCACACATTTGAATGACACCGTACATCACAGTCACTGTCATGATCAAAGTTTAGTTGTATTGAAGATGTCTTTCCTGAAAATCGATTCAGTTAAAACACCAAAGCAGAAAGGAGAAATACTTGTTTTAACTCTGTGAAAATGGGTCCCTTATATAATCAGAAATATTAGTGATTGCTAGTAGTAGATTAAATAGCTTTTGCCTCCTGGGGTGTTTGCTTTCACCAAATGAAATGCAAGAGATCTAAATGCTCATTTAGCCTTTCCACAGGAAAACTGAACTCCGTTCATCTTTAAACTGAATAAGAATCTCTCCAAAAGGCAGGTTCTGTTACCTTGATTTCTTGAAGAAACTGCACTTTTGAAGGTCTTCTGTTCCCTGCAGATCTCTCCACATATTAGCAAACTTGCCCACCTCTCCTTACTATAACACCTACTGCACAAAAATCTCTCACAAAACAGAGGGCTTTTGGCTAGGCATGTGACTCAGGTTCACCTCTCTCCATGGGCAGGTTCAGTTTTGAAGATGGTTTTGTCGAAGGATTGATCACTGGCTGAATCAGCACCTTTCTATGCTCTGTATGAAAATAAAAAATAACTAAATGAGGATGGTATCTCTCCTGTGGTGGTCACTTGTGTTGCTACTGTTGCAGCCAGCAGAGTTTTTCCCTGTATGGTTGTATGGGGAATCTTCAGCAATGCCCTGGGTATTCTTTGAGGAAAATATGTGCTGAGACTCCTGAAAAATCCTGCAAAGCTTGGAACTGACAGAGATGGAAAATCTTTGTAATATTATAATTTGTTTGGGCTAATGATCCCAATCAGCACTATCAGGTCAAGGCTTTTGGGAGCTCTTGGGCTGGAGGCAAACTCAGATTTAGTCATACAGTACTGAAATTAAGAGAACTATTTTCTGCTTTAAATGAGGTGTTAATTATCCTAGTAATTGAAAGCAGACTAATTAACTCGGAGAGTGATTGACATCACTCAAGTACAGTGTAAGAAATGCTGAGGCATCGAGGAGGCACGTAGCAGAGTGCAGTCAAGGATCCCTGGTCCACTGAGGGGTCCTTGGTTTGTATGGTAATATTGGCTGACTGCTCCAGCATCCAGGAAGAGGACTAGGCTGCAGTGGTGTGTCCTGGCCCGAGATCAGAGAGCTGTGCTGGTGTCCCCCCCTGGCATACCTGGGCTGCTCCTGCAGCCACCACCTCCCCCCTTCTCCCCATGTCCCTGTGTGCACTGAAGGAGAAAGAAAAGAAACAGAGAATCGTCTGCATCTAGCAAGCACCTCTGTAATTCAGCATCAGCCTGAAGGGAGGGCTGGGAAATATTGTAAACCAGGGAACAGAACAGCTTCTGTTGCCTTGGAGCCATTGTTTTTCTTTCTAGCAGGGCTGCTTTGAATATTAAGAAACTAATAGGGATCCAAATTAAAAACTGTGATTAATGTTAGGTACCAGCCTAGCGTGCTTATGCTGTGAGAAAGCAAGGGGTAATAGAAAACAATCCAAAGCCTGTTTTGCAAAAGCGAAGAAGTTCATTAAGTTGTATGGTGGCTGCTGCAACAAAGATATTTTAGAGTGAAAAGTAACTCCTATATTGGCATTTGGCAGGAAGTTACTGTTCTGGTGAAAACTGAAAGCATGTCTTCTGCACATTTTCTTTATTTTATTTTTTTTTTTTAATTGTGTTGTGGAATTCTTTTGCTAGTAGTGTTGTTGAAGTCCAGAATACTACCGTGATTATATCCTGCAAATGACATGCTCATGAATATTATTTTTAGATGCAGCTTTGCCATTCTTTTTTACAGGCATGGTATTAATTTAAAATCTTTTTTCTTGCTTTCGTTGTTATCTTCAGTTACCACCCCCATATCAGCCCCATGCTCTTCTGCATTCTTTCAGTTTTCTTTTCAAGACAAGTTCCAGCTATTCTATATAAATATCTTTTTTAAAAGTTATTTGACTACTAAAATAAATTTATTCTTCATACAGCTTTTCTATATGATACATATGGCCACAAAATGATAGTCTTTTTTTTTAATCAGCAGATGCTAAAAATATTTATTCATAACAAAATGCAGAAACAAAGATAATAGCTGATTAAATAAATAATGAATGTGCGTGTATGAGTATATCCATCTGTATATACCCATCTGTGTAGAAACGCTTTAGCAGCAGACACAGCAAATGGTCTGGAGCTTCTTTTAGCACTGACTGATGCAGTCCAAGCTCTTACTTAGTCTGATACAGGTGTTCCCATCACTCCCCCCGTTTGGGTCAGGGCTGCAAATACTGTCATGTCATGAGTATGTTGAGTTTATTGGGGTGGAAGGCATTTCTGTGCTAAAGACCCTCATTACGTCTTTCCATGTCCTTTCTGTACAGATACAGATCTCATCCTTAAAAATAAATAATTATGTGAATCTTTTCTGAACATCATAAAAAGCAGACACCAAACCCTCCCACCAATTAACAAAAAATAATAATAAAAAAAAAACCAAATGACCAACAAAACGCTACTAACCTGTGGAAAACACATGCAAGTTGTTTCTCCTTGCAAGCTGTACGTTGTGTTAAGAGGTGTTAAGCAGCCACAGCTTAAAGTATTACAACATTCAGAGTGCTGAAAAATCCAGTGATAATATGAGACAGTTCATTGAAACCTACATGCTAGATGTTCTCAGAATTGGTTCCTGTTTCTGGTTTTATCAGTCATGGCCTGTTCAAAACTGAAGAAAGAAAACTTTTTTGTATAGTTTTACAACCATTGGACAAATTGCACATGGTGAAAGTTAATACATTTCAAACACATAAATTTTATTCAGAGCCAGAAAGTCTTTGCAATGATTATGGTGAGATCAATATAGTGATTGATGGCTCTATGTGACACAATATAGTTTGGACAGGTTTTTATAAGTGTTGAAAATTAATCTAAACTTATATTTCTGCAGAAATTATTCCAACAGCAGTTCCATGGCATTAAAGACCTTTCATTTCCTAGCTTTGAAATGTGACACTCACCTGCTTGATAATAGGCTAAGTAATTGCTAATGAGAAACTATGGGACCTCAAGGATATTCCTATTACAGATGTAGAGTGTCTGGAGCTGTTATGCTCCATGCAATGAGAAGGAACTATTGCCTTATTTTCACTGAAATTCCAAGAATACCTAGATTTTCATCCAAAGAATCTGAAGAAAGAAAATCTATAAAACTCAAATAGCAATTTTCTGAAGGTGATGACTTTCTGCTGCTGCTGTCAGCCATGACTGTGAGTGTTCCTTTGGTCCTGCAGATGAAGGCACCCTGCACTACTAGGGGAACAGAGCGACCAAGTGTGAGCCTGCTTTAGGAGGTGACAGGAGAACAGAAGCCTGATGCTCTTTCTGGAGCTGAAGTGTCCATTAATGCAGAATTATACTGCTGAGTTTCCAACCATACTGTCCTGGAAGGGGTTTCACTGGAAATCTGGCTACATTGTAGAGAGAGATGCAGAGCCTGGAGATGCTGATTTAATTGCCCAGGTGGCTGAATTGGGGAGACACCAATCTCAAGGGCTGTTGGCAGACCAGAAAGCTGGGAGAGCATCCTGGACCAGGCATAGAAACTGAATTCTGCCCCTGAATATTTAGATAAAAGGATGTGTGGTTGAGTCTCCTCATAACAGCAGACTATGAGGTAACCGAAAAGGACTGGATGTTTATTTAAACATAGAGACTTCAGTAGCTTGTAGTTCTCCCAGAGTTCTTTATGTGTGTCTTCTCAAAAGGAATCCCTGAGCAGCTGTCTTTTAACTGAGTTTTTACTTCACCACGGGTCAGTGTTAATACTGAATGCAATATTTAGTCTAACTTATGTGCCAGGAAATAAAGAATTCTATGTTTGTGGGTTGGATGTGTCATCAAATTTGTAGACTGTTCAGCAAATAGGAAATCCATAGTCTACAAAATATAAAGCTGCTTTTACACTGCTTTCAAAATATACTGTACAGTGGTCTTAGTGACAAAAATCTAAGTGTTAAACGATGGAGGTGTTGATGCCAGCAAAATAAAATAAAGAGATGGTTTATTAGATTTACCAGGTTAGCACTTCATTAACCAAACATTGTCCTATCTATTTAATAGCAGACAGTGATAACACTCCTGATTTTGTATCTTACTGAAATGTTTTGCCTTTTTCTGGCTACTCCGTGAAATGTGAATTTAAGTCTAACCTGAAGAATGAAGTTCTGCACAATAATATTCTTTCATCACTTATGGATAAGACCATTTATTTAAGTTTATACACAGATGAGAGAAGTTTTTTCACTTTAGTAGGGTATTTGATGACTAAAGAAAATTTAAGGAAGAAAGGAGAATGTAGTGAAATCTACAGCCTGAGGGTGAACTCAAATCCAGATTTCCCTGCCCAGCCATTACCTGATAGAATAGTTTTGCACCTCACTCAGGAGACACCAAACTCAGGACACACAAGGACACTCAGGATACACAAGGAAGTATCACTGGTGATCTGCAGACTTTATTTGTCATGGAGTAGTACAGAGAGTGATCACCTATAGATTTTGTAATAAAATTAAGGACTGTATTGTCCACATTCAAGCAGATCTTAGGGAAGGAAAAGTTCTTTGGGCTACTCAGCAAGTATACTCTGTCAAACCCATGGCATGTGCTTCTGAAGGGTGGAAATTCCCTGTGATTGGGGTTGAAATAGTGAATAGTTTGGGTAATGCTTACCCTGCACACACCACATCCAGGGTTGGTTTAATCCTGTATCAGAATTAAATGAATTCCTTGCTATGCAGTGTGTGGATTGACCCTGGCTGGATATCAGGTGCCCACCAAAGTCACTCTATCACTACCCTCCTCAGCTAGAGAAAATATAATGAAAACTCACGAGCTGAGAAAAGGACAGGAAAAGATCGCTCAGCAATTGCAGCCATGGGCAAAACAGACAACTTGGACTAAATTAATTTAATTTACTGGCAATGAAATTGGAGTTGGGTAATGAGAAGTAAAAATTCAATCTTTAAACACTTCAGGTTGTTAAAGACCCACAGACAGCTTAACAGAGACCATAATGCAAACTTCACACCAGTGCTGGTGTCAGACTGGCCTACAACATGGATCCCATTGGTCCCTTAGGGCCAGCACTGGACACAGTGTGCCCTCAAACTGATGAACTGAAAACTTTAATCACCAAATATGAAATGGTTATTATTTGTCCAAAACAGGTGACCACTTCTATCAAACATGATACTGGCTGCAATGTCAGAATTGCAACAGAAATAGAACAAACTTCTGAACATCATTGGTATGGTGTTTTTATGAGATAAGCACCATCTGCAAATGGCATATTGCATCTTATATTACATCCTATGATCGTTGTACTATAGTGCTGTATTTTATTAGTTTTGCTGGTAATATATTTTTATATCTGTGCTTATCAAATATTTCTCTGTGTTGGAAAAGTGAATCACCAGTTGTTACCTGATTTGGGCTTAAGTGAGTGCCCAAGTCTTCCCTTGAGCGAGGCAAGAGGACTAACAGTTCTATCCATCCCCTAGGCTCTGGTTTTTCTGTTCTGGTCTTTGGTAAGGGGCAAGGGTGACAGGCCATTCAGCTCTGGTTTTGGCCCAACATATGGCTGATGCCACACCCCAACATGTACTGGCACAACCACTGGGGCACAGAGAAAGCAACATGTAAGTCAGAGAGTTTGTGAGCTGGAGAATTTGTGAATTAATAAAGTGATGAATTAGAGAGTTCATGTTGTCTGAATAAAGAGCATTTTTTTTTTGAATTGAATGTAGTCCTGGTATAAAGTTTAATTTTTTGAGTATGTCAAAAAATACATCATGTAAACTGAGATATCCAAACAGTACATGATATTTCAGTGGTGGTAGAAGTAAAAAACTGGCAGAGGAAGGGAAAACCATCCTTTTCTTCAACTTATGAGTCTCTCTGATTACTAACAATTATTCAGTTTAGATGTGAGATCAACGCACCATAAGTTACCTGTAAATCACTGTAAAAAATTCTAGTAAACAAATCTATTTATTTTTAAAGGAAGGCAGCTCTGTTCTGGCCTTTGAGGACAAGAAAAATCTTTGCCAAGGCACCTCAGCTGGATAAGAGGTAAAGTTTCTCCCTTTTCTTTGTCTGTCACTATTTCTGTAGGTGTTAGGAGATCTGCTTTGAGACATGTCTTGATCCAGAAAGGCTGGGGTGAAGTAAGGTTGTTTGCATTTGTGCTTTGTGAGGATTTTCTTAAAACAAGTTATTCGAGTTCAGATGTTTAAACATTTGCTCTTTTTCTTGTTTCAGCTTATGAAAATTATTTCTATCCGTAAAAGGGATCCTTGCATTTTCTGAGGACTTGTGCTCCTGTGAGATTTGTCATTCTGCCCTCCTTTGCTTCCCTACCGTTGTCCTTATCTAAGGAATTTTCCTCTGCAAAGGAGACTACAAAGCTTACAGCATGCCATGCATATCTTACATGCTGTCCTGCGAGTCAGCTGCAGAGTCACCATTTCTGTCTGTTGTCCAGTCAATGAAAATAGATTCTCAGTCCTACAATTACGAATCACAACACGAGTCCTGGCTGCCTCGCCTGACTTTGCTTGCTTTATATGAGCAAAAGGGAAGATGGAAGGGGCCGGGTTTTCAAAGGAAAAGGCTAAACCACTAGCCAGTTACTGAACCAATACAGCAATTCTAATTGCCACTCGGCAAATTTCACTGGAAAACTTCCTTCCCTTTCTTGAAAAGAGGCTCTACAGTTATTTGGTGTTTGATAAGAAAGCGGACTGTCTGAAAGTGTCTGCGAAGCTGCTTCCCAGCAATCCTACAGGCAGTGTTTGCTCATTAGTAGGAGTCACTGGCGAGCTGTGACTCCGCCGCAGCCCCTCGAGCACTGTCAGTCTGCGCCTTTGATGGCAGGGGATCGCTCAAAGAAATTACAAATGTTTCCCTTCACCCGATGCGGCTGAGAAAAACAGCAATTACCCAAACATTACATCTTGCTGTGACAGCCTCTTGCCTTCTGTGTGCAAGGCCAAGTGCCACTCCCGGAGAAGAGAGGTTCACTTCAGTGTGTCGGGCCATGCGGACATCCGTGCTCCCTCCCCGGCGTGCCTGGGATCGTGTGCCAGCCCCAGCCACGGGGTGAAGGGATTAGTAGCCCTTGTTACACAAGACTGCAGGTTTAATTCAAAGACATGTGGAGCCCACACCTCTTTTGTGTCTGGCACCTTTATCCTGCTCTTAAATAACATCACTGTTGAAGGGAAGTGATTGTGGAATCCCCCTGCATTTTCCTCGTACGTTTCGTTGCCTGTTCCTTTAGAAATTCAGTAATCATTTGGCAGAGAGCCTGGTAGCAAAAGCAGACAATAAACTGAAGGTTGGCCATTACATTTGGTTTCCTTGCACATGAGTAAACACCACAAAAAAAGAAGCAGCAATACACAGTCCAGTGAGAAAACAGCAATTTTAAGAGCAAACAAGTAGATAAAGAAGTAAAAGCCATTCCGCAGAGAGGTGGCAAAGGAATATCCTTGCTGTGTGAAGATCTTAAAGGTCTGTCTGTTTGAGGCCTGACAGCCCTGCAGAAGCTGAGGCACATCTCTTTTGCTGACTCTGCCATGGCGTGTTTATCTCTGACAGAGCAAGCTGCTGAGGTCAGAAATCCTGGTGGATTTCTCAGGGAGACTTGTCAGGTTTCATTAGTCAATGTCCTTGCTTTTCTGTGGCATGAATCCACCACGCAAGACCATGGGAAGTGGCTAATGAAGGTCTTTAAGTTTCAATTAGCAGCCTGACAATGGAAAATTGATATGTGGATAGAACAGCTCTCAGCTGTTTGCAAAGAAGAAATGGGAAGTACTCCTTGTGGTCTCAGCAAGGAATAAGGAAAGTCATGGGGGAGATCTGTTCTGACATCTGGTTTGTGTTGCTGCAAGCCATCCATACACAACCTTCCCTGTGGGCTGGGGTGACCTGAGGCTATTCAGAACTGTGGCTGTGGTTTGCCACAGGTTTAAGTGACAATACTTTTGGGTTGGGGGTTTTGGCCTGTTGCTCGTGTCAAAAATAGTTTGAATAATAATCATCAGTGAGCAAGTGGGAAGTACAAAAGTGCAATTCATTATCCTCAGGAGAGAGAGTATCATTTTGAGGCATTCCCAGAGCTCAGGGGGAGCAGGTTTCCTTTGGTGTGTCCAGAGCTCCTGTGAGAGTAACTACACCTGGGCTGTTTTACACACAGAAATCCTAGACAAGTCACTGAGTACCACATCCCGTTTCACATCTATAGCACCCCAGACATGTCTGACTTTGAGCAACCCTGAGGCAGAGGATCCCCTTCATCCCACAGGTGACGGACTGGCTGTGCATGTGCATATGGTGCTTCTGGAGAGGGCACACCCTGAGCAGAAGGAGACTTCAGGACACACAGGCTGATGTGATAGTCTTGGTAAGGAGACAAAGCATTTGGGCCTGAGCTTTAGTATCTCCTCCACAAAGCACTCACTGAGGCCAATTTGCTGACCAAAGTCTGCACAGGAGTCCACAAACATGAATCAACTGAATCTTAACTGAGTATACAGGTTTGATTTTTCAGCAAGTGTCTGGGGAGACTTTGGGGAGAACATTTAATGGACATTAGAATTCTAATTCTGAATGAGTGATTCACAGAGGTTGAGACTTGCTGTGAATTTAGCTGCTTCTTCAGCTCATGAGCTTCTTACAAGTAACATGCAGCTTTCTTTACATTATTTGTTATTCAATTTTAATCACGTAGGACCCTAACTTAGGACCTAACTAAGGACATGACAAAGAATTTCTGTGGCAGATTCTGACCCTGCATTAATTTGTATGTTGTTTCTTCTCCCCAAGAGATGGAATTATAAATAGTCTGAGAGAAGTATTGACTACTGAGTGTATGACTTCAAGTAGTCCTTGTGTGTTGTATTCTGGTACGTGGTGTAGCTCTCAGATGCTTTGAACTCTGGTAGCCAGAGAGACACTCAAATCTTCACTCCTGATTTTGTGTCTTCTCAAGAGACTGGGAGCATGTTAGAGCAAGATGGCAGATGGTGAAATCTATGATGGTTTAGGAAATGTTAAATATGGGGTTTTTTGGGCTAAAGTCATCCTGCCAATTAATTGTTCTTGAGTAAAATTCTAAAAATGAGGTGTTAACCGGACACAGTTTCTGTCAAGTCCATACAGTTTCAGCTGTGAAGTATTTCACAATGCTGTGGTCTGACAAATTACATTTCTTCTGCGCTAGGATGGTGCTGATAACTTTTGGGAGTTTTGTCTCTCTACTTTGTGGAAAAAAATGAAAAACTTTAGTTGCTAAGGAGCATAAGTTTCATTGATTTTCTAAAAACCTTAAGGGGAGGCATATGTCACAGGCTCAGGCAGAGTTCACCGGTTATCATGCCATACATGATATTTCTCTGAGGCTTTAATATATTCTTTTCTACCAAAACAGCTAAAGCACTTCAACAGGTTTAATTTTTTTTTTTTTTGCTAGTTTGGGTGTAGTTTTTGCCTTTTTTCTTTTTTCTTTTTTCTTTTTTCTTTTTTCTTTTTTCTTTTTTTCTTTTTTCTTTTTTCTTTTTTCTTTTTTCTTTTTCCTTTTTTCTTTTTTCCTTTTTTTTTTCCTTTTTTTTCTTTTTTATTTTTCCCCAAGTAGTAAAATCTGAGTGGTGCTGCAGGTATATGAGTATAACAGCCTGGGGCTAGAAAAATACAAAAGTATTGATGTAGAACTATGCAGAGTTGTTATGTCCAAAGGATATCTGCTTGCGGACTTTAGCAGGGCAGAGAGTATTTGTTTTGCTTCTCCATAGATTTTCCTTCCTGGCCTTGAGGGGCCCCAGAGAAAGTGGAAAAGGTTGGTATTTCTCAACCCTGTTAATACAGACATACCCAAAGTGATTTGTCTAAGATTTCCATGGCACTGCAGAGAAGTGACCCCAAAGCACCCTACTTGCACCCTCAACATATTCTGCCTAGGCAAGAAGAGAGAAAGACATCACTGGTTACAGTGAATTCAGTCTCAAGCCTTGCCTTGGTGCGCTGGGGTCAGATATGGGATACGTGCTCTGCCTGTGATAAGGCAGCATCTAGTAGAAAGCTGAGATAGTTTTTTTTCTTCAGCCTTCCCAGGTAGGAATGTGGGCTTGGATCTTGCACTGGATCCCTTCTTCTCCATTCAGGCAGCTTCACAGGGGTACTTGTCACGCCTCAGGGTAACAGAGCGTCTTGTTTATCTGCTGCAATGAGCCCTGCTGAGTCTTCAGAGGAGTGGAATTACATTCTGGATGGTGACTTGGGCTGCAGCCATGTTACTAAACATTGGCTAAAATTTCCCCTGGTTGTTGCCCTCACTTCATCCCCCATCAGTGGGAGGAATTTTTAGGGGCAATAACGCAGAAAAATCTGCAGAAAATGTTGGCATTTTATTCACTCCGTCATCTTGCTGTCTTCAGCTGGATGACATGGTGCTGCAAATGTTGTAAATATTAAACTATGCTTGTGTTGCTTTCCCTGTTGGTTCTCCTGGCAAAGCTTTGGTCAATTTTTCTTGTAGGGGTGGGCAAAAAAAACCAAACCCTTCTGCTGCCATTCAGCAGCAGATCACTCCATTTATTCAAAATGTAACTTTAAAAAGAGATCAAACACAGTGTCAGGGTTCCTTAGGATATTCAGTACTCAGTTTTGAGAGCCAGTGAGGAAGATTGTCATGTTTCTGGTTTAATAGAAGCTGCAGCTTTTGCTGGCACAGCTCTGAGCAGGGTAGCTCAGCCTGGGTGCATGTGGGGTGAGGAACAGCTGCAGGGACAAAGAGGGGCTGCCAACCTGTGGACAAGGATGTCGTGGATTTTAAGTCTTGTTTACATAATGCAAGTTTGAAGTTTTTTGTTTAGCTAGTTTTAGGGACAGGGAGCTGGGTGCATGGTCTGTAAGCGTAGTAACAACCTGCTCTGTGCCACTCCCATGGTTTTCAGGAGGTTACACAGTCTGATCTGCCATTCATGATGTGTAATTTGTGTCATCAGGGGAATTGTTTGGACAGAGGAAAAGAGTTTAATTAGGAGAATATTATTCCTTCAGGATAAAATACTAGCCTATTGTATTGTATTGTCCCTTCTCAACACTGCAAAAGAGAGGATGTAAATTAAATATTTAATGTGAAATAAGAGATTTTATTTAGATTAACAAAAATAGGTGCATTTCTGTTGGTACATCGAAGTCAGTTCCTTTCCTAGAATCTGCAAACCCACACTTCTCTAACTCACACATGCACAAAATCCACCCCCTTGCCTTCGGTGAGTCCTCAGAGGACCTTGGAGTTGCAAGAATGGCTCATGGAAGTGGTAAAGCAGGGTGAGGACAGTTCCTTTCAGTCACTAGCCTACTGTATAACAACTGCTCTGGTCTCTGACTAAACTTTGTCCATTGCACTGTGGCCCTGGATTTTTAAAGCAGGTGCTAAAAAAAACCCACCAGGGTGGAATATGGAACATGATCCCATATGCCATCCATTCCCTTGGAGATGACAAGAGGGACTTGGGGGGAACTAAAGCATAAAAAGAGCTTCTTTGCACTGGTCACAGTTAATATGTCTGTATGATAAAAGGAGGGTGAAAAGAAGGAAGGAGGTATGCAAAGCTGATACCGATGGAAACCCTATTACTTAGGCAATGTTTTTCAAGAGCAATTTATCTGTGAGAAAATATGACACTTGTAATGTAGCCAAGTCCTTTGCAAGCTGTAGAGGCAGCTGCACAGTCTTGCCTGAGGCTTTGAGTATGCCATCTGAGCAAGTTACAAGGAAATCTCTATTTAAATAAAAATGGGGGAAAAAAAAAAAAAGCAGTTAATTAATATTAGGCACTCTGTGTCCTGCCAGAATGTTCGCTTTTCACATCAAGGGTCTGATTCTTCAGAAGTACTTTTTTGTCCTCTTTCAGATTGCTGACCAATTCAGTGGAGAGAAAGTGTAAGGAAACCAAAATCATATTCATCCATGAAGTATCTTTGAAAGAGAGCTTTCTGAATTGTCCTATATTTGAAAGACTCTTTCATGGATACATGGTGTATGATTCAGCCACGAGCAGTATGAGATTCCTCTTGCCAAACTGCAGATATCTGCAATGTCTTCGTCGGAACTATCTCTCAGCTCACCCTACAATAATCAATGGAGAGAAATAAACAACAACATGAGACTGCTACTTCTAAAGTGTTTTGGATATCCATGTAATCAAAGGTGATTTGTGCCTGAGGAGTGCCACCTTATTTCTCTTGACAGTAGAGAGGCCTTTAGACATCTACTGTAAAGTTAGGGGAAATGAATCCCAGCATGAAAGTATGCATCATTTTAAAAAGGTTATCTCAGGTAGTCCGGATAGCCACAAGGCATCCAAATCCTGCCTTCTCAGCTTTTCCTTTTACATTGTCTGTGACAGATTCTCAGTTTTCTACTCAAATTCCTCCTTTTCCCCAAAGCACCATCACCTTTTTTCAAATTTTTCTTTCATCCTACCTGCAGGTGCAGACAGCAGAATATCCCTTGAATAGTACCCAGCTGTACAGCAGCCTCCTAAACTGCAGGTCCAACAAACAACAAGGTGAGTTCTATAGTTATGTCTCAGCATACTGGGTGTTGATAAATGGCATGACAGAGCAGCTGGTTGGGATTTTTGGATGAATGTTTGTTATTAGAAAATGACCGTTCACAGAAGTAAAAAGGACTGGTGGGACCATAGTGGTTCCAGACAAATTTTCCCAGTGGAGCTTTTTGGTTTGTTGTCCTGAGAGATAGGTGAGCTTTTCAACTGCTAGGAATAGCCCTGGTTCATGTCCTGGGAGACCTCTAGTTAGATCTGGAGGCTGAATTTAGCTCTTCCATGCAAGAAGAATCCACTCTATTGAGAGCAGAAAAAAGAAATGTTTTATGTAAAACTTTGAGAGGCGTCAGCATAATTTGTATCTGAAATAAATACAACTGTTCCCTGTAAAAATATGAAAGAGAAAACTGTTCCTGTCCAGGGGACCTCAGAAGAGTGACTAACATATTTAAACGCACTTCATGCTTGTTAATGGAAGAGAGATAAGTAGTAAGGTTTTAACTTTGATGTATATAAACCAACTGCTTTTTAAAAACCCAGATATTTAATAAAAAATTACTATGGGGTTCAGATAGGTTAAGTAATAGGTGAAACACAGTTTCCACTGTTACTTATCTTGCTGCAGAAAATCCATGTTGCTCAATTATTTCTCAAAAAATCTTAATGAATGCAAGAGAAATGACCCTGGAAAAGTAAAGGAGACACTCTGAAATTATTTCAAAGCTTATTTATTTTCCAAGGTGGGAACAAGTTCTGTATCTAACATGCACAGAGCTTGGCAGTGAGTTCCTGCCTAGCTGGAGATGTACACAAATGCTGGCAATGCTTTTTGTTGCTAGAGGGGACAAGGACAACTGTTTGTACTTCATAAAATCATAGAATGGTTTGGGTTGGAAGAGATCTTCAAGATCATCCTGTTCCAACCTGCCACTGGCAGGGATATTTTACACTAGACCAGTTTGCTCAGACTTCTACCCAGCCTGGCCTTGAACACTTCCAGGGATGGGGCATCCACAACTTCTCTGAACAGCCTGTTTCGGTGCCTCACCACCCCCATAGAAAAGAATTTCTTTCTATTATTTAATCTAAACCTACTCTCTTTTAGTTTGGATCCATTCCTCCTTTTCCTCTCACTACATGCCCTTGTCCAAAGCCCCTCTCTGGCTTTCTTGTAGGCCCCCATTAGGTACTGGAAGGTTTCTGTAAGACCTCTCTGGAGTCCTCTCCAGGCTGAACAACCTCAAGTTACTCAGTCTGTCTTCACAGGAGAAGTGCTCCAGCCCTCTGATCATTTTTGTGGTCTCCTCTGGACTCCTTCCAGCAGGCCCACACCCTTTTTATGTCGAGGAGCCCAGAGCTGGATGCAGCACTCTCATGCGGGCAGAGAGGCAGAACCACCTCCCTCAACCTGCTGGCCACTCTGCTTTTTGTTGGCTTTCTGGGCTGCCAGCACACATTGTTGGGTCATGTTGAACTTTTCAGCTACCAACACCCCCGTATCCTTCTTCTCAGAGCTGCTCTCAATCCATTTTCCACCCAACTTGTGCTTGTGCTTGGGATCCTCCCTACCAGGTGCAGGACAATACTTGAGCATTGTGTCACCCCAAACAATCCAGGTGGTGTGAGTTGTTTTTGGAATAAATGA
Organism: Chamaea fasciata; assembly: GCF_029207755.1. Taxonomy (NCBI): domain Eukaryota; kingdom Metazoa; phylum Chordata; class Aves; order Passeriformes; family Sylviidae; genus Chamaea; species Chamaea fasciata. The sequence goes on along the minus strand of NW_027094086.1, from coordinate 32,171,083 downwards.
AGTGGAATACTATAACAGTGCCAGATTTAAGTTGTTTGGGAGTTTTGGTAAACATACTAGTGACCTTATTTTGACTGGTAGGTAGCCAGTAGCCACTTCAGTTAGCATTCAGTGCTATAATTAGCTATAAAGAGTTCTGACAGGATCAATAATTCACCCATTGATCTTTTACATTCATTATTTTGGATCTAAGGGGTGCCTAAGCATTAATCAGAAAATTATTTAATAAGATGGTGTCTTGTGAAACCACAGACTGCCTCCTAAAAGGTGAGGGAAGGAAATGCTACACAGATTTCAGCTGAGCTACTGGTGACCTCTTTTCTGGGGCTGGCAGGACCCAATGGCAGGAAAGTGCCTGCTATCCTTGGCACCATTGGTTTCAGCCAGTGCCATGCTCTCTTTAGGCACCTGCTGATCTGTATAAATCTCCAGGGCTGGCCCACACTGTTCTCTGCATAAAGGTTTTTGGCAAGATCACACATCTTTCTGAGAGCTTTGTTTGTGGGACAGTGTGAGAGAACTGGGGGTGCAGGGTAACAGCGTCTGCCGCCTCAAGTGCATAAATAGTGCAGATGAAGACAAAAGGCAGGCAGCAAATTAGGACAGAAACTTTGGTCTGTGGGGCCAGCAACCAGTCCCCCATGTGTCCAAATGACACGGCTAATCATCAGGAATTTTTACCCTCACCATCCTCACTCCTTGGCCAGCACCCACCCACAGTCTGCTGCAGTTTTGCAAGGCATTCACACTGTTTGTTCTGGTCCAATATCTCACAGAATCAGTGCCATTGAGTATAAAAATGTCTCAGTATGCAGACAAGAGACCTGCAGAGAAGAGACACAGACAGAAAAGCAGCCATGATTGCAGCAGCAGCTGTGACCGCCAGCCACTGGCAATATGCAGACTGATCCCAGTCTGGAGGCAGCAGCTGACACTGCCAGCCTCAAAGCCAGGCTGCCTGAGGCCACCTACCCCAATTTAAATTTGATCTACCTTGCTACAGTCTTAATTAAGGAAAGCAGCTTACCTGCTAGTACCTCTGTACCAGTTCACACTGTACAGTTATTTTCATCATCTAGGGAAAATGGTTGTGTTCTCTGCACAGACCCTCAGCCACCACGAAAACCTTTGTTTCCCCAGGCCCCCCTCCCTCTGCAAGCTCAAACAAGTAGGAAGGTAGTTATTAAGAAAATAATTAATATGAAGCTAGGAAATATGTTATGGAAAAGGACAAATAACTGATTAGACATGCTAAACTCCAACTGTAGTATGTCTGTTGTTCTCCCAAAGACCTTTGGAAACATGCCTGCTTCATGCAAGCTGGATTTGTATTTCAGGGAATGCATGTGCACTACTACTGAGCTATAAATAAACATCTGCTGTACCAGGTCCACTGGCTTAGCACATCCAACTTCTCTGAACCCTCCCACCTGTGCTTTTTTGCCTTTGGATATGCACTGCCTGTCCCAAGCAAAGAGCCCATCCTGTCTCTGAGATACAGCAGAATTGAGGTCTTGAAATATTTTTGCTGTGTAAATAATGCTGTAATCATGTGTCAATTAAGACAGAAAGAGCTTTCTGTGGGTTTTAAGACTGACTTATATCACTTTGGGTTGGGCCAGGAATTAATTTGAAACAGGATTGCACACATACAAGTTGTTGGCTTAATTATCTCAATTTCAGTAGAGCTGATGTGACTTCTGCATGTAGACGTGGCCTACAGCTCTGAGGAAATGAGAGAGGGAAGGAGTTGCAGAAACAAGAGCTGACAATACTGTGTCATGGCCCCTCTTTCTTCCTCCTCCCCTTTCTAGTTTCACACTGCAGATCAACTGAGTAAACATCTGATGTGTGGCATCCTGCACCTATGCCTAGCAAAGCTGCTCTGGTTATACTTCCCCAGCTTTTCATAGGAGTCAAATGTCCATTCCAGGGTTGATGGTGAAAATCTCTTTTTAGGGTAGATCACAGCCAACCTTGGGAAAAAACCTCCTGTTTTTTGGGTTTTTTTTGCAAGGATGAAGATGGTTTTATTACTGCAACAATTTTATTGCTGTTTTTTAAACCAAAATTTTAAATGAAGTTTAAATGGAGTAGCACAACTAATCTTAATGGAGATTTGTTGTCATTTTTAAAACTGTAATTGTAATTTTTTTCTGTTGCCCAGTTTGGGTTCCCCTTTGTGCTCCCTCATCTTGAATACTGCTGTAATATTATGGTACACACGTTGTATTTGAAAGTAGAAATATTCACTTAGGCAGGTGTTCTTGAATTGTCAGAAAAAAAACTTCAAACCACAGTACAAACTGACTACTCTACAGTATGGAGACTGGATTTGATTATCACAGGAACTTGGATCTTAATTAAGAAACTTAATTCTTGAGCCTTACAAAGTGTGCTGCTCCAGATATCTTCCCTCCAAAGCTGCAGCTTTGGGGAGACATTGTACTAACTTGGCTGAAGGTGAGGATAGATTCAGAGATAAATGTGCTCTGTTGCCATTTGTACAGGTCTGATTATACAGCATGGCAAAAAGAAGACTTACATTAAATTTAAGCCACATGTATTTTGATCTGACACGCTTACATGTTTTAACATCCTTGGCGACATTAGGGAGTAAATATTTCTGTAATTTTACAGTGATGGAGAAGTTCAGATTCATTAATTTAAACTTCTTCAAACTGTGAGACACTTAAATTTTGAATCTGAATCGTATGTTTTGGACCCATTTCTGCTCTGTGCAATTAATACCATGATGAATTCCCAGGGAACACAATGCCAGCATACAACGATCTTATATTACCATTTCCACAGCCTCAGTCACAAAGGTCACCAAGAGTTCTGAGTGTCTTTCCCTGGCAGTGAGGTTTTTGGTAATGTTACTTGTTGAAGTATCCTGAATCAGCTCCCCTGCAGCTGCAGACATTTCCCGCATTACAGGAGCTCTGTACTCTTTGCTCAGGATATCTCTCCTGTTGTAGAGATGTAAAGAAGCTTGTCTTTACATCTTCTATCTTTATTTAAGAAAAATAACATGAGGTATTTAGCATACAGTTCTTCTATCGCACTTGAAGAAATAATCTGAGGTTATTTTGGGGGGTCACCGGAATATTTCCTCTCTTTCCAAAACAATCTACCAGCTCTGCTCTTGCAAAGGACAAGAAAGAGAACTGTGTGTTCTCCTTTCCTTCTTGCCCTTTTAAGAGCAGAACTTCTGGATTATTACACCTAAAATTCTGAGTCTTGAGCTATTCCAAGAAGTAATTAATTCAAAGGTCCAGAGATATTTAATCTCCATGTTATGTTTTTGTTCATTAATAAGATGACTTGCAATTTGATGACAATGCTTGTTCTCTTCAAAGGTGGTTTTGGGGGTATTAATGCTTGGAGTGGCACAAACTGCAAATCATTGAAGTTAGTTTATGATTACACTGAATTTTGGAAAACAATGTGGCTTATTTCCCACTGTTGTTTTTATTGTGGAGCTACAGAACAGAAAAAAAAAGAAAAAAAAAAAGGGGGGGGTGAATAGCTTGTGCTACTCTCTGTGCATTAAGTCTTCCAGTTTTGAGAAGAAAATCAAATCTAGCTGTTCTCCAGACAAACAACCTTTCACATTTTTTACTTTTATAATTGGCAATTGTGTGTAGGGTGGAATATGAATAAAAATTAAAAGTTGATTTAGTCACATGCTTGTATTTTACGCAAAGGCAGAAAAGCATCCAAGCATTATAGATCTGTTAAATATCCAAGGGAAGTTTCATTGTGTCAGCTTTTGAGGCAAAGTTTAACTACTTAGTCTGTAAAGTCCTCAAGATAAGGGGCTTTCAAGATTTTCTTTCAATTTTTGTTTGAATGGTTTATTTCAAATTGTTCCCTCAAAGTATTTCCAGCACAAGAACTGCAACATAGGTTTGCTGCCTGACAACAGAGCTGATTGAAATACAAATGCAGCTGTCACTGTTCAAGTTGAGTGAAACATAAAAAGGAAACAACTGACATGAATGATGAAAACTGGCTTAGCTTTTAAAGCAGCTCTGTTATTGTTAATGTAAGATGTTGTTAATGCAGGCAGTTTACAGCACCTTGTGTTCTCCATCTTTACATATTTGTTTCTTATCTTTAAAAACCTCAAGCCTGCATTTATGTAGCTACTGAGCACAATTTCTCTTAAACTTACTTTTTCTTTCTGCTGTTGGGAGTAGTGATGGTGACACTGGCAACAGCTCCAATGTTTTCCTTTGTGATATACCAGAGGATATTCATCTCTTCAGGCAGAGCTTGCAGTTTGATGCACTGTGGCAATCATCACACAGACATGAATCACAAATTGATAAAGCTTGGCACTTTAACTTTGGGAATACCCCACCAATCTAAATGACAGAAGATGAAGGACTACAGAAGGGATGTGAGAAGCAGTTGTTATAGTCCTGGGGGCAGCTGAGGAGCAAAGAAAAAGTCTGGGGAACTACAGAACTGCTACTCTGACCTTAGTGTATGTGAGGAGCTGTGTAATATGTTAACAGATACATATTTTTAGGAATTATGATTAAAAGCTTTAACTTCTCACCTATGAACCAGAGTACACATTACTAACAATGACACAGTGTTGCAACAGGACACGAAATAAAGATGCTTGACTCCAGTCAGAAGGCAATAGAAATCAGGCGGCTTTATTTACAATTCATTCGGCCTTTTTATAACATGCTGTGCTAAGAAGGCACATTATTGGTCCATCAGGCTGACACTTCTCGCATTGGCTAGGTAACAGAAATAGCAAAAACCACCTGTTGTTATGGGAAAAGAATATTGTTTACACAAGATTGTTTTGGGAAAAAGAAAACTGTTGAAAAGTTTCCCTTGGGAAACGCTGGCAATTCTCAGGCTCAAAAAATATGGGGTTCACAACACAGCTTAGTTTTTATGGAATGCCGACATTATTCACCAATATGACTTTGATCTAATTAAAAAAAAAAGCCAGTTTTAAATTTGTTTTCAGTGAACAACGAGGACATGACAGAGAAACATTTTTTGCTGAATCAACAAGCCTTGATGTCAGCTGGGGAAAGGAACTCAGAGACTTCAGCATGGAGGAGACTTGGAATTTCATTACAGCAACAGCGGACTCAAGAAAAAGCTTTGGGAGGATCTGTGCCACGTTAGCCCTTCTGAAGAGTAGGGAGAAAGAGCACAAGGAGCCCCACTGAACTCCCTGGGGCAGAGCAGGAAGAAAGAAGTGACTTTTCTAGTCACAGTATGCTTGAGATGCTAGTTGCAGCCATGAGGCAGGTTTGATGAGTCTGTCCAGGCAGTTTTTCCACCAAGTCACTGGAAAACAACTGAAGCCTTTACTCTTGGCAAAAGGCTTCTTTGAAACAGGGCTGCAAAGGGGCTGCAGCCCCAGTCCAGCAGATACCCCATACTTTTTATTTCATCCATCTCTCCTAGATTACTCTGGGTGTGCTACTCTGACTTCAGCATATGCTAGGATTTAAAAGACATTTTGAAGGAAGTCTTTAAATAAAGGGCAGAAAGCAAATTCTAAAGGTTTGAAATTCAGTGTGAGAGGCATGGAAAAATTTAGCCAGCTATATACCTTTGATAACCGTGGCTAAATGGGGCACTACCTAACCCCTATTGCCTGCACTGACAGCCTAGGTACAGGACCACAGGAGAAGTTGTTTGAGCAGGGAAAAAGGGCTGGCGGACCAGGTACAGAGAGACAAGTGTGAATTGTATTGGAGGAGTCCCTGTCAGACTGGGAATAAGTCATGATTGTAGCTCTGGCTCCAGTCCTGTTTTATGTGTTCATTAATGTCCTTGTCACAGAGAGCACTTGTCTGTTAATGGAATTTGCTGATGACATGGTTTTAGGACAGAGGGGATTCCTGCAAGAAAATAAAGGGATGACTGTGATAAATAAATAAATAATATTAATAGGATTGGATTTAACACTACAAAGTGTTAGCTCATGTGTTTAGGGAAGAATAACAGCACTTTCTTGCAATGTGACAGTTCATCTGTTGAAAATTAGAGATTAAGAAATAGTCAGAAGGATCTATAATAATTATGGAGAAAAAAAGTCACTTAGGACACCAAAATACATCAAGTATTTCACTCCCAGCAGAGATTTACATAGGGATTAGCTCCACAGGGGTACATTCCACTATATACACCCCTCTGCAAGGCACTGGTGAGTGAGACCTCTCCTGCAGACTCATTGTTGCCATGGTCACACATAATCAAGTACTATGAACTCACATTATAATACTTGCAGAAAACAGAACTGCCATTACATCAATGATGTTTTAGAACCCATTTAAAAAATATGTTACTTTGCCCAGCAAAATTAATTGCTTTCTAGTAACGTCTCAAGGGTACAAAGGCCAGGGACAGAAGGAAATACTTAAACTAAAGAACAGCGATGTCGTTGCACTAAATACATAAAATAGAGAGAAGTTCCTAACAGAGAAATGAAGAATTGGATCCTCTAGTCAGAGCAGTAGGGCCCAAATTCATACCTTTTCCTCCCCAATACCAGTGTTTGGTAATGATGGGCAAAGAACTGCAATGTTTTAGAAGCTGTCAAAGATGCACAGAATAAAGATTTAGTCATGAAATACCAAACATTATTTTATTACAGTTCTATTGCAACAACTGCCCTGACAGGTCATGACTGGTTTTGTCAGTGAAATAGCACCCAGACGGGAAGTCTTAGAGAGGTCTAAGAAGAGTGCCCTTCCCAATACTGCAGTCCACTGGATGTTCATGGTGAGAATGGGGACAGGAATAATATTAATATGCCAATAACTCAATTGCAACACTCAATTACATCCACAAATTATGTAAATGGACACATTTCCAATGAGTTGATGAAGCTACACTCACTCAAAGGAGCTGGTAGCACCTGTTAGCTGTTAGCAGTGCAATGCCCAGGATATGGAGCATACTGGGTGTGATTCTGCCCAGTAAGGGGCCGTGGTGGAGACACACAGCTCACCATGCCCTACAGAAGTGTTATCAGTTCCACCTCACTGCAAGCTCAGGCATGAGCTATGAGCCATCTTCAAGTCTGCAACAGGACATAGTCTTTTAAATCTAGCCAACTTGTCTCCTCTTCCCTAAGAAAAGAAGCAGAAAGGACCGTTTTGTCCAAGGCCTGACCCCTCTAGACATCCTGTCTTTCTTGAAATAACTGTTGTTGTGCCCCAATTAAGGAAGTTTATCTTCTCCAGATCCTGTTACATGTGGCGCTGGTGTAACCCAAAGCACAAGAATGTATTATCCTTTATTTTTGTGTATACACCTGAGTGTGAGTATGTGTGTGCACACTGGCCTTTTTAACAATTTTGTTTGATTTACAAAGAGTTTACTGGTAATTAGTTACATGAATATATACCAGTAGCTGAACTCATCTAAATGAGCAGCCTTAAAAAAAAAAAAAAAAAAAAAAAAAAAGGTAAAAATGCCACTCAGATGTCTTTTGGCTCAATGGATTCACTGAATGCCCCATTTCTGGCCAACAAGCATATTAATCTACCTACTAAAGACAACTGCAGTTATATTAGGGAGCAGAAGAAACAAATACGTTTTCCAATATTGCTCAGTTTTCCTGAGGTCAGATGTAGTGTATTTTGTGTGACTGAAGGGATACATGCTTGCTATGTGGGTGTGTTGGAAGGAAAAGGGAAGTTATTATGGTGTAGAAATTGCACTATTTTGGGTTGTTTTGAGGTTTGACTGGCATGACTTCAAGTAGTTCTTACAAATACTCTCCTCAATATATTCTTCTTACTTGTTTTACTTTGATGGAAAAAGTTTAAGCAACTTCACCTTCATTAAGAATGTCACCTGGAAGGAGCAATCAAAATACCTTTAATTTTGAATATTATAATGAGGTAACAGGTACATACCTGATTTTACAGGTTAGCATGAGTAATTATTATTCAGGTTAATATAGATAACATGTACAAGATAAAACTGGGTTGGAAGGGGCTCTGAACAACCTGGTGTTGTGGAAGATGTCCCTGCCCATGGCAGAGGGATTGGAACTACATGACATTTAAGGTTCCTTCCAAACCTAACCATTCTAGGATTCTAAGATAGATGGCATCAAGATCAGGGACTTTGGGAAATATTAATTTATGTAGCCCAGTGGCACAGATTTAGTGGATGATTCTTGAAGTCCTAAAAACTCAGTGTCATTGTTGCAGATTATAAAACAGTTATGTGTATGGAGATGTCTTATGAAACTACTACAAGACAGTTTACAAGATATTGGGTACTTGTTTTTTAACAGAGAATTTGTCCTGGAAGTGGAAAACAAAATATAATTATAAACTCTTTGAAATGATAGGATTTCTTTTAAGCCTTTTCCACTGCTTTTTTTCTTTTGTTCTTCTCTTCTCTTCTCTTCTCTTCTCTTCTCTTCTCTTCTCTTCTCTTCTCTTCTCTTCTCTTCTCTTCTCTTCTCTTCTCTTCTCTCCTCTCCTCTCCTCTCCTCTCCTCTCCTCTCCTCTCCTCTCCTCTCCTCTCCTCTCCTCTCCTCTCCTCTCCTCTCCTCTCCTCTCCTCTCCTCTCCTCTCCTCTCCTCTCCTCTCCTCTCCTCTCCTCTCCTCTCCTCTCCTCTCCTCTCCTCCCTTCCCTTCCCTTCCCTTCCCTTCCCTTCCCTTCCCTTCCCTTCCCTTCCCTTCCCTTCCCTTCCCTTCCCTTCCCTTCCCTTCCCTTCCCTTCCCTTCCCTTCCCTTCCCTTCCCTTCCCTTCCCTTCCCTTCCCTTCCCTTCCCTTCCCTTCCCTTCCCTTCCCTTCCCTTCCCTTCCCTTCCCTTCCCTTCCCTTCCCTTCCCTTCCCTTCCCTTCCCTTCCCTTCCCTTCCCTTCCCTTCCCTTCCCTTCCCTTCCCTTCCCTTCCCTTCCCTTCCCTTCCCTTCCCTTCCCTTCCCTTCCCTTCCCTTCCCTTCCCTTCCCTTCCCTTCCCTTCCCTTCCCTTCCCTTCCCTTCCCTTCCCTTCCCTTCCCTTCCCTTCCCTTCCCTTCCCTTCCCTTCCCTTCCCTTCCCTTCCCTTCCCTTCCCTTCCCTTCCCTTCCCTTCCCTTCCCTTCCCTTCCCTTCCCTTCCCTTCCCTTCCCTTCCCTTCCCTTCCCTTCTCTTCTTCCTCTTCTTCTTTCCTTCTTTTATATTTTAATAACGTGAATAGAGTAAAAGAGAAGATATAAAGCAATTTTATTTCAATTATTATACTTTTTTGCAGGACCAAAGTGTAGAATTTTATACTGGGAAATATCATATTTACTAAAATTATTCCCTCCAAAGTATTTATTTTCCTCAGTTATTAACAGTGATTACTGTTGGGGTGATGGCCTAAATGCTGTTTACTCCATCTACCACCGTGTAATAACACTGAATCCATTTCACAGTTTCTGGCTAAGAAGTCAGTTAATAAAAACCTGCAGCTGCCTCGAATTTCACTCTTTCCAAACAGCAAATTTAGCCCTCGGAGTTTTCCCAGGCAAACAGAAGGCGTATCTATTGCAATGGGATCATCAGCCTGACTGTAATGGCTTTGAGAACACTTTACATGTGGATGGCCGTGCTGGCCGTGCGCAGTGACTCCGGGGGGACCAGCCCTCCCCCGCCGAGCTGCAGCCTGCTGGTGCCTCGCTCGCTCCTACCACGAGAATTCTTCTCGGTTTATACCCTATACATCACTGGCTTACTTAGCCTAAAGCACCCTTCCTTCCCATCTGTGAGGCTGCATATGTCTAAGGTCAGCTAAGGGAATTCTGTTCCTTATTAATGAAAGCTGTTTTAAAATAAACCCACCATGTTTAAAAAAAAAAAAAAAAGAAAGAAAAAAAAAAAGAGTTAAGCGATAAAATCTCAAAATGGATATTCTTCCTATTTTTCAGCCTAAATTAAAAAAAACCCTCATTTTTTAAAGAGAGTACTTCCCTCCTGGGACTTTGTGGCTCCCATCGTATAGCCCAAATTAAGACTGCACTTTGCTGTATAGGTGAAAAGCTGTATCTTCAAATGACGCAGATTACAGAGCAACTCAGCACTCTCCAGATTTAATTCTGACAGGCAGGAGCAGGTGTATGACATGAAGTGTAACCTTGGAAAGATGACCCCACACGACTATTAATTTACATTTGATAGTTGAAAGATAAAGTAAGGGTTAATTAAGGAACCTCCAGAAGAGGCACAGGATGTTCAGGTGAAAGGTGGAGCAAGGAATATGTGCTGACCCAGAAATAGGCCAGCTGGTTTATGTTATTATTTTATTTTTCCCTGAGACCTCCAAGTGATTGTAGAGCTCTACAGGGAAATGTGCTCTGTGATGACCTGGGTATTATTTCAAATGCCAGAGAGACTGAGGCCTTGGTTTACCATATCCTACATTGGAAGAGCAGGATGGTGCCTTGTAGACAGAGTGCAAAGCAAGCATGCTTTGCAGTATTGTGTTATGAAACTTTGAAAAACATGCTTTTCACCACAGGCAAGCTTGAAAAAAAATGGACAGGACCCCATAAAGTCTTTATCAAAACTTCTTCCATTCCTTTCCTACCATTTTCTTTCTGCTAGCCATAATCTTATTCTATGTCTCAGTACCAGGGTAAAGTAGAATGAGTAAAGTACCATGCTCTTGCTGGTTTAACTTTAACTCTTAACTTTTGCTGGTTTAACTTTAACTCTCATACATAATATCTGCTCATTAATTTTGCTGTTAGCAGTAATAGCGTGCAGATGAGCTATTGCATCATCAGACAGGGCTCCTATTTTGGGAAAGGGAGAGTTTTCTTTGCTTTGATTCCATCTTTTTTTCCCCCCCCCCCCCCCCCCTCAGGAATTATTAAGTTAGTAGGAATGTAAAAAATCAGTAAACCCTGATGCAGAAGAGACATTTCTGTTTGCAATATTTTGCGGCTTTGTGGTTTTATTTTGCTCTGTTAAGACTCCAAAATGACCGCACCTTCTCAGGAAGTGGAAAAGACTGTTCTCATTAGCCAGAGAGTTGGATGGCTCTTTTACCAAGAACAAGCCTTGGATCTTCTAGGCTGTGGTTTCCTCCATCCTGATAAATACCTCCTTCCCTTTCTTATTTGTTCTCAGGCATTGCAGCCCTCCACATTGCACCATCTGGGCTGCACATGCTGATTTTTATCGTGTTGGAAGTAAAATAAATTCTTGCTGTTATGGGGAGAAGTACATTTTATAGCCCTTTTGGTCATCTCTCAGGTGACATCTCTGCTCCTCTGTTCCACCTCTGCTGGAAGTTCATAATCTGTCCAGTAAGGGAGACTCATTGGGGGGTATTGTAGTGATCTTCTAGCTGTGATATTGAACAGGCACAATGCAGCTTCACACCTGGAGATTTTTGAAGGTGCTGGAAGTGGCTCAGACCCACCAGAGTCAGCATCAAAGGGGAGGTTATTATTACACTTCCTCTCATTTAAATCTACATTTTTTTGACACAAGCTTATTGAGAAAGGCAGACTTCTTACCCCAGCCTCTGGGCCAGATGGAACACACTGTTCTGTTACTTTTCTTCCTTTCTTCCCCTTTTTTCTCCCATGGGATAACTGGTTGCCACTGTATTTATTTCCAGTCTGGCCACAGGTTCACCTGGCTTGGTCACTCAAATGTGCCTTAAAAGATATTAACAAGCGATAGTGACGCTTCTGAAACAGGGAATTTATTTTATCTTTTCCTGTCCCCTTGCTCTCCCTTTGTCAGACTGTTGATTTTACATTGCCAAAGTTTTGTGCTGAAACTAAAATCGAATATTTGTGTGGATGTTTTGAGTGTCTCCATGTTGCTCAGATTCAGGTAGGGAGGCAGGTTAATGGGTACCCTGAGTATCCAGGCACTCAGACAAGATGCTCCAAGGAGTTTGGGGGAGCTGGAACATTAGCACATATTCTGTTCCCATGTTATCTAGATTTTCTTGCTCTCTGGGGCTCAATGGGCAATAGCACACACCCCTCTTATGGTGAGTACCAAAGGAAAAACACTGTTTTTGCACTTGACTGACCAATTTTCCCAGTGCCAAGGTCCTCCACAGGAAACAGTGCTTAGCACTGAAACACTGTGGATCTCCAAAAACTCCTGTGTGAAATATTTGATGTATACTGTACTTTTCCAGTTCTTTGGTATGGAAATTATGGTATGGTATGGTAATATGTGGATTACTTCCACATTTGCTGTTATAAAGGAACTAACTGGGAAACTTCACAGCCATGAAAATCTGTCATGTGACACTTCCCTAACAGCTTTGTATAGGACCAAAATTTTCTAGCATTCTTTTGTCATCCTTAATTCATTGGTAAAAAACACCTTTGTTAGAAAATGAATCAGTTCAGTCAAGTTTCTTAATGACAGGTATTTCTTCCCATGTATAAACAGTTCCCATAATACCAGACTTAAATATTCAGGCTTGTTTGCTAATTCAGGGCCTGGGTCTAGTGCCTGCCTTTGCATCAGCTACTGGTACAAGGATTACACTCTTAGGTTGTGTTTAGTTGTTTTGGCATTATTCAAAGATTTAAAGATAGCTCCCTAATTTTTTAAAAATAAATAATAAATTTTAAAAATCAGTGTGCCAAGACTAGTCTTGAAACTATAAGGCTACTTGTCATGTGAAGAGTAAGACAAATTTGTCCATGAAGAGAAAGATTTGGCAGAAAATAAACCCCCTTGCATTCCAGCTGGTCCTCAGATATCAGAGGGGCTGGGGGTGGCTGGGCTTAGATTCTGAGCACTAAGCAACAGTAGTGCAGAGCCAACTGTAAGTCCAGTCACATTCTCCGAGACGACCATGATTACAGATTCACAAATAGTGCCATCCACTGTAGGTCAGATCATGCCAAATGAACTCTCCCACCTGGATTAGAAGTCTGGTTGCATTCAATACCTCTCATGGGCAGGTGCAGAATAACTTATTTTGCAACAGAAATGCAGGTTTTTATTGGATTGTCAGTGATAAAGACACTATCTGCAGAAACATGTGGGAATAGGAATAATACAGCCAGCAAAAAATGCTGTAAATTGAGAGATGGCTCCATAGTGCTAAAGGCATGATCACAACCACAAGGTTCCTTTCTGAATTTCCCAAGGAAGCGTCCAGGATAGGTGACTGCTTGAGTCATACCCAGTGTGTGTCCTTATGAGGGAGGAGACGGGTGCAGATATAGTTAACCATCCCTGGATACCAAGACGAAATCTCTGACCTCACTTTCCATTAAAACTACATTTATTTTTTTTTTTTTAAGGGAGGGGAAAATGTAATGTTAAAGCTGATGTGATTTCATGTTTAGGTGGAGTTTGAATGACTTTAGTCGTACATGTAAAGCATGTACAGGTTTTACTTAATTAGCACACGCCAGAGTATGAAAAGTAATATGTGTTTTTAAGTTCAGCTTTCAGTCACCATTTGGGTTATTTCTTTGGCTCAGTTCCTGTTAGCTGCATTGTTTTAAACAGAGCATGACCACAACACCTCTGTGCCACCCCATCTTTTGTTCCATGTCTCTCTCATGGCAGTACATCAAGCTCCCTCAATGTTCCTGCTCTTAAGGTGTGTAGTCTGTTTCTGGTGAACTATAACCAATGCTTGCACTCCTTCTTGATGAACTTTGTGTTTCAGTATTTCTCCACACTCCTGTATGTTGGAGAGATTAGGTTCTGTAATAGTCTTCCAAACAGTTCAGGAATTGAAATATGAATGCTAGCATGGAGTTCCCTCAGCTGGTCTGGTTGTTTGTGATATCCTGGGACTTAACAGATCCTTTCTACTATTGTATTTAGTGAACAGGAAAAGGAACAAGGCCTTCAGTCATGATTAGCTGACATACATAGACACGGGAGTTTATTTTATGCAGGAATATACAGTGATTGGTTTTGAAACATCAGTCCAAAACATTGAAGTTTCATATGACATAACCAAAGCCTGAGAGCTCAGTCAGGTCGGAAGGAATTACCCCTGTATAAGTGAAGGAAACATGAGGGGCCTTGGTTGGCTTGAGGAACCTCTTGACATCCAGGTATGCAAAGCTCAGAGGGTGGCTGTGCCCAGGCTTGAAGGAAAAAATATGCAGTTCTGCAGCCCCAGACCTTCCCCCTGTGGCCCAGCTGTGAACACTTCCTGGGGGCAGAAGGAGAGGTGCTGATGCCAGATGCTTGGGTGCCAGCCCTCACCCTGTCCCGTGGGAGCCGTGAGAGGTCTCTGTGCCCTCTGCCAGGCTTAGGGGGATGTTCCTGATATGGGCGCTCCAGAACAGAACTCTCTTCCTCATCCCCATACCATACCTTACCCTTTGGCATGAAATCCAAGCAAGCCACGGGAGTGAAATGTAAGCATTTCCTAGACCCTGCAGAGGGAAGGGTAGGACTGGGACTGCAATTTCCATCTGTCCTTGCATCAGCATTGTACAAATGAGCATTTGTACGGTGTATTTTTAGCCAGTATCGAAAACTCTCAGAAATTTTGATACCATATGGAGTCAGTGATTGCCTTCAAATCTAGAGAAATATATCAGCTTTTCTGGTCTTTGGAATGATTTTATTTTTCTTGTTTCCAAGGAATTTTCTTGTTTGTTTTTTGAAAAGACCTAGTGTCTTTAATCCTTAGCTCCTTAATCCTTTATTAATAGGATTATTAAACTTGACAAACAGCTCAACCAGAGAAACAAATCCAGTCTTAAAGCAGAATTTGATCTAAGTCTCTCAGAATGTAAACCCACAGAGTAATTGGCCTGCAGATAATTCAAAATACAACTCTCTGGGTATATGTTCGTCTTGTAGTGTATAAACTGCAATAAATCACACAGAAAAAACAGAGGCAATATTAAAATACTTCCAGGAATACGTTTATAGGTGAATTCTAGCTGTATAAAGAAAGCAATGTATTTTCAGAACACGAAAACATTGTTTCACTACATCTTTGACTTTAGAAAGATTTTTTTTTTAATTTACAGGTGTTAAATTTGATTCTGTGTATTGGAAGCAATTTAAACTGTCAGTTAAAATATCACTGTTCTTCACTATTTCAGAGTTGGTCTTATAATTCCTGAAATTCCAACAATATTTAAGAACCTTTAAAAACACAAAAAAATTATAAGCAGGTAAGAAAATCTTTGAAATATTGCAAAATTCCTGAAAGGATGTGAAAAAATATAATAATTAAGGAAGAGATTTTTCTTAGTCTTCATAACCCAGATAAGGCATAGAAAGCTCTTCCTTTTTGATCTCAAGTTAGCAAAGGAATTAAGCATATAAGAAAAAGATTAAGCTATAAAATGAGTATAAAATGAGGACATGAATGATAACATAAGTATATTTGCATAAATACAAAATTATAAATATATAAACAAAATGTTATGCACTGGAAAAAAAATCGAAAAATGAAAATGTTATTTCAATAAGGATAAAAAACCACAGTGATTGGAACACTAAGGGAAGCATCCAAATTAAACAAACAAACAAACAAACAAACAAAACCCAAAACCAAAAACCAAAAACTCCCCAAAAACCTCAAACAAACAAACAAACAAACAAACAATCCCCAACAAAACAACTTAAAAAAGACTACAAATAGTCTCATAAATTATTGTCTTGTTCCTGGGGAAAAAATAAGTATATTTAGGATTTATATTTCTCAAACTGTTGCATCATAGAATCAAGGTACTTAGTGCTACATTTTTGCTTGAGAAAAATCTCCAGTGTATAGGAGAATAAGGGCTTAAATGCAGTTCCAAGTGAGTTAGGAAAGCCTTGGCATGCTATTTGTTAGAGAAATACCAGTAGTATAAGCTAGAAGTGGGGAGAGCAATAGCAAAAAGTGACCCAAAGGAGATGCAATTTTTCTCTCTCATAGGAAAAGAAAGAGGAAAAAGTGATCTTGATGCACAACAGAGAAAGGAGAGTTTTGAAAAGCTTCCTGGAAAGCAAACTCACTCTTTCATTTCTGTGACTTAATCAGATGCATGAGAGCCTGATACCTTGAGAGGATGAATGTCCTGCTCTCCCTGGTGCTGCCAAGCCCGGGGAATTTGTTGGCCTCTTACACATCCCTTAATATCAGGTCACAGACGAGGGTAATTAAGGCAGTGCAGATCTATGTGGTGGGAGAAAGTAAGGAAGGCAGCAATATGTGCTACTGCATCAGGGATGGATTCCTGCAAAGCAGCTTTGGAGAAGCCAGAGCAAGCTGGTGCCAGTGGATATTGATTTGGGGATAGGATATCTCAAGGGCAGGGTTTGTTGTGTGGGAACTGCAATGGGATAGAAAATGCATTGTCCAGCCCTGACAAAATGGGTTTAGCTAGAGAGGTCAGCATATTTTAACAAGCTTTTTGCTACTTGATATGACTCTCTGTGGTGCTACCCCCTGTAGTCCTTTCATTCTGTGTCATACTAATTTCCCTTTCTAAAATAAATGATGGTCTTACTGAGATGCCCTCTCTAGCTGAGCAGGCCATCTGTTACCCCAGGACTGTCACCCTGTCCACACCTTCCATACTTACACATCCACAAACTCACCTGGACCACAGCGAGTCACACAAGACTTATGTGAGAGCTTACACAGAAGTGGTCGTTGTCCACAAGACCTTGATTACTCAGATCTCCTTCTCCTTAAGGTTAAATTCAATCTGGCCTGTTGAAGACAGAATCAGTATAAAACAGCCTTCACAATCTCAGTATTTTCCATGTTCATGTTTTTGAAAGTTAGTTGTTACCAATGACTAGGGGAAGCCACACTGCAGTGAGTGGTGCTTTGTGGGTGAAAGAGAAGCAGTGCTGGACTGACTTGCTAGCAGGCTGCCAGGGCCCCTTTTTGAGGATCCTTGGAGAAGCTGGAATAGAGGATCCCCTGTACCCCAGGTGTTCCATGGGCTCTGACATGCCCTGAAGACTGGCTTTGCTGGGAGGAGACGGATGCTGGGTGCACGGGCTCTGTCACAGGAGGTCTCAGAACCAGTCACTGCACTGAAGGGTAAGGTGATGAAAATGCATAAGAGACTTAGACAGCAAGTCCTCTTTGCAGCAGTTTGTCCTGCTTAGCTGAGTGAAAATTTTCACACTTACAAATTAAGCTGCATAGGTATCTGGTGTCTTAATGCAAAAGCATTTCTCTAAGGTCCAGAACTTTCAGGTGGCTAACAGGAGTTAAAAATGGAGCTGATAAACACATGGAAGGCCTAGGTCTTAGAGAAATGGCTTTCCAAGGAAGACAGGTAATTGCTTTTGTATTAACTTGTAAAACTGACAGCAGATCATCTCCATCACTGTTACTGAGCTACAGGTGGAGGAAGTTTTTTGAAAATGTTGGAGAACTGAGCAATATGATTCAGTGAGGTCTTAGACTTCCAGAATCATAGACGTAGTCAAGGCATGGAAAAACCCCCTAGTTTTGGCCAGTTTGTCAGTTTTCTTGGAACAGAAAGAATGTAATGATAATGGAACAGAAAAGAAGGGCTGCTAACTGTAGGAGAAGAGAATACAGGTGACCTTGCCCCTGATAAGTAACAGCTGTGTTAATTACCCAATTCAGCCTCGCCCCTGATGGGTCAGAGCTATATCCAATAAAGAGAAGTGTGATAAACAGGAGTGAGTGATTGAACTGGTGAGGGGAGAATTGTGAAAAAGAAGGATCCTGGAGAGAGAATCACTGCTGTGAGGGCAGTCTGGGTCTGCAGTCAGAGCCTGTTTTTGGAACCTGCAGTCACAATCTAGCTAGGTAAAAGCCTGCATTCAGAGTCTGCAAACCAATATGTGCAGTCATAGTTTAGCAGGAAATAACCAGGTGTCAGAGGCTGCAAGGGAAACCTACAGTGGGAGCTTGCTGCAGCCAGTCAGTGGATAGTTGGAGTCAGGATGGCTAAGCTGTAAAGAGGAATAAACCAGGACCTTGTTTGTGCTGTGATAAATAAGAAGTCTTGGCTCATTTCTACTCTTTAACAAGAGGGCTGCTGCAACAGGTAACAACTCTGCAGCTGGAGGAGATGGTGGAAGAGAATGTTTGTGAGGGGTGCAGCAAGTTCATCTCTCCTGGCTTTACAGAGGGGATAAAGTGTCAGTAAGATGAGCTTCCAAAGTGCAAGCTCACAGTTTTTCCCACTGTCAGTATTACAATACTATAGCTCGCGGAGCACATGGAGATTTGGCTGGATATCAAAAGCAAGGCTGGATATCCCTGTGCCTCCAGAGCATAGGAGACACAAAGCTCCTGCTATAAGAGCTGGAGGAGTGTGTCAAGGTCTTCTGGCCACTCCCCTGCAGGCAGCTGCTTTGTCTGCTTACAGATATTCAAAAGAAGGTATTTTTATACAAAGTAAACAGGACTGTATTTCTTGATGGGCTGTGAGGGTAAGTGTATTGGTTCTGTTATTGACCAGAAGCTGCAACTCTGGGGCAGGACTGGGCTGTGGTGGGCTCTACACCTCTTGGGAGGGGAGTTTCCACCCACGCTGGGCAGTGAGAAAAGGAGTGGCTTCAGGTGGAGGAGGACAAGGAAGTGGCAGACAACTTCACACATTGTGGTCTGACCATATCAGTGATTTTTCTTACACTCCCTATCCAGAGAATAAAAAATGGAAGATTTGGATGACATTTAAGCCAGCAGTTAAACCATCCACTCACATAAAAACAGCCTGTATTTTCTCGGGAGTTGTCACTGTAGTGCCCTGATTAATTTAATTTATCATCCTTAAAGTGTAAATAAAGGTAATAAAGCAAGTATAACGTAACATGACAGAAGCAGGAAACAGGGCAATATAGATCATATTAATCCCAGCTCATGTGATCCTTCTGCACCATGAGTCATGTGGACAGTAATGATTCATTAATTGTGAGAGAGATGGCCAGCAGACATATTCTAGTCACGACAGTCCCTTTGTTTGGACAAAGAGTTTTGGGAACAAATATCATTACTGGGTAAAATCACAGTTAGCCAGAAATGTTAATTTTGTAGGAATTGAGGCCTTCTTCCACTAAGATCAATGCAGGAAACATGCCTATTTGCATGGTAGTAATGAGCAATTTAGCAACATTATGTTGGAATTAATGTGGTTTTGCTGCTCTTTAACAGATGCCCATCCTATCCTTCTCTGTGTCTTTTAACCCAGGCCTCAGCCTGTGGTCCATGGCTGGTCTCCCTCCAAGAGATCAGCCAAAGGCAACTGTCAGAAGTGAGACTGGTGTGGAAAGGTTAAGGCTGTCAGACTGGAAACCGTAACCAAACCACTGGGCACATAGAACCACCTTGCAAATCAAAACAATTTGATCACTGCTGCTGCCCATTGAAATAACCACTCAGATAGGCACAGGAACAAATGTTAACCACAGCTGTCAGTGATGATTTGATGCTGCCAAGGCTCTGTTGTTCAGATTTTGCCCTCCTCTGCTATCTATGGGTTGGCTGCACTTGCTTGAATCTGCAAATATTGTGAAATGGAGCCTAGACTGGTTTATATTGTGCTTCCTTCCTCCTTTTCCTCAGTGCCTTTTTCTGACTTGGCTAACTATGTGAAAGTAATTGTTTTATAAAATAGTTATTTTATAAAGTATGTTATGAAGTAAATAAATACTTTATATATTATGTATATATATTAAAATATGTACTTTATAAATATGTATTCCAGGCAGTCCTGTGGTAGCCTTCCATTACTTACAGAGGACCTACAGGAAATACGTAGAGGTAGGTACTCTTTATCAGGCAGTGCAGTGACAGGACAAAGGAGAACAGGATGGATGGTAGTAGGAAATTCTTTACTGTGAGGTTGGTGAAGCACTTGAACAGGTTGCCCAGAGGAGTTCTGGATGCCCCATACCTGGCAGTGTTCAAGGCCAGGCCGGATGAGGCTCTGAGCAACCTGGTCTAGTGAAAGGTGTCCCTCCTTTCACTAGACCAGGGGCAAGGGGGTTGGAACTGGATGAAATATAAGGTCCATTCCAACCCAAACCATTCTGTGATTCTACTCAACAGAAATTACTACAAACTTGGCAAGTTTATCTCCTTATTTCCCAGTGTGTTTGTGGGGTCTCTGTTGTGTTTTTCCTGCTGTTTGTGTTTTCCTGGCTATCATCAATGTAGTTGTCCAGGTTTCTTCTATCCGTGGCAAGATGCAAACCTGTCAAAATGCAAGTGCTTTGAATCAATATGAAAATATACTATATATGGATTTTAAGGTATTTCCTTTGACACATGTACATAAATATACACACTTTGGAGTGAATAAGGTGATCATCTCACGGAATAGACTGAAACACCACTTCTGTCTTGGAGAGGAAGTAATCATCTTCTTAGAGATCATTCTTTGGTTAAAAAAAAATGACACTTCAAACAAACCTCACATTTTGTCTTTCTTGACACTATACTTTTTCTTAAACCACTGTTAGGAATATGTTTTGGTTTTACTGGTAAGTAAGGATAAGTGATATAATAAACCCTGATGTATAACATGGCACAGTTTTCTTTATTTTAAATTTAAATACAATCAATAACAAATGTTAGTATCTGGTCTAAGTTAGAATTTTCGGGAATGGGTGTTAACTAGCACGTGGTGACATATGACCAGCCCTCTCAGTGTGACTGCATTCATCCCTGCAAAAGAATTTTCCTCTTGGAAATAACAGGCTTTGAAATAAACTAAATAGGAAGCACAGGCCTGAGAATGTGGGTAAAGGTGATGTGATCAGGAACCAGCTCTAGGAGCTCTGTGCTCTGGGAAGATGTCAAAATGGTCCAAATGAGTGCTTTTGAACATATAAGCAACAAAATTTACTTTTGGAAGAGGCACCTCTTAGAAAATATTCATGGATCTTTTCCTTACTAGTCTTTCTCCTTCTCTTTTCTTTTTTGTGCCAAAAAAAAAAAAAAAAAAAAGCCCAAACCAACCCAACACCCACAGTTTTTTAAAATGTCAATTTTAAAGTATCAGATATGAAGTTTTAAGCTGTACTCCCTGCAGACCCCTAAGAAATAGCTTTCAAATTCAGGAAATTAGAGAACAACTCGACTTCTCATAATGAAGCTTTTATGCCTGCCTTTCAGATTTAGAAATTACCCTCCATGTGTCTAGGATTTGTGGGTTAAAGCTTGATGGCTGCTGTTCCAGAGGACAAACAATCTCTTACAAAACCCCCCCCCCCAAACCCTACAGAGTGTGGTGCTGCCTGTCAGTCACCTGTAATTTCCTTTGTTGGCAATCTAAAAAGGCAGAGCAGCCTCAGCCCAGCAACTGTTCCCAGGCAAAGGACCCTGAGAAAGCTGGGTGATGGGAGGAGGTTTGTTGTGACTAATGCAAACTGATAGTCCTTGCAAGGGGATGGCAGCGCCTGGGGGCCCTTCGTCTCCAGTTGTTTCACAGGAGCCTGTGGAAAGCAGCCTGGGTCAGGAAGAGCTCTCAGTATTCCCTCTCTGGAGGAGAAAATGTGTGCTGGCACTAATGAGCATGGAAAAATTCTGAGATAGAGCTCCTGCATATTTCAAAGGCATAAATCAGGGTTGAAAATAATGTTTTCTATTTTTTTAAATTTTCTTTTTGAAATTAAGGCAGTTGAGTAACAAATGTGCAGACAAAAGAGGTTTGTATTCAGACATACAGGGTGCTTTAAGTTGACAGTGCTTGCTAGAAGGGGCCGAAATAGGGGAAACTTCCCTCTTGTTGCATGTGTTTTATTTTTTAAGGTGGTTATTTATTTATCACCCACTGCCATATTTCCCTAGCTTTTCCTCTGACTGGCCCTTGATATCCCTTCTGACACATTTTTTCTCTCTTTATGCTGTTTCTCAAAAAGAACCTATAATGCCATAAACGGACCATTACCAATTGTATTACCTTCTCCTGAATTAACCACCTCTTCATCAGATGCTGCCCACAGTTTCCAGGCTCTTTGTCCTGCTTTGTTTTGAATGCCTGAGATTGCCAGCTGGGAAGAGAAGACAGAGCTTTCCCTTTGCTTTCTCCCCTGCCCACTCCTTCTTCTCGGGTTGTCAGATGTGATTATGCTGTCCCAAAGAGGAGGATCCTTGCTCTGGCACCATGAGAACCCATAGACCTGACAGTGGTGGGAAGCAGGATCAGCTGGCCTTGAGCACGAGCAATAAAGTAGCCAGGTTTTACCCACTGAGAGCCCTGGCCAGGCTCACAGTTTAGTCTGCAAATGATGGTGGTAAAAGGATGATAATAACAACAATAATGTGGCACTGTGGGTGATGCCATTCCTGCTGTTAGTGGTCAGGAAGCTGGCGGCGCTTCTTGAAGGCGGGAGTGACCTCAGGTTCTCTTCTGCATCAGGATGCTTTGGTGGCAGTGCAAAGCTGACCTTTCATGAGCCTGCCAGCATTATTTAGAGAAAAAAACGATGTGTGATCTTAAGGAAGAAGAGGAGGAAGTGGCAGAGAATATTTTATCCTCCTTTTAATGAAGCTTTGTAGGAATAATTATGAATAAGAACAGTTAATAAAAACACGGTACACAGTATGGGTTTTTTCATCAGAGTGGGAAAACTATAGGGTACTGAAAGGTCTCTGTTGTGTTTCTATAACAGATTGGTAATGAACATGCAGGTACCTGCAGAGAAAACTTTTATGAAGTCTGTATAGGAAACCCACCACCAATTAAAGTCCTGGCATGATGGAGATCAAATCCTTGTGCAAAATGGGGAATTGGGGTTCAAACAATTTCCCATTGTGCAGAAAGCAAGTGGATGGGGAAAGATAAGTGGGTACACCAGGTTATTGCTAGGTCAGATTTAGTGGCTAGATGGAAAATGTGATGTCCTGGCTCTAGCTGGGGTGTTTTACACTGCCTGGGGCTTGGCAGCCACTGGGACCAGCCTGTGAAAAGCAGCGTTGGAGAAGAGTGGTATGAAACCTTATGTCCCTGTGCCACTGTTCTGCCCGGGAACTT
Organism: Chamaea fasciata; assembly: GCF_029207755.1. Taxonomy (NCBI): domain Eukaryota; kingdom Metazoa; phylum Chordata; class Aves; order Passeriformes; family Sylviidae; genus Chamaea; species Chamaea fasciata. The sequence goes on along the minus strand of NW_027094086.1, from coordinate 32,148,173 downwards.
GGATTGCTGCTGTTTTTGCATTTGCCACTAGTTCTGCTCAAGAATACACCTGTGAATGAAGGAGTCTGGGAATTCAGGCCATGATGAAATGGCTCTTACTGTTTAAATTTAGTAATCTAAATGCTTTTATTTGAATGCAAATAAGAAGCCAATATAAACTAAATCTGCAGCCAAAATGGTGGCCATTTGGAACATGTTATACAAAACCAACATCAACGCTCCAAGAGGCCAAATCAGCATCTCATTATATCCACAATTCCTTCAAAAATAGTCTAGTTTTAAAAACAGTTTTTTTCACAGGTGTTGGTTAAATTGGTGAAAGAGGGATGTACTCAGTGCTTTTGGAAACAGATCTGCATGGATATAGCAAAATACAAGTTCAGTGTGTAGTGATGATTTACATCCTTTGTCATGTTCTGGCTACCTTTGCTGTTCGGAAGTCCCTGTTGTTTTTCTTGAAGTGAGCAACCCCAAACCCCACAGGCCTTAATCTCGGCAACAGAAGCTGGGTTGATGATTTGGAAAGCCTGAAGTGACAGAAAAATGGAATAATAATACATGATTAGAGGGTGGCTAGTCTAGGACACAAATGTATGGATGGAATAGCTTAGGTTAAAATGATTTGTGTATGTAAAAAGATGACTTCTTTAGACATCTTAAAAAAATGATTCATCAATTACAATTACTGAACATGTCTAGCTAATACTTGGCTTTGTTTTAAAATTACTTACTATGTTACTGACCATATTGAAAGCAGGACTTTATAAATAATTGAAAAAAAAGGAGTGTAGATTTTAAAGGGTTTTGGCCAGAGAAAGGTGTATAGCTGATTACTTCATTATTTAAAACACAAGAATAGCAATACCTATTTCATATAGATGTTTTCAAAATCTTTTTCTGTTAAATGGCTCCAGAGACAAGCAGTGCTATTTAGAAACGTGTATCTGAAATTGTCAGTGGAAAAGTTGATGTATTAGGAGAAAAAAGAGAGAGCCCAAAATCTTCAGGTGCAGAGATCTGGCAACATTGCCTTGGTACTGCTGTTATGGCAGACTCATCATCTCTGTGATGAATCACTGGCTTCCTATATTTTCTTTCTAGAAAAATTTCACCATGTGTTTTTGAATCACATATACTGGGGTTCTTGGTATTTTTTTTAAAGATACGTAGTTTGAAATTTGTTTAAAAAGTATTTAGTAGGTATTTATCAAAACTGTTTTAGTTAGATTGTATACAATTCAAACGCTAAAAATAAAAGTAATTCAAGTTGATCAAATTATAGAATTATTGTTACCATACTGTAAATGTCACTGTGACAAAGCAACAAATTTCAAAATTCTGAGCTGTAGACATCTGTTAGTTTCTCAACTGCTACCATTATTTTGCTGCAGTGAATATGATTCTCCTTTTTCTGTACCATTTTTAGGTTGTTTTTGTGCCATATGGGCAGCTTTTGATATTTGGAAAAAACTTAAAATAGAGTTACTTTGATGCACAGAACTTGGTATTGAATGTATTCTTTGTTCTCCCTTTATTTCTAATTTGCATGGAGTGTGATCCATGCATGCAGAAGGAAGAGAGAAAATGGGCAGTGCTTTGTCTATTCTATATAAAGCACTGGCTTCTGTTGTGCCTTGTACCCTTATAAAATCCTTTAGGATCTCCCTCCAATTGTTTGAAAACAGCAATTCCAAAAAATAGTTAAGAATCTCTGCCACTCTGGCAGTAGGGTGAGCAGACTTTAGCCAAGCTGTACTGCCCTGAGGAATGTTCCTCCTGCTCTTGGCATCTCCAGTGCCCAGCAGCACACCAGCACTGGTTTAAATATTACTGCTCTCGTGCTGGGAAGTGATGAGTACAAAAAGCTCCTCTTTCCTAACAGAAAATATTAGGACAAGATGCTATGAGCCAGATCCTGGGATGGTATTAGTAGGCACATATGCACCAGCTCCGTTCTTCCTTCTTGTCCTCGTCAATTAGCTCTTCTTGCAGAAATATCCTACCATAAAGACAAATGGCTGCTTGACTCTCTGCTGAGAGAATGGGCTGAAGGAGAGAAGGGTTTTGACCCCCAAGCTGGTCTCTGTGCACCTACTCAGTTCAGTGTCAGCCCATGTGAATGAGTGGCATCAAATTTCAGGGACCCACTGGTCTCCCAGCTCTTTTGAGGAGGTCAAGCCAGTGGCCTGGTGGACATGGATGCTGGGCACTTGTCCTGCCAGGGCTGGAGGAGAGGGGTAGATTCTTGCACGCAGATGTGCCTGGAACCTGCTCTGGACTCACATTCCCTGGTCACAGCTTTCCTGCCTGCCCTGTGCCTGTCCCATGTCACACAGGACAGGCTCATGGCTGGGTTCTTGTGATTGGTGGGCCATGAGCTAAACCTTCTAATAACTGTTAAATTACAGTGTTTACTATGTAAAAGAGTGGTAACATTCAGAAGTGACTGAAAGGTCAGTTTTTCTTCTCTTCCAAAGAGGTTTTGTTCTTCTTCTCAACTCTATAATGTTCAATTCTCCAGAAACACATTTTCTCCTATATTTTAAACCTAATTAGAGAGCATTGGCTTATTTTTTTCACATAGAAATGTGCTTATTAGAATGTTAATTTAGCACACTCAGTTCATCAATGATTTCCAGTTCTCTGATTCATATGATGGAATCAAATTCCACTGGAGCAAGTGAACTGCAAAGCACAGTCCTTCTTCCTACAACATGTATCTCCAGGCATTAGAAATGTCCTCGTACTGAAACAAACATATATGCAAGCCCCTACTATGAACAGAGGAGAAGCCAAGCATGTTTTTGTTCAATTGACAAGCTTGGGAAGTCAAGAGACAACTTAATTGATTCATCAACTGGATGAAGTCTTAAGTTACACGAATGACAAAATCATCAAATTTTTTTTTTAAAAACACTTGGTATTTCTTGTGGCAGAGGCAGCATGTAGTAATTAGGGGTTGGGTTTTCTTGCTTTCACAGCTCAAGAGCTCCAATTGCAACTGACACAGCATAAATGAAGTGTACTTTCTCATAATATAACTTTAGAAATCCTTTGCATCTTACATGTCACTTTCTATTTTTCATGGGTTGTAAAGAACGGTTGGTGAAGAATAGCTGTCTTACCTCAGACAAAAAAAAAAAAAAAAATTCTTAGTCCTCCTCTCCATCTCAGCTTTTTTCCTTAGAGTTGTTTTTCTTCTTTGCTTGGTTTTCTCTGTGGTTGACAGGCAGGTTGCTGGTGAACAGACCAGGTAAGTTGCCAGCAGAGGAATCAGGCAGCAGCTGAAGTTCAGGAATGGGTTATTCCAGGAGTGATGCCTCCTGAGTTCCTGCATGCTGGGTTCCTAGGTGCTGCCTTGAAAAAAAAGAATTCCAGGCTGCAGGAAAACCCAGGAAATGAGGGACCGAGAAAGAAGTGAGAGGGAGATTGGAAGAGTGATGTCTCCTCTCAGTTCTGTTGCTGACCTGAGCATCTGGCAGTTGCTGCAGAGCTCTATCCCTCATGGAGGTTTACTTGTCTCTAGTGCTGCTTCTGACAGCTTGAGCAGTGCAACACCAGAGATGAGTCTTCAGCAGAATGAAGTCCACATTTTATCGACATTAAACCTATCTGCTCAGTGCTACCTCTAATTATTCTAGGGGTGAATAGAAACCCTAGGCCTTTATTCTGCCTGTCTTCTGATTTATTCTGTACAAGGGCCTGTATGTAGGTCTATAGCATTTAGGTTTGTATCCCCTTGAAATTTCCCAGTGTTGACTTCAGGCTCCATAGAGTAAACACTACTGAAAATAAACCTTTCAGACCCCTTGGCAACAGTCTTTGAGCCCTCTGTGAACAGCAAGTTAAAAACCCCACATATGCTCAGTGAGATCTTGGGCTTGGTAATGTTATGAGCCTTGTGGTAAAGGAAATTCCAGCATTTTTCCTTTTAAATCTTGTCATAAATACAGGGAGAGCTGTCTCACGTCTCTGCGAACTGTATACTGGTGATAATATTTAAACAGAAGTATTTGCTAGTTCATGCACATAAGTGAGACAGATTAGGAAAGTATTTTTTTGGGAACAGGAAAAATCCTGAAATTTTGAGCAACACCTCCATCTGCTTTCTGGCCAAATTCTCTTCTCAGTTTCCAAATTTCATCAGTTGTAGTGGGTTGACCATGGCTAGACAGCATGTGCCCACCACAGCCACTCTTTCACTCCCCTCCTCAACTGGGTAGGGGAGAGAAAATGAAAAAGTCAAGATCAGGGCAGGGAGACATCACTCAACAATCACTGAAATGGGCAAAACACTCAACATATAGAAATTAATTTAATTTATTGCAAATTAAATCAGAGAAGGAAACTGAGAAATGAAACCAAATCTTAAAACACCTTGTCCCCTTCTTCACAGGCTTAACTTTTCTTACAAAACCTCTACAGTCTCTTCCCCAGTGTTGCAGGGGGACTGAGAATGGAGGTTACAGACACAATTCATCCCACGTTGTCTCTGCCTCTGCTTAAGGAGGGCTCCTCATACTCTCCCTCTGCTACAATGTGTTGTTCCTCCCAAAGGAGACAGTCCTCCACCAATTTCTGCAGCATGAGTCCTTCCCGTGTGGTGACAAGTCCCACTGGCAAAACTATTTCTGAGTGGACTGCTCTCCTCATGGGGCCACAGGTCCCTCCAGGAGCCTGCTCCACCGTGGGCTTCCCACAGGATCACAGCCTGCTCTCAGGCATCCACCTGCTCCAGGGTGGAATCTTTCTTGGGCTGCATGAGGATCTCTGCTCCACTGTGGTCCACCATGGGCTGCAGAGGCACAGCTGCTTCACCATGGCCATCACCACGGGCTGCAGAGGAATCCCAGCTCTGGCACCTGGAGCACCTCCTGCCCCTCCTTCTGCACTGACCTTGGTGTCTGCAGAGCTGCTGCTCTTCTCACATGTTCTCACTCCTCTCTTCTCTTGCTGCAAATGCTTCTGTGCAGTAGCTTTTTCCTCACCTTCAGTCTGTACCCCAGTGGTGCTAACACAGCTGCTGGTGGGCTCAAGCTTGGCTGGCAGCAGATCTGTCCTGAAGCCAGCTGGCCTTGGCTCTGTCAGATACCAGGAAAGCTTCTGGAGCTTCTGGCAGCTTTTCACAGCAGCCAACCCTGTGGCTCCCCCCCTATCAAAACCTTGCCATGGAAACCCAGTATACTAGTTACCATGGATTTGGGAAATTGATAGGCAGACCAAAGAGCGCACCACAACTTTAGCAGTTTATTTTTAAGGAATTTGTGAGAATTGGGATGCAGAGATTATGTGCACAGCCAGTTTAAACAGTGAAGGCTAATGTTTCCTACTGGAACATCATGAGGATCTTAGTATACTCTTATATTTACAAGAAAATGGAGAGAATAACAGTGAAAATTTTTGCAAAATATACAAAACCATCCAGAATATTCTAAAAGAATTGATTGTGAAGAGCCACAGTGAGATCTCCAGACCTCACAGTAATGTGTCAAGAAGGGCAAATGATATTCAGTGCTGACAAGGGCAAAACATGCACATGGGGAAAAGGAAGTTCAATTACATCCATGCATCAAACTTGCATACTCTACTAGAGAGAGATTTTTGGGAAGCTGCTGTGATCTTGCAGAATTTCAGCTCAGGACTCAGTGGTGATGCAAAAGATACAGAGATTATCAAGGCTCTTGGAAGCACTATCAAGAGACAGGCTTGTTTTCATTACTATTATTGCTAAGCTGCAGAACTCTGTTTTATAGTGCAGGACATATGTGCATTCTGAAGTTCATGAGTTCTGAAGGGAGAAAACCAAAATAAAGTCCTTTGAAATCTTATCAAAAATCTGATTTTGTAAGCATATTGGCTCTGAAATCTCCAGATTAGATACAAATTTAGTTCAATGCTTGGGGAAATTGTGTTACAGGAAATAATGTCTCTTTTTGGGATAAAGAGGTAGTGTCTGAACTGGATCATAATCTTTGTCAAGACAGATTGCAACCCTCTTTAAAAGAAAAAAAAAAAAGAAAAGAAAAAAAAAGGAAAAGAGGAATTCAAACACTTGAGGCCAGTTGTAAAAAAAACATATTTGTTTTTGCTGGTCTTACTGACATACATGGGAGTTCTACTTCAGCCTCAAAATCAATCAACCAGTGGGATAAAGAAATAAATACAGTATTTGGCCTTTTTAATTATTGGTAAGAAGTTATGAGAAATAAGCATAATGCATAAAAAAGCAAAAGCTGAACTCAGGGTATTCTCCCTGTTGTTTACGTCAGAGTTGGTCTCATAGCAAAATATGAACTGAGACACTGTTTCCACATTTTTTAAAGAGACCTATTAAGTGTTCCTTAAGCTGATTAAACTAGTTTCCTTTTGGATGTACAGCTTGTGAGCTAAAAGTCTGTATTTACATTATAGAGTTGCCAGCCCTAGACATAAAAAATGCATGAATCAGAACATTTAGATGATGGTATTTTGAAATAGACTACAGTCTTAGTTCTCTTTTTCTTTCTGGATTTTGAGCTTAAAAATACCATACTTTCTGTCTTTGTAACCACAGGAGAGCAACAGTTTTTTTTAAAAAAATACTATATATGTATGTATATATATATATATATATATATAAAGTAAAGTGCAATTAAGAGGCTTCAGGAGTTAATTCTCACTGCCTGGTCCTAGTAGATATGAATGAAATAACTGTGAATATGAAATATCCCAAGACTTGCAGAAGGAAAATGAGATCTGACAGCTTGATGGTTGGCATATATGTAGTGTAAAAACAAAGCAGGAGTCCAAAGCCTGAGAGGCTGATGTGGGGTTTGACAGCTGGACTTCTCCAGCTGTCTCCAGGCAAGGCTCAGGTAGCTCCCAATGACAAGGCGTTCTGCTACAAACTTCTAAAAGTTCATATTTAACTCCAGAAAAATGTGCCTACAATAGCAATTAAGGATGAGGTTTTGTATCCTCAAGTACCAATCTCTTCACTATCGTTACCAGTGACAGGACTTGAGGAAAAGGCATGAAGCATGAAGAAAAGGGGAGGATTGGATATCAGGGAAAGGATTTTCACCACGGGGTGTTTGGGCACTGGAACAGGCTCCTCAGGAAAGTGGTCAAGCACCAAGCCTGACAGAGTTCAGTAAGTGTTTGGACAATGCTCTCAGGCACATAGTGTGACTCTTGAAGTGTCTTCCTGTGTGGGGCCTGGAGTTGGACACCATGATCCTGATGGGTCCCTTCCAACTCAGTATATTTTATGATTCTGTGATTTTAAATGCTGTAGTTTTTTCACCTTCTGCGGTCAGAAGAAAACCATGGTTTTCATTTCACTGTGGATGGACGTTTCTAGAGAGATTAGGTGCATGTAAGTACAAACACGCATCCAGAGAATGTTTCCCTGCACCCAGAAAAACATGATTTTGAATTCTTAGAATGAGATGCCTGATGGAGAATCCTTTTTCTTCTCCTTTGTGTCTGTGGAAGGACAACTGACACCTCACCTGGCCTCAGCTGCGTGGGGTGTGGTGTTGCAGGCAGTGACCAAACCTTGAGAAGTTAGGTACTGCTTTTCCCCCCCTAATTCCTCATACTTTCCCCCAAGCCTAAAATCAAGCTGGTCCCTTCTCTTCTCTAGTTTTTGGGATTCAAAGATGAGCACATTGTACTATCTCTGGAAAATTGTGCCTTATGGAATTAGTTTGAGGGAAAGTTCCCATTCCTGTTAGATTCCAGAAAGCCAGTAATGTAGACTTCCAGAGGAAGCTGGGAGTGTGCACTGGGAAATCAATCTGACATTGATTTACTTTCCCAAAAAACATTCCTTCTTTATTCCTTTTTGTTTGGTGGGTATTACCTTTGGGTTATTTGACGAGAGCTATGAAAATCCCATTGTATGATCCTGCAAGCCCACACAGGAGCCAATGTCCTTGGGCACCTGAAGTGGCCTGCAGCTCTGGTCACAGTGCTCTAAAGCAAGAGCATGTTCATGTGCTGCCCAACTCAGATTGTTAATTTGGCTCAGCAACACAACTTCCAAAGCCTGGCGATACCAGGATTTTGATTCCTTGTGGATGTTTGGTGATTAACTGCTTGTGTCCCCAAGTGTGTTGTTGAACAATGACTGCACATTTTATTCTAGGACAGTTATAAAGAGATACATTTTTGGTTTTGGCTGAGGTAAAGTTAATTCTCTTCACAGTAGCTGGTATGGGGCTGTTCTAGATTTGTGCTGGAAACAGTGTTGCTAACACAAGGATGTTTTTATTATTGCTGAGCAGGGCTTAGACAGAGCCAAGGCCTTTTCTGCTCCTCGCCCCATCCCACCAGCAAAGAAACTGGGGGTGCACAAGGAGCTGGGAGAGGGCACAGCCAGAAGAGCTGGACCCTAAAGGACCAAAGGGATCTTCCAGACCATATGGCATATAGAGATGGGGGAAAAGGAAGGGAAGAGACATCTTGGGAGTGATGGCATTTGTCTTCCCAAGTCACCATTATAAGTGATGGAGCTCTGCTTTCCTGGAGGTGGTTGAACACCTGCCTGCCCGTGGGAAGACGTAAATTAATTCCTTGTTTTTCTTTGCTTGTGTGCGAGGCTTTTGCTTTACCTATTAAACTGTCTTCATCTCAACCCACAAGATGTTTTCTACTTTTACTCTACTGATCCTCTCCCTGATCCCACTGGTGGGGGTGTGAACAAGTGGCAGTGCTAGGCTTAGCTGCTGGCTGGGGTTAAACAACAATGCCACATTTCAACAACATTTCAACACATTTAAACTACGTGCCATATTTTGTGGGAAGAGCATGCCTATGATTCAGGGGTACAAAATGTTTCCCCACTGGGCATGCAGCAGTACCCAATTATGAGATGGATTTATTCAGATTTCTGCCTCTGTTTGTCTATCCCTTACACTTACCACTAAAATACACCCACTTCCAGAGAGTAATGCATCAACAGATTGAAAGCTCACAACATCCTACGTAACAATCTTTGTCAGAAAGTACCAAATATCACATTAAGTCAAAACTTCTGCAAGAATAACACTACTGTTACGTACAGAAAAATTTTGGCTAACATGTGTATTCTCCATTTTTGGGAGCAGCGTCATGAGATCTATATTGATGGCAACTGCCAGACTTCAGCTCGGAGTGATTGAGATTTTTTATCTTCAGCATCTGTTCCCCTTTCTTCCTAAGAAAGTATTTCCTAAGAAGTACTTTCATTCAAAGTAAGACATGCAGATCTGAAATATTTTATTAAGTAGCTTGATTTTTACATTATATAGGAGGAATACAGGAAGAAAATGTTCAGAAGCTGAACACCTTGGAGTAAGGTGAAATTCTCAAATCACAAGCCCAGAATAAATCTAGATCAATGGTTTGCAAGATTTCTTTATCAGAGGCTCTGTCCCAAGGTAGAGAAGAGGTAGGACAAGTGACATTTTAATAAGAACCTCCTGCTCACTGGACCTGCTGAAAAGCATCATAGTAAGACAGAGTTTTTTAACCCGGTTTTAGCAAGGACCTGCTTAACGGTATGTATTTAAACAATTTCATCTTGGACTGGTCATGAGTTTTCTGAAACTTACTCTGCTTGAGTGCTCATTCCAATAAATTTAAAGCAATCACATCTGAAATGTGTGAACAGTAATGAGTTTAGACATTGCAAACATTTTTTTTCCATGTGGACTTTATGCACAGCTTGCCAAATGAAGTAGGGGAATTTGCATCCCTGGGGAGGTTTGGGACCAGACTGAACAGACTCCCTGGGAGCAGTGTAGGTGCTGCTAGTGCAGTGTGGTTGTAGCTGCAAGAAATGGGCATGAACCTCCTGAGCTTGATCCAAGAGATCCTTCACAAACTGATTTTCTGTGAGGCACCCTGATGGCAGCACTTTGATGAGCTTAAAGATAGTAGCTTTCAGCTGAACCTGTCCTGGGTTCCCAGCACTAATCTCCATGTTTGTAAGTGGGAGCTGAGGGTAAAGGCACCTGTGCTGGCTGGAAGTCTAATTATGTTCCATCCTAGAGTGATTTGCGGGAGAGTTCAAACTACAAACTCATAATTTTTTGTGACAATACCATCTGCCATGGGTGAACCACATAATCAGGGAGAGTTCACTTAGGACCCAGTTATTTCTATGGCTGGAATTAAAATTTTCTATTTTATTCATATAGGAGTTCTTTTATTTACTTCGGGCCAATACACATGAACTTCTAAAATAGTTAAATGTGTTGAGAGATTGTAGTTTTTGAGATGATACTGAAGAGCTTTCTAAATTATGCTCAGATTAATTAGCTGACACTCATTTAGGAGGAGATCAAATAGGTGGTAACTTAAATGTAAATATATGCTTGATGAAATGGTCAAAATTATAACAGTTTTTTCATTCCTCTGGTCTTAGGGTGTCAATTACTGTCCATACAATCAAGAGGAATGATTTTGTAAGTCTTGAAGGGACTGAAAATATGTGCAGCTGTTGGAAAGTGGTTCTTTGCAATTCTGTTGGGAAGTGGTTCTTCGCAATTTTTTCTTTGATGATAAACAATTTGCTAAATATTATATTTAAAATGGGCTGATATCCTTTCTCTCTTCTGCTAGCAGCATGAGCTATGTGCTTCCTTCCTGCTGAATACATATGTGACATGGTTTTTTGCATATCTCATTTTAAACTGTGTCAGAACCATTTAAGTCAGAGACATGACAAAAGAGCCTGTACTTTAACACTTGTAGAGTCATTGGCAGGACTACTCCAAGCTATTCAGGTATACTTAAAAATGCAAAATGTAGAACACATAATTTGGTCTTCGAATGATAAAGTTGCCCCCCCCCCCCCTTTTTTTTTGGAATGATAAACTTAGGCCAAGTACTTACAGGGCTGTTATAGACTCTGAAGATTTTATTGTTAATTTGAAGATCTCTTAGGATTCACTTTTTATAGCTAAATGCAGACTTGCTATGAGAAGAAGAGACCATGTCCAATCACATCATCCAGATCAGCTGATGATCCAATTTCTTATCTCAGTAATGGGGATGCCGCTTCTCTGAAGTCTTTAATAGACTTGAGATGAAAAATTGGCTTAACAGAGCTGCCTGTGGTTTGTTCATTTTCCTGAACAGTGCTACACTGTGCCTGACCCTCAGGATGCCTTGAAGTTAACAAAGAGTATCAATGAAGTTATGATAACTGAGATAGTGATTTAAATGAACTAATTATTACCAGTACTAGACAGCTAGTTTGCTGAATATATGCAAGCTAGAATACAACCAGACAGTGCCAATTATTTTTTTCCTTCCTACTGTAGCTGTCTTGATGCTGATGTAACTCTGTGCAGTGATGACTCTGAACAAGCAGAACCAACAAGCAGTGAAGTTACAGCTCTGGTGTGGAAATTGTGTCATCCTGTAAGGCCTCAGCTAGAAGATAATCTTCATGTTCCTTCTATGTCCACAGAAGTGCTGAATTCAAATCAAACAAGTCTTCAAATGGAAGCAGAGTGTTTCTGAGCTGGATGTTAGTGGTACAGCACCCTCATGGGGAACCTGGGAAGCTGCAGGCAGGGGATCCACCAGGGATCTGGCCTGGGATCTGGGATCCCTGGGACTGAGGGATCTGGGAGCGTCTGGCTCCAGCCAGGAGTTCCTGTAGGGTGTTTTGTGTATCATAAGTATATTTTTTTTCGGACAGATGAATCTAATGGCAAAACTACCCTCTTGACTCCATTCTTTCTAACAAGGGAAGCTGCGCTTCGAGATCCCTCAATGGGACCCCTGAGTACAGTGATTTCAGGACACCAAAGAGCTTGGAAGCTAATTTCAATCTGTAATCTTTCCGGCAGAAGAACTTCTTGGGTTTGGGAACAATGGTGCCCATTTGCTTAGATCACCACATTTACACCCTGCCCTCTCCCTGTCTCACAGCTCCATCTGTTTCCCTGATTTCCTGCTTGCTCCTCTAGGCTGGGCCTTAGGCCTGCCCCTGCCATCCCCACTGGGAACAGCTCCTTCAGATGTGTTTTCTCCAGCTCAAAAGCCTTGCTTTGCAGTTTGGGGCTCTTTCCTGACAGCAGCCTATCCTTCTTGATCTTGAGGCGTTTTTACAAGTAGGGTTTTTACAAGTGTTACTGGCAGTCTGGTAACCACAGATCCTTTGTTTTTCAACTGGAAAGCTGATAGTAAAATTATTAAAGTAAGTTTTCTAAATTTAAAGTAAATTTAAATCTAAAGTAAAATTACACTGGAAAGAAAAAAAAAATCTGCATCTCCTAATAGATGTTAAGTGATGACAACAAAGAAACACGCATTAATTACTTGTCAGTTCTACAAGTATATACTGTACAAAATAAAAGCATTGAGTCAGTCCCCTCTTGTCCCATCCTAGAGAACTTGCCTCTACTACTGCTCTGCACATATGGCTGCTTAGCAGGGCCTCCAACAGTGACAAAATTGTCATTGAGGTCTCTCCATTGTCAAATATAAAACCCCCTCAGCACTCTGTACCTGAAAATCCATTGTGCGTGTGCCAACTTAGCAAGCACCCAGGTTTTGTTGCTAGTGATTAATAATTTTTTTAAATTGTGGTGCTGGTTGTGAGAATGTAGCCGGTCGTATTTCAAGGGAACTGCACCCTTTTATAAATTATGCATTTTCTAGAAATCATTAGTTTGCATATGTATTTCCCCTGTTCAAATAAATATAAGTAACTATACTCCAAAAACATCAAAGGGAGTTAAAGTACGAAACAATGTGGATTTCTATATTTCAGTATTCATCCTTCTCTTTTTAAAATTTATTTTAGGGCACAAGGTGAAAAAATTACTGTTGTTTTGCTGGTTGGTAACAGCTGGTGATACTTTGTTTCAATCTTATCATCATTAACATAGAAGATAGTCACCATAATAATATTGATACACAAATTCATTAAATGTTCCCATCTTATATGCTTCAACTGGAATTTCACTGTAATTTAGCACAACTGAAATGTTCATTTGAGACAAAGTACTGTTAATACCTGAGTTAAACAAAATAATTTTCTTTATGCCTGAGCTCTGGGATATTATTTGCACTGTTGCTTTAAAGCGGCATGTTCTGAACTAAAGATTCAAAAATGCTGAAGAACTTCAAAGGGTTCATAATGCTCAAGTAATCCAACAAGTATTAACAGTCTCTCCTCCCTAAAAAGAGAATAATTACATAACTAATTAATTTGCCACAGTACATAATCTGCTGACATTTACAATAAGCACCCCTATTGGAGATTGAAGTAAATATTAAGTTGCACGTAAAACTATAAATAGCAAAAAATTCTGAAGCCATGCAGTTTCAAAATACTGTGGAAAATAGATGAGCACTGGCTGGATGAAATAAACTTGAAAGTCTCAGCACCATGACCATGGAAGCGCACACCGATCTGTGAACGGAACCATAGAGCAGACACCCCCAGTGCCCTCTGGCCATGCCGGCAGGGTGCTCTGCTCAGGCTGTCCTATGAGTGACTACAGTGAAGGGTCTGAAGTTTGGTTTTGATAGCTTCAGCTTGTCTCAGCTGGAGGGAGTCTCAGCATGAAGTCTCCATTTAAAGGCTGAAGCACAGCTGTGTGTGTGATGGGATCTCCCCTTTGACTGCCACGGATGGCAGGAACAACCACGTTGTAGGATGGAGGCGGAGTAGTTGTGGTGTGAGACCTTTTGGTCAGGGATTTCATGCAGTTTTGGTTGCTGTCTCAGCTGATCTTATCTGGCCTCTAACATTGCTGGCCAAAGCTGCCCATTGTGCCCCCTTCCCTCTGTGAAGATTATGGAACCCTTTGGTTCCATTGCTTGGATGGGCTTGTTCAGTTACTGTGCTCTGAGTGCTGGAAGCAGGAGCCTCTTGGCTCAGCTTCAGGGCAGGTGGCAGGGCTCACAGAGTGATTTAAAGTGCCAAGGATGGAAGCTGCAAGTAGAGACTGCTCGTGAGTGTGGGATATGCTGCACAAACTCCAGCGCTTTGAGGTGCTGGTGCAGTATTGCACCTTGAGTACCAATTACTGCAGGTCTGGCACAGGGCACATAAAAGCTCACATCTCCCTCCTTTCAGTGAAGTGCAGATCCCTTTGCAAATGCTGTCTCATATTTGACAGCAGAAAGGCTTCAGTTTCTATGTTCAGGATGAACATCCCAAAATTTACCACAGCGTATTGGCTCCTCAGTACAAGAAAGACAAGGAGCTACTGGAGGGGGTTCAGCAGAGACCAAAAGGAAGCTGGAGCATCTCTCTTATGACAAGAGACTGCAAGAGCTGGGTCTGCTTAGTTTGGAGAAGAGAAGCCTAGGAGCGGATCTCACCAATACATAGAAAATACCTCAAAGGTAGGTGAGAAGAGGATGGTGTCAGACTCTTTTCAGTGCTTCCCAGTAACAGGAGGAGGAGGAATGGCCATAAACTAAACCACAACAAATTCCACCTCAACATGAGGGAGAGCTTCTTTACATTGAGGGTGGCAGAGCACAGGAACAGGCTGCTCAGGGAGGTTGTGGAGTCTCCCTGTCGGAAGACATTCAAAACCCACCTGGACATGTTTCTCTGTCACCTGTTTTAGGTAACCCTGCCTTGGCAGGGAGATTGGACTAGATGACCTCTACAGATCCCTTCCAATCTTAAAAATCAGTGATATGCCCAGTCTTGGGTTCTTCCAAGCTTCACTTAAATTTTGCTGAATGTTTAGAAGCAGATTTATTAAGTATTTATTTTACAAAGGTGGTAAAAAAGTTATATAAAAGATAGATTAATTTTATTTCATTGTTTCATCTTGATTGAGAAGAAGCTGAAGATTGTCCTGCAAATGTCCTTTCCTCCTGAAAAGACAACGTTCCTGTATTTGGATGAATGTTTAGTTATTCATTCGTAACAGTAACTCCATAATTAAGCAGATGCTAATTACATCCATAATGCAATTAAATTAATGTAATAAATGATCACCTATCTTTTTATTAGATTCCAAGCAATTATTTATGTGCTTGTGATATTCGGACGTTGTTTACATGGTATAAAAGCTTCCTAAATTTCCTATTCTTCCTGATTAAAGTAGTAAATTGTCAGTGGGAGAAGGTAAATCACCTAATGTGTTGGTCTGCCTGAACTTCTCCAGTGGGTGGTATTCATTTTGAAGTCATACAATCCTGACAAGATTCGCGTATGTGAAGCCAAAGAGAAACGTGCAGCATCTCTCTGTGCTTAAACAAACAGTAAACAGACACTTCGGTTGAAATATCAGAGATTTACTGGTGAGGCAGAGGGAGAAGAAGGAAAGGTTAAGGTTAAGACTACCATTTGTAAATTTTAAATCACAGTTTAGACCTTTGAAGTCTCCTAAGCTGAATGGTGTGAATGTTCACTATCAAACCCTTCTGGCTGCCTCTCTTTGGAGCGGTGACAGAGCAGCACATTTTGGACCCATGTCCTGACTGAAATTTGCTTCTCAGTATTAAAAAGGAAAATCAGTGTAAACTCTTACATATTCATTATTGAAATGTTACAATTTGGATTGCTGATTCCCCTTTGTTCTAAAGACCAAAGGGCCAAATTGTGTGAATCTCTGAGGAACATGGAAAAACTCAGGTGAGACAGGCAGATGTTAGCATGTCAGGAGGAAATAGGTAGCTCATGTTTCTGGCCTGGCTTTTCTACTTGCATCAGTCATCTAAAGTAGCCAGTCAGAATTCTTTCAAGACCAAGTAATTTTTCTTGTAAGAAAACAGATCAGCTTATAAGAGCTCCTATCCAGCTATACAGTAACTTTGTTAATTGCCACTGACTTTTCTACAGTTTATGAAAGATACAGATTAATCACCACTACCACTGAATTAGTATATTAACTTTCTACCTAATGTGACTTGAGTAATGCAACAAAGGCAGGTTAAAATGGTCTCTCTACTGTAGATGTGCCACGAGCAGCACCTGTGACTTCCAGGAACAGTGTCCTCTTTAATCCACACAGATTACTAAGGATTCAAATGTTGTTCTGGAGCAACATGTGACAGACTGCTCTATCAGATCTGATCTATGCTTGACTTCGATTACCTCTGCTGTGAGAAGTATTATAGTTAGTTGGAGTGGGATTTAAAAAAACCCACCAAAACACAAAAGGGAAAATTAAGTGTGGCAGAGAGCAGGGCTTACCCTGTTCCTAGTTAAAGCAGGTCTATAAACAACAATGGTAGCTCAGGTCTGCAAAATTCATTCACCCTTTTCATAAATTCTGGAAATAATGGAGTTATTTTCACATTTTCTTACCTTGACTTTTCCCAGATTTTCCCAGTGTCTCCACAGCGAGCATTCCAGATCCATTTCAGGTCTCCACTGCTGTTATTATTTGGGATAATATCCCATATGCAATCCTACTCTAGTTAAACATCTTAATAAGCTTAATATATTGCAAATATATCTGTAACCATCTTCCTGGAATATTTGATGCCCTCTGAAACAGGTTCCTGTTTAATCCCTTGATACAATAGGGAGGTCTAGAAGAATAGGAAATAAAACACTGCCTGCAAACACATGTCATGCCAGCTATTTAATGCCAAATGTTGTTCTCAAGCACCTGGCAAGTACAATTCATTCATTTTCCAAATGTCAGTGGCCAGCCAGCTCCTCAGGACATTCCCTCCCAACACAGGGACACTTGACAGGCACAATCGGGCAGTTTTGGCTGCCAGCCTTATTCCTGAGTCACGTGCACCAACTGTAAGGACGGAAGCGCCTCTTGTTTCTGTTTTTGTCTTGCAAGTGGCAACTTTTTATGCTCTGCTTCCAATTTATTTTATTCCACCACCAGTATTTTCACAGTACTTCAACAGGGCTTTGAGAGAAGAATATCTGGAATACTGAAAATACCCCATAGGTGCCTAGATGCAACAACTGTGGTTCCTGCTGTGACATTCAAACCATCAATGGCACGCTGCAAGCAGCAAGCTCTGGGGGGCTGTAGGAGCCAGGCACGTGTGCAGGTCTCCTGTGGCACCATCATTCACCACTGCCCTCTCCAGGACACAGGGAGAGCTCCAGACCCACTGCTGGTGGGGCAAGTCGGGGTGTCAGGAGGCCTCCCCCTCAGCCCAGGGTGCTCCAGCTTTGCAGCCCTGGGTCACATCACCAGTCCTCTGCCCTAACGTTCTTACCTACAGCTGGATGGCAGCTGGAATGCCTTCCAAAGAGGGAACTGAAAGAAGCCTTGTGCCCACACAGAGGGTGTCCTCAGTAGGGTGTTTGTGTGCAGCCCGTCTCGCCGGCCTTTGAGACGCAGGCTTGGCCCCCGTGTACATAATACGACTGTGCACAAATGGGCTTTGAGCCTCTCTGACTCATAAATATGACCAAAAAGCACTTTTCATTTCCATCCAAAGTAAATTCAAGTGATGCTTCTTCCTATGCCTGAAAATACATTTTCTTCAGTGTTTTCAGTCTCTCTCATTTAGTGTGAAGAATGTGAGATGTGTGAACACAGGGTTTTGAAATGTCAGCCAATTAGCTACTAGTCATAAGGTGAATTGAAAATATTTTTCTTTCTGCTTTTTTTTTCTTCACAAGATGACATCTCACCTATCTGAACACTTAGCAGCCCCTATTTCTGGCAGCCAAAGCCTGTGACTGACGTTTTTTATGCCAATCACTAAAGACCTGCATTTATGCAACCAAAGAAACTGCCCTGATGCTTAAAATAATTTAAAAAGAAATTGGTACAAGTGGCCAGAAGCATTAATGATAGACTTTTCACCTGTCTATATGCTCTATGCATCCTGTATTTTTACCCATCTGGCAGCAATGGACTACAGAAGTGCTCAGTCTCCAGGGTAGAGGATGAAGTTCATATATCCACGGTGAGTTTCTGAAATATCTCTGCTGCCTTCAGGTTGCTTGATGAGGAGAAATGACTAATTACTGGCAGAAAACAGTAGAATTGCTGTTTCTTGTTGCTTGGGAAGGATGGACACCAGACAACAAGTGCATGCACGTGCCTGTGAGCAAAACCCCAACAAACTCCAACTCCTTGCCACCCGACCCCAACTTCCATGAAAGAAGCAGGGCTTGGATGAAGCCCTAAATCCTCAAAGGTGTGGAGGTGCCCACACAGCCTTCTGAGGACCTGGCATAAACTGTTTTGCCCTCAGGTAAATCAGAGGAAATGGAGTGAAGTCTGGTTTACTAGAACAGCTCTGTGGCTAAAAGTTGTCCTTGATCCTACATTTGGTCACCTTTAGGGATAAGCCCATTTTTCCTCTCAGAGTGGTCAGGCAGCAGACAGGCCAAAAGGTGTGTGGTCAGGAGGCAGTGTTGATGCTTTGGAGAACTGTTATTTGTTTGGAAGGAGGGCTGCATTACTGATTGTGCCTTTCACTGGCTATGTTCTCACCTTGTTCCTGGTGACATTTGCATGTAGTATGGAATAGCACTCTGGACACAATTAAACCCCGATGCAACTGCTAGCTGTGTCAAGGAGGAGGGGATGGCAGCACCTGATCACCAGCACATATGGCCACTGGTGTCAATGGAGCATTATAGTTTACTCTCTCGCTGAGTCATCTCCCCTTGAGGAAGTTGCATGAAAATAACATTTAACAAGGATGATAAAGACTGTAGAGATAAAAGAGAGTGAAGAATCTGTTAGCAATATTTCTGTAGCAAGCAGATGACTGAATGTATTTCCAAATGTTACGTAATTTGTGTGACTCACAATGCCACAGTCTATAGAGCATATGCAACATTTGGTACAGCAGCGAATCACTGTAAATACCAACAACATTTCTGTAATCTGAGATGTTCAGAGACATGAACCTGCAAATTTGCATTAAGGTTCTTTTCAAATAGGGAGCTAGTATGATTATGCAGTGGTTAATTTTTTTTTTTTTTTTGGTTGGTTTATCACATCTTTATGAACAGCAGAAAACTCTCATTATATAAAGTATTCTTCTTGGAGAAATTTTACACAAGGAGTTAATAAAATGCACTGTTACCATGTCTGCATAACTGACTCGTTTCAGTGGAACTCAAGCTAGCCTGCTGTAACAGCAAGCTGTTGGTTTTTGCAGATTTTGGACACAGATGTTTCCCTGAACATTTAATTATTAAAAGGAGGCCTCCTGATAACTTCAATTATTCCCACAATTTAAAAATTATATCAAAGCCCACTGAGTATCTTCAGCTGAGAAAATGACCAAGATGGACACCTGTGGTGTTACTGAACACCTGATGCTTCCTTGGTGTTATGTTTTTGTCCCCTAAGCTGTCTTTGCTGTGCTTCAGTGCGCTGTTCTTGCAGGACTGCCTAAGGCTTCTCAGCCCACTTCTTATCTGTATTCCTTCTGGCATTGCAACCCTGCATTTGTGGGCTTTGCCCATTTATTCCCTTTGCTCTTGTGTGCGTTCTGTCAACCCCGACACTCTTCTTCACTCTGTGGCTCACGTTTTCTTGTTCCTCTCATCTGCCTTGTCCAAACATCCTCCTACTTCATTCCTGCAGTACACTCTCATTTAAGTTTCTTCTGTAAGTACAGAACTCATTCTCTTGTCCCCCAGTTCCTTCTCACCACACCTCTGTCTAATTTTCACATTCCATAATAATTATCATAGAATCACAGAAAACAGGCCATTAACGGACATTCAGCAATCTTTCAATCTGTAATCTTGTTCTGAGTAAACACTGAATGTTCTCATTCCTGTGGTAATCCAATTCAAAGATATTCTTACAATTAGAGAATTTTTCTTTATGCCTAACTTGGATTGCAATTTTCATGCAATTTAAGTCTGTTTTTTTCTTAATCCCCGTGGGCTTGGAAAGCAGCTTTCTAGAGCAGCTGTTTGAGTGCTGATGATGGTGACTTTTCAGTCTTCTATCCCATTCATATTCCTATCTAAGAAATGCCACTTTCTTCTGGGTCCAATATTGTCCATTTCCTTAGTATTTTTCCCCTATAAGCAATCTCTTCCTCTCCCTTTTAACATATATAGGTTCCTCATAGCTTTTCCTTTCCCCTTTCTTCCTTTCCCCCATGCTTTCCTCTTTCTTCTGCTTTAGATTTCAACATGTCTGTACCTCCTTGTCCCTGAAGATTCATTTCCAGTCTTTCTGACAATGCCTGTTCTGCTGTGTATCATTGGTGCATGTGGAGGCTTGTTGCAGCCTATGCCAGGCATGTGTTGTCTTGGAATGGCAGGAATGCATGGAAGCCATCCGCTGTGATGTAAATGTCTTTCAAATAACTTCTTTATGCAGAATGTCTTTTTTAGTCCTAGCCCTGTGAAATGCTGCTGGTGCTCTTCTGTCTTCACTGTTTCCATGGTAGCCGATCCCATCCTTTAGTGATTTTCTCATCAGTGGTCTAAACAAAATCTAGAACTGAGCCGTCATAATTAAATGGAAGGCAGTTTACAGTATTTTTGACGACTTGGTGGTATTACATGATAAAAGTACTTTGTAGCTAAAACTGGGTAAGTAATTAAGCACCATTACCTTGAATGATGATACTTTCTGAGGTATTCTGTGGAACATGTCCTGAATATAGTAAAATTGCTGTTAAATAAAGTTAATGACACTGTTTCAAAAGTACAGAGTGTAACGGTCCAATTAACCCAGAGTTACAGCAGCCTGATTTTAAGTAACTCCCTCTCCCTCCAGCCCCTCCCTTAACAGCACTCCTGGTTCAAATATTTCACTTGTATGCCTTTGGAATCAGATCCAAATTTGGATTCTGACTGAAATCCCAAAATCAGAGCCTGTAGCTCCAATGACTGATTTAAAACCCAGATCTAAATGCATTCAACCTTTGACATATTTTGTAGGCCAGATCTGACATTTTCATAGAGTGCAGTTTTCAGTGTAATATCTGACTTCCCCCTTATCCCCTTCCCAAAATGTCTCTAAATATTAACCAGATGATGTTCAAAGGTTGGGAAATTTTTAAATTTAGATCACTAGGTGTAGATGAAGCAATATTAATATAGGCAGCCATTCTCAAAACTCTTGGTCAGTATCTGTGTTTCGTGGTCTAATACAGTGTCTCTGTCAAGCTGCTATCCAGTGAACCAGAATGTAAAGTTGAGAAAGACATCTCTTTCTCAAATTAATGTATGATCTCAAAGGAATTCAGGTACTGTCATGGATTAACACACCTATTATTGTGAAAGACAACATCTGAAATTCTACTCTGTGATTGTATTCTGTATTTTCTTCCAGTTTGGAGAAATCAACATTAAAAAAGCAGAATTCAAAGCCCATGGCTTAAAGCCTATGATTCACCTGTCATTTATTGCTCTTTACTTAATTAGTATTGAAGGCAATTATGAATGTAAAATCTAGTCCTTGTCTGAATGTATGTGACCCAACTTCCACAGAGCTGCCTGATTAATCAGTGTAAGACAAAGAGGAAGACATATGTAAGCTCAGGCAGGAGAACAACCCCACATTTCCAACACAGGATGCATTTTATTTTGGCTAACAATCCATATGTATCTGTATCAGGTCCAGAAATCATCTTACTGCACCATCCCAGTAAATCACAGCCCACAGACTCCTTGCTCTTCTGATCTGAGAATCAACTTCAGCTGCATGGCCAATCTTTTTCCCAATCTTAGTGCTGGAATTTGTAGATGAGTTCCTAACCCAGCTGATACCAGATTTTTTCCCTAATAATGTCAGCATTACCTTGGTTTCTACGAACTGTGAAGAGCCATCAGAAATCTCTGTGTATGGCATCACTTTCAGTATTTTTCTTTTCAGTTCCCACACACTGTATTTAAATCACTGTCCTGACACTGGAGACAATGAGAGTAGATTTGAAATTATAATACAGTTGCATAAACCAGCATTGACAGCATGCAGAGAATGGACCCAATGAAACCTGTGATATGACACGTGCAGTTTGCTGTGGAGCAAACTGCTGGGGAGACAGGGTCCGCAGCCAGAGAGAGCTAAAGACACTGAACAAGTAGCCCACAGAAAACAAAAGCTTCTGTAGTGAGCAGCTGAAGTCTTGGGGCAATGCCCACATGCAGGGCAAAACTGATTAAGTTGAATTTGTCAGAACTGGGAGGTGGGTGGGCAGTGAAGGACAGAACATAAATAGAAAAACAGTGATGGCACAGCAAAAGAACCACCAAACCCACTTTCACTGGTGGAAGGGAAATCTTGGGGTTTTTTCATTATTGAGAAAAATTCAAAACCCGCTTGAAGAAATGACATTCAATATACTGCCAGTTTGCACCTAAAATCTCCTAGATAACCAGTCCCAAGGGATTGTGAAAAGCATTAGCTGAAGGAAGCACATACTGACACGATGATCTTTAGATTATTCGGTTAAAAAAGCTGTTTCCTGTTCTCCCTACCATCCTCTCTTTGTAGCAAATAAAAGGAAGAAACACGAGAGATTGTTATCAAATTCTCCTACCAGCATTACTTTTGCTATTGGTTTTAGGGGGGTGAGGGATTTGTTCTGCTGTTACAGTCATGGTCAAATCAAACTCTTCAGGTAGAGAAAGTGGCTTTTTTCCTTCTAGTTTATAGCCATAGATATTATGGACTGTTTTTCTTAAAGATGTTGAGTATGGAAATTATATTTACCTCCTACAAGGGTGGGAAGTATAATGTCTCTTAGTTTGCAGTTTCTGTGTGGAGTAAAAAAATGGAGACGGATACTGTAGATGGCTCAGCTATAGCATGCTGGCATACACAGCTTCTTGCTCAGACTTAATTTCTATTTTTGGCTGTTTCTGTGAATATTAAACGAGAGACTGAGAAGACTACTTCATTTGAAAGGCTTATTTAATCTCCCTTCTATTAATTTTCTTTGTTTACTGAATTACATTTCCATAGGAGAATGGCCTGTAGAACCATCTCTCCTGACTAAACAGTTCAAATGAGCTATGAGTAAAACCATTCAGATACAATTCAGAACCATGTTTTATTAATAACAACTAAGAATGTTCATGAGGCTCAGCATGTGCTGAATTCTCCAGGCTTTCATCCTTACATCTATGTTATAGTCAGAGTCTTTTCATACTGTGTGTCTTAACAGAGAATTTAATAAATATGTAATCACAGAACATCATTAAAAGTTATGTAAATAGCTGTTTCAAGGTTTTTGATTTAACTCTCATAGAAAGGTGTTTACTTCTTTTAAAGTTAGCACTAGGCTGTATTTATGATTTTTTTAATGTATATCTGTACCGGAAAGGCAAGTTGTAGCCATATGTCTCAAAATTTCTGCTTTCAAAGTGAACCCCTCCTTTTGGAAAGCAAATGACAACAATTCCTCACTCTTCATGTTTTTTATTGCTTTTCTGGTGGAAAGGCAGACTAATATTTATATATATAGGCATATATATAGGTACACAGACTAAGTAAAGAAAGGCCCTAAATGCTATGACAGATGATTCTCTTTTTTCCTTCAGCCTACGGCACCTCACCATTGTTCCCGTGCTGTCTGTGTACACTGTACATATGGTTTAACTGGATAAATGGAGCTGTCCAAGAAACCAGGCCTGAGATTCCAGGCTGAGAGCTCACTGCTTACTGGCACCTGTGGGCAAACACACAACTGTGCCAGGAGAAACTACTTTGCCTGAGAAAAGCTTTCCTTGCTGGAAGTGGGGTGAAATTTTTCATGCTGGAGCAGATCTTGAAGCGTTAGGTTGTACTGCGTGTCTGTGGGTTTTTTTTCCCTTTAGGCACAGCAGACGCAGGGCCATGTAACACCATTTGTAATATAAACCACTGGTAAAAACATCTCAGATGTGAAACGACTTGAAAATTATGAGAACTTTTTTATTCTATTTCTGTGCACATCTTTTGCTTGTTGGTGTTCACATTTTTATATGCCTGAGTATATTATCACATTCATACGCCCTAAGAAAGATTCCATGGACACTTTACTTTCATATCTGAACATATACACTGTGGATCACAAATGTCAGAGAAGAATGATCTCGCTGAAGTTGACTTTAAAATTTTTTGGTATTGAAGTTATTTCTGTTGATTTTTCTTGAGAATGCATTTTTCTCTCCTTAAAGAGCCAAAGATTTTCTTTAGGGAGCAAGTATTGTGCAGAAAATAAAAACTTTTAAAGGTAGGCTTCATGCTCTTGAATTAAAGAACAAGACAGTAATGACTACTTCCTAAAAATATATTTCCATTTAAACAGGAACTACTAATAAAAATTGCTCTCCTCTTCAACTGAACATTAGGATTTCAGTACAGTTGGCTACTAGTATGAACTGGAATCACAGAAAATGAAATTTTCAGCTGATGGAGTAGTTCAGCAAATATGGTGGTTTTAAGACAGTTGTAATGGCAAATTTTCTCTGTGTAAATATTGGCTCACCAACTTCAGGTTAATTTTGAACCTTTGAAGATCCCAAGGAGCAGTGAAGCCCAAAAAATTAATTCCCCTACAAGAGCAGCTGTTAATGGACCAGTCACTCACCAATTAAATCAAAATTGATCAAACCATCTTGTACTGGGAGTGTAATTTAAGATTCTAAATTTATAAAGACACGAAATCCTGTATCAGAAGATAAAAGAAGACACAAAGGGAAGCTTGACTTTTTTTTTTTTTTAATTTATTTTTGTTTCCCAGAATCACTTTTGTCAAAAACAGTAATTCACAATTATTTCAAAGGGACTAGAATTTCACCCATTTTCCTGCTTCACTCCTGTTTATTTGATTAGTTGGAAAAAAATTGCTTCCAAAGAGTGAACAAAGTAATTCATAAACAGGAAAAAGTAGTCTGAAACTCTATTAATAACCAACTTATTTTTATTAGAGCAAATACAGTTGTGAAAACTGTACATTGTACATTTTGGGTCAAGAATTATAAATAGAGAAACTCATAGATAAAGAGTTAATTCTTTGACAGCAAGAAACTTTAAATAGACAAAATGACATTTCTAAGTACATTGGCAGGCTTAATTGTGCTGTCCAAAATGTAGTGTACAGTATAACAACCAATTATAAATAGCCTTTCATGTAAAATACAACTGTGCACATTTTAGAAAAATACCAACAATTTGTTTGAGCTTTGTTTTAAAAAAGCTTATAAATCATACATATTTATAAATGGTACTAACATGCTTACTTAAATTTATAAACATTTTTCATAAGCTTTGTTACCCATTTCCAGAGGATAAAGTATTTTAAATAAACATTTAATAGGAATTAAATATGTCAGTTACAAAATTATCTCTCCATGTAAGGAGACAGGGGGTGATTTAACAGTGGGATGGAACATTTCATCCATTAATTCAAGGCTTACACAGTAACTTTTAAAATTTTGTTCTTATTTAAAAATTATTTTCCTAAATTTAAAACACAACTTTTATTTTTTTTTTCCTTTTTAAAAATAAATATACAAGTTTTATTTTCATTTGCTCTCTTTCTGCTTTCTTCTTTATCCACACTGGTCAAAACACAGGATTCTCAACATACTTCTGTAAAAAACACCACGGTGTTACTGCCCTGCTCGGAGCTGCTTCGCTGCACAACATTCAGTCCATACCTACGGTATTTTACTACGCTGCACCAAAAAATAGCTAATGTATTTTGTAAGAATGTTGCCCATTAAACCATGCAAAAACTTAGAAAGTTTACAAACAGGTTCAAAAACTATACTGTATGAAAGACTTTCTAATAGAGGTAAAATAAACCGTAATACAAGCCCTTTGCTTTTTGCAGCTTTAAAGTAAAATTTTTGCTTGCCAAATGATCACACCACATATCTTCAATAAATAAGCATGCATTTGATTAATATAGGGTACAATAATTACAGTATAATGGCACATAAAAAGAAATGTGATCACATAGTTTGAACAAAGGGCTATGAAACTACTTAAGACAAACTTTCCAAATGAAAATTTTTGAGGCTTTTTTAATGCTGAGGTAAAATTATAAATGGACTTTAAAGACACTGAAGGCATCAAATTGATAAACAATCACTCAACATTTTTAAATGCTCTACCTGAATGTATTCAACACAAATCTAGCATTTAAAAGTTATGATTTATTATGAGCATTAGCTAGCTTTACTGTCATTGGCATTAATGTGCACCCAGACAAAACTTTATTTTAACTGCTGTCAAAATACCTAAGTGTTGCAACGTAATAATTCAAATCACCGATTACCACAGCACCAGAATTAAGAGAAAAAGGAAAAAAAAAAAAGTCAACATGCACACCCTGTATTTCATCGTTCTTGGCTTATTTTGATATTCTATCTCCGGTTTAGAATGTGCTTTTACCAATGTAAGGTTCTCTTTATTTTTATTATGAAAAATTTTGCTTGGTATTGGCATAAGTACTTGAGCATTTTAAGGAAGATAGCAGTACCTTGAAGTTTTGCAGTAATGGTGCATTATTTACTGAACCTTAATGCAAAATGACTCTCCAGGTTTAAGAAAATGAATTTAAGAATTTTATCCCTGGACTAGGAAAATATATTTGATTTTCTGCTTCTGCTGCTAGGCAGAACTGGTAGCTTTCTCCAGGTTGGACTAAACACTACTTATGGCTATACATCAAATTTCATAAACAACAAATGAACAGAATCATGCACAGGCAAATGAAATTCGATCTCCCAGAACACTGCAGGAGATGTTAAAAGCAGCAGGTAATGGAATAAGACTGGTGACTGATGTTGCTAACTATTTCTTCTAATGAGATAGGAGTGAACGCTGGAATCACTTCCACAGCAACAGAATCCTCTGACCACATTCCTCTGGCAGTCGTTTTCCCATCTCCCCACTAAAAACATCAGACGGTAAAATAGTAAGGCAGCTGTTAACTTCCATCAACAAAAAGTGCAGCTCCGTGCATTTCCAGTTTAGTTACACTCTGCTGGAACAGATGGAGAAGCCAACGCACTTCACTGGCGGGGCTGCTTCAGCAGATTATTTTGTTTGTTTTCCAACATGGCTGCTTGCTTCAGCTTTCAGAGGACCCCAAAGCCACGAGCCACCAGCAGAGAAACTGATCTGGGCCCCTGGCTGA
Organism: Chamaea fasciata; assembly: GCF_029207755.1. NCBI lineage: Eukaryota > Metazoa > Chordata > Aves > Passeriformes > Sylviidae > Chamaea > Chamaea fasciata. Next base: position 32,121,170 of record NW_027094086.1, on the reverse strand, counting down.
ATTTTCCAAGTTTCATCTCTCTTGCGTCCCATCCTAATTCCAAGCCTCCTTCCCTGTGTCTGAGTATGACAGGTGCCATTTAAAAGGCTGATGACACAACTGCAGAGAACTGTGGGCTAACACCACTAGTTGTCATGACTTCACTGAAGGGTCAAAACAGTTACAATATTAAATAACTATGTTGAATCACATTCAGGCATAGCTAAAATTAAAGTGGGGAACATTAAAGGTATGTGAAGAAATTAAATCTTTATCATTTAAGGTGGGGTGGATATGGTGATTTTATATGAAAGCTTTCTTACCTTTCCTAATTCCAGTCAAGTTAGAAAATGGACAAAAAGAATGGCTAAACCAATATTCAACAGCATTACCAGGGCGATCATGACTGAGTTAGGGCCCTGAAAATAAAATAAAGATAGCAGAATTAATACAACCCCCCCACATAGGCACAGCCATGAACGAGACTCGACTTCACAATTTCCTTCTTGCTCTGAAGGAAACAGACCCTGCTGCTGAAACACAGCCACTACCCTTGACATTCAGGTGAGATCATCTGTGTGAAAATGAGCTGGATAAATACAGGTGAGAGTATATTACTCCACCGTTCTTAATCACACTGAGATTAAGCCACCTGACAAATACAACTTCATCAACAAATGAAAACAAACCCAACAACACAAAAAACCATGTCAGTTTAAAATAAAGTAAAACAAAGAATGTAAACTACTTTAGGGAAGCCAGGGTGCTGCTCTTCAGTCTTAGAGAGGGTTCCTCTTCCAGTTCCAACCCATTTCAAAACAGACATAACAAAGATGCTTTATGAAAAGAATACCCTTTTTGATAACCCAAACAGAAAAGAAAATTTACTTACCATTGCACTAACAAACCTGTTTTCATTACAGATTAAAATGCATTTTACAGCTGCAAAATTAAACTTGTTTTGATTTACTCAGACACTTATCTTAAAGACCTATGTACTGAAGAAATGAAAAGTCAAATATCTCCTTCCACTCCTACCTAGAGCCAAAATTGGTTAGAAAATTTAACTCATTACACAATTTCAGTATTTCTGCTTAGCCAGAGAACATTTTTTAATTCTTTTTAGCAATTTTGGGTTATTTTTTTTTTAAAATGGATGCTTTCTAATGATCAACTTGAAAAAAATGTCCAAAGAGATTAAAATTCTCAGTTCTCTTCCACCCTTAATGTATTTGGTTTATTGCAACATAATTTTACAAAGATTTTTATACTCTTTACAGTTGCACTGTAAGCAGAAACAGAAAACTTTTCCTTTAGACAACACTTTCCTCAAAGACAAATCACAAAGCCCACCAGAAAATCTGTGCAGAAAAATACCTTCTGAGCTACACAAGAATCACTGGCTTGCATAAGAAGGTATATATTAAGTGAGAAATAATACAGTGTTTTCACTTTTCCCATGAGGCATGCCTTGGAGAAGTTCATTACACTTCATGACAACATAATCAACATATTATCAGCTATATAATTTCTGGAATGCTAAGGTGTAAGAACTTGTTATTAGTAATTTGCTGGAACACTGTAACTCGAAGCTATGGAATAGCACTTGTTCATTACTGTATCACATGCTCTCCTGAAACAGTCTCATTTAAAGACCTTCATCAGAACACACCTTACCCAGTAGTTCAGATGGCAGGCCAGATGTGGGCTGCTAAGTTTTTGATTAAGTCACAAAATACATTTTGTTAGGTATTGCTTAAATCTCTGGTGAGTCTAAACCTCATCAGCACCTCTACCCGTAACAGCCATCAAGTTCCCTGTGCACCAACTCGGAGGTGTTCAGGTTCAAACAATGATTGAGATTATCAGAATGCAAATTAAATTATGCCATGGGGGTGATGGTATTGCCAGTAGCACCCAATTTTTCTTAATGGTGGAATGTCTAAAATATTCACTAGGAAATTGAAGACCATGTTTAATGACACCTTAGTCAAAGTGATTTTGAATAACAAGCTCCCACTTAACCAGTGTATGTTTCAACCATCAGGTCACAGAACAGAAGTAGAACCATGTTCCTTCCTCCTTAGTGGAAGTGACTCACCATGTGCCAAAGCACACGAGACACTCGGGGACAGAGAACAGGCATAAAAGGAAAGCACAGCTCCAGATATGGTTACTACAGCACTGTGAGCAGCCTTGTTCTCTGCAGAAGTGTGATTTGATTACACTATTAACTTCCACTCAGATGTGGGTTCAACATCTTTCTTTCTGTTGTTAGGCACTGGAACAGGTTGCCTAGAGAAGCTGTGGATGCCCCATGACTGGATATTGTTGGATGGGGTTTTGAGCAACCTGGTCTAGTGGGATGTGTCTCTGCCCATGGCACAGGGGGTGGAACCAGATGGTCTCTAAATGCTCCTTCCAACCCAAACACTCTATGGTTCCATAATCCTATGATTCTAACAGGGACTGCCCATGTGATTCAAATCAGGTCAATGGCTCCTTTATAGGCTGGAATCCTACCTGAAGATTTTACAGTTATACCGCACTGTATATTTATACTGCACCAGGAATCGCAAGGAACTGTGAAGATCACTGGCAAGTACCAACAAAATTTTTTGGGATTTGGCCATCTAGTACTTTGCATATTTGAAAAGAATATCTATAAAAATCACATTGATTTATTACAACTGAAAAAAAATTGGAACCTACTGTGTCTTCAGAGGAGCCAAGAACTTGTTCATTACCTGAAACACAACATTGAACAGCATCCTGGCAGCTGCAAGACAGATTTTTGCTGATTGCCAGATTGGGACTGCAGCTCCAATGGCAGCTCGGTATCACTGATGCACAGTCTCAGGTAATTAAGCTTGTTGGAGGGGAAGGGGACTTCTCTTTGGATGCATCTGTCAGTCAGGTTAGGTATAACAATCTCACCACAGTAACATTAGATAAATTAGGCTAAAAACCCCAGGGGATATGCTCTGAATCAAGAAGTCACATCTACAAAGACAGAAGCAAGTGACACCTTAAGAACTGGCCTGCTGAATTCACATGAAGATAACAGAAAAATATGTTATCTCTTTACGATAATGAAATATCATAAAGATATCTCTTAATAAAAAGAAGTAATTCTCATATTTGCTCATATAAGCTCATTTTTGGCCTGCTATGCCCATTGTGTTTTACCTTCTGATAACTATACCTTTCAGCCCAAAGCAGGAATTCCTGATACACTAAAAAATGATGAAACAACATTTATGGAGCACACAGTTATTATGCAATGAACTACCACCTGTTTGGTAGACACCTGTGAAATAAGCATTTAATGCTTTAAGACAAATACCACAAGTAAGGCTTTAGTGTCTTGCAAGGGCTTAAAATAGCAAAAGCCAAAATTAGTTTGAACAGTCCTAGAGTGACTACAACAGGTGCACTAAAGATACTGTAGTAGAAAACTTTAAGTCCTGCTTAAATTTACCCTTTCAGCTTCTTGTAAATTAGACATTATGTAGTTCAAAATACAGCCATATGATTAGTTTCCATTTGGGGAAGAAAGAAAGTTATTTTCCTAAAATGAAGTGCCAGGAAATAAAAGACAAGGCTTGTAATTCCATTGCATTAGGAATGTCCATTACATTTATGCTAAAGTTCTTGCTCAGAGTTTTTTTTTTTAGGACCCAGAAAATACTGATCTATTTTTAAAACATCATGATATTTACAGCCCTTATTAAATGGATGTTAGGTGACCAAAAAAATGAGAATTAAACAAAAAGATGGGAGTAGAATCACTGTGTAACATGCAGGTAAAAACCAGGCTAAACACTGTGTGTTTAGAAACTTACCTGCCAAGTGAAAAAAAAAAATACAGTTTAGTAAAAAACACTTGTGCCTGGGCACACGTGTATGTACAGTGTACATTCATGAATGTACATTACAATAGTGTTTTGTGAAATTCAATCCTATTTTTCAGACAAATCCAAGAGAATTTCCAGTCAGCTCATATTCAAGGTGGGACAGCAGCGTGCAAGCTGAAACTGGGGCTAGAGGCTGCTAATGACCAGTTGGAAACAACAGTACTGGTTTGTGGTCAAGTGTCTCTGTGAACACTTCACACAGTGGTAAATGCAAGGTAATGTGAAGGAGCCTCATTCTCAGTGAAAGAGGGGTGATTTATCTCTCATAAATGACAGGTGACTTTGTCATTGTGCTTTATGCAGGATTTCACCTTGATAAAACTGACTCCTTCTTATGAGTTCTGGAATGATTTTGAACTTTGATTTTTGAACATCAGGGAGTAAGTACACAGAGAAACACACTTATATGTGCAGCATAAGAAGTATGTGCTGATATTTTTCAAGCATAAAGCTAGAAATGAGGATATTTAGAGAATCAAGACTGTTCTTGTAACTAACTTATTGCACAGATGACGCTCAAAGACGTTCTTAAGGATGTAACATTCACAGAAAATATGAAACATGAATTTGGTAACTGAAACATCTGCTACAAACTTTGCTGCAAATAAAGTAGTTTAAAATTCTTAATCCAAGTTAAAGCTGATGTTTCATTCAGGTATGAGAAATGGCTTTGATTTAGACACATAGAAGGATGAACTGAAAATCTTCCCTTCTGTTTCTGGGCTCTTAATGTGCTATCACTGGAAACCTGGAAAAAGCATAGCATAATTTTATATAGCACTTTCAAACAATCTAACAAAAGTGCTCAATAAATGTTATTAGATTAATTTTTCTGCATTCCCAAACCATGTTTTATCATTCTCTTTTCATGAGTGAGAGTTTTTCTCTCTTTATATTCCTTAACAAATATATTTTAGAACTTTTATGGAGGATCTAAGGCAGACTTACTTTGAAAGCATTACAAAACCATTTGTCAGAATGACTAAAAAGCAACTGCAGCTTCTTACTGAAAAAAAAAAATTCCCCAATGCAACTCTAGAATGCTGAAGTCTCTCAACATTCAGAAGCATCTGGGATAAGGAGAAGTACATTAATTAGGAAAAGTGAGAATGCATTTAAACTAGAAGAGATTAAGTTTAGATTAAATATTATGAAGAAATTGTTTACTGTGACAGTGCTGAGACACTGGCACAGGTTGCCCAGAGAAGCTGTGGATGCCTCATCTCTGAAAATGTGCAATGGATGGGACTCTGGGCAACCTGGTCTAGTGGGAAGGTGTCCCTGCCCATGGCAGGAGAGTAGAAACTAGACGATCTTTTAAGGTCCCTTCCAACCCAAACTATTCTACTATGATTCGATGAATCTGGCTTCTCCTCAGTAACTGTGCTCGCTTAGCTTAGTCACTGCTTAATTCTAACACACTGTTGAGCTCAGTCCAGGAGCACTGCAGAACAGGCAACTGTTTTTCTGAAGCTGAAAGGTGGTCCTGAAAATTAAAAGTCTCCATCAAAGTTAACAGCCATTCTGTACTGTTTCTCCCTCAGACTGCTAGGCCAGTAGGCTACTCTTTTTTGCTTTAATTAGTTTAGCATTTTTACTCCCAGCACTTTGAAGAAATAAGCCTGTAGGAAATTTAGTCCTTAATGGCAAATTTACAGACACATATAGAAGACTAGAATCTTTGAAAAACGTCCACATCCATCTACATACCTTTTAAGATAATGTTACAGTAAAAATGAATTCCTAAAATATACCTTCCTTCCTTCTATATTGGAATGCTGGTAATAAGACTGGAATGCTCCAAATGAAGTAGAGGGACCTAGAGTAGAGTTCCCAGATATCACTGCAGTATCAGTAAACAAACAGTAACTAATGCACAATAACTCATCATTTTTACACCGTCTGTGATAACAGGCTGCAGGTTCATGGTCCTTATCCTGATTATTCTAGAAGGTCAATAAACTGCTGCTCAGGTACCCTACTTGTTAAGATGAAGCATCATTCAGCTCCAAAATATTATTTGGAATGAAGGAAAAATAAGGACTATTTCTAGAGACTTATTTTCACCACAGCTAAAACCCAATTCCAATTCAGCCTAAAATTTGTACATGCTCTCTCAACATTTACAAGCCTATCAGCTTTGTGTTACCCTACATAGGAGTAATATCTGTGAGATTTGAAAGGTTAAAGGGCTGATATCAGCTGTAATACAGATTTGCAGATTACAAAACCTCTGTGAACATCTACTTTGATCTGCACAAAACAGAATAAAAGCTTCCTGCAGTACTAGAGAATATCATCTTGGCAAAATGCTCATTATCAAACTACTCACTGATGGCTCCGAAACCGTGGCATCTGAAAACTGATGGCACATTTAATTAAGATCATTATAATCAACCTAAAACAAGACTTTCATCTGATTCTTTCTAGCTGTTGGATCTTCTTACACATTTGCTTGTTAGCCTGGCAAACTGTTCCATAAAGCGCACTTACAGAAAGTGATTTAGTACGTCAAAGGTTTTATATCTTGAATCTTTCATTGTAAGATACGTTTTAATTATTCTTGCAACTCTTTGTGTCACTTCCCCTCAAGGTTTTTTTTTCATTTTAAATCCCCGATTTACAGACACTATTTTATCCCAGAAATGGTTGCACCCGTGCCAAAAGCAGACAGAACAGACTCCCATGTACTCTTGCTTAATCTTTTCTGTTGATAAATCTAAGGATTATATTAACATCTCTGAACAACAGCAGCAGACTAGGAGCTCATGTTCAGTTGCCTCTCTTGTTCTGATCCACCAACCTTTTCCAGTTCTGATCCTGCATGGACAGGCTCTATAAATTGTCTTTCATATACACTATTATATTTTGCTGTGCTGCCATGGATGACTATACTTTCAGCCTTCTTAGCAGTTGATTTGCATGAGGTTATGTTTGCCTTCATTACAGACCACTCTCCTGGTCTACTGTGTCTTCTATAAACCTCATGGACAATATTCTCATGTCCTCCTGTATGCCATTAACAAGAATGTGATTAGAATAACAGAATTAATGTAAGAATGACCTTATCAGAATAATATCAAATAACTGATGGTTTTCTAACTACTTTTTGAGAACCATCTGTCAGTTTTAAAAAATTCTTTTAATGTGACATTTAAAAGCCTTTGCATTACCCTTTTTTCCTTGTCAGAATACATGACCATGTAAAAGCAAATCAAGTGACCTTCTTGACTGAGATTATGATTCTTCTGTCACACCTGAAGATGTCAAACTTGTTAGTCAAGACCCCTTGGAATTCATGTTGGTTGGAAATTACTCCCCCTCTTTATTTCTAAATTCTTTATTAATGAAGTCTGGTGTCAATTATTCCAGTGCTTTGCCTGCAATCAGTACTAGGCTATCTGGATCTCTTTAAATGGGTCATTCTATTTATCCTATCAATAATGACACACTGTTTGTTTTATAGAGTACCACCAAAAATTACTTCAAGAAACAACGCTTATAAAAGAGAAACATTATGACAATTATCTAGAACTCTTCATTCACTAAAGGTTAACTTTAGGATGCAAAACTAATGCTTTCCTGAGTTTCTCTGGCCCAAAAATCCCAGAATCATCATCAGAGATTCTGAATTTCATATGCTGGCTTTTTCTTCTAACATGAAATAGAAATGCTACTAGTCACCACTCCTTTTCTGCATAGCTATTGATTATTTTATTATTTTTTAAATAATAATGAAATTAAGATTCACACTGATCTGAAAGGGTAGTTTTAAAACTCCTTTGCTCAATCCAGACTGGAATATTTCTTCCTCACTCCAGGTGTAGTGAGTTTTAGCTAGCAGACTGTATCCAGATGAAGATTTCACAGAAGTGAGCTTTGCCTGCTTTGCTTAGGTGGCAAAGCTCAGCATTTGGGAGGCAAAAGGGCAGTGAAAGCAAAAATGTTTCTTTCAGTACTTACCGAGCTGTTTCCTACTTCTTTCTCCATTGCTTGATGTGACTCATTATTAGCTGGGTTCTTTGGTGCAGCAAATTCTGGTTTCTTAATTTTTATGTCAGGCTTGTTTTCTTTGGCATCTGGCTTACCCCCAGATCTAGCAGGACTTGGCTTCTGAGAGGGTGGTATCCGTGCAAGTGTTGATGGCGAAGGGTTGGCATATTCATCTTCTTCCCTGAGCTCCTGTGGAAGCGCTGTTGGATTCATTTTTACATAATAGCCATGGTAGTGACCATGCAGCTCCCCATTCTCTGTGCTGCTGGGATTGTTCTGGGCTGAAAACTTTGGCTGGAGTTTCCCAGCTACTTCCTCCTTCACTGGTGCTTTTGAATATAAAAGCTTGTTAGTTGTGGGTGTTATATTCTCAGTGGCTAAAAGCTTTTTTTCTTGACTGAGTCTTGCCCCAGAAGTGGAGCTTTGCCTTTTCAGTTGTTTTGAAGGAGAAGTCTCAGAAGAAAGAGGAGGACTATTTCTTGGGCTTGCTTCTGGGGTTCGTGGGGGTGTAGTACCTTTTCGATAAAAGTGAGGTGACTCTTTTGGGGTGGGTGGTTTCTCCTGACCTTTTTCTTCAGATTTCTCTTTTGCATCCATTCCTTCTTGAAATTTTTGTTTGATATAATCAGGGCCTGAAAAATAGTGTAATAGAAATATTAAGATCAAAACAAAGTTCACAGCAAAACTATTGCATTGGGATGTCAGACTGCACTGCCTTGTTAAAAAGCAGGCAGGGGTATATGCTACCAACAATTCATTGACATCCATACTTATTTATTCCAAATTGCTCAGGCAATTGTAGTTACTGTAGGTTTTTGATAATTGTTGGAGCTACTTATTAACTTGGCTCAGTCACTCTACATCTTCAGCTTTTCAAAGGGCCATGGTATGTAAATTGCTCCTGAGTGACTGAAGATTTACTAACCTTACACCACCTATCATTCCCTTTCTGAGAGATATCTTTGAGGGTCATTTTACTTGATTACCCTAACAGATTTAACTTCCAATGATCAGAGGACCTGTTTGATATGTAGATAGTTAACCATCAGAATGAAATGTCTCTTCTGTTCTTATGAGCTACAGGAAAGAGAGCTTGAATCATTATTTTTCCCCTTTGGGTAAATGTCAGCTTGTCTTATATACACATATATGCCTTGAAATCTCACATGCTGGCTTTGTCTTCCAGAACCAATCACTTCCATCTGAAGACCCAGGTTAACCATTCTAGTCGCTAATACAATTCCTGCTTAGAAGGCAGGAATACAAATTCTCTTACATTAATCAGGAAAATACTTACAGAGCAGCAAGTGTGAACACCCTCTCCCCAAATTCTAGCTAAACACCCACATGCACATTCATTACCACGACTCACTTATCAAAGTGCATGTCTATACAGCTGTTAACATAAGCAGAAACTGGCTGACATGCTCTGCTCCAAGTTTTGATTCTCAGATTTAATTGTTTAATGGTAAGACTTGAGCAAACACCACTGAAGAAACAAAATTCCTGTAAATCTGTATGCATTTTAGGCAATATTTTCTGTTTTACCTCTTAGAGGTCACATCTCAGATTCCAGGATCAGTTTCCCTAAGAAGTCAGAAGCTGGGGAGCTCTGTGAACAAAGAACTGCTAACAATCTTCCTGTACTTTCAAAAATGGCTTCTGAAAACCAGATTGCAACTGTTTCTCCACTTCTATCCTCTCGAGCACTGCAACTTTCCTTTGAATTTTTTACCCTTCTCTAAGTGAGGCTTATCTGTGCTATAAGTCATAGAGAAATTCTGTGCCTAGAGAAGAATGTCTGCACACATTTTTCTGCTTTTGAGTTTAGAGGAGGCTCTAACTGTGCTAGGCAGATACAGTGTTTCTACAGATGCCAGAAGCATATGCATATCTACGCAGTGCGAAGATGAGAGGAAGGAAGAGCAGCATGAAGCTTTTGGAAGTTACTGAGTCATCTGGTAAGTAAGCATTGCTGAGAAGAAGAATTACTCGGCATGCAAGGTCTTGAGCAGGAAAATCACAACATTTTTGGCATCTCTGAAAACCAGGGGTGGAAATAGGGAGCTGTTAAGAAAGAAGGCTAGACACAGACAAGCCAGGATTTGTTCTCAAATGACATTGAGGAGGAAGTTTTGAGGAGTTAAGCCTGCACAAAGGGAGAGAACTAGAGGCTTGATTCACAGCTTTTTATAATCTTCCTGGTAAAAGGGAAAGGCAGTACAATGCAAATTAAGAGTTTCCATATATAAAGTTACAGGTATGATCGCCATTCAAAAAATTCTCCGTCATGTTGGGGATTTCCTTCCATCTTTGCTGAGATACATAAGGTAATGCTGAGGGGTTTAACATGCATAAACTTTCTTTTTCATCTCTTTTCACATTAGGTATAATTCGGGGTATAAAGAGAAAACGATAGCTAAAAGAGCTCTGACTAATCTTTAAGCCCAAGCCACAGAGCTGTTAAAGTGCAATGATTATTTATTATGGACAGATCCATATTTGCATTAGCTTGTCCTTTACGACTACTGTGGTTAAAGCATCCAATTGGAATACTATCTCTTCAGTCTCACAATGCAGCCTAAATTCTGAAAATTCACTTACTGTGACAGCTCTGCACTGCCTCATATTTGTAAAGATTTGACTTTTACTAATTTCTGAAAATAGAACGGAACCCATGGTCTCAGCTGCCCCTGTCTCCCCAAGAGACTGGTGGAGTGAAAAGTAAAAAATATAATCTGGAGCTTCTTGAAGAAGTTAAGTTTCAACAAGCTAACAATGCCACAGTTTTACTGGGTATTTGGCAATAACTGATGCTACGTGACACTGAGCTCCACCAGAGAATGCTGCATCCAAGCAACATCTGAGGGTGTCTGACCAGACATTCAGCCATTGCCTTAGCGCAGCAGCCTTCCCTCCCACCTCCAGTACATCACATATGGATATTAGAGATACATCACTTGCCTCCAATTGTGTCAGGCAAGTCTTTCCAACAATGAAATTCTTGGCCCTGTGCTGAGGTTAGCTTTGGAGATTGTTCAAATACTTTTTAAATGTCTGTTCACTGTATCCAATACAGTCGGGTTATGCACCTATTCAAACCACTGACTCCAGGCAGCAAAAACTCAGCTCCCACTCCCTTCTAAGGACTAGGAGCTGTCTGAATTTACCTTGTCCCCTTTCTTAAAGACAAGATTCTACAGACATGGTTAAGGGAGTCCATCATAAGAGCAATCTACAGCACAAGTTTAAAGAAACAAGGGCCAAGGGAATTTGTAAAGAGAGCCACTAACATCCTTTCTTGTAACATTTCTTAGCTGGCTGATCTTAATGAGAAAGAGGATAGAATTTGATGGTGGGGAGGAGGTAAAGCGGGATTACCTGACCAGGAAATAAACACAGCACTCTCGTTTTGATTTTGCAGTTCAAGCAAGCAGTAGATCTAGACATGATACATGTGAGTGCCTAAGGAGAACCTGGTCTGGAAAGCAGAACCAAGAAATGTTATCTAACCAAGTGAAGGTAAGATGAACCTGTGTGTTTTCTTATAGTGACATGCTGGCTGTGCTACCATTGGATCAAGAGTGATGCATCTTTACTTGATAAAGTTCAGCCATGGGGTGGTTTTGGCTCACAAACCTGCTGAGATGCCAGCAACTGGATGGCACCATTAAAGTGTGAGTTAGCCAGTATTCAGGGAGAAGAGCCTGTAAAATCCAAAGGACTGTGTGGATGTGTGCAAGGTATGCATATAAGAGTCTCATACAGTCTGATGGTCAACTTGAACAGCATTTCATTGATGGCTGTGGGGTGAGTCTAAATCTAGAATTCCTTGTGAAGTTCTTGTGTAATGTGTCCTTCCTCCTGGAAGGGCTCCAGTAAGTGATGTGACAGCACGGCCAGCCCTGTGAATGAGAAGAGAAGGATGCCCTGGTTCTGCCACACCATTTTCAAAGAGGTGACAGCCACATGCTTTGCCCCATGGCCTAGTGAGGCACACAGTATTGGCAGCATAGGGCTGCTGCAGTACTGCAGCTCAAGGAGCATCTGAAAATGTCATCTTGCAGGACACTGTAAATAAAGCCACTGTTTCCCAAGAAGGCTAAGAAGAGACCTTGTGCCTCATCAGATCAGAATAAAATTTGAAGCTTGAGAGGGATGGCAGAATACATCCAGGATAGTGAGGGAAAAGGCATGCATGCAATTTCACCAGTGATTTTATAAACATCTTACCATTCATACAATTCAGGAAAAATAAGTCTTTCATATTACAATTTTTTTTGTCTACTGAAAGCAAAAAAATACTGTAATGCCACCTAACACAAGCTCCAGAACATAATCTTTTAAGAATTTAATACTTAAAGTACTATTGATGCTGAGTGATGTGATTCAATTTCAAGGTATATTAGAAATACTTATTAGATAAATGTATGCTTATTTCTGCTTTTTAAACTGAAGTACACGTTATGATGTAACCTATCTTTAGTGCTACATTGAGAGTTAACAAAATGACAGGGCTATAAAGAGAAACCCAAATAAGAAACAATATTATGATTTTGTAATTATGAGAAAAATTATGTTGTGCTTATAGATAAATTCCAAATGTGAAGCACATACTTCACTTCCTAATTTTGTTTACATGTATGAACTGTTAGCGGAAGGATGCTCCATTTTCCCTGTAATGTTTAACACCTGTCTGTGGGGTAATGGTGACACAATAAAGTTACTTGTTCAATCAGAACACTGTAGTCTATATGCAAACCTTCCAAGATTAGGGGCCTCTTTTTACTGAACTACTCAACACTTCTAGAAAAAAAAAAAAAAAGGGAGAATTCCTGATCTGAAAAGTTCAGAATCTGTAAGTACAAAACTAAAGCTTATACCAATAGCCCATTTTAGTGATGGGGAAACTAACCCAAAAGAAAGCAATGACCAAAAGCACATGCTTCATCTGAGTAACTTTTCTGAATTTAGTGCTCAGCTGTGAATAAAGTACCAACATGCTCATAGCTTTGCTAAATCTTTGACAAAGCTAAAGATGCAGAGAAAGACTTGGTCAAAACTAGGAATGGAGTGTAAGTCTCTTGAGTAATCAAACTCCACACAGCACTTTGGCCGTAAGTTTGTTGCCTACCATAAATGTCTTCTTGCAAAAAAAGCCGAGAGCTGATCTACCAAATCTAAATTTAAAGAGAGAAGGAAATAGTAAATGGTAAGTAAGTTTCTTACTGCAGATTATACCCTAATACAAATCCAGAGCATGGTATGGTTGAAACACAAGCTTAAGAGTTTTGTATTTAAATGAACCGTACTAAAAAAGGAAAATGTATACTTCAGTGTTGGTACTGCAGGTTGATATAGACTGTTCATAAAATAAGCCAGTGAAAACAATTTGGTTTATCTTCTAATGTTTTTGATAATTTTCTAATGTGTCACTGTTGGCAACAATATGTATGCTCTCGCAATAAGATTTCTTTGTTATTCAGGTGAACTTAATAAAACATTAAAAAGCCAAGTGATTGATCAGAGGATCAGTTAATACAGGATCTTTCTTCCTTATGTTAGGATTTTTCAGGATAGCACATCCATTAGAGAAGAATTCCTCAGGATGGTAACTGTAGGTGAAGAAATATAAAGAATCAATTATCAATCTCTTAAAAGAAGTGATTCAGTGAGTCATTATGGAAGTGCAAATAACTATATTCAGTAATTTCAGAAAGATAGGATTTATTATTATTTCTTCATTGTGGAGATATGAAGGGAAGGGGAAGAACTATAATTAATATCATTAGTACTTCCTCAGTTTTGATCTTAATTTTCTGACTGTTATACTGGTAACAGGGAACAAAAAAAACCCTCTTAAGTGCTAGGCTGTTGGCTTGAATTCAGCCCAACTGAATGGAGGGCTGTGCAGTGCCATGTGCAAAATGTGTTGATGAACTCACTGGAGCAGAGATATGGTTACGGTTTTAGTAATGCTTGGCAGACTGAACTGGGACTGAATAGGTCTGGAAATCAAGGCTAAAGATCATTGCCATAGAGAAATTAAAGGATATAAGGTAAGGTGCTTAAAGAGTCATAGGGCTCTGAGAGAACACTTCTGCCTGATTTAGGTATGAGTAGGAGTAGTATGAACAGGACATTTCAGTTGGAAGGGACTTAGAACAATCATCTTGTCCAAGTCACTGACTCATTCAGAGCTGAGCAGAAGTTAAAGCCTGTTATTAAGGGCATTGTCCAACTGCCTCTAGAACACTGACAATCCTGAGGCATCAATCACCGCTCAAGAAAAGCTTGTTCCAGTGTTTGACCACCTTTCTGATAGAGAAAGATTTCCTAACAGTTAAGTTAGTTTAAGATAACCTTAAGAGATTATCACCCCAGGTGTCTGCAGTACCTTTCTGATGGATGCAGTTTTCCAGCAATAGGGCATAGAATAGTGCAGCTCCTTCATGCTTGGGTCAATGGGCAGCAACATAAGACATGTCTTACTCCTAGTGATGCATCGATAAGTTACTTAAGAATTCCTTAATTCAAGAACATGTATGCAAGGCCTGGCTGCCCTGCATCTGAAGTTGGTTATGCCACATGGAAAAATGACTTTAATTGCACTTGAGAATGCTTTAGAGATTAAAAACCGACATTAGCTAAGGCTTAAAAATAAAGCATGCCATAAAAGAGAAAAAAGAAATGGAACGGAAGGGATTGTTGACACTGTCTTGTGAGATGCAGAAGAAACCCAAGTCTGGATTGCTGATTTACTTTTAGTCTCTGATGGCAAATGCATTTTGGTGAGGTATGATCAGCATTTTAAATGCTATTAAGCAGCTTCCCTAGCTAAGGGCAAATAAAAAAAATCTTTTCTGGATCAATTTTAAAATTCCATTTGGCTGCCTTAAAATGCCTTCCCCCCCTCCCCCCCCGGACTTAATACCACCAGCATGGAAGTACCATGGCTGCCTATGAAAGCATACTACAGTGTAAACAAGAGGGAGAGGAGTTCTTTTTTTTTTTTTTTTTTGTATAATCCCAAAAATACTCCAAAATATAATGTTTATTATTTAGAATCCTTCTTAATTTACTCTTAATTACAAATCCTCATTTCCTATTCCTCCCCCTTTGAAGGTATCTTCCCTTTGCAGATGTTTTCTCCAGCTTACACTTTCAGGGCTTCTCAATCTGTTGTTAGCATTGCTGCTTCCTTAAGCAGTATTCCTGGTAGTCTTCTTTCTCATGCGGGACTAGAGGCCAGACTGAAGCTAGCATATGCTACTCACTAAATCCATGAGCGTCGTGGAGATTGATGCCTACATGTGTTTCATTTATGGAACTGTTCTGATTTGATCTGGCAGCCCGTTGTCTTTGAAACCATGTTCTACCAACAAGACCCAAAAATATAACAAGGAGATAGAATATAAGGTGATATTTTACTATTGCCACAACCTGACAAAGCCACATCATCATTCAGCGATGTAAAAGTCAGAATACACATTATCTCCCCAAGGAGTCCTAAATCTGCCTAGGACTAACTTTAACAGGTAGCATCACTGAATACAAGCAGGCTTGAAAGCAACTTGAAACGCAACCTTCCCTTCTTGCTAAGTGAAGATAAGGACCTACAGAAAGTATTCATTGGTAGAAATGGCTTATTAAGTGTCTTGTTCAGAAGAACCCCCTAACACGCAAATTCTTGCATATCAAGGTTGCTACTTTATACCTCTCAGGAAAACAGTTTTGTGCAGTATCCTAAGCAACTTCTGCACAGTTTTGCTAGAATATGTATCTACCATATTTAAAGTATCTGTCAATGCTTTATTTTCCTGACCTTGACATCAATGAAAGCGGCACAGCCTTCTCAAAACCCCCATCAAATGCTTCCTGACACGGACTTGACTGAGATCAAAAGCCTTGAGTTACTTATTTACTAACCCCACATACAGACACACACACTTTGGCCAAATCCAAGGCTAGTTTTTATGCCTCTGTGTTTAATCTGCTGTGATATTTACACAACACAATACAGTTCTTGGTGTGACCTCACTACTGCTAGTGTCTCTGCACTTCGCGCAGGTATTTGTTGAAAAGCACATGACATCATGTTATCTCACAATGCTTTTGGAAAATATCAAAACGTCTACTCAAGCACACTTGAGCTGCCAGCAACAGAAATGACAACAGAAAAGGAAATGGACTTCAGCCAAACAATTCACATCACAGGTAACATCACCAACTTGAGAGTCTAGCAGTAGGATGATGAAACAGATTTTAATGCAATTTCTACTGGTACAAAAACCAGACTGCCTCTTCTCTCCCTTGTCAGTTCCTCCAAATCTGAAATTGAGTTACCCTACCATTAACACACCTGCATACAGAACCTAAACAGTATTTTTGTAATTTGCATTTTTTGTATTATCCAACAACTAAAGAGTCATTAAGGATAAAAGAATCCCTAAAAATAAGATTTTCTTCCTGTAAAGGTTTATAAATCCATCATTAAAGTGCAGACATATACACACCGAATGATCTGAACTGAGGAAAGACTACACTAAGGAATTTCAAAAACTGCCTGGGGTCAGCACCAAGAACAATGAATTTATTCTGACTATGTATCCAATCTCTGCTCCATTCCTGTAGCTGCTTTACTAGGTGACTGAAGTAGCTGAGGTATTTCCAAACCAGGGCAACATTTCCTAACTGTATCTGCATAGCAGTGTGCAAGCCTTTATACTTCTGGAATCAATACCATCAGAAAAATCTAATAAATTTATCTTACCTGGTAGAGGGCACTATGAGTGCTGCACAACAATCTCTAACACCTCGCTGGCATATCAGCTTATGGACACAGAAATTGCTTGTGACCAGCAATCTTAATTATGGCTTGCTTTGCTTACCCTACCTTTCTGTTGATGAATACTGACAGAACTTCAAAAAAATATCTGTCAAGATTACATGGTGATGCATATGACTCCTGTATCTAGGACAGGCTTCATTTTTCCAGGGTAGATAACGTACACACATTGTACTTAATGTGAATGATCCCAGCTAAATAACACATGCACTATAATCTACTTGAATGCTTCTAAGCCTGCAGGCTGCTTAACAGGCGATAAGTGAGAAGGTAAATTTTTAGCTTTTTCACAGAAAACCTAGAGACTACTTTACTTCATCTGAACTGCACTGGGGCAGCTGTTAACTGCAAAAGTAGTGTTTTTTAAGCTCCTAAAGGACGGGCAGAAGTGAAAGGCTGTAATCCTATTCTCATTGCAACTGCAATATTCTCTGAGAAGATGAATTTTAAATATAGACTGTTAATGTGGCATAATAGCTGTCTTTACTCATTAGAATTCACACTCCTTTACATTTCTCCCAGCGTGTCCAGATCTCTCTGACGTGATGATTCCCAAAGTTCTACAGAGTATTTCAGACTCAGTGTCACTGGGATCATGCAGAGAAGGGACCATTCTCCATGACGTGCTTCTGTATATACAGCCTGGAAGGGTATTAGCTACTTCTCTTACTTCTCTTATCACATTTCAAGTGCATGGCTATCATTCTGCTCCACAGGAGTTTGGCAACTGACCTCCACAGGAGCAGGTTCATATCTGCTCTTCAACTGGCCAAGTCTGTCAGCCTGTCTTAAGAACTGTTTTTTAGTAAATTTGATAACCAAGTGAATTTTTTGCCAAAGCCCTTCTAACTTTTGCTTCTTTTAAAATCCCTATTACATAAAGAGACAGTGCCTGTTTTTCTGAGAACACCCTTCTGTTCTTCCACTACAGAAAAAAAGCAGAGCCTAGGATTTGCACTCAGGGCTTGGGCT
Source organism: Chamaea fasciata (assembly GCF_029207755.1). NCBI lineage: Eukaryota > Metazoa > Chordata > Aves > Passeriformes > Sylviidae > Chamaea > Chamaea fasciata. The sequence continues at coordinate 32,103,461 of NW_027094086.1, read as the reverse complement.
GTAGATGTCAGCACTTCTCATGCCTGTGGAATACGTTCCTAAAAGGCTCAAAACCAGGAAGACGGCAAATATATGTATGTCAGCAAACAACCAACATTACTTTTGAATATATAGGCATTGATATAAATAGGCAAAAAAACATGGAAATAACTAGACAGTTTCAGATTTCCACTGATTTTACAGATCTAGAGATGCATTACTGCCTTCAATTAAGACTTCAGATATTTCTAAGGGATTCATGATTATATGATATCACGTCAGACAATTTTTTTAGAAGTCCTCTTTATTGCCTTGTGATTATAGAAAATACACTTGAAATTATGAACTTGAAAGATGCAAAATCAGGAGTAAAATAAAGAGACTTGAAATTCACTGCTGTTGAAATATCTGGCTTTATGAATTTTCTCAGAAGGTTGAGGGCTAATCCAGTATTTTTCAAAAACAGTACCCATTACACTGTACTACACTTCCAGCAAAATTAATTTATTATATCTAGCACTAAAATTAATTATAAAGTGTAAGAGCCTGAAGTGACTGCTGCACTACAAATTTGAGAACAGGAGAAATACAACAGTCAATTCTGGTAAAACTAGGATATGTGAGCTGCTTAGTCTTGCATCCAAATCTGGCTTCTTTCCAATATGTTCTTGCTCTTTTGTATTTTAAGAGAAACACCACTACCCATGCCACTTACCATTCTGACCTCACAGTGTCATTTCTTCCCTTTCACATTAGTGCTCTAAGTTTTCATTTCTAAAGTCTAAGTTTGCAATATCCATTTACTGCTGTTCTCCTCCAAATCTACCCCATACTCTTCAGTTTGGCAACTGCCTCTGACAAAATACTTTCTGCTCTTCATGTGATACGTTTTGAGGAGCCTCTGTGATATTCTTAGTCACATTTCAGTACTAGTACTCCTCTCTTACCCTCCTTTGACACAGGCGACCATTCTCCTCTTCTGGAACAATTCTCGTCTGTTAAAATCTATGATTTATCCTTTTAATTTACCCATATTTTTCTTTCATTTTCATACCATGCTTTCAAGGAAAATAAAATTTTCAATTTCAATAATCTCTGATTGATTATTCTGTTCTTGGACTCTCTACCTTTCTTTTACGATCTTCATCCTGTTTAATTTCCCCATACAAAAACTACCAATTCCATGCTGGCTGTGTTTCAGCTCCAGGTTTTACTCCTGCCCAGACAGTGATCTGAATGAGTAACTATTACTGACTCAATAGGCAGTAATCTTCATCTTCTCCAAATTCTCAGCATAGTCTTCCACATTATACTGAACATTACTCTACATTACTCAGGTCTATAATATGAATTAGAATTTCATTTCTTGGGTATCTCCCTAGAGTCTCTTTCATTTTATATAAGTCTTAAATTTTGCACACTTTCTTGGAATGAAAGGTCATGTATATCAGCCATCTATTTCTGTGGCCTTGACAAACACAGAATGCAGCTGCAAAGATTACTTTTCTCTAATGGTCCACATCACATGTTAAAAGTGTAACAGGAGAAATCTAACCTTTTAAACATAATTTAAATCTCCACTAGGATAATAAAATCCTTTCAAAATAGACCACCACACTCCACTGAAAATTAGCACTGTAAGGAAAGTTCTCAGTTCTTTGTTAGCTGAATTTCAACATGGAACAAATATTTATGACGTGGTTATAAATAGGATTTATAATGGAAATTTTGACACTGTGATAATACTCCCATGTGATAGACCCTACTTCATCTTGTCCTTGGCTGGACACCATGACAGACCAATATAGAAATTCACTGGAGCAGGCCAACAGTGTCCTGGAAGGAATGGTTCTTTTTCAGAGCAAACGAATGGTTTTTAACAGGAGAAAGGAAGCACCAACCTCTTTCTCTTAGACTAGACCTGTAATTAACACTCCCATAGTGCCAAATTAGGTATGTACACCTAGGCTAGGATTTGAAAAGTTACTTCAAGATAGCAACACAGCTGAGACAGCACTGAAGTTAGGCTTCTAACTACTTTCATGGTCAGATCCTACAGCCTTTACTAAGCAACCACAAATTTCATCTGGATGCAAATTAACTAGCTCACTACCTATGCAAGTCTGTGAAAATTACAGTGATTGCAACAGCTTTATCTCTCTACAGGAAACTGGTTCTCTGTTATTAGTCTTAAAAGTTAATTTGCTCAAAACTAATTAGGCATATTTTTTCCTAAGCAAATAATTTGATTATGTGACTCAAAAGTATGTTGGAGAGATTGAGAAAGAATCCTGAAGAATCAAGGCTACGCCTTTGCAAACTCTCTTTGCTTTGCCTGCTCTCATGCATGCTCTCCTGTCCCAGATGCATTGCAGGAACACTGAGGAGTGGGTTGAGCCAGCAGGTGTTAGGCAGTGCAGCAGGATGTATGCAGACTCCCAGCAAGCTGGATGGCCCTTACACTGGGTGAGAGGAAAGATGTGGAAGGGTGGGGGCATCTGTACCTAGGGCTTGGTGAGACAGGTGATAAATCTGAAAGTCATGTTGTGAAGACTGGTATGACATGACTCAGAAAAAGAAAGGGGAGAACAAGAATAAAGCTTGTAATGGGCACCATTTCTTTTAATGCACCTTCTTTCTTTGATTACTGGGTACAACAGAAATGCATTAGGATACTTCTATAGGCTCTGGCTTCTCCAGAGTTCTGCAGAAAGAGGATAGAAGCAATAAATTGTAGAGAAAAAACGGCATAGCAAGAAACCCAATAACAATCTGTGAGGATAATGAAGTCATATGTAGAATAAATTCAGACAATGAACAGGCTCTTGTATGACTAAGAATAAGGAGCGAGCTTCCGTATGCTTTAAGGCACAAATGACGGCATGGCTGGTAACTTTAATCAGGCAAAACTCTCACTGTACTTGGCTTTTTAAATAAAACTATCTGGTCTGGCCTACATGCATTTAGCCAGGACATTCCAGTTAATTAGCATCAACCAGAAATCTCTCTTTCCTCTCCATATGGAGTTTGCATTTTGAGAACTCGAGGAGGTGGTGATGGCATAGAAGAGGAAGCTGGGAAGGATGGATTTTTTCCTTAAGCTACAGACATCTACCACTGGTCAAAAGAGAATGTAAACCACAGTTCCTCTTTAAGTCATTAGAGGCTATTATGAATTGCCTTGTAACAAACTTAAAATGCTTATTTCTGAAACTAGTAATGTTCAGCATGTTAATACTGAAGCTTTAACAGTAACCAAATCTTATAGTAAAAAAATACTACTAAACCCTGCCAAATTCTTATTCTTATAATTATAATTAGAAAGCCTTTGCTCAAATATTTCACCTAAAGTAATTCTGTCCATCTCTAAACTTGAACAGCTTTAATTTATAAACTGATCCTTGATTTCTCTCATGTCTTGTTTAGGTGAAAGGCTGGATGAATTGTTTTGGTGATCCATATATGTTTATCTGGCCGCTGGTTGGCCTGACGAATAATCTGCCAGAAAACAATTCAGATCTGAATTTCCAGACCTTTACTGCTGTATGGTAAAGTGCCCAGACTGCTCTTACCCTGCAGCAATGTAGTTGTACTTTTTCATTTAATCAAATGTTATTCATTCAAACTGAATGAAAGAGTTTTTATCCATTTGCTGCGGGATATATATGCACACAGACAATTATGGCTTAGCTGTCCACTCTGTGCAAGTCCATACTTCAATTTACCTCCTGATAGTGTGTTTACATGATCACATCCTAAAGATGGTCTGTGAATTTAGAATGAATGTGTCAGCCTAAGCATTCACTAACCTTGTGCAAGACTAGAACAATATTCCCCCTTTTTACTGAGTGTCAAAAACCTTTCTTTTCTGTTACACCTTTGATACAGTATTTCCATCGGTCATTTGTTCTTCTCTAGGTTTTAACAACAGACACAAAACAGCACTTATTTTTTTGTCTAAGCAAAGGCAAATCTCAAACTGTCCCTGGATGACTCCCTTGAATGAGGCTATGACTCAGGTTTCATTTGTTTCCTGTCCTGGTGTGCTCTCTTTTGACACATCCACAAGTTTAGTGATGCCTGGAGGAAACAAACAGGTCAGAGCTGGGATTTCTCAGAATTTATTTGTTGATAAAAAGGCCAGTAAAGTATGGTCTCTATAAAGAGTATAACATTTATTAATTCTACAAAATAGAGAGCCTTGTGGGTAGGGCTCTGCAAAGACACACATCCTCGTAATTATTAATCACTAGCCAAATACCTGCCACAGCAAAAGTAGAAGCAGGGTCTAGCCTGAGAACAGCATGAACAAACTCAGGGAAAACAGCTCTCTGCAACCTTGTAAGTCCTTACACTACAGCTCTGACCTTTTCAGTCATACTTGGCTTTCCTTATATGCAAATACTAAGGCAATCAGTCACTGGGAGACCTGAATCTCTACATTTCTACAGTACCTCATTATTATTCTTACCTGCTGGATGCTACTTTACTTCCTACTGCTTTGTTCTCCTTTGAGTCTCCTTTTAAACTACATTACAAAGGCAGAACCTCTTGGCAGCTTCTGATGAATGCCTTAATGAACGTAAAGGTGAAACATGAGAGAAAGTATTTGGGATATGAACTGCCATGGTACAATGAATGATGAATATTCACTATAATTATAATTTGTGTGTAATACCAGGCTATATGGCCCAGAAAGTTGCTTTTTACGAACCTGAAATTTAAGAGCTTTATCAAAATGTTTTCAAATATTGAAATGGTTTTAGGCTACAAGTAATTCAGAGAGCACTCATTAAGACAGAAAAGAATGCTTCTGTTGTTTAGAGAAAAGTATTTGTATTTCACTTCTTTTTGTCTCTGTTTCAAGAGGCTTGTTGATACGCTACATACATTTACTGCTGACAGCATGCTGGCCTACCATACTAAGCAGTTAAGGAAATAAGAGAAAAATTGCACTTTCCCATCATAACCTATTTTCAAGACAATTTTGTACAATGGAAAGCTTTCACTTAACTACAGTTTAGGAGAATGAGACAGAACACTTACTGATACCTTTTAGCAGCACTTACAGATACTGTAAAAATAAAAAGCTCAAGCAACAGAAGAAAACCAAGAATTTTCTATTAGGAAGCAGTAAGAGTTACCTTCATTTCATGAAAAAAGCTGTCTGAAAAGCAGGTACTTACTTCTGTTTGTGAGAGTGAATCTGAATACTTAGAAATATTGATCTCTTTTATTACCATAAACGATAAAAGCTAACAGTAATCCTGTCCAGTTACTCTTGGCATGACTCTTGGGAAATGCTTGAACAAACAAGTATGTGTACAAGTGAGTGGGTTAACTGGTACCACACAAAAAAAAGTGTATCTGAAAAAGGCATCATGTACACCAAGCCTGGAAAAGATCTTAGACATGATGGTGCTTGAAATTGTCACAAAGATGTGTGAACCTGGTGGTTTGCAGGAGTTTATTTGGGATAACTGAGATTTAGTGAACATCTTGGCATTTAAAAGTTGTTTACGTAATGGGAAAAGATTTTTTTTTTCAAATGTATACAAATATGCTGTATTTGACTATCTTGAAAACAATTAGAGAATTCAAAATTTAGAGTCCAGAAAAGGTATTTATCTTTTGCTCGGAGCTAGCTAACAGAGAACTGAGTAAGCAAACTTTGAGAAATGCTTTGCTGTGTCATTCCATACATATCCAGCTGCACTTGGGGAGGGGATACAAACTCTCCTCTTCTGTAATTAGAATAAAAGTTTCAAGTGAGAGGACAATAAGTTCCCACACATTCTCTCCCATGTCTGAGCTGATTTGTCAGCAATGCTATTTCAATTCCTGTGGCAGCGAGCAAAAAGACACCTGAGAAATTCTTGATCTGGGTGATTTCTTGTTGTCAAATGTCACACTGTCAGATGCTGGCATTTTCACTCGAGTACTCTCGTAATTTCTTTATTTGAAGCGTTTGGCAGCTTTCAAATAGTTTCTTTCCAAATGCTATAATTCTTTGCATGGATAAGGTTATCACTTGTTAACTTATGAATGGCAAGATGGCCTGCTGCTGTTAACTGGGATTTCTTCAGCTAGTGGAGAATGAAGTAACGAAAAGTGAAAAAGACTTGAGTATGATAGCAGTAAGTATGGGCCAATAATATAAATCCACAGGACAGGTTGTACTGAGGAAATTCCCAACAGTGAAAAGTACATATTTATACTGTTTTAAAGCTACTACAGTCTTACTACTGGAAATAGTTCTGTTGAGTTTTACCAACAGTTCTGGACTGCCATGTTCAAAAAGGATGAATTTATATCAGGATGTGTACAAAGAAAGTCTGCAAGACTGGTAAAGGGAATGAAAATGCCAATCAGGTGAACAATCTTTGACTTAGGCACTAAATGAACACAAAAAGAGGTCCCCAACTTCCTTAACCCCAAAACCCATTCCCCCTCTACAACCAAGTACTTAGGAATAAAGAAAAAAACCAACCACTCTATAAGGTTACTGACAGGAAAGATTTAGTAACAAGTTATATACAGTGACCACTTGAACTAAAAATTGGAAGTAAATAGTTCTGTTTTAAGAAAATGTTGCAGAATGTTGTTCTTTGCTTTTGTGGGTCATTATAGCCTGAACGCATTTAAATAAGTAAGTCTGTGTCTGAAACAAGGATGAGCGGAAAATGACAGTAAGTGAAAATGAATCTCAGAGCTGTAATCTGTATTAGCATGCGAGTACAGGCAGATCCTTGAAAAGTAATAACAAGATATGACTCAACTCAATTTGACAGGTGAAAGAAAGGGCAGACATGAAAAGACATTAAACTGGCAAATGGAGTTGCCATTTTAAAATTATCCAATTTTAAGCTCAAGAGCAGTACACAGAAATACGAACCTCATGGAAAGACAGCAGAAAAACAAAACAAAACCAACTTTGCTTCTTCCTAGAGCAACTTTTCTAACCCTGCGACAGACGAAAATGGGCTGCAATGCTGATGTAAGTGAGACAGACTTAGTTCTATGCCACCATGAATATGGGACTAATGTTCTACAGAGGAAGATTCCCTTAGAGGATATGTATGTCTAATGGTAAAGCATTCTCCAAAATTCAGACCTTATCTAACCAAGACTGTCAGGAATTCCACTGGACAGTAAAAAAGCTATAAATCTTCCCACTAATAAACACATTATAGAATTAATCCAAATTTCTGTTGATTTGTGATTGAAGTCTTTGACACTGTCCTGAACAAACTATTAATCTGAGGCAAAGTTATATGCTTGATACTGACTTTTCAACACTCAACTGTTTTCATACAAAGAAATAGTCACCAAATGATTAGAAATGGAAAATGAAATCTCCTTGAGCAATGTACACTCTTCATGACATACACACGACTTACTTCTGTATAAAAGACAACATTCAAGATGGAATCAATGCTTTAACTTAACACAAAATCTTTTCACTGCAATAAAACAAACAGCCACATAAACCCCCAATCTCCAATTACCTGGTTGGTAGAAATTTGGTGAAAGTTCTCTGGCAACTGCTCTTGCAATGTCACATTCCTGGCGAGCAGCCTGAGCAGCCTGATCCGCAGCATCAGCTTTAGCTCTTGCATGTGCAGTTCTGTACGAAGCAGAAAACAGTTTATATACAGAGGAGTATTTCATCAGTTTCATCAAATATGTGAGAGCAAAGGACCTCAGCTATCATACACTATTCTTACAGTGCAGTCTAAGGATAAATTGTGAGGAACTGCAAATCAGTGAAGTATTTCAGGATCAAATCACTATTCCTCTCAGCTCTTCAGTCCTGCTCATCCTTGGATCATATTTACTTGCAGGAACACAATTTACAGCCCAAGCTTGTAATTAAAATTTCTAAATGGAAGAAAAGAATTTTATCTGACAGAAACATGGGATTAGGATTTATTTACATTTTACCAGAATGTGTACAGAAGTGCACAGAAGGTCAGACTGGGCCACCACACTGACTCCTGAACAGGGTTGTAGGATTTCAAGACACATGGTGTTCAAAGGGACTGAGGAATGCTACTACCTTTACCACATTTCAAAGTTAATGCTGGGTCAATGCTGGGTGCCATGTAAAAATTTATGACGGGCAAAATTCAAGTATATTGGCCCAAAAAATAGGAAATGTCTTCCACAATCAGATCATGCTGGTAAGGAATAGCCTAGAAAATGTGTTTAATACTTCAATAGGCATTTGTAGAAATGGGGACTTAACTGTCCTAAATTCTTGTAACTCACTGAATTTCAAATCCAAAAACAATCTGAAAAGGAAACTTTTCTGATGTCAAGACAACAATACTTTGGTAAAGTAATCTTCATGCTGCTTTCACTTTTTTCCTCTCGCTTTTTCTCAAAAAACCCCAAGAACAGCTTGTGCAAAGGCCTCTGATTCCAGATTGCAAACTGATAGTTGTTTTACTGCAGGTTTGCATCACTGCTTGTCCCGTCTTCCCTCACCACTTCATTTTCCGAACAGTCATCTGTTCGAAAATTCCTGATGGCAGTGATCTCTCTGTGCCTCTACAGCATTAGCACACAGCCTATAGCTTTGAAATGACTCATTAGAACAGAGGAGAAGGTAAACATTGCAAACCAGGAGAATATTTTGAGACTCTAAAGACATTACTAACATTTCTAAACCAAATACATTAAATTTTGTGATCTCATCACTTTTCTCGTAACACTCTAGTGGAAAACTGACACAGAAGTAAGAAAAGAACTAGTTAACAGGACAACAATAGCACCAAATTTTATGACATGTGCCTGGTAATAGCAATTAAATAAATGAAAATTTCTAACAACTTCACTGTGAAAATTCAGTTTTATTTTCAAGACATAAAGAAAGGTTCTATGTGTTTTAGACAAAAGAAGAATTAAATGTTAGCATTAACCAGAATGAGCATCAAGAGATTAACAGTACGGCAGACTTTGCATTTCTAAAAGGATGTTTAATCCCGTAGGGTACTAGTATAAACACAGACATAAAAAAACCCACATAGACAGTTTCATCTGTGGTGCCTGGAGAAGATTTATTTAAGTTACATCCTCCCTAAAATGTGTGTGGGGATAAATGTTGAATGTTCTTTCAAAGCTTAGCTTGTCATAATTTACTGGATAAATATTAGCTTATGCTGCCTTCTTGCAGGTCCCCCTAGGTCTGTGAGAAAAAAGATAATGAGCAAATGAGTTGTAACACCTTCACTCAGGATGGGGGAAAGAAACTGTTAATGAAAACAAATGCACCATATAATCCCATATGTGTTCTGTGCAGTTCATGAATGGGTGTATGATGTGTGCTTGCTTAGTAACAGTAATCAAACCCGTTCTTTCTCCAGAATCATTATTTTCAATTAGATGAGCTATTCTTAGCTCCTGCATAATTATGTCTATGTAGCATAAACCTAATGAAGCAATCCTAGCACTGGGACATTGTTTTGTGAGACAATAATGTAGTCTGCTCATAGATAAACTAGACACTGGTCATCTTTTTGTGATGAAAAAACAACCAGACTACTCCCATATAAAAAGATTCTAATACTATTGCTACTGCTAAGACAGACATTTTAAAAGCTAATATACTAAATAACCAGCACCAGGAAAATATACTGCCAGGATAGTACATTTATTTATTGATGCCTATGAATTTTCTGTATTATTAAATACAGGAAACAAAACAGACATTCTGTTGGAAAATACACTATCAATTAGTTAAGGAATTAAATGGTGACATGAGTAAAAAGCCAGTGTAACTTTGTCTTATGAAGCTGGGCAGAGCAGGTCACAACAGGAAGAAGCCAAAGGAACAGAAGGTAAATGAGCACAGCTTTCCTTGGCTGCCTTATCTCACACCTCTTTTTTCAACTCACACTTCCTGCTATTCTGCCCCATTTGTACTCTCAGTGAGGAGTTCCAGCAGATCAGAAGAGGAGCGAGCCCTGCCAAGGCATGTCCCAGCAGTGACACACGGGAGCAGAGCCTCAGCGCTGAGAGGCGATGCAGCAAGAGGAACTAACCAGCCCTGGGGGGCCAGGCACAAGAACATGTTTATGCTCCTCAGCAGGCCTTCCACAGCCAGACTGAGGTGCGTGCACATGCCTGTGCTGAGACACTTTCCTGACAGCCTCCTCACCGCTCATGAGCAGTGACAAAAGTGACAAGAATGGGAGAAAGTGGCAGAGCTGATCCTTCTGTACAGAACAGCAGCTCTGTGCCCTGCCTGGGAACGCAGGCTCTCCGCAATGTGCAATTGTTGGCTGTTTATCACCTTGGCATTTGGATGCTTCACTGGCTAACTTCAGCAACGTGCATTTTATCATCTCCATTTGCAACTGCATACCTAGATAATTTTTAAACTTCTTGCACATCTATTTTTAAGTGTTAGACTCAAATAATTTTTCTGTTGCTTTTTGTTTTCCTGTTTTTTTTTTTTTATTCTGACTTCGACATTTGATTTGCCTGTATGTTTTCCAGATGCCTTGCTTACAATTACTGCTGCTTGACACAATATTTTGTCTGTACTTGTTTTATTCTGCCTTGAACTGACCCACACACTATCAGACCAGTACTATCAGAAACGATGGAGAATTTTTTTAGTTTTGAATGACAATTTTTGGAAAGGAGAACTATCCAAGCAGAAATAGAATCCATTTGCTCCATTTATCCTTCACACAGTTTTGGAAAGCTTTCTTTACCTTTCATTTCAGGGGTAAATTTGTCACTGTAATGTCTCCAAGTTTTGTTTGCTATCAGCAAGCGTTCATAGAAATTTAAGTCTATGATATATCACATCAATATGACCACATCTGAATGACCACCATTCTACTTAAGAGCTGTTTTTTTTCTCCAGGGAACTTTATGTCCTTTGCTATGACAAGAGATCTTGATGAGAACTCTTGAAAGCAAAACTTGAAAAAAAAGTCTCCTTTCCTCTCCCCAACCAAGAAAAAGACTGCGGTAGGTTTTTTTCCAGGAAGGACTGAGCTCATGTTTCAGCGGCAAATAGAAATTATACGGGAAAGAAAGCAATCCACAGATTGCAAAACAGTGCAGAAAGATAAGTAACCTGCTTTGAAATGCTGCATTCAGGTTATAATCTATAGCAAAGGACTTTAACGACTTTTTTAAGTGAATAGGTAGTTCTTTGCAAAAATTATTTCTCAGCAACTGTAATACCTAATACACACTAGTAACTTCTGAATTACTGTGTGGTTATATATGTATTTCTCCTGGAAAGTATCGGGACTATCATTAATATTCCACGTGATGTGTCAAACACACCCCTGAAAGCTTTCACATGAATATAAAAATTAAAGTATTTACCGAAATCAATTCATATTTAGAGGGACAGTCTACCACTTCACTAATGAATTCACAGAGGTGTTAAATTCAATGAAGACAGGGGCTTCAGATTAAGTTGTATCTGTGGCAGGAATCAAAATGTACTTATATTAAAAAGGAATGTGTAGCTATAGCTCATGGGGAGTCCTGGTAGCACAAGGCAGCATGTGAAGTCCCTATAGATACCTGGTAGATGTCAGTCTCTAGGAGTCTCTGACCAGGGAGTGAGGGCTGGGGGACCAGTGCCTGACTGAAAACCTGAGAAACTGCATACCAGGGTCTAATTTTTAGAGCAGCCTAAGTTTTCTAGACTGGTATCACTACTGACACCTTTCTGTTCTGTGATTCACTGGGTAGGTAAACAGGAACACATCATACTAACTAAACAGAAATTATAAACCCAGAGCCAGAGGCTTCTAACAAGCAGCTCCTCCTTCTTTCAGCAACATTATAGTCAGATTTCTATCTATTTATGTATGAAAAATAACTTGAAGGAGGAGTGCTGAGGCTTGAAGAGCTTAAACAATATTATCTCCCCTACTGCAGCAACAATGCTTATATACAATGCCATGTGCCTGGAATGCATTATGTAACATTTATCTATATTTAAAACCCATTTAGAACTATCCATTACCCTCCAGATTATTTTGTATTTCCATGGCATCCTTCAACACATTTGTAATGCTGCCTCACTCAGAGTCAACTAAAAATGTAAGCAGCATACGTTTACTTTGTTTAATTTTTCAGATTTTATGAAACACAGTGAATCCAGCATAAAGCTTTCCAGGAGCTTGCTTTCTATTTCTTAAAATTATAAAAATAACTTCGCCTTCAATTTGCCAAATATATGACACAGAATTATGCTCCTATCACATTATCCGAAACGAATAATATTTACAATGTTAAATTAACAGATTTCTGTATTGTAAGAACAAAAATATCAGTAATGGCCAAACCTACATGAAGTTCTCAAGAGATATTTTTTATTAATGACAGCTATCAGGTTTATCTGTGTAACAATTACATATTGTGTATGTAATGTTACCCATTACCATCCTTCTTGAAACTGGAATTCTCTAAAAAGAAACCTTCCTTCCTAAATTCAAAAATGCAGTGATTGTTCTAGGAAGCAGACAGTATTGTGTTGAGGTTTTTTTTTTTCCCCAGGTATAAAACTTTCCAACATTTTCACATTTTTTCCTATCTGTCAGAGAAAAACTTTGCAATCTACAAAACCACGTTCTGCTAAAATTGGTACAGAGACCTGTAGCATTTCCAGGTAAAATGAACTGGAGAGAAAGACTTTAAGGGAAGTTCTTTGATAGACAATTTTTTCCTTGCCCCCATTTTACTCCTATATTCTCCTGATATTATACATCAGTAATGAAAGCTTAATATATATAGAACATCTATGCATTTTTTTTTTTTTAACACTGCAAGTGACAGACTGGAATTTATCAAGTGTGCTATTCATTCTTCTCAGCTTCTTTCAGTGGTAATACTGGGTGAAAACCAATATTCTTCTATGGTAGAATTAAGAATAAATACTTGCATGACTGTGTACAGCTACCTAAGAATTCTTGGCTTCATCTCTCAGCAACTCATTGCTATAATAGTGTAAAAGTGAGGGTAGGTCACTGAAAACCTGCAAGGAGTGGGGGTCTCTGAGAGAAACAGGAAGAGGAAAAAGAATGACTAACATATAATGCAATACAAGAGCTTCACAACAGTAAGAAACTTAAAGTGATCCTAAACTCCAGTTTGAATAAACAAAATGAGACACATGCCCTCAGCTGAACTTTTCTTTATCCTTTGTGCTTTACTAAATTTTAATCTCAACCAGCCACTCCTTCTTTATGAACTGACTTCACTCAGTAACTGGACTAGTTTGGTACTAGCAGTGAAGTCTGATGTAGTAGAGCATGAGCAGGTCTATTACGCAAACACTGCAGGCACATCAATCTGTATCTCTTAACTAATGGATTTTGCTTCTGAAAACTCCTCCTTACGAGCCTAAATTAATTTCTCATATTTTTCAGTCTTTACTCATATTAGAGGAACTTAAAGAATACTAACCTTTAGTTAATACCTCCTGAAAAGCTGAGGAAATTCCTCACACTTGGTAAACAGCCAATCTGGTTTTGGTACTTGAAAAGATAACCTGGGGCTAATGACTGGTAAACCAGATGTCAGTTTTAGGCATAAATAACAGCATAAATAAATTTGGGCTACTTCCACAGAGATTTATAGGCTAACAGTGTATTGTGCCAGGCATCTTATTTTAACAAAGTATTTTGCCAAACACTTCACACACATGTAAAGATTATGGGTCCTGTACCTTATCTTGTTTGCCTTGATTTAACATACTTGGACTATTTTTTTTAAGGTTTCTGATTTTGTACCCTGCGGCAATGTATTTAAACAATAGCATAAATTACATGGAATTAATAAAGTACATATAAATGGATTAAAAGCTAACTGTGACATATTTCAAAGCTTAATGCACAAGACATCAAAGAAAACAGTTGACATGTGCATTTTACCTTAGTAGTTATCTTTTTGTTACAGAGTTGTTCTAATATTTCACTTTTAGAATGTCTCAATACAAGCTAAAACATACTGTGGTAGAGCTGGCAAGTTATACAACTTCGGAATTCTCAAAAACCCCAAGGACAATTTACTGTAACCTAAAGCTGCTGTAATCTACAGTTTACTGCAACATGAAGTTCAATCAGACCAACTCCAAACACCACTCTGTTTAAGTGTACCAAAACAAAACACTGGGAAACAAAAATCCAGTCAGTATTGGAGATGGTCATGGAAAGCAGCACAAAGGCAGACGACACCCTGCTGGCTAGTCCCACATGCCTCCGCAAAAGGAAGGGTTAATGTGGTCTTGATACTGTTAGAAACAAAAATCCAGAATAAACTGAGGAATTTGTTTTTGCTGTACTACATAATCCAGCATCCATAGAACCACTAAGGGAACAACACCTTATTATAAACAACTTATTATTCACCCAAAGGTGTGAATAATAAGGTGAATAATAAGTTCACATCCCAAGAAGGATAAAGTAATTACTTTTCCCACAATTCATTATTCCACATAATAACTGTGGATCTAAAAAGACAAGCTTTTTGACTTACACTTCTTGAGCCTTCTATTTACTTGTTATTGAAAAAACCCACTGAGAAGCCACTTATCAAGTTGTACACACAGCTATCTGACAGTGGAATATGGGGAAGACATAAAGGGGAAAATAAGTGTTTCAGACAAAGACATAACTGCTCCAACAGTTAGAAGCTGCACTTAGGCACAGTCAACCTTGAAATCTTATGGGTGTATTTTAGAGAGAAAAAGATGGATATTTCTAAGCCTTTGCAATGATATTAGGCACTGTAATAGAAGTGCTCTTTAATCCATTTTCTGAGAAAAGAATTACATAGTCTTTTGTTTACAGGAAGTGAGATTGGTTGATTTTGGGACTGTTTACATTAGGTATTTCCGACAGATGACATAAGGGCTCTGATCATCTCATTGGAGACACACATCTTACTTCACTAAAATATGAAACTTTTTTCAGTTTGGAGCTCTGAACTGTACAAATGTCAGACTCCTGCAGTGGTCAGCATAAACGTGCCCTGCTGTGACTACAAATATGGCAAACACCAATCTATGTGCTTGTTGAAGAATCAGCTGCCTTCTTACGTTGAGATTTAGAACATGTTTTTATTCTCCTTTAGACCTCTAGGGTCCACATCAATAAACCCAGAACGGGTCAGCAACTCAGGAGTGCAAAGTTACTCAGTTCGGTAACACACAGCAGTGCAGAAAGATTTTAGGTGAATGAAGGACAGCATCCTCAAAAGATTATATTTCTGTAAATCCACTTTCAACAACTGACATAAGTTAGTTCAATCTCCCTAGTCTGTCTTTCAGGCCCTCACTCTTGCTCACCTGTTAGGAAAAAGACTCACATGCAGATGTCTGAATTTACAAAGTTTTTTTTTGAATTGCTGTTAGCATCACTAGAGAGGCTGCTTTACATGGCACTCTCCTTAACTTTAGGTGTCCCACTAGCCTAGCATTACTCCTATGCACGCCAGATACTCTACCCCTGTATAAAGGAGCTGGACCTTCATGTTATGGTACTCAGTTTTAACTACCACTGTCAGTAGTTTGAATGAATGTGTTTTGTTTTTGTATTGATTTACTTGACTATAGCACTGGCACAGCAATCATAGAATCATTTAGGCTGGAAAAGACATTAAGATCACCAAGTTGAACTATTGACCAAGGACTTCCAAGTCTGCCACTAAACCACATCTCTGCGTGCTACACATCCACAAGTCTTAAATACCACCAGGGATGGTGACTCAACCACTTCCCTGAGCAGTCTGTTCCAATGGTTGGCAACCTTTAGGTGAGGGAATTTTTCCTAATATCCAATCTAAACCTCCCCTGTCACATCCTAAGGTTATTTCCTCTTGTCTTACTGTTTATTACCTGTGAAAAAAGATCGACACCCACCTCACTATATGTTAAAGATGGCGCAGTCTTCAATTTCATCAAGATCAGCACCATCACTTCAAGCAGAATGCAAGTTTTCCTGTGGGAAAATTTACACTTTGGACAAAATACACTTTTGCATACTATGCTCATTGGGGGTTTTCCCCCATTTTTGCCAATGGTGAGTCACTGACAGTATTTTTACTGTCACATAAATCTTGATGTGGATTTCTCTATCCTACTTTATAGGACAGATTGCAGTCTATTCTATTTTATTACCAAGCCTCCTTAGTGAGCAGTATTTTCTTCCAGTTCCCTGACCCCATAATATTAATTCCTGCAGACAGGAAGGGACTTTTTTTTGAAAGGGATAAGGGAATAGCTGCAAACAATTTGTTTCCAATCACTAAAGCAAATTATATTGTTTGGCTGAAGAGAGCTTATGAATCTAGCTGGGAGCATGAAAAAAGATACACACTTGAGCTTCAGCTGCTCCTGATGATACAGTTAAGTGAGGAAAAACAAAAAGGAGATAAACATGTTTCTCCTCCCTTCATCATAGCATACAAGCTTCATGAAAAGAAGAACTTATTGTAATAATGATTCTGCACAGTGAAGGCAATCCTACTCAAGGAAATAGGAATGCATGCACCACTGTGATCATTTGCTTAGATAATTTGTCAGGTATGTTTAGTGCATTGCACTTCCCCCCACCACAGTTTTTAAAAAACTGTTCCCCATCTGGGACAAATAAAATAAAATGGTAGGTATGATGACTGCTATCATCAGCACCAATATCTGGAAGCTATTCTACACCCATAAGTATAAGAAAGCCACAACATTGTTCCAGAAATACAGCTAGATGAAAATTTAAAAAAAACAAAAAACTTACAAGAAGAGATCAGGAACATTTTCTTTGTATCCAAATGGACTGTTTATTCCATTCAAAACATTATCTTTTTCAGTGTTATACTGATTTTTACCCCTTTAAAAATAACAGAAAATATTATATCAAATGTCATTATTTAGATTTTTTTTTTGTTAGAATAGTTCTAGTTAGAAAACTTTTGGAAGCTCTATTAATCAATAAACTTATTCAGAAAAACTATGTCAAATGTCATTCATGACAATGTCTGTATTCCTTAATCTCTCCCTCATACAGAGTTGATGTGGTTTTTTTAACCTTTTTTTTACATTTCAAGGAAAATAAGTCCACAGAGTTAGAGATATTTTAGCAAAGAATACCAAAGCTTTTGGAGAGTAATATGTATAATATAAGACCAACATCTGATCTCTCTGAACATCAAAATACATGTTACTCGTAACACACTTGCTTCATGAAAACTACATTCTCAGAAACGAGAAGGAAAATGTGAAAAATTAGTTAAAATTCTGTGGGTTTTACTGGCTTCAAAAAGTGCAACATAAAATCCCCAGTCATGAGTACTTCCATGAGTATGCTTCATGCTTCTTCTGATTTTGGCAGTCTGTACTGACTGCATTGCAGTTTTAGTACATGCTTAAACTTGGTTCATGTTTTCTCTGTTACAAAAGCTTTAGCACACACATTTGCTTACATTTTCTCAAAAGAAATTAGTATTATGAAATTAAAATTTTCGCAACAAATGACAACTGAAAGGATACACTGACCACAGAATAAACATTGAAGAGCTTGGTGCATTGCGCAAAATTGTCTGGGAAATAATACAAAATGAAAATAATGCCTAGAACATAATGATGAACAAAATGATTTTTTATGAGATATAACAGTGGCATTTATGCACTTGTAATTAAAAAAAAAAAAGGTGTAATTCAACTATTTAAATGACAAACATATTGCCATGAACTCAAATAATCTGTGGCAATGTTGCAGGGTTTTTTTAACAGCCTTTTAAAATCTTTGGGCATTAAAATCTAGTGCAATACTCTTAACCTTTTAAAGGCATTAACTGTGTTTAAATTTACTTTTTGTGTCCTTAGAAATCGAAGAGCCAAAACTAAATTAGGCTTATCTTTCTTTGCATGGTTCATTTCTGTTCCCTGATTAGGTGCCAGATGTCCAGAAAAAAAGTATTGATAGAAAAATGTCTAGCAAACCACACTGGAATAAGTTCTTCCTTTTTTGGTTATTTAATGATAACTGTTACAAAATTCACAGGAATATGTGACTAACAGAAAACACTCATATATTAGAATTGAGTAGCTTAATTAAAAAGGGCCTAAGTTCTCCATGAAAGACAAGTACTCAAGTGTAGGGATGGTTGTAAGTAATTTACCTTTTCTCCAGGCGGACAGATACGAATCAGACTGTTCATATTATATATTAAACATCAAGAAACCAAACTGGTTAAACAAGCAGAGGAAAGACTTTGATGATCCTTCCATCTGTAAACATGTAATTCCTCTTAACTAAAGAGCACTTCAGATTGAAAATAACACCAGATCATTTCAGATATAGGGCAGCTGACAGCTATTTCACAGGTTTTGCTATCTCCAGCATGAAGGAAATGCAAAACCTGAGTTTATGACAAATGAAGTTAACAGCTTTAAAATAACCTTCTCATATACATAACCCCCTCCAATAAACACCTGTGCACATGCTTACCCCCTGTAGTTATCTATAATGCTGCCAATATAGCTTTGAATAAACATCCACCATGTCCTATCAGCTACCAGAAAAAAACGAAAACCCAGGAATGTTGCTCTGTTCTGGTTCACATAGGACTGATGATCCTGCCTAGATGCCCAGAAGGCTTTTGTGGCATCCAGAGACTGCTGAGAGAGAGTTCACAGCAGCTTATTTGTTCCTGCTTAGAGCAGTCCTTGACTGCTTTGTTCAGCTGAAGTCATGCAGATCTGCACAGTAAAGTTGAGGATTTGTTCTTGTATGACATATTTAGCAGTAACCATTCATAAGAACAACAACTTACTGCAGACTCATGAAAGTCTACTGTTTTGGACCCTCTGAACAGAGCTGGTCATGGTCTATTTGCTCTTTTTTTTTTTTTTTTTTTTTTTCTTTCTTTTTCTTTCCCTTCTTACTACAGGCCTTGTCTGGAGCCCTGACATTCTCTCCCAGTCTCCTCTAAAAAGTAAGTGCTTCCTTTTCTGAGTCACTGATAGAAGAATTTTAGTGTACACACTACTGCGTGCCATGAAAAAGAAAGCAAATCCCCAAATAATCAGTCCTAATGTCTCCTTGCCCTCTCTCCACACAAACACGGATTTATCAGACTTTCCAAGACTATGTAATGGTTGATGGGTTTTACTGACACAACTGTGACACTGAGAACAGCTGGTAAGACAAGAATCCTCTATTAGGTGATACCATGCGCACCCTCTCCCACCAAAAAGCTGTTCTTCTGAGGCCCAATCTCGAGATCTGGTGCTTGAGATCAGGATTGGCAAGCAATTCCTGAGCCTCAAAAATGAGTCTCCTAGTAAAGATACCTTTCTAAACTGCAGGTATTTGAGCTTTTAAGAGTATCAGAGAAGGGCCACATGTTGCTCCCTTTTGCACAGCAAGGCCACCAATGCTTGCCAGAAGCACTGGATCTGCTCTATCTGCACTGAATAATGGTGCTGCACACACACAACAGTGTTTTCCAGAAGTGCTGGGCAGGACTACGCATCCATCGAAGCCCTGCACTCATCGTGGCTTCAATAAATAACAGTAAAGGAGTAAGTGCTGCTGCTACAGCAATTCATGTCGCTGACAGCCAGTGGTAACTGCAAGGGTCTGAACACCAGGGAGTGACAGGAAAATATTTGCACCTGCTACTTTTCTTGAGGACATTAAAGGAGCCTCACCATGTCAAGGGCATGCATCTTGGCAGGGAAAGGGCTGATAAATCCTGGGAAACCAGTGTCCTGGAATAACCCTGTGGGCTGGATGAATTATCCTGTGATCATAGAATCATAGAGTGGTTTGCATTGGAAGAGACCTTAAAAATCATCCAGCTACAACACCCTTCTATGGCCAGGGTCACCTTTCACCAGACCAGGTTGCTCAAAGCCCCATCCAGCCTGGCCTTGGACACTTCCAGGGATGGGGCATCCACAACTTCTCTGAGCCACCTGTTCCATCATGTGACCACCCTCACAGTAAAGAATTTCTTTTTAATACGTAATCCAAATCTACCCTAAAAATACCCTGCATCAATCTTCCGTTTGAAACCCTCTGCCTTATCATATACTCACTGATAAAAGAGTTCCTCCCCACACTGCCTGTAGGCCCCTTCTAGGTACTGGAAAGCTGCTTTAAGATTTTCCTGGACCCTTGTTTTTCCTGGGCTAAATCACCCAAACAACAACTTATTTGTCAGGTTGTACACCAAGGCGGTCCTTCCTAGAGTCTGTACTGATTCACCTTCACCTGAATACGTATCTTACTTTATGAATTGCATAGGGAAATATGAAGGTGACCAACTGGGAAGGCTTCAGTCACACCTCAGCTCTTCTGCTGAAGCCTGCATTGCTGGGGCCTTAAAGGAGGAATAGAGGACATACTTGAAGAGCCACTGGAAGGGCAGGGAAAATGAACACATGCATTCTTGGAGAATTTGATAATTCAATATGATCAGTGCAAAGATTAACCCATTTTATGTAATTAGCAAAATATTAACAGTAATAAAATTCTCTCCCTCAACAAATGACAGAATTCCAGCTAGATCTGTTGATGCAGTGCATGTCTACTGAACTGGAATATGACCTCATATTATACTTAGCTGACACTATTTAACAAAATGAGAGGGTCTGTTCCACGTAGCAGTCTCGCTGCTCTCTCATGAGTGTGCTCCAGTAGCAATAGGGTGCACATGGAATATGATTTCTCATTGGAAAGGTGAAATAATTTTGTAACTAGTAGAGACTTATTCTGCAATCTTATCAAATAACATTTTCACTCGCTGTGAGATACATGTGCAGTAGAAGTCCTCCTGAAATGAACTGAACTTTTTCGAGAAACTCCAGTGCTTAGAAGACTTGCTGAACTACTGCAATGGGTTAGTTTGCCAGCAATTATGAAGACATCCTTTAGCAGAGCTTGAAATTTACTTTTGGCAGTTTCTTTTTCTACCTCTTATGCAAGTGAGCCCAGCTACAAAATCCTGCAAACTACTTTTGCTTTAATGATTGACCTGTTTAGTAGCAAAGCCCTGTTTTGAGTATTCAAATACTGAGACAATAAGATACAAATGACCTCTTTTTGAAGGGTCAGTATGGGAGCTGGATTTCTACTTGAAAATCAAGCTTGGCATTCCACAGAATGGGCAGACATACAAAGAAAACTTTTAGGAATTCTTAGGTGTAGGATCTTCATGTACTTTGATCAGAGTTTGTATGTGCAGAAACTCAACATCTCTGTAAGTTTGTTAGGAAAGGCTGTTAGGAAAGCCCTCATTGCAGAATAAAACCAGTATCTTTTATTAATGTTGAATATATTTGAATAACAATTCCAATAGCAGTGCTGCTCAACTCTGTACTATCTGGTCAGAAAACATACAGGTCACACTGTGTTATATATAACTGCACTGTATTTGTCTTATCACCTAGCTGACTGGGCAAAACCAGATGTGAGTTCCTGATTTTAAACACATCATATGTTCTATAGAGAGTGAGAGCATCATGGAAAAGTTCCAGATGCAGCATCCTTTATTGATAATTTCAGATCTATCCTGCACGATCTCTGTAAAAATGCCAGAAACAATGCATGAATCTTACACTTTAAACATGGCATGATAAAATTAAGTATTATCAGCCTACAAGTGTGACAGCATGGGGAGAACTTTGGGGTGGTTTTTTTTTGAGAGGAAAAAAATTGCCTTTCTTATCTACCCTGGGAAAATAGACAGATTCCAGTGCCAAGAAAGCAGGACCCTCATGTAAAGATCTTATATGAAACAAGAGGGTCAATTTTGTTTGAAAAAGACTTCACAGAGAAAAAAAAAAAAGTCTTTGGAGAAGGAAAAGAAATAAAACTGTCTCTGGCATGGAAAATTGAAAATGAACGGACTAGTCAGGAAAAACGGCATTTAAAGACCCAGCCATCTGAGATCCTGACAATTAGTCTTGAGGGAACAGGGCAAGAAGGGGTCTGAGAGTCTGTATTTTCTAGTGTTGGTTAAAGAGTTACCTGATTTTTTATTAAATTTATGAGGTTACCCCAGAAACAAGAATAGTTCCAAAGAACAAGGAAGGATGACTCCCACAGGAGCAATGCCAAAAAATTTCTAATAAGACTCTGTTTGCAATGCTGGGACAATTGTTTTGGTAATTATACAGTTGTGTTAGGGAGCATGTGTGTTGCTCCCCCACTGCCCAGGGTAAGAGACCCCTTAAGTTCTTTTAGTGAGTCTATGTTACCAAATGTCCATGCTCTAAAAAGGTGCTGCTTCCTCCAGAGCACCTGAAGCTACACAGTTATATGATAAATGGTCAGGATATCCAATGTGTCCATTTCTTCCTGCAAAGCTACTTGGCTAATGCTGGACCCTTTTGTTTCACCAAAACTGAGCTCTTCGCTGTCATGTGAACAAGGTGTCTTCTCACCCTACATGAAATGATTTTTTGCCTTCAAGACTTAGCAATCAGCCAAAGAGCAAAGCTGAACTACAATTTCTACACAGAAAAGTCAAGTTATTTGGGGTCCTTGTCCTTAGATGCTTGTCAGAATGCCTCCAACGCCACTTAGGAGGCTCAACTGGAGTCACCCTAAAAATATTCAGGCTTTATTTGATTGCCTTATTCTACAAATCTCATCTCTTTGGCTCGTGCTTACTACACTATTTTCACTGAATCTAGCAGTCACCCATAAACATGGAAGATGACCCTGCATGAATAAGATGTTGACACAACTTCCCTGATGTTAACCACCATGTGTGCCTCAGACTTCTGAATCTCCACACTCATTAATGATGTGTCATGAGATCCAATTCTTCTACACACACATTCCTCAATGGAAAAACCCTCAGAGGATGACCGGGTAAGAATATTGTCCCTCATTGGTGTAGACCAATTCTCAAAAGACAGTACCTGAAAAAAGTGAAACAGCAGTCAACAGCTGAATTGCCCACTTTTAATCAATCCTGAAAAACACTCACAAGACACTCTCATAAGATACCAAATAAGCTGGGGCTGGGTAGAAAACTCAGCACAGAGGAACAGCTCCCTGTTCAGTGGGGAGGGCAAAGACCAGAGAACCAAACCTTTTCCAGGAACAGTGTATAGATATAAAGTGCGCTTGGTATTACAGTTTTCATTTGGGCTAGCTGCTATCTCAGATTCAGTGATGGACCAGATTAAATGGATCTATCTCCCTGTAACTGGGATCAATGATGAGACCCATGCTGCAGGAACTATGGCTACTGATGTCCATGTTAGGAGCATCAGTGGTGCTGTCATTCTGAAATTTTTATACCTCAGCAGGGTGTAACAGCATCAGTATGTTGCTAACTCTTTATTATTCTGTGACATTTTGCTCTGGCAGTTGGGTATTAGTCCTCTCAGTGGTGTACTTAATGGACAATAATTGCTTGCAATCGAAATGCTGGAGCTTGCTTAAGGTTTGATGAGGCCATGAGCTGCTGCAGAAGACAGTTTCAGCCATCAACCTCACATTCTGTGAATTACAGCAGGTAAGGGCAGACATACAAAACATCTGAACATGCAGCTTCCCTAGCAGAAGAATTGTTGACTTTTTTATCTTGTGCAGGAAGTGAATGTAAATTGAAAGGCAGACTAAATTTAAAGTTTATGATTATCTAGCTGAGGGCATCTGAACCAGGGATCAGGGCAGAGTCATGATTCCGTATGTTCTGGAAGGTTTTGGGATAGTTTGGGTTGATAACAAGTATTTTCAATATCCAACAATTTCTCTCACAGTGAGAGGGAAATAAGGCCCCTTCTATGCTATCCTTCTACTTGGAAGATTTCCACATCTTGTACTTTGCTATTCTACATGGACGTATAAAAGGGCTAAGCTGGGTGTAGGTCCAGAAAATGAGCTGCTATTAAAAACAAACTGAACAGCTCCCATTTTCTAACCTGTGTGAGGTGCATATTTGCCTACAGCGACACACACCTGAAGAAGAAATGCCATCTGGTGAGACTGGAGAATGATGTACTGCGGTGTTGCTGCTGTGTGAATGAGATTTTTGCCAGCGTATGTCAGAGCTGAATTTATTCCTGTTGGAGATGGGATAATTAAGCAGAGTCCACCTCCAGCTAATTCTTTTCCTCCTACAATATATCTGAATTAAAGAGTATGAATTACATCTAATACAAGCTTTAGAAACTTTGAAAAAGAGAACTTTGGAATCTACAAACTTTAATATCCTTACTTTTTAAATTTTTTTAGAAGAGATATTTTGGTATCCACCTGTCCTTGAATTAAACTGAAGTAAAAAGGTATGTTTTTTGGGTCAATTACCATGGCATGATGGCTAATAATCAGTACTAATGCTATCCTTCTTTTCTCTTCAGTGGTCTTCTTTCCTACATCTGAAAAATATTTAAGAACAGGGTTTGTTTTCACTGTAAAATGGAACAATTAGTTTGAGTAAATCATGAAGCCAACTGCATCAAGCATCATCTCTGCATCAAGTACTTTCAGAACACACTGGGAAAAAGCACTGTTATCCTGAAAGTGTATGAATAAACTATACATAGTTAATCCAGTATAGTTTATGTATAGGAAATTTTACACAGCTTAAAAATAATTCAGCTATGGAAAAAAAATGTCTGCGTTGGTGCTGTCTGTTGATTTACCTACTCCAAATCACATATTTTAAAAACCCTCTTTCCCCCCCCCTCATTATAATGCTTTTTTAATGGAGAAAATAATGTTTATCTCTCATATTTTGCTGTGATAAAAGGCTGTGAAACACAGAAGTAGTACCACTCATTTCAGACAAAAAATATTTATGAAAGATCTGACAATTTTTCTCTCTGTTATCCTTCAGATGACATTTTTTTTAGAGCGCTTAAAAGGAACAAAGCATATGTTGTTTAAGCAAGTTCCCTGAACAATGCTATTGCCTCTTAACAGTGTCAGGCTTGTGTCAGAGATCAGAAATGTTAAAAGGCTAGAAGACAAACAGGTTAGTAAGGAAACAAAATATGCTCAGCAACAATTAAACTGTGAAAGCGGCCAACTGCTACTCATGGGGACAAACAGCAGAAATTAAAGTATTTGAGAGTGAGACTGAGTGAAATGAAGGAAATTCCTGACAAGGCTCCAGAGGGAAAGAGGTTTTTGGGGTATATGTTTGGGGGTTTTTGGTGGTAGTGGTGGCTGCTTTTTGTGTTTGAAACCATACATTTTAACCTACAGAAGCAGACTTCCCTGTCAAGTATCAACAGCTTCTCTGTCTCTACTTACATGAGTGGCAATGAGAGAACACTGCCCTTGCAAGCACATTTATCCTAAAAATGATCAAATTGGCAATTTTTAAAATTTGTACTTTTTTTTACACAGATACTAAATTAATATATGGATTATATATATTATATGATTATATGGATAATAAATTAATATGGAACTTATTTACTCTTGTAGCTGTATTCTCTAATCAATCCATTTCAATACCGCCAAGGAAAGGGTTAGAAATCATCTTTACATATCATAGCCACAAAGTCTATTTACCACTATATCCAAGAGAATCTGAATTTGAACTAATGAATGGCAAAATAAACAGAATATTGGTTACAGAGAACAAATAGAATTTATCAAGATTAAACAGGGCAGTTTGTGTGCTCACTTACTCAATTCGAGTGGAATGACGTACAGTTATCTTATGGCCTTTGATGCGGCAAATATGAGTTCGTTTTGATTTTAAATTATATTTGTCTTTTCTTGATCTAATCTTACATTATAAAAACCTGTACATGGTTTCAGAAACAATAGCAGCTGAAGCATTAAAACACTCCCTGCTATTACTTTAAAGGGAAATAATATAGAAAGAAATACTAGGTCCCATGTGCACGGTCCTACTGTTCAGAGGATTCTCTTCTCTGGCTGGCATTTTGCCTGAATACATTTTTTCCAGGTCATCAAATTCCAGATTACACTCATGCAACAAAGGAACACACTAGATCCCTTTAAGGGACTGGGTAGGAAAAAAAATTTGGGTAAAACAAGGCTATAGTTTGCATGTATGCTTAAATCTAAGGAAAAGCACAGCCGAAAAGAACCATCTTCTCTTCCCCCAGTCTCAGACAGTCACTCCTGAACTTGGATCAGTCTGTGTCTCACGTTTGCAGCTGACTCCTCGTACAGGTTCCTGGTACTGCAGGCTAAAACATATTGAAACCACAGGCTTCAAGAAATAAATAAGGAAGTGAGAAGCTTAAGCAAATAAAAAGGCTTGGTATAAAGAATACTCAGCTATTTTTTCAGCTCTGGGGGCCACTGAGTCTTGGGTCATGCAGCTCCTGTTCAGAGAAGAATTATTTCTGGTTTTGTAGGAAACACTATTCCGGAAAATGCAACAACAAAACATAAAGCAGTTGCT
Organism: Chamaea fasciata; assembly: GCF_029207755.1. NCBI lineage: Eukaryota > Metazoa > Chordata > Aves > Passeriformes > Sylviidae > Chamaea > Chamaea fasciata. The sequence goes on along the minus strand of NW_027094086.1, from coordinate 32,077,091 downwards.
TCTCTTTCACCAGCTTTTGCTCCAAATGCTGGATTTGTTTGTATTTCTCTGTCAACAACAACAAAAAAAGGATCAGTACATGATAACAAAGTCTTTCTCTGGTCTATCTGTGTGATTGTGAAGTATGTGAAAGGACTTTGTACCTCACAGTGTAAATTGTTTTGCAGGTGTTCAGTTTCTACTATTATACAGATTTGGAGGGGGAAAATAAAGGAATGATGTAGCTCACGAAACGACGATGAGCAGATTCACAAATTTAAATATGATACTACTTAATAAAATCAGGCAAAGCAAAACAGTAACTGCAAGAACCCTGTAATGGCTGTTTTGGCTCAGGCAACTGCATGCTTTCTCAGTAACTTACTTTTCATCCCCTGCAGCTGGAAGGAAATATGGCATTCCTCACTTCCATGGCACACTTTCTCTCAGGCTACTTAATGAACTGTGTTTTGGCCAAAAGGATTAATACTTTGGGAGTCATGCAGTAAATACTTCCAAAAGAGCTATGCATTGCAGTAATTCAAGACACTGTCCTCTAGACTTAGAGTGTGCACAGATACTCTGCTTACTTGAAATATTAATACAGCTCCTAGTTTGCCTCCATAGGTAGTGTATTTATGTTTATAGTATAACTCTCACCATATCCTTTAAGAGACTGATCCAGTGAGAGATGATCTTTAACATTCCTTAGCAAAACATCCCTTGCTGCAAATATAGGTCGGGAAGATCTAATAGAAGTTTGCCTATGGCAGCACAATATTTTGAGACATGAAAAACACTCTTTCCTACAGAGAATCCAAGAAGACCACTAGGAGAGAAATCAAGATTCTACTTGCATTTTCATCTAATTAGGAATCATTTAACATGATATTACACACTCAAATACTTCTGTGTTGTTCAGGGCCTCTTGTGGACCTCAAACCCAGTAATAAATGTAAAATTTCATTTGAGACAAAATATGATCTTGCTGCTTTACTGATCATGTGAAACAACTCAAAACAGGCACAAGTGATGCAGATAAAAAGCAGAGGAAAATGTTTGAGCCATAAAAACCCCCCAAAACAACAACAAAAAACCCCTCCTAAAAACTAGAACATGAGTAAAATCAGAAACACAAGAGTTGTTCATATGCTGCCTAGCAATGCAGGACACAATATGGTTACATTTTTAAGAGCTTGACATCTTAGAGGAGAGGAAAGACTGACTGTAATGAACAATAAATGAGTAAGTTTAGACAAACAGTCTTTTAAAAGCATTAACCTAAGTTCAAAGAGGTTATTCTAAGATTCACATTTATCATTCTATACACCAGTGCCCTACTTATGGCTTCAAAGCTTGCCATAACATAAAGTTTGTTTGCCCATTTCCCAAAAAACCTGGTACTGGTGACAAGGGAAGGGACATCTGGCTTCAAGGCAATATTGTGATGGCCCACATGCTCATTCTGTCCTTTCTCTTGACACAAATCTGTTGTGTATATACACAGGACCCCATACAGACCATATTAATCCATTTTTACCTTTGGTGACTCTGGAACAGGTCACCTGGCTTACTCTCACCACAGTGCAGGCATCTCTCTGAATTTAACTCATATGTATCAATTCTCACTGCAAGAAAATAAAACTGCTCTGTGAAATTTTACTACAGCTATGCTGTTTCCATCACCTTAGATAACAAACAACTTACTGCTTAACTGAGACATTATTCAGAGATTTAACAATTTTTCCACATATTTACTACAGAAGCCTACAAACTCTGAAATAATGAAAGGAAAATAATCAATTGTATCCATCAAAAATAAGCTTCCTTTAATAAATCTACTTAAAAGTTCTTGGCAGCTACATGAAGATTGTTTTAATGAGTACACAGATTTATATACAACAAAATTAGAACTATCTTGCATTCACAGCATCTTGATGCTGACGGTAAGTCCCAAGACAATAACTATGTAGCAAAACAATATTAACTGATACATATAAAAAAATAAAGATCATGCGTTGCTTGAAGCTATTCAGTTGATGTGGAAAACCAGGTTATAGCTGATGAGATGGAAAGAATGATCACCATAGCAACAATTTACCACTTAACAATGAAGGGGGAAGGGTGCATCATTTCTTCCTACTTGCACATGTAAACAGGATTGGTTCAAAATTCTCAAGTTCAGTGACTTATTCTGTTCTTTCAGCAAAATTGCAATGAGAATTGTATCATACAGTACTACAGCATTACATTCAACATCATATGTCCATCCTATGGGCAAAGACAAGAAATTCAGTACCAATAAAAAACATAATGATGATTTTAATTAAAAATTCTCCTTAGTAACACAAGCTGTCATGGAAAAGCTCGTCTCACTGAGGAATAAAACATTCCAGTGAAGCAGTGAATCAAAAATATAAATTGCTTGGTTTTAGCAATGTCATTCATGTATTAAAAGAAATCCTGAATTACATTACCTTATTTTAAAATAAATCTTTTGGGTAAAAGAAATACAGAATGTGTATATACCAACATAACATTATCTATTACTGCTCTGGATAATTTAAAAAATATGATTTAAATGTGCTTTCCTAGCCTTATTTGGAGTTGCCATGTGATATAGAAAGAATGTGTATAAATGAAATACACTTTAACTGTTTTTCCTGTGTCTGCTCCACCACTCCTCTACACGCACACAAGAATCCCTCAACACCTGTAACTTGCATCACCTTGAAGTTTACCTCAGTCATCTTCAGGATTGTCCATATTGTTCAGATATATTAAGATGAAAACAGCACAGTGAGGAATGAACTTTCCAGTAGCCACTGAAGCAAACTGAATGACACTGGAGTCTTCAGTAGCTGTGTTGGGTACTCAGCCTTTGAGGCAGGCACTAAATTCATTCACCCACTCATTATTTTAACTGGGTATTTTACCCCATCTCTGCAGCACGCACACTCATTTTATCCTCAAAGTGCCTTGGTAAAATGGATATTTCAGCTGCTCTCATTTTACACTGCACAGGGATAAGAGGCAAAGCATTATGAAGCTCAACAATGCTGTGTTTAGATACAAGAAGTAAAAATCCTAATGCTTAGAAATAATACTTATATCCTCTCACAGTGAATGCAGGAGAATCTGACGTACAGATTAGGTACTGGGCAGCGTTTTAAACACTAGGAAAACTCAACTTGCCTAAAGGAAATTCTCAGAGACATTTTCAAAATACATTCTCTCATCTGTACTTATGCAGCTCTGTGATAATGAGTTTCAGGCCATGAAAATTTTCAAGAATTTAAGCCCTAAATTCATGCATTTAAATACAGATGAGTGGCTTATGGTCAGCATTCAGAAAACATTGCCAAAGGCAGAGTTTGTAGTCCCCACAGCCTTTGTGACTCTGCTGATAATTAGGACACCAACTCAGGAAGTGTGAAACATTAATTGTGGGTGCCTGCTTCCAGTTTCAATCTGCACTACCTACATACCAGAGGGTGTGTACAGAACAGTAAAGCTTTTGACAGAAAAAGCTTTACCTAGAAATGATCCAGAAGTGGAAAAAGAAGTCTTTAAACTTTACCTACAACACACAGGATGTAAATATCTAAATTCAGTTACAGGAGAATGCAAATCTGTGCAGAGTCAGTTAATTACTATGAAGACAGCTCAGAGGAGTCAGGAATGATGCAGACAAGAACAGGAAAAATTGTAAAGGATTTCTTAAAGCACTCTCCCCACAAGAAGGAGGTGCCAGACTAGTCTTGATGATCAAAGTGCCTTCAGTGAGAAGGAGAAAAAAAAAGCTAGCTAGCAGTACTATGTCAGAAATATAAAGGAGATATTAATGTACAAAGGGTTTAATCACTTTCAAAAGCTAAAGAAAACACTAAAAAAAAACACTACATAAAAGAACCAACATAGAGCACTCATGAGTGTCAGTAGCATGGCTGCATAAAAGCACCCCCAGGGAAAAGGGATAACGGTGCTCACACTGTCACACAAAAACCGCATGCAAATAACTCACTATCTGCCACAGCACTCAAATATCCAGAACTGTAGATAGAGATATGGCTGCAGCATAATAGCTGAGATCTTCCACAGTAAACACAGGCACATTACTTATACCTGAAGCCCATTCCTGGTTTTAGGTAGATCAGCACAGGCGCAGCTCAGGCATGATATGGCACTGGCCTAAGGACACAGCAGGGCTTCCTCTGTGTGTGCAGATGCAAGCTCCCTCGCTCTTGGCAACAACCTGCTGTCCACCACTTGATACTCAGGAAATTAGAGAATGGAAAAGAGGAGAAAAATGCTTTCCCTGCTCTCCTATTGCTGCTAAATAACTGTCTGCCATGGACTAAGAGCATGCCCCACTGTGGCAGGGCAGGGACCATGTCACCAAGGCACCTGGCAGTAGTGGTTCCTCGCTTTACTGCTAGACAGACAGAGCTAGACACTGCAAAATGTATGTATCATCCAGTCAGATGTTTCCCATCCACATTATTTCTACACAGTAAATACCTACCCACTCTCAGCTGTGTTTGAGAACCCTTGGAAGTCAAGAGTGGGCTGCTATCAGCAAGACAATCCCTTCAGCCTACCCCTAAGCCCTCTTGTTCAAGGACACTGAGCAGGCAGCTGTAGACAGGCTGAATGGCCACCCCCACTCCCAAGTATATTCTTAACAACTCTGAGCTTTCGCATCGCCAAGACTTCGGCACATGATCTTACAGCGACAAAGGTAAAAACTTGAAAGTGAAATACGACACTGAAAGAGAAATTCCTTTGGCAGATCTTCTTTCCCTCACCCCTTCTCACCCTGCATTTTCAAGAAAGGACAAGATGCAAAAGAGGAGAAAGATTTAGAGGAACAGGTGCACATTGCAGTACCCATCTTACCAAGGTCTACAAATAAGCTAACAGAAACAGTGACAGAAACAAAGAATGACAATGCAACAAATCCCTAAAAATTAAAAACTTCAGGAAAACACAAGCAAGCATCTCCCCAGATACTCTGGTTATTTAAAACCTCTACAACTGAGACAGCTTGCAAAATAGTCAGCCACCACACACCAAGACTAGAAGGCACTACAAAAGACAGGTAAGACAGTAAGGCTCCATAAAGGAAAGATTATTCTCAAACATGCTATATTATAGGAAAAGCATTGGATTAAAACCACGGCAAAGAAATAATTATAAATAAACTTTTGCATTTGTGGGAAATGCCAGGGCAGAGAAGCAAAAAACCTGACAATAATTTGTTATTGATTAGCCAAAACTCATCAGCAACTAACACAGCCACAAGTCACTTGGTCTGTTCAGCCTGGCGAAGAGGAGAATGAGGGGAGACCTCACTGTAGTCTACGGGTTCATTGAGAGGGGAAGAGTAGGGGCAGACACTGATCTCTTCTCTAAAGTGACCAGTGACAGGACCCGAGGGAATGGCCTGAAGCTGTGTAAGGAGAGTTTAAGGTTGGGGGTTCTTCCCCCAGAGGGGGGCTGGGCACTGGAACAGACTCCTCAGGGAAGTGGTCAAGCACTGAGCTCGACAAGAGTGTTTGGAAAATGCTGCCAGGACTCCTGGGGCTGTCCAGAGCAAGACCAGGAATTGGACTCTATGATCTTTCTGGGTCCCTTCCAACCCAGTGTGTTCTGTGCTTCTACGAAGCCTAACTGCGAGATGGTGCTGTGGCTGTTTAAGTGCTGGAAAAAAAAAAAAAAAATTCCACCGGGAAAGAATAAGAGACAAGGAGCAGATTATGAATATCAGTATCTATAATTAAAGTTTATTTGTTGTAAGGGAAAGCAAAGAGCTAATGTATGGTGTTAGGATACAATGAAGCAACTAAGGTGGTGTTTGTGAGAAAGGCAGGAAGCAACTAAGCTTCCTAGTTACCCAGGATGTGCAGTTGCTGACATTGCACAGCCTCTGAAAGGTCTGTTAATAAATATTTGCTTAGCATATTGTAACGTGAGCATAGGAAAGAGAAAGTTCACATTAGCACACTACAGACAACCCTTACAAACCTCACATAGTTTTCATAGCGAAGGAGAAGATTTCTCTTTTTCTCAGGAGGAGTATGTTCTTCACAGAGATTACCTCTCCCACATACATTTCAAAGAACTACCCAAGTTTCATAACAATCTTCCCTTGAAGTTTTTACAGAAAATACTGGAATGTTCACCCGTCAGTATAAATTACACCAAGGAAGACCAATAATTAATAAAAGTTTGATATTTTTATCACAAAAGCAATGGGATTTCTTCTGGTAATTTCATCTTTAGCAGAAACAGAAAAAATATTTCAAATTAAGCCAATCTGTAGGAGAAAATAATAACAACTCTCCATAATTTGGAGTAATTTCATGTTTAGAAAAGTACACATTTACACAGAAAAAACAGTCCTCAACCTCTTTATTACACAGACTATACACTGAGGATCTGTTCCTCTCCTTTACTATAGTTTTCAGTACATGCAGCCAGACATGTGAGGTCCCTGGTCTAGTTAAACAAAGTAGCACTTGGGAACCTATGAGAAATCCTTTGGTGCCCCAAACCAGAATTTGTGCTTACAACCTGAAAACTGCATCCATTAAAAGCTTAGAAGTTTTATTAGAAACAATAATGGTCCACAAAGACCATCAGAGGGCTAGAGCACCTTTTCTACAAAGCCAGGCTGAGAGAGCTGTGGTTGTTCAATCTGGAGAAGGTGTTGAGGAAACAGCATTGTGGCCCTCCCAGCACCTCCTTTAAGGAGGCTTATAACAAGGAGGAAGAGGGACTTTATATACTGGCAGATAGCGATAGGACAAGGAGGAATGGCTTTAAATTGAAAGAGGGCAGATTTAGATTAGATATCAAGAAGAAATTCTCTACTCAGAGAATTCAGTGCTCAGAGAATTCAGTACGCAGTGAAGCACCTGAACAGGTTGCCCAGGGAAGCTGTGGATGCCCCATCCCTGAAAGTGTTCAAGGCCAGGCTGAAGGGAGCTCCGAGAAACCTGGTCTAGCAGAAGGTCTCTCTGCCCATGGCAGATGGGTTGGAACTACATGATCTTTAAGGTCCATTCCAACCCAAAGCATTCTATGATTTTAATATTGTCCATGAGCAGCTGGTAAAGTGTATTGAAAGAGATTTATTTCCCATAAAACTTCTTTATTTTTTCTATCCAAAACCATAAAGGAATGTGAACTAATGTTTCAAAATTATAAAACAATTTTTAAAAATAGATTTCAGAATGAAAGCCTTCAAAACACTCATTTTAAGAAGATGAAGTTACATCTATATATCACAGACTCTCTGCTTCTGGAGTTGCAGGACAAGCAGTAAACACTACAATGTAACGATGAAAATTCTGAATAGATTATCTATTACACATGTGGGACTTCACTTTGTTAATGTATCATGTGATCCAAAAGATAAATGAGTTAATGAACAATAAAGTTAGAACCTCCTAAGAAGAGCTGAAATTTATAGCTCACTGGAAGTTACAGTTATACAGTAACCATATAAAAGTAGAGAATAAACTTTAATGAGTGTTGAAAATACAGTCTCATCATAGCAAAGTTAAGTTTTTCATCTCAGCTTAAATATATCTTTCCACAGTTAAAAACTGTAATTTTATGGGCATCCTTCTCTGCTGCTAACTTTCAAATTCTAAACTTCCCAGCAGAAAGCCTGAAAGCTGCAGGTGTTTTTTTGTTTGTTTGTTTTTGTTTTTTGTTTGTTTGTTAGTTTGTTTTTTAAGATTAAACAATTTATGGATATTTTCCAATATACACATTTGGCCTTTTTTGTCAAAACATTTAAATTTAAACCTGAAGTAATTATTACAAAGAAAATACGGTAGTATGGGTGGGGGCTGGTTGAGAGCCTCTGATGACTAAACTCCCTTCTCAGGGGCACCTAATTTTTTAGTTACTGTTCAGCATAAAACTAGAGAGAATACATCTCTAAAATACACTAAATTTAAATTCTTTATAAAAGAGTTCTTGATATATGCCAAACACACCTACCATGAAACACACTGGAAGTTGACAGAGGCTAAAAATCTGTAACCAGCCCACAGCCCAAGCTAATGCATTTCTTAACTTCAGTGTAGACATTAACTGAACTTCCACAAAGGCTGATCATGTTGTCTCATTTAGCAATTTAAAAGACTGCTATTAAATGAGTTATTTCTTAGAAGTTCAAGTTCATTACTTATCAACATATATATTCCTCAATAATGTATAATTAATGATACATAATATAGTAGTATAGCTTGCCAAACACTTGCTGTTACATATTCAGGTGCTACAAGGCCAGTTTTGTAGAGCCCTGGACTGCTTCAAGCTTTTTTTAACTGATATATACTTCATTAAATTTGTGTGCTATGAAAACATAATAAAATATTTATGAAGAGCAGAGTAGGTTTAAAAGAATTAGAAAACATGAAATTTTAAGTCTACATAATTAGTATGATTACAACAATTAAAATGCATTTTCAGAAATTAAAAAGATGAAACTAATCAATAAAATTCCTCAAAATGAAGTAGCCCTGAATGACTAAAGAATTTTAATAGCTTTATTATGCTTGTCTGCATAGTCATGGCACTTAAATTCAGGGCTGTAAAGCTTCTCTATTTCTCTGGACACATCATATTTCTTTCCATACAGATCACATAGGTGTATGATAGACACACTCCAGAAAATAATGGAGTATTTTGGGCACAGCAGGGAAGTGTCAAAAAGGCAGCCTGAAAGTGTCCTTACTTGCACTGTAGAAGTACTCTTATTTTGGAAGGGAGCTATTACACACAGCAAACAGTCCATTACACTGTGCATCTCCTGTGAACCCTCCCAACGTGCTCTAATGGCAAACATCCCAGTGAACTGCTTATTCTCTCAGAACCATTATCAGAGATGGACTCAGAGCACAGAATGACATCTCTGATACATATATTGCATACAACAATGCTACTGATGTGTGAACTCACATTAGGGTATTTAAGCCAGCTTACAGAACTGAAGAAGACGGATCTCAGCTAAAATTGCAGGGTTTGGTTTTTTAAAACATTGCATTGGGCAAGAAGAAAAGACACTTGGGAAACAACCAACTTTGGAAGAGTGCTCGCTGTGCCAATAGGATTTACAAGCACAGCTCCTGATTAGGAAATGGCATACTGTATTTTTGTGACACTAAGTGGTGTGCAAGAAACGAATACTTCGAGCACATACCCTGCTAGAGAGTACAAAAGGTAAGCATTCTCCCGTGGAAGAGTTGCAAGTCCTTTCTTCGCCCTGACTGGAAAGGAAATTTTAAAGGAAAGAAACCTGATTCTTCATTCCAAGCTTAGGAAAGAGACAGCAGGAAGAACAAACCAAAACAAAATGCCTCCCTGTCTTTCTTTTCAGATTTATCTGTTACGTTTTCCCAGAACTGTTACCAGAAAACTCTTCCCTAAACTGCTATGGGAATTATTATCTTTCTCTGATCATTTTGCATACAGTATGTTGAACACTTAAACAGAATGTGAGGTTCCCACAAAACAAACCTGGAACCTTCAGAATGCTCTCAGAATGATGCAAAGCACTCTCCATTCCTCAGCAAGCTTCCTGTACAGAGGACAAGGAGGGGGTGAATACTGATGATGTTGTGAAAACAGGAAAACAGTAACGGAGGAATATGGAAGAACAAATAAGCAAGATACTGAGCTGCCAAAGTAGAGTACTGGATGGCAGAAAGTACATACAAATAAATGGTAAGAAGGTAAGAAGTACACTGGATCTGATTTTATATGGAGAAATTTATAAACCCTTTTTTGCATTTACAGTACAATCAGAATATAATTTATCAAGACCACTTTTAGCTGAATGTGAAAAAAGCAATTTGAGGTACACATTTGACAGGCAGGTGTAAAAGGATTAAAGTGAAAAGACTCAAATCAGTGCCAGAAATAAAGATGGTAGTCCACCCATCCATTCATTCTTTTCTGCCTTTTTGCTTGACTTCAGAAGACAGAACAGAATGTCAGTAGGAACACAAAATGGAAAGTGTGCTATAAAGAAATCAAGAGGGTTTTTCAGTGTTTTCTTAAATTCATGCTTGATCAAAAGGGTATTGATCACCTCTTTAACAGAAACTTTTACCAGAAATTCAACAGCTTTGGCCTTGCAGTTTAATGACGTGAATTTGCAAGAAAAGGAGGAACTCTCAAATCACCGACCTGTCTTCATAGTAAGGAATAAGAATTTCATGTCTGATATTTTTCAGAAATCCCTTAGAAAAAGGCCACACATGCAAACACATTTACATCCACTCCCAGTATCAAAACACATTTGCAGGTCACCAGTTTGATTGTTCTGGGACATTCTGTAGCAGGCCAGGTGCTAAAAAACCTTAAAATGTATTTATTGGCCTAGTAACTTTATGGATAAAATTGCCAAATCCCAAACTCTTGCACAACACAGGGACAAAGTTTGAAAACCAAGCTCGGCATAACAGAAAAAATGATTCTGCGACAGTCTTAAGGGTATCTTGCTCCGTATTTTTAAAAAAACCACTTACAAACATTCAATGTGCAATACTATTCCTGGAAAGATCACTGGGAGCTTAGACAGTCATTTGAGTAGTATCAGACCTTCAGAATGAAGAAGGCACCACCAGTCAGGACTTGCTTTCATCATGTCATGGATACTTTATACAAGCATTGCTTAGCACATAGCAGTGCCATAAGGGCACAAAAATGCATGAAGTTTCCTATTTTTTATTTATATTATCAAACAATATTCACAATACACTATCTGGTGGGAGAAGAAGCAGAAGGCACAACGTACTTCTGAAGTTTGAAAGCTGACAACTTCATATACGTTTTTATGTAAATAAAAAAAAACCCCTGGCTTTCTAAGGGTTTCAGCTGACTTACTTTGAGCATATACTAAAAAGAAAAGGTGGAGGGCTGTTTGAGCGCTTGAGCGCTATCAGCAACCCAGCAGGTGATAAACGTACATCTGGGTGCCATGTAGAAAGACGATGATAGCACAGAAAAGATGGGCAACTGTATCAGCTGTTAGTGGACTATATTCCTGTCAAATGCTGATAAGCTCTACTCATGCATTGCCTTATTTAGTCAGACTTCTTTGCTGACACACCAATGCACAGTAACAAGTGCATACAAATCCAGTACAGACCTCAGCTCCTTCTTTTACTGAGAGCATAACAAATACTAAATTGCTTCGTGTCATTTTCTAAGGCATACTGGAAAAGTCTTATTTTCTCATTTAGGAATACACACTGGTAACAAAACTGCATTCTTAATAGTACTAAATGCAGAACACAATGTAGACTGAAAGGGAATGGTCAGAAAAAACTGCAGACTTTTTCACAGTGGAGAGAAAATACAGACTTATTCTGTATTTTCAAGACTAAGAAATTTACTGGAATGTATGTGATGTTCCATGAGCCTGCCGTTTGGGAATTACTATTTTAAGAATGAGCATAGGCTAGCATAGGCTTAGCTCTCTAGCATTCAACCTGAAGATATAAATTTTTATGAACTTTTCATTTACATATATACCTTATACTATTACTGTGATAGGATAACTCTTTTCCCAAGTAACTCTAGCTACATTTATTCTAAATGACATAACGTATATGTGGAGAGAACATTTTTATTAATATTAAAAGCCAACATCTGTTACTTTCAGAACTATTTCAGTGGCCTCACACTCACAGAACTAGTAGATTAGTCATGTTTCACTGAAACTATTTAATAATAGGCTGCTGTACTACAGTGTCTTTTCAGGAAATCATCACTGCTTTAACTATTAGAACTACTGTCCATTAACTCATCTATTACAAATGTATTTACAGCATAACTGCTACTATAGAGGTAAATTAGCAGAGCACATACTGTTAAAGTGTGCATCCCTGAAGTTTTGTCATCATGTTTCACTTACTTGCTAAGCTGTAAAATCAAGTAATCTGTGATGGGTCTTTTAAGTCATTAGCGTGAATTAACAAGATTCTGCTGTATATTATTTCACTGCTACTGCCAAAAGGTGAGCTCTTGAATACAGGAGATCCAGTCAATGTCACATATTTAACTTCCTTTGGAACAATGACAATATGTTCTATTAAAACTCACTCTGCATTGGACAGTGCCATTAACTGTGTTGGCTAAAGCACTCAGTTAATATCCTGCTTTTTTTGGAGAAGGCAATATGGCTTTCAGTGCTGCAGATGAACACCAGTCTTCATCAGATTTTTATCCTCAGAGCAGGTCATCCAGACTAGGCTGCACTTTTCAAGGTATACACAGAGAGCTGGTGCACAGGCTTGACATACAACAAAAACCTGTGCTTATACACTCACCACACCCCTCTGGCTTCTCTTCATACAAGCCTAAAGGAGTACTTGTTCCCAGGTCAGGTATTTCTAACAAGGCACCCCGCTGTAACTCTTGCTGAAAGGTCACACTAAAGTTTATGTCATGCTTGGAAGGCAAACCCACAAAAACCAAGTTCTGTAGTGCATCAGATCCATTGGATGAACACCCTGCCTGTGGCCTGGGACCATATGCAGCTCACTAGGCCAACCCACCAACCCAGGGCTGGCTTTTGACTGGACAAATACCTGAGGCAGCACAGGTGGACTGCCAACTAAATTACTCTGGAAGTAGTAGCAGCCCAATCCTGATCATTACCCTTTCCAGAGCTCCTGTCTCTACCACAAGGCTGTCTGGCTGCCTCTACCAGAATTTCACAGCACATTCCACACCCGCTTCTAAAGATCCTTTAGGGAAAAGCACAGCCGGGAGCCAGCTGTCTGAATGGCTTCAACACCCTCGTCTCCTTGGAAGCCTCTGATGTACTGCACATGCAATCAGCCACCTAGCTTTCCCTGCCACTAGGTGAATGACCCATGCATCTAGCCAGGGAACTTTGGCACCACTGCCTCAATGACCTTCCAGAAAAGGGGCTGAACAAGTAAAGCTGAGGAAAACAAATCATGATTAAAACTGCTAAAACTCACTCACATAAGATGCTTTTACCTGGTTAGCTAGTACACAGAGGATCTCTGCAACACACAAGAAGCCGTACTGCAAAAAGAATAAAGAAGCAGTAACCTCTATAATCAGCTGTTTCCACGGCAAACCATGTAATTTGTTAGCCGTATTTCTTACATGTATGTAAATGCAGAAATCAGATTCATTAGTAGAGCAATAAAGCACAAAACTGTATTCCCAGTTACTATATTCTCAGTTTTCAGAGCAAACCCTTACCAGATTTCCAGAAATATGGATTTCTTCAGCAAGTGAGCTGACATGTCTTTCTAGAATAAATTCTGCCACCCCTATTCATATTGAGCTGTAACATACTCTAATCTCAGGTTTTGAGGGCAATATGCAGAACAGCACAGCATTCAGCATGAGTAACAGCAGACAGAATGTGTGCGACATATGGATTCATTACTTCATTATTTGGAAAGGGAAAAGACTGAATCTCAGAATGTACCTTCAGTTCCTCTGGAATTCATAAAAGAATTGAATTTTAGTTTTTCTGGAAATTAGGAGAATTGGACAGCATATTGAGAGCCTAAAAGCTTCCTTCAGTGGTAACTGAACTGTCTCTGTATTTGATTATCCCTTCCTGATCCAGCTGGGAACTTCTAGTATCGTGACTTAGGCCTTTCAACTGCCTGTGACTCCCAGAAAACATGCAGCTCACAAAGAGCACTGTTCCATCAGTGATATCCTCCTATCACTGGAACCAGTGGGAGTTCTGCTGTTGATGTCAGCATGGCCAACCTTTCCTATTCCACCAGCAGCCTATGTAAAGGATTAATTAAAAGCCACGAATCAGCTCACACTTCTATCCTCCAAAGCAACAGGGATGAGTAACAGGAGTAAGTAAAGTCCAAAGCCATTTGTCTGCTCTTTGATTACAAAGGGATGTTTTCTCTGCTCCTAAAGAAAGTAACATCACAGGAAGTATTTTAGTAGTAAGGTGAATGTTTTCAAATCTGGACCAGTTTTCTCCCTCTATCTACTGAGCAGCAAGCTGCACACTCCCTTCCAGCTTCATTTCAGAATTTGGCAAAGAACAGTTATGAGGAGTTGCTGATCAGAGCATGAAATGTCACCTCATTCCTTCAGAATGACAGGCACAATAAAAAAAAAAACACATTACTACTATAGTCTCACTAGAATTTTATTTCATAACTACCCTCTAGGATTAATAAAGTACAATTTAAAGTATCCTTCAGGGTCATGAAAGGGTAGGTGATTTCAAATTATAATACGAAAGCATTTGTGTATTTTCATATTAAAATCCCACAATATTATCGTCCTTCTGGTTGTCTATTTCAGATCAATTTAATAAGAAAACAATTTTCTCACATTAATGTTATGAATACACTCCTATGTTTGCAAGGATCCCCCTCTTAAAACCCTCCTGTGCTTTCACTCAGAAATACCATAACCTGAATCATGTCAGACTTTCTGTGTTTGTACTATTGAAGAATGTAGGGCTTTCACTGTAATATGCTCACTCTTGAAGTCACTGATTTAGTTACTAGATTCAACATAATGCTCTCATCTAAATTTGGGGGGTTTTGTTATAAAATTTGTGCTCATTTTCTTTGGCATATATATTAAAACGTATTTCAGCAGCAGAAAGACAGAAGAGACCAAAACAATGCCTCCATACCATTCTCTCTAGTGACTAGAAGCAATTGCATACATCACAACATCCATGGGCCATGGCTAATTATTTCCTTTTGAGAGGAAACTAGAGACCTGAAGATTAGAAATCTGTAATTTCTTTCCTGGTAAGTCGTGGGGAAAAGTGGGAGAAAAAAAATTCCCAACAAACTTGTTTATTCTTACCAGCACCATGCTTATAAAGACAGTATTACTGAAGTGAAACAGAACAACAGTGTTCCAAAAAACTTCTACATGAAATCATCTTTTCATTGCTCCTCTTATTATTAGCGAATACATTTTGTTAATAATTGCATGATCACAAGTAGACTAAGTTCCACCATTTCAGTGATTTAAAATATGTATGATGAAAAGACCCTAGAGTCTATGCAACTTAAAAGATGAGATGGAACATGTGGAGACAAATATTCCAGACAGAATGGAGTAAAAACAAATAGAAGAGCAATATGAAGTTGTCCCCTCAGAAACAACTGGTAACATTTTTGGGTATCTACTCGTACTCTACAAGAAAAATTACTGCATGCATGAAGTAATTCAGAGAAGGATCTGAAAAACCCATACATTTCTCCTACTCACTTGTAAAGAACATCATGGGTGAGAGCACAAAAAACAGGCCATGAAAAAGTTTAAACCCGTTGTGTACATACCCGTCCAGAAACAGTACAGTACCAGCTTTAAGATGATGCTGTACACTGTGGTAACTGCAGCTTTTGGCACTGAACAAAGGCCCAGTAACATGCCTCTGTCTAAAGGCATTGTTTCTGAGCAACACTGAACAAGTTAATGGGATATATCAGAGCATTTCAACAAAAGGTGCCCAATTACCTTTCAGGATGTTCTCATGCCCTTTAGCCAGCTGATTATATGTGGAGTCTTTTCCCTTAGATCCAAAGTGATTGCTCTGATGGCATCATTTCCTTTTTTCAAGCATTCAAGTTTTTTTTCTTTTCAATTAAAGCTACACAATAGAAAAACAAACAGCAGGAAAGGATGTAACTGCAGGCCAAGGTGACACTTGGTTGACCTTAGGATACAAGAAGACTTGTCTTGTCACATTCAAAAGGAACAAAACCTTTCAGCCCATCTGCAGGGAACCCGACCACAGGCAACAGCTCCACTGCAACACAACACGATCTTTTGGACACAGAGAAGTAAAATACTGCCATCAAACAAAGTTATCTCATCACCAACATTTATGATGAACACTTCAGTCAGTTATCTACATGCTTAAACTGAGCCTCTTTTTTCTTCATTCATGGCTGCAAACTGAGTTACAGCATCAACTTACTACTAGTCCTACTTGTACAGTCAAATACTGTAATAGCAAACTAGAAGATAAATCACCTTACATCTTCACAGTAAATTTAGAGGAAAATACTGGATGTATTACAAAAATTTAAATCATGTAAGGGAAGATTAACAATTTCAGTCTTGTTCTGTCCTTACAGGAGTCTCTGGGATAGATTAGCTCTAGAAAACCTTTTATTACACATGATAGAGCAAGTGCATAACAAGGTGACATTTAGTTTTAAACTGGGTCATGGTGATCAAATCTTCTCTCGCATAAATAAAGAACTTTCTAGAAAAGCTACTCATCTTATTTCAGACTACCATGGCCCTCAGCAGGGCATCTGATCTAAATTACTATTAATTTAAAAATACCCCTCTGCCAAAACAAGCAACAGACCCAAAGCAAGTATGAGACATATCACCCCGGAGTGATCAAAAAATAGAAGAAATTTATGGTATAATAGTAGCATTATTGTCGAATTTTGAAGTGAGCAGAGTTATCAAAAGCTTTCAGTAAACTCTACTTTTAACCTTTTGAATAAAGAATTTGTCTAAAAAGATACATTTGATAGTCTGAAAGAAGATCTGATGTTAATCAAAAACTTTTCTCACTTGATGTAGGTTGTAAAATGTAGATTTCTAAACTGTACCACAGCATGAGACCAGCAGACAACAGAAGTCGGATGGTTATATAATTTGGTGGTTAAGCAAAGATATTTTTAGTGCTTTGCTAATCCATCTAATGCATTTCTTTCCGAGAGAAGAAAATGCTTTATGCTGATAGCAACAGCAGGGTCAAAACATGAGGATATTGACAAGGAATTTATATCTTTGAGAAAATAAAAAATTATCTCAAATTATTTTTAACAGGATCCATTCCTAAGGAAGGTTTATCAGGGATTGGGAATGGGTGACACTTATACCTCAGTAATTGAAGAGAAGAACCAAAACAAAGAAGGAAAACTTTCACAGAAACACTTCAAATAAGAATCTCATAATGCAAAACAAGCTGGTGACACCTCAAGAGAATCAAACAAATAGAAAATTAGGTGTTTGGCAATTTCTGAGTGGCACATGGTTTATGCTATCTAGGAAGCCTGAAGCAACTTCTACTTTTCTGAGAGACTATTTTTTTTTCAAAAATGACAGCAAAGAAACCATTTCCCCTTACATTCTATTTCATATTAATCTTGAGAGGAATAAAGCATGTTTAAACTGAAAGTATGGGAATAGGACCAGCAAAGGACAACGAAAGTATTTTTATGAACAGCAAATATTTTTGAAAAAAGATGAGTTAAACCACTCCTTAGTGTGATCTGAAACAAACTACAGTGGATTTAATGTTAAAAGGTCTCAATCTACTTTAAAGTTTTATTTATTAATAGATGGAAGCGTCAATGTTGTGCACAAAATGTTTCCTCACCTGACTTGCACCTCAGCAGGCTCAATTTCTGCCTCCCTTGAAACTTCTACTTGCAAAATGAGACAACTCAGTGTCAAAGAACAGAGAAAAAGATTCAAAGGTGTGAATTAGTTTTACTAATGAAAAGACAATAAATGGTTTCAGACTCAGACAGAGAGGAAATGGTTTTAAGTTTAACAGTGAGCACATAAAAGTAGAAAATCCAAGAGGAAACTGTCACCCTAATTCTGCAAAGTGAATTTCTACGCAAAACCAGAACTATTTTCTTGAATAGATTAAGCAGTGCTAGGTTATACATCTGCCCAAACCCACATTTTCATGTACCAGCAGATTCCAGGGAAATCAGTAATCTTTTTAAAGAGAAGTATCTTTTAAAGTATCACATTAAGATACACTAAAAGCAGAACAGCATTTCTTCCATTTTCAGGGACCTTGAACAAGCAGGGTTTCTGAACACAGTTTAAGATGAGTTTTCTCAGACTGACCTATGAAGACACAGTCAGTATGTTTTTTGAACCATCAACCAAAAATGCCTTCATTCTTACACTATTATTACAAAGAGCTGATTTAATATGTTGTGAAATAGCAAATAAACGGAAGAACTTTCGCTGTGAGGAAATGAGCTCACGCATTTCACAGATGCAAGTCTTGTGCAACACCTACTCAAATACCAAGGCACACAATTCAACATTTCTGAGGACTTTTAGTAATGGTCCAAAATGTAACAGTATTCTGTACTGAAGGATTCCAGTCTGGCTTCATCCTTGCTGGAAACAGCAAAAATCTAGGTGTGCAAACAAGTGTGTGAGACTTCTGATGGTCTATCTGCACTGTATGGAGACCTTCCTGAAAGAGACACCAATTCCTTCATATGGTTCACTCACCAAGAAGGTCCACAGCCAAAGTTCATCATGTTCTATATGCAGCATGTCATCTCTCAGCAGGTAACCCACAACTTAACTGCTATACAGACTTCATTATCACTTTTATAATGGTCTGACCACAAGTGTAAGGAGCAAGTGAAGTCAAATCAAGTATATGTTACATTACAAAGATGGAACTAACAAGTGAACTGTTAAAAGCCATTTAAAGCATATCCTGATTGACTAAAATTTGAAGAAAACATCAAATCAGATTTAGCCCAAACTCCTTGGTGAATCTATTCAGAACTATAATTTTGACTAATTGGTCTCTGCATTTATTGTTCACCAAACCAGTAAAGCTAAAAGCTAAATTCTATGCACTTTAATTCTTCTGCTAAAAAAGGTTCACCCTCAGAGCTCCATCAACAATTTTTCCATCAGAAATGCATCGCATCTGTGCATGTCACAGACACAGACTTTGAGATGAAAACGTTTAGTGTCTTTTTCTGATAACAAGTACTTGTACAAAGCTCAACTATGAGCAAGTAATATAACTACATCTCTTGCAGGCAGTCTAAATTTTAGGCATACACTAATTTTTATCTGTCTCATTTCTGTCTTAAAATCAATTTCTGGAACAAGTATAAACTCTACATTAGGAAATAAAACTACATTCTTCATCGATACAGCATATACTATCAAACAGTGCTTGGGATTGTAACACATCATTATGATTTTTTTCTCATATTTCATTATCCACTGAGAATATAAAACAATATTTATACCTGTACATTACACCAATTAGAAATTGTGAATGCTGGGCAACATTAGACCTCCCAAGATAAGAATTAAGTTTTGCACAAGGGATCTAGTCACCACTGGAAGAAAGAGAAAGCCTCTTCACCAGAAACCATTGACTAACATTCCAACAGATCTGTACAATTTAAACATTTCTAAATATCACAATAAGTCACCAACTTATCTGTCCTGTTGATTTTTATGGAAATTATAAATGCCTTTCCCACCTTAATCGCTAATCTGCGGTTTCCAAAATGGAACTCTTATCTGAAGCAGAAAATGATGTTGTGAATGGTAATAAATTTAGAAACATTTAAAATACGAAAAATCATTAGATTTTCAGTAAAACTGAAAATAAGCCCTTCATCAAGATACATGAAGGTAAAGGCAGGACTGCCTACAGAGACATATGGAAAAGACACTTCTATGCTTAACGTGGCTCACCACTGCCTCTTCACAAAGCATTCTGACAACTGGCACCCATCCGGTTACAGTCTTAACTTTTGCTTATAGAACCACAGATTTGTTTAGGTGGCAAAAGACCTTTAAGATCATCAATTCCAACAGTTAATCCAACCCTGCCAAGTCCACCACTAAACCAGGTCCCTAAAGTACCACATCTACACGTCTTTTAAGCACATTCAGGGATGGTTCCCTTATTTTTCCTGAAATACGTTTTTTACCTTAGTGCTTGGCAGTATATTATTTGTTTTTAGGATATTCCAAAGATGCTTATACAACTGACATCACAAATTCCTGCAAGTGAAAGACCTTAAAAAGGGAATTTGGGCTGAACACGCACACATGCATGGACACACACATGCACACACACACACACACACACAGCCAGATCCTATGATGTCACTTCAGTTCAGCCATCACCAAGATTTCTTGGTCTTTTTTTTCCCTGTGGAAGTCAAATTTTTAACCAGCAACAGGTATGAAATCCTAGCTGCAGATAAGAACATACTAGGGCTGTGATACATGCCTGCATCTGCCCACAGGCCACCTCAACAGTGAGACTTCTGAGTCTTGCTTGTTTCCACATTTGGATTTTAAGTTCTTTTGCAAAACTAAGAGTGACACGATCCCATACTTTTATTTATGAAGTAGTCTAAAAATTCAGAGGAGAAATATCTTCGAAATTATTCACCCCAAAGCCAGAAAGGAAAGCTAAAGCAGCAGCAAAATGACCTCTCCCTCTTCTTATATATGCCAGTAACATCTGAGGCAAGAACAAAGTGGAAACGTTGCATTATAGCAGTAAGATAACTAAACAAGCCTCACCCACCTGATTCAGGCTGGTAAGAGAAAAGAGATGTAGATACCCGTCTTCTTAACCTCCTAGAACAGAAGACCTGAAAATTCACATTTAACTGATTTCATTTTAGCCAGATACTAGAAGGAAATTTCTGGCTTTTAAATGCAAATTAGTAATACCATCATTTCTCATCAATCCCTACTTTTAATGCAGTAGGACCAAAGTATAGCATTCATCACCAAAAAGTCTGGAAATAAAGATTTAAAACGAAGAAAAAGAAGAAGAGCTTAAGTGAATAAAAAATTAATTCAGAAACAGAAGATAATGGGACAGACGAAATGACTGGTTCTTCCAGCTGCGGTTTAATGCTGGATATCCACAGGGCTCAGGGCTGAGAAGCCATGTGATTCTTAAATGCCAAGGAAAAGCTGGAACAGCTAAGTGACTGAATTCATGAACGGTAGAGTCAGAGGAGTCTGAGGCACAACTGCAATGAAGGGCTGCACAAAACTCACTGGTAACTCTTAATGGCGAATGAAGTTCAATTTAAGTGTAAGAGTGATGTGCAAAGCAGTGCAACCCCAACTTTATTTATAAGTGGCCTTAAGGTGACCCTGGGAGTGAGCTCTTGGGAGACTACCTCGATTCAGCAGATCTGGGAATACTACATTTTGAGAGGACAACAGGAATAATCAATAGGTTGTTTCAGATGTCAAACACTTACATGGCCTTTAGGGAGGCAAACTTTTATGGAGAAATTTGTTCCTGGACACTAGCCACAAAGAGATTGTGCCTCTACCTCCACAGACAATGAGAGCAAAGAACTGCAGAAGAATGAGAAAGCAGATAACAAAGTGCAAATACAGGAGTACTGAAAGAGGAAGATCACAGTGAGATAGGCAAAAGAATGCAGGTCAGTGTATGCAAGTATGCACCAAAATCTGTTAAATACATAAAGCAGAAAAATGTATTAATCGCCAGAAACATGAAAAGAAGTCACAATACAAGAAGTCACAATACATATCACTGATCCATTAATATTCAAACAGTACTACTCATTGAACTACACCAGTTTTGAGAAAATGAATCAATTATTATTTGGGAAATACAGAATTAGATTAACGTAGGGGGCATGAATTAGTAATTTTATCGGATATTTTTTCTGCTGTAGTTGTTCAGTGAGAAACATCTTACTCTATGAAATACTGACTGACAATGTTACAGTTAGATGATATCAAGTTTTCTTATCTCTGAAGAAACAAGCTGGGAATGTTCTATATGAGTTGATTTAGTCTTTGAGCAAAAAAATTGAGTAAATTACTCAAGCTTCAGCTAGTACTACTGGACATATATATATGCAGTGATACTAGATACAATGGAAATACAAAATCTCTTTTTGGTCTTGAGAGTATTTTTACAGCAATCAATAACATAAATCTAATGACTTAACTGTACAGTTCATACATGACTAACCAGTCCAAATGATCCACATTTTGTTTTTTTAATGGGCATTTATTTCCATCACAGAAACTCTCCTCCATGTCAGTAGAAACAGATGCTATTTGCAGCTTAGCTTTTGAACAATTGTTGTAATACAGATCAAAACTGACATGCTGTGTAAAAACTAAGGAGAATCTGCATAACAGCTCATCCTCTGCGGCTACAAAAAAATATTAGTCTCTTTCTGTATCCCAATATCATTAAAAAAAAGCCTTCATGTTGTCACATATATCTGCTGGGCCACTACTGCAAAAATCCTCTCTGCTTCTGTATTAAGTGTTCTGGAAACTGAATAAAGAAATATTTCAAGAACGTTTATACAGTAGAAAAAGGCTTTCTTAGAAGGTTATTTCAGAAGCAGTAGTGCAGCATTGTTTCATTTATGTTCTGAAAGCACTGAATATTTCCTGTCTTGTCCTCACAATCTCCTGATTTTAAACTATTTAGAAAAGCAACTCTCAAGTAACAATTCTATGTCTAATGCAAACACATGGTAAGACAGGATCCACACCAGAACTGCATTAAAAAAACCAAAATCTCTATCAAGCTTATGGCTGTAGGTAGGCATATTTGGATATAGGTAATATGATAATTAAACACTTGAGGCTTTTTAAAATTTCAAGCTGAGGGATGGCATAGGTCTAATTTTGTATATTTTCAGCCACATAACCTTGGTGCATTAAAAACTAAGAAAGCAAAAAAATCTGTGTGGTGATGTTTATATGACTTGTGTATTTCAAACAGGTATATTATTCATTCCCCAGCAAAAAGGAAGATTATACTCTTCTACCAAGGAGTTGTTTGTGAAATCTGAGGGAATATGTGCTCCAACTCTCACAGGATTCAAAGAACACATGGTTTTCTATGAAGAATGCAGAATTAACTTCAAAATTACTATCTATAGTAGCTCAAGACCTATTTTAAGTTTTACCACAGCATTTAACTTGTTATCTTCAAACAAACTATGTAGCAAATTATTAAAAGTGATTTTGTTTTGAACCTCAGGCAGCTTTCTGTACTGAAGCAAGCAGTCTTAGATAAATACCTTTGGTATTTGTTGGATCCTATTCCTAAACACAATGTTCATATTTCAGCTATAATAAGTAAAGCATCTCCAAGGCGTGTGAGGACCAGGCTTGCAAGTGTCCAGTTTAGTTTCTCGAGTAAAGTGAGAGTGGTAGAGTCAGCTAAATCCATCATGGAAAGCTGTGTGTGGCACAAATAATTCAATGCTGTTTGGAATGACTGGCAGCTGCCTTCTAGTGCGGACACAAACTGTACTATCACATGCATGTAACTTCAGCTCTCCCTAGAAATTACAGTTTGTTCAGGTCAGGCTGAGCACACCTGTTACACAAGGCAATGAACACAACACAGAAGCTGCCTAATAAACCATCTAGTTCTGCATCCTGGCACTTCCACGTGCTCCATATGACCCCATCATGCAGCACAGCATACTGAAGCACTTACTCTGAATCAAGGTTATGAAAAATATAAGCAGTGGGTTCTCAAGTAACTGCTTTACTGTGGACATGGGTGCTCTGGGGTGGACAACTGAGCTAGAGGTGCTGCACAGCAACTTGAAGACAATGCTAAGTGCCCAAGCCCAGGGCAGCACCAGGCCAAGACTCAGGGTAAACTGGAGTTCTCTGACTCATCCTCAGCACTGAACATTACACAAGTCAGCTACTGGCACCAGGCCATGATGACTCCAAGGGAGAGCAGGGACCCAAGAAAGTCCAGGTTGTGAAAGTGGGTCCACTTCCAAACAAAATTGTTATTTTGGGTCTCCATTACAAGTCAATCCTGCTGCACCTATATCCACTTCTAACAACCCAAGACTCCTTTGGAGCCACGCAGAACAAAGCAGCCTGCTTGTGAGACAGGATCACAATCGGAGTTTCAGTAGTTTCCATTGAAAAAATAAAAGCCGAAATTTAGTTCCAGCATCTGTGGACTTGGACGCAAAAATGTTAAAAATAAAATAGAGCTGTCTAAAAAAGCTGCTCTGAAAAAGAAATCACTGCAGAAGATGCCAGATAATCCCCCTTCAGTACGCCACTTAAAAGGTCTTCCTGACTGAAGGCTTGCTAGTCACTGCGTCTGAGCACAGACAGCTAATTAACAAGGAGGAACTGCTCCATATTATTAGTAGCAAGATATTGATTTTACTGTTATCTTGTTCTCTGATCCAGTCTTTGCCAGCTCCTTTTCATCTGTTGGGCACTGCCATTTTCCCAGACTGCAAGGTCTCCAGACAGCATACTTTGTTTGTGCAGTGCCTAACACAAAGGAACCATTATGCTTCACCAAATCTCAGGTGATCATGTAATGAGAGCCCATTACAATATTGCTTTTAAGGTGGTCACAAGTTCTCATGGCATATTATGACTACAGATATACTTCACTTAAAAATCACTCAAAACTTTAATGTAATTAAAAGTATTTATCTTCTGTGAAAAAAGAAACTAAAAAAGAAGTTTAAATTCTTTAATCTGCCTGTTTTATGACCTGAAAGATCAATGAAATGTTAGGAAAGTGTCAACAAGGAGATATTTTTCTCTTTTGATTTCTTTCTCCCTTTTCCTTCACACACTATCTTCTGGTTCATACTTCTTACCCTTAGTGTATTTTTATCATGTCCCTCTGTGTCCTTGCAAAGTTTGTTTTTCTTCAGAGAGTCAACACTTAAAGAAGATCTTTTTACGGGGAGAATTAGCTGGAAAATATTTGAAGGGAGTAAAAAACCAAAAAGGCCTGGCTCTGAACACTCAATTCTGAAGACATAAAATTTACTTTTCTGAAAGAATATGGACATGAAGGGTTTTTAGTAAACAAACATCACTCCTTCTTGCTTCCAGTGCTTCATGTTTACTTACAGGACTGATGTATTTTAAACACCCAGTGACACTGAGTGTTATAAGGTAAGTTTATCTTCAAACTCTGAAAATTAATTCCAGAAACATTACAGTTTTATACTGTGCATAAGTATTGATGAAGGCAAAGTTAATAAAATACAGTACAATGAGAACTTAAGTGATTTTCATACTAGGAGAGAAGTGCTCTAATGTAATTCCAGTTTATATTGAACTGCAGAGGGATATCTCCTTTGAATAAGACATATGACAGTGATGTAAAAAGAATGTTCAAAATCCCTACAGTGAGAATTATGTGATATCCTCAAAATGAGTCTCCACTTAACTCTTGGCTGAGTCAACACTTGGGGCTTTTTAATATCTCCCAAAAGTACATCTTTCAGCATTTAAAGCACTTCACATGTATAGAAAAGAATCAAACATTTCTGGAAAGTAGCTTCTCCTTTCAGACAGGAGGACGCCAAATAAGGTATATAAACCTGACTGCTTTTAGCGCAATGCGTTAAAGATGAATTTGAATTAATTACTCCCCATAAGAATGGTATTTTTAAAAAAGGCACCTTAAAAAAGTTTTGAAAAGGGAAGCATTGAACATATTTTTGAAGTTTCTCAAATTCCATGATTTTTATATTTATGCCAAAATATTTTTCCTTAAATACAGCTAGTAAAACTTTACTACACAATCAAATCTATTAAGCTGCACTGTAATTTGAAAAGAATTTTTATTCATTGCTAATTTCTAATCTGTTTTGAATACACATCTGTGTAGCAGAAGCTAGTAATTACTTCCCTGATACAGCAGCTTTTTATACATCACACAATGTTGCAATCTGCTGTCTTTTGAGAAATTCTGCTGTCATTTTCCAAACACCTTAGGACAAATGCCTCAAAACCACAAAAGTTATGTCAGGAGAGCCAATGTAAATTCAGGTTCAGAGAAGCACTATTTATCCCAATTTTTATATTTTTCTGTGTCTACAAAACTGCCACTTTAGACAAAGGAAGATTACACAGATTACTAAAGAGGACTTTTAGACATGAAAAGACATCAGGAATATAAAGCAAAACAGTGGTTGGTCTCATTGAAGACTGTTTGGACATCTGTCACAGGTCAAACTACCAGCCAAACCTGTCATGACCAGCAGGGAGCTATGATGAGGAGTATGGTCTGTTTCCATTTGGCTGAACAAACATTTTGGGAATAAACAATGCAGGAAGAATAGCATACAACTCCAAGCTGCATTGAAAAGGAAGGTATCTGGATGAGAGTAAGGATTTCTAGCTCTTTGCTTTGATGGTTTTTGGGGTGAAAAAAGGTCTATCTAATGAATTCTTCAACTAATGGAATGGAAACCTACAGCAAGCACACAGTTCTGGTGGTATCTGTCCAGTGTGAAACACAGAAGGCCATTGTGCAGTGAGGTTATGCCATATGGGCAGAACCACCTTTGTATTAAACATGAGAGGTATTACAGAAGGCACTACTCCTAGACTTTTTTGTGCACTAGTAATTGTTGGGAAACAGACAAGACCATCATCTTCACAGTCATCTAGGAAGACGTTGCAAGAATGCTACTGTCTAAAGAATTATTATATTATTAATATATAAGTTTGGTAAAAAATACAGTCACAAACCAGTACTGGTCATCAGGCTTCAGTGAGACAGAAGTACTTCCATCTTGAAACCATAACCAATCTGCTCAGCCTAGATTTTAACAACTATTTGACATGGAAGTTTTTTACTCAATGCCGCTCGAGAATCTATTCCAGATGATACGGCTACTGACCCTGCCAGTATGACAGATCCTTAGTTCACGAGTGCCCAACACCTTGCTCCCGCTGGTTGATACTCAAAACAACCCTTAAAACTTGAGAGATAAGAAAGGTCTTGCCATTCTTACTAGGGGAGTCCAACATGCCCTCAGAAGTGAAGTTAATATTATCTTCATGCCTGATATTGCCCAGCCTGGTGTCAGATCTCTTGGCCTTTGAATCAGTGCCAGTACAGTTGGTGCAGTGGCGACTAAAAAGAGAGAAGACCTGAATCTGCGATCTTGTTGTCTATCCTGGTAGTCATGGGAGTGTTTCAGAGAGATTTTTAGCTGAGAAACCAAAGGGAGAGATTGCCCTTGGTCACAGCTGCACTATACCCGAGTCCTTCTGCTGCATTTTCAAAAACGTATTTTCAAGAAATAAACATTGTTTTGATGAATTGTTCCAAAAGAAGCAATTTGAACTCTATCCTCCACCTAAAAATCCAAGGGAAGGAAAAGCAAACAAAACACTTCAGAGACATTTCTTGAAGAGGAAGTCCATATACCATGCCTTGGAACGTAATCGTTTCAGACAACAGCTTTTTAATAGCTTTATATAGACTCAAAGGGGTGACTCCCCCTTTCCAAACATCCCAGTGCCCCATTTAAAAAAAAAACCTAGGGTTTATCATGTACTGAATGAACATGAATGGGATCTAGTACTTTCCTAAAGTTAGGTATTACTGATCTGCTTTACTAATATGGTATACTGTCATACAATGCCTTACATGTATTTATAGAAGTAACTGAGTATAGTCTACCCTTTAGTTACTTACGTGACCAGTTCTCAGAAAGGTCCTTTAACAGTATGCTACATTCTTCACCTTAGTGTCTCAACTACTTCTTGCTGTGAGCATTTTATATATTCAAGCTCTCCCACTTATGCAGTTTTTGGCATTTTCTGTATTTCTTAAGGTTGTCAGGAAAAGGGTAGTCACTGGGGACATACTAGTGACCACACTAAATTAGGAATCAGTTGTTCAGCTTTAAGAATAATGTGACATCCTCTTTCTAAAATAGCATGAAGTTTTTCTTTCATGCACATTCTGAACTCTTTTATTTACTCAAAGCATATTTCAAGAAAAGTTTGCCTGAGGAAATAAACTAAAGCCATCAACAGAGAAACCACCTCAGAAACTTATTGGAAGGCAATAAAAATTAAATAGCTTTTAAAAGAGCTCTCAAACTTAAAATAAAAGAAGTTTAAATTGTCTATACTGATTTAATTTGTAACAATTCCATTTCAAGAATCTTTGTTTGGTTGTTGGTTAGGAGTTCAAAGTTAAAATGGCACTTTTCTCCACTACCAATACCCACACACTTCTCCCATCTCAAACACTTGGCAGAGGCACAGGGAGAAGCTGACCACCACTATTTGATGTGGTGGCCCTATGATCAGATGAGTTGAGGAGAAGCATGCTCCAAAATGGAAGAGTCCTCATACAGAACTCTTTTGGCAGATACTGCCCTGGCAACCAAATAACAGCCTCCAAGCACAACATCCTCGACCATTATTCTTACACTGTTCACACCACAATTTCTCAGAAAAAGATGCCTCTTGAGATGTCTATCGTCAAATGGGCAACTTCAGTGAGTTTCAGATGCTACCAAAAAAAATCAGCAATACAATAAGCATAAATGGAGCATGCTTATGGGAAAATATTCAAACTTTACCTCATATCCCCCAAATCATTCACTTCTTTCCTCACCAGTTTTTTTTTTTTTTTCCAAACAGGTTTAAAGGGATAATCCAGGAGCTCTTGAGAGAAAGCAGAAATGTACCAAGAATGGAAATGTACTTTTACAGTATATTATGGAACAAACACAAACTCTTTACTCAAATGAGCTCAAGTTCTAAGTTTCACATGCGTAATGCCACTGAAGTCAATGGAGCTACACACATGAAACTGAAAGGTGAGCAAGTGCTCACTAACACAAAGGTTTACAACCTTCTATTTGACAACTTACCTTGAGGTTGCAATTTCCACTTTGGTTCTTGCCATGGCAGCTGCTCGCTGTGCACCCTCTATTGCTCTATCCACCTTTTCTCTAGTTTTTGTGTTTCGTATTGGTATAAGTTGCTTTCTTATTCCACGGACCAAAATGTTATTTTTGTACTTTCCCTCTTCTTTGGTGCCATCTGGAAACATGGTACATCCATACCCATGCCTCCTGTTATTCAGCCACTCTCCTTCATATTTCATACCATTTGAACGCTCACTGATACCAAAACCGCTGCGCTTGTCATTCTTCCATTCACCCATGTAGGCTTCTGTAGTGGTAGCATCAACATGGTCTTCCAGAGGGCTATAATCACAGTCACCATCTCCAAAACTAATGGTAGAGTTGGCGTCACTAGAACTAATTCTGCTCATAGCAGCATCGCTCCTGACAGAGCTCCGTTTGCTAGATATCGATGACCTAGATTCAGATTTTCTAAGTTTTATACTACCAAGAAGGGATCCTCTTCTGAACAAGCCTCCTTTTTTCTTAATGCCCATGGCTTCTGCATCGCTGTGAAAATTGAGCACAAATCCTCCTCTTGTTCCAGCTGGACTGTCTGAAGTGACGTCATGCAGAACAGTGCCATTGCTCTGCTCACTTCGAAGCGACGCCAGAGATGTTCGGAGAGGTGAACGGATCACAGTGGCCATGCCATAGGGTACACTCTGACGTACACCATATCCATGTCTCATCCCTCCTGTCCACTGCCCCTGGTAGGTACCTTTTAAAGTAATAAGAAATTAAATTTAGGAAGCTGTAGAAGACCTAGCCCTCTCCATCCAATAAGCTACAGGCAACACTACATTGTCAGCTCTGATTTTGGTGAGATGCACACGATACAGAGAGATAAACTACTTCTGTTACTTGTTTTTTTTTATAAATTATTTTTCCACTTAGCAAATATTTCACTTTCACAGCTGATTCATTTTGGCCACTAAGACACAGTAACTATAATCACATGAACATTTTTAAAATGGATCTGTCCAAGGAAAAATACTTCAAGAGAAATTTCTAAAGCAGGACTCGGTCAACATATTTTAAGGTGGACTGATGGGAACGTGGCCAGCAGAAACAGACACACATTATACGCAGTCAGCTGAGGAGGGAGAGAGGGCTGGAGAGAAGGGAGAGAGCAGGACACTCACAGCTCTTGTGCCCAGCTGCTCACAGAAGGAGAAAGTAGGAAAAGTAACCATTCTGGTACTGTGGGTTTAAGGTGACTACAGACATCTCCTTGTCAGGAGCTATTTGACAATGCACTAGATTGCCTTCGGATGGGCTTTTGGATCCACTGTCATAAACCTCTATTGTAAAGTAAATCTTTTACATTTTTTTGTGTGGAGTTGAATGAAAGAACAAAATCTTAGGACTCCTTTCTCTTCACAAACTCTTCATGTCAACACTTTCTGGTATCCCCAGTACATAAACATGTACTGCATTCTGCATTATGTTGTGACAGAGAGATCAAAAGCATGAATTCTTTAGCCCTTTTTTTGCCTTTCATTTGTTCTGCAGTACATGAGAAAGGCAAGGCAGTTACACAATATTGCACAACATTCTAGCAAATATTTAATCATAACTACTCTTGTAGAAAGTTGCAAACAGCAATGTAAGGAGGAGTATTGTATACGATACGAAATGTCATGGACGTCCATGGAAAGCTGCACTGGAGCCAAACCCCACCTTTATTATACAGATTACTACATCAATTTTTTTTCTTATATTCTCAAAAGGCATTTTCATTTTGACACTTGCCAGTGCCTGCTCTCTGAAGGCCACTTCTACCCAAGGCTCCAAAGGAAGGTGGCAGGAATGCCATAACTAGCAAATAGAAGATACCCTGTTTTCTGATGTAATTTCACTCTAATTCCCATTGAACTCCTTTAAGCTCCTCAAAATGTAGCCACTCACCCCCCAGTGCTGTTTTTTTTTCTTAAAGCTACTTTAAATATTTTCACAGACGGATCAATAAACAATCTTTAATTTTTAAAATGTTGATCTACTTCAATTGGAACAGCTATCAACTATTTAGAGAACTAAGCATCAAGTGTCAAGTTTAGGGATTGACAAAATTTTTGTGAAAATATTTGTGAAGTATCTACAGTTGAAGACGTAGCTCCAAGATTCATTTGCTTTGAGATTCAATCCCTAACATATTTACATACTGTTTTGATTGTGTACCTGTCCAGCATCTATCAGGTACTGCCTTACTCTTTACCTCTTTTGCTAACTTACATTTCAGTGTTAACACAATTAAATTTGCTAAGTCTGTTTTCTTTATTATATAATACTAGATAGGTTCCAAAACGTAACTGTTTTGTGTTGGTAGAAAATTCTACCAAGTGGAAGGTTTTAACAGATGGCTGCTGACACAAACAAACAACTTTCTTAGTTTCTTTCTCCTTCTCTGTATCCTGGATACTTACTGCTGTACTGGTTGTAAGGGTGCTGAATCTAGGAACATGATTATTTTAAAAAACTCAGCATATGGGGAAGAACAAATAGAAGGATGAGCACAGAGCACTGGCATGACATGTTCTGTAAATACTGCAAATATACAGCCACATTCTAATTTTTTTTCTTTTATTAAACAGAAAATTCCCAGAAGTACATTAATATTTTATGAGCATAAATTACTTCATTTTGTCCCTAATTATTTCTGGGATCTATAACGATTTGCTGGAACTAAGAATCTGGCTACATACACTTATTGCTACATATTATAACCCCTTTAATGTTCTCCACTATTTAACTTAATTTTGAAATAATAAATCTAAGTCTAATTTTGATTATACCTCAGTATTAAATTAAAGCAGCATCTAATAATTATGGCTCTGCATGCTGCTTACAATGTCAGACTTCAAGCACAATCAACTTATTTCAGTACAGAATTTTAAAGACATATAAAAGGTCAGCCTGTTTTTCTTACTAATACTTCAATTAATAATAATGGAAAGCTCAAAAATACTTTATTTAAGACTTGTATTTTTCACTACTCTAGAAAGAAGGGAAGTGGTTGCTGCTACACGTAAGGGCATTAAAACAAAAACAATTATTGCACTGCTATCCACTTGTCCAATTTTTCTTTCTATTGAGGAAATAAAATCAATGCCAGCTTCTTCTAAAGACAAAATAGTAAAAAAAAACATTGGAAGATTCGTATTTATTTCATCTTTAAAAAGTATGAGATACTTAGGTTGAATTTTATGCAGCGCAGCAGGTAACTATTATCACTTCTATCATTACAAATCCAGTAATGGAAAGGTTTCTGATACTAATGCTAAAAAGCCAACTCATTTTTCTTGGCTTTTCTACTCACATTTCAAACGAAAAGTATTTTAATGACATATGGAGAGCAGTGTCCAGAATGTAGATACAAGAACCTTGTACAGTAATTTGACTATCTCACACTGCCTCACCTTATTCAATAAATTTTAGAAATGTTTAAACAAGCAACGCAAGGTATGTCAATATTGCACTATAATTAAATACAACAATGTATAAGACATGATGAAAAAGCTTTTCTCATATATGAAGAAAACTTACGCATTATTTACCTATCTCTCTAGATAGAGATAAATATGAATGATATATCAAAAAACACACCACATTCTTTTTCACCTTATACCACAGCTGACTGTTCAAAGCAGTTCCTCTAAAGGTCAATTATTAAAATTTGAATTATCACTGTAATTACCAATATAATTTAAGATTGTGTTTGACCATAAAATAATAACGTTGTTTGACACTAATTTTTCAACAGGTAGGCTTGCTATCCTCGGTAACTGAAGAAACATTCAGCCATAACTCCTGACCATCCATCTGGTGTTTAATTAGTTCTTTTAAAAAGGCGGTCATATTTTGAGCATGAGAGCTATTAGAGAGTATATCTTTTTCCTTTTCTTTTTGTTGGCAATTTGCTGTAAGATATAATTTCATAATCAGTTTCCTTAGTTACAGTGTGCCATCCCTTCTAAAACATCCTTGGCGCATCTTACAGCTGCAAATGTCATTGCCCACTTGCAGCTAAAATTTAAAACTATACTGTGAAAAAAAGGAGAGGCCAACGACCCATTTAACTACTCCACTTGCTCTTATCCTTTAGTCTATGGTTTAAAAATTTTGTTGTTACATCAAGATTTTTGCATGCTTTTCTGACTCAAATGTTAAATAAGCGTAGACCTAAAACGAAGACCTCTCAGAAATCAATGAACATATGTGACCTTTGCTCAGGGTGCTTTTGCCCCTGATCTCCCTCTGTGGAATGACAACATGCAATTGGTTTTTGCTGTTGTTGGAAGGGCCATAAATAACCAATTTAGACACACTGAAGTTTCAAATTAGGCCACAGTCCCTCCTCCAGCAGGTTTTGCATCTTCACACAGATTAATAAAACCTGGAGAGTTTAAAGGGGGCACAAAAATCCAGATTGCTGCAGGGGACAGACTGATAGGTCACTTGAAGGCCCACTGTAATCATATGCAATGTATGAAGTACCATGGTTTGTAATTCACAGCATTTTACCCAGAGATTTGACTGAGTGACAATTTTAAGCATCTAAACACAGCATGACATATATTACTCATATCACAAAAAGTTTTGTGTGCAAAAACTGACGAACCCTGTCAATGCTCATTTTCCTTTTCTCTTCTTCAATTATATCTCATAATACCACCAACACACTTTAAAGCAACGTACTGGGGATAGACTAAAAAAAAAAAACTAAACAGCTAGCAGCAAAGAGGCCTTGATTACAGTGAGTTTGAAAATAAATTAGCAATTGGCATAGTCTAAAGAGTTATTTCTCCACACTGGTACTCTCTGGTATTCATGAAGAGAGAGCTTTCCTGCAACTGTTTTAAATTATGTTAAAGATACATGTGTAAATCTGGTTTCCTTATAAACCCATTTCAGATGTGTTCTGGTGTGCGAATACATCTATTGTTCCCAGAGCATGAAAACAAAAACACATCTGCAAACATCTATGACGTACTGCTCTGCTTCATTCATGAGTACTTTCATTAAAATCAATGGGGCTTTACACCCTCTGTTCGTATGAACTGCAACATGCAAAAGACTGGAGTCATGACAACAGATCTCAGCTAACAGTGTGAACTGGATCCTTCACGTGTTGTTCCAAGTCTAAATATTGAGACAATTTACCTCCAATAACCAGTACTATATTAAGATTTTTTTTTTAAAGCCACAAGAAGCCTGAAGAAAAAAAGGATAAAAACAACTTTGAGAAAATAATTTCTAGAACATTTACTGGAATGGCAATTTACTTTCCCAGAAGGGGAGGGAGGGGGGGAAAAAAAAAAAAAAACAACCAAAAAAAAAGCGCCACTGCTTGTATTCAGCCAAAACACATTTCATAAAAACTGAAAAAATATATTGTGTGGTGAAAGTGAAATTGAAATTTTGTTCTCTTTCACACGTTGACTTTGTGGGGTTTTTTTTTTTGTTTGTTTGTTAGTTTTGTGGGGTTTTTTTTCTTTTTGTTTTAAATCCACAAACACATAGCTGCCTTTGAATATCAGAACTTTCCACACCAGGAAACAATTTTTGGACAGCTACAAATATCTCTAAATAAGGGGACAGAAGGGTACAAAACCCACTGCGGATTTCGTTGTCTGAAGGAACTGAATCCTACCAAATTGCTACATTTTGCATTTCGGAAAAGAAAAAACAGGAGCCCAACCGCAAATATCTCATCTTCCGCTTCATACAAAAAGACCCACTCTCCTAAAAGTTTGACCAGAGATGACCTGAAAAAATTCCTGAAAGAAACCAGCAGAAGTATCAGTTGAGAGCTGACACGTGGGTTAGTCCTTTAGTCACATCACGTGAACAGTACCTCTGATTTCGGTAAATTCTATTACTTGCCACTTAACTGAATACGCTGCTGAATGCTGAAGCAAGCAGCATTTCTGTAAAAAAATCCCAGCAACTCTCTAATCCTAAAACCGAGACCCGTTTTACCTCCTGTTACACAGCGCAAACCTGTTCCCTTGCTCCCAGCTGAAGAGCAACTCTGCAGAAGTTGCAGGTGGCACTTCCACCGAGGCCAAGGACATTACAGCAGCCGAGGCTGAATTAAAGAGTATCAGGCTTATTTATCGCGCAGAGCATGAAGCGACAGAGGTACAAGAACTGTAAGTGAGCACTCAAGTAAGCTCCAGTCCTCAGTGACCTCACTGAACCCTGCCTTCTTGACCGCCCCGACTTCAACCGAGGGCGGATCGCTGCGGCCCCTCCGCACGCCCACCGCGATCTCAGCCCTGGGTCATGGGTTCGGTGGCGGGGAAGGGTGTCAGAGGCAGGTCTTGTGCGACTGCACTGCACACCTCCTGCTTCGAGCAGGATGCTTGAAACTATCCCGAATTTTGATAAAACCCGGAGTTATTGTGTGAGGGTGGACCCAAGTTTCATTGATTTTACAGCGCAAGCTGCGTCCCCACTCCATTAGCTCCAGCCTCGCGTTTACAAGCCGAGCGCACAAAGCCATCCCTGCCTGCACATCAGCGCGATACAAGGGCTCCATTACAACAAGTTCTTGCCGTTCCCGCACCAACGCGGTGCGCAGGGGGCGAGGTGCCGGGGCTCGCCCGCCTCGCTCGCTCCCCGAGCCAGACGCGGCCGCCCGGCCATCGCTACCTCGGCCAGGGAGCCCATGAGCCGCCTCAGCGGAGAGAAAGGAAAGCTGTCTGCAGGCGGCCGTAATGCGGATTTCTACCAGCTGGCCGGGAGAAAGCGCTGAGCCCGGACAGCTCAGCGCGCTCGGAGCGCAGCCGGGGCCAGGCGGCTCCTCAGAGTGGGGCGGGGCGGGCGCCAGGCACCTGTGGCGCTCCCCGGCCGCCAGCGGGGCCTCGGGGGCGCCGAGAGAACGGCGCCGGGAAAGGCGCCCGGCCACGGGCAGGGGAAGAGCAGAGACCCCGGTGCGAGGGCGGCGGTGAGGGCGCGGGGGCGGGAGGAGGGGCCCTTCCCGCGGAGCGCCCACGCAGGCGCGCGCCCCCCCGCCCCCATCCCCGCCCGCCCCCCGGCGCCGCCGCGCGCGGGGCGCCCCCCGCCGGCGCCCACCTCCGTCCCCGTAGGTCTCCACGCCGTATCCGTCCTGCAGCCCGTTGCTCCAGGTGCCCTCGTAGCGGGCCGGCGTGCTGAGGCTCTGCCGCACCCCGTAGCGCCCCTTGAAACCGTGGGACCACTCGCCGCGGTACATCCACCTGCCCTTCGTCTCCACGCCCAGCCCGTGGCGCTTGCCCTGCGCCCAGTAGCCCAGGTAGGTGTTGCCGCTGGGCCAGGTGTAGCCGCCCGCCACCTCGAAACCGTGGGACCAGGAGCCGGCATACTCGCCCTGCCCCTTGGGCCCGGTGCAAATGCCGTGCCCGTGGGCTTTCCCGTCCTCCCAGCCGCCGCAGTAGGTGCCGCCATCGTCGAAGTCGAACCGGCCGCCCGTCATCCAGGGCAGCGGGGCGAGCGCGGCGCCGCCGCCGCCTCCCGCCCGCCTTCCGCTCCCTTTCCTGCTCCGCCTGCCCTGCCTTGCCTTCCCTTCCCGCCCGCCGCCCGACCGACAACCCCGGCGCTTCCCGCGACTGCGAGCGCTCCGCCGGCCGGCAGCCCGCGCCCAGCCCAGCCGCAGCCCCGCGGCGGCGAGCGGCACCCGCCCCCCGCTCCTCCCCGCCCGCCCCTCCGCTCCCGCCCGGGCCCGCCCCCGGTGTGGCCGCGCCGCTGCCGCGGGGCAGGTGCGCGCCCCTGGGGCGGGCTGGGGCTGCCGCTGCGGCCGCCGCGCCTGGGTGGGCTCGTGCCCCGGGAGCCGCCACCTTCGCCAGCCGGCTCCCGGGGAGCTCTCCGTGTGCCTTTTGCTCCCGGGAAAAGGAGCCCCCCGCTGGTCGGGGGCGCGCGCGGCCCGGGGCGGGGCGAGCCGGGAGCGCGCAAGCCGGGCCGGGGCCCCGCGGTGCCCGGGGGGCGGCGGTGGTTCCGTGCCCTGCCCTGTCGGCGCTGCCCGCCCCTCGGCTCCGGTGCAGGTTGCTGCTACACCTGCTAGCACCTGCAACAAGTAGGCAAAAAGAGAGGGCTTCCGAGTGCTACTTGTGGTTCTTAGTTTTGGTTTTGTTTCTGTGTCTGTGTGTGTGGTTGGTTTGTTTTTTTTCTTACTTGCCCTGAGCTAGAAGACGAGGTTTAAGCCGAAATGGTGCATGAAGAGCACAGCCGAGTTGTGTTTTGTGCCTTTTCCAGATTACGTGTGGAGCTCACCAAGTTCCACGGGTGGAGAAATACGGGGCAAAAAGTGAGTGTGGTCGAGGTTTTTCAGGGACAGCACTGCCGGGAACTTCATTAGTAGCCTTTTATTATGCCATCAGCTCCGCGGTCATCAGGCGACTGAAGAGCTCTAAATCCTGCCAAGTACTTCTTTGCCAGATATTTGATAATCAGATAAAAAAATTGTAAGGGCAAATGACTGGAGAAATATGTAAGTGTAGAAACTGCAGAGAGAATAGCAGGGAAGGCATTGAAATCTGCTGTCACAGTATTCTAGCTTTTTGTTTTTTCACGGTTACAGACCAGGATTGGAAAAAATATGAAAGAAAATGTTTCTCTTCAATGGGGATCTTGTTAGAAGTATGAATCATATTTATTAATCATGCGTTGTGGTACTATCTGGACACAGATTATTTGGAATACTGGAGAAATAACAATGGCTATGTTAGTAATGATGAATAGAAGCAGAAATAGAACTGCAAGTGGAAGATTTGAATTCAAAACATTAGATATTGAAACAGGCTTCAGAAATCTGTCAAACTCAGCCCAAACGTAAGCAGTTTTGTCTTAAACCTAAATGAAATTAAAGTATTCCACATACTAAACATACCCATGTAACTTGAATAAATTTTCAAACTTTGTGCTTCATGACACACTCTTACGTGTACGTTTTTATGCCACATTTATACAGTTTAGTGCCAAAGTATTTCTGCTCTTTCTAGGAGAGAGCTGGGTGCCATGACTGATACTGTTGTCTCCTGTCATCATAAGAAGTGTGTGCTTCAAAGCCTTCTTTCTGTGCCAGAAAGAGGATTTCTAGTTCAGCTTGAACTTGTGGAGGTAGAAGACCGCGCACACATTTGGACGCATACATACAAAGAGAAAAAGACACAGTCAAAGACTTGTGCCTTTTCATGAGAAGATAGAGAAGATTTCAGTGCCTCTGTGAACCCAGAAAATTCTGTTCCATAGTTTTGGAGTGTAGAAAATGAGACAAAAATGTTGTTTCTGTAGCACAGACATGCAGTCTTTCATGTATCATTGGACGAGGCTACGAAGTGTGCTGAAGTTAAAGGACTGAGACCTTCACTGCAATATTGTATTTTTGCAATGCTGTTATTGAGAATTGGGGGGAAGTCTGAAAATTTGCAGTGGATGGGATTGCTGAAGAATACTGCTGTAGTGCAATATTCTCTGAGTATTGCTCGAGCTTACTGGGTTTTATGCACTACATGTCTTGCATTTCTTCATCAGGGGAAAGATTGGAAACAATCGTGGTGACAACACACGTGCTTTGAGGAGTTTACTACTTTCACTCTTAAAATTTTTTCATGTTTTCTTTCTTCCGACAGAAGATAAAGCTCTGCCATGTTTGAACAGAGTTACAGAAGATTGAAACACTTTGTATGGTTATGGGGAACTACCTGCTGGAAGACAGCATGCATAATAGCTGATACTGGCGTACAATTAACTAGTCATTGACGTTGCCTGTTCATAACTGCATGCTGTTACATGAGCAGACTTTTTTGAAGTTGTCAGGATTGAACTGGAGCTGCTGAGCATTGGATGTGTCTGTTACGGGGCTACTGTTGCTTTGCACTGTGTTTCTGGGTGCTCTGTGCAGAAGTGAGGTGTAAAGCCAGAATTGCCTCGGACAACACTTCTGTGCCCTGTGGACAGCCAGAACACAACCAGAACGGAGGGGAGCAGAGGTGAGGTGTGAAAACGGGTTAGCAAATCCAAACAACTGCTGCTGCGACTCGGCAGAGGAAGAGGTGGGTCTGATGAGGGAATGGGAGATTCGCCCAGCTCCTCTGTAGATCTAAGCTGTTTCTTTGAAGGACCAGCTGTGTCCCTCTGCCCAATGGCCTATCCCATTTACAC
Organism: Chamaea fasciata; assembly: GCF_029207755.1. Taxonomy (NCBI): domain Eukaryota; kingdom Metazoa; phylum Chordata; class Aves; order Passeriformes; family Sylviidae; genus Chamaea; species Chamaea fasciata. The sequence goes on along the minus strand of NW_027094086.1, from coordinate 32,038,434 downwards.
GGTTGTGCAAGTCCTTTGCCAAGCTGGGTATCACTTTTGGCTCGGTATTGGTGAATAACTGGGTTTGCTGTTGTAAAGACTTGGGTAATTGCACCCCTGATGTGTACTGTCACTTAGCGATGAATTGTTTATCCCTAAAGCTGTTGTACTGTCTCTTATGGTATCCCAGACCTATAGCTCATCGGGGCTGCCTTAAGTTCTTACATCTGTACAGTAGAAGATGTTGTAACATTGCAAAAATTAAATAGGCATCTGCCTATTAGTCCTGTGTTTTGCCCCCTTGATTTAAATTTTCCAAGTTTTAATACTAGATTAGCTGAACCAATTAGATCAGGTGGGCCAGAGATGAACAGTGAAAATTTCAGGAAGGAATAATTTTATTTTTCTTTTGTTATCACATGTGTGTCAGTGGGTCCTTTTTTAGTGACCTGCAAATGATGCTAAAATCAGTGGTAATTTTGCATGTGGTTGATATTTCCAGGTGTACTCATTTAAATGAGGAAATCAATTTAAATTAACTTGATGCTTGATGACAAGATGAATTAATCACTGCCAGCCTTCTCTTATTATACTTTCAGCAGGGGATAAATTTTAATAGATGTGAGAATAGAAGTACTTTGCAGAGAACTCTCAGCATCACTTAGCTAGGTCTTGATGTAAGAAGCCACAGGTGTCTCATTGCTGATGAGGTTGTAGATTTATTATTTGGATTTTTGGTTGTGCTTTCTTTTTTTGCTGAAAGATTTTGTATTCACAAATCTCACCTTTAGTTCACCACATCATGTTTGCTTCTGACCACGGTGTAAGTAATGCCCATTTTAACCTCTAGCATGTATGTGTTAAATACCTTAGATCCACAGATTTTTTTTCCTTTTGTTCTTCCCACAATTAAGTTAAAAATTATTCTACATCTCCATAGATGCAGGAAGTAAGCAGTTACAGGTATATGAATGAGTTTCTCTTTTGTCCAAAGTAAATGGAATTACTTCCACTAATTTTTTAATCTACATTACAAGAGTTCTTTTCTGAAATCTTTCATGCATGTAGCACCCAAAAAATACAAGGGCCGGGTGCAGTTTATTATTTACAAAAAAGTCATCACAGCACTAGGTCTGATGACACTATATGTATGCAAAACATGAGTGCCTGATGACACAGTATGTATGCAAAAACTGTGCTGCAGGGTTATATTTAAAAAGTCCTTGCTATAGGGGTGGTAGATGCAGCAGGTGAAGATAAACTAACTCCAGACATTTAATATTAACTGGATAAAAAACTGCTGAGTTTAAACTATTAGTCTATAGATATCTGATGCATGAATAAAAATTAGGCACATTTATTCTTACTCCTAAAAGCCTGATTCAGCAGGGAATTACTTTAAGTACTTTAGTAATCCCATTTACTTCAGTGGGACTACACATGAGCTTTAAATTAAACATCTGCAAGATATCTGTGCTCAAATACAGCAAAGCTCCAAAGACTGTTCTCAAGTGTTTGGCAGAATGGAGGCAGGATGTTTCACTGATGAGCTCCACGCCTCACACGTTGTATTGGAGGAGTTCACACACAGGACTGCTGTGTGGGAGGCAGAAATACAGAAGTAAAGGTAGTACAAAACACAAAGTGTAGAAATTTCAAAGGCAAGTAGGTCTTTTCTGGCTTCATAGGAACAGCCACTACTTTTATGCCAATTTTTGTGTCCAGAATCCATGTTAAAAGTTTTTAAACATAGCTCTGTATAGCTTTAACATAAATAGTTTTGTCTGACTTCTAGAACAGGAACATAACACTTTTTCCTTATACACTGTAGATCCACGTAAGTTAGTGTAAACACTGAAGCAGTAACTCTAGAGGATTTTTTTTTTTTTTTTCAAAAAACCTGCTATAATATTTGAGCAACACTGTGTTATGAATCTGCTCTCCTAGGTGTATCAGTGTCAGTTCTTGCAGTTGAAGCTGGGACCTAGCCAGTAAGACAGTATATTTAATTCCAGAGATATTGTGCTTACTCAGTGAATACAGTTATTATTTTCTTTGGAAAAGTGCTGATAAAGCTTATAAAAAAACAAAAATACAGATCCTCTTCTAACTTGAAAACAAGATGAGTATGTTCTGTACCCAGACTTCTATTTTCAGCATTGTTCCAAGCAGCTGAATTAGATTTGAAATAAAAATGCAGGTTTTTTTTTTTTTTAAGGAAATGCAGCATTTATGTTGAACACCTTTGTCTCTGAAGTGATTTTAACAGTAAAAGAACTGTCTATACAAATAAGTTGCATGTTTGTACATATCCAGTGTGGTGGAATGATTTTTTAAAATGTATAATTTATAATAGTGGAAGAAATATGATAAATTGTTCCTAGATCTTGCCAACATTTGGAGTTGTGTCATTGGTTGTTTTGGGGGTTTTTTTTAATATATCTACAGAACAAAACTGAGTGGATCACTATACCTTAATCCATTTACTTAGAAAAAATAACTAACTCCAAATGTGTTTTGTTTTATAACACTTGATTTGAAGAAAATAAGTGATTTAGAGTATCACTGATTACCCTAAATTAGCATTCAGATTATATAGGTGGAAGACATCTAGAAAATCAGATTTATCCCCAGTAATTTTTTTCCTAAATGGCGATAGGAATTGTGCAATTGCTGTAGTTCAAGTCTTGTTTCCTTGGGGAAGATGGGAAAGGTTTATGGATTTCCTCTTTGGAACAAATTCCCACTTCTGAAAATGGCTTGAATAGTTTTGCTTGAGCATTTTTCTTTAGCTTAAGGAGGCTCTGTGATGCCTTATTTTCCTGTAGACCTCATGATTGTCACAGTTGCTGTTGTCTGGACTTTATCTAATTATATTATGTTATTGGTTGCTAAAGTTTGATTTCAAATACAAACCATGCTATTTGGCTAATATTGTGTCATATTAAAGTAGCATAATTCTGTGTGACTCCCAAATTACATTATGCTTTTTACACTGGTACCAGAAATTGGAAGTGTGGTGATTCTGTTTTCCTCCACACAACAAGATGATGTGTAAAAACTCATCTTCTGTTTGTGATTTGCTGTTGTCCTAATCCTTTCCCATAGAATTTGGTTTAGATAGTTGCTTCCACTGTGCTTTAGTGAAGTTGAGTTTCACTTAGCACACTCTTTTTCCCTCCGCTTTGGGATTACGCTCCCAAGTTAAGTTAATTTTCAGTTTTAATTCCACATTGCAGTTCTTCACAAGTTTTTAACAGTTTCCACATTTGCATGTGCAATAACTGAACTCTTCCAAGATCAAAGTTATTCACAAAGGTATTGAATATTAAAGTATTTGGTACAGATTTAGCATTTCATACATCCTTTAGGCTTGGCACTTAATTATTAATAACCATTACCTAATATCTAAACACAATGTGTAGTCTTTTACAGCTTTACTTAGATCACATTTAACAAACATCAGCAGCTTTGCTGAAGTCAAAATACATAATATCTCTTTTAGGCTGAAGGCTGAAGCAGAAAAGCTTTTAGCACTTTGGTTTATCTCACTGGTGTGGCTGAAAGCTTTTTCTCCCCACTGAGCAGTGGCACAGCCCTTCCCTTTGCCATCCTCCTCCACCTCTAGGGCTGTCTCAGTTTCCTTTTCTGTTCTTAACTAAGACTCATTCTGTGATTTGGCCTTTCTGATTTTGCCCCTGCATACTTGCACTCTTCCCTAAAATTCATCCTTTTGTAATCTGACCTACTTTTTACTTGCGTATGCTTCCTTCTAGTGTTTCAGGATCCTTGAAGAGCTCTCAATTTAGTCAAGTTTATCTCATGATACTCATCTTATTTTCCCTTTTCATCGAAGTAGTTCATTTATGCCCTTCACACTATTTTCACATTATATTCACATTATATTTTCAGATTTCTCTCTTTGGACTTTTATAATAAAATAAAACCTAGTAGAGAGCAAATCTTAAGTTTGTGGTTTTTTCAGGGCAGTCTTGGCAGACACTGGCTTGAGATATTCTCATGCCCCCAACCCTCTGTGCTGCCAGCACAACTGTTTCTTCAGTGAGCTGTGATTTGGATCAGGAAACCAATCCAGCTTAAAAATAATCCAGCGAAAAGATTTATTTTTATTTTCCTCTTAAAGCCGAATCCTTTGCTCTGTTTGCAGAACATCTATGCAAACAATTGCCTTAATGCAATTGAAAGCATACAGGAAAGCTGTCAGCTTTACTGTTCACCTTGTTTGTTTGTAACTCCATTCTCTTTTTCTAGGAATTACACATAACATTTTTCCCATAATCTTTCACCGAAGTTGCCCTCAGTCTTGCACTTTCAGTCAGTTTGCCCACTGTTGATTAGAAAAGAGATATTCCAGATTCGATGTAGTTACTTATCTGCCCAATAACAAAATTCTTCCCTGTAAAACAGCCTTCCAGTACCTGAGGGAAGACTCTTACATGGAGACTCTAAAAGAATATATAGTGACAGGTCTAAGGGGAATGGCTTCAAACTGAAAGAAAGTAGATTTAGATTAGATACAGGAAGAAATTCTTTACTGTGAGGTTAGTGAGGCTGAACAGGTTGCCCAGGGGAGCTGTGGACTCCCCATCCTGAGAAATGTTCAAGGCCAGGCTGGAAGTGGCTCTGAGCTACTTGGTCTAGTGGAAGGTGTACCTGCCCATGGCAGGGAGGTGGGAACTGGATGGTCTTTTAAGGACCCTTCCAGCCCAAGCCATTCTATGATTCTGTACTGTAATGATACCTTCCCAACGGGTCCCTTGGTTGTTGAAGTCCCTCATGTTCACCCTGTTCTGTGCTTTGAAGAACTAACAGCAGCACCCAAAGCTCTTGAGTCCTGCATTGCCATGTTCTACGCATTTTCCAGGTGTCTGAGGAGGACCAAAACCTGATAGAAGCTTTTCTAATTGTTTGGAGGATTCATATTAACCCTCACATCAGGTAAGAATTTGGGTTATTTAATATTTATTTGTTTTTGATGTGCAAAGCATCTCTCTTCTGCCTGGATGTGTACTTCGTGGCTTTGCTATTTTTAAGTTGTAGAAATAACATTCTTTTGAGATCTTAATTTCTCTGGTAATTTTCATGTAAATTAGCTAGTGAATGAAATAATTTTCATACATGCTGCTTTAATACTGTAGGAAAAAAAAAAAGTTCAGTGGCCTTCCTGCTCACCATGGTGTTATTTATCAGAATACCTCTATTGAGAGTTATATACCACTTATATCTTCCCAGAAATCTAGGCTTTTTGCCATGCTTTAGGCCATTTAGTAATTGAAAATTCTCCTTTATTAGTTAGCATTTTCATCACCAGTGATTACAGACCTTCAGAGAGCTCTGGTAAAGAGAATTCCTTCATCAGACGGGCAGCTCTGCAGTGTTTCTGTCTCATGTGACTCCAGTGAAGGAGACCGGAGCTCTGCAGGTCACACCAGGAGACCTTTGCAATGGTGAGTGCGCCTCAAAGAAGGCACCCATCCCAACTTCGTAGGGATTGCAGTTCTTCAGCTACTCCCTGGAGCTTGCAGTTCCTTATAATCTGCCTTGATTTTATCAGGCAGATTTTATCAGACATAGGGATGAGGCCATATGTCTGACTGCAGTCATACCTAATTTTGTCTTAACATGGTATGTTTTTTGTGTATTTCTTTGGGTTTTTTCTTATAAAAATGAAAATGTCTTTTTTTTAATTTACTTGAGTGGTGATAAATTAATGTTAAAATAGCAGTTAGATATGATATTTCTAATTTTAAAATACATTTTGAGGGCCTTGGCTGATGTCACACTCCTGTTTTGCTCTACTAGATCAGAAGAAACAACTGTTGCATTTCACCAATGAATTAGTGTTGGTACTTCTTATACCTCATATAATTGGTTTTTCTGAGTGAATCCATTTGTGAAATTAATTGAAAATCACTGTCATTCTAAATATGACAGCGTTTGGGGTTTTTTTGTGGTTTAGTTTTTTGTTTGTTTTTTTTTTTTCAGTTTGTGATGGAGAAAACAAAGCAAATGCTACGAGAGATGCAAAAGCTGAGGGTTTTGCTGTTTGAGACTGAATGTAATATGCATATTTTATGCACGGTACAGTCACTTTTGAGATATGTTTCCATTAACAAATTCTGCAATAGAGGAATTGAACTTTAGAGGACATTACCATAGGGCTAAGCAGGCTGTGCTGCAAAGACCATTAATAGAAAGCCACTCCCTCAATCTGCTTAAACTTTGGTGAGGATAATGCGGCTTACTCTAACTGATTTTTGATAAAACAGTAAAAGACAAACAGATGCTTGTTATGCCTGAGTTGAGAAGTGCACCCTATTGATAAGTTTCTTCTGCTTCTTCAGGAATATTTGTCCTGGGGAAGAAAATTTTTCTTTCCACAGCTAACATGCAAGTCAAACACCTTAATGTATTTTGATATTTAAGTTTATATAAAAGAATATAGCAAGGGCTAGTGCATCATAATCAGCCTAACCCATGAATTAAACCTACCAGCTGGTATGAGCTTTCATTTTTTCTTCATTTGCTTCTCTTGTGTTGGCCTTTTCAATGCTTGTAACGTAGTGACATGATGTTTTTATGTAATGAAGAAGCCCGTTCACTGTGTGGATTACAGTATCAGCCCCCTCTGCATCTTGAAAACTGGCTTTCTTAGCAAATGCACTTACTGTAATACCACATTTCTGCAAAATGGTTTTCTATTTGTCCACTGTAATTGCACTTAAAGATTAGATTCTGCACTTTGGAAGACACAACCAACAATGCAGAATTTTGTGTATCTGTCTCTGTGTTGTGCAGGTGCAGAACAGTTTTTTATGCTCTTATTTTGGTGACTTCACATGAATTTGTGTTCGCAGCTCTGCCTGTGAATAAGTTATCTATGTCTATGTCAAGTGTGTTTCTGGCAAGTACAAGATAGACATTGGATAAATTAGTATTTGCAGTATTTTTTTCCTAAAAACAAACTGTGTCATTTGGAGAGTTTTAAGCCTTTTGTTTAAAAGTAATCTTTTTTTTCTTTTTTTTCTCTAGGTATAGAGTCTAAATCACATTTTGTAGTGCTTTTTAACTAAGTATCATCCTCTAGAAACTGCAGTTGTCATAGGAAATAAAATCCTTTTATGTAGAAGTTTATGGTCTCGCACGAAGGTCCGTTATGAAAAATTATCCATTAGTTGATTTTTCTAAACCAGCTATACTTTGCGTATTAAGTAGGTAATGGTGGAATGTAGGATTTCTGCAGAATATAAAAATATTCTTTGACAGTGTCTGCTCTAATCATGGAATGTATAGCTTCCTAATAACACAGTGTATTTGAAAAACAAGTATATGATATTTTCTTATGTCTGAATGCATAATAAATGTAATTGACTTACAGAATTATAATTTGTGTTCAGTTTGGGATGTATTGTTCACTAAATCATTAACTTTTAGGTATGCCTAAAATCACCTGTGCTGTTAAGTCTATTGTGGAGATCACCTTAGTTTCTGTTTTAGGTTGTCAGTTTTAAAATTTGTCATTAACCTGCATAATATTTGGTTATGTTAGGTACAAAGTATTTGGTTATATTAGGTACAAAGTTTTTTTTTCCAACTGATTTGAGAAGTAAAATTGATTTTGAAATTCCCTTATTTCATGTGATAACATTGCAAAAATTTTGTTAATTCACCCACAGTTATCTATCTGCTGTTTTTGCTTATGAGAAGTTCTGCCATGAAAACAAAAATTTAATAGAGCTGGAGGACTGTTTCTGGGATACAACATGCTAAAGTTAGAAGCTGGAGGTTGCAGTTTTGTCTTCACATATAAAGGGATATAGTTTTGGTTTTATGTAAATTTGAGACTGCAGTTTTTGTCTAAAGAAAATTTAAATCGTATTTTATTTTTACCAGCTGGTTGCATATTTGCAAAGTTGAACCAAATGAAATATATAAAATATATAAAAATAATAATGTATATAAATATATATTTATATGTAAATATATTTAAAAAGTCAGCTGATTTTGAAAATTTATGATGTTAGGATGTTCCTACCTCAGTAACCAGAAAGGGAATGAATCTGGCATTATGAAACTTTGTGATTCTCCATTTCTAGTATTGAAAACTATTTGTATAGTCCTAAGAGATTAAAAAAAAAAAAAAGTGATCTTTTCTGTGCCATTTGGTGTCAGTGGCATATTTCTAGATTAAAAAATATTGGCAAAATTATAACCCTTGAAGTGTGACAAATGTACATGTTATTTTAATCTGATTTTTTGTTGGGTTTTTCATTTGTTGGGGTTTTTAAATTTTTTTCCTCCTTTCTCTTACAAAGTCTAGCACGGAACTTGTGCTAGGTTGGGTTTAATCAATGACTGGAAGTGCCTGGCTCATTCTGCTGGCTATTGAGTGAGTTTCAGTTTGTAAACTACTTGCCTAATTTTGGAAGAGGTGGCCCTATGTGCACAATTGCTTTACAAATACAGTATTTTCCCCCCTACTTTCACAGTTTTGGGGGGACACAGCTGCTGTCCACGTTTGGAAGTGTTGTGCAGAGCTGGAGCTACTTTGTTGCTGCCATCCTGAGTTAAGAGTTCATTTATGGGGACAAATAAACTTGTGTCCCCATTATAATTTGAACTATTTTATGAGGTAATACTTTATCTTATGATTTTGTTTTTTTAAATGGAACCTAAAATCATATCTACCTAGAGTACAAAATGTTTAACATGATTATTGAAATAAGACTATATGTGTGCGCATGAAGTTGTTAGAATGGAAATCTTCAATATTCAAGTACGCTTGCTACCAGTAAATTTTGTTTTATTTCATCCTGTCACGCTGGGAGTGAGTGTTGAAAGATGAACAGGCAAGTGTTGCTCAGCCAGAGGGGAAAAGCACGTCATCCAGCCCCCAGAATAGCATCGGCAGTAAATACGGTCATGCTGTTCCTCCCCGAGATAGACCCAGATCACATTCGTAGCACCCACCGGGTCTGCTGCTTACCAGACGTTCAGGCCTTTGATGAAACATTTACAAATGCAGCTGCAGTTCAGAGGGATCTTCTGCCAGCACTGAAGTAGCTGACATCAAGAAAACAGGAGGAAACGGGATCACAAGCCACGGGGTTCAAACAAAATGCAGTTTAGGGGGAATACAAATTTTATCACAGTATTAAAACTTGCTCCAAGATATGAACCCTGTACTTGTTAGACTCCTGTTTCATGTTAGCCTACGTTTTCTAGTGACTTAGAACTGCTAAAGCATGAAACTTTTGTAGAGGAGGAAAGGTAAACTGAAGAGTAGCTCTTTGTTCAACTGTCTTGGGTCCCACACAATGTCAAAACTGGAATTGAAATACATTGTAGAGTGAAATCAGAGAGAAGCTGAGATTTAAATTTTTTTTTCCAGTTTCAGTTATTTCTCACTTTGTGCAATATGTTGAAATGAAGTAACATAGCCCTGAAGGTCTGTGGCAGCGGCCTGTCTAGCACATTAGAGGGGAAATTTTAATTATTCAAGGCCAAGAATTAACCCCGTCAATTTCTTCATCTTGAAAAAAAAGATTATCCCCCTGGGCCAAAAGAACTTGGGACTTCCTTGTCCCAAAACTCTGTTCATATAATGTTTGTGTTTTGCTCTGAGGATTGTAACATACAGGTCAACTTCTGCCTTTGTGTTCTGCCTGATGGACTTGACAGGACAATACAGAAATTAAGCCAAGGCACCATGTCTTCCTCCTCCCCCCTGCACCAGTTTGCACATCTCTGTAAAGTTTGAAAAGCTCATTTCAGCTTCTGCAGCTTCTCTCCTCTGGCTTTGCCCCCGCACCGGTGCATTAGCTGGGGTGTTAGTGGAGAGGGTTTGTTATTTCAGACACATACCATCGCCTGCTGCCCTCACTTCTCCTCTGAGCTCGCACAGGGCACAGAGACAACTTCATACTTTCATTTGTATCAGTTACACACACAGGATTTAAATTCATCCCTCTCTCTGTATAGTGCCTTTTTTTTCCCCCCTCTCTACAGATAACTCAGTAAATGCTAAATAGCAAATATTCCTGCCTTCAGCTGGCACTAATATCCTACCTCTGTTTTTCTTAAGAAAATCTCATTGGGATTTCTTTAAATGTGATAGGGGAAGTGTGTTTTCAGAGCAGTAGCTCTGGTATTTGTTGTCTATTTATGAGTGACGTTATGCAGTTGAGAAAAAATCATGCCAGCATGTTTCAGTCAGTGCCAAAAGAACACAGACAGTGATTCAGTGCCCAGATCTATTGCTGCCCAAAACTGTATCTTGTCCTATTTTTATTTTCACAAATGAGGGTCTTACTCAGAGGAGTTAGGTGAATGTTATGTTTGCATCCTATCTGATAGTGAATTTATTCAGCTGTTTTATAGTCTGCTGTTCTTTTATTTCAAGCAATGAGAATTAATTAGTTTTCAGAATTCAGTAAATATACAGTAAATTGATGTATCATAATTGACCACTACAATTTCCTTGTTGTTTCTGCCGTACTATAATTTGAAAAGACAATGCAATAGTGATGCATAAATGATGTGGTTTAGATTGGGGGAAAAAAAACCTTAGCAAGAGAACATATTCTACTTATGGCTCCCACCCTGCCATGAGCACTTGTGAGCTGCATTGCTCAGACAGCAACCGTGATTTTCCTGTGGTGGTGTGGAGCCCACTGTGGCCCAGGACAGAACAGCCTCCATCCCTGCTGCTGTGCTGGTGCAGGGTGCTCTGGGACAGACGATGACTGTAGCTTTTCAAAACACCTTTTTTTTTTTTTTTTTACTTCTGTCTAACACAGATGTCTGACAGTCTTGTGAAATGAGATTTCACGGAGTCTAATTGAAATATTTTACCTGTTCCTGTTTAAGTTTTAGTCCAGCTTGCACAAATGAAATGAGCAAACAACAAGAATGAAGGCTGAAGAAACAAGAATTTCCTTATTTAAATAAGACCTATACTTCTATGTTGTCCCAGTGATTAATGTTGTTAAATGATACGGATCTTCCTTAGCGGCCCCTTTTTTTTTACTTGTCAATAACAAGGTGTGGAAGTAATGATTATGCTTTAAAGAATCTTAAAGCTGTTTTTCTGAGCAGTTTGCTAGAAAAAGATAAAATATTTAAATTTATTTACAAATTAACTTATCAAAGTGTTCATGTTTCCAATAGAGAGTGTAGCAAGATTTTTAGGAACTTTTGAAAATTATTAAACTTTGGATTTGTTTCAGGGATGGAAGGATTCTGATTTCTATAATTTTTCAGGAAAGATTTTTAAAACTGTTTTCCAGTCAAAGAAGATACCAAATGAGGCTTCAAAGGACATTTTACAAAATTGCATTTACCTCCTTAGATTTTCTTAAGGCTTTCGGTGTTTGGGTGTCATCCAGTTACTGGATATTTATATTTCGCATTGTGATTGTAATAGAATTTGAAGTGGCCTAAGAGCTGGTACAGGACCCACTGAAGTCAGTACAAATCACCCCTCTAACTTTGGTGGACTTTGTTTCAGCATCTGTCCAATCTGTTTTACAAGGTCAAAGTTGTGCACTCTGGTTTTGGCCGCAGGCAATAGCTGGAAGGTACTATTTCTTAGATTCATTGTTTGTGTTGTGATAATACGTGGGTTTTAATAGGCAGCCAGTGTGCCAGATAGTGCTGTGCAAACAAAATGTCATCACTGTTAGATTAAAACCAGTATAAAAATCAACACCTGGATGCTGTGCACAGAGGTACAAAGTTTTCACTCTTGTGGCTTACTCGTCTAAGTTAATGTGAGGGAAGATGAAGCATGAGAAGTGATGATACAGAATTGTTCCTAAAAGCTTGGTAATGATCCAAGTTTGTGAGCCAGCATGTTTCACATGTGCACAGAGACAACAAACATGGGCAAGTATAAAAACAGTTTTAAATCTTTTGAATTTGGCTGATATATTAGATTTTATAGTAAAGATGCTGTTTACATAAAACCTTGAGGAGGGATAGACTTGATAACACTTTAATGTTAATACCTAGATTTTAACCTTTACAGCTAAGAAACTGCACTTTTTTCACCTTATGAAAATACATTAAATCTTTCTCTGTGTGCGTTAAAAGCCTAATATTTCAGGAAAATTCATTCCAATCATCAAAACTGTTGAGATTTATATATCATTAGAGCAACTAATATCTTTGTTTCATCAAAATTATTAGTAACTACTTTGAAATGGCTTACTATAAAGCTTCAAATAATTTTATATAAAAATTAATTATTAAGCAGTGTTGCTGAAGCATTTACATACGAAACTCCTGCATGGAACAGGATTACTATAGTATTTAGGGAAAAATTGGCAGAATTTTGTGGTGAAATCCCTGAAGAAAACCTAGTATGATATGTTAAGTAACTTTGAAAGTGACTAAATAAATTCTATTATTAGTTGAGTTTGCTGGATGTAAAATGGTAACTGACTAATTATATTTCCTGAGAACATGAATCAGCTATCTAGAATTGCCATCACTCCATGGTTTTATATGCAGTTAAATTAGGGCACAGATAGTCTCAGCTGTGACTATCAAGACATAACTTTGCTTTCCCTCTTTCTATAGAGTTGCATATCTAATTTTTCAGTCATGTTAAAGTTCTTGTGAGTTCTTGTGCCAGTATTAAGTCTCAGCTGTGTACCTGAGTTCAATGCTATGTTGTTTTGACTCATATCATCACCAGTAAAGCAGCATCTGCCAGTGGTATTCAGTCAATAACCATTGATGACAGAAGGTCCAGAACAGAACCTGTCTTACATTCCCAACGAGTATTAACTCCTGCAACACCATCAATTAGGCCAGTTCTGCACTTGGAATTGAACCAATGCATCTGTTAATGATTCATACACAGAATACAGCTGATTTTCAGCTATAATGGCTCTGGCTGCATGGGGAAAAAAGAATGTCCCTGTAGTCTAATAAATTTGGATTTCAATATGCACAATGAATTGATCTAATAAGAAAAAAATAGTTTTTTTTTAACTTGAGTCAATTACTCTAATGATACATCTCACCTATGCGTTTCTTGTTAATAACATGGAGTGAAAGGTGAAGTAAAGAAGAAAACTGATTATCAGAATATTGATTTTCAGATCTTTGACCCAATTTATGTAACTGTTTCTCAAGATGTTTTTTATTTTTAGCATTATCTGTAAATGCTATTTTCTCTCCATGATGTAAAAATATGTGCATTAAAAAAAACTTGTAGAGGGGTGTGCATATATACATATATTTTTGTCAATGTGTATGGGATGCTAAAAAAGGCCCAAGAGAGGCCATGTAGAGAAACAGGACAAGAACATCAGTATAGCAGGAAAAATGACTTATCACACAGAGCTAGGGGTCTGCTTGAAAATGGCAAGATGCCAGTCAGGTTTGTGCTGCTTGTGTATTGATGGCACTTCCACATTAAACATGCCTTGAAAGAGACATTTATTTCAGTTGTGTAAATGCTTGTGGAACAAGGTGTTCCAGGATGTGGTGAGCTTTTTCATAATCTGGACCTTTTCCTTGCTTTTCTGTGGGTATGAGAAGGTAGAGGGCAAACATAGGATGGATGGATTCCTTTTTTCTCTGAAGAGAAAGGAATCGTTCCTTTTTCTTAATCTCTGGAAGAAGGTCCTATGCACCGTATTTTGGAAAAGGGAGTCCTCGTGTGGCCAGGCATGGGAACAGCCCTGGCGGGCTGGAGGGATCCCAGGCGCAGGCACTCCTTCCTTCAGTTGAACCAGGACTATAAACATGGACAGCGGGGTAGTATTTATCACAGAATCATAGAATGGCCTAGGGTGGAAGGGATCTTAAAGACCATCCGCTTCCAACGCCCATGCCATGGGCAGGGTCACCTTCCACTAGACCAGGTTGCTCAGAGCCACTCCCAATCTGGCCTTGAACATTTCTTGGGATGTGGAGTCCGCAGCTCCTCTGGGCAACCTGTTCCAGTGCCTCACCAACCTCGCAGTAAAGAATCTCTTCCTAATATCTAATCTAAACCTACTCTCTCTCAGTCTGAAGCCATTCCTTCTTGTTCTGTCACTGTCTTTTAGTCTTTCCTGTAGGCTCACTTCAGGTACTGAAGGCCACGATTTGGTAACCTGTAAGTCTTCTTTTTTTCAGGGTGAGTGATCCCAATCCTCCTAGCCTTTCCTCATAGGAGAGGAGCTCCATCCCCCTACTCATCTGGTCCTCTGGGCCCGCTCCAGCAAGTCAATGTCCTTTCTGTATTTCATAGCAATATGGATGATTAGGTTAGGAAGAAGAAACACCTGTATATGATTACAGCTGCTCTGTCTGAAGAAGTCTGAAATGCTGTTCTCACTGGTCCTTCTTTCTTTATTGTGTTATAAGAGAGATACATTTCCTTGCCTTTGTAGACATCTAAACCAGGTAACAAAATATAACTCAAACACAGAAGTCCATGTGTGGTATAAATTAGCTGTACCAAGAGAAACGGAGTAGTGGTCTATGTGGTAATTGACAAAATGACAAAATTTTGATTTAAAGGCAAAATTAAGGAAAAAAAGCCAAACAGAAACCTGAAAGAGTGCCTAGTTCAGGGAAATTTAAAAAGAACAGTTCCCAGTTCTTTCCCTTGAGTTACTGTAAGATCTAGCAGTGAGGAACAGCTGTACAGCAGCCTAGGCAGGGACCTGTGAGAATATCCATGTATTGGTGAGTCACAGGTTAAAGTCCTTGTGCATGAAAGGATATTCCAGCACTCTTACCTTAGACAAGTATCTTAAGGAGAAGTGAATCCAGCTATAATGCCATCAACTACTTTCTTGTTGTCGGTTCTAAGCACATTCTCCAACTTTTTGAAGAATAACAATTAAATTTCCCCAAATATGGGATTTGCCATCAGTAACACTGATTGCCATCAGCTGGGATTTGTGAGAAGCCTCTCATCCTGCATGATGACCTTCTGAAGAGATTATTTTGACTTGTGACTCTAGCAGGGAGTGGTCTCTGAGGAAGGCATGAGGCTGTCCTTGTGCCCACTCCCATGACCAGTACAGGGGCTGGAAGCTGGCTTTTTGTTTCTTACCTTTTTATTTATGAGATTTGTCCATTACCTTGTCTCAGTGACTTAAATCCATTCCCTTGCTTAACATTAGTCAAAATTTCCCTTAAATGTTCTTGTTATTGGGATACGGCTCTCAACATACTGGGTTCAGGTCTTTCAGATACTGATCGTGGGGTTCATCTATTACATAAAAATGGCACGTAGGACTGAGTTATCAGGCTTACTTGAAGTAGTAGCCTTTTCTGGGAACTTAGCAGTCAGAATGAAGAGAGCCGTCCTCTGGGCTTTGTAATCTCACTACGTTTTTTCGGTTTGCTAAAATCTGCATGCTGTTGCTGAGAGGGTGTAATGTACCCTCTAATCAGCTATCACATCTTCTAAACTATCTCCAGTGTAAGATATAGAGGAGGCATTTCCTGATGATGTAAGCCATTGTTTGTTATCAGATGCTTTTCAGCAAGGACCTTGCTTCACATAGGGAAAATGAAAAAAAGCCCTACTAAACTGTTAGATTTTCTACTTTTGTCTAGAAAAAAAAATAATTAAGAATTTTTCTCTCTTGAA
This sequence comes from Chamaea fasciata, assembly GCF_029207755.1. Classification (NCBI taxonomy): domain Eukaryota; kingdom Metazoa; phylum Chordata; class Aves; order Passeriformes; family Sylviidae; genus Chamaea; species Chamaea fasciata. The sequence goes on along the minus strand of NW_027094086.1, from coordinate 32,022,830 downwards.
AGAACACATCTGGAGGCAAAAGAAGTTATTTGAAAGGTTTGTTCCTTCTTGCTGACTCATTCTGCAATAGAGAATCTATGCCTACAAGGTCCAGTTCAGGATGATTTATGGTGGTGGTTTTTTTTTTTTTCCGACCAAGCGCATGTTGCCGATGTCCCTGAAATTCATACTGGAAGTGGTCGTTAAAAAAACAAACAAACAAACAAAAAATCCACAACACAACAAAACCCAAATAAATATAAAAGGCTAAATCCTGCCATGTGACCTTCCCTACTTGCGCATCCATCTTCCTGCGCTTCCTTAAGGAATGCTGCAGCCGGCTTTGCAGGCGGTTTCCCTTTCGGAAGGGCTGTCCTCCGAGCAGTGAGGGTGGGGGGAAGACGAGGGTGTCCCCCGCATCCCCCGGGCATCCCCTTCGGGTTATTTCCAAGAGCGGATCGGCGCGGGGCGGGCACGGCCGCCGCTCTACGCCCGGCGCCGCAGGCCGAGCCGAGCCGGGCCGAGCCGGGCCGGGCCGAGCCGAGCCGGGCATGGCGCCGCTGGTGCTGTACCACTGGACGCAGTCCTTCTCCTCGCAGAAGGTGAGGGGTGGGCGAGGGCGCGGCGCCCCGATCGCCGCCTCCCGCCGTACCCACAGCCCCTGGGCGCCCGCGGCGGCAGCGGGGCGGGGGGGACGGAGGGATGGAGGATGGAGGGATGAGGGATGGAGGGATGAGGGATGGGGGATGGAGGGGAGCGTCGGTGGGTGCGCCGAGGCGGGGCCGGGAGGCGGCCGGGCGGGGATGCCGGCCGGGTGACCCTGGCGGTGCCGTTCCAGGTGCGGTTGGCAATCGCCGAGAAGGCGCTGAAGTGCGAGGAGCACGATGTGAACCTGCCGCTGAGCGAGCATAACGAGCCGTGGTTCATGCGCTTGAGTTCCTCTGGAGAAGTACCCGTCCTGATCCATGGGGAAAACATCATTTGTGAGGCAACGCAGATTATTGATTACCTTGAAGCGACGTTTGTCGATGGTAATCCCACAGGCATTTCAATATGTGGTTCTTCCCCTGACCCCGTAGCCTGCAGCAATGCTGCGGCAGCTGTGTCGCTGCAGGACTCTTCCTTCAGGGCAGAAAATGTTTATAGTCTCACACGTAACCAGGCTCTCCTAATAGTTAGCAGTTTGGGTTGAAAACATGTTCCTCTAAAATGAACTGAAGGCTTTCCAGCACCTTCATGAGTAAACCTTTATAAGTAAAACCCATCTCTTTAGCCTGTCAGGAAGAATGGAGAGGCCAGGAATAGCAGCAGCACTGTGCTGCACTAACCCTGCCATGACACTGCCATGAAAAATAGCATACTGAACAGAGCTGCGTGACTCTTGACTGCATGACTCCTGCATGACTGCCTTTGTCGAGCAGATCCACATTCTCTGTGAGATAAGATGAAATGTGCTTAATTTCATAATAATCTTCTGTAGAACAATGGAAGTAGAATGAACAAATTATTTTTGGAGCCAAAATGGGATGAAGAGGTAAAAGAGCAGGAAGAGAAGCCTTGAAACTGATCACATGCAGGGTTTTGTACTGTTTCAAAAAAAAAAAAAAAAACCACCAAGAAAAAAACTTGCCTCAATTTTTGAAGGAAGTGCAGAGCTGCATTTTGTATAGGTGTGAAGATGACAGCATTTTGTATTTCAGGGATTTAGTGCTGCTTTTCAGGGATTTATTTCTGAGCCACGAAGAAAACTTCATTGTTGAGTGAACATAATTTATGCTGTCTTTTAGTCAAAAAAGAAGTTGGGCCCCAGGTAGATTGAGGGTGGGGTAAAATTCATTGATGTGCAGGAATAATTTCAATCATGCTTTGCTTAGGATTGTAATTTTTACATCATTGCAGGAGCAGTAATGTTTCAGCCATAATAATTTCCTGGAGTCTCAGCTGTGCCCAACTGTGAGAGCATTATAGGGTTGTATGTGATGGTCACCCATTCCTAGATGTACGTAACAGAGCTGAGTGTGGTATTCTGATTTGAAAGCCTCTTAAATATGTGTTTATGTGGGTTTTTGCATAGGAATTGGAATTATAAAACATTTTAAAATGAACTGCAAATATATATTTCTCTGAGCTGCAGTCACAGCATTGAGTTATGCTGGGGAACCAGTGAAGCTTTCTTACCTGTGGCTGTGTCAGCTGTCCCAGCTGGAGATAACTGAATGAACTTTGATCAATTAGATGATTCTTCTTTTCTTAATTTTATTTTAAACTTTGTTTTGCAGAGGAAGTACCAAGATTAATGCCAGAAGAGGGGAGTATGTATTATCCAAGGGTGCAACACTACAGAGAGCTTTTAGACTCCTTGCCTATGGATGCCTACACACACGGCTGCATCCTGCACCCCGAGTTAACAGTGGACTCCATGATTCCAGCCTATGCTACCAGCAGAATCCGTAGTATGTACTGGTGTAGCTATGAATGTCTATAACTTAGTAGGTCGCTGCATTACATTCATCTTCTTTCTTAAGTCCACCTTAAATACAAAATACTGAGCATAGTTTATGAATTTTAGTTGCAGTCCTTGATGATTTGTGCATATACTCTTTATTACTTGTGTATTTTGTTGTGATTTGAAAATGGGAAAGAGGAAGTGTTATTTTTGAGGTGTCTTTGAAGATAGTTTTTGTACCATTTAAAAGACAACCTTTTAATTGATGCCTTTATGTTTCGTTCTGTGTATAACAAAAGAGCTAAGTAGGTCTGGGACAAGTATCAACTCCCGACAGCACAGCTGGATGATTCCCTGTTTACAATTACATTCTGAGATCTCTGATTTTTTTGTCAGTGTCAGTGGTTTATATAGTATTGATTTTTTTGTATAATGTTTTAGAATGCTCTGTCGAACAAAGTCAAATACTATAGAGTCTTTGAAATGTAATGCAACTATACTGTTAGTAAGTTCATGATACCATAAAAGGTGATACTTTGTTAGTCTGAGAAATCATATTTCCAACAAAATGTCTCATCCTCCTCTTCAAAATTTTTGGTAAATCAGTTCCCTTACTGGCCACACTGTTATGTTGTCAGAAGTGAAAGGAGGCAGTTAATTTCCTGTATATTTGCATGATTGCTGTTACTGAAATAACATAGAATCATAGGATCATAAAATCATAGACTGGCCTAGGATGGAAGGGACCTTAAAGATCATCTAGTTTCAATAGATGTCGCTGCTGTAGGCAGGTACACCTTCCTCTAGACCAGGCTGTTCCAAGCCCCATCCAGCCTGGCCTTGGGCACTTCCAGGGATAGGGATGTCCACTCCCTCACAGATAGCTTCTCTGGGCAATCTGTTCCAGTGCCTCACCACCCTCACCGGAAAGAGTTTCTTCTTCATATCTAATGTAAATCTACCTCCTTCAGTTTAAAGCCACTCCCTCTTGTCCAAGAACATGAATTATTCTCTTACTTAATCAGTGCATTGTCTGGTTTGGTGGTTTTGTTTTTTGGTTTTTTTTTTCCCAAATGTGGAAACAGTTCCTAACTGTTCATTGAACAATTGTGCTTTACTCATAGGCATTGTGGATAGTTTTTCTGTTTTCACATGGTAATAATCAGTGCTTTTATTACCCTTCACTTTACAACATTGTCTTCTGCTTTTCTTGCTGTATGTATTCTTCTGCTCTAGCTTCTAATTGGTATAAATTGTTCTCAGTTTGCACATATTCATACTGGTAGAGCTCACATTATTGCTCATCTAAACTGAGATGTTTTCTTATCTTTTTATGCTTAAACATACCCTACATATTTTGTTTTGAAGCATTTTTTTGAAAAGCCTGTGGATGTTTCTTAACAATTCTTTTGCATGTTCAAACTTCTCCTGGATGCTTAGTTTTCAGCTTGAAACACTTTTTTTTTTCAGACTGCTAGATATAATAAGGCATGAGACAGTTGTGTATTATGGTTATGCATACCAAATCCAAGTAAGTAATTTATTGCATATGTAAGATTTTAGTTGTATGAGTACATCCTTCAATCTCTTCATACACTGTATTGAAGGATGGTTTTCACAGTCGTGTTGAAATGAATGAATAAAAAAGTGAGTTTGTTATTCTCGAGAAAGAATTTTTATCAGTTTAATTTATCAGACTTAATTGTAACTAAACTTTATTATCAAGTACAAGTGAGAGGTGATTCATGCTCTATAATTACTCTTTTGTTCTTGATTTATGGTTTTAAATATTTATTTTTAGAAGATTTATAAATTTGTCTTTTGGTATTCTAGATTTATAAGTATGGCATTTTCAAGCAAAGCCCCATTTTAAGGAAAAGGCTCTACACACGTAGTAGACATCAGTAAAATCAACCTAAACTTTTCACATCATTCCTACTTTAGATCATGTAATCAATATTTTTCTAGGACATGCACAACATGCACACCATTCATAAAGAACATTTCCAAAAGGGTCATAGACTTTGGCATTACATTTTAGCTAAATGAAAAGACCTTGGCTCCATATTCAGCAGCATTTAGACTTTTGCTCTAAAATTATGCTTATGACGTACAGTGACAAAAAATCTCACTGTGAGCCTACCAACACTTTTACATTGCAAACTGATGAGCTGAAGGTGTGGTGGGTCAGTTTCAAAATCATTTAAATTTTCTAAAATGTAATGTATTTAAATCCTAACCTGGTGCAGATGCTGTATTGAAGCAGCACTTCCAGTTTCTTTGGTATGATATTTGTACACAGGCGACCGATTGGTTCCTGTGGATTGCGTTATGAGTATGTTTGGATATCTAATATTTGTCATTCCTCTTTTGTTTGCCTTGGTTTTGTTTGGTTTGTTTGTTTTTGTTTTTTTTGTTGTTTTTTTGTTTTAATCAGGCCAAATAAGTAACACAGAGTCAGAACTGAAGAAGCTTGCAGAAGAAAATCCAGACCTTCAAGATGCCTATATAGCAAAACAGAAGCGCCTTAAGGTAAGACACCCTTTGTATGGGCCCCTTTATTATGAGCTTGTTAGTGTTAGATTTTTTTCATCACAATATAAATATTTGTTTCACTTGTCATTACCAGTAATGTCATGCAGTGGTTTATCCCTTCAAGGCATGAAACAGTGTCTTCAGATCAGCTACACACTTCAAGTGTGTGCTGAAGTACTGGACTGGTCCCACTGACCTCAAAGGTAAGTACACATCAGTGCTGATGAGCACCCTGCAGGGGTAGGCAAACCTTAATATTTGGCATCTCTTAAAGTTTTCTTCTGTTTTCTGAATTGTCACCAGTATCCATGTAGTATCCAGCTGGCTATATGGACAAAATAATCACATTTTATGAACAAATACTGTAGTAGCCTAAGTTTCTCTGATAAAAGTATAAACTCAGTATGATTATTAAAACACCAACCTGTATGTCTATTTAGTCTAAACTGCTGGATCATGATAATATAAAATACCTAAAGAAAATACTGGATGAACTGGAAAAAGTTTTGGATCAGGTTGAGACTGAATTGCAGCGACGAAATGAGGAAACACCAGGTAAGGAATTTTTCTTGTTAAATTCTGTTTATATTTCTCTGTGAGGATATTGAATAAACTTGTTGACAGCACCATTATAAAACAATTTTTAATGTGTCAGATTTGATATTTTTAGTATATATTGATCTATACATCACAGAAGGGATCAATACTGTTTTAAATACTAGCTTACTTTACTGTTCCAGTCAGTGAGTTCTCACTGTCTCATGAGAGTGCTTGATCACATTTTCAGCAAAATGAGTACAATTAGCTGCACAAATTTTTTAGTATTTTTATCAACAAAATCAGAAAAAAAATTAACTACAGAATGTTGATGTTATAGGTGAAGGCTTCAGTTCACAATAATGATCACGACCTTAATGTTTAACGCAGGTTTATTATAATCTTGTGCAGATACTCTGCTGATATTTGTGGCATATGCAGAATAAACCATCTGAATAATTGCTCTAATCATTAGACAACCCCCTTCCCTCACCCTCTTGGAAAGCAGTCCTGTTTACCTGCCTCCACCCAAACGAAAGTCAAATTTTTCACAGAATCACAGAATCATCAATGTTGAAAGAGACTTTCAAGATGATCTAGTCTGACTGTCAACCCAGCACCATCATAACTACACCTAAACCATATCCTGCTGTCTGCTGCCCTGGGCAACTTATTCCAGTGCTTGACCACTCTTTCAGTGAAAAATATTTCTAATATCTAATCTGAACCTTGTCTGGTGCAACTGAAGGCCGTTTCCGCTCATCCTGTTAGAAAGGACTGGCCCAAATACAGAGCCCTGGGGAACCCCACTAGTGATCAGCCACCAAGTGGATATAACTCCGTTCACCACTGCTGGGGTTCCCAGTACCTCTGAGGGTCCAGTCCTTGCAGAGAAATGGCTTAAATCAATTAGTGAGACGGCATGATCGGATATGTCTTGAAAAATCAAAAAGGTTTTAATAAGGAAAGAAAAAGACAAAGAGCGAAGCCGAGCACAGTATAGGGACAGGTCCTATAAACTTTCTACAACACCCTGAAAATGTTCTGAGCTTCTTTGTTCTCTCTTTAATACTCAATAGTTCAGGTGGCCTATTTGGCCCCTGTCCCAATGAAATAGGCAACAGGCTTTGAAGGTACATTCTCGGAGCCCAGTCAATGCCTCTGTGCTGGCACTGAGCCAATTACTGACAGGACAGCAAAGATGTTTCTGGGTCTTTTACCTTATAAGAAATGCAAGGGGTGAATCTTAAAGCTCTCCCTATATGGAAACACCTGCTGGGGGTGTGGGGTGCATGCCAACACACCACCACTCCCCGGGCCTGGTCATCCAGCCAGTTTTTCACTCAGTGAAGAATGTACCCACCCAAGCCAGTTTACTCAAGAGAATGCTGTGGGAGACAGGTCAAAAGCTTCACAGATGTCTAGATAATATCCACAGACTTTCCCTCATCTAGTTAGTGGGTCGCTGTTCATGGAAGGGAGGTCAGGTTGGTCAATTAAGACCCGCCTTTGTAAACTCGTGCTGGCTGAACCTTTTCCCCTTGTTGTCCTGCACATGCCATGTAGTGACACTCAGAACAATCTGCTCCATGATGTTTCCCAGTACGAAGGTGAGGATGACAGGTCTGTAGTTTCCTGGATTCTCCTTCTGACCCTTCTTGTAGATGGGTATTATATTTGCTAATTTTCCAGGCAAAGAAACTTCTGGGGTTAACCAGGATGGCTGGTAAATAATTGAAATAATTGGCAAGTTTTTGGCAGCTCCTTTCTTGCACTTGGGCACATCCCATCTTGACCCATAGACTTGTGTGTGTCTAACTGGCATCTCAGGTCACTAACCATTTTCTCTTGGGTTGCAGGGGCTACACTTAGCTCCCCGTTACCAACTTCCAGCTCTGGGAGCTGGATGTCCTGAGGACCATGGTTTTGGGTGTTAAAGCCGGAGGGAAAGAAGGCATTAAGTACTTTGGCCTTTTCCTCATCCCCCACTATTTTTCCCCTTCATCCAGCAAAGGATTGAGACTCCTTAGCCCTCCTTTTGCTGCCAATGTATTTACTGAAACTGTTTTTGTTGTCTTTAACTGCAGTGCCCAAATTAAGTTCCAGTTTGGCTTTCTTTCTAATTTTCTCCTGCATAATCTCAGGACATCCTTGTTGTTACCCCCTCCTTCCAGAGGTGAGACGCAGTTCTTTTTACCCTGAGTTCCAGCCTAAGTTCCCTGTTTAACCAGGCTGGTTTTTTCCTTGGCAGCATATGGGGACAACCTGCTCCTGTACCTTTAATAATTCCTCCTTAAATCTTGCCCGTCCTTCCTGTGCTACTTTGCCTTTCAGGACTGACTCCCAAGGAACTCTGTCAGTCAATCTCCTAAGCAGTCCAAAGTCTGCTTGGCAGAGGTACAAGGTGGCAGTTCTGCCGGTGCCTCTCCTTACTTCACCCAGAACTGAAAACTCCATAATTTCATGGTTGCTGTGCCCAAGGTGGCCATTGACCAGCACATTATCCATGACTCCTTTTCCAGTTGAGAGTAAGTTTTCTTCTACACACTCCAGGAATCTCCTAGACTGCCTCCTCTCCACTGTGTTGTATTTTCAGCAGACATCTGGGAGGCTGAAGTCCCTCACAAGTTCAGGGACTGGAAATGGAGAGACTTCTGCTAGCCTCCAGTAGAATGCATCATCTGCCTCTTCATGGTGGCTAGCAGGTCTGTAACACACTCCTACAAGGACATCTGCAATGCTGACCTTTCCCCTGATCTATACCCACAGGCACTTAACCATGTCAGCATCCTAAACTCTGTTTAAATGGGATTAGCCTTCTGCTTATTCACAGTGTGGTTCAACTCCCAGTCGTGCTAATAGGAGTCCCTCCCCTGACTTCACTGGGAACTGTGTGAAGCATCAATCAATATCAACTGTATCTGCTCAAATCAATAACTTTTTGCATTTAGCTCTATAAATAGCTGTTGTAATAATTGCTGGTTACTATCACAACTGTAGATTTGAACCAGCAGTTGAAAATCTAGATTAAGTTTTCTACTGACTCAACAGTGAAAGAGTCACAGAAAATATTTTAACTCATAAAGGATGGAAGGATTTTGTTCAGCAAACTACGTCTGCCACCACTTCCAGCAGCCCCTTTCCTTTCTCTGCTAAGTAGTCTTTCCAAGGAGTCAACTGATACAGTATTGATGAGCTTATGAAAACTGCTGGGATCATAATTTACAGGATTTTGTAAAACGTGGGGCTATTGCCTCTTGGAATTTTGTCTGAGGTATTCCCCCTTTGGAGGTTTGTGATCTGTGCTTGTCCAAGTCCTGGTCAAAGTCAGAGCTCCTGCTTCTCTTGCAAATGCTTGAATCCCTCAACTACTACTGCTGCCACTGCAGGCATCTTTCTTTCACACAGGATAAATTCCTTGGTCTTTTCTATCATCTTATTTAATGCACTGGATGAATTCCCAGGTATCCTTTCAGCAACCTAGGATACACTCCTTTTCTACAGAAGCCTTTTTTTCCAGACCTGCGTAACCAGTCGAAATGGACTGGTACCAGCTTTGTGCCAAGCTGTTACTTTTCTCTGGTGGAAAATGTGTCAGAAAGGAGATTGCAAAAATTCTGTTTCTGGAGGGGTGCTTCTGGGTGTTCATGCCAGCATTTTTGCATGCCTGCTGTGTGGGATGACCTGCAAAAGTTACAAATGAGACAGGAACAGCATAGTCCTCCCTATTCGAGATGTAGGCTGGAACAGAGTACTTATGCTGGCAGCTGTGATAGCTGTGCTGGCTATCAAGTTTCATATCCTGGGTTTCAAAAGCTCTTGGTAAGTCAGTACATGTCAGCCCTTTCAGGTGGTGGTGGTGGTTCAGATCCCTGACAGTGAAGTGTGATGCTGCCTGGCAGTGCCTGCTCTGAGCCATCTCAGGAAGATTAATCTCTTTCCTTTGACTGGAGAGGGTACCTGGGGTCTCCATCTGTGCTCCTGAGTGGTGAGCAGTGTGAATATTTGTCACTTCTCAAACATCTCAGTGTAAAACCCCCATGATTTGGGGTCTAAGAGACACAAAAGAGGGACAGGTAGACAAATTCTCTCATGTCACTGGGCTGATATGTTTTGGTGCAAGTCAGTCATTTGATCCATTTCTTTTTGACTTGAAAGCCTCCAACAAGTTAGCTGGAGTTAGTTCTTGAGTGGATGCCATAGAACTGAGTGACACAGGCAAGATGATAAATTCTTCAGACAAGTGAAAGCTTTTCAGTAAAAACTAAATTGTCTTCCTCCTTTCCAATCCTGTTTAATTTAATCCAGATTTGAGAAATGTAGTTGAGGAAAATAAGTGTTTACTGTGGGTTTTAATTTATGAACCTGGAATGTGGATCTTTTTTCCTTAACAAACATAGGCCAGGCTGCTGAGCCTAAGACTACAATGTTGTGCAAACAGTGGACAGGGATTAGTAAAATGTTCATTGATTAAAGTCATATTTTAGCTGAAATGTTGTTGCTCTTTATTAGAAGGTACTTTGAAGTAGCACTAAACTAAATGTGCTTATATTCCATTAGTTCCTAATGCTTCATGTTTTATCTCTTCTTAGAAGATGGAAATCAGCCTTGGCTTTGTGGTGATTTCTTCAGTCTGGCAGATGTGTCACTTGCTGTCACATTACATCGCCTGAAGTTCCTGGGGTTAGCAAGAAGAAACTGGGGAAATGGAAAGCGGCCCAACTTGGAAGCTTATTATGAGCGTGTTGTGAAGAGAAAAGCATTTTACAAAGTTTTGGGACATGTCAACAATATATTAATCTCAGCTGTCCTACCAACAGCATTCCGTGTGGCCAAGAAAAGGGCTCCCAGGGTTCTTGGCGCTACCCTGCTGGTCAGCATGCTGGCAGGGGTGGGTTATCTTGCTTTCCTGTGTCTTCGGAAGAGATTTGCCAACATGGTGCTATCAATTAGAACCAGGCAAAATTATTTTTAGACCTTGTCTATCCCTGGTGGTGAGTGAAGGGCATCTCTACCCCCCAGGAAAATATCTTCAATAAAATATAAATGTTGAAGAATGATTATGTCTGTGAATTAGAACGTTGTCACAGAGTAATCATTTCCTGCTGCTGTATAATTGGGTTGGCAACGCTGAGATATTTTTCAAAAATATGTGTTGGGGGGATGACAAAGGAAAGAAGAGACTTTCTTTTCCGCCAAGGGCCTATAACTGTGACAGTGCTTTGTTAAAGTGGTTATTGTCTCCTTTACCCAGTAGCTGACCTAATTAAAATGCTTTTACTTATCAGATATGCAGCAATGTGACAGCTTTTCACTGTAGATGAAATGCATTGTTGTGCAGAAACCAGCATTGTTAAAGCACTGAAAATAGCTCTTACTTTAAATGCTCAGAGTAAGATTTAATTGGAACATTGTGCCTGTTGTGTACAGGAGCAAGTTTCTCTGTACTGATTATTGTCTTGATTTGCAGTTGGACCTTTAGGAATGTGTTAAAAAGTAATCTTATGAAGCCACTTTTGTCAGTGTGTGTTCATACAGCAGGACAGGAAAAGACCTGAAACAGGTAAGAACATCAGTGATTTGTGCACCACACAAGTGAAATTCTCCAGAGGCATCCCTGGACAACAGATACTAGAATTTTGCTGAAATACAAATGGGGGCGAAACACCTGACACTTGTCTTTCAAAAGCCTTTTGGGCTCAGCCGCAAACTCTGGCAGAATTAAATCAAACTATCTTGGTGCACATTTGCTGCATTCATTGGGATGGCTTGATACAGTTGCCTCCATATGAGTGTCCCGTGTACCCTTTCCTGTTTCACTCTGAGCACTGGCTACTTTTTGCACACTTCTTGGCAACATTAGCAATTGCACGTCGCTATAAAATGCTTGCCCACAACGTGCCACAGACGACTAGGAAACACATGCAGAACAATGCCTTTTTGTATAAGTAATTAAAAATAGTTCACTATCTGTCAGTCTGGTTAGGTAGCCTAGATTGAAGGTAAGGCTGAAATTTAGCAATCATTAAGCTGATGATGCCTGTGTTTACTTATGGATAGGGATTGTGTTGATGGTAAGTAAAAAATACAGTAAGTTTGGAGATGATTTGTACTGCTGATTTTTTGCAGAACTGCACTCTTGTAGCATGGAAGAAAGGTGTAGAAAAATGTTTGGATTACTTCCTACAACTCAACAGATGCTGTGAGTTTTATTAGTTTTAGCTATTTAATAATTAGGTCCTGTTTCGACAAGAAATATACATTTACCTGAAAGTAGACTTTGAATCATTTTGGAGCAAAAAAAGTGTTTGAGAAGGGCTGAAAAATCTCATGACAGTTTAGTAAGGCTTTTGTATGCTTGATGAACGTTTGAAAGCCTCAGAGTTTTGTTTACAAGTTGTACATAGCTGCAACAGACAAAGCATAGCTTTAAGTGTTTGCCTCTCAACAATCAGTGCTAACAAGCCTAAGGACATTTTAGGTCCAGTGCTGGTGGCTGTGGTCTCTCTGCCCAATTGCATTTAGGTGCCAAGAAGATCATCTTTGTGAGAGAGAACTGAGGCAGTTTCTGTCTGGGCAGTCTCACCATCTAATACATATCAGTATGGTTAAAACTGTTGGATATGCCTGCTTATTATTTAATATTGTGCTAGTTGTCTAGCAAACGTAGACCTAAATCTCATTACTCATTTTCAGTAATAAGAAACATCTTACCTAGGAAAAAATGTGCTTTTTTATTTGTCAAAAAGACGGTTTCATATAATTCTATTTCATGATCCAGTGATTCTCAAGAACTTGTTGAATTAAATATGCTCTATTTACAAAAGCTATATTATCTCTAGAGTGGGTTTAATCCAACAATACTATTAATGTACTGGCAGCTTTAACTGAGTTCGTTGTTTGTGTGTTGCAGTTCATCTGCATTTACTTGTGGCTATCAAATTCCACTAAGTTAATAAACACAGAGTAAGGCCTGTAACTTAATACTTCCCTGGCATGTATTTCTGTCAGACCACCTGTAAAATGTAATTTGATCAAGTCACAGTAAAATTAAATATATAGGACTTAGCCTTCTATGGAGTGAAGTGACCACCAGATGTCAGTGGTCCTCCAGGACTCTTCTCTGGCATGCCTCTGAGGCAGAAAAATCCAACTTTTCAGAGAAAAAGTTTGTGATCTCAGCATAAGAGGGTTGTGAGCACCCTTATCACACCAGAAGTCTCTCCAGAGCTCTGGAAACAACTCCATGGTTTTACCACAGGTTTGTTCTCTGAGACTTGCCATTTATGCTTGTGCAGTTTCTATACTGGGTACATAAAAGGCCAAAGTTGAAATAATATTTCACATGAAAATGAATGTTACTGGACAACAATTAAACTTGCCATCTGCAAGGATGAGTGTCGACAAAATTTTACTGTGGAGAAGTTTGGATCCCTGGTTTGATTCATGTCTGTTAGTTCAACTGTTCAGTATCCTATTTACTTTTACTGCCCTGAAGTACTCTGTACATTGATTTCTGTACAGGTGGCAGCAAAAGGCTTATCCATGATTAAATTCCTCAAAATAGGATGAGATTTAGAAGAACATATGCTGCATTTGGCTCTTTGTGCAGGACAGCTTGTAAAGTTTCTTTTCAGCCTGGCTTATTTTCTTTCTGGTAGCTCTCTATACTATTTTGATTTGGTACAGAAGCAAGCTTCTTGTTTTCATTTACCATTTGCTTTTATATCATGCATCAGATATATTTCATGTCTTTATGTGAGACCCTCACAATAAACAACAATTCTAAGACCACTTTCTAGTCTGGTTTATATCTTCTGTGTCAGTAAAACAAAGCACATTTGAGGATTACGTAGTATTGCTGTAAGGACTCTGACGGTATTCAAGGAGAGAAGCCCATGAACACGTTTTAAACCAGTTTAAAGGTTGCCTTGCACATATATGTAAACAGCAATAACAATGATGTTTTCTTTGGTTGTCTGTTTGAACTGTGTGTGTATGAGGTCCAACAGAAGCCATTTGATAAAGTAAAAAGAAAAAAAAAAAGGCAAAAAAAAAAAAAAAGGAGAGCAAGCAGGTTTTGTACTTTCAATTAATCCATAAAAAACCTCCAGCCCCTCTCTGCTTCTGAGTGTGCTCCTGATTCATTGTTGAGCTGCAGCAGTGGGGCTCCTTTCTGCAAGGTGCATGACAAGTGCATAATGTGTCCACAGTGACATTGTCCTTGGGGAAACTAAATGGTGTGCTCCATTAAATGAGTGTTAGTCTGGCCATAAACTAAGCCCCCTCTTTTCTTTCTTGCACTGTAGGAGTCTGTATTGGGCCTCCTTCCTTGTTAAGCAGAGGAAGAAATAACACTATGTGAGGCTTGCCTATGTTGCCTCTCAGTATCTTGGAAGTCAGGGAAGCTGCTAGGATCAGGTAGACAGCTGGTAGGGTTTAAGTTTCTGGAGATTATGACACCTGTAGTCTGTGCACCAAATTTGAGGTAGCCTTGGTGCTTTAGCATTAGTCAGAAGTGTGCACAGAGTTCTTGCAGTGGAAAGCTTGTCTAAACAGACAAGAGGCAAGAGTGAATACAAAGGTAAGAACAGCAAGTATAAAGTGCCTTGTCCAGATTCACAAAGCCATACATCCACTTTTGCATGTCACATTTTTAAAGGCATTTTTTACTTAAGTCTGAATTTTATGGAGCAAAGAGCTACTCAGATTTAAAGAACAGATTGGCGTGCCCTAATGCATGAGGATTAGAGAGAGCAGCAGATGGAAAGTAGGTGAAAAGTAGTGGATCTAGCTAGCTGGAGCACACTGTGCTCTGCAATATGGTGTATGACATTATTGTTTGCTGAGGCCTCCTTATTATCTCTCTGTTTAGCCAATGTTAGACAAAGAGGTGTAAGACTGTGCTTAGGCAATTTATATGATGTTCTGAGGAAGTAAAAAACATTTAGAAAAGTCCCAAAGAAAACATGCTGTGTTTTGTTCCCTTTTTGTAAAGAAATTTTTAGTTTTGGTGCAGTACCAAGTCATAAAGTCAGGCACTCAAAAGTCAGGAAATTCCAGAAGCCAGAGTTCTTACAGTACTGTTAACTCACTCATACAATACTTCAATAGCCTTTTTATTTCTGTTTTTCTTTCTAGGTTACAATCATGGTGCTTAATTTAATGTGAAGTTAAAAATTTTGCACCGTAAAATAGTTAGGCTGTGGATAAGCTTAGTGTTGTGGGAAGAATCTGTTGGAATTTGCAGAGCTGAAGGCCTAACTATTTCTGTGCTTTACATCAGCATTAGTATTTACTACAATTTTAAATATTCATAAATAATTATATAAAAGTGTATTGGGTAAACTAACACATAACAGCATAAATCAGTATTAATCTACTTCAAATATACTAATATGTATTGATATTCTATATACATATACACTATAGTATCTCTAGTTATCCCTTTCATATTTCATTTGCTAAAAATGGCTGACAATTATGTATTTTACTCTATTGCTTACCTTTATAAAATAAATTTGCATTTATAAAGGTAAAATTATGAAAACTTAATGTAATTGTAGAATCATACAACATTTTGAGTTGGAAGGTGCTTTAAAGAGCATCTAGTTCCAACTCCCCTGCCATGGGAAGATGTGTTTCCCTTTCCTTATTTACTCTGATAGCATTAGAACAGTGTTTGAAAACATTTGTTATGACTGAAGGGACTTGAGAATATACAAAAATGTATTTGGTGCTTCATGTCTAGCTATTCATCCAGATCAGAATCTTAATGCTGCTGCATTTGGATTGAATAGAAAGCTTTAGCTGTTGAGAAACTACTGCCATCCTGAAAATTGCTCATTTAAGGCTTGTTTCAGAAAGGTTACCTAACTTCAAGTGTTTAAGCAGATGATGCCTGTGTTTCTGTAGGCAGCAGAAAACAGAGCATTCATCAGACCAGACCAAATGTGAGGGGACCACTGGTTCTGTCACCTGCTGGCTGAGGCATTCACCTTACAGAAAGTGGAATCCCTCTCCCCCACTTTGTATTGAAATGGGTAAAACCTTAAAGACAAATGGATAAGACCTTAAAGACAAAAACTCCTCCCTCACAGACACAGGCCTCATGCACTAGGGTCAGGCTCCCTCTTTCTCAGCACAAAACATATCTGTCTTTACAGAAATCAGGGGCCGTTCTTTTGACAAAAGGTAGTTTGGACATGTGGAGGCTGAGACTGTCAGTCACTCAGCAACTGGGAGAGCAGAGCCTGCCACACAGCTTCCTCTGCCAGCTACGTTTAAAGGCCAGCAGCAGCTGGCAAATGGCAAGCTCTTGGTAAGGATGTCTTTAGGTGCATAACACAGGTTTGGGGAAAGGGAAGGAATTTCAGACTCTGGAGCCTAAACAAAACCAAGGAAAAACTGTCCAGAGAAGTTCCATCACTGGAACTTGTGGTCCAGCTCTGTGTGGCATTTCTGCAGGTGAAGAGAGGCTTTTGGATTGCTGCTTCTGAGGACATAATATTGTAGCTCAGTTCAACTATTTAACTGAAGTCAATGAAAGGAAGAAGAAATATATGTCTCTGTTGAATACATGGTTAAGCCAGCTTCCTGATACAGATATTTAAATTGGATCACTGTTCAGACAGGTACTGTGAAAGCATATGTTTTGAACTGTGTAACTCTCCTCAAACACCTTTACACAAGCCTAGACACCAAACTAGAAAAATTCAAATTAGAGGTCTGGATTTCACCCCAGAGTCACAGGCAGTAAAAATAGAAAGACCTATTGTTTGAATTTTCAGGTCTTCAAACAGAAAAAACTTCCAGAGACAAAGGTCTCACAGGAAGTCTGTGCCAGATGCTCTTTGTCCAAATTTTGGGCCTTAAGAATTTGTGCACCCTTCTATTGTGCTGAATTAAAGACAGCTCTAAAACACAGAATCCACTAAAATTTACAGAGGAAACAAAATTGGCTGATGTTGCAGTAATGGAGGTATCAAGATTCCAGTTTCTAACAGAGAGCCAAATTCAGATCTGGTATGAGTCATTGCTACAAAAAATGTAGTGGTGCATCTATTTACATGGGATCTGAATTTGATTTTAAAGTCATTATGCCATGAATCATGTTTTACAACTTTGCCTTGACAAGTTTTATTTTAATCAACCTATTTGTTACAGAGACAATGAAAGCTGTACACTATCTTTCTGAAACAAAGGAAATATGCATAACTTAAGCTTTTAAAAGCTGTGTAAGCTTTTAATATGGGCAGTATATACTGAGTAAAAACGTTTGGAATATGGAGTTATTTTTGGAATAAAGAATTCTTTTAAAACAAGTCCAAGAATGTATGTTTAGGACTGATTCCAGAACAGCATCATAAATTTTTTATTCTTTGGATTTGAAGTAGAACCAAAAATCTATAGCTGACTTAATTTTTCTGTTGTTAACTGCCAATTGTAACTGTGATACAAGGAAGTTCCAGCAAATAAGACAAAAAATTTCTCTTATATGTGTGTATAAACATATAATACACAAAAAACAACAGCCCTTATTTAATTTATATACAATATACAAAAAACAACAGCCCTTATTTAATTTTCATATTGGATAAGAGTTCTGCCTCTTGTGTTTTGTAAGAAATTAACAGTGTCTTTTTCACGCAATGTAAGATATGGAAATATTCTTAAAGTGGCTGGCAGAACAGCAACATTGGCAACATTGGCTGAGGCTGCAGTTCCACATCCATAGCAGCCCACAGAAGTAGAAGTCCAGCAGCACCTGAAAGACAGGTGCTCATTGCAATCCAACAGCCTTCTGTGACAAGTGGGAGGAGAAGCAGACCAAGCTTCAAACTCAATGCAAAAAGTGGCTGTGTTTGAAGTTAGAAGTCCCTCAAGCTGGTTGCAGATAGATGCAAAATGTATTCCTTGCATCTCTGTCTAACTTGGCGTGAATTACCTTTGTGTTTACACATTGTCAATGACTGTACCAGTTGTCAGTCCAGGGGTAATGTATTGAGAAAACTTACATATGGAGTTCTGGAATCAGGAAAATGTTTTGCTTAAATCTGTATAGAAAATGAATTGAAGACGTATTTGTGAAGAAAAGCATATTTATACCCTGTTCTCAGCAAGGATTAGTTCTGAAATGTGATCTGTAGCCTCACACCTCACACTGACATGCTTCAGCACCATGATGTTATGGGAGAGAAAAGGGACAGGGAAGATAGTAACGGAGACTCAGAAAGAGGACCTGAAATGGTAAGTTATATTAACAGGCTGATACCCTAAAGTTTATGCTTCATTTTGTTAGTTTGTTGGCTTTTTAATAAAAAAAATCTCCTACACCTGTTAAAGTGCTGCACTGCCATGTGTGCATTGCTGTCAAGAGGGAAATGCAATCACATCACAAAGATGTTTGTTCATTAAAGAGTAGAGCCTTTGCTTTCTGTGCATGAGAGTTTATCTGAACACCTCTGCTGGGGATGAAATATGTGAGGGGACAAGCATTGTTATTACATGGTTCATTGACTTATTCAATAATGATTCTGTTTAACAAGAGATTGTATACTTCTGTCACAGCTGAAAACACCAATTCAAGACAGCAGTAATTTCCCCACTTGCCTCCATTAACGATTTATTGGGTATTACCAAATTTTATGGTTTTGCATGTATCATAATTAATCTCACCACAAGACCTTGCCTCAAAAGTAGTTTTGTTCTCCTACACTGCAGTCCTTCATCTCATGTTTGTTTGTACAGGACTGGTTCTAACTTGGGTTGTTTGCTGTACAACCTGCAGTTCCCCAGGCTCCTCCTGGCTGGTGGGCACTTTGTGTAATGTTTCATCTTAGAGTCCTAGAACCATTTAGGTTGGAAAAGACCTTTAAGATCATCGAGTCCAACTGTTAAACCAGCACTGGCAAGTCCACCACTAGGCCATGTCCATGAGTGTCACATCTACACATCTTTAAATACTCCCAGGGATGGTGGCTTAACTGCTTCCCTGGGCAGTCTGTTCCAGTGCTTGACCACTCTTTCCATGAAGAAGTTTTTTCCCAATAGTCAATCTGAAGCTCCCCTGGTTCAACTTGAGGCCATTTTCTCTTGTTTCCCAGAACATCACCTAGTGGAAGGCTCTACAGAAGTGCAAACACTTACTTCTCTAGTTTGTACTTTAAAAAAATTTCACTTCTGCACTTGCAAAGAAATATTTTCAAAGAATAGATTAAAAAACCTGAAGCCTCAGAAGAGCTAGTTAGCTGATTCAGAACATAAATTGACTCCTTCCTCAAGCTGGAGGAAAGGTCAGTAAGCTCCTACATGTACTATTTATTTTTCTTTGTGTTTCCTGTGAGACAGCTAAATTTCAGATAAGTGCAAGTGGTGGAATTTTCCTTTCTAGCTCAGACATGCCAAATTTTTAGGGAGTTTACTTGCCTACACTTGAATTTTTGCTGATGAAGTGTGGTCACTGTTCTTCATCGAAAGGAGCTCAGTACAAGTACATGGCTTATGGTCAACAGTGTTTGGGTAAGACATTTGCATAATTTTCTCAAGTGTCAGTGACTCCACACTGTTTGCCTAAGAAGCTTTAAGAAAACACTATATGATTTTCCAGATGGCAGTCCCTCTGTTTGAATATGAACCTTAATTGCCATGTTTAAAACAGGGAGTTTTTATATATGATCAACTATTTTGCCTTTAATCTCTGGAGTCTGAATGATTTGGTTTATATAGAAGAAGTGAAGGTATAGGTCCTGAAAAACCATTTTTCCAGAACTTTAACAGAAACAACACAGCAGAGATGGATGAATGAATAGCCTCTGCTTCATAATTTCAACTAAAACTATCTTCTGATAACCTTTGACATTATAAGAGCAAGCGATATTTTATTCTGTGAATTGGACCTAAATCCTTAAGCTATTAGTTAATACTTGTTGCGATTCAGCCTTATTTGGATGTTTCCTTGTATTTTGAAGACACTAGAGAGGTTTTAATCTGCCTGGAGTGATCTTGATACATTTTTTTCTTCTTCCTCAATACAACAGTTGACATCTTTAGCACAGACTGTTTAAGACATTGTCAGCTCTTTTGAACTCCTCTTTTTTTCTACATTCATATCCAGGAAAAACATAGCATAGACTATGAAAGTACTGAAATGTGCTTCCTTAAATTCCCATCTTTGTGTCTTTGTGAAACTTCTGTCTTCCACCCTCCTTTTCACAAACCTTTGTAAAAGTCCATTTCAAGGCTGTACCCAAGTCCTTGTTTAGTTGCGGAGATCGAAGGGTTTGAAAACATGTCCCGTAGTTCATACTCAGAAAAGTCTTGGCTCTTTGAACTGGTCAGTTTGAAAACTCCTACCATGAAAGAAACCCGTTTAATTTATCACATGAAATCCTATCTCCTCCTCCTCCAAGAAAAACTCATCTGTTGTCAAAATTTTCTGCCAGTTTGTGTCTTAAAATAAGTTTGGCTTTTTGTCCCCCATCATTTATTGCAAAAATAAGCACAACCTTGGTTTTCTGATGGTTAAAATTTTGAAACTAAAGTTATTTCCAAATTTCATAGCTCATTCATACCCAGTTGTCCTTGGGTACCACTAATGTTACAGTTTAAGCAAGTTCTCCTTCTTCCTGGTATATATATTCCCATTATGTATCTATATGCAATAATTGCCCTATAAAAATCCCAGAACAAAATAGTAGAGTAAAACTATTAAACTGATATATTTTACAGAGGAGAAAAGAAAATTTCCACAGGATGCCCTACCTCAATAAATATTTTCCCCAAAGGTGAGATTGTAAGCAAATACCAGTACTTGGAACCCTTACTTTCAAAGTGTGTTACTAACTAACACTCTGTTACACAGGAGGACACAAGTGAGAGCAGTATTCAGTGCAAAGCCAGTATTTTCAGTAACATGGTAATAAAGTAAAAATACCTGTTAAAAAAAAAAAAGAAACCAACAGAAAATAAACTAAAATCAACCCACAAATCCGTTAAAAACCATTTTAGAAAAACAGTTCAACACAAATGAATTCTCTTAGCAGTGATAAATAAATAGTGATTTCATGACACTGTTTATTTACTGTCATTGAGATTTTATCTTGGATCAAAATATGGAAACAAACACAGAACTCCACCAGTTTTGGAACTAAATGCAGGACTGGTATTAAAATTATAATTCCTGTTGATACAGAGTATAATCCAGCCAGAAACTTAAATTAAGGTTGAATCACAAGCCATCTGTACTGCTATAAACACCCTTGCTGTATGTAGAAACCCAGTCACAAAAGAGTACTCCTTGTTCAATTCTGATTTTTGTTAGAAAAACACATATACTCATCCCATTTATTTCATATTGTTCTAATTATCCCCACAATGTGATCATTCACAAAAGGCATTCTTGACCATGAAGAAAACTGTGATGAATTATTAAATTAAAAACTCTAGTTGCAGAGTCTACTTTTGAAAGTTTCTCTCTGGCCCAGAAGATGACATCATGTGTCAGTGACATTGGCAGCTTTGGAGTACTGCACACCAGCCACGACAAAATAGTTTCAGCCCTAATTTTTAGCAATAATTATATTACTAAGCAATTAATTTCCAGATTATCATAACCCATTAATACTTCTTCTCACAAGGCATCAGTTGGGACCATGGAATGAGCCTGAACTGCTCAGGAATGTTGAAGCACAGGCTATAGAGAGTTCCTCCAAAAACACAGCAAGAACTGGGGGACCATGGGAGAACCATGTTCCTGAGCTGGGTGATCATGGGACAACCACTTTCCTTTGCTTGATCTCACCATTAAGAAAGTGCCATTTTTCTTTTGCACTTTAATTTGGCTGTCTCACAGATGCTTTGCTGCCCATGACTGGCAGGGTGTGGGCAGCAGGAGGCTATGGGGGCCCAGAACTGCCCTGTGCCAGCCACAGATGGTTTTGGGACTGGCATGAACACCCCAGTGTGTGCCACAACTTGGAGCAGTTGGAGAAGCCCATGGGCTTCCCAGCAGGTGTATTTTGGAATCAGAATGGATCGCTGCTGTGGGGGAACAGCCCATGTACACCTCTAAGGGCCTGTGGCAGCAGGCCACCAATGCTGGGGCAGGGACATTTCTGAGTGACTGTCATCACCACAACAGAGCTCTACAGGAGAATGTAGGAATGTATTTCCCACACCAAAGAGGTGTTTCTATATAAGGGAAAAAGTTTCAGCTTATTTTAAACATATAAGGAAGTCAAACTAGAAAGTTCTGTGCCCTTCTCATTGTGACTGGCCTAGTGCCAGCACAGGAGCATGGATTGAGCTTGGGAAGTGTACTTCAAAGCCTCTTGCCTATTTCATTGGGCAGGGTGCCAAACGGCCCACCTAATCCATCGAGTACTAAAGAGACGACACGAAGGAACTTAAGAGCTTTCTAGAGTGTCTTCGCAAGGTGTCAGAGGCTTCTCTGACACCTATGCTTGGCTTTTTCTTTTGTTTCTGTAACATTTATTATTTTTCATTTATTAAACCTTTTACTTTTACAAAACACAGCTGAAGAACTGTCTCACTACGTATTTTAAGCCAATCTGAGAAGTGCAGGACACCCTCAGAGACTTGATACATCTTCACGTGTCTCATTCAATTCTGGAAACGTGCTAGGCTGTTTCAGGAAAAGGCTATTGTTGTGGCCAGGGTTTTCTCTTTCTGCAGCCTTGCAGACACTGTGCCTGGTGACTGGTGTGCTGGATCCCTGCAGCCAGTGGCACAGCAGCTGCAGTGACACTCCAGCTGGGGATCCATCACCATGTCCCAGTCTCCACTGCCCTGGTACCATGTGAACTGACTGGGAACTGGCCAGAGAGCACCAGGCTGAGTTTCTCACTTCAATGGAGAGCACTGTTTGGGCCAATGGATCAGAAATTCTGCCTTTAGAGCAAGCAAACCAAACTCCAACATGTTGAGGCACGGGCCTGTGAGCTTTACTCAGGACTGAATTTAGTGCATTGGCTTAAAAATATCACTGTTAAGTGTATGGATGAATAGCAAATTAGGGCTTTTCCAGTTCTTTTACTGTGCCAAGCCATTCCCTCTTGGCTCTACAAGGGAAAAATGCTTTTCCCTAAAAGGTATTTTTGTAATGAGAAATCTGCACAGCATGGCTTCATCTATGAATACTTAAGATTTAACAAAATACAGAAGTAAAGCGCATTTATTATCTGTACATCATTACAGAGTAGGTATAAATATATTTTTTCAATATGTGACTGTTTTGAAATATCTGCCATTGAATTAGATTGCACTTCAAGGACCTATTCGCATTAAGTATTTTCCACTATGTACATTGAGAAATATGTTTTTTCACAGTTTTAGAAAAAATACAATAAATTTAACAGTAGAAAGTGAGAAAACAGTCTTTGGCTTGGGATTCCTTTGGACACTGTGCTTTGACAAGTGTGTAAATTTTGTTTTCTTTTTGGTTTGTCAAAAAACCATACATATAATGCTTCTCTTCAAAAGGAAAAATAGTATTTCATTTTAGTGACATATTAATAAATCTCATAACCTGCTATTAAAACCCAACTAATGCCTCTATTTCCATTATGCCTTGTTTATTATGTACATGGTGCCATTTTCAGGTTTTTACTCCCTGTGGATTTCTAACTCTTTCTTGTCAAATTTTTCTGCTAATTGGCACATGAATTGCCACTTTCTCAGTCCAGTCCTGGGTGCCTGGAAGACATCAGACACTGGGGTATGGAGCTGTGTCCCTGCTCCTGCCCAATCCAGTGCAGTTAGTTCTAGTTGGGTTATACCTGAAGCACTCAGCTGAGGAAGGATGATCTCCCTCTTCATGTGAAGGTTTAAAGAGCAAGTATTGAGCAGTGTTGCAGGTGCAAGCACTGTTTCCACTTACAGTAAAAAAAAAAAAAAAAAAAAAAAAAAAAGGTGTTTATTTATTCTGTTTCATCATACACAACTTCAAAATGCAAGAAAAATACAGTTAGAAACCTCACATTGTTACATGCCGAATTATCTGCAGAATTTTTGTTATTTTATTGAAATTGACAGGTAGTAAAGTAGTATTTTATTGGTAAAAATACGTCTATAATTACATGTATTGTTTCTGATATCAAGTATGGTACAGCTGCTGCTTGAAAATTCACAAGCCCTGCAGTGTTTGAATGAAGAACTGTAGGGCAAGTAAATAACAAATCACTAGAAAATATTTTAAAATATGATTGTGGCAGCTCAAAAAGAAAAATCTTTGTATAAAAGGTAGACTGGATACTACTTTTTAAATGATACATTTATTATCAGGTCAGTGATTTAACAGGAGATAAACAGAACTATAAAAGAGATAAGTAAAAGCAAAATGGAAAAAATTTCCTACTTTCTCTCCTGTTTCAAATTTTATGTAATCTGATGGAAGATTTAACAAGGACTAAGTCATCATTTAACAATGATCCAAGTCATCACGCTTAAAATGGAGACACTAGAGAGATGGTTTCTCCGCTAGAACATTATTTTGAAATTGAGATATCTTATATAGGCCAGAATGAATCATTTTAATGTCATTTGTGGTAAAGCATAAAGTATCAATCTTCCTACCTCCTTCATCCCTTTCCCCCTGTGATACAAGTGACATTTGTATCTCACATGTTTGACTAAACCACTCCCATCTAACTACCTGTAAAGTTTTCAGGAAACAGACAGTCCCTTACTTCCTTTTTGAGCTCATTTTCAGTAGGTAATTGCACTTCTTAAAAATGAAGATCTGAATCTACATATTTGAAGTGTGTTTTAGATTATAATCTTCCACATTTAAATAAGCCCAGCTGTGCTTATCATCACTTCAAACTCACTCAGCTGAATGAGCATGAAACCACACAGATGCTTGTCCTTAAAGACAATGACTCCCGTGTCCAGATCAAGCTCTAATATCCACAGTGATGGATGAGGAGCTGCAAAAATAGTTAATGAGTATGCTGTGTTGACATGACCGTTGGGATGACTGTTGGGCTATTTGTTTAGTTAAACACTGGGCTGTAAGAAAAGCAAATGAAGAGAAAAACTGCCAGAGATAAGCTGTATCTTGGTAAACATTTAAAGACAGTTACACAACCAAGAGAAAAGAGGGCTTGTCCTCCCTCTTAACTCCTTCTAAGGAAAGAAAGGCCAGAAACTGAAAAGAGCCTGAACTTAAAAGGTATCTCACTTGATCTACATGACAGATAAGTCTTGGGAAGAGAGGAGAACCAGGCCATGACATAAGCATCTGTTCCAGTGTTTGTTGTTTTAAAGCCCATTTTATTCTTTGTATATGAAAACAAGCCAAAGGACATCAGAGAACTGAGGCTGTAGTAGGTCACTCTCTTGTCTTGAACCATGGTCTCAAACAAATGTCTAGGAAAAAGAGATAAGATTAGAGAAATGATACAATGAAAATTACTCTGAGAAAAGTCCCACCTGACAATGGATTGTGGCACAGGGACTTCCTGAGGCAGAAATGGCTTCTGTACATTTAATATCCCTTGTGAATTTCTTGTCAGTGTACATGTCAGTGTCTTCTTATACCTATGTACACTTCTGGCTGTCGCTATCCTGTGTCAAGGAGTTTTGTAAGTTACACATTTTGTGTATAAATTCTCTCTTTTTGTTTGTTTTGAGTCTTCACTTGATGGCTTTAAGGCCCTTCACACTTGCCAGGGAAAAAGCAGTGAAAAAATACTTCAACATCTGTTGACAGCATCTTCAAATACTGAAAATTACTTCAAAGAAGTATTTCTGTCCTTTTGAGGGCCTTCAGGTTCTAAGCAGGTACTCAGTCAAAAGACAGATCTGCAAGTTTTATACCAAGTGAGTCCTATTCATAGGTAGGTTCTAATTGATAAGTATGTATATATATAAAGAATGGAATCTTGGGCTAATCATCACAAAACTGCAAATTCCTTTTTCAGGAGCAGTAAACACCTGGTACATGGTACATAAACATATTCGCCTTGAGAGACCCTGAAGAAAGAGAAGCTTTGAGGACTACTCTTCTAAGAAGCCTTTGGACTGGAGAAAGCTGAAAATGGGTTCTTTAATGAACCCCTATTAGGGGATCATCACTTGCAGATAGAAATAAAATCCACATTAATTTTGGCAGTAGAGTATTTTTCATTTGTTTCTATTAATAAAGTGCAATTTTAAATTACTCTCTGCAACAAGCTGAAGCCAATGGTTTGTGATGTCAGTGACTGATAAAAATAATGGACTGCTTTTCTTCCTATGACATGCCTCCTAAGTCATAAGTAGGCAGCCAGCAGCTCTTGGTTATGTTAGTATAACTTTCCAAAACTCAGTGCAGTTAGGAAAACTGAATTGATATGGCCAGTTAAAATCACTCACTTTCTTTTATTCTAGTGTCAAGGCTTCACCTCATATTACATCAGAGACAGGATTTTCTAAGAGCTCTTTGCAAACTATGAAATCATTTAACAGCCTGATTAATCAGGTGTTCAGACAGTAGCTACAAGTTCTGTTCTCAGTAAAAATCTGACATCCCTTTACACTAGTTTGAGACTAAATTCTCTCTAATCCCACCTGCAGCTTCCAGCTGAAGCAATCAAGTCCTATGTTGTTTTTAAGTAAATGGTTCCTTCTTTATTTTGTGGGTGATATTTAAGGTGATACCTTAAGTCCTTGCAAATAAACCCATACATGTTCTCTTTTCCTATGACAGCTTGAACAAATTAATGTAAGCTATAATAATTTTACTGTATTGTATTTTGCCATGCCTGAATGTTAACATTATAACTAATAAATAACTGATAAAAGCCAATATATACTTTATTATAAAGTGCAACTTCCTTCCTCCTCTGGAATATACACTAGTGTGGCATGACATTGTTTTGTCAGCATGTATTGCCTTCATCCAATTTTCTGCCAATGTTTATGAATGAAATGATATTTGGATTTTAAGTAGAAATTTAAGATACCCTATCGCTAATTGCTGACATGCTCTCTCACTGTATTCTGGTATAAGAAAATATAATTGTAATGCTGTAGTAATTATTTCTTCCATGGCATGTGAGAGTAATGGTAATTTGTACTTCAAAATGTTCTCCCTTGCACAAATGGGTGATATGGATATTTTGTTTTCTTTTTCTCGTTGACATATCTTATTTAAAGGAAAAGATAGATATTGTTGTTGGTCTTTTCCAATTCTGGGGTGAATTTATTTGCACTTGATTCTCATTAGTCAACTTGATAGCAAGCAACACCAACAATTGGCAACAAACTGAGTACATCTATTTCCTTGGAGATGATGATAGACTTGACTGCTCATGAGGGTAAGGCTCAGTAATGACCAGATCTTGCTGTTAAATTGAAAAATTACTTCACTTGTACTTTCTGTACCTTTTATGGGGATATGTAAATTTATAAGCAGTATATCAATATATCAATATATCAATATCTCAAAAGTCTAAGATGACATGGGAATAAACCAGTTTGGAATTGATGTGGGTGACTGCAAAGAATTCTTCAACATTTTTTCTTCCATTGTTTTCCTTTTTACTCTGAAGAATCTTTTGTCTTCCTCTGACTAACCAAAGAAAAAGGCAAACAAGTGAGACTGCAAGTGGTGCATTTCTTTTAAGAATGCTTTTTAAAAAATCCTTCTCTCAAACAGGGCATTGACTTCTTATGGGTTGAAACCAGTGTGTGATTAAACGAAAATGAGTTACAAATTAAATAGTCTTGCTAAATGCTGTAAGGTCAGGATTACATATTTAAAAAGAGATATTTTCCCCCAAACTGTCACAATCTCACTCTTTTCTTTTTCAAGCTGCACAAATTCCATGGATAGTAAATTTTTTTGTCTTCACTTATTCGTCTTTAAGATGTTTGTTCCCTCACAGAAGGGTAAAGTTTAAGTAAGCGTAAATGTTCTAAGGCCTGAGATCCCGACCTGAAGGGTGCCATGAAAAGCTACAAAATACTTGTCTTTGCATGCAATCTTCGCCAGTTTAGATCAACTTTTTGAATTAAAGTTATCATCAATGAGACCAAGCTTTGGTTTAGAAAAATACATAATTTCAGAGCAAAGTGCAGGAACATGTGGTGTTCGAAAGCAGTCAAGTTCTCTGATACTTATCAACAGCTACACGTTCTTGGAGAGAAACATGATAAATGAAAATTCTGCACTGCCTTCCAGGAAGGGCTCAGCTCCTCTGAAGAGGAACATAAGTTCAGAAAGAATCACTGATGAGCCAAGGGAAACATCTGTGGTTAGTTAACATAGTATGGATTAAACAGAGTAATTGCAAGATGATGATAGTGCAGCTAAATGATTTAAAACCAGCATTTTAATTAAATTCTTTACGGCAAAAGACTTGCAACTTCATAATCTTGCAGCATGTATGGAAATAACGGCGAAGAAAAAAGAAACAACAGTTGAGGGATTTTCTCAGTAATTTCTTAACTCGTTGTTGACATGTTTACAGATTGTACCTACATGCATACTGACTAGGGGACTGTGTGCTGGAGATACCAGTTTCCTAAAATCTCTCCCTAGAAGGAGCAATGTGTAACTCTGCCTTTTTCACACCTAGGCCACTATAATCCGGCCTAAGGCTTCATCGTTAGTTTTATTTAAAATATGTATCTACTGCACAAAAGGCTCACTTTACCCCTGAGAAAAGAACTCTTCTTTTTATTCTCTTTTTTGCTGGCGTTGCAACAAGTGCAGCATCCTTAATCTGAGATGTGGAAGTGGGAATCTCCTTGGATACTGCTGGTGAAAACTATATGGTCTGAATATAGTTGTTTTTACTTGTTGTACTCCTGCTTTACATATACATTGAAATTTCCACTGTTTTTGCTTTCCAGTTATAATCTTCTTTTCCTATAATCTTTGAGTTCATTAGCCACTGTTTGCTGGGGTTTTTGCAACCAGCTGAACGATGGTCATGTCCTAGAACTTCCAGGATTCAAGATGAATGGTGTTACAGTGCTTGCTTCTCACATCAGCTGAATGGTAGTACCCATTTTGGGGAGTGTTCCCAGCCCATCACAAATGAACACTGAAAAATGCCCTCAAACTGTGATGGAGATCTACTCAGCTGGTCAGAGCATGGTGTTAATAGTGCCAAGGTTGTGAATTCAATCCCCCTGTGGACCATTCACTTAAGAGATAGTCTGTGTGGGTCACTTCCAACTCAGAATGTTTGGTGATTCTGTAAAATGTGTTCAAGTGAACAAAATTAACTTCTGAAGGTAGAGTTTGGAAGTTGCTCCTGGCCTGTTCCAGCAGCTTGTCTGAGGCACTGTATTTCACTGAAATGTGATAACTGAACCTGGTGTTATCATTATGTTATCTAACTGGACCTTTCTTATCTCCTTACGATAAAGAAAGTGAGAATCAGATGGAGTAAGAACAGTCCAGCTGTTTCCCCAACAGGCTTTCTTACTTGTCAACCCAGAGTACCTGATATAATGAGCTGAGAATATTTTTTTACTAGTGCATTTTTCAACCCACACAGTGTTTGCATCAGAATTCCCACTTATCTATCCTTTTCAGAACACCTTGAAACTGCTGTTGTTTTCTTCTCATTTAATGAAATGTTCTGCAGTACTACATGTCCCTTTGTGTCCTGTCCTCTGATGAAACTACCATGCTGGTAGTTGGTGATGGCAGATTTGCTCTGGCAGATTTTCTCAAGAGTTCTTCAGATTGTAGTCTCCCAGGAGGAAATGCAATTTGGAAATACCATCACTTCATTTGCATCAGTTTTTTGTGGTTCATGCATGTGAATGCTACTAAAGAACATGGTTTTATAGGACACACATATAAACATTCATTTGAACTCACCCATAACATGGCTGTTGTCTTTTTCTGATGATCATGCATGTGGACAGTTGAGGATGGTTCCTTATTTATTTGTGTGTGACGTTAACTTCTTGTGTGATATTTTACAGTAATTGGCTTATTTGTGACAGCTTTGAGCTTCATTCTTTTGTATGTTGCTGGTTAATTCAAGTTGCTGCCTATTCTCTGATATACCTGTTAATTTTATATCCTAAGATCAAAGGGAGCATGAATATGGATACAATGGATGTAATGCACAATTTCATTACCTGAAAATTTAGTGAAGTGACTGCATGGAGCAGTAGAGGATGGAATCTTTAATTTGATGGAGAAGGAAGGACAACACCAGTAAATCTTCTATCCCATGTTACATTAGAGCGTGAGAATCGTACTGTTGTGAACAACACAACTATGAACAATAAACCTCTTTTTTGGCCCTGTACACATCCTTTAATCCTTATCCCTGCATCCTTGGCTGACGGTTAGCATGATACAGGTGACATACAAATAGCCTGAAATCTGTCATTTAGCTGTTTTGTTGTGAGATGTCTTGGCTTGCTTAGGCAGTATTTTTAAGAAAGTTAAAAAATGGTGAAAAATTTTAATCCTTCCCCTCCAAATCAGTCTGCTGTAAATTGATTTGTTTAATGTCATTCTATTAACGTAAAATTTTTCGTAAAAGGCAATAATTTATCATTCAGTCCTGGCTAACTGGTAAGATCCCAGGTGACAGAAGGTTAGCTAATATAACACTCATTCCAGCAAGAAGAGCTGGAATGAAGATCCAGGGAACTGTCTGTCTGACCTTATTGTCGAGGAAGAAAGACAAAAGAGCAAATTGTCTTGAGTGTTGTCACATGGCACGTACAGGACAAGGGGATTGGGACCAGTCAGCCTGGGTTTATGAAACACAGATCCAACCTGACCAACCTGATCTGCTTCTATGACAAGTGAGTGAAGGAGAGGCTGTGGGTGTTCACCTGGACTTAAGAAAGTGTTTGACATCATCCAGAACATTCTCCTAGAAAAAATGGCTGCTCATGGCTTGGAAAGGTGCACTGTTTGCTGGATTAAAAACTGGCTGGATGTCTGGGTCCATGGGATGGTGGTGAATGGAATTAATATCTACTTGAATTTTGGTGAGAATGTGGATCTGCTGGAGGGTCAGAAGGGTCCAGATGGGCTAGATCAATGGGCCAAGGCCAATTGTAAGAGGTTCAACAAAGTTAAGTGCTGTGTCCTGTACTTGGGTCACAACAACCCATGGCAGCGCTACAGGCTGGCTGAAAAGCTGCCCAGAGGAAAAGAACATAGGGTTGCTGGTCAACAGCAGCTGAACATGATCCAGCTATGCCCAGGTGGCCAAGAAGGCCAATGGCATCCTGGCTTGTGTCAGCAATAGCATGGCCTGCAAGAACAGGCAGTGGTCATTCCTCTGTGCTCAGCACTGGTGAGGCCATGCCTCAAGAACTTTGTTCAGTTCAGGGCCCTGTGGTATAAAAAAGACATTGAAGTGCTGGAGCATGTCCAGAGAAGGGCGGTGGAGCTGCTGGAGGATCTGGAGCCCAAGTCTTATGAGCAGTGGCTGAGGGAGCTAGGAGTCTTTAGTCTGGAGAAAAGGAGTCTCAGGAGGGACTTATCACTTTCTACAGCTGCCTGAAAGGAGGTTGTAGCCAGGTGGGGATCCCAGGTAAGAAGTGATAGGACAGGAAGAAATGGTGTAAAGTTGTGCCAGGGGAGGTTTAGATAGGCTATTAACCAAAATAGTTGTCAAATATTGGAACAAGTTGTCCAAGGATGTGAAGGCTAACTAAAGTTCTTACTTGGCTTCCCTGCCTCTTACTTTCTTTATCATAGGACTCCAATTCCCAGCTTAGAGTGCAAATTTAAACAAATATTAAGATGCCTAAGATTTCTTTTTATGCCAATATCTAATTGATTTATTTCCCTTTGTGTTTTTTTTTTTTTTTAAGCTCATCATATGGAAAATAATTGTAGATTGAAGTGAAGTAAACTGTAATTTTTGCCAAAGAGAATAGAAAACCAAGTAATAATGATAATCCTGGCCAGGTCAGGATCGCCTTTGGCACTTGATGGTTGAGTTTAATTCAGCAAACCCATTATTCAACTTTCATTAACCCACAATGAAAACAGAGATTTGCAGGGGCCATAGCCGATTTTTTATTATTTTATTAAATTGATAGGTTCTAGGGAATGAGAAGTGCCTGTGCATTTGTTGCACTAATTCTGGTGCAATGCAGTTGTACCAAATGCCATCAAGAACTATTTGACTCTGAGACAAAGGACGTCTTTACTTTCATATTTGCTTCCGTACTTGCACATGAAGTATCTTCTGTTCTGCTCCCTACAGCTGTTGAGAATGGAGATCAAATGAGAGCAGTTGGAAGTGCTCAGAGCAATCTGGAAGAAGCAGGAGATGATGCTCTAGGTCAGCAGGGGTTTTCTAAGCTTTGTTGTGTCTCTTGTTTCTATCTTATCAGCATTCCTTTTTCCTCCAATCTAAAAGTCAAAGCAGTGAGAGTAAAGGCTCTGAAGGCAACTATGGCCTAATACCACAAACACAAATATTTATTGCCATTTGAAATCTTGTCAGGGAGCAGAGCTTTAAATTTTATTCTTGGAAAGATATGGAGACGTGTTTTTCTACTCAAGACTAAGCAGGAGTTCAGGTACAGTCCTGGGAGAGGTCTCCTTTCCTGAACTGAGTCCAGCTCAGACTTGTTCAGTTAGAGACTGAAATTAGCTCACAGTTGGGGTACATTAGAGTGATCTCTCACATGAGAAGTCCCATCCTGGACATTCAATGTCTATTCATTCTTTATTTCTTTAATTTCAAACCACTGTGCCTTACCAATATCTAGTTTTACAAAAATGTGTGTTTTATGACATCCCTTCACAAAAAATAAAAAAGAAAAAGAAAGAAAGAAAAAAAAGGGTCATGTTTCCTAAGCCTCTTATAACTGAATGCATACAATAGGTATGCTTTAGTTTCTTCACAACAGCATGCTGACTTCTCAGGAAATGCTGGTGGAGTAATTCTTCTTCTTGGGTGGTTCAAGTTCGAAACTGACAGTAAGTTTTAGAGTACCACCTGAGGCATGCAGTAATCACACCAATATACACTGTCTGGAGTGTTTCATTCCTTGATTGCTGCATTCTTGCCATATGCCTGGGAAATCAACCATTCAGAATTTGTTTCAAAGTTTTAACTCATCCTGAAATATTTCTTTATATGTTTTTTAATTTTGTAGGTAATGAAATCCTGGGTCTTAATACTGAGAACACTTTTGTTACCCAAAATATTTAATTTTATTCTTAGTCCTTGCAAGGACTAGTAATACTCAAATAGCATGCAGTAGCATCAGCAGTCATTTGGGAGTAGAAACCTCAAAACGGCACTTGGAAAAGACCCCAAAATTACATACAGATTGATAATATATTTTTTGAGCATTGATTGTGTTTAAAGGAACAAGGTGATGCTTTCAAACTTAATTGAGATAGCCAATCTGAGAGTAGAGAAATTAGATTTTTTATGATTATTATTATGATGATGATGATGCTAGTATTCTAGTGTCTATGGAAATCAGTGCTTTTATGAGTTTTATGTGGATTTCATGAGGAAGAGGCTGTTGGAATTCACATTATGTATTCACTGTGTTTACGTATGCCTATACAGCCCTGGAGAGAGGCCTGGATGGAGGCAGGGCTGGTAGGATCATACTGCACTGCCTACAGAGAATGCCAAATGAGATGAAGCAGTGTAGGAGAATGTTGTGGTATGCCGAAACCAGCTGGGAGAGATTATAAGAGGGGAAAACTGCTTGTTTAGCTTGGAGGTCTGTCTAGATGTGAATCTCATTTTATTTTAAAGATTTGATTTCAAATGGAAACTTTGAATGTGGAGTGTTGATTTTGTGCCGAGGGCTTGGTTGAGTGTTATTCATAAAACTGGGAGGGTTTCATTATCCAGTGAATGGCTTTTACAGAGCAACAAACTTTTATACAGAAGCTTAGGTGAGGAGGAACTTCTCAGGCAGTATGTATAGTGGAAAGATCAGAAGAAAATTTGAAAAGGAAGTTTCTTCTCTGAGGAAGGGTCTAAAAACCTGGACAAAGGTAAGAGAGGCAGGCATTATAAAATCTTTTTCAGATACTTGTTCCTGAAGGCTGCATGAGTAAATTTGGAACTGTCAAATTTAGAGGGGGAACCATTAGAAGGCAGAAAGGTAAACTGATGAGTTTCTTCTATAATCTTTTTGTTAAGTTCTTTCCCCCGAATACGATCAAACAGAATTCAAAGCTGACTGGTTGAAAATTGAAAATAATGATAAATGTCTCTCTCCTCTCCCCACAGTGTCATTGATAAAATTCCATTTACATAAAAGATCTGAAAAGAATTCAGGATTTGCTGATGCCAGCTTCCATGCTTAGTGCTGAGCTAAAACTCTATAGACTAAATGCTATAAATTCTCATGGTGTAGGAAAGCAATTGTTAACCTGTGGAAAGAATTCTCTAGAGGAGGTTCTATGTCATGAATACTTTTTAGGAGCCTTTACATTGCAGAATGTAGGACTGACCACCGACAGAGATAAGCTGGAATAAAGCAGCTCCTTCTGTGAGCTATGTCAATCTCACGCCAAGGTTTTCAAGACTATTTGTGGTAGTTCTCTTTGCCTAAAAAGTTTGCTGGTTGTTACTTTCCTGCAAAATCATATCACTTGGTGCAGTAGTCTCTAAGGATACATTTCTGCAGATATTTCATCTGCAGATGTATGATTTCTTTAACTTTAGTGTTAAGCATCTCCCCATGGGCTCTAACTGTTATTACATTTTTTATCTGCAGTACAAATGAGATGAAGTTTTTGTACAAAGAACATCACAAAGCATAGCAAAAAAAAAAAAAAAAAAAAAAAGAAAGAATCCTGCTTCTTTATCCTGAAAGGTCCTGGGACCACCTCCAAAGAGACTGCATTCCAAAGATGGGACTTTCCAGTCATGCATTGCACCTCATAATTTTCAGAACCACCAAACCAAGCCTTTATGTTGATCTGCTTAGTCTCTTCAGGTGGTATGTTACTGAAACAGTCCAGTTGTCAGTAATGTTTTGCAATATCTCTTCTGGGCATTCAACATCAGTTTTGGCTTCCTGATGTTGCTACAAATGTCTGCTCATTTCCTAAAATGAAATGCATCTGTTAGACTCTTTTGGGTATAATAGCATTGATACTACAGAGTCAAGCCTTTTGAAGCAAAAAAAGAAACACGCAAAAAACCCTAAAAATCCCCAGCAGCCCCATCCATGAATTAAAACACTTTGTTCAGCCTTAATTTGCTTCTTGTGCATATATACAAAATAATCTTTAATCATTCAATTTTCTGAAGTCCCAACCAGGAAGCCCTATCCTGATTCTACAGCAGCTCTTAGCTCTCTTTTGACAAAGTACTGGAGAGCAGAACAACGCAGTTGAATTATTATCACCAGGAAATCTAATGGCTATTGCAAATTGCAGTGTTATCAACATTAAAAGATTACACCAGTGATAATAATAAAAGACAGCACTGAAGGAAAACACAACCCTCCCAACCATAGCAGATCGTGCTCACAGTTTTGTCCCACCGGGGCCTCTGCTTTTTGGGGAGTGCTGGCTTTGAGCCTGTCTCGGAGCTCCCTCTGGTGCTTCACTGCTCCAGTGCAATGAAGAATTCAAATCATGAGAGATGTCCACAAGAAAGGGCTGGTTTGGAATGAGTCTCATTAAACAGAGGTAACTATGAGTCTCATTAAACAGAGGTAACTACAACAAGAAGTCTTTGCATCCTCTGATTTAAATCATTATACCTGAAGGAGAGTGGATTTAGATTAGATACACAGACATAGTTTTTACAATTAGTCTGGTGTAACACTGGAACCCAGAGAGGTGGTGGACACTCCACCCTGGAAATCCTCAGGTTAGGTTGGATGGTGTTCTGAGCAACATGATATAGTTGAAGACGTCCCTGCTCATTGCAGGGCTAAATGAAAATTTAAGGTTCCTTCCGACACAAACTATTCTAAGATTCTGTGATTCCATGATTCTGTGACTTCTTACGTTAAAAGGAGTTAATTTTTTTAAAGTGTTTTTTCATTTGCTTAACAACCATCTGTTATTTTCAGGTAAAAATAATTGAAACATTTTAATCTCTAAATGTAGTATTAGTAACTGAAGTTGTAATCATCCATTATCTTACAATTATGGTGCTGAACATATGCATTCATCTTGTCATCTATGTTTGATTTTGGGCCCCTCATAACAAAAAAGACTTTGATGTGCTGGAGCACATCCAGAGAAGGTCAGTGAAGCTGTAGAAGAGTCTGGAGCACAACTCCTATGAGGAGCTGCTAAAGGATCCTGAGTTGTTTAGCCTGGAGAAAAGGAGTCTCAGGGAGGACCTTACTGCTCTCTACAGCTGCCTGAATGGAGGCTGTAGCAGGGTGGGATTGGTCTCTTTTCCCAAGTAATAAGTGCCAGGACAAGAGGAAATGGCCTCAGGTTATGCCTGGGGAGTTTCAAATTGGATATTAGGAAATACTTCTCTATGGAAAGGGCGGTCAAGTATTAGAACAGGTTGCCCAGTGAGGTGATTGAGTCACTATCCTGGGAGGTATTTAAAAGAAGTGTAGATGTGGCACTTAGGGACATGCTTTAGAGGTGGATTCAGCAGTACTGGATTAACAGTTGGTCCTGATGATCTCAGAGGTCTTTTCCAACCTAAACAATTCTATGCTTAATATAAAAATATTTAAATTAAATTACTGGACTTGCTTTGCTTTGCTCTAATTTCATGCTTTCTTCTCTTTGTAATTTTTTTGACTTCGCTGATTTCAAAAACCTGCTGAACACTAAAAGGCTCTTTTTTGATGTTAATGGCTATGGAGTGAGTGCAAAACTGTCTTCTGTAAGTAGAACACATTGTAGAAAGTCCAAGTAGACTTGGATATTTTTTACTGCGCTAATCTGATCTCTATCGATCTTGAGTTAGCAATTAA
Source organism: Chamaea fasciata (assembly GCF_029207755.1). Lineage (NCBI taxonomy): Eukaryota > Metazoa > Chordata > Aves > Passeriformes > Sylviidae > Chamaea > Chamaea fasciata. The sequence goes on along the minus strand of NW_027094086.1, from coordinate 31,986,445 downwards.
GATGTCTTTGATTTCTCTTCATGAAGCATTATTTTCATTCAATCATTTGGCTTCATTAACAGACAAGACAGGCTTCTATGAAGACTGCAGCAGCTTGCTTACTCTGTATTTTTTGTCTTTTTGAAACAGTCTGGTTTTTCCGTGTGATGTTAAGTAAAGAGAAATAATTTGCAATAATTACAGCCAAATATGCTTCCATTTGATGGATGAAAAGAGAATTTTGCTCCTTCTTATGGGGCACATTATGCTGGTATCTGTTGTTGAAAATCAAGGGGATCATGAACTGATATTTGGAGCAAAACTAATTTGTACATTTTTTTCTTTTCTTTTTTTTTTTTGGCACTGTTAAAACAAAGTGTCTGTTGGTTTAGATGTTGGCTACATGTACTAGTGATAGCTGGAAAATTGAAAAACTCTTGCCAAGGTAAATAGTTTTTATCAAAGTGAATTGCTGTCCAGGAATCTGAACAAGAAAATTCTTCCTGCTAACATTCTAGAATTCTTGGGGAAGAACAGTGAAAACTGCATGCAGAAGGAAGAAAAAAAAAAAGAAAGAAAAAAAAAAGAAAAAAAAAAACAAAGAAAGAAAAGAATGAGAATGATGCTTTTGGCAATTCAGCTTGCATTTTATTATTCTCTTGTCAGTTTGAACCTGTCAATATTTCTGTCAGTGTGCCCGTATGGGCACCCCATTCAGCCTGTCAAGTCCTCTGGACCTCAACAACAGCTTTCAACGTGCCAACCATATGTTTGGATCCCACCTGCAAAACTTCAGTTAAATAAGCTATGGTCTCTTGAGAGATAACTGTCTGCAACATGATTTATTATGAATACTAAGCCAAACGCAGTGTAACTCTATTGTATTTGCTATGCAATCTCGTCCTATAATATTAAGTATAAAGGAGAAAGTCTTGCTGTAAGTCACATTATTATTGAGGAAATCATACATTTTTTGTAACACTGAATTTTAACAAACTACCCATATAAAATCTTTCAATATATATTGACATGAGCCAAGCCATTGTACTGAATTTATCACAAGAGACAGAGCAACTTCTGTGTTCTGCCTCCCATGCTGGTTCTACTCTATCAGAACGGCTGCGAGAAGGACAAAACCCTTTGTCTTTGCAATCATTTTGCCTGGTCTTAATTACTGAGACATAAATCTGCCTATCCCCTCAGAGAGGCTTGTAGCTCACTGAGGAGAAAATTTATGGTCTTTTATCAGAGCCACAACAGGACCTTTACTTGTAGCCTTCAGTTGCTGGTTGGAAGTGGACTTCTGTTTTTCTGTCTTGCCAGGTGAACTAGGAAGTCACAGAATTACACAGGTGGCTAAAAGAACCCAAACAAAATAGAATCCTCCAAACCCCTAAACCCTCACCTGAAAGAGTTCGTACCAGAGAGGAAAAACTGCTCCTACCAGAGAGGAAAAAAATAGCATGCTTTGAAATGAAGGCTGGCAGAAATCTTGAGCCCTGCTGCTAGAGCTGGAGGGGGTATAATCCTGCTCTGGGAGGGATGCATGGAAGTTGGGGTTGAGGCTGAAGTTGGATGTTTCTGAGGAATCTTAGCTTGAACTTGAGAAATAAATGTTTAACTCCTAGCAGAATAGCAGTTTTATTCTGTAAAGTGCGCAGATACCCAGATGAAGTATTTGAGAATGATCAGATTGCAAATTGTAGTGGTTTGAAAGCAAAACAAATGAGAGGCTCCAAGTCAGAGATACAATTTAATAGGAAAAAAAGGAAAGAAAGTAAAATAAAATAGATGCAATAATACAAAAGACCACTGACAGAGTCAGAATACAACCTGAGCAGGGTGATGGAAGCAGTCCGGATGAGGTGGTCTTCCTGAAGCAGTGATCCTGTAGAAAGGTCTGGTAGCTCGGGTCCTCTGGGAATCCACTGGGTAACCGCCCCTCTGGTGTTCAGAGTCTCAGCTTATATCCAGGCTGAAATGCTTGGTTCCTCCCTCTGGGTGGAGCATCTCACAATGGGATGGTGAGTCATGTGATAAGGCCTGATGGGCCCATTAACAGGAGATAGTCCAGGAGGGGGTTATCTGTGAGTCGTGTGGCAAAGGTGCTGATGGGCCCATTAACAGAAGATAATCCAGAGTGGGGGAGGCAGGGAGCACTGCCTCACCTGGTTTCAACAGTTCATAAAGATGGTGATAGAATATACTTCGACCCAGGACACAAATCCATCCATTAGCTGGCCAGTCATTTTCTTTATATGCAGGATTTTTGCTTGTGACCTCCTTAGAGATTTCTGTTCCACAGGTTGCAAAGTTGCTACAATACAAATTCCTAATTAAGGCAAGTCTGACTTGCAGTAACTTTTCAAGCTGACATTTGAATTATATCCAGTATAGTTATATTTGTTATATTTTCTCATATCTTAGGTTTTATGCTGACCACAGGAAAGCAAAAATCATCATGTTTTTTGTCCTGAACCGTGTTTTAGATTGTCTGTATCTGTAAAGCAAAAGCTGAGACATGATAAAGTTCATTGTGGGAAATGTTAAGAAATAATTGAATAATGCTTCCATTTGAGGCCTACTGCATTTTTTCTTGGCTGTAAGATTTTTCTGTTTCAAGATATTCTGAAAAGAAAGTCATCTGTCTTTAGCAGTTAGAATTGTAATAGAATTACAATTAGAATTGTAATTGAAATTGGACTTGCTTTATTTGACATAGTGGCAAGAAAGTGGTTTGGTTTCAAGAAATTAAAGGCATCATCTGTCACAGAATATGCTACCTTGTCTTGCAGCTTTTCAAGCTCATTCTGCTAAAGCTTGTTCTCCTTCCTGTTACCTATAAGATCTCCCATTTTCTTTTCACACCATGGGGAGAAGTCGTCGTTTTTGGTGTACGACTCCTCTGACCTATTTCAGATCTTTGTTTTAGGTAAGATGAGCATGCTGGTTCTTCCAAATGCTTAGGGCCCTTGCACTTTGTTGAGAGCTATATCAAATAATATAAATTTTTGCATAATGTACAAATTAGCAGTACAAATACATACTAAAACACTTTAGGGCTTCCTAAATTCAACTTTGGCTGAGACTTTTATCAGTAGTGACAGACAGTTGTATGTCTTCATCTCATCCCTATTTCTCTTAGGTAATTTGCATTTTGAAATAGTGGAATACAGTTTGTATAGTGACATTTGTTTAAGGAAAACTTTTCATTGTTGTGCACCATATATTTTCTGTCCTATTACTCAGAATTTAAAGAAGATACTTGAATTTTGCTTCTTTGGAATAGTTTTGCTTCCCATTGGTGTTCCTAACCTTGCTTACAAATGTTTTATTGAGTAGGAGCTAGAACATGAGAATTCATCTCTCTTCTCAATTTCTCAAACTTAAGCGTGAAAAACGGGACTTTCTGTTGTTTCTTCTTATTCTGACCTTGTCAGTCTTGATGCTTGCCCTTGCATAGTCTAGAATGCAGTGGAAGAATGGGGAAAAATTTCTTGTAAAACTTATATATATAGTCCGTTTTTTCATTAAGATGTCATTATATACCAATGAAAATTGACTAATAACTGATGTTGGTTTTTTTGTCTTGTTTTGATGTGTTTTTTTTTTTTTTTTTTCCCAAAATGTTGATGGTGGTAATGGCAATTCCCATGATAATGATGCATACAGAACACCTTGGGATGATTTTCCAGGTACTACAGCTGATGTCTCTAGTGCTCAGTCAGCAAGAAGGACTGGAGAAAAGATGCTGGAAGTTATTATTTTCTTCAGCAGGGAAGGAAAGTAGTGGTACAAGGGACATTTTCACCTCTTATTGCAAGTACCTCTGCAGCAAAGAAAGCCAACAGCCCTGCCAACCTCAATGATTCTGTGATTCATTCAGATCGTCTGTGACAGGTAACTTTTTACATACTTTGTGCACCTTTAAGCACAGATGCAAACAATGGCAATCTTATACATCTATATGTATGTGAATGAAGAAATAATCAAACAAATGCATACAAGCTGGTCAGATTTACTTCAGGAAATCATTTGTGAACAGGAGAGAAGCTATATCATAAAATATCCCCCCCTCCCAACCAACAACTCCAAAAAAAAGTATAATACTGACTCTTTCCACAGTGACCTAGATGTCAGTTTTAGAAAGAAGTTATCCAAAATGAAAACTTATAAATTAAAGAAAAGCTAAAGGAAGACGTTTAAGTGGGGATGAAAGAGATAGTCAGTCAGGGTGGTTTGGTGTCTCAGACTAACAAACCATCAGCCACTTTTCTGTGTAAGATGCAAGGAATGATAGTTTTAATGCCTCAGTCTGCTTATTGACAAAGCTTATTGATAATTTATTGTTACTTATCCTAAAGTTTTGCATTTGGGGTTTCCCTAACCTCTGTTTTTAAATATAATCCAAAAATAAACATTTGTGCCTCATTTTCCCAGAGAATGCCTCAGGAAATTGGTCAGGTACCTGTAATCCCAACATGGGTGGATGGGGCTGTGAAAGCTCACCAAGTAGTCCCTGCAGCTGCACATTTAATTTCCTGCAGCTGGCATTCTGATAGATTTTTATTCCCATAGCGGATTTATGTTGTGATAGATTTTTAATCCCGTAATAGGTTAATGTGTGGTGAAATGCCAACTAATCGTTAAGCACACTGTGTGCTTCCTCCTTGGTTGCCAAGTGGTGCATTTCCCTTGAAACACACCCTCACGATGCACGTATTTTTCATGCACAATTGTGCAGTAGGGAACTAGTCAAAAGCTGGAAGTAAGAAGGAGTCTTAGCAAAGCTGAGCAAAAAGCCTTTCCATATCTGTAACTGTCCCACTCTTTCTGGGCTAAGAAGTATAGAAGTAGGGACTTGCAGTAATGAAGACTATGCCAAGGGTTCCCCTGAGCCTGTAATTGTCACTTGTTACCACAAAAAACACTATCACACAAATCCTTCCATGAGCACAAGTAAGACACAGGAATTTCCACAGAACTGGGAAATGAAAGAGCTTTGTCAACTCTCTGGGCATTAAATCTGAAAAAATATTTTTGCTTCTTTCCACTCACCCTGATTTTAATGCGAGATTCTGTAGACAAAGGTGTATGCAATCTATAGGAACCTTTTCTCTGAAGCAAATTAAGGCACTTTAAGCCAGTTATCCCATGGCTTAAATGCCAAGGAACTAGAATTTCTGGAATGCAATGCTTCAATAAATAAATTCAGAAAACTGGAAATAATTTGGAGTGTGATATTTGAAATGTAACCATAGCTTCTGAGCAAAAGGTCAGCGAGGTGGTGAGAATTCTTCCCAAGCCCATGAAACTGCTCGATCTTATCCATAAAGCTGATCCTTCTTGCTTAGCATATTAAATAACTTCAAACAAACCAGCCCTGTCAACCTAGATTGACCATGACCAACAAGGATTGCACGAGGTTTTCAATTTAAGAAAAATTGCTAATGGGTGTGATGGGATATCCCCTCAGAGCTCTTCCCTGCAGCCTACTGTGTCTGTTACAGCATTCAAGGCGAGGCAGTTCAGCCAAGGTGTCTGTGTGATAGCCCTGCTTGAAGGAATGCTTACAGCAGATGGTTTAAAGGCATTTGCTAAATGGAGGGCTAAGCACTTTCGGCTCTTTGACGAATGCTGTGAGACTGCTATAAATAAATATTTAAGTAGCAGTAGCTTTGAACTTTCCTTCTCATCTATCCATTTCTGATCTGTGGCCAGATATCTGTAGACCTGCTTTGTAAAAAACAAAGCCTCCTGAGACTCCTAAATGCTGCCCTCAGTCTTGGCCAAAACTGCCAGTTTTCTAATAATTCCTAATGAAAAGTCAGTTAATTACTGAATCCTTTTAAATTTTAGTTGTGTCTGGTCAAAACATTAGAAACAGCCCCATAAGGAAGATGGCAGAATGTAGATTTGGAAAGGGGGACAAAATACAACATTTAAAACCATCGCTCTGAAATATATGCAAAGTTCAGTTGAATCTCACATTCATTTTTAGGAAGCTGGTTGCTTGTCAGTTTCGTCCTCCCTTGTCTTTCAGTGTTTAAAATTCTTATGAAGTAAAAATACCTGTCTCCGTATTAAAATACTTCCCGTGTTAGAAGGGAGCTAAAGGGACTTTAACAGAAATACCTGGAAATAAGACAACAGCTCTTGAAATGTATTGGAGCCAGGCCATCTGCAGTTGGATGAAATATGCTGCTTTATGGATGCCAAAAATAGACAAAAACTCTCAACATAAACCAGAGGTGAGTGCCACTATTCCAAAATGAAGCAAGATGCATGAAACATTTAGTTATCATTTTTTGAGACACTGTGTGAAAGTGAGATCTCATTTCAAACAAGTGAGAATAGGCAAACAAAAGAGGCTCAGTTTCATTCTGTAAAACTAAAATATTTACAATTAAATGCTCAGCCATTGTGAAATGTGGAGCCCATAATAATTTCACTGTCTTTCTGCTTTGTAGCTATCATTTCCCTTAAGAAATTCTTGATTGGAAAACTCAATGTTTATGGAAAAATGTCTGATACATTAAAGGCTTATATCAGGTAAAAATCATCCTTTGTGGTAGGTCATTTTCTGGAACAGAAAATGGGTGGAGAAGGCATTGAGCCTAAGAAAATCACAGGAAAAAAATGGATCAGTGACCTGTCTGTCTAACATTTAAAGTGTGGTCTTTTGCCCTTAACACAGTAGGAGATCTGCCCCAATATCAGCAGGTACTGATATCAATGGGCCTTCACCGTGATCCACTGTACTGTCTGTTAGTTTTATCAGTACAGAAAGAATCTCTCAGTGCTACTGAGCTTTAAGTTACAGATTTTCTGGCGTCAAACAGCATGGAAAAATGAGGGAAATATCTCCATGGCTGGACTTGTTCTGTTGTTAATTTTTTTTGTTTGGATTTTGAAGTAGCAGAGACAGAGTTTGGATCAGTTCTAAACCTCTGCTCACATAATTGGGATCACAATCAACTCCTGACATGTAATAGAGCAGAAGAGCTGCAAAGGTGATGTGCACCTCTGTGTCTTGGACATTGAACTGAACAGCTTGGCTGGACCTGAGAAAGAAGATGAAGGCTGAAGACCCAAGCAAGTTCTGAATGATGGATGACTGTTTGAGGAAGGATTAGCATCTTGATCCTAAATTCCAAACAGCAAACAGGCCATCCTTAACCTAGAGAAGGAAACCCTGACAACAAGCAGTGTTTACAGCAGATTTAAGCTCTTGAAACCCCACCTTCACGATGCATGATAAAATGTTTGAAAAAATGTGAAATAGACAGCGACTGCCAAGAAAATTTACCAAAGATGAAAAATAAATAAATAGTTTAGCTAACAACATGAGTTATACAAAATTCACTCAGGATATGGTAATAGCTATTTTTTCCCCCAGAATTATTTAATATTTCAAAGTAAATTCAGGATGGGAAAGGAAGTTTACCAAAATCTCTTTACATATACACAGATCGACTGTCAAGTGGTAAGGGAAGGTCATTCTGAGGAGTGGACAGGAGTTTCCCAGATCCTTTCTAGCTTCCCCTAACAAAATCATCTTACAGAAAAAAAAAAAAAAAAAAGCATATTTTTAATATTGTAACCAAATATTGCATTGGTGTTGAGCAACAGTTATTTTATCTAAAAAAATAGATATTACTGGGAAATTGCCACCTCTAGAATTATCCAAACTACCTCTTACAAGTTAAGAATTTTCCCCAGATTTTTACTTTCCATTGTTTGCCAAGCTATGACAGCTTGAGGAGACTGTCAACTTGTCATATATATTCCTAGCTATGTCCTGCATATTTAATTCATTTCTACATTTTAGAATGAAAAACAGGCCAATAAATCATTCTAATGTACACAGATGTGGCTAAGATTACATCCTGCTCTCTGCTATTTCTTTGCATGCTCTGATCTGGATTTATCTTGACTGGATTCTTTACTTATTGCAAGTGATTTAGGGGAAAGTCCATGCCTTCACATATGCTTGAATGGTTCCTAGAACAACAGAACTTTAAATGTGAGTAGAGCCTTAGGGCATTTTTGCTGACTAAATATGTACTTTTAAACTAATGTACTTTGGAAAAGTGGGTAGAGAACTACATTATAACTTACTGAAGAAGGGGTAAAGATTTGGGGTGCTAATTAAAAAAAAAAAACAACCAAAAAAACCCAAAAGCCCCAAAAAAGCTAAACCAAACAAACATCTCCTCTCCTCCTGAAAAAATCGGCATGATGATACCAAAAAGAGGATTTTTCTCTGTGTAAGCAAATCCCTTGGAAGCAATTCTGCCTGGATAGCTCTGTGGAGAAATTAGGTCACATTTGGCTAGCGTCACTTTATTGTCAGGGTAACCTGCTCCTTTGGCTCCTCTTGCTTGCTCTGTGTGTGTGTCTGTGTGTACGAGTTTGTGTGTGTTTGTCTGCACTTTTCCACAAAGGCTCACTAACAGCCTGTGTTGAGAATCCTGTGAAGGAATTGATTTTTTTTTTTCTTTCTGTATCACTGCAGGTGCTTTAGAAAGATAAGGGCCAAAAGATTACTGAAGGCTTCTTTGATCTTGACATCCATTTTGGTTTCTTTTTCAAGGAAATCTATTTTCAATATAAAAGATTGAGGACTGCTAGGCTGTTTTGCAGACTCTGAAGTCTGTGCTGTAGAAAACAGCCTTCCAATAATAATAACTGTACAAAGTAATTTCAAAGTAACCTCTTCTTATCTAGTCAATAAGGAACAAAGGACAATAACATTTATTTTGGTTTTAGTTTCTTAATCTGAAAGAAATCCAAAATTTAAGAGCTTTTTGGCCTTTTCCAGAACAACAAGTTCACATGTGATTTAGTCATATAGCTGCCATAAAGTTGTGGTACTGTGCTTTCTTAAGAGCTCTTTTATCAGTCTGATATCTGAAACATCAAAATGAATGCCATGGTGTTGCAGATTATTCCAAGATCTACACACAGCTTCAGAAGATGTCAACTTTTCCTATGTACTACGTACTTCTATGAGTGCAGACAATGCTACATTATTTGGATTTTAAACAGTGAGAAACATAATGCTCTCAACCAACCCAGAATATGTTACACATCAGTGATCTGAATGAACAATCCCAATAACACGTGTATAAACAGAAAGTTCACGTAGCAAGCTGTGTCACCTCACAGAACAAAATCACTCTGAACTAGAGACATTATAAGATGACTTTGTGGTTGCACAAACCTGGGGCTAGCTGGGGCTGGACCAGACCCCAGCACAATTTGTGAAACAAGGAGTCTCAGCTTTTAAGAAAGAGAGTGATGCAGCACAAGGGTCCAAACACAGCACAGCTAATGTCTGTCTGTAAGAGCTCAAGCAAAAATAAGGCGCTTGGATTGGAAGCAAAACTCATTGAGCTCAAATTTTAGCCTAAACTGTGAAGGCACTGGCATTTCAAAACCAATTGACAATGATATTTAATAAGTTGAGCTAATTGCTAGTATTGTGCAAGTGGAGAAGAGAAAAGAAAGGGAAAAGGTTCTGGGTAATGTCAAACATATTAGGATAGCCTGAAGTATATTAAAAGACTGAGGAATAATTTTAAAGAAAAAATAATTAAGCACATGGAGGTAAAAGGAAAATAGGATAAAATGCAATATTGGGTTACCAGAGACTGATCTTGAAGTTCAGCCCAATATTTTTCTTTAATAAAAATGGATTTTTAGACTAGAGAAATACAGTAGATCTATCTGGATTTCAGTAAAGTGTTTGATATGCTTCCACATAGGAAATTACTAGTTAAACTGAAATAAATGGGAATTAGAAAAAAAATTGCAAGGTGAGTAAGGAGCTGGCTAAAAGGAAAACTTCATGTGTTTTGCTTAAAAGGGAACTCTAAGGCTAAGAGGAAGTTACTGGAGGCAGTCATAAAGGATCTATGTGGGCCAGTCTTACTTAATATCTTCAGTAGAAATCATTGACTGAGAAAGATAACATTGTTTTAAGAGCGCCTGTTGATGACCTGGAATTGTGGTTCTCCATGCTTGAGGGCCACACACTGTCTTTCAGGAGAAGCGATTTGGCTTGCATCCAGGTCGATCTTGTGGGACTGCCTTTCCCAAGAGGAGTCTGGCACATGCAAGACAGGCATTACATGGTTTTCCAGTGGAGGCAGAAGATATCTCCCATCTCACTGGGATATACTGGTTTCCTTCCTGCCCATCACTGGGTATGTGTTTAGCAGATCTGAAGCTCCTGCCAGGGCATCATCTCATGGGGTAGTCTCATTAAAAATCTCCCAAGGAACATCCATCAGAGTCATAAAGCAGTCTTAGTCCAGAGTTTTACCCAAGACAACCCGCCCGGCCTCTCAGCAGGGTGTACTAACTCCAGCACAGTGCGTGTGAAGGCTTTGACCGGGCTCCTGGGTCAGACCTGGCTTGTGGCTGCCCAGGCTGGCACTGTGACTCAGATGTAGACAAACTCCAAGATAGTTTTGTTTGTTTAGCCTACCAAAATAAAGTCTGAGGAGAAATTGAATTATATGATAATTGCAGGACTGGAATTATAGTAAATTGTTTCCTTAAGTGAAAGGAAACTGGATTTGATGCTCCTCCCAGTCTTTTGTCCTAAGCTTCTAAGTCATGACTAACTGACTGTGTGGTTCTTCTGGCAACAAAGCCTTGTCAGGGTGGTCCATAGTCAAAGATGTACACTTAATTAATTCTTAAAGATAGCTGGAGAGGGAGCTTTCTGCCATCTTTCTGCAACTTTGTGATGTTGGAGGAGTCTCTAGGAGGAGTATTTAAATTGTTTGTGGTCTGGATAGAAGAGACAGTAAGAAAAAACTTTGCCAAAAGTTAAGCACAACCTACTGAGAGCTGTACAAGAAACACTAAGGGAATGGAATTTCTGCCTGAAAGAGGATGCAGACGTTTTGAAGGAGCCAGGAAAGCTGCACTTGGTAGAGAAGCCGTGTGCATCTGTTGGAAAAACAGAGAGTCATGGATTGACTTTGCATGGCAAGCTTTAGGTAATGGGGGCTACAGGAGCGGCTTCTGTCAGAAACAACTCTGCAAGCTCCCACATCAGTGAGGAAGGTGAAGGAGGACATGCTCCAGGCACCAGAGCTGAGATTCCTCTGCAGCCCGTGGAGGTGCATGGTGGAGCCCATTGGGATGATGCTGTTTGTCTTTCCAAATAACCATGATATGTGGTGTTGCCCTGCTTTCCTGGAGAGGTCTGAACACCTGCCTGCCCATGGGAAATGGTGAATGAATTCCTTGTTTTCTTTTACTTGGGTGCACAGCTTTTGATTCCCCATTAAACTGTCTTTATTTCAACCCTCAAGTTTTCTCACTTTTGCAGTTCTCTCCCCCATTCCTCAGGAGGGACTGAGAAAGTGGCTGTGGTGGTTATTTACAACTGGGGTTAAACCATGGCAAAAATTAGGCCCAGAAAGCTGGAAGGGAGGTGTTTTTATTTTTTTTTTCATTATCCTACTCCAAGTTGATTGGTAACTGATTAAAGAATTTCCCCAAGAGGTGTCTGCTGTCCCCAAGACTGTAATTGGTGAGTGATCTTTCCCTGTCCTTGTCTTAACCCGTAAGGTTTTTGTCCTATTTTCTCTCCCCTGTCCAGCTGAGAGGTGTGATACAGCAGCTTTGGTGGGCACCTGGCAGTCAATCCATCACAAAGCAACAGACAGAGGTGTTTTGGGGTAACTCAAGGCTTCTAATATGGAAAGCCCTTCGAATTATGCTGTGTGAGTCTGCCTAGGAAACATCCACCTTATCCCCACAGATTGTGGTGGAACTGACAGATTATGTCTTCTGTCTTTCACAGAAACTGATCTTGTTACAAATGACCAGTTGCTCAGATTTAGATTCAGTAGTGAGTCTGTCCTTTTCACAGAGTGAGAAAAAGCAAGCAGACTGGAACAGATTGAGCCACTGATACCGAATAGGTGACAAAGAATCCATAAGCAATTGGGTGGTTTTGGTTTTTATTTCTTTATGAGATTTTACAGGCAGCAGTGAGACTATCATCTTGGCAGAGAATGAGGAGTCTAATGGTGTAGACGTCAGCTGACCCATTGGTAGGATAAATTTAAAAGAAAGGAAAGAGAATAGGCTTTTTGGTAAGAATAGAATTTGCTACTGCTTACTTTGTAAAGTAAGATGTATGACGTTTCTGGTTTTACGTTGCAGACTTCAAAGTGCCTGGGTCACGTAAGATATTATTTCTGTGGAGCGGGGTTGCACAGGCAGGTGCTTCAAGGAAGAATCCTTTCCAATGCAGCCAGAGCAGGCTGCCAGAGAAAGTGAACTGTACACAGCCTTAGTACAGTGCTTCCTGTGTAGGGAGGGTGGCAAAGAGTGTGGGGAAGCAGCTGGACAGACCTTTTTTACACGCTGGTGGATGACAGGTAGGAGCTGAACTTTAAATGCTCAGGAGACTTCAGTTAGAAACTTTCTGACTTTCCTAGTCAGTCCCCTTCCTGCCTCCTTGGGAGGCATCTAAAGGAGGAATTGAGGAGTGGGGAGCTCCAAGGTTTCCAGTTAGCTGGAGAAACTGTATTTCCTGGATACAGGGATCTCCATGCTTTGGGATGGGAAGTCTGTGGTGAGTTTCCAAGTGTCATGTCTTTGAACCATTTCTACTGCATGAATGACCTCAGGTTGAAGGTCACAGGCCCTTTAAGTTCCACAGCTTGGTTTGAGCTGCTCTGGAGCTGGTGTTGGAGGAACTCTAGCCTGTGCAGACTGCAATTAGCACAGTAATATCATGGTGGTTATGCAGAAGCCCTACACTAACACATTTTAGACTAGCATTCAGTAATGCACAGCTGTTACTGTTACTATTAAGGATAATTGTGTTCAATCCAGCTGGTAACTGCCAGCAATCTTAGGAAACACATTTCAGTTTGAAAACACCTTGTGTTTAAGATTTTCTGAAACTAAATATGGCTGGACTTCAGTTCTGTGAAAAATTTCCAGTGTTTGGCTTTTCCCCCCAAAGTAGGATGAAAAGTATTCTGGTAATTTGGAAATTATCACAGAATGGAAATTCATCTTCTTGGCCAGCTCTATTTATGAACTCATTAAATCAAGTGCTCATCCACCAGCAAAAGATTTCCTAGCCTTTAATTGTATTTGAAGTCTGTGCTTTAGCGTTGTCCCTCTAGTTTTGTTTCCAGAACCTATTTGAGATTCTTTCTACCTTTCCTTACTGTTGGCTATGATGGCACTTGGAACGCGTTAAGAAACTGCAAGAATGCCAAGGAGTTTGTTTTCTTGTGAGATTATACATGACATTTAAAGAATAACCCTTCAGCCATTCCCTCCTCTAAAGAGACCATTTCCTTTCAATTGAATTGTTAAAAAAACCACAAAATCCACAGTAAAGATGAGTGCCACCTTTCTAGTTCTTCCTCATGAATATGGTCTTACTTTTGGAATGCTCTATATGGTGATGCAGACCAGGCCCATTCTTCATTCAGTGCATAATTTTAGGACTGCAGCTATCTGAAAATCTTGGCCTGCAGTCATAAGTACACATTCTTAGTGCACCTTTCAGAAGACAACTCTGATTGTCTTACATTGATTTTGAGTCATTATCCTCTGTGCTTCATCTTTGCTGAATGTCAAAATACAGCTGTTTCTCTGCTTAAGGGATACATTATGCTAAGTGCACTGGAAAAAAACATTGGCAAATGATATAATGCTCTGGAAAAGAGAAAGAAATTTGGAAAGTGCTGGGGGGAAAAAGAAAAAAAAAAGAAAGTAAAAGAGTAACCTTGCATCATACTGCTGGCAAATTTTATCAAGCCAACAGCCAATCAGAATTAATATAGCTTTACTCTCAACAAACCTGCAGCAATGCTATTATAGTTTCACTACACTGTTTATGAAAAGCTGAGCTGCTCTGGAAGGCATTACATGAAAGACAATTCTAGGAAAAAGGGAAAAAACCCTCTAATCATTGACAATGCTCGTGTCTGAAACCTGGTTTTTGAATGTACATTAGAAGGCATAAAGCAAATACTGAAAAATGGAGAGAATGTGTTAGTTCCTGATTTTAAAACAATAATACCTTTTCTACTATAGCAACGACTAAATTTAGTGTCTATCTCATCTATGTATCCATACAGAATGAGAGAGAGCAGGGTGATGAAGATACATGTGCCTCTGCATGTGTTCCCTTTCAAGAGCTGACATTTCTGCTCTGAAGCAATCAGTTATCCCTCATCCCAGAATAGGATTTTCAAGGCAGCTTCCTGCCCTTTGCAACTATAAATGCAGCAGCATCCCTGCCACTGTCATGCAAAGGCTTTAGGTGGAGAAGTAGCAATGGTCAAAGTGGGATCCTTGCCTGTAGTTGCACACATGTACACACAGACACACAGGCACACAGACACACACTATCACTGATGATCTACTTAATCTCTCATGCCTGGGGTTTGCATGTGTGGATGAGAGTATTTCAACTACACTTTTACCCATCTAGCTGCATATTCTGTCTTCTCCTGGTGTGTAGAAACATCGCCTTGCAGGGCAATGGGCCTTCCAGCACACCTAGACTTTGTCATGGAGGACATCTCAGGACAGCATGGTAGCTGAGCCTTCCATGAGCTGGAAACAAGGTTGGTACTTTTGGGGATGTTGAGTACCAGTACTACTGTATCACTTTTGACACAAATGCCTCTCTTTACAGAGGGCTGGTTAGCTCAGGTGCCTGTTCATAGGGTGCAACTGCTTTGTGTACGTGCACCTCAGAATAAATGGAGACTTTTGAGTCTTGGAACTGTTCTTCAGCATGAAGAACAAGATCTTTAAGTTTAGGGTGAAGTAAAACCATATTCTTTGGTTTTTTTGAGAACCATAACTTCCCATTTAACCTGTGATGTTTAAATGAAAAGTATGTAAAAAGTGTTGAAGAGTAACACAGCTTTCTGAGTTTTTTGCCATTTCTCCTCAGCTGACAACTCATGATCAGAAAAGACAAACATTTTTATAATCTTTAATGTGTCTAGACTGCATTTTTCAAAGTTCAGAATCACAGAAAAGCTTAAAGTTCATTGTTTTTCAGTAAAATACAGATGCCTAAAGGAGATCAGGGTTAGACATTTAAATTGCACAATTACTTTCTAGACTAGAACTCTAGCTGTGGGTTCGCCACATGTCTGTAGGAAACACACACCAAGGCACTGCAAGTTGTCCCAACTTGAGCCCTGGAAGCACTAGGAATGCAAAGTGGACTTTATTCATTACATGTCGTTTTGAAAGGCTGAGTGTGAGTTCTTTTGTTGGCTCATGAAGTGATGGGAGAAACCCACTAGATTTTTCCTGTACTGGTTGAGTTGAGCTGTCTCATCATAGTATTGATGTGGAATTATCGTGGAAGCTTACAGTGAACCAAAGCTGGGTTTGTTTAAAGACACAGATGGCTTCTGGGGTTTTGTTCAATTACTACCCCTAGTTGCAGGAATTATTTGTAAAATGTTGTCATATACCCAGAGAAAAACATCACAGTTTCTTCTGGAATCTTGGTGTTCTAAGAGGCTCCTATTTTTTTGCTGGGCCAGTAGGACAGATCACTGAAAATCAGGATTGTCCCAGTGGAATTTTTCTGGTAAACAACAAAGGCTCTAGAGGCAAAGCAGTTCAAACCATGGACAAGTGCCTACAGGACAGAAAAAGAAATGCTAGTATGAATTTAGACCATTAGTGCCTTTGGAAATCTACCCCTTTTAGCTGCAGCCTGTTCTCCAAGATCTGTGAACAGTTTTGTCCAGCTGTTGGTTATGAACATTCACTGTGTAAACAAAAGGATCCTCCATGCCATTTTATGGGATGTGCTCCAGCCAGGACCATGCTTTGAGGCAACCCTGGGGTGTAAGGTAAGATTTCTGTGAAGAAATTTGCTGTCCTCAACTGATTTACAAAAATACTTGCATCACACAACTTGGAGTACTAGGAAAAGAAACCCCTGTATGGATTTCACATCTGTCCTAAAGCAGAGACTGTATTTCACATCTGGTTTGGCCACTGGAGGTCAGCGTTTTGGAGCAGAATGGACATAATCCATTTGGTAATCCTCTGTTATGGCCATAAAGACAGGAAGCACTGTACCAGACCTTTCCATGCGTCATTGTGGTGTTTAGTATGTGTCATCTTGGCTTGACATGGGAATATGAGCAGCAGTCAAGGGGTTATGTTTTTGAGTAGTGTGAGAACAGCTGCAGACAGCATAGTTATTTCTCAGAGATTATGTAATGAAGTTGCATGTTGCAGAGTGCAATCGTGGTTGAGTGTGCTAGATCCTCCTTACTCACGTCACTGCATAATGTGACACCAGGGCAAAGCATTACCAAAACCAATAGGAATAATTGCCTAATAGTACTTCATGCTTCATTTAGAGCTGAGACCAGCTCTAGCAGCGTTGACTCCTCTGTTTGCATAGTTTTCATTTCTTTTCCCGTCTGTTGGTGCTGAGAACAGGGTGTAGATGGGAAAGGAGGTGCATGTACATACTGTCTCCATATTACTTTATTTTCCTTCATATTGCTGGGATTGGGAGGCTCTCTAAAAAATGGGTAAATAATAGTGTACCCCACCAACGGCCATGAAATAGCAGTTTATCTAAGGGGCCGATACTGGGTCCAAGACTGTTTAACAACTTCATCAATCATCTATATGATGGACCAGAGTGCACTTCAGCAAGTTTGCAGATGGACTGTGAGGAGTAGCTGATATGCCAGAACATCAGACTGTCATTTACAGGGACCTCAACAGACTGCAGAGATGGAGTGAAAGCTGTGGGTGCTGGAGAAGCAAATGGTGCAGACAGAGAGCCTTGACCTCTACTTCCTTGCCGATATCTCCCAGCTCCTCCATGTCACTGGTATCAATGCCTTGCTCCAACTGGCATTATGCTAATCTTTCCCAGCCTACCCTGCTCCAGTCAAGAACACATTTTGTCATCCCTACAAATTCTATCACCAAAATATGAGAAAAAAATAGGTCATTTTTTTCCCTTTCTGTCCGGGCAGCACAATTCATATCTAGAAGTTCTTCATAGGGTTTTTTTTCATTATTAAGATGTTACCAGTCATAAGTAACACCACACCTGACACATGCAGCCAAATTCTGC
This sequence comes from Chamaea fasciata, assembly GCF_029207755.1. NCBI lineage: Eukaryota > Metazoa > Chordata > Aves > Passeriformes > Sylviidae > Chamaea > Chamaea fasciata. Next base: position 31,969,329 of record NW_027094086.1, on the reverse strand, counting down.
TCCGATTTTTACTGGTTCAAATCTGGAATATGTGATAATTTGAATGAATAAATTCCTGATTTACTGTGTCTTAGGACAGACAAGAACTTGGCTTGTTTGTAGAGTTTATCATTCAAATAAATTTTCTATTAAATAGAATAAATAAGTAAAGGGAATGGAAAATCATGCGAGTGGGAAACAGTCAGCCTATTCCTGGCAGTTTTTAAATTATATCAATAGGTGAGCCAACCTCCATTTTTCTTTTGTCTTTCAAATGGAATGGTTACAGTCTGAAGTATATGTGGTTTGTCTCACCATTTTCAATTTCTTAAGGAAAAGAGTTTCATCTTACAGAACTTAATTTCTGGTAGCTGAAAAGCATGGCTAATATATTTTTGTTTTAAAACAGTGACAAAATCCAAAATATCTCAGGAAAAGTCAGATTTGTGGTAGATCTTCTTTCCTGCTGAAAGATTTTCACTGAAAGAAAACATGTCACTCAGAAAACCACCCAAATTGCCCCTCTTTAAACATGGGGATATTTTGAAGGGATTCTGACAAAATGTATATTTAATTCCTGCTTGCAAAAGCAAAGGTGATTTTTGTGGTACATTTATCCACAGAAAAGTGAATACCCTCAGGCCTAAGAAGAGATAGGCTTCATCAAGTTTTGTTGCTCTTCAGGGGCATAAGTACATGACCACCTTGATACTGGAACATAATTTAAGTTAAGCAATGGAAGGCAAATTCTTGCAGTACAATTTCCAACACCCTTTCCTGAGAGTATCCTGCCTAAGAAGTGCTCACACGATTTCTCTTTTTTCCCAGGGCCAATTTTTAAAGTAATTCTCTTGCCATTTGCTTGACCTTTTTGTTGGGCTCTCTCAAAATGGTTTCCATCTGTTTCTGTATTTCATGTACTTCATTAAAAAACACCCACTGAAACATCCTATGATTCATTAGATTATTGTGTCATGGGTCTTGCAAATGGTCTGCATTTATGTGGTGGCTCTCACAGTTTGGTGTTCTGAACTTCAGTAAGAACTTCACATCTTTCTTCACTGAATGATGACTGCCAGCATCCACAAAGTTTCCTCCAAAACACATCACATCAGCATGTTGCTGCTGGTGGCAGAGAATGGCAGCTGTGAAGATCTCACAGATCCATCTTAGCAGAGAACTGGAGCTTCTTTCGTCACTGCCCTTGAAAAATAAATAGTATTTATAGGGAGAAGCAAATACAGGAATGGGTTAATTGGACTGGAATACTGGTACCAATGATGGCAGGATAAGAGGAAAGGTCTAATTCACTCCGCTGAGTACTCACAATAAAAAGCTGGTTGTGATATCTCATACTGGAACTTCTGCAATGTCATGCTGAAGGGTGTCATGTGTGCTGTGCAGCCTTTCAAGAAAAATAGGTTGAAGCAGAATACAGAAGACTGCAAAAAGGAAGCTACCAGTGCGCAGCAGTAAAGGCTGTGTCACATGGAGGTACATAAAGATCTAAATTATTCCAGGCTCAGAGAAAGGAATTTATATACACTCACTTGGAAGATCATTTGAGATGTAACTATAAGAAACTCTCATATAGGAAAGACGATTGAATATTTGAGAAGCTTTCTCTGACTAAATGAGGAGCCACAGCATAAGTTTGGAGCTGAATTGAGCATGTCTACTGACAGGAACTCAGGTCTGTTGTATAGTGCAAAGGCATATGAGAGCTACAGCTTTTCCTTTCTCCATTGGTCCTGGCACAAGTCAGCAGATCACAGGGGAAGCATGCAAGCTACCTCTGCCACAGGAGTTCCCACAGAGGCTGTACAGATTGGCTTGAGGTGTGAGAAGGTCCTTGGAGCATGAGGGGGAAGCAGAGCAGGAGGAGGCAAAGGAGCAAATCTCCTACTAAAGGCATGAGCGGTACTGGAACTGTAGTCATGGCCACCAGCAGAACACAACTGCTCATCTTCTGTGCAAAGTTGTGCAAAGAAAAGTATCATTGAACTGAAAGCATCATTTAGTGCAGGGAATGACAATTGCCACATTGTACTCATTATAAGCTTCTAACTTGTGACTAGGTACCAGATTCCTCAGCTGAATTTTTTATTGCAGCTTTAATCACGTACGTTCTTGACTATTACAATTTCTTTTATCATCTCTCCATTTACATGTCTGTTATCTAAAGTGCAGGATATCCAGAATGGTATCACTAGAACGCTCTTTTCTTCAGGAATTTTATCACTTTGTCCTGTGTAACTTTCACTGGCTTCCCTTCCATCATCAAATTAAAATGCAAATTACATTCCTGAGGGCTGATCCTTTTTCTGTCACATCAGTTTTAGGTATGAGTAGCTCTCTGGCTTTATTAGTGTTGTGATTTAAAAAGAGGAGAAACACCCCTGGCTTTTAGAGCTACCCATAGATTTAGTCCCTTCTGTCTATCATCTTGTATTCATGGCAACACCAAGATGTTGAGTCTGCACATGCTTCCATTGTCTGGGTTTCTTTTCTGTCTCTTTTCTATAACTGGAAATGGCTATTCTTTACTTCCTTTGATACTCTATTTTTTTTTTTTCCATTTGGGTCACTGTGTTACCTTCAATATGCCACTATAAAAATGCCCTTTGAAGATTCTGATTGAACCTATGCACAACTAGAAGAAAAGTGGCAAAACAAAGGATGTCTCCAAGAAAGACAGGACTTCATTTGATTCTTCACACTGTACTTTGGTAGGTGCTGAAGGCCTTCACTCCAAGGGGACTGGATTGTTTCCAGTGCTGGGCTATACAGAATCAAATTGTTTCCCTAATAGCAAACTATCTGCCTAATTTATTAATTATCAGCTTAAATGGGATTAGATGTGGGGCTTTCCAGATGATTCCAGGCAATGAAACCAATGAAATAAATTCTCTTCCAATAATACTTGCACAGAAATGTAACTGTGGGGTAATAGTCTGCATGCAAAAGCTGTTTCCAGCTTTGGAAAACATAACATTTTCATTCACAGCTCTGGTGAAGCCAGTGCCAGCAGGCGTAAGTCTGTGTGGAATCTGACAGAATTTCTACCTCAGGGTATGACTGTGCATAGTTACATCTCCTGAGAAAGACAACGGAGAAAGCAGATTGTTAACAAAGAAGATGAATAATAAGTGGATAGTGTGAATGTGAAAGAGTATTTACACACTTCTACTTGACTGAAAGCCTCTGGAAAGAGCTCTCATATCTAAATTCCTCAAAGATATGGAGTTTAACTCATCTAACCTCAACAGTAGATGCCCAGGTGAAAATTCCTGATCCTCAACTTCCTCTTGAGCAGTTTCCAGCTTGTAGGTAGCTGAAGTCTGCGGACACCTCTGCCTTCATCTTTAACATTTCTTACACATTTGTGTTTCTTTTATGAACCGTACTCAGCAAGGCCTTAACTTTAAGCATCCTCTGTAGCGGGGTGCCTGTCTCAGTCAAGCATTTTGAGCATCACAGATCAGATGTTCTTCTGCCTGTGTAGCCTGAGAAAACCTGAATGTTGGGTGCAGTGTGAACAAACTAAATGCCATTGGGGTCTTCATCAAATAGGCAGTGGTGGTTGTAGTGATACAGTGAGTATTGCTTCCAATTTCTGTTTTGCTTTTTAATAAAATACTCTGTGTCTAGCACTCTTTTCTAGGCTCTGGAAGACATAGATGTACTTCCTTTCTCTTCCTGATTTACAATACCATGCTGGCATTTATTGCTGGCTGTATGAGATATTTTCCTTCATGTGCTGCCTGTTCATTACTATCTGGATGGACCCAAGTCATTATGTAAGAAGCTTAGACTTTTAGCTTGTGGTTGAAACCAGCAGGGATTTGTGTTATAGTGATTTAGTAGTACTTAGGTTACTTTGTCAATCCAACTCTTGAACATCTATCCAAGGGCTTTGGTCTCTTGGATATAAAAATGGGAATGATTGGGTGGGAAAAGATTTAAGAGATTTTTGTACAAAACAGTGCAATTTACCTGAAAAAAAACCCCCGCATTTTTATTCGCTTGGAGGTATTTTAATGACAAAGTGTAAGGGGACCATTAGAACAGTTGCACATGTTCTGTGTGAAATGGCTCAGATACAGCAAGAACTACATGAACTTTTACCCTGAACTCAAACCAAGATCTTTCTCTCCCCTTCCTTTACTTTTTTTTTTTTTTTCAATGTACTAAGTTGTTTAGTTAAACTTTTGGTTTGCTTCTTTTCCTGTTCATATGCCTCTTTAGTCCTTTTTTCAGCTGGGACTACTACTCAGCTACTACCAGGAAGGCTGATTTGTGAGACTCACAGCCAGCTCTGTTCTGTGTTGGGCAAATTTGTTCCTCTTGCAGCAATAATAGTTACACCAGCCTTCCTAATCTTTTCCATTTGTAGACTGTAACTAGATTTCAATACCTTCAAGAAGAAGGACGTGGTCATCTTTCTCTTGCTGTCAGTGGAGATGTCAAAGAAACAGCAATGGGAAAGGGATACTCCAATGACAGGGTAGAGACGAATAAAAACATGGATCAGGGGCCCATGTTCAATATACAGCAGCCTTGCCCATGTACATCATACTTGTAGTAGGCTGTAAAGGCATTACTCCCTATCTAGTACTCCTAATTCAGCAAAAGTCACAAAAGCAGTTGTCGGCAGGGAGGGAAGGGCAGAATAGGACAGAGAAAGCAACCACTGTACATTCAGCTGTGCAATATTTTTTTTGGTCTTGCAGTGAACGAAGATACTTCAGCTCTGCGGCTGGAACTTGGCAATCCTTCTTCAAGTTCCTTAAAAAGAAACAAAACTGTTCTACCATCTGTGAGACCCACTTGTCCTTTCCCTTTCCTCACACATATGCTCACTACATTACATTACCAGTTGAATATAGCAACATATGCATGCAAAGATTTCCAGCTGAGATGCATAGACATTCTTTCACAATTACCAGAATGGAGTCAGCTGTGCAGAAGTGCTCTACCCCAATCACTTGACCCATAATTGAGTCAGAGGAAGGGAAATACGAAATGGCAATAGAATTTTACATAGGCAGAATGTGGTAGCTGTTATTCAGTCTGGAGTATGGCTAGTGCATGATTATTTGAGACCATGGGCCAGCAGAGTACTTAATTATGCACTTCACTGAAAGCAGGCATGGTCTTACTGACTTCTCATATTCTGAAAATTAGTGCTTTGATGCTTTATTGGGCTGGGGCCTTATGTCCATGTTCCATGAAAACATGGTAGGATCATGAATAACTGGGTAGGCGTCTTTGTATGTTTTGGACAAATGTAATTTTATTTTGCCTGAACTCCAAAGTGGTGTGACTGGAACTTGCTCTGATTCAGAAAAGGTGACTCCCATTAATGCAATGCTGAATACACTGTACCTCACAGTGGGGTTTAGGTACATGGACATGCTACTGCTATCACATCCTTGGCCTACTCCAAGAAAGGACAAAACTTCCAGCTGCCTGCCCAAAGCACAATCTGCTGACTGACGTCTGCCCTGTGGTAGCTTTACATTCAGTTGTAAAGCTTAACTTCAGGTACTTTCCTCCAGACTGTATTATTTAGTAGTATGATGCTAGAGAATGGATTTAGGAAGGTCAGTGGCCATTTTTTTGTAACTCCCCATCAAAACTCATAGGAATTTTGGCTTTCCTTTTGAGATCAGCTTTCTACACTTGTGGAGGGATTCACTAGGATATAGAATAAAACCTTTTCCTACAAGAGTGTAAATTCTTTAAGTCATCCTCCGTTGGTGGACAGGTTGGCAGGAGCTGCTTTTGAGGGGGGATGATTTTCACACAGAGTGAATATCATCCCTTTTTTTTACATAATAAAGAGCCAAGGAAAGACCAAGGAAAGACCAAGAAAAGTTGGTTTCCTTCTCTTTTGACAAAAAGGGGCCCAGAATCTCAGCTGGTCTATATTAATACAGTTCCTTGAACTCTTTGGAATGATGCTGATTAGAACCATCTGAAGACCCTGTCTGGGACTTCTTGCTATTTTTACAAAACTGTAAAAAGGGATCTACTCAAGTCTCAGTAGCTATGAAAAGAAGCTATACTATGGGCTGCATTTTAGCAACAGAAGAAAGAGAGGAAAAAAAGCGTATGGGGCAAGAATTTTTTTACATGAAAGGTAAAAACATGTGGAAAAAATTACCACACAAATGATATGTTGAAAGACTTTATAGTTTGGAAGTATTAATGAATTTATGTCTGGCTTTAGCAGGGTTGTTGGGGTGGTTTTTTAAATTTTTGTTTTGTTTTTGAAAGTGGGTTTTTTGATTTAGCATTTTTAATGAACCATTTTCTCAGCCTTTTTTACCCACATAAATGTAGATCATAAAAATTTACTATATGTCTCTTTTTAATACACTATGTAAAAAAAAGAGCATTATTAAAGCAAAAATTAAGCATCTTTCAAAGTGCACTAAGTACCTTTCAGAAGTTGCAAGTAGTTATAATAAAATGCCCCAGGATTAATCAATGAAAAGCTTTGAGTTCTCTGCCTAGAATGAGAAGTTTTGATTTACTTGTTGAAATTCTGAGGCTTATTGTGCCTAACTGGGATAGGAAGAGCTTTTCACTGTTTGAGCTTGAAACAGAATTCCCACTGCTGGCAAAACCAGTGGAAAAATGTCATGTTTCCAAAGGATCATAAAAAACCAAAACAGCAGAGCCCAATTTTAAGGTCCCAGTTGAATTTCTATTTAGTTTGTATGCAGACAAAATGTCAAAAAAAGAAAAAAAAGATGTCTCAGCAATTTCTGAGTGAAAATGCCACCTGAAAGCTCTTGAGGGACATACCTGCCTATCAAATCCTTTAGATTTGGAAAAGTTTAGATTGGGGGTTTTTTTTGTATTTTCTTGTTCGTATTTTTTTTGTTTGTTTCATTGTTATAATTTTTTAGAAAATCCATCTATTTTTTGAAGGCAGAATTGCTTTTCAAAATTAACATCGTAAAAGCAATATTGACCCAATCTAGCAAACAATTACAAGGTTATTTTTTTATGATGTTCAAATAACTTACTTGGATGAAAGCTCTCAGTGTAGTTTCTCACCATTTTGGTGGGGGCGGGGTAAACCTCTATGTTTATAGAAACTACTTTTCAGTCTTTATACTTTCACTATGCTAGTAGTCTCCAGATTGAAACTTCCCTGAATTTTATATATATTACCTTGAGTATGTTCTCCCTTCCAACAGATGCCCTTAAAATTGTACTTCGATGACTTTTTGTTTTGATTTAAGTCAATTTCTCATATCTCTCTTTGTTCTAAACTCTGATTTCTTGCAGAAGTAATGAAGTTCACCGATCATCTTTGAAAAGTCATGGAATTGTGGAAGTTTCCTGACAAGTATAAAACAGCACTGTCATGCACAGATTTTAGAGGGGCAGGAAGGGTCTTGTCAGCTCAGCCCTATGAAGGACAAGAGGTGTTTGGGAATTGCCAAGGTGGATTACCCAGGAGCAAGTCATGCCTGACCAATAAGGTCACCTTTCATAAGGAGATGATTGACTTGGAGAATGAAAGAAGAGTAGAGGGTATTTTTCTCCTTGACTTTACTCAGTCCATCAGTGCTGACTTTCATAGCACCTTTGTTGCCAGAATTGAAAAATGCGGGCATGACAGTTGGACTATGGGGCTAGAGGATCACTGGCCCCAAAGTACAGTGGAAATTAAGCTGAGGGCTGGTTATAAGTGCCATTCTTCAAGGTGCAACACTGGGGTCAATCTCTTCATTAATGTCTGTGTGCTGGGATCAAATGCATCCTCATCAGCTTTGCTGACAACATCGTGTTGTAACTGATATACTGCAGGCTGTATATACAGCCCATATAATGCATAGCTGCCATTCAGACGGATCTTGTGTTAAAACCTTATGAAGTTCAACAAAGCAAAGAATAAGGTCCTGAAATATGATAAACTCATGCAAAAAAGTCTGGGTTCTGACTGGGTAGAAAATGGCTTTACAGAAAATGTTAAAGGGAGGTTTGGACAGACAAGGATGAGTCAAAACGTATTTTTGCAGGAGTGAAGGTGCATACTGGACTATTTTAGGAAGAGGATAGCCAGCAGGAATTGGGATTCTTCTCCTTTACTGTACTTGGAAGATCACACCTGAAGTACTCTGTCCAGTTTTGAACTGGACAAAGATGAGATAAGAAAGATACTGACATACAGAATAAAGCCCAGTGGAGAACCACCAGAACGGCTGAGGTCTGAAGAACATGCTGTATAAAATCCTGAGGGAAACGTATTTTTCATAAGAAAAGAAGACTAATGAGTGCCCCTACCTAGTGAGTGATGGTTTGTAGAGAAGATGAAGGTAGGCTTCCTGAGAGATTCATAGTGCCAGGAAGAGAACCAGTGGACATCTGTAATAGCAAGGGAAATGATACCTAGAACCTCAGGCTATGCCTGAGCTATGTTGCAGGTGCTGCACTGTTTCCTGCTGTCCCAGTTTATTGGTTGCTTCTTCAGGATGGGCTCCAGACCTACTCTGTGGGTAAATTTTTCTCCTGTTTTCTTTTCTGTTGATTCTTCTGTTGACCCTTGGAAGAGACTCACTATCTTGTCTGAAACTGTTCTGCCTCTTGGGGACCAGGCCTGCTCTTGCAGCTGCTAGGCAGGAAACTGCAGTCAGACAGAAAGAAACAATTCTCCCCAGTGAGGGTGGTGGTTTGATGGAACAGATTGCCAAAGCAGCTCATTGACTTTCTGTCCTTGGAACTCAAATGGAAAAAGCTTGGGACAACTTGATGCTGTTTAGACCTGGGCTTACCTTGGATGGGAGTTCGGATCAGTTGATGTACAGAGGTCCTTTCCAGCCATGGTTGTTCTGTGACTCCTCGGTTCTAAGAGGGCAAAGAGATCAGCAAGAGTAGAACAAGGAGATCTCTTTTGATTTAGCACCATTGCGGGTGTTCTTTAAGAGTGTTTCAGATTCTAGAATTTGAAACATATGTTTCTCTTTCAGTAGACAGATTCAGTCAAGATCTGAGGAAAGAGTTTCCCACTCTAGAAGATCTGGGCTTAGGTGTTACAGATCAGTTTTTTTTTTACAGAGGGAGGCAACATTTCTGGGTGGTAGTGAAAAGGGAAGTGCTGAAGCTAGTTTGGTGTACACAAGAAAAAATAGACTGGAAAGCAATACAGTAATGTCATTGGGAACCACAGTAAAAGGTCAAATGATCATTATTCTACATGCTTTATTGCCTTTAAGAGTACCGTGGGGAACAGTCCTACACTGGCAGGGACAGGCAAGATGACCAAATAGCCAGTCTTTTCCAGCTTCAGTTTCTGGGATTCTATGACTTCTATTCATCATGTGCTTGGTAGTAAAACATCCTTGTTTCCTCTTATATTTGTCTTAGCTTTTCATTTGTTCCAATGAAGAAAAAAAAAATAATAAAAGAGTGAGCATTGCTATTAAAAGTTGGTGCCAGTAAAATTAAATCAAGATCCCACTCTGAGTGTTGGGGATAACCCGGAGCTGCAGGTGGAGAATCTGGTTTTGCTGGAGAGCCAAAAGAAAGACTCAGACACTGGGCAGATAGCTGGAAAAGTCTGTTAGTGCAGCTGTGAGCTGTGGGAAGACAGAGACTGTAAAGGACAAACAGCTGTTAGAGTCAGACAGAAAAGCCTCTGGAAAAAGAAGTATAAGGGAGGAGGACAAGTAGTTTGATCATGGGTGGGTAAAAGGCCAGAGAAAGAGGTTTTTATCTCATTAGAACCTGAGTATAATATTGTACACACCTCTCTTTAGGACAGAAGAGGCAAAAGTCAGCAGCAGTCATCTTGGTAAGTTCAGAGGAGCAAAGAAAGAGAGTGTTTTCTTTCCACCTTATCATGATTGCCCCCAAATATCCTGTCACATCATGACTCTGTCCTGTGAATGTTCCAACAAGCAGAAGAAATACCAAAACTTTCTGTTATTGAATGTCTTTTTAGTTTCCAGGCAAGCTGCTAACAGCACAATTAGTTTTAAGGTGACTGCCTGGTTTCTTATGATGCCAGCAATAAAAGGAGTACCCTTGTACATCTGGATGAAGTTTTCTGGAGCAGAGGCTCTTTTATCAGTCATTTGAGATTGAAAATTCTTTTTCTTGAATAGACTCCATGTGTCAACCACAAAAGATAGTGTAAGGACTAGTTATAACCTCTCATGACTTGGCACTTGAAAATTATATAAAATGAATCAAGCAAGCTCACAAAGTGGCTTAATTTTTATTTCTACCTTCATAGTGAGAAATGAATGTAAAATATAATCCTCAGATGAATTAGTTCCCTCCCATGTTGCCATTTTCCTAGCATGAATACTTTTAATTCTAGTGCATTTGGTGAGAATCTGATTCCCTGCTTTGCTTTCAGGAGTGGCAATGCTGTTTGTAACTACAATGTGGAGACTGAACTACCATTTTTTAAAACTATACATGCCAAAAAAAGAGGTGTGATTTCTTTTTGTTCTAATAAAAGGATTTTTTATTTTCACAGAAGAAATTACTATTAGTGAATATCCCTACACAGAAATTAGTAGAAATTACAGTTTTATATGGGATAGATTTTCCCTTTTTCCCCTTTCCCTCTCTGGTCTTGGGATTTATTAGCTGGTTTTGGGTTGCTGAACTGAACTGAGAATTTCAAAGGGTTCAGAATTACTTCAAGGCTTAACTCCCATTGACTTTTGGTGGGAGTTGCATTCCCATCCTACTCTTTGGTCTTCTGTAAAAAAGAAAAGCCTTTAGTTTTGTCCCAGATGACCACTCACATTTCCCCAAAAGCCTAGGGACATTGCTCTGCCTTTCAGAAGTTACTGTGTAATGTGTGGACCTTGGTGCTCATGATTTTAGTTCTAGAAGATTAATTTATTTATATTTTCTTGTTCAGAGGATCTGGAACAAGATTAAGGAAGGAAAGCACACACATAGCTTTTAGACTGTGTGAACCACATCTTTTAAGCATCTTTTAACTTGCTCCTGCATTGACCCTTTTCAGGCATTTTGTTACAAACAGGAATATTTATTTGGGTGTAGGCATCCTGAGAAACTCTAGAGCCCTTCCAAAGTGAGAACTCCTTCACATGGGCCAAGCCAACCCTGACTGGGTCTGAACTGGGGAATCACAGTGGTGTGGGCTCCTGTATCCTGGTGGTGCCTTGCTGCTGGGATCCAGCACTTTTCAGAGTATGGTTCAAAGCAATACCTACCCATGGGGATGAAAATCACATTTCACAGGAGATGGTGTATGTAAGGACATAAGCGGGGTGTAGCTTCAACATGTTTAGAGTTGGCTGATATTCTGAGGCATCTCCTTGATGGTGGAACCTAGGGTTTGCCCAGGGAGATATTTCTGTTCAGAGACTTCAGGTTTCTTTTTAGCTTGTATAAACTTTCCAGAAGATGAGTAAGACCCCAATGCCCTCTGCAGTAAATATGACCATGCTTACTTATGTTTAGAAATTCAGGTGATTCACAGGCTGCCTATATTCTGGTAAATAAATTGGGGAAAACCCCAGAAGCACAAGAGATAAGACAATCTGTTATCAGATCATGGTGCACTCTTCTTCAACAATGGAAGATGCCCTCCTCCCTCCTGCCAACTGGAATTGGTCTTTGGCTCACTGGAATTGGTCTTTGGCTCACAGTATTCTACAAAGCATACTTGAGCCTTGGTTGAGAGAGTACTAGCATGAGTCAAAATTGTGTTAATGAGCTGGGCTCAATGCTAACATGGAGCTATGCAACATTGAGAATTGGATGTTTGGGCTCAGCCTTATGCCCTGAGATCATCTGCCTCAAAACCTTAGGGATACCCCTCGGGATTACTAATATTACAGTGGAAATTGGATTTTATACAAGAGTTACCTGAATGAACTTAAGATAAAAGAAAAGGAAAGAAAATGCATTTATTTCAGAAAAAGAACTGGAATCAATTGCCTTTCAATAAAAAATATAGGAGGGGCTAAAAATTTCAGGAATAAGTTTAAAATTAGCAAAGCATCTGGGCTCATATTTAAAATATTGGAAACCCTTCAGCAAAATGTCATTTAGATGACAAACTCTAGTAAATGTGATATTCTCCTAATGGACTACACTGTGTAGAATTTTTGTCTTCACAAGTATTCTGTCTTTGTGTTCAGTAGGCTCTCTTTGTTTATAGATTTCATCTAAGATTGCTAGTAGGTGAACTTTTTACAGAAAACTGGAAAAATCCCAAAGCTGTATCTACTTCCAAGGGAAACAGCCTGCAATCACATTCTTTCACAGAGTGATTTTTATATGTTTTTGTTGCTGTTGTTGCCTTTCTGGCATAGTGGTAGGGCCAAAATTGTACTCAATTATGGAAGAGTGAAATCAATATTATGAAATGGAAGGGCGCAAGCCATATGTGTGGTTAAAGAAAAAATATTTGTGAAAACACACATTCTTAGATTTATTAATAATTTATTCAAAACCCAATGTAGTTGATTAAAAAATAGGACTTCTATTTATTTGTGTTTATTGTTGCTCTTATACTAGTGCTGTTGAAACAAAACAAAGAAGCTGTGGACAAAACATCCCCACAGAATACACAGCCAAGAGCCACCAAGGATCCTGATGGCACACTAAGAGCTTTGTTGTTGGTGGCATTTCTATGCTTGAGTTTAGGCTGGCAGAAAATAGTTTGCTAGTCCCTTGCACAAACTACCTGAATTCTGAAATTCTGGAAGCAGAGCTTTCAAAAACTGAAAATCTGTTGCAAGCTTTTGAAATAAGGAAAAGCAAATTGATTCTCCAAATACACATCAAAGTGAAGGTTGCACGTGGTCTGCTTTTACTAAGGAAGGTGTTTCTGTTCATGAAATCAAATGAGTCTGTATGGAACATCAATGTTTACCAGTGCTGATCAGTGATGTGATAGTACTGATCAAAACCATAATATTCATTTTACTTTCTGTGCTTGGATTTTGTGACCCACGAATGCCAGTAAATTTTCCATCTGTTTGGAAACTATTAACAGCATTTCTCTCTCTGTAGCTAGTAAGACACCACCCTATGATTTATTGTAGATGAAAAGTAGAAGAGTTAGAGAATCTAAGGATGTAAACCCTCCAGAACAATCTAGTTCAATGAAATTGTTATTAGGGTAATTTGGGGTCAGCAGACTGTCTGGGGAAGAGTTGCATTTCTTTGCTTCATCTCACAGCCTCCTCATTCTAGTATTTGTAAGCCCTGCTGTTGTTAAAGACTGATTATAGTAGTAATTCCAACAGATGGTTTTCACTACTCCTTACTGAGGTACCATAAGACCAAAGCATCTTGTAAAAGTTGCTGACACAAACCAAACTCCAGGACCCCTTATTTCAAAATCCAGAAAGGGAAAATTTGTATATTTGCCTGTAATTTTTCTCCTGTTTTCTTTACAGGCTAGTGAGTGTGTTTGAAAGGGTATTTGAGCACTCGTTGCAAATGCATCCACAAAATTTGAATAAATAAAGGCAAATCCATGTGTAATTTTAAAAATTTGCTGCTGTATATTGTAAAAAATGTATGTACTTTGAAATTTATGTACTTTGCCTTTTGAAATGTCTTTGTCTTACTAACTTGGGAAACAGTCAAATGAAATTTTGCCTGCATCCTAAGTCTAGTCACTGTTATCCTCTATATTTATTCTTGTATTTGGTGAATGCATTTCAAATATATTTTAAAAAGTCCAGGATTGAATCAGGGGAAAGGATATGCTGAAAATCTGTAAAAAAGTATGAATAAAGTGCTTGGAAATTCCAATTACTGTTGTTTTTTTTTTTCCCCTTACATTATATTGTTCCTTTTGCTTTTATTTTTTTTTTACTTCATATTTACAGAGGATTTTGTTCCTGTCTCACTTCAGAAATAAGACACACAAAAAAGGTGTTTTGATAATGAAGGGTTCGGATTTTGAAGTGCAAAAAGTCCCATAAAAAGTGTGGAAAACAGAGAACATAGGTTGTTGATAACCTGTTACCTTTTCTCTTTTTAAAAATACTAGTCATCTTAACACTTCATAACAAGGGACTCAGAATTTTGGTTTCTTAACAGATGTGAGAGCTTGAGAGATCCATAGACTGGCACTTCACTTGTCAGATGAGGGTGAATCTTAAAAAAAGAAACTTATGTGCTGGTCTCCCAGATCAGGAATTAGTGGGAAGTCAGCAAGTTTAGGTGTCTGTGAACAGGAGAAGGGGGCTTACACACAGTTCTTCCAAACTTCAGCAGATCTGTGATGCCTCCTTCAAGATAAAATCCACTTTTTGCTTTCAGCACATACACATCTTCTCATTAATGACATGGAGTACAATAAAATCATCATGATAGGCATGTTTCTTTATTAATGAAACAGAGCAGTTTTGATAGGTTCCAAAACAAGGTTAAACTTTGCAAAAGTATAAAAATAACGGAGACACCAGAGTTGGGTTTTAACTTAGTATGACCTTCTAATCATTTATAGTGAAGTCATGGAGTATAAGTATGCCAGTGAAACTGTAATGCTAACTATTTATAGCCAAGTTGTTCAACCTAGCTTGAATTATGTAATAATGTTCCATTTATCTCATTATATTAGTTAACAATAGAGATTATTTTCCAATTTATACTGGCAATAAATGTAGTTCAATATTCCTTAAGTAAATTATGGGATTCCCTTTTCAAACATCCAGTTCTATTAAGAGAATTAGAAAGAGAATATTGTCCTTGACACCTGCCTTTCTAAGAGTTTTTGAAATGCAAGAGTTGGTAGAAGGGTTACAAATGATAAGGAGAATTTAGGTCACAAAAGCAGATACGCTGTTGTTGAATTTGATGCTTTGATTCTGTATTTACAGAATAAATATTTAGGAGAAGGCAAAAGACCAAATTCAAAGTGCAATATTTCTAAAAAAGAAAAATAATTATGGAGTAGAACTTCTATCTTTTACAATTTTTTAGTTAGGAATAAGGCTTTTGTGGCTCAGTTGTTATTGTCTGTGTAAGATGCCACAGATAAGGAGATAACTGAGCATTTGATTTTAGTCCAAATGCAGGCCTAGTACAGAAGAAACTGTGTAACAGAGCAACAAGATTGATGGGAGAGCGATGCAGGAAAAGTTTAGCAACATCATGGTTTAGAATGTTTAAAAGCGGGGTTAAAAATACCTTATTTTCGTGAATTCCTAATATGATTAAACAGTTTGGCTGTGAAGACCAGGGAAATAATAATGGGACTGTTACAAGAATTCACAAGGATTCTGTTTGGAGAGGAAGAAGTATGTGTTTGAAGAGGGCTTTTAAAGACTATTTTTATGACTAAGAGCAGTAAGCAGTCTAAATGGCAGTCAAAACCTTTGGCTGCAGAGTAACAAGCCAAATCACTTATTGGTGAGAAACCCAAGGGAGGGAAATGTTGAATAGGAAAATGTCATGAAGTGCTTTTTCCAGATTCCTGTAAGTAATTTAATCTATGGGATATTTTGAAGAAACACATTTGCTGATGCTAAGGCTACCTTTCCCTTCAGTTATGTAAGTTCCCACAGTTTCTGGGCAGAGAAGCAATCTTGTTTCTGTGAGGGCTTCATCCTCATGGGCCAACTCACTGTTTCACTGTGGCACTTGAGCCCTTTGCCAGTAGCTTCTTGCTAGACACAAAGGTGACTATCTAACTGTTTGCTGAGACTTTCTCAAATCCTAAATATGGGCAGGTTGTGTGCCTACTTTTTTTCTAAAGGCTACCCATTGCAGGGCTTGTGATCTTTACAAAAGAGATTCTCCTCACGTGTGTTACAAAGGGGGTGATTTTGCTGCAGTTGTACATGGAAAAAAGAGAGGAGATCTATGATATGTACTGGATGAGTCCTTCACTTCTCAGTCAGATCTATTTTTCTAAGATTCTAATGCCACTAAAACGTGGATGGGAAGCATCATAGGCAGCAGGGATGAAACTAGTTCTGCTTTTCGTAGAGAAGTTATGTGGGCTTTGAAAAATGTTTAGGTACACTTCAGTGAAGGCTTTGTATTGGCAATGCTGCAAGGATTCTTTGTTGAAGGAAACTAAGAGCTGCAAGGAGTTCTAGCACAAGAATTGCATAATCATCACAAATCCAGATTCCAAAAAGTGATACAAATATGCAAGAACATATTTTGATATTTCAACAGACCAAAATTGAAAATGATAAACAAGTTCACCTACTACAGATGTGACTGTCAGGTGGAGAGTATTTTGAAACCAAGTATTAGGCACAGGTAATTCCCAGTGCCAAATTGACGTAACACTTAACAGGTTCATGTCCCAGAGTAATGCAGAATAAGTAGAAGAATGAAACCACATAGAGAAACCTGAAAGTGACCTCCAAAAAAGAATTGCTTTTGCTCTGAAATTACATCTTATTCCTGCATTTTATTCCAATTCTATGTTATTTTTCTCTAGGCTTCTTTACATGGTACATTTACTTGTGACTATTGTGCAATCACATTTTTGTAGTTTTCTCTACATTTGCATTTATTTCTCTGTTTTATGGCTCATTAACCCCTTTAGGTAAGACCATATTTGCAGCCAGTAATTTCTCTTTGCTGTCTTCTCTCTCAATCCACTTATGAGCTTCCATTATTCCTGACAAAATCTAAAATGGATAATTTCCTCTGGATGAATGGGGAAAAAATGAATACGAGGCCTATTTCTTCATGTGTCAACTGTAAATACACTACAAAACTTCTTGGACAGAATAGGTAAAACTATGTAACAATCAGTGTGCATTCAATTGACTGTGCTATTTTTAGATTCTGGAAATGTTCAATTTTTCTAGAACAAAGAACAAGTTCAAGAACAGTGTTCCATCACCAAAATTTTTCATGAACTATTGACCTAATTTTCTGTCTTTGCGGGTAAGTAGAAAAACAGTTATTTAGAAGTGCAGGGTAACAGAATTTCAAAGGGAATCAAGTGCCTAAAACATCCATGTGATTGGTTTCCATTGGTAAACTATGATTAAAGCTGGGCAGAATATATGAAAATTAAGTATTGGTTTGAGCCAAAACTTTGGGTCTAAAGAGTTCAAACTGAATTACTCTGAAATTAAAACCAGAGTAAACTTTACCCCATCTCTTCAGAAAGGATGAAATCCAGAAAGTCAACTCTCCCACACATGAAAATTCCCTAAGTGGATTTTACTGTTTGAATCGTAATCCATCACAGAAAAAAAATGATGCAAGATATTAAAGGGATGTAATGTGGTGTACGTGTTGCCTAAAATTTGCACATGACTATCAGCAGACTTGATTTAGTCACAGGAGGGTCTTACAAAAAGGTCATAGTCACACTCCTTCCCTGTGTTTGAAGATGCTGTATTCAGCATCCTGGCCTTTAGTAATCTGTGCCATGAGCATTTATGAAATCTTTAAATTGCAAGTTTCAGCCTTGATTTTTTGGGGGGTTTTTTGGTCTTTTATTTTTATTTTATTTTTTTTTTTAGAGAAAAAGGTATTGACTGATGCTGTCAGCTGCTAAAAACATTCTCCAAGTCATGGCAATTCAGGGATTTTTGTTTTTAGAGGAAGGATATGTCATATTTTCCCTTCTTTGCATCTAACTATTATAAGAATTAATATATCTTTATTTGTTCAGCCTTTATTATTTCAAAATACAGTCATTGAGTATTCGGTCATGATTTTGTAGGGATAATCACTTGCATCTGTAGGGCATATGTGACATACATAAATGAGATTCACTGCATCCAATCTTCTGCATTATGTTTTTTTGTGACTTGAGAGAGGCAACCCTAATTTACTGCACATTCACAGCCTGCATGCTCTCTGTATGTGAAATCCAAGTAGCTCAACGAGAGATCTACATATATCCTGTCCTGAGGATGGACATTTTTAAGTGAACACCCTTTGAAAACACAGAAGATTGACTATCTGCTGTTTCAAATTGATATATCTGCAAGTGCATTATACCTAGCACATCCTATAAAGATCTGGTCCAGTAGGTTTTATGACTTGTTGACTGAATAGATGAAATTTCTGTAATAAAATTAAAGGCTCTTTTGGATGTGTGGTTGTCTTTATAATCTGTTTTTATTTCCATTGTCTCTGTTGCCATTGAACCCTTTTGACATCAGAATAAGAAGATAAAACAAACCAGCAGTTAGCACACACTGAAATGGAAAATACAAAAAGGCTTAATAAACACACTGTGTAACTGACAACATCTGGAACAGCTTTGTAGCCAAGTGCCTTGAAACCACCTCTTAAATACAGCCCTCAATAATCAAATCTAAAAACATGCTAATTCAGGAAGCTCTAAGATGTTGCATCAATTACATTCTTTTGAAATAACTTCCTTTCCCTCATTGACTGAAGATACTGCTCCCATTTATTTTGCTGCATATTTAAGACTACTACTTTGTGTCAGTCTGCTGGAACTGTATGGAACTGTATAAAATAAGGGTAGGTAGCTAGCCAAATTGATGCACTGTATTTTTGAAAGTTAGTCAGTCATTTCTTAAAATATACAAATCACTATGTAAATAAAGAATAAAGAGATTTTTACTTTTGAAAGAGAAAAAAATCACAAAAAATAAAAGCTGTCTTTTGAAAACAATATTCTAGTGGTATTAGGCAAGAAATTTGAGTTGTTGGCCCTTTCCAGTGTACTATCAAAAGCAAAAAGGGCTCATAATCAAGACAACAGAGGTCCAGCTGGCTTTGGGTCAGTATCTGTGAGCTGTACCCAGTGTGACCTATACTTTACCCTGCTCTCATGTCAGACAGAGCAGGCAGAGACTCTGGGCTCATGTCTGCCTGCATGGCCCTGTGTGAGGCAGCATGAACATGTAAGTCTACCACAGGCATTCACAGCCTAGTTCAGCATTTCGCTGGTACCCAAACAGAGACACACACACTTGTCAATTGTATGATCAGGAGCAGTAGTTCACACTAACTTGAACTGGTGGCCAGCGGCTGGAGGTGAGGATCTAGATTTGAGAGAAAAGCCATTTGTAGAAGAGATGTGACTAATGGGAGAGTGGAACACAGGAGTGAGGCCAAAATGAATGAAAAAAAGAATCTAATTAATGACAAACATTTCAGTATTATATTTCTAAGAACCATGTAAGGATTAATTTAGCTATCCGCATAACATTTGAGTTTCCCTATGTATCTCAGACATCCAAATGACACTGGTTGATACTATATGGGACCCATAGGAGAGATGTACCCTTTTCCTGCTGAAGCTGGGATAAACTGAGCAGCTCAGATAACACTAGAGACCTGAGTGTAAACTACATAATTTATCTTTCATTTTTCAATGGTCACAGAAAAATACTACCATCTGCCCTTGAGATAGATTTAACACTAAAGGCGCTAAGAGGTCTGTGTACAACACCACTCTGCAATACCATGGAATAAAAAAAAGCACACAGTGTAGCAAGGAAGTTAGAGGCGTGATGGCACTTAGATTTTCTATACACATATACTGTGAAATAATGTGTTGTATTAATTGTGGCAGTAATGTAACTTCCATGAGCAGAGAGCGGTGGTTCAGTGTTTCCAGCTGTCTAGCAAGGATCCTAGTGGTCTGGAAACCAAAGCGCTTTGGGAAAAATAATGAAGTTTATGGTATTTCTACTTTATCCATTTTAGTGGCAAACTGTGCCAATTCAGGTAGATTTTGTGAAAGGCAGTGGCATAGTTGTGAGGCCTCAAGGTCCTTAAGAAGATAAGAAAACAGCAAGAACTTCCTCCTTGCAGTAGCACTCTGAACTATGATCATTGGAAACCACAGAAGCTTTACTTCTCTTTGGTTTTCTTTCTACTCATTTCACAATTTCTCATTCTACTGGCAGCTGCTTATTGCATTTGGCTCACTGGTTGTTCATCACCCAGTGCTCATTTGGCCATTACAACTTTAACTCATTCATGGGAAGTTTGGAGGAGCTCCTGACCTTGGCAATGTTGAGAGCCTTATGCTCTTTCTTTTTGACATGTGAGGCAAACCCATTTATGTGGCCTGGGTGGTGGAGTCATTTCTTTGATGACTGGCAAGGGTGCATTTCTCTGATTTCTTTTGTCCTGAAGATAGAAGAGGAAAGAGCAGCACAAGGAGTAATAAATACTTACATAGTCAAGACAAATAGGATCTGTCCTGTGCAATGTACACCAGACTCCTGTTCAGCTCACCAAGGCATGTATCGAGAAACACTTGCAGCTGCTGCTGTTGGCTCAACAGGACAGCAGCTTCTGTGTTCTGACAAAGACATGCACAAAATTATGGAAAATAGAAAAAAAATACATCAGACCTTCAGAATTTCTTTCTGGACAGACACAGAAGCTTAGCGTAGATACACTGGGTCTGTATTTTTGCAAATATTATTTATTTCAGGTGCCTGTTCCAATGCGTATGTACAGAACTAAATTCATTATTCTTTAGCCTCCTCAAAGTATTTAGTGCGGTGAAAAATCAACTATTCAGGAATTTATCAGTGGTGGAGTCCTTTTTTTTTGCCAAAACACTAACAGTTAAGCTATCCAGTTCCTGGTCAACTACTTAATAATGCACCCTGTGACTGAGAGTATTAAACATATTTACTGAATGGAAATGATTTTCTAAAAAATATCTCAGAGCTGCGAAAATTATCTCCCATGGAATTCAGTGGATCTGACATGAGGATGAATGGAAAATGCACTTGCATTAGTGTTCTTGCCACAAAATACTGCCCTAGATTTTTCCCTCTCCCTTACAGTGATAATCTACATATTGAATACTATTTCCTCAGAGATTCAATTTTATTTATTAAATAATAGCTTACATCTTTCTGTCTTTAATAACAAAGTACACTGGAATAGAAACAAAATGCTCTGTCCCTAGTGAAAATGAACCATTTAGGAGAAAGGGAATAAAGATGTTTCTTTTATTTTTTGTTCCTGAAAATGCCATGACATTCTTTTTTTGTTTGATTTTTTTTTGAGGTTCTAAGTCCCCTGAAATGAGTTGAAATTGGAGAAACTTAGTCCTATGGGGTCTGTGTTCTCACTTGGTTTTAGACACGAAAATATTTTGCCCTTTTTCTTCTCTATAGTGTAAGTATATGATGAAATAAACGAGAGAGGCAACATTCTAGAAAAAGGAATTGTCTTTTCGTTTAACCATGTAAAAACATGGGAAGCTTTTCAAGGTTCTATTTTATAAACAAAAGACATGCCAAAACGCCTAGATATGTTGAAATTTTACTTTAGTAGGGACATAATTTACAAATCCTTTTATCTATAAAAAATGTTTCCAAGAGTTATTCCCTATTCTGGAGAGAGAATATCCGAAATATTGTATTTCTGTGGTTGCTTGCAAGTGGCACTACACTCCTCAGTAGCTTGTTAACCATGCATGCATTCTCAGTACAGTGAACTAGTATGTGGACACGGCATTTTCAGATAAAAGTTGAACTCCATATAAAGATTCACAACCTCCTAAATGGCCCTTTTTGACAATGAAGTGTTTTGTTTCTTTCTGTAACAGCAATGTGTCGTAGAAAATAATATATATCCAAACAGCACATTAAAATAAAAAAAATTAACATTCCAAGTCAAGCATTCATAAATTATGAAGTCCAAGAATAGCAAGTTCCATTTGCCACCTTAATGCAATCTCCTTATGAGTGTGCATTATGATAAATAATGTAATTGCTTAACCTTCTTTGTATGGGATCCATGCCCTTTGGGCTCTTGTCCAGTCATCTCAGAATCATGTCTTGCCTCACTCCTTGTCTCAACATTTTTAATCAAAATTCTTAGAAATCTATTTCTTGGAAGTGGCTGAAGTGCCTTAGCTGAGATCTTTCCCAGCAAGAATCTGTGAGGTATGCACAGCAGAGAATGTTTCAAATGTGCAAATGGTTAAAACTTAGAAAAGCTATAAGCAGTTCAGGATGTGCTCTTATACAGTGATATTAAATCATAGAAAGCAAAGACTAGTTCTACTCTTATTTAGCAATAGTCACCTAAGTGTTGTGTTCAAGGTAGGGTGTCTGGGGCCCTACAAAAGATAAGATGTTAACATAATCTTGTTCACAGTTACAACATAAACAGTAAAGCATGGTCTGGGTTTTGTTTCAAGTTATTGCTGGCAAACACCCATTGTAATAACTGCCATTACAAATCTATCTTTTGATTACAGACCTAAGGGAAAATGCTTAAATTGCTTGAAATATTGAGTAAAACTTGCTGTTAAACATTATCCCTTTCCCTTTTATCTGTTGTGAATTTTTATAGGGAAATTCCCTTCTCCAGTTGTCTTTTAGATTATATGAAAAACCACAATAGATCTTCTAGGACAAAAAGATAATTGAGCTGATTTGGACTTTCTAGATTTTCAGTTGCTATTCACTCTTATCATGTTTCCTGGTGCACCACAGGAGGAAGGGTTCAAAGAAGAGGTCAGGAAAGAGAAACAAGTCAGAAAAAGGAACATCTGCCTGAGGTGCTGACTCAGACGTTCATGAGCAAAAGGCCTCAAGGGCAGCCTATGTTCTAATAGGCCAGCTAAGAATGTAGAGCTAGCTTTGATTTGGACACCTGTTTTCAGCTTCTCTTGTTGGTTTTACACCACAGTTACAAAAGTTGCGATGAGGAGAAAAGCAGAGAAAAAAAGAGCAAGAAAGGAAGAATAAAACAGCAAATCACCCTCTGCCTCCTCCACTGCTCTCATTTTCCTTCCAGATCTCAAATGAATGAGAACAGGAGCACTGGTGCTCTGATGGAGGTAGAGTTCACATGATCAGATTGACTCCTTCAGCCTCACTGCAGCTGGGGAATTCCTGGCAAGCCATCCATCCCACAGGATTTGGGACAACACACTGCATTGATTTCAGCTGTAAGGATTTCCTGTATATCTGGAGTGTTGCAGCTTCAGTGGTAACCTGTGCCTTCATGGCAAGCCTTGACATTCTGTTCTTGGAATTAAGAGTAACTCAGCTCTACTTTTTATTGTTCTGTTTCTTCTTTTTTTTTTTTTTTTTTTTTTTTTTTTTTTTTTTTTTTTTTTTTCCTTTTTCTTTTTCTTTTTTTTTCCTTTAGTAGCCTATCCTGAATTTGTTGGTTTGTAGTGCAAATTACATAGGAGCCACAGAGGGCAGACATGCAAAAGTTAAAGGAGGAATAGGACATATTGAATAATCTGTTGTTTATCTTAGTCTTAAGCAGTCAGCAGATCAAATACAACTATTCTTCACTCAAGTCTCACATTTGTTAATGAAATTCTTAGTAAGATTAGGGAACAAAGTGTAAACTTGACACAATGAAAGGGTGGCAAATGTTAATGGCAATTCCATTCCCAGTACTTGCGAATATATTGTTCTTTTTCCTCACTGTTTTTCCACCAGTTATCTTACAAGTTTTATTCTTTAGGGAGTTGTGCTTAAAAGATTTGCAGCTCTGAACAGCTCTGGATGGGAACATATCCAGACTTCCTGACATTTCTCAGAAAAGTCTCCACATACATGCCAGCATTTTAATCTTTGTCAGTGTAATTTTCAACCCTTTTTTTGTTCTATCTACCCTGTCCTTGCAACTGCCTTTCCTTAACATGGTTATTTTGTGCTGTCAAAGGGTGTTCAGGAAGATTTTGTTTCATATCGTAATGAGATTATAAAATGCTACAACACTGATGTATATGGGCTCCTTTTCTCTTGGAACAGGCTGCACGTGTAGGTGTTCGAGTTCTGGAAACTGAGAATTTCAGGCTTTCTGTGCTAAAGGACACTGACCCACAAGCAAGCACTACATTTGACCTGAGGCCGTGGAACAGGCTGCTGAAGCTGAGTGAAAGCACTAGGGTTGTGGATGTGTAGTTTGAATAGTATTGTGTGAGGTCACAGGGTGAAAAATTTAGAATTTAAGCTTTTAATATGTAGTAATATATGCGGGGCAATATGGAAGATTTAAGGCATTGGCTATGTTCTTCTTCTTTCACCTTCTGCATGGGTTTGGGTTGTGTTTTCTAATTGGGTGAAAAGGTCCTCATTGCAGACCTTGGGTGGTCAATTATTGGGTCAAAAGTATAAATAACATAGGTGTCATCTCGTTATTGGATAGTTTATGCTTCGAAGACATTGGAAAGGGTTAGAGGTACTCCATTTTCTACTTTGTTAGTTAGAGCTCACAACTCGTGAGACTGTACTATAGATAAGAATTAATAAACAACTGAGTCCAAACATGAAAACCGTGTCCCGTGCATTAATCCCAGCTCTAACACGAAGAAAAAAAGGTAAGAAACCCCACATGTAGGCAGCATTAAACCACCATGTTTGGACTGGTGTGTACAGCACTCCAGGTTTCTCTTATCTTGGATAATTTTACTATATGTAGTCTGACTAAATGATGTTGTGGCTCCACTGCACCAAACATGCTCTTGTAGCTGACTGTAATGCAGACTTTGGTGTGCCTTCTTACAACCCGAGTTGATAAGGTGGGACAAAAGGATATTTAGTCCAGTCACAATATGTAACCAAGGGTATTCAGCTGCTATATATGTCTTTATGTGTTCATCTTCTTTTTTTCCTTTTATTTTTTGGTAGGAAAGCAGTGATTCAATATGTTTACATAGTGGCACTGTTTCTGCAACTTACAGAGTTTTTTAGCTACGTTTCTCCAGTGTAAAAATACTGGGGTTGAGTGACGTTTGCTTTTAAAAAACCCCAAACCTCTTCCTTTTGTTGAAGGTTAATTAACTGCAAGATTTGCATTTTTAAGGTTTCAGTGTAGGAGAGGGGTCTAATGTGACGAGCCAAGGCTTGCAAAGTTTTCTTAAAGTTGTGCTATTTCACTTTACTCATATTTTCTCTCTACAACCTCACTCTCCTGCCCCAGTTTCCTTTTATGTGTGTATTTCACCTAACTGTTTAATACTGACTGTAAGTTCTGATGGGAAGATGTTATTACCGTATTGGTTCAATGGCTAATGTGATGGAATCTTGATTCTGGATTGGTATTTATATTTATCATAAACCTATATTTATCATAAACTGGATATTTGCTCACCGTGAAGCTGATTTAATGTATCCGGTAATTTCAAAAACTTAGTCATTAAACTTTTAAACACCTCAAATTCAAAAAAAAAATAAGCCATACTGAATTTTTTGAATAAAAACTTGGGAATCTTTGCTTGATAGAAATTTGGTATTTTGCCTTTTATCCTGGTCTGAGATGACAACATTTAAGTTCTGATCTTTAGATGTTTGGAATTGAGTAGACAGTGACTGAGGAAAAGCTCAGTGCAGGAGCACTGAGATATTGTTTAACCCAGTGAGGATCTTGGAT
Organism: Chamaea fasciata; assembly: GCF_029207755.1. Lineage (NCBI taxonomy): Eukaryota > Metazoa > Chordata > Aves > Passeriformes > Sylviidae > Chamaea > Chamaea fasciata. The sequence continues at coordinate 31,944,042 of NW_027094086.1, read as the reverse complement.
TTATCCTTCAGAATAATGCTTTTTCATTACTGCTTTTTTTTCAGTTACAAGTTGAATATTGTGAATATTACCAAGATTTGTAAAGCAAACATGGAATTCCCTGACAAACAGATAAACAAAGACACTGGGGATTGTGGTTTTTTAGCGCTTTGTCTTCAGCTGGGGAAACAGGACCCTTAACTTGGAAAAGACAGATAGAAAGCCTTTTCCTGAATTTGTCTTCTGTCTTTTTCTTCATTTGTCTTCTGAGGCTATGTTTTGAGAAGTTTGGGTGGCTGGTCTCTGAATTACACTTTGTTCATTTGCATGTACTCTTTACTCTGTTTTCGTCTGGAAAGTAGGGATTTGTGTGTGTAGCGATGTAGTTAGGGTGTCATGGCTGTTCACTTGCATCAAAACCTAGTTGTTTAAACACAATTATAGTTTCCTATGTTATACTTCTTGAGAGATAATCTTTAATTTTAAAGTAAATTGAATATTAATGTTAGAAGAGCCTGAACAGTCAGAATTCGGCAGCAGGAACCAAATTTCCGGTTTTACTAAATATCTAACTGTGACAAAATAAAACCCAAATGGTCTTTTATCCATCTATTTTGTGGCACCCCAGAACACTACCTTTCCTTCAGGCCCCATGTTAAATGTGATTGCAAACAGAATTTGGTCCTTCAGGACTCACATTTCTCTGTATAATACTGACTGCAATACTGGTGTTGTAATGTTAGTATTTGATGACAGGAGCAATTCTCAGAAAACACTCTTTACATGACACTGCCATATTTTAATTTGATTAAGAGAAATCTGCATGTTTTTGAAGTATTTAAAAAGAGACAGAAGAATGATGCCTTTGAACTGGAAGATAGGGGCAAAACAAATTTAGATTTTCTATGCCAGCTTTGAATCTAATACTAAGACACTTGAGAGTCTCAGTTCAGCAGGACTCAGGAAGCTTAAACAAGAGTCTGTCTCTGTTCTTAGTAGCTCAGTGTGACTTCAATCACTTAACTGGAATCAGCTTTAATTTAGGGTCTCAGCCAAAATAGAATTTAAACATGTCTTTAATTTTAAGGCTATGAGTAGTGAGACTAGTGATATACCTCAAAGAAAGTACATGCTTAAGAAATTTGCTGAATTAGAGGCTTATGATGTCAGAAATAAGAAAAAAGCCCTCACATTTCTATTCAAGTCACACTTTAATCACACCAGTTTAAATCTGACAAGCAAAAATAATAATCTCTTTCTTACTCTTTAGATTGGGCCTGATGGTAATTGTAGTGAAAACTTAAAATTCTCAAGATACCTTGGAAAAAATCCGCTTCTCTGTATTGTTTTAGATTAAATAAAACATATGCATGTTTACTAGCGGATATCCCATTTCTTTCTTCTGGGCCAAGAACACTGTTGGAGGTATATATTTTGGAAGCAATGAATATTTTTAAAGATCTCACTTTCACTATAAAAGCCTTGTCATGCAATTAGGGAGATTTCAGAAAAATCTGGCTGAATTAAGCTCCAGAAGTTTGGAAGACAAATACTCAAAAGCTGAATGGCATAGCCTGTTCACTACCAGTGCCTTCTAGAGAAATACATGCCTTTGAAAAGTGTGTCAAATCTTTGAAAAGATCTCCCATGAAACAAGGTCACTCTTACACAACAGCCTTTATTAACTCATTTTGGCCACCTATTCCCTGCCCACCCGTTCTAAAACTTTGTATGCTTTTGTTTCCTGCCTTCCCAGAGAGGCTCAGTACTTACCAAGGCTGCTTTGCAGTGTGACAGTTTTGTTTTGTGGCAGGCTTCCTTTTCCAGAGGAACTTCCATGGTCCTTGGAGCTTACGTGGAGCTGATGGTTCTTGGAGTAGTGAGCTTCTGCCTAGACTGGGCTTCTCTGCACTATTTTATGTTGGTAAGTGCTCACTCTGCAACTCCTCCTCGTGCATGGCAGCCCCACAACAACTCTTGTTGAGCACTGCACACCACAAATGCAATAGTTCAGCCTGAGATTCAAGTGCCATTTCACCCTTTTAGCAGAGATGCTCCTTAATAAATTTATGCCATAACATTCCTAAATATTAAAAAAACAACATTAACCATCAAAATATAGTAAATGAGATTTCATGTAACTGGAACCTTTGTCCAAGGAAGCGGACTCTGAAATCTGAAATAGTCTTAAATAATTATCACACATTAATATATTTAAACATAATAGATTACATTAACTGCAATATAGTAAACAGAATTATAATTAATTATAGTGTGGAGTTATATCTGAGAAAATGTGTTTCCAATCAGCTGCTTGTATTTAGCACTCGTCTTCCTTGCAGGCTCCTCATCAGTGGGTACTGGAATCAGCCAATATTTACTATTTTAAAATACATACATTTCCTTACTGACCTCAGGGAGGTGGTGATTAATCCTTTTTTACCATCAGAAGAGAAGACCTGAACAAATATGTCAATTTTATGTGGCTGGCAGGCTAACCACCTCTCTTTTTTGCATATAGATACTTTTCGAATTCCATTGATTGTCACAGATGCTAGTTCTTTTGATTGCAAAAGGTAAAAGATCTCAGGAAGATTTATCAAAAAGGTCCCTTAAAGTTTCTTTCTGGATGAATAAGAAAAATATTAGATACTTACACTAAAATTTAATATATACTTTATATGTGATAATAAAGACATAATTTAATGAAGTATTTGGATGTAAATGAGCACAGAAAAATCAAATCCCAATTTCAACTGGAGAAAAAAAAGCACAGTATAAGTCAAACTATAGTCATATGACCATATTTGATTCTAATTTTCTGCACAAATTCCTTTACAAAAATTTCTAGAAGCAGACTATAAATGGTATTTCAATCCAAAATTCCCATTCACTGTCTTTCAATAGCTACACAAGTCATGAGTAACTGCATTATTCCTTGGCTGCCTCATACATGGAACTTCTTCACAAATTAAGTTTTCCAGTTATAAATAGGATAGAATTTTCAGTTTTGGTAAACACACATGAAGTGTGAGGTTTTAACTGAGGTAAAATCATTAGCACTAATATAAATGCAGTACGAATTACTGACAATTCAACAGTAGAGATTAATGATTAGTGAGTACGAATTAAAAGAAAAAAATCTACTGTGTGTTTCAACTCAAGAAATAGTACTGCAGGTTGGTCATTAAATTCCATGAAAAAAAGGATTTATACATTATTTTAAAAATACACATTTATATTCACAGAAGCCTTTCCGACTTGAAAAATTTTCAAGTTTGTTGGAGCAGGTTTTTTTTGCATTAAGCTAGGGAAAATGTGTTACAGTGTTCACAAGAAGAAAGTATGGGATTTTCTTTTAACCAAATGCTTATCAAAAAGAGGAAAAGAATAAACCTGAACTACTTTATCCTTCTCATTAGAGCCTGTCTCAAGTTGTGCAAACCTTTATGATGACTGACTGAAGGAACAATGGTGAATTCTCTTTTTTGTAGCTATATGCTTCTTCTTGTTATATGTTTACTCTAACATTAGAAAGTTTTACCACATTTTGAAAGGTAAAACTACTAAAGCAAATCAAGATACAGTGTTCTTAAACAATTCAGCACTTCATAATCTTCTTGGCAGGGACATCAGTCAAAGATATCACCATCTGAAAAGCATTAGGCAAATTTAAACAAAGCAGTATTTTGGCAGATTTTATAACTGGTATTATGCCAGGTCTTTTTCCCATGCAAAGTCATTTGGTGTCATTTTGCTTTTCAACCTATAATGTGCAATAAATGCATAAAAGAGATAGGACTTGCAGTGTTTGCTAGTCACAGCACTTCAGGCCTTGCTTGGATGTCATGGGTCAGGCAGATAAATTAATTTTCAGTAAATGGCTGGACCTGAAAAGTATGTGGCTTGCAACCACAAATTTGCTTTTTGGGGCTATTAGCAATCACCAGCAATCCTGACATTTACATTTGCTAAAAACCAGGCAGAATCATTCGTAGTGATAGTTTTGTTCAGACTAGTAATGAGATGGGTTAGGAAGAAATGTAGAGATATCTTTGAATGACAAATGTATGAGGATGGTGTGTACTGTGAGTTTGAAATTTATCAGAAACTAGGTAAACTTATTAGTCAAAATTGCTCTTTACTAGACAGCATTGTTATGGTCCAATAATGCATTCAGCCAGCCTCAAGACACAAAGCCACTGGAAATCAAACATTCTTATGGTCATGGAACAGCTTTAATTTTGTGTAATTAACCTCAAATGGGAAACATGCGCACTTTCCTCCTGTGAGCTTATGCAGCATGATGTGCTATTTAAGGCACAATAGCTTTGAAAAAGGTAGGTGCCAAGTTGTTTTCTAAGGCCTGTTTAAATTTTTTTCCTAGTTTTTGGTTATTTAGAATATGTATGTAAATTGACATACAAAGACATACCAGCTAAACACACATTCTTGCCCTAAGTTCCTCCTAGTAGTTTCTCTTGTGAACCTGCTTTTGTTGTATCTTCTTTTTTTGCTGCCTGTCTCATTTTTCTGCTTGAGAGGACAGGAAATTGAAATTCTGGTGCGTGTAACTACAAACTCAGTATTTTTGTAAGTATAAGCTGCTTATTATCCTCCTTCTTTCCACCTCTTCAGAAGCAGTAAAAGTTTTCTGTGTGAGCACAGGAAAAAAAGTGTACTACAAAGCCACCTTCCTAGTGTTGTTTTCCTTTGAATTTTCTCCCTCTGTGGCTGTCACTCCTCATGCCTAGGAGATTACCTGACCCCTCCCTTTGTTTTGCCTGAAAATTGAAAATCTGAATACCCAGATTTGTCAATGGTAATACGAGAGCCTCAGTGATCTTACATAAGTGATATACAGGGGAAGATTCACTGTAATTTAAATCATGTATGACAACTTCATCAGTCACTGCCTTCCTCAGCTACACAGTGTGACTTGGCAGGACTCTGCTCAGGGCACAGTACAAATCTTTTGTTTTGCAAATATTTTTATATTTAACCACAAAGCAGTATTTTACTCTGGGTGCAAAGGCTTTCTGCTAGACACCTTGTTCACAGTATTTTCTATTTATTTATTAATCCATTTAATTACCAAAGAACACTTTACTTTGTGACATGTTAATGTGACCTGTTGCTGGTTCCCTGACAGCTCTGGTTCTTATCCTAAATACTGTTGCCAGACTTTGAAACACCTTAGTTTGAATTTTTCAGAAGCTTGATTTATAAGCTAAGTAGGCAAAACAGAGTGGTCTTTAAAAAGAAGAGATTTAAGAAATTTTTGAGTCTTTGAGATTTAAGAAATTTTTCAATTATGTTTTAAACTATGAGTTAAAGTGAAGTTGAGGTTTGGGACAGGGGAGCATTCAGGAGGGTAAGGTACTCCCGATAAATACTTGATCAAAAAGATTTAGACATTGCAAGCTCAGATTTAAACTACATTTGCCTAGTTTTAATCTAATTTTTTTCCAAGATGCAGTGTTTGTCACAATGACCTACCAAACCAAGGTACTGACTGGCCCCACGTCTGACATCTGACTGTTGCTTAAGAAAACATACTTACTTGGTATAAACTCCCAGCTTCTGAAAACCTTGATCTTAGGGACTGGTTGAGATAGATATGGTGTCATTATTTTAACCACTGTTGTGAGTGTTTTCTTCGTAACTTTGTGTAATCACTTTTTGAATCTTGGAAAACATTTAGCATCCGCAAAGTCTGTGTCAAACCAAAAGCCTGTTGGAAGGACTGCTCTTTCCCCACCTCATACAATACTTGGAAAAAACCAGAGCAAAATCTGTTTGTCGATATAGTGGGTTCCTCAGGAAAGGATCAAAATAGTTTGAAAAATTTATTTTAAAACTGATACTGGAGTTATTTTTATGATTATTATGTAACTTTTGCTGACAACAAACTACCTTTTCATAAATTATAATATGAATGGTAGCCATTATTTCCCTTATTTTTCATTTAATACAGAATCATTTTATACACTATGCAAGAAATCATTAATTTTGTTTCCGATGTTTTTTGAGTATTTGCCTCTTGGCAGGAGTTTTGTGTGACAGGCACTTTCCACTTAGGAGCATTTATTTTTGGATGTGAATAGCCAGTACTATTATTTAGACAGAAAAAATGACTTTCCAGTTACTGTAGAGGTATAGAGTCAAGGTTTCTGCACAGAAGAGGTAAATGCTGAGTGCATATTCTGAGAACCTGCCACTCTCTCCTATGAAGAGAAAGAACTGATTTTAAAATAATTTAAATCAAAACCGCAACATAGGCAAAAGAATAGAGCTTTAGTACAGATACTTTGTGACAGAAGTCAGTAACTGCTGAAGATTTAACTTGTAAAGAATTTTTTAATGACCCCCAGTAAGGCTTTTAGGTAATTTCAGCCCCTCTAGAATTCTCTATATCTTTGCTACCTATTCTTTAGACTTGGAGCAGTCTTCTTCCTGTCTTGGTACAGCATATAGAGTTTGGGTGCCTGATGTAGGCATTTAAATATTGCTAAATGTCCATAATGGAAAGGATTAACAGGGCATCTGTGCAGAGGTAGAATGGAGTCTTGAGAAGAGATAAATAATTACTTTACTATAATAAAATTTAGTAGCCTGCCTACAAATTAAAGGGCTGTCTTACATAACAAATGGTAAAGATGTGAGATAAACAAAAAATTACTAAAAGAGAGACAGGGAGAGTGCCTGCTTTCTTTTTTTCTGTGGCAATCACACTGAAGACAGCAGGATTTCCCTAGTCTAATTGTGAGCCCAATTTGGCCCTCAAATGAAACAAACATCTGGAATAATACTAAGTTTATTTACATAGCCACCACTTCCAACCCCTCCAAGGCGCTCAAGGCAATAATCGGGAAAGCAAATCACAATAATAAATAAAATAGATAAAAAAAAATTAAAGCATCATAGAACACAGAAAACATCTTGGAAGAAAACGATTTTTTCCAAGAACAGCTTCAATTGAGCTGAACCAGACAATGAAGACCAAGTTTTTTTAGTATACAGCTGTATTAAAAAGTCTGAAATGAATGTGTAGAGAAAAAATAAAAATATCAAGCAGGAGACTGAAATGTGAACTACAAGGAAAGTTTTTATAGGTATGTTGGTGATGAAAGAAAGAGAAGGGAAAATATGGGCCCTCTTCAAGAAAAAATGGGAGACCTGGTTACCCAGGACCTGGAGAAAGCTAAGGTACTCAGCTATTTTTCCTCAGTCTCCACCATCAACTCCTCCAGCCACACCAGTCACAGAAGGAAAAGGCAGGGACTGGGAGAATGAACAGCCCACTGTTAGAGAGATTATATTCAAGACCATAAAAGGATCCTGAAGGCCCACAAGTCCACGGGACTTGATGAGCGCACCCACACGTATTGGTGGATGAAGTGGCTGAGCTGCTGTCCACCATATTTGAGAAGCTGTGACAGTGGAGCTCCCACTGACTTGAAAAAGGAGGAATATAACTCTCACATTTAAAAAGGGAAAAAAGGAAGACTTTCATTCAAAGAGTTGAAGTAAAGAGCTCTATGTCCACAGGGAGACCAGTGGTGAGTGATGTTCCTCACCGATTGGTATTGGAACCAGCACTGTTTGATATCTTTGTTGGTGATATGTACAGGGTGATTGAGTGCACCCCTGGGAATGTTGCTGATGACGCCATGCTGTGTGGTGCAGTCACACACTGGAGGGAAGGGATGCCTTCCAAAGGGACCTTGGCAGGCTGCAGATGTGGACCTGAGTGAACCTCTTGAAGTTCAACAAGGCCAAGTGCAAGGTCAGGCACCTGGGTCAGGGTAATCCAAGCACAGGCTGGGTGGAGAATGGATTGGGAGCAGCCCTGAGGAGAAGGACTTGTGGGTATTGGTGGATGAAAAGCTTGGCACAAGCTGGCAACACGCATTTACACCCCAGAAAGCCCAGCTTGCCCTGGTCTGCATAAAAAGCAGAGCAGCCAGCAAGTCAAGGGTGGGGAATCTGCACTTCTACTCTGCCCTCATGAGATCTCACCTGGAGTCCTGCATCCACCTCTAGGTTCCACAGCAAGGGAAAACACTGACCTGTTAAAGTGGGACCAGAGGTGGGTCACTAAGTTGAAAAGAGGACTGGAACACCTGAGAAGACAGGCTGAGAGAATTATGTTGTTCAGCTTGGGGAAGAGAAGGCCCTGGAGAGACCTTATACCACCTTCCAGTACCTGAAGGGGGACAAGAGAAACAGGGAGGAACTCTTTGCAAGGGCATGTAGTGATAGGGTAATGGCTTTAAACTGAAAGAGGGTAGGTTTAGATTAGATATCCAGAAGAAATTCTTTCTTGTGAGGGTGGTGAGGCACTGGACAAGTTGCCCAGAGACGCTGTGGATGCCCCATCCCTGGAAGTTTCTAAGATTAGGTGGGGCAGGTCTTTGGGAAACATGGTCTAGTGGGAAGTGTGCCTGCCCACAGCATGGGGGTTGGGACCAGATTATCTTTAAGGTCCCTTCCAACCAAAGGCATTCTGTGATTTCATGAATTACCTTGGAGATAGATTAGTACATGACAAGAGAGAAAAAGGAAAGTAATTTCAGTGTCATGGACAGGACGTTCTGACTGTCTGAGGGTTTTTACTCTAATGAAGATGTTTAGATAAACATTTGGCAGGGTAGCTGCATTGGAAATCTAAATACAGTACCTAAAATGGAAAAATCTCACTGTAACTAACAGACATTAAAAAAGTTATTAGTTTCTCTCTCTCTCTCTCTTTTTTTTTTTTAATCTAGGTAATTATGAAGATACATGGAAACAGAAAAGATCCCTGCCTCTGTGTATATCTAGTAACCTGCCATTGCAAAAATCAGTATGACTCTGTGATCTCCTATGTGCATTTCTCCAGTATTGCTTTATCAGTTTGGGTGAAACGTATGTTGAAGTCTTACACTCGGGGATATTTTTTTCACACAGGGAAGTCTAAAAAAGTCTGGACAATTTTACATGATGGGGCCTAATCGCAGCTTCTTATAAGAAATGAGTCCAGAGCAGTAACACTGTTTTTGCACAACTCCCTCACCAACAAAATCATACCCATTTATTTTCTTCTACTATCTAGATGAGAATATCCAAGGCTACTTAGTTTTTATGATCACATAATATGTAGCCAGATTACATAGCTACAGAATTTTCTTGTTTTCTTGCTTCAGACATATAACCTTTCACTTTCCTTTGCCAGTACATCAGAGAGAAGTGAGTCTTTGTTTTTAAATATTCAGGAGGCTGCAGAATCACCATAGCTACAGGCTGCAGCATCCCATGACAAGCTCACACACAGTGTTTGACCTGGGCTCTGGTTAGTCACAGAAGTCAGATGTTAAAATTAGTATATTTTTATTCAAACACAAATATACATTTGTTTTGATATTCCTGTGCCTAAGGATCAAAGTTACCTTTCCTTCCTTGAAAAGAGTTATAAAAGAAAAGACAAAAAATGGACTAATTATAAAAACCAGTAAAACCACCCCCAAATTTTAACTGTCTAAACAATTTCTGAAGTATGTGATGGAGACAAAAACCACATACTTCAGTATTTTCTGGCTTAGAGTCTGTGTTGGCATGCTGCTTGAAAATAAGTTGTGACTTTGCCACATGTAGGTAATGCAGTCACATCACACGTGCCAATAAAAACTTTCCTAGCACTACAGACCATCACGTATTCACTTCAGATCTGTGTGGGAAGGGTAAATCCTTTAACAAACAGGAATGTCTTCAAGAGTTAGCTATATCAGCATATATGCACACAGCTATGCATTATATAGCTCAGCTAATAACACTGTCTATTATTGAGGTTTTCTGACACATTTTCATAAAGAGCTGGAGGTTGTTTCATAATGACTTTGCCAAAGTTTGACCATTTGAGTGGGTTTTCCAAGCTGGAATAATTTTTTGAAAATTTCTTCCAAAAATTGCCATCAATTTCCAAGAATTATGTTTAAAAATATTTTCAGCCTTTAAATTATTTTGATCATCTTCTTTTAGAAAAGTTTTAGCATTGTTTGCTCAAGAGAAGTGATTTGAGATCTGGAGGAATGATGGCCCTTATGTCAAGTATGTGTTTTTAAATCTACCTATGACAGTCCACCCACTATTGATATATTTATGAGCCTTTGCAAATGAACATTCTTTAGAAATCAGCAAATAGCTGTTGTAGTTTGGAAGCTGAAATTTTGCAACCAGTTTTCACTCAGAGGGCAGGTCTGCTACCTACGTATCTGCTGACTGGGCTATGAGTAATCGATTCTTGTCAGGAAGCATGGGGCTGCATATTTATGACACACTGAGGCTCTGGGGTCTGTTCCAGGTCCAGCTACAGAACACTCTGAAATTGTCCAGGTATTTTCCATCATTTAAACCTGCTGCACCATTCTCAAGAATCTAACCCAGTCACAGACTCTTGTCTTGCTGCAATCACTTTGTCTGGTCAGTCTCAGTTCTATCCCCAGTCTGGGCCACCTGCTACAACTTTTGGTTGGGTCTCTTTCTCTTGTACAGACTCCTCTTTCATTCCTCTGCATGGTTTTGCCTTAGCTTCAAATCCATTGCAGTTTAGCCTCTGCAAAAGCTCCTTTAACAGTATGCTAATTTGCTGTTGAATTGCTGTTCTGAAATATTCCATGAATCTTTTACAAAATTTGGACTACCTAAGTGGCTTCTCATTTTACTGCTGAGTTTGATGGCACTGGTTGAGATAGTTTCTGGAAAGAATAAGGGATGGATAGCTAGTAACCACTGACACAATTTTCAATTACCCAGATGTGCTGCCCAAAATACATGCCTGAAAGAAGGAAAGAATTATCTTTAAAGAAGGATTTATTGCATCTTAGATCACTCAACAAGTTAGTATATAAAGAATTTGGTATATGCATTATTTCATGTGGAACAGTGAAGGAGGGTATGATGGTATTAAGAGGAGTAGTGGATGAATACTGCTGTCTGAGATGAATTGCCAGTGCCTTACAGATCACATGAGCTTCTGTAACTGGGTATAAAATGCTCAGTGTCAGCTGGTTTTGTGTGGAGACAATGAAGAAAGCACTCACTGCCTTTGCCTAGGAAAGGCTCCGACTGTTGCAAATGACATAAAGAAAGGGGGATTTCATGTCTTAGTTTTTTCCTGATGATAATGTTTTATTAGCCCTGTCCAAAGTTAGCTGCTATGGATTTCCCAAGCACTGTGAGCATTACGAAGTAGATCAGGTCCACAGAAATGTAGACAACTCTTAGGACAGGTCATTACCAAGCTGTGAAACATGATGTAGCTGAAATATAGCCCAACTACCTGATTTTTCATGTGAGTAGCAATACTTTTTTGGTCTATACTGACCTTTGAATGGGTTAAGGACTTAATATGTAGCCATGATCATAGTTTGTTGTGCTAAATGAGGTTGGTGAGGACTCATTTATCCATCCAGAAATACTGTTGATGATAGAACTTCCAGTTTTTCCAGGGTGTTTTTGGAAGCTGGTTGTGCCATGAGCATCCAGTTTAGTCTGCTAAAACTATAGTGAGTTTTTCAAGAAGTAGAGCATTTTTTACATACAGGAATTAATTGCTGATGTCCCTGTGGCATTAGGATTAGGTCAGGAAGCTGTTAAGCAATGGATCTGTGGGTGACCTAGCTGCTGGATCTCCAGAGGGCCATAAAAAGAGATAGATGGGCTCAGAGAAGACCTGCCATCAGTGTATACTAGGAAAGACGTGAATATTCCAAGGACTGAACTGAAGAATAGACTGCCTGAAAAAAATTATACTGAGTTAGGACTAACACTTGGGACATCTGTGGATTTCTACCTGGGTGGTGTCAATGTCTGATAAAGCTGACTCTGCTGCTTTGAATTTCACAGTATCTTTTATCTTAAGTTTGAATCTTCTAATAATGCTTGTGGAAACTGACTCAGCAGCGCAGACACATGTAACATTGGCCTCCTTCATGTTTTGGAAATTATTTTTTTCTGAAATGCGAACACCAGATTAAGTGAGAAAGAGAAGCAGGAAGCTAGACTGTCAGGACTGGGATCAAGAAAAGACATGAAAAGACAAATAGTAGCTTCCCTGGCACATAAGAGAACCCTATCTGATAAATGAGTGGGAAAGTCCTCCTACCCTTCCCCTGACGTTTTTTCTCCACTTCTCTGAAGTAATGACAAGAAATTTAAGACCAGTTGTTCCCTAAGGGCTGGCATCAAGGAGGGAGAAGGGATATGATTTAGTATATGGACTCTCGTGAACTTTAAACCATTCATCTTGTAAAGGGGACAGAGTTCACATTTTTTCAAATGGTGTTAGGGAGTACTGTTTCTGTTTTCTCTTTTCTTACTGACCACAAGCCTCACTTCTTTGTCTTTCAGAGCTGTGTGGGAAAAAAGAAGGTGTCAAATGATCTCATTGCCGGGCAGAGCTCATCAATCTGTTACTGATCCTTCTCCTCCCTGAGATATTTCCCATGGCTGCCACAGGAGGAAGCTTTCTTTTGAAAAACTTTGGGCAACTCAGTGGTTCAGGAATGCCATCGACCAATTTCTAGGCTTAACAGAGACGTTTCTAAGTTTACATGTGGGAGTAAGATTCAGCACTAAATGTCAAGAAATTGAAAGTGATCTGCTCGTGCTTTGATATACAGTATCAATACATCTGTTATGCATGCATCTGAGGTGGTGATCCATTGAATAGGATATACCTTCTACTTTTCTGCCTGACATAACACCTACGTTATCCAAACTGGAAGAGGTAAACCAGAGCCCCCATCAGGGCCCAAAAAATTCAGGCAGCACTTTACCAATATCCCTTTTGACACATAAAGAGTACCAGATATGCCAAACGTTGGTTGAAAATGAAAGAAATACTAGAGGTTACGAATTTGAAACATTTCAGTCTTAAATTTGGGACTGGATGCCTTTTGAAAGCAATAAGTTAGAATTGAACCAGAAATGGACTTCAGACTTACACAGCTGGCTGGCTGGATGTCTTCAGCCTTATCCCTCCTGTCTTGGATGAATAAGACAAGAATCAGATCAGACACAAATGGGAGGATGACACAAATTTATGAGGTTCTGATTGGTACCTGGGAAGGTTATCTTCTGTTGTAGACATATGTAACAGGCACAACACATGACCTGTCACAGGTGAATAAACTCTGAGAGATCCCATCTGGACCTTCTAACAATAAATAAATGCAAATGTTTTTGGGGAAAAGATTTCAGGAAGTATGTTCTCTAAGACATAACATATCTAGAGTAGCATATTTGGAAGAGATCAGCTTGCTCTCCATGGCCAAGAGGAAGTAGTAAAACATTTATGAAAACAAAATTGTTGCAATTAAAAATTTAACAGATGAAAGTCTTGGAGTTAAACTACATTTGAATGAGGTCTATACAGTATTGAAGGTAAGAAAACATTTCAACAGAATTTTTAACCCTTTTTTATTTTGTGACGTGTCTCTAGCAAAAGTATCCTGGGAAAAGAAATATTTTTGGTGAGATTTTCAGTGAAGACAAATTGAAGTAAATGGATGTTGGGAGAAAACTTATGGAAAAAGACCTTTCCCCCTTCTAGGCATGAAGGATGAAGCATCCCATGTACTCCGCAGGACTTTCCATGAACATGTATTCCAGACCAGGTCTGAGAGCTGGTGCAGTGCTATTAATCAGCCCAGGCTGTGGTACAGCTATGTTGCCATGAGAATAACACACTGTTTGACATACTTTATGAATACATTCTCCTCCTCTGTGACCAAGTATTCCAACAAAATAGCTAAAACCTTGTAAAAAGGAAAAAAACCCAAGTGCCAACTAGGTTCATTCTATACGGGGAGATAATTCTTCCTGTGCAAACACATAATGTTGCTCTGATAATACCTCTGAAATGACTAAACAATGCCTGAGCTGAGGTGATGTGCAGAGCTAGTGTAATCTTCAGCCAAGGGCAGAGAGGTGAGTGGATGGGGAGTATTCATATCCAATCACTTTTGATGCACCAGCCTAAATGATTACTTAACCACTGACATTAAATCTCATGCACTTAGAGCCAGTGCAAGAAGCCTTACTTGCTTTATTGTCTCACACCCTTGAAATAATTGAAACAAACCAGGTTTTATTTTTGTGTTACACAACCTTGAACTTTGATCAGGGCCTGCATCTGTTACGGAAACTTTTGGGCATACTGCTGGCACTCTGACACAAGAAGATTGAAATAGTTTTCCTGTTGTTAACCTTTTTTTTTTAATTTATTTTTTTTAATTGACAGTTCCTGTCAAAAAAGAGGAATCTGAAATCTCACTGTCCTCAACTCACACAAAACTAGAAATCTCGAGTCTAAACCAGTAACTCTATTGGTGACATTGGAACATTTCCTTCATTAGTTTTGGCTCATTTTACCTCTCACAGAGCTTAATCTACAGGCTAAAGCTGTGTTTTTGGAAATGTCTTGTTAAAAGGGAGTGAGGACAGTGAAGAGGAGAAATGTGGAACAGGAGATTACCATGAGACATTTTTGTAAGTATGGAAGATGTTATCATACAGCTCATTAGAGCAAAGATATAGGACATTAGACTCTCAAAAGCAATAAAGAAGGGAGCTACTCAAACATATGTGTGTTACACACACACACAAATACAGAAACATATGCACTCCTCTGGAAGGAGGAAAAGCTGGGGAATTGGCCTGCACTAGACAGAGGGACAGCTATATTGATTCAAATTAAAGGTCACAGACAGAAAAGGATTTGGGTTGACCCTGTCTGGCTGCTGGGTGCTCACCAAAACTGCCCTGTCACTTCTCTCCTTATATGGCCAGGGGAGAGAAAGAAAAAAGTTAATAGGTTGAGATAACAGCAAAAGATCACTCAGGAATTACGCTCATGGACAAAACAGACTCCGCTTGGGGGAAGTATTGAATTTATTACCTTTCAAATCAGAATAGGATAAATGTATAGTTCTCCTCCCAAGAGCGACACAGAGACAGAGAGGGAATAAGAGGAGAAGGAATTAAAAGCTAAAATACCTGACGTAACATGGGCTATAGAGCGAAAATTGTGTGGCCTTTCAGCATGTTTCTCTCAGCACTTTAAGTAAGAAGCTGTACTGAGGAATAGTGAATAAAACACTTGGGTAGGCAGGAGGACTAGAGCAAACTCAACAAAATCAAGGAAATGAAAAGGGAGTGAGAAGGTAGAAGAGAAGAGGAGGCCTGAGAAAGGAATAGTGTCACCAGCAAATTCAGCATGCTTATTAACCAAGAATTCTGTCTGAATTACAAGCATTCTGTGAATGAATTCCAGCAGCAGTTACAACTTTTTTCCAATCTTTTGTGCAGCTGAAAGTATTTCAGAACAATTGTTAACTACTGGGTTTACCAAAAAGCTATTAAAAAAAAAAAAAAAAAAAAAAAAAAAAAAAAAAAAAAGAGAAAGAAGGAAAGAAACAGTTCTAATAACTCCCTTCTTCTATAGGCTAGCCTGATTCCACAAAAATGCACAGCATTCTCCTGGGGCTGAACTGCTTTGGACTTAGACTTTTAGCAGAACCTTTTTTGATATTTGTGAATTATTACATAAAACTTCCATTTATTACAGATATCCAACATATTCTAGTAATTGCTTACATGGAAATATGCATATTGGTGTATATCTGTATATATCTGTATCTGTATCTGTATCTGCATCTATATCTATATCTTTATCTAAACCCCACACATGAAAGCAAAACCTCCAGTTCCCTGTGAAACCAATTGTTCAAAGGATTGTGAAATGAAATTAAGGGATTGTGCCAAGTCATGTCATTTCAAGGCTTTAACCATCTGTAAATAAGGAAAAATACATTTTTTCCCCTCATAGTCTTAGAACATGGAGAATTTTTAGCAAATATAAGTCGATTTATTCAAAGCATTGTTAGTTTATTAACTCAGCTTCAGTCAAGACATTAAATGAATACACCGGTAATCAAATAAAAATTTTATCAGATTATCCATTCTTCAAAATACCAAATTTTAGACATCATAACATTGTCTACAAGATCTTATTTAAAGAAGAGAATAAAATAGATCAAGTGTTATAGAAGAAAATTAATTTCTTTTGGAATAATATTTATATACTTTTGTATCTGAATATTGTTGTGGTAGGCTATACAGAAACCCCTAAATGCTGACTCTTTACTTACAGTCTTTGTAGTATACAATACTGTTGTAATTTCCTGTACAGAATAATGTTTGCTTATCCAAAAGTAAACATGATTGTTGTAGAATTCATAAGTGGTTTATTGTTCACCTGCCTGGAAGTATGATCCATGTATCCTTTTATTCAAGAAAAAAGTAGGTTATTTCACCCCATTAAGAAGAGAAGGAAATAAAACACGTATCTTAAATAGCACCTTTTCAGCTTAAAAGGCCTCTCTAGTGCTGCCGTGTCAAACCCCCCCACCTCAGAGAAGAGGCTATATAACTGCTTAATGTCTTGATGATATGGGCTGGGCCTCCAGATAGTTGACTGGTCAGACCAGTAATAGCTGTTTATCCAAGAACAAATACTGATTTTCCAAATTAATAAATCAATCCACTTATTTTCCCTTAGCATGACTGCCTAGAAACCCGTACAGCAAATAGGAAATTCTGGCCTTTAGCAACATGTTCCAATCTTTGTCAAAATAAGATTGACTGTTAAGACAAGACCTGAAAACTCCTTTTCAAACTGAAATTGCTATGATAATAATTACAAAATTTACAAGGGAAAAGAAAGGCTACCATAAAAAAAAAAAAAAAAAAGTGAAAAAACAGCATGCAAACAGACAGGCATTTGACACCAATTTCAGTATCAACTGTCAGCATTTACTGGTCGGACGAAGAAATGTTATCATTGGTTCAAAACTCATAAACTACCAAGATGCACGCAGATTTTTTGGCCTCAGTAAACTGCCAAGCTACTTACTGGCAGGTCAGCTCAGGAGAAGGAAAATAGTATGCTTGCAGGCTGCATTTTTAAATCCAAAACAAACAAAACAAAACAAAAACAAAAGAAAAATAAAAAGTAAAAAAAAATATAAAAAGATAGTTGAACAATACATTTCTGTAGCTGTTGTGATCTTACTGCAAGGTGACTATGAGGATTTGTTGAAACATAAATGTCAGCTGTTTTATTTAAGGTACTGCCCACTAGCATGTTGGACTCCAGCAGCAGATTGACCTACTAGAAAATAACCATTGGTCTAGGCAATCACCAACAGTTAATCTAAACACCAAACATATTTGAAACAGTAATACAGCCACAAAAACCACAATGTACATAACTAGCTATGATTACTGTGGGTTTTTCAAAATCTAGTGGTTTATTACTATGGAAAAACTGGATGTAGTTTTATTTGATTGAGATTTTCAGATCAGGACAGAGGCTGCAATGTCTGGCAATCTGATGTTGACCTGGTGACATCAATAATTTATAGCCAAAATGCTGTAATTACAACCTAGCTCTTCAGTAGCCAGTTTGAATGACTTGGGCAGGTTTGCTCCTGTCTGCATTCCCAAATTGCAAAACACATTATGCTTGCACATATTTTTATATCAAGGTACAAACACAATGGGAATCTGGAGTATACTTTTATTTGCAGTTAAGGATTGAGACATAAAGAAAAAGCTGAAGCATGGGGAAGCTAACCAGCTGTGTCTTTTCACTGGTAGAGGAGTTTGTGTACATTCAAGTAACTTGTATCCAGAGTGAATAGCTAGCTTTTTCGTGAAATAAAAGACTGAAAAATGAAATACTACCATGCATCATCATGTTTGCACTGGACTACTGTAAATCCAATGCTCTTACAATATGCTATACAAAGTATTTTACATCACTTAATAAAATCTGTAAGTTCAGAGGTCATCACTTGCAATCTCAGCTTCCTAACCAACATTATTATTAACAAAACCTGGCATTATATTTACAGTAAATTAGAAAAATTCACTGTAAGCACAGACATAGGAACTAGGGAAAAGATTTCAACTGGAACCATGTGGCAACCATTCCAAGTTTTACCAAAGCAGAAACCAGTTATTTTCAGCTGTAAATCTCCACTGCAAGCTGAGGTGAAAGAAAATATACATTTCATAGAATACCAAGTGTAGTAGATCAGTGGAAAATCACTCAGAACTGTGTTCAGTCTTCAAACAGCACTCCAAAGGAGCACTTGGTGGCCAGCCAAAGGATCTAGCTTTCAGTTTGTCATATTTCTCACTGATTTTCAGCTAGTCTTCCACTGTTTTTCTCCACCGCTCCATCACATTTCTTTTACTTTTGTCTAATGCTTCTTGTACTTTCCAGAAATAGATGTAGTCTAGTAAGGGCATCAATCCTCTAAATGAAAAGAAGAGTTGAAGTAAGATTGTACTTTATAGAATACCCTTTTATAGATTAACAAGGAACAGAATTCTTGTAACTTTTTTTTTTTTTTTTTTGAGAGGGGGCCAGTATGTGATAGCATTCTTCCATTTTTCAAGTGTCTGCACTTATTTCTCACATGCAAAATCAATACATTTTCAGAACCAAACTGTCTGGATGTATTAGATTCTAAGTGTTGCTAGTTTAAAGAAAGCAATGAACATATACTTTTTCCAGAGTTTTCCTGGTTTTCTATAGTCAGCCGCCTTAGCAATACTCTTACAGCCTGGGCCTTTTTTTTTTTTTTTTTTTTTTTCTTTTCTTTTTATGTAACTGTCAGAGTATCTGAGGCTGACACAGCATAGCTGGGTTCACTTCAGTGTTCTGACCTCTCAAATAGAGATTTCCAACCTCTCTGTAAGCCTGTGATAGTTTTAGAACTGCATTTAATATCTCCATTAAGAAACATTATGAAACCACTTGAAGCATCAAATTTGGAGATTCCTACCAGGAAACCATCCACCCTTATTATTTCAAGCAGTGTCCTTTCAGCATTACACTCACATATTAGAGGCCAGTTCCAGGAAAGGAAGAAATGCCTCTGACCTCTAAAATGGATTTGCTTTTGTAATTTTTAAGCTAAACCAGGTGACCTAAAATATTAACCAAACTAAAATTCTGCAGAAGCTCGAGATGTTGTTTCCCTGTCCTTCTGCAAAATTCTCTAACAGCTAAGAGCTGCCGGTGCAGGCTGGAACAAAGCTGATTGACCCAAGTACAGCCAGGACCTCTTTCATAATCTCTGGTCAGCTACAAATGTGTCCTTCTAAAAGCAGCACATACAGTGATCACTCACCACTTGTGACCCCTTGTACCCCATAATTTTTTTTCTCCACCACAGTTTATACCTTTGCTTCATGGCAGCCCTGAGTACCAGCATTAGTGACTCCAGGTCTTTTGAAATCATGTTGCGTTGAAACGTTAGTGGCACATTTTCTTTCTGTTGGGGAAATTCCTGACAAAGTTGTTTGAAAATTCTGCTTCTTCTGTATAATTTTCTAGGACATGAAATATTAGCAAAAAACCAAAGCAAAACAAAAAAGCTCAAAACAATTTGAGAGAATAATTGTATTTCATTTACTCAATCACAGCAAAGCAAAAAAAGATCAACAACAGGGTTAAAGGTGACAGATTCCATCTTTTGTGTAGCACAAAAATCAGTTTATTGTGAAGTAGTTAGGCTTTCATATTTTCTACATGTATTCAAAGTACTATTATTATTACCAAAAAACCTCCATGTTCTGTAAGCATTGTCTTTTGAAGAACACTCAGAAGAAAGTGTACATCAAAACACATGTAAAATGAGGAGAAAAGAAGCTGTAAGTGGTAGTTTCCAACTGAGGAAAAAGAAATCCATTAGCCTGTTTTTGAGGAGTAACCTACCTAACTATTTGGTGACCTAAGAAAAGCAAGAGTTACATCATTCTCTCATTGTTCCTAGAAGAAGAAAACATAAAAACTTTTCAGAGATTTCCTCTCTGACATGCTTCATTATTATGAAGTTTGGTAGCACTCTGAAGGTGTTATCAAGGTGTTATAACCTTGGATGACATATTGGAGCCTCTGTTCTAAAATACACATTTTCCAGCTGTACCCACTTTCACTGACAGAGCTCAGGTTTAGTACAAAGAATACCAAAAAGAAAACACCCCAAACCCCAACAGCCAAAACTTTACCTGGGCAATAACATCATTCCTGCACATCCCCGTATTTTCTGCTCCATGGCATCAAAACTATTATCCTCAAAACTACAAATTTTCAGAAATACACAAGTTGGTGCTCTAAAGCACTAATTTTTGTCATTAGCCTAGTCAAAACTCTCTGAATCCTTTGGAGGGTTGTGTCTGAGAAGAGTACATGTGTATTCTTGATTCAGCACCTCTTTCAGAAGCAGAAACAAGTACATGCTGTTGTCTTGGTCTGAATTATCTAAGGAGCACAGGTGAAGATCATTTTTTCAAACACTAGACATTCCCTAGAGACTTCGGTTGGGTGAGAAGATGCAGAAGATGCAATGAGTGGGGAGAAACATTCTACCACTGAATTACTGCTTGAAACCACACTGATGGATTTCTTAGAGAAATCTTTGGAAAGTGTAGGTGTAAGGTTTCTACAGCCAGGCCTTAAGCTAGAGTGTAAATACCTCTCAAAGCAATTATTCAAAAGCATCCCATGTCTCACGTATTTCTTGAAACAAAGTGAAAACAATATAGACATCAAGAATAACCTGGTTAGACTGAAGGTAAAACTCTACATGTAAGGATAAAACCTTTTCTACATGATATATAAACTGACCATGCACTCCTTTCTCACTGATTTTCTAGCAGCATTAATCTTACTACTGCATTAAATTTAACCTGAAATTATTTGATCTTGTTTTTCTATTGCCCTTTTCAATGTAACATTGGCAAATGTGAAAGCTGATTAAGATCAGCCACATAAACATGTTTCTGTGAAGAAACTATCATGATAATAGCCCAGAAAAAGTGCTATTTTTGAATTTAATTAAAACAAAAATGCGATTTAGAGAACTTTGAGAGAACTAGAAATCAAGGCAGAGTTTAACTGAGACTGAACCACACACAAAGGTTTTACTTAAATTTTGATTTATTTTATTCATCTTCATGTCTAAAATTAGGATTTTCAGAGTTTTTGAATATTTCACACAATATGATCAGAGCAACTTGTGGATATTTAGTATAATTTCTGCAGAAACAGTGGAGCTGTAAAAGGTATGAAGAAGGGTGGCAGGAAGAATCAGAACTATGATTATATAGATTAGGGTTTCTTTGGATTAAAGAAAGGAAAACTGAAGGAGCATAAAATATCAATGCTTATAAGTCTTGAATGAAAAGGAGAAAGCGAAGTCATTATGCTTTACAGGTTAAGAACTAAAGAATATCCAATAAATTACTGTTAATGGCTGTATACAAATTAGGCTACACATTCACATGAAATGTGAATTTTGGAAAAGATTGCTATGGGTCTCAAATATCCATTTTAGAAGGGATTAGGCAAATTGCCAAGGGCTGGGCCTGGCAGAGACTGTTGCAACTTTAGTAAATGTACAATGTCTGTCTTCCCACGTGTAAGTATTTAATTCACTGATTTTTGGGAAGTACATGTCTATGAGAAGAATATTTCACCTTTTCACAGGTTGTTCTTACTGTCTTTCCTGGATGTTGAATGGAGATAATGGAGATGAAGCAGTGGTATGAACAAATATGGTTCTTTCTGAGTTCATGTTTTTAATATCTCACATGATAGAATATTGAAGTCAGTGGCCACATAAAGCACACATGAAAACACAGTCCTGTGAGATTTGGTGCCAAACTAACACACACAGAGTCCTGACACACTGCTAGAAGAATAAGAAAAGCTCTTTTCTCAGTATAAAATCCAGATCCCTGACCACAATCAATTACATTAAGTAGTCTTTGACATTCCTTTTCCAGTAGTCAACATCTGAATGCATGAATAGGCAACTGGGGTGTCTAGTTTGAGTGGTCATAAGCAGATAGCTCTTACTGTTGGTCCTGAGGCAAATAATACCTACTGCTAGGGGCTTTCAATTATGGGCTGTGATGGCAGACAAAAGCAGATTTACCAAAATATCATACCCAATTCAAAGAAATGCAGTTTGAATGGTGCTCATGCGCCATTGGTTTGAAGTTGTGGGCAATAAAAAAACACTTCACAAAATATAACATTTGTTACCTCACCCCACTCCTCTCCCCCAAATGACATCTTTATATTGATTGTAAGATTTGATATAAACATATAAAAATAGAGTGAACAAGAAAATAATGTGTTTTCAGTAAAATACTGTACCACAAATAGAACTGAACATTGAGCTACAATAATCCAATGGATAACAAAGAAATATGAGATACTTTATCAAATACTTTTCTCTGACAATTTCACTGAAACGAAAATTATTTTAAGTGTTTGAAACAAATTGTAGAATGAACTTAGTAGAGCAAATTAACAAAATATCCACCAAAGTCAGGATATATAGATGGAGCAATAAAAATGAGTGATTCTCCAAAGCCAAATTGCTGTTTTCTACTTTAATAATCTCACAGTCCACTACATATGTGAAAGTCCTGCTTTGGAGTTTGGTGTGTTAGCAGAGAGTTTGCTGGCTTCAAGATTAGTTTTAGGTGATTTGTCCAGGAAAAAGAAACAGTACTGCCGAGCCACACCACAGTAGTCTGCAAATCCAAGTCCAGCTCCTCATGCGCAGCAGGCTGGTGTCAGGTACATCAAAGATGAAAAGTGACCAGTTTGCCATTTTGAACCTTTTGGCTCTAGAGGTTTCCAGACTTTCAGAGTAAAATATCTCAGCCTTAGTACCTGAGAAAACTCTCTCTCTCTCATGTCGTGTTAGTGTCCCTGGGAGTGTTCTCCCAACCCTGTCTCGGCTAGCCCTGGCACTGGCAACAAGTGCGGTATGGCCCAGTAGGCTGGCCAACCAAGCCAATCCAGTGAATCCTTGCACCTGCGTGGCTATAGAGTGATGATGTCAAGGATAAAGGAGGACTCTGCTGAGGGTTTTCCACTGAAGTTTATTGGAGCTCACAAGGAGCAACCTCACCTCCAGGGAGCCTGCCTCAGCAGAGCACAGACTGCCCTGTGACAACAGGTTTTATTGGGGAGAGGAGTAAGGGGAGGGTAAGGGAAGGAACCAGTAGGGATATGTCTGGGACTGGCTCTGCAGATGACGGATTTCTCCAGGAACCAATCCTGGAGGGGAAGGAGAGAACCCCTGGGATCCTGACCAACCACAGGACACTCTCCCTGGTACTTTCCAGATACAGGGAGAGGCCCTGATGCGATTGACAGGACCCAGGGGCAGGGTAATGAAAAGATTGATAAGTAACTGTAACAGGGACAAACCATAATAAAAGGAACTTGCAGGGTACATAGAACAAACCATTGGTAACGTACACTGCACAAATGAAACTGAAAAAACCACCACTACACTCTCTGAATTATTTGGCTGATGAAGTCCACCAGAGCCTAAAACTTCTTTTTCCTGTTTTTTCCCTCTATCCATCTGCCCAGCTCACTCCATTAGTCTCTTTAAAGCAAAAATATTTAATTTATGTATATGTAATGTAGAGTTAGTTTTGTTCTGAGTTCATTACTGCCCTAAATATTGACTTTAGGAGTAAGACAACTGCTATATCTCCTTCAGTTTGCCTAAAAGTATAAAATGTTTGCCTCATTAGCATTGCTGATGTTCATGCAGAGAAAACTGTGTAAGTGCTTTCCTGTGTGTTACCACAGCTCACTAAAGTAATTTGGAAGATTTTATGGCATCTTTTAGAGAGGAAGACCAGAGGAAAATACAGGGAATCAACTCCCTTAGTACTGAAAACTTTTGTTAAATATGTGTTTAGCTATACCTAAAGAGCATGCAATATACAGTTCTAATGTGACTGTGGGACTGAGAGGCCAAAAAAAGAAGTGGGCTGCAGGGAAGGGCTGGGAATAAGAGTATGCCAAAAAGTATCCCTCCCCTTTGTGACCCTGCTGACAGGCAGACTGCACAGAACTGGTTCTGAGGCAACAGCATTATTCTTCTCAAAGCCTGTAAGAAAAAAGTCTATTAGTGTGATCCCAGTTGGGTTAGCCCACCTGCCTAGCAGGGGTACAGTGAGAAACTTGTGCGTCACTTGAGGCAAGAGCAGTGAAGCCACTGATGAAGCCTGCAAACCTTTGCTCCAGGGGAAGTGTGAAGGTATTAGTAAATGCGAGTTAGAAAGACAGAATCTAGTCCTAAGTAAATATTGTTACCCTACCTATTTGTTTTCCAACCAAAGAAAGATAGATTTCAAAGCGGTGTCATTAGGATGTAATCTGTAAGTCAGTGCCTCTGAGGCACTTTCTGTACCAACTGCTATCCTCTCTGTTCCAAACAACAGATATTACAAATAAAAAAATATTTATTTTATTTGGGGCTTTCCCACAGACTATTTTTATATTATGACTTCTGAAGAACTGTACTGGCTGTGTTTCAAATGCTCACAAGTTAAAGCCATGAAGATTCCTGTTTTAAGCTCTTTACTTCTCAGCAAGGCAAGAAAAATGCCTGAGCAAGGTTTGTGCCCAAGAAAAGAGAATGTGAATCCCACTGTCATTTTCTTACAGTTCTTTGCAGCATCTGACAGTCCACAGTCCATGGATCACGTAGGCACAGTCATTACAATATTGTACTCAGATCACATCTAGTTACAGGGCAAAATGAAGAGTATCTGCATGTGTGTTTCTAGCTCATGAAGACAAGCAGAAGACAAGTTGGATATTTTCACTGGTTTCACAGTCAGTGGAGACCATTCCTTATCACAAAGAAGCAGATGGCAGATATGGCAGTAAAGCATTTGGTACTGAAATGATCCACGTTTCTCCATTCCTCTCTCCCTCCATTATCGAAGGTGGGAACTGCAGTTCTTGTGTGTTCTGCAGACTCACTGTCCTTTCCCAGCTCTGTTTGAGAATCTGCTGAGCACAGGTTAGACACTGAGCCTCCAGTAAGGCAATGTGTAACACAAGATGCCTTAAAACATAACAGACTGTAGGATTATTTCTGAACTGAAACCTCAAAATAGTTAGAAGTGACCCTACATCTCAGAAGTGAGGACATAAGGTTTGCAGCAAGCCAGGACTTTGGGAAAGCACAAGACGTTGTGTCCCACATAGAGATGTCAGATATGGTTGCACCAAAGGCAATTCATCCCAGAGCTCATCTCACACTGTTGGAGGGACCCACTCACAACTGGTTTTTGAACAGGTCAGTTCTGCAGAGCCTTTGCACATGTGCTAGTGAGATCTAGTATTTTAAAGGCTTCTGACTTCAGACTGTAGCATTTGACAGCTGGAACAAAGATTCTTTTGTCTAAAGTATTAATGAAGCCTTGGTTGCTGTTGGTATATTTTTGATAACATCTGAACAGAAATTTGGAAGGCGATAGAGATAATAGGAACATATTCAGTGACTGTCTGACTCTGCGATGTCAGACCATGTAATAGGAAACATGTTCAAGGTCCCACGGGATAGTAAATACAATGATTAGGATAGTAATCCAATTTTTTTTTTTTTAAACTTATGAAGTTGGACATGGAAACACAGTCACAATCTGCTCAACTTCAAGAATTTTAGAGAAGAGTAATTGCTACACTTACTATTGAAGTTGGCCTTTCCAGTGGACTCTACATTTTTTACACAGGAGATAACACAAGTCTGTCAAAAGCTACAGGGCACAAGAAAATATTTTGTTAAGAGCAGTTTAGTGTCTACAAGATTAATACTTCAGGAATAGAAAACCAGCTATATCTCTGAGTATTGATGAGTAGTAAACTGATTTGACAGACCTGGGTAATCTATTTGTGATGTATCTTTGTTTAGCTTTTAGACCTGGAAGTTGCATCTACATTTTCAGGGTTGTGATTTCATACCAGAGATTTATGTTTATGATTTTTTATTTACTTATCATACAATGTATGCTCCTTTTCAACAATAGGAGTAGACAATGTATGTCTAAACAACATTGTATTATGGAATCCTTGGTTAGTAAGGAATATACTGCTGGAAAGAATGGTTTGGGTTTCTTTATGTGAGTGAGGAAATGTTTTATTTTTAGTTAATGTTATGAATGATATCTTCATGGCACCACATTTGACAGATATGCTCTCGCTGTCTTTAAAAGATCTTTGCTTTCAGTCCACCTCTTTAATGGGCTGCCAATTCCAGGTATCACTTACTCACATGGTATTGTTATTTGCTTAATTTCTTTTTAACTGTAGTAGATCCTAGTAGCACAGACACAATTTGCAACTTATTTTATTACAGGTTTTGTTAATCAAGAGCAAAATATCTACTCAAAACATCTTAAATAACTTAGATAACAATCTAAGTACTCAGTCTTGACTTGGAAATGCTGGAATATCCCTCCATGATTCAGATGCAGACAGAAAAGTAAGGGGGAAAATCCCATGTAGGTCAAACTTCTCATTTCTGGCCAAGAATTTTGCTCTTACTTACTCTTTCCTGTTGGACTACAAAAATAATTGTTGGACATGGGTATTGTCTGGGTTCTGTCATTGCCATCTTTTTTGCTGCTTGAAATTTTTATGGTCTGGAACCCAGTTTCTGTTGTGTTGTACAGTGGAAAAACAGAGGAAAAGGGCCTCAGACTCTGGATTTCAAAAGAACTGAAGTGGAGAAGCTTGACTTGGAGAGCTAAAAATATGCTGGTACACATTGTTTCTGAGGCCTATTTGCATACCATAAATGTGGGAGAGAGTAAGCATGAGAGAGCTGTAAATTAACATGTTACCTTGATATTCACAAACCATTAACCAACACAGTTGTTTAGCTGTCCAGCATATTTTGGGGCATTTGACTTATCTCATGTTTTTATTAGTTTCTTTACTTTTGGAAGAAGGTTTTCAGTTTGCTTAAATGCCAGGGTTTAGCTGAGCATTACATCAGATTCTTTCCAAACCCTTGAGAAATGGCCAATGCATATGGACATATTAAACAGCACAGCCAAAGGATGACAGATATAATGTCTATGGAGAAAGTCAGCTCAAATGTTAGTAATTTCATTTAACACTTTATTTTTCTCATTGAACAAAACTGTTACACATGCCACATGTTTGGAGAGTAGGGGTTTTAAGGTAGGGCTCTTTGTATCTGATACTTCCTTCTGACACATGGTTGGTTTGCAATATTCTCTGTTATCTTTACATCTGATCACAGTCACAGAATCATAGAATCACAGAATGGTTTAGGTTGGAAGGGACCTTAAAGGCCATCCAGCTCCAATCCCCCTGCCATGGACAGAGACACCTTCCACTAGACTAGGTTGTGCAAAGTCCGATCCATCTGGTCTTGAACACTTCCAGTGATGGAGTGACCACAACTTCTCTGGGCAACGAGTTCCAGTGCCTCACCACCCTCAGAGGAAGCATTTTTTTTTCTACTGTCTGATCTAAACCTACTCTCTGTTTGAAGCCATTGACCCTTCTCTTACTGCTACACACACTTGCCAAAAGTATCTCCCCATCTTTCTTGTAGGCTCCTTTTAAGGTACTGATAGTTGATTTATGCCATAACTGGACATCTTAATATCTGATTCAGAGAGATGTTGGTATCTCCATTTTACAGCTGAGGCATTGAGGCACGGAACTGAATTGATCTATCACCATTATTTAAGCCACAAAGTCAAAGAAATACATATAGAAATAATTTCTGCATACAAATTCTGGAGGTTTGCCAAATGGGAAAGGTGGGTTTAATTTTCAAGTGAGACAAAAGGGAAGAAATTAACTAAGGTCTCCTGGACCATGTTTGTGCTGGTGTTGTCTTGACTTTAGGGTGTGGTACAATATTTCTGGCTCCCTCTCTGGTTTTTAACAATAAGGCAGACTGCCCATAGCACACAGCAATACCAAAATGTGCATCATACTTCAGGGATGTGCATCACAATAGTACCTTGGCAGGCCTCTTTCTATAGTGTGAAGACAATGAACATGATTTATTTTCACAGTGGAATTCAGAAGCTCAAATGATATCCATCTGTGGCAACTCCTTTCCGGATGCTGACATCTGTGATATACAACAACTATAATGTTGCCTTTTGTCCAGAAAATAGGTGGGCTAACTTTTTCTGGCAGTTATTCACTGTAGATGAGAGTGAGTACTGATCTGTACCATGATGTAATTTAGATAGAGGCCATAGTGGAACTGTAAACTAATTGATCAAGTGGTGTTTCATTGTGACACACACTTGTTTGTGTTTTAAGTCACAATCTTATCTTTCCACTCACAGATTGAATGAAAAATGTAATAATAAAAGTAAAAATTCATTACTTAAGCAACAGTTGTACAGTAAGCTAATGTAAGAACTGAATTATAATAGAGACCTATTCTAGCGTCCTCTTCTTTGTCCTGCCCTGCCATTTGGTATGCATTTATGGGGGCTACATTGCTAATGGGAAGGAAACAGAGAGGTTGTTAGCAACCCTTAAAAAAGGAAGGACCAAGACTAAGCCTTTTTGGGAGGCTTTTTCCTGTTTAGGCATGAATACCAGCTGAAGTAAAGGGACAGCTTCTTTAGTTACAAAGAGGAATAACTTTCTGCAGATATACCTCTAACTGTTGTCGATCCCTGTTCATTCTGAATTTGGATGTCATGAACCAGTCAAAGATTTAAGTGGTAGCTGTAATTGAAAACACATTGATGATACTTTTGCTGTTTTATTTATTAATATCTCAGTAATCTTTTGTGGTTTCAATAAGAAGTGAGACAGGGAAGGAGCCATTGGACCAGAGACTACACAAAAATGCAGACAGACTCTGCTTAAAGATTAATAAGCATACTCAGAGGATTAACAGAAATTACTACAAATGGATTTCAGTGTTATACAGAAATGCAGGCAGAGCATAAAGGATGAGAGAAAAGATTTTTAGTGCAAGGTAGTGGTCTTGCAAGGTATCCATAAAGATTTACTTTTGTTAAGTAAGACTTCTTACCCTTTCTTCTCTTGCCTGTAAGAAGAATGGAGCTACTTTAGTCTCACTCTAACCCAACATTTACAGGACTTTTTATTAGCCACAGAGGGAACCTACTTGGGCCTGCATCCCACCAATATTGAATGTTAATTTGCTAGAATGTGCTATGCAGCCTCCTTTATGTATGTTGAATCTAGCTTATTTTCCTCCTTGCTTTTAAAGATGCCAGATGACCTTAGGACTAGTTTTTGATTCCTAAAACACATGAATATTTAATTCAGAATTGGTTGTCATTGCTGATTTCCCATTGCACTTTGTTACTTAGTTTCACTGGTAGCCTAAAGAATTTTTGATTCCCTTTCTCTTTTCATTAAATGAGTTACATTTGGCCATTGATACTCCTGAAGTTTCAACTGTCTCCATTACCGGCTAAAAGAGTAATAATATAAACTCAATATATTATGAGTAGCTCAATTGTTTGGAATAAGATTTACATAGACTAATTGATATACATGATTGTAATACCATGTTTGTGGTTAACATAAATCTTCTATACTTTAACATTCAAAATTCATACTGATCTGTTTATATAAACATGCTTCTTATTAGTTACTCTGAAAATATTTTGTTGAATCGATGCAAAGGAAAATGGTGAGGAAAAGAATAGTATGATTCAAGGATAAACAACTGAGCCCAATTTCATTACTGCACAGAGGATTGCTTTACAGATCTCATTAGGATATATGCAGTCACCTTCATTAGAGGTCATGAAAAGACCTCACCTTTTTGGTATTCTTGGAATCTACTGTCCCTTCAACCTTTCAACTGTGAAGAACCATATCTATCAATATGAATATGAAATAAGCCTCTGCCATAAAGGATGAAGGATCTGCACAAATGATACTTTCTAGTAAACATTTTAATACACTGCAATTAGCATAGAATCTGTCAAAAATCAAACAACTGTCAACTTGAAAAAATAATCAAGCTTTCTCTCTATGAAAGACTACCACTTGTTCATGCTGTTCTTATTTTAAGTAACTATGGCATTGACAAAGATGCAGCTCAGTTTATTTTTGCTAAGTAAGAATGCTATATATTGGTTTATCTTTACCATGTCAACTCATACTCTTCATTTTCACAAGGTTTACTCTTGACAGACCCCTAAGAGCAGTTAAAGCACAAATCTTCTATGATCAACAAAATCTATGATCACCAATCTTCTATGTTGGAAAATAAGAAAACCGAGATGCACAGATTAAATAAGTTGTACAGGAAGTATTTTGGCAAGATTAACATTATGTGCTTTTAGCTCATTTTTGGACAACTCTATATGAATGAGTCAGGGGAATGAGAGAAAACTATATTTGAGGAGCTGCATCTGTAATGTGATAGTAGGAACTATGCAGTGATGAGGCTGGTACTATTTTATCTGAGCAGAGGCATTCATGCATCACTTTGTCCTACAATGAGGGAAGAGATGGCTGCAGCTCTGGTTAATGTAAAGATTGTAACCTGAGTGATCGCAAGTAAGCTTCCTTGAGTAAAATAAACTGATTTTTGGATACAGAGTTTGAAATTAGTAAAGGGAGAACATTACAGAGATTTCCAGATACCAGAGTCAGAGAAATATTAGCAGGGACTGACCACTATGCCATGATATACCTGTGACCATCTATATTTTGGGAGCAGACATGAAATTCTACCAAATCCAAGGTGCATCAGACAATGTTGGGAGGGTGGATTGGAGATATTACAATGGGAATTGTCAAATTTCCAAACTATTAATTTAATGTTTTTTTTTCATCATTCATTACCCTCCTCAATTAAAAAAACATCTCCAAAACATTTGATATAACTAGGTATGCACTTCTGGAACACCTCAAATTGCCAAGGAGATGCAGGAAAACTCATAGCTGCAGCTATAGTAGAAGCACTTGTGCCAGGAACAGCAGCCTCAGCAGACACGTGTCAGATGTACATAGCTGCAGATGAGCCACTGCTGATCCAAGCAGAATGCTGTTTCATTCACTTAGTATGTGCTGGGAAGCAGTTCAAAAGATGCAAAAAATCCACAGCTTAGTTATATGTTCTACCCTTCCCGTTTTCAGCCTTTTCCTGTCTCATGCAGTATGTGTTTTGGTTAGCCAATGTACTTGTGTAAATAATACGCCACTGAATTTCCACAAAGATGTAGTCCATCCATGCTCAGCCAATTTTATCTTACTAATGTTAAGTGTGGAATAGTTTGTGCTAAGTTTTTAAAACATATAAAGAAAAGATGTTAAGACAATATCACAGTTGCAAAAGCCAGGAGAAATAAAAGCTAGAAAATACAAGAAATAGTGCCCTGCCTATGTGATCAAAATGTAAATAAAAAGGGGATTGAACCATTACTTTGTGTGTTCATTTCTTCCTGGTATCTGCATTTCTTCTATGCCTGTTGGCAACCAACTTTTCCCAACCCCAGCATGACAGCCAGGTTTCTCCTCTTACATTAACTACCTGGCCATTGGGAGAGCATTTAAAGTCATGAGCAAATCTCAGTATTTTCAGTTCCTCTGTCTATCACCAGAGGGTCTCCCTTTCCAAGAAAAGGAAAAATCAGGAAAGCTCTGGGGTTTGGAGTATGCAGAGTGCTGTAAGATAATTTAGAGAGTCTAACTGACAAACTCTAATAGAAGGCTGATGAAAGGTGAGCTAACTGCTATGCTTAACATAGTTAAGAGGTCATAACTCTGACACTTCACATAAAACTTCAGCAATTGGACGAAAAATTATATTAGTCTGAAATCTTTATAAATCTGAAAGTATAAGCTTCAGATGGGCCAACATTTGCTGTTAGGTAACTTTTCAAGGATGATGATGAATGCTGACTAAACTGACGAATCAAAATTAAAAACCTTTCAGAATTAGATTACATTTCATATTTTCAAAAAATTTGTTTACCTGAGTGTTTTAAAAAGATGTGATTCTGTGACTCTAGGCTTTCTTTTTTACACACAATTAAGAAAAATCCATACTTAGATGTCCCAGAAATTCTCCAAAGACAAAATTCTAAAGCATGTACTTCATAGTTTGTACTCCCACTGATTCAGATATGTCAAAATTTCAGCACATCTTTTAGCATGATTTGTTTGTTTGTTTTTGTAACAATTATGTAAATGCTGGCAACATTCTGATGGCAGAAAATATGGTCAAAGCACTTAGAAACAAGGCAAAGTATGTCATTAAATTCTGAGGGACATCTAGGGTGGCTAAATATTTTACTGAATTTGTGCATCAGGTTAGAAGAGCTTAGATAGAAAATCTTTAATTAGTGTCCTCTTTCTGTCTAAGAAATCAAGCTCACATTTCTGTTTCCACATCTGTCCTTTTCAGGAACAGTCCAATTCTAGAGGCCAGCTTTCTGATTAAAAAAAATAAAAATCTAAATTTTAAAAAAATATTATTAGCACTAGTGATATGATTTTTTATCATCTAATACAGATTCATAACTGTCTTGAGACATTGTTTCTAGTTGTTGTTTTTCCTGTCACATCTCATTTTTGGCCTTAGGTCTGTTCTTCTTTTCAAAGTTCCTCTATCCAAGCTGTGAAATCAGCTGCAAACTGCCCCTTTCTAAAGTTTTTGTGTGCATGTTTCTTAAACTCTGGATGCACTCTGTTCACTACTTCCGAACTATGCTAACTGCCCCACCTTGTACTTGCACTTTGGAACCTGAATCAGGTTATAGTGTTACATTTTCTTTGGAGCTAATGTAGCTGGAGTGCTTTTGGAGAGACTAAAGATTTATGAATTTCCGATACAAACTTTCATAGAAATCAAAAATTTTGGAGTTGAACACTTAAAAAAAAAAGAAATTGGAAACAGTAAGGAGCATAAATGCAAGAAATTATGAGCACTTGGAGATAGTTGATTAAGCTCTAATAAAATCAGTTTTAAAATAGATAGGCATTAGAAAGCTTTGCCCAATATGCTTTCTGCTTGGATAATGAGCTAGCTATATACACTGGTGTTATCAGGGAAAAAAAGATGAAAAAAATCCTATGATATTTGACTAGAAAGAATCTTAACTCTCCAAATACTTTTCAGTTTCTCTTAATTAGTATCCAAATCACACCTGTAACTATTTTTAATGTAGATTTTTTGAACTGAGCCCTTCCCTAAAGACTCTCTTGAACAATAAGATATTCAAAGAAGAAACAAGGTTTTTTTAGAGCTTAGTTTGAACAACTGATGTTATCATCTTGGATTTCAGTAATGGTCATTTGAACTTAGAACCACTTAGAGTCTAACTCAGCTGAAATAAGTAATGTTACAGTAGTGGTGAATCTTTTTAGTTGCATATGAAATTTATGTACCATATTGTCAGAGATCCATATTATCAGCTGGTTACCCTTGAGTACTGTGTGTTTGCAGCTCAAAAGTGGCAAAAGTACGGCATGAGTGTGGGGGGCCTGTGTGTGTGTGTGCATGTGTGTGTGTGTGCGCGCATGCACGTGTGTTTTTCTGTCCAAGCTTTTAAGTGGCAGAGGAGCAGTAATTCCTACAGAAAAGGGAGAAGGGAAGGGTAGTTGAGCCTACAATCAGTGCTGCTTATTGAAGTACACCAGTTTTAAAGGAAATTACCTTTAATAATTTTTTTTTTCAAATTCTTATTTACTTATGAAGTCAACATGATGAAGGCATCAACTTTGGGCAAGCACTTCCACTATTTTTAAATTCACTTTTCCTTTCCATCTGATCCAATGTGTTCCAGCTTATTTGCTTTGTTGATTATCTCCTTTCACTGAGGAGGTGACTAGTCATGAAACTTATTTTTAATAATGTTTTAGAAAATACAAGAATAGTTTAATGTTTACCTTAATAAATTTATTTTGTATGACATTTCAGATGACTGTTAATTAAATTAAAATTCTTGAAGATTGTAAGGAAATTGAGAATAAAAGGCACATTATGTGACTGTCAGATATGCTGGTTACACTTAAGGCTGGCAATAGTTCTGTGAATTTCCCCAAGGCTTTTGGAGCTCAAGATAGAAAGGGATGTTTGTGAGTACTTTCGGCTGGCTGTTCCCTCTCATACTCAGTTCTTGCTTTAGAGCTTTATACCTGCTTCAAACCAGATTGGATGTTGCAATGCATGTGCATATACTTTATATTATCTAAAGAAAAAAAAACCAAACAAATTCTGTAGAATGACCAAGTTAGGAAGGAGAACATCTCTGCATGTACGTTCTGGTCTCTAGCTTCTATCAGAATGAAACTGATGTGTTGATTTTGACCCACAAACAATTTCAGTTCTATGAAATTATGAAGGAAGACAGTACCAAAACAGCACAGAGATGAAGTGTTACATGCCAGGAGACATTCAGAGGAATAAGAAAGTGAGAGACATACAGTGAAAGACATTTAAACACATTCAGCAGCATTGAAAGACATTCAGAGAACAAGAAGAATACCTGAGCACATGCTACTTTCTAAGTATTCTTCATATTCTGTCCTGATTACTGAATATGTAAGTCAGGATAGCCTGCTTGTTGTCATCCTGTGATTCTAAAAGAACTCTCAGAAAGAAACTGATGTGCATTAACTCAGAAATAGAGAGCAAATGACATCTGCATTGGGATCCTGAAGGACAATAGATGTTCGGGAAGCAGTCTGAAGTCTAGAGTGTATCACATGCTAAACGAACATTTAAAATGACATGCAGATGCGTAAAAATATTGGGGTAACTGAGAACCTGAAAGGCACCTAAAGTGACCCCTATAATCTGCTTTGCACTGAAAAGATTTAGCTGGGATTGCGTATCACGCTTGGGATAATGCAGCCTAGAAATGATTCAGTTCTTTTGGAGGGAGTTTGGAAGGGTGTAAAAGCCAAAGGAGGACTCAAGAAGCTATGATGTCAGGCAGAAACAAAAAAGCAAGGCTTAGTAACCTAGGAAAGAAAAAGCTGAAAGGGGACACAGTTATAGTCTTGCAACTTTTGCAAAGAAGAGAAACCACTGTTTTTCAGACTTACAGTGGGTAGTTTATAATTTAAATAGCAGAAAACCAGTCTACACATAAGAAAACACTTCCTAACATCGAGATAATCCAAGCCTTGAAAAAGATTCCCTGAGGAGATTGTGAAATATGTAATTGGCGGCCTTAAAAAA
Source organism: Chamaea fasciata (assembly GCF_029207755.1). NCBI lineage: Eukaryota > Metazoa > Chordata > Aves > Passeriformes > Sylviidae > Chamaea > Chamaea fasciata. The sequence goes on along the minus strand of NW_027094086.1, from coordinate 31,908,928 downwards.
CCAAAAAAAACTACCACTGACAGGCAGAAGGTGAAGGCTTCTTGAGCTTTAATGTTTCTGTGATTCTATGGCTTACATCCTCTCTATCTCAAAGTTTCCATGTAACCTATGAAAAATTCTATCACAAAAGATGAAAAAAGCAGCCTTTTTAAATTGGTAACTACTTACATGGGAGATATAAAGATACTTTTATTTTAAAACTGTTTCCTTTTTTTCGTAAAACGTCTCACACATAATATCAATGCATCCTATTTAAAACGCCCTGCCTTCTCTCTGATATTTTCACAATTAAGCTGACTCTAATTTGTATTTTGGTTCATATTGCCAGTTTGTGTGATTTTTAGTATAGTTATATCCTACTGTGTGTGTATCTAGAGCCCTGTAAGTAATAAATCCAAAATGTTCTATCCAGTTGCATTCTATATTCATTATTAGTGAGTGCACTGGAAAAGCAGAAAGTGAAATTCTAATATTTTTTTTTAAATTTTAACCTTCTGTTTCATACTACCAGGTATGTGCCATGAACAGATGTGCTAGAGTGTTTAATACATACTTTTGGCAAATTTTTTATGTCTAGACTAAAAAGATTCAAGGATAAGCAATTCAAATAAGCCAAAGCCATTCCAAAACTATCTCTGGTCAAAAAATAAGAGCAAGGTATACGTAGCTAAGGATTTTTTTGGTTCAAACGGTCAAATCTATTTTCAAACCACTCTCACCAAAATATAGTTCAGTTACTTTGGCTCTGTGTCATATGAAACAATAAAGGTGGTGATGTGTTGAAGCTGAAACCATTAGGTGAAAAAGTAAAATCTGTTTTATAAATTTACATGGCCTTTTGGGCTTGGATTTATGTTATAATTGGCTATCCAAATTCTATAATCAAAACCTTATTTGTGATTTTAAAGACAGACATTAGGTTGCGTTGGAAATAATGAAAGTACACTTCTAGAAGTTGCATGAGATCAAATGCTTAATGAGAAGTTTGACTGTGAATAAGTTTATAGTTTTATACAGGAATATGAGAAAATGTAAACACTTTTAAACCCCAAATAAAAACCTTTTATGCCAAAAACCTCTTTGTAAATAAAAGGGACTATCAAAACAATAGAAAATGATGTACTATTATTTTAAGCAATTCACACTAGTGGGAAACATTAGAAGAAAGACAAAGTTTCAGACATTGCCACTGGTTTCATGGACCTCTCCCTTTGAGAGAGTTACCCAGTCACCCTTGTCACTGCAAAGGTCTGATCCTCCTAGTGAATCTTTACTACTGTTTCTTAATTGCATTTGAGAACTCATTAGATGATGATAACTTCAATAACATCAAACATCTGAAATCCAGGTATTGAAGAGACACATACCAGCGTAATAAACGTCTGCTGTCTTCCTAGGATGAATCAGTTTGATTTTAGCACAAACAGCAACTCACTGAAGACAGTGTGTGTCACTTAGAAGAGAATGCTATGTCACCTACAGCCCCAAAATTAACACCCTTCTCCATCTCTGCGACAGGGAAAAACTTTAACTAAGGCACAGTGACCCATTTTTATACAGCACTAAGTCCATGTATTCTGGGAGTACCCAGAAAAAATAAATTTTCAGAATATAAATTTGCATTTATAGCTTCCCTTTATGTTAAAGCCTCTTCACTTGTAAAACCTTCAAAAATGGTTACATAAATACCTAGGCGAACAAAGGAAGGTTTTTGCCTTTTTCACATATGTATGTGTATATATACGGAATGGTTAATGTTGGAAAGGACCACTGGTGGGGTCATAATACAAACAAAATATATGTATGTACATACATACATACAGACATACGTGCATACATAAAAACTTAGAGCCCTTTTTTCACTTTACGCAAGCATAACATCGAAGTGTTTAGGCAGAGGTCTTTTGCTACAATACCTAATTTATTCATGACCTCTTAAACCGATTTCCTGGGTAAACATATGGAAGGACCAGTCTTAAAGACAGAGCAACTACCTCAAAATAACACACCTTCCCCTAGGCTCCCTATTTAGCTCTTACTGTATCAACCTCCATTGTCATTATAGATCAGACAAGACAGGGAAGAAAAGGAGGAGTGTCTTAGCTGATCAGGAGATAATATAACTAAACATCACTACTGCCTCAAAGATAAGGAAAAATACAAGTGTTACAAGGTTGAAGTTCATATTTAAAAAGAGAAACTGATAAAAAGTTAAATAAGACAAAACAGCTAGTCTCTTCCTTTTATAATTTTATAGGTTTTTATTACATTGGGGACTTCTCAAGATCTAGGAAATTACATCTATTTTTGATTTTCAAAATGTGTTATTTTTTATGACAACAAGCCTACTTGTAAAGCACAAAAGTCAGCATCTGGCATGGTATTTCCTGTTTTCACTATCTCTTCCATCATGGTGGAGAACGTATCTTAGAATTTGCTTAACTCACTGGCAATTGCTTCTCTTTGCATCTTTACTTCTTGCCTGAAGCCCTGCAGAAACTACTGCTGCAGCTGGTTTCAGATTTGAATTGGGACTTTCTCAAAACCCATACTGGATTACAAGCTAGCTACATATTTTGACTTTGTTTTCTTCAAAAAGGCAGACATTGTATATATGACTTTGAAGTAGCTGGACTACTTTCATAATGGTCCATGTTGCAAACATTAGTAACTTCAGATCTATTTGATTTTACACATTCTGTACCTCAATAACCATTCTTATAGCTTTTGATGATAAGGATCTCTTAAATTGTCTACACCTCAAGAAAAGTGTAAGTCCTTCCAATTTGATGACATTTTCTACTCACTTTGCCTCACCATAAAATATGTCAACAGTTTGAAGCAATGGAGAACTAATAAACTGTTGTGAGCAGCACAGATGACATCAATACACCCATTGTTCAGAGCCTTGGCATCTCTAAATGAAAAGGTAGTGTCAGCACAAGGCTAATTAAAATAAAAAAATCCAACCCTCTAACTTTTCTGAGGAGAGTTTTTATGAAAAGCATATTATGGGAGAACTTTTTTTTTTTTAATCACAGAACCAATTGTAAGGAACTGGAAGAATTTTATGTCACATTTACATAAACACCAAAAGTAGTTAAAGAGAGAATGCAAAAGGAATCACTCCATTACTTTAACATGCCACAAACGTAGTCAGATATTCCTCCAAAGTCTTGCTTGCTACAATAGCTTTCCGAACATTTTCAGCATTCTTTTCAAGAAAGATTTTATTTTAGAAATTCACTTCTCGAGATTTTCAAATACATTTTACTGAATAATCAACACAATGAATACAAATTTTAATATGATAATCATGAAAATTTTCCTTTTTTAATTATAGAGGTTGGATTTTAAGCAAGAAGTTTGAGGATAAATATTCTTTGGATGCATTTCATCCCATACCTCTCTGTATATAAGATTTTCAGTGAATAGAAAATCTGAGACTGATTTAATCAAGAATATGTGCCATACCCTGATGCTATCAGTTCCATGATCTCCTGCATCACCACTACCACTCAAGCCAGTCCTGCACCATGTAGAATGTGCACGGGGGTTTCCCAAGAGGCCGTAAGCTGACTGAATTCCTGAAAAATCCTTTTGCCAAGCAAAAGGTGATACAACACTATTTGCCCCAGGGGGTAAATTTAACAGTAAAGAATTATTTTTTCTGGCTTGGCTGCACTGTATTTGTGTAAATGGAGTGGAACCTGGAATCTGGTACTTCTGGGCCAATGGTCAATGAAATATTCTGGTAAGGTAAAAAGGAAGAGGAAGTTTACTACTACATTCCAAACTCTGGGAAATCCTGTTAATGTTAGTGGAACTGCAGCAGCCAAATAATGGCAATCACAAATTAATATCCAAAGTAGAATTTAAGAGGTTCATACACAGGAAAATAAATTTAACAACTTAATTTAATAGGCTGTTTCCTAAGAAGCAACATCTACCAATCTTTTCAGCAGTCACATAAGTTTAAACATAAATTTGAAATGATGTTTTTGTTCACTATCTCTATAAAAGTTGAAAGCAGGTAAAAAAATATTTGGAACTAACTTGAAAGTAGTGATGACATTGCTCACATCAGACTATTGTCACTTCCCTAAAGCAGGAAAATAAAGAAATGCTAGCTTGTACCCTGTGCAAAAAAAATGATTCTATATTTTAATAGATTTTTGGCAGAAGACTGAATTATGTAAGTTTTAAACCAATGATTGCTTGCCTTACAAAACTGATTACAAAATTAATTGTTCAGATTTTAGCTGAGAAAATGAAGCTGAATTGAATTAATGGACTAATATACTTTGATATGTTTTTTTAGATTTGAGCTTTCATTTGGCATACGTTGTGTTTTGTGTCTTTTTCAGCCACAAGATTATGTTGACAAGTGTCCAAAGCATAAAATTCCCATTAGAACTACCTAAATTATTTCTTTGCTTCTATGTAACTTGGCTGAAAGTAGAGAGGTAATCCATCTTCATATTTTGTGCAAAGTCCCTTGTCATCTGCTGATTGACTGGTGTAGGATCATCCGTAGACGGCAGGGAGAAGGAATTCTGCTGACTTGAGATATTCTAGAATACGTGGCTTTATTGCAAGGGTCGTGGGTAAAGAGGGCCTCGCCTTCAGCCATCAGCCTCGGCTGAAGGGAAGTCCCAAAGAGAGAGGGAGAAAGAACAAGAGGGTAAGAGTTAAGAGAGAAGGGAGCAAGGGAGCAAGGTGGCAGGGATCAGAAGATGTAAGAGCGAGAGTAGGGGGCAGAGAGGTGAAGAGAAGCAATAGGTAAGAGGAGAATGAAGAAGAGCAAGCTCCTTATTACAATACATTATATCTCCTTTTGTGATGAAAATTCTAATTTACAGTGACCAACTAATACAAGACACAAAATCTTATAGAATCTACATATAGCTTATAAAAACTACTACATTACCATACTGTGTTATATTTTAAACTCTAAAAGCTACTCTTTAGACTTTTCTGTCTTGCTACACTGACCTTTGGATTCTTAGCCAGCAGAAAGGTATTTTTCACTCAAAAGGGATTCTCTTTCAGCTGGCTAGGCTATTGTTTTCAGGTTATATAGTAACTAAGACTCGTTATCCTACAACTCAAAGTAAGCTTCCATTTCTATTTCGATTATAGGTTTCATATTTTCAGAATCTTTTGCTAAGCAATCATTTTTATAAGGTTTCCCTGATTCATCTTCCCCAACAGACTGGCACAAATCACTATTAAGTTTTGGAGCTCATAATATTTATTTGCATGAAGCCAAGAGGCTTACAATTTGTTTTGATATTAGCTTACAACATGTTGTGTCAAGTTTCCAGATGCTACAGATTTTTAATCAAGAAACAATTTATTATTCTTTCAGCAAATCTCCAAGCAGAAAGCATATGGAAAATCTGCCCAGAATTCTCAGAGGAAGAGATTCCTTCTTTCCTTCTTTCCTTCTTTCCTTCTTTCCTTCTTTCCTTCTTTCCTTCTTTCCTTCTTTCCTTCTTTCCTTCTTTCCTTCTTTCTTTCCTTCTTTCCTTCTTTCCTTCTTTCCTTCTTTCCTTCTTTCCTTCTTTCCTTCTTTCCTTCCTTCCTTCCTTCCTTCCTTCCTTCCTTCCTTCCTTCCTTCCTTCCTTCCTTCCTTCCTTCCTTCCTTCCTTCCTTCCTTCCTTCCTTCCTTCCTTCCTTCCTTCCTTCCTTCCTTCCTTCCTTCCTTCCTTCCTTCCTTCCTCCCTCCCTCCCTCCCTCCCTCCCTCTCTATTTGCCCCTTTCTCTTTTCTTCCCTTCCTCCCCCCCCCCCCCCCGCCCCTTTTATTTTTTCTTTGAGATGAGCAATCATTAGAATCAAAGGAAGATCCTCTAAAACATTAACAATCTTCATTTAAAGGACCATTAGTGACTTCCCTCACTGAAAAAAAAAATCAAGTGCTTTTTGTCTTCATAGTAGCTTTTACAACAGTTCTGTGTTTCCTGATCTGGGGAGGTGGAGTGGTCTGTGATGGCACACACTACCCTAAGTGGTCCTGGTTGCAATGGCTCACGTGTTTCTGGCTGACCAAGGTCTTGCTGGAACACAGGATGTTGGCTTGCTGTCTTGCTCTCAGCTGCTAAACTCCCCAAAATCACAGCTGTAACATATGCAGTATTTCTGTCCTGTTCACTCTCCTAAGGTTTTATGTTAAAAAAAAGTAAGATTACAAAGACTGCAAAGAAAGGTTAATGTTAAGAAACACTAAGGGATCAAAAGAACAGAAAATAATACAGAATGTCAAAATGCACTCTAATGTAAGAAACACATTTTGAATGTTATAATTGTGGCTTTTAGGACTGCAAGGTATGAAAAGGGGGCTGGTTACTAGCTGCTGCAGTTTGTAGAAGTGAAAAAAGTGAAGTTTATACTTTCTACTCTTGAGTCTAAACATAGACCACACGATGTTCTGAGTTTTAGTATGTGGTTTAAAGACAAAAATCTACAGATTCACTGTTTGAAATTTTAGGAAATAAAAAAAAAAAATGCAAAAAACCTCTTTTGGACTTACATCATTCCTATCAAACATTCACCTAGACCAGGGTCTTTACAAAGCAGTGCCTATTTGTCTTTCATCAGGCATGCCCTCAAGTAATCTAATATGCCATTAAAATCCCAAATGTATTTCTATTAAAGCATCATAATCCAAATTTATTGCAAAAGAGCCTCTACTGTAAAATACTGACTCATTTGTTCCCCATCCTTAGCTCTTAATTATTTTAAAAGACAGAGCTGTACTGTCAGAAATCACATATCTCTTCTTTATAGCTGTTTGGACAAACCAAACAGTAACTGTCCAGTGCAATTATCTTCATTTAATGTTTTAGTCTCTTTATTTTTTAGTACTTAAAAAAACCCTTTTCTTATTTTTCGCCATCTTTAGGTTGTACATTTTTACCTCTAAGCATTAACAGGGTGAATTATGTTCATCACTTTCATGGACATGTTTCATTTTTTCTTGTGCTGTGTGATTCACTGCAACCAAACTATGTACCCCTTCATCTTTCTTCTCCAAACTTCTAGTTTCCTGGCAAAATTGAATCTTTGTGCCTAAACTACTCAATAATAACTGATTTTGTTACTTTCAAGAATTTGTGCCATGTCCAGCTGGCAACTAAGCACCAGACAGCCACAAGTTCCCTGTCTTCATGTCTGGATGGGAAAACGAATGAGAAGAGCAAAAATTAGGAAACTTGTAGGTTGAGACAAATTAATGAATAAAGAAAAAAAGCTGTGTATGGAAGCAAATCAAAATAAGGAATTAATTCATTACTTCCCATGGACAAGAAGGTGCTCTGCCATCCCAGGGAAAGCAGGGCTCCATCACATGTGGAGACAAATACCAAATAATTTTAAACATTCTCCACTATCTTCTTTTCCCCAAGTTTTTTATGCAGAGCATGATGCCACATAGTATGAAATATCCCTTTGGCCAATTGTACTCAGCCAGCCTAGCTCCCTCCCAACTGCCCATGCACTTCCCAGCCTCCTTTCTGGTGAGGAGCAGAGAAGTCCTTGATGCTGAGTAAGTACTGCTTGGCAACAAGGAAAACATCCCTTTTTATCAATGCTATTTCCAGCAAAAACCCCAAACATAGCCATACCAGCTACTCTGAATAAAATTAACTCTACTCCGACTTAATCCAGCACATTCTCCACCCATTATTCCACACCATTTACATAATGTTTAAGTCCCACAGTATCCAGTACAAACTCCCTTCTCATCCTTCTATATCATACACAGATATAATTTTCTTAGTCTATGAATCACTAATGTCCATAAAATGTCCATTGAGTTAATTTAGTCCATGTCTTTGGGCTCCATCTGTTACAGGGGTCACTCAGGACAAGAGGGGTGATGTGTTCCATGGAGTTACTGGGAGCTCAAGTCAGCTCTGGTTGGATCACTGCTGCTGTGCAACTGCTTCCTGTAAAACTTGCTCTCCACTGGTTTAGGTGGTTCCTACCACAGTAATTTCTGTAACAGGCAACTTATAACCTGGGTTACAAAAATTTAAAGGTATTTCCATTAAAATCTCCACTCCGGTTCCCTTTAAGCCAGATCACAGGGTTTGACATGGAAATGAACCCTTTCCTGTAACCCTTCTCCAGCCTGGACTTATCTGCAGACTGCAATCCCTTAGCAGAGCACTTGCTCCCCTAAGTTAAAGAGAGAATGCAACCTCTAGAAGCTTTATCTGGGAGTCTCTTCAGGGATATACCTGCTCCATCACAGAATTATTACACTTGCTTTGAGGTGCACCTGTTCCAGTGTGGCTTTTTCCTATAGGCTTCAGAGATACCTGCTCCAGTCCCTGCTGGGATGTACCTGCTCTGTTCTGGGCTTATCCATGGCCACACTCTTCGAGGTGCTCCAGCATGACTTCATGCAGAGCCACTGATGTTTAAAGGTGTACCTGCTGCAGCACAGACTTATCCATAGCCACAGATATTCTGAGGTATTTCTTCTCCAGCATGGACTTACCCTCGGACCCCAATACCTTCAGAGGTACATCTGCAGAAGGGACAGATATATCCATGGCACACTTTGGGGCGTCCTGCTCACAGGTCCCAGTCCTTTTGAGTTAAGTACACAATGGATTTCTAGCCTCTCCAGTAAAGCAGCACAGAGAGAGCAGTTATGGCCTGGCACATTGCCAGTCCAGGCACACTGCCATGGTTGTTATCAAAATGTTCCCAGGCACAGCAGAGTAAGATGATAAGCAGTGTAGCAGCACAGCAATGCACAAAGCAGTGAAAGCAAAAAAAAAAAGCAGCCACTGATGAGCACTAAGCTCTAATACATAGTGGGTAAGCAAGTCCTTTGGCAAGCACAAGAGCCTCACAATTCATAAGCAGCAACAACAGCTATACATTTGATCACACTGCAATCAACTCTGTCATTACCTTGAATCCTTTGAGGTCCATATTAGATACCTCACTGTTTTTCCCTATAGCACTTAGCAGGTAAAATAAAATATACTCAAAGCCCCATTGAATCAATGTCGTTAAAAGAACCTGATCTGTGCATAGTAGGTTGACATGCCCTGCTCTGAGTTTTAGGAACATGATCCCACAATAAAATCCTTTTTTTCTCCTAAGACCTTATTCTGTTCAACTTTTATATTTATTGCTCTGTAGTTGTTAACAGTCATATGGAACCATGCTAGTTATTTTTGTGGAATATTCTTAAGATGAAGGACAGGGCCAGGGAAACAGCTTCGAGACAGTTTCAGGCATGGCTGGAGAACAGGGGCAGCTTTGTCATCAACTACAGCATGTGCTTGGCAGGGCTGTCAGGAGAAGCGAACTAATTTGGCCAAAGTGCATTAACTGTGTAAACTCCTGCACTTGGTTATTTTAAGATGTTGCCTGGGGTAGAAAGTTGCCTCACAGAGTACCTCCCTAAGCAACACAAGCACACCTTCACTCAGTTTTTTTTCAGATATTCAAGTTTCCCAGAGAACTGTGGATGGCCTATCCTTGGAAGAGGTAAAGGATGGGATGGGGCTTTGAGTGACTTGGTCAAGTGGAAGATGTCCTTGACCATGATCTTTAACTTTCCTTCCAACCCAAGACATTCTGTGATTCTATGATTGTCTTTACAGTCACTACTTTATTCCCTCAAAGAAGTTTTTTATCATCTACCATTAATCTTTAACATTATCTGTCTTGAAAAAAAGACAAATTCTAGAATATACTTCAGATCTTTATTTGAATAGGATATTGCATTTTCCCTTGCATATAATATTAAGGCCAATTTCAGACTCTCTAGATTAATGAGACAGAGTTCAATGGATTTGTGATAAGTTAAGGGAGGTGGTGTGGTCCTGCTGTGGCTGGATACACAATGCAGTGGAGGCTGTATAGTTTCCTACATGGACTACTTAGCTATAAAGAGTCTTAAATTTGGCACGACTTTCCATGTCTTTCCCATTTATGATTAAGAGAAGTTCCACAACATGAATTTTCTAGAAACAGAGTTTGTAGTGAAAATTAATTCTTAAACAAAAGTGAGGGTTGTGATGCAGCTGAGTTATTTTCTGCTTTAAGAACTGGTAAATATTAGATCATCTAAACAGACAACAGTCTGTGTCTGAACAGACACACAGTCCAGAAACACGATAGTAAATATTTGTTACTCAAAACAACAGTTGCAGTGAGAAAGATTTGAGAGATCTGTAGGCTGCAATGTCTCCTTACAAAATAGCTCTTGTAAAAATTCCAGAAGTGGACAAATTTGTCAAGGTTACAAATGAGTAAAATTTGCTCAGTAAAAGGTCTTGCTGAGTTTGCTTGTTAGCTAGATGAATTTCTTGCTTGTTCATGGAGCAGGGAAACATGTCACTGGTGTGAGTTCTCTGAGTTTTTTCTGGATACTTTCCAGTTCCAGGGGTTTTACCGTAGCAGGGAAGGATTTGGCCAAACATATATGGGTTTTTTTGTGTTACATAAAACTGTAGGAAGATAGCTTTACCAAAGGGCACAAATAATTTTTTTTGGTCTTAACAGCCTAGAGTTTTATTGGTTATTTTTCCCAAACAGGATGTCTCTGTAGTGAGGAAACAGTTTCATTTAGTTGTTTCTGCTATGATTTTTTAAAATTTCAAATGGTTTCTTCTTTTTTATTCAATATCATATTCTAAAATATTCATATATATTTATTTATATTCAGATAAAAATATTCACCGACTCCAAACCTTATCATAGTGCCATGAAATAGCCTATAAAAATTTGGTTTGCCCATTGTTAATGAGAAGCAGAATAATCTTATTTGAATAAGATATTATGACAGAACATGACGTGTTGGATCATTAGCTCTCAGGGGGCAGAACCTTCATCCCTCAGGAGAAACAACTCTTTGTTTTCAATGCTCCGCCTAGCAGAGTTCTAGTCCACGCAATGGTCTTGTTGCTGTAGCATGAATATTTCTTGCTTCTACAAGGAATGATGCTTTAGCAAGAGTGAAGACTATGGAGTCTTTAGTTGCTAAAAGTTAAAATTTACTAGCAGATCTAAATATTACACTCCTTTTGTGGAGAAATGCCAGGTTTTTGAAACCTCAAATCCCAAGTCCATCCCCAAAAAACCCAACTTTTTTCCTGATATTATTCCAGAAAATTAGGTAGGTTCTGATTTATAGGCCAGACATTATAACTCAGAAAGAATGCATAGATTCAAAAGGAGAAAGGACACATGATCACAGCCACATTTTGTCTCCAATCTTTTGAAACTACACCAGGGTTCCCAGTTTTCTTAAAATTCTGCATTCACATTTTGTGAAAGAAAAAAAAGAGAATGAATTTAGAATAAGGTCAACTCTTACTGCTGTTGCACAGCTGTTTGCAACCTTTTCATTTACATCTCCAGGCTTATCTGTGTTTCAAAATTTTTCATAAAAACCTATTCTCAAATATTCCATTTCAGATTAATTATCAATTGAAAATTCACAACTGTTACAAGGTCAGCTAAGAAAGGCTTCCATATTTTCTTCTTCTAAATTAAACCTCTTTCATGAATAGAGAACTGCAGTGTTTCAAGATAATTTAATTAGCTTTCAAATTTTGTCATTTAAAGTTTACCTCTGAATCACCTTTTGTTTTTAGAACTGGCCTTTATAAGTACTCTGTCTGCATGCTTATGTATAGATTTGTGTGCTAAAGGAAATGCATGGTGGTAAAAATGTGGAAAAGCCTACTTGCACAGAACATATTTTGATAGTTTCTATTCCTTGTTTCTAGGCAACTGAACACTGAGTTCAGTTATCAAATTGTCCTTTTTATCCTTGGCTTTTTGGTGCTTCATGGTGTATTCCTAATGATTTTCATGTAGGGTTATTTTGGTGGGTTTTTCTCTAATTTTCACCTTATTACATATCATGAGTACTAGAGATGAAACTGGGAATAACTTACATTTTCTTCAGCAAGGCTTTCAACATGGTCTTCTAGAATACCCACATATCAAACTGAAGAGATATGAAACAGGTGGGTTGATTACAAAGTGCCTGGTCAGTTTTAAAGTGTTGGGATGATAAATGGTATAGGAAGTCAAACTTGATATCCCTTACTAGTGAATGTTCTTAGTGTCAGTGCTGGAGCTCAAATTATTTAAAGTCTTTATTAATTATTTGGACAGTGCAAAAAAGTGCACCTTCAGCAATTTCATGGATAACACCAAACTGGGAGGGTTTTCAGCATGCTGGAACGTAGGGCTGCCATAGAGAAGAGATCTCAGTCTGCAGAAGAAACAAGCTGGTAGAAACCTTAGGAAGTTCACCAAAGGATATGCAGCGTCCTGCACCTGATATGATATGATAACATCAAACAGAAATACAGACAGGGCATATCTGCAGAAAAGGAGCTGAGCATTCTGGTGTACAAGCTGAATAAAAGAGCATTATACAATCATTTAGGTTGGAAAAGACCTCTAAGGTTATTGAGTCCAGAGATTAACCCAGCACTGCCAAGTCACTGCTAAAACATACCTTTAAGTGTCACATATTTTAAATACCTCCAGGGATGGTGAGATGCAACAGCATGCTCTTATGCTGGCTCTCTGGGTTCTCTTATCCAAGGATACATACAGCAGGTGGATTATGTTCAGCTGGTGGATTATTCTCCTCTATTTCTGAGACTGTAACTGAAATACTGTCTTCAGTTTTGGTTCCTAATACATAAAAGACATTTCCATGCCATCTGGGCGGGGAAGGGGGGTGGGGGTAGGGAGAGGGCATGGGAAGAAGGCTGTTGTACAGTCAGGAGAAAGAGACTGCCTTTTCAGTTATTGCTCGAAAGACACAGGTAAATTTCAACAAAGGCTAGAGTCCTTCATCTCTACTTTTCTGGAACCTCCAACAGTCTTTAACCTAAAGAGTTTGCTGATATACCTGCACTTAAAGCAGGGCTTCTGTTAACCCCAAGGCAGAACAAGGACTCAGAAGATACTTGGCCTTTCATAAACATGGTAATAATCTACTGTAGAAGACAATATTTTACATTTGGGAGAGTGTCATGGAAAGACTGGATAAATAATGACTAGGTGAGACTAACAAATGGGAACAGTAGGTGATGTTTAGTGTTTGCCTATCAAATGGAAAGAAAAGAGTAAATCAGTTAATAAAAATCAAGTTATTGCAATGATTATTGTATGTAAGGTTTACTCATTTCTCACACAACCCTAGCAACTGAGCTGGACCAGTTTTACTTATCATTTTACACTGAGGCAGGTAGAAATGGCTTGGGAATGTTTCCAGGTATAATTTCATTATCATCTCAAAAGGATATTAAGAACTGGCAGAGACTCTCCAAAAAAAACCAAACCCAAAAAACCAAACACCAACCCCCCACCCCCTCAAGACAAAGATAATATAAGTCTAGTCAGCCAAGAAACTTTGTCTTAAAGGTCAGGAAGGATAAAACAGGATTGCCAAAAGTCAAACTGTGTTAACTCGTAAGAGATATTCATGCAAGTAGAAAAGATTTCTTCCAGTCCAGAAATAAAGGATATTGATGCTTGCACACTGTGGTAAGTGTTGAGATTGGAAGTAAATGAAATAGGAAACTAATGAAATTATTTGCTTGAGCTGAGATGGAAAGAAAATGAAATGCTTCAAATAAATCAGTTTCAAGGCCTGGAGAATATCCGTTTCCAGAATTCTCAAAACAGGCATATGAAATGAAAGATCAAGTAACTAAATGGGCTAATAAATATATTGACAAGTGATTACAACAACCTAACCAGAAAATAGCAAAAGGGGTTCTTAAATAATAGAGAAAGAATATCATGTGATAATTCCACTTCTACTACTATGTCTTCAACGGTATTCAATGCTATAAGAAAGTATTTCAAAGGTATGAGTAATTAAAATGATTCAAGTAAAAAGGACTGGGATAATATATGTAATACATTTACCCAATCTAGATTATGCCATACTAAATAAATGAGTAAGAAAACAGAAATTCTAGACAAAGAAAACATGTGGCAATACCATATCAGAATTTCAGTGAAAAAATTAATATATTATTACAGAAGAAATTATTGTCAAAGCTGGAGAAATTGAAGACTAGAAGTTAAATAATCAGTAAGTGTACCTTGATAATTTCTATTCTTAATAAACATGTATTATATGACATAAAGAACCCCCAAGAGTTCTCTGAAAACTTCTCTCTGTGTTGTTTTAATCAATATTCTTGGCATAAGTCTTAAGTGGTGAAGGAATGGCTAAACAGTGCTAGAAAACACTGTCTCTGTGAACAAATTGAATTTCTGAGAGAGCTGGATGCCCTTGAAGATAAGCAAAGGAAGTGATCTGAAATTCTGCTGTATACATTACATGAATATAGCTTATGAGTTCTCTAAGAACGAGTGCTTTAAACTCATCTGTAGAAAAGAAAATTGAAAACCAAGTTGGAGCTTGACAGCCCTGAACAACCAAAAGCTAGGTACATGATGCAAACTGTGAATATAGGCTAATGAGATTTGAGAATCTGCTGGCTAAGGTGTTTTAAATGAAATTTGCAAAATATTTCAGTTGTCTTGACGTTACTGTGGTAAAGGTCCTTTGGAATTTAAAATGTAATATAAATAATAACCATTTGTATGATTAAGTGAATGGATAGTTTTTCATATGAACAGGAATAATTTCCTGTGCATTGAAGCAAATAGGAAACTGCTATAACTGTAAAAGAGTAATCTTGTGCTATCTTCTATCTATCATGTTTCTCTGCCTCTTCTCCTAGCAACTGCAATGGTAGTTCATAAACTTATCAAATACACTCTACAACATGGCTCCTAACTATGCCATTGACAGGTAGTCATTGAACTAGACAGTTTAATTTTTCCCGGTTCTATTTACCAAACTTATTCCTGTGCTTTCACATGACTTCCTTCATGTAATATATTTTGCTGTGCACTCTTTCCTTCTTTCTCCATTCTTTTCAAATCACTTCCTCATCATTACTTACATTTATGATTATTTTCTTTTTAATATCTTCACACTATACAGATTTTTCTTCTACTAGGTTTGAAACATTTCAGTTGTTTTCCTGCATGCATAGCACAGTTCTTGGTGTGCTAAGCAGTATTTTTATTTAGGTTTCTTATGAGTAATATTTATAAACTGATGACTTCTGGATAGCTATTATTCACATATGGTTTTATCATCTACTAATGCCTATAAAATCTTTATATATCATGTGCTGTATATTCATATGGTGAAGGGTGTATTTGCTTTTATAACAAATTTCTTGATGTACACACAATCTATGAGGGTTAAAATCATGTGGTTTTAATCAATAACATCAAACAAAACAGATCCTTTCAATTTGGTGATTTAATGTCAGAGCGCTTGGCTTAATGAAACACCTAGACTCCCAAATTCCCCAAACCATACTCCATCATCTAGAGGTAAAGTCACTGTTCTGCTGTTGTAGATCAGTATATCTCCACCGAGTTCAACAGAATTACATCAGATTGTGGTGGTGAAGGGTGAAGCCAGCAAAACTTAGCACTCTGAAGTGCTTTGGTTTCTACATCTGTAACCAGCATCCTGCTTGTACTGCAAAAGTTTTAAAGATGATTTCAGGGAAATACTGGGAAATCTTTTTGCCCCTGTCCACCCATGGCCTCTGCATCTCAGTTTGCCTGCATGCAGTGTGGATGGTTAACGCCACTCTTACAAAAGGCATTTTTGTGGTTGTGTATCCCAACAGAAGTTGGCAAACAAATTTAGGTACTCAAATTTGTACCTAATTTGAGGTACAAATTTGAGTACCTCAAATTTAGGTACTCAAATTAGGTACAATTTGAGTACCTAAATTTGTGTGTGCTTCTTTCACAGTTTGGTTTTTCCTACCCCAGTTTAATTCCCCCAAATTATGAAATGGCAAAATTTAAAAAAAATGACATTTTATTTCAGTATTTCAACCCAAAGAGAATGGGAGGGGAAGGGAAAATTGTAAAAGATAATTATTCTTTCCAAAATATTACTGCAGTTGAATATAAAAATTTCACTGTCTACTCTAGTCTTCAAGTCTGAAAATTTTTTGCAGCATCATACTAAATGCATTTCTAATAATTACTTTTATTTTAATTATCATTTCTAATAATTACTTTTATTACTACTGGTTGAATTTTAGCTTAATTTTTAAAGGGAAACTTTTTTTTTTTTCTGTATTTATGTTTTTCCAGCTCTCCTTCTCAGTAATGTCTGAACTGACTGGCTAATTTCAATCAACTTAAACACAGGGGGAAAAAAGTTTTAGATAAAGAAGATACACTAACTTACGAGGGATTGAAGAAATAAGGTTTTAGCTCCATTTTGCAGATGAAGACTTTCAAGATGCAAAGATCAGAACTCTCATAAAAATGTCAATGGAAATTTTGAAACATTACTAAGGGTAGCCTCTCTGGCTCTTGGAATCCCAGGCCAACATTTAAATCATATGAACAATCCTCATCTTTCTATATTTTCTAGATTTCTATATTATCTCTGAATTTAAGTCTATAGGATCTCACAGATATGGGATATGTTGAGACCAAGTGGATTAAATCTTAACACTTTCTTTAGCAAAAAGATTGTTCTCTCTAAAAAGAAAAATAAATCCTTAGCTTATGAAAAACACATGGTTGCTATCCTGAAATGCATGAAAACTTGCAGGAATAAGAAACCTAACCCTCTGCCAAATAGTTAAAGTGGTGATAAGCAGTGTGCACTTTACATCCACCAGAAAGCTAGTTCAGAAAACCAGAACTTCTCTATTCATCAAAACATTTGATTGTTTTCTTTTGGCTGAAGCCTGAATTATAATTTTTAATAATGTTATCTATGAATTGGTCATCTTTTAGATTAAACTGTATGGTTCCATATTCTTATATGAACACATGCAGCAATGAACATTTCTGATCAGAGACCAAAAAGAAAATAAGCAATTAAAAAAGAATGAAAAAAAAAAGGTTAGATTTAATAAGTACCAAGTTGAAATGCAGGTGACTGATAACAGAAGACTATAATTGACTACGTCAGAAAGCAGGAAAAGGATGAAAAAGAAAACCAAAAAGAGAAAAAGGCCATGCCAAACCATACAAATCCCGCCCCTCACAATTAAGGATCACTACAGGATTCAGGCTGTAAATAATAATAAAAAAGGTATTTATATAAAATTTTAAATAAAACTGACTGCAAATGTAAAAGTTTTTTTTTTTTTTTTGTCTTTTTTTTACAAGATTAAAGGCCAGATTTTGTCATGGTCTAAAAGATAAGAGAGGTTACTGATATAATGATTTTGCCAAAGCATTTTACATTGAATTACAACATTTTAGGACCTCTGTTAACCTGAGCCAATAGGGACCTATTAAAAGGATGGAAAGGAGAATGCTATGCTATGCTTAAAAAGCTGGAATATCCTGTCCAGTTCTGATGTCTGCCATGCATGAGCAGGGTCTGAATTACTTAAAAGAGCTCAAAGAGCCAAAATAATGATCTTCCTGGCTTGTGAAAACAAACCCAGGTTATAAGGAACTCAGTATTCAGTATATCAGGATCAAATCTGAGAGATTACTAGGTCATTTTAAGAAAACAATTTAAACATGGAACAGAAAAAAATTAAAGGAAATATAATTTATAGGAAGGAATTTACCATCTTGATGAGGAAGACAGAAAGAAAATTGTATGATGAAAGATAAAATTAGAGAAGCTGACATAAAATGCAGTATCCTAAGAAAAAAGATCATTTGGAAAATGAAAAACTTATGAATTGTAATCAAATGAAGGAACTTTTTATGTAGGGTCTACAGTACAAGTGCTGTGTGGCTGCACATTATATTTGCAGTGATCTATTCTGTCGCTTAAATCTGAGAGTTAGAGAATTTGTGAAATCTTTTGTTTAATTTGATTTCTTCATACTCAGCAAAAGCTACATTCTCTACTTGCAGGTCTGAGTTTGAGCAGTGATATGACATAAAATTTTACCTGCAAATTTCATGCCAGATTGTCTGTGTGAAAAATAATTACTCTTCCTACATTGTTTTGGGACAATGAGAGAGAAGGGAGTGATTCCTGCTCTTCAGTTCCTGTGGATTGCTCGACTCTGTAGACAGATAGATGGACAATGTTCTACCATGAAAATAATGCTCTTTATTATATATATGACTCTGTCTTATCATCAAAGTTTAACAAAAACACTTGATTTAAGTATGGGAGAGAATTTTTCTTGCAGTTCAGGATGAAAACAAGCTATTCATCTCCAGCTGAAGAAGAAATTGACCCCTTGAAAACTCTTTTAACCAATTCTTTGGTGGTTCAGGGGTCTTTTCCAGTGACGCTTCAAAGAGGTTGTGGAGTATCCTTCCCCGCAGATATTCAAAAGCCATCTGGACTTTGTCCTGGGGAACTGGCTCTTGTTGACCCAGCTTGAGAGGGGAGTTGGACCAGATATCCTCCAGCCTCAATTATACCAGTCCCTTCCATTCTCAACTATTCAGTGAAGACATTTTCAGTTCCTACTGTTCCTGATCCATAAGTCTCTTGAGAAGTAAAGTGCTTTAGTCTAATCCAACACAGTGGATCCACTAGGATGATAATAGAGTGACATTAAATGTGCTCTCATATCAATCTTGTCAGACTATATCATCTAGTGATCACTTGCCTCAGATTCTATGTAAAAAATTAAACCTCCTCCTTGACCCCCAAAAGAATTATTAAGTTGTAAAGCCAAGCAAAAGGAAGGTCAGTTGTATAGTGTAATCTGTCTCTTGTCATCAGAACTGGTAACAAATAAGACTTTGCTACCACTGAAAGAAACCACAGATTTTCAGGTAGAGGGTATGGCTCTTTTTCTTAGAAATAATACAGTATCATCCACTTCTAAATCTTACAAATCTGATATAGAGTCCATGAGAGACAATAATAATGCATTTCAAGCTTTTAATGCAGCAGATTTTATGTTCATAAGATTAAATGATGTATGAAATCTGTTGCATGGACCCCCTGGCTGCTCATGAGGATCTCCCCTTCCCTACAGGCTGCCAGCCCTGTAGCCAAAATTCCTAACAGCAAATTTCAGGTGTCTTGGGAAGAACGCATTCAGGAAGAGATTTAGATCTAGTTTATTTGTGTTTGAGACAATCTTCCTGATGGAAAGAACAAATTTTATGAATCTATCGGCCATAAAAAATGGAAAATTGGTTATATGACTGTCCAATTTCTACAGTGCCACTTCTGAGCCACAGGTATAGCTGGCTCAGTTTTAAGAAGTTAGTGAAAAACATGATTTTGTTCTGGTTTAGGAATTATACCCAAAGACAATGACAATCAAAATAATATCTGTATTATCACTGGTGGTGAATGAGGAGGAGGTGTCAGCTCATGTTAAATTAGAGGAAAATCCATATGGGAAAAATGACCTATGGTTCTTTTCTTGGGAAACCAAGTCAAATCAGGAAAATTTCAGTAGAACAAAACCAGGAACTAAGCAGAGAAAAACCTTTGTTCCCATCTGAGTTTGCTTTTCAAGAACTAGTCTAATAGAATGATTGCCTTTATAACCATGGCTTTTGTTTGTATCGGCTAATTTTAATAGGAAAGGAAGAAAAAGAAAGAAAGAAAGAAAGAAAGAAAGAAAGAAAGAAAGAAAGAAAGAAAGAAAGAAAGAAAGAAAGAAAGAAAGAAAAGAAAAGAAAGAACACTATAGACTCCTCCAAAGATGAAAATGTCAATTCCAACTACAGAGATTCAGCTGAATTTTTTGTCACTGATCTTAACAGCAGTCACTGTTAACATTGGCTTTGGAAAAGTGAAAATATGAACTTGTTCCTGACTAGACTGAGACGCAATGGGGGTTGCTTATCTTATTTACAAAAAGATAAAGCCTTTTCCAAAGTCTTTGATCTATCTTGTTTTACACATCATTATTGCACAAATCTCTGATTTTGTTGTCAGCCTTCATTTTCTCTTGATTCATAATCACTTTCCTGAGTTCTTAGGGAAGGACTTCTATTTTAGAGCTCTATGTGGAAACTGGCAGAATAGAAATTGTTTCAGAAGATCCCAGGTTTCTTCTGAGGGAAAGCAATGAGAAAATGCTGTGATTCCCATAAGAGGGAAAGATTTTGGCAGGGATATCTGGGTCTCTTTGTGGGAAGGGAAGGGTTCCAATGTTTTCTCCAAGAAAGGAGAGTATTTTTAATCTCTCTCTTTAAGAGAGATATTTTAAATCAAAAATCACCTTTTTACTGTACATATGTACTGCTGAATACTCAAATGTTTTACAGTTTGGGGGTTTTTGTCAGTCATGAGTGGTGCTGTAAGGACTTCTCTTTAATTCAGTGTGGTGGGATTTTG
The DNA here is from genome assembly GCF_029207755.1 of Chamaea fasciata. Classification (NCBI taxonomy): domain Eukaryota; kingdom Metazoa; phylum Chordata; class Aves; order Passeriformes; family Sylviidae; genus Chamaea; species Chamaea fasciata. Next base: position 31,888,568 of record NW_027094086.1, on the reverse strand, counting down.
AAATCAGTCATTTACAGACAAACACAGAAAGTGTGTCCCTACTGTGTTCATTAACAGAGGACATAAATTTTATGTGTAAATAACAATGTTCCCAAAGAACCACAAGGAATCCCAGTATTTTTTTACCCACTGGTAGTAACTTTTTATAAGATAATATTTCATGGGTTCAACATTTGGAATAGCCAAACCATCAGTAAAGTAGGGCTGTTTATTCCCTTGAAGGTTTCAAGCATTTCTAGTATCCAACAGCTTTTATGATGCTCTTAATTTACTTAAAAAAGGGATTATTTTTTTCATCTTGTATTGCTGAATGAGATTCTGTGCAGAGATCATTTTCAAGGGAAGTTAAGAAGAGCACAGGGAGCCTGATTAGAAAACCAAGATCATGCCTATGCTGTGGTGACTGTAGCAACCTGTGGAACTTATTCTACCTTCTCAGCATTTCTCATTCCTCTCCTTCTGTCTCTACAGTACCTGTTATTTCCTGTGTGTTACTGTGTTACAAAAGCAAGCCTTGCCATCTTCCTCAGAACTGAAGATTTGGCTTTAAAAAAAAAGTATGTGCTATAGCTAGCCTTTGATAAAAGAAGTTTTCAATTTTTTTTCTTCTACTGTTGACTGGGAAAGTGGTAACCTATTGGTAATGTCAGCTCATGATGTCACTTGTGGCACTAGAAAAGTACATGAGTAACTCTTTGATAATAATTTAACGGGGTCAGCTGTTTCTTTAACTTTTGTTGCTTTGTCTCTTCCTGTTGGGTACAGTTCCTGCTCAGTATTCCATGTTTCCCAACATCTTTTTTGGAAACACTCTTTTGACAGCTGCTTACTCATTGCTATACAGAGTTGAACTGTTCTGCTCCTCAAATCTGTACTTCTAGTTGAAACTTTTACTTTGGTCCAGTAAAAACTTCTGGGCCTATTGTTGATTTTAATTGTTCCACAGACCTTACTTTAAAGGGGAAAAATATATTTATGACTTTAACAGAGTTCAGCTAGATCCATCTTTACTAAAGGTTTTCATACCTTCTCCTTCGTAATAATTTTTCTGTAATATTCCAATGTAAAAAAAAAAAAAAATTATGCCCTTGTGTTTTCTATTCCACCTAGTCAGCATTTTTGTTAGCCTTGTAAACCCAAGTCCCAAACAGTAATGGAGTTTAATTTTGCTATAAACCATACAAATGCAATCAGTGGTTTTACAAACTATCTGTTCTGTTGCTTTACAACAAGATCATTTTTTAAAAATTGATGCATAAAGCTCCCCCCTGCCTTTTTTTTTTTTTTTTTTTTTTTTTTTTGGAAAGAACATCTGGGCTGTTGTACAGATTTTAAAAGTAAAGTTAAACAAGAACTGGGCCCAATGCCCAGAGAAACCAGCTCAAATAAAACTTGGGCAAAATGCACTATCCCAAAAAGGAAGAGCTAGATAGAAGAACAAATAATGTATGTGGAACTGCCCAATGGTACAGAAAGTAGAGTGGAATGATTTTGTACTGAGCACTATTGCCACACATCAGACACGTTCAGAGAGAGAAGGAAGAAGATGCCCACAGAAAGGGATGCTACTGGAATGGATTCCAATACTTGAAGGCCTGGCTTGAGTCAGATTCATTTGCAACAAGGATATTCTCATAGAAATACATGATGCAGACCCTGAAAGCATATTTCAATCTCCAAAGCTCTGGGCAGTCTTTCAGTTCACAGCAAGAGCACCTTAGCTGAAACGTAGGCTTTCACTTAGGTGAAAGCTGTGGGATTAGATCTTTCTCTCTTGTTTTTTTCCCTGCTAAGTAACCGGAAATTGCTTACACAAGGAGCTGACACACCAGATATGACAGCTTTAACCTTTGGAATATACTATGATCCAGATAGCATGAGACTGACTTACAAGAATGAAATTATAATAAAAATATTTTTTAGTTCCTTTCACTAACAATTTGAACATTTAAGCTGTCATAGCCTGTTTATAATATGTCCTATATCCTTGAGGTGGGTAAGCTACATTTAAAAGAAATTGAAACCCCAAATTCTCATGGATTAATATGTATATAAACACAGGGTTTTGCAAAAGAAAAAAAAATTATTTGCAAATGCTGGAATGTGTCTTGCTTGAGACTTGCTGTATGTGAACAGCATGCATTTTCTGAAGTTATCTGTGGCTTAATTTACTTGAAAGCCCACTAGATTAGTAGAAAAGACATTAAATTGGAGGGATTTTTGTAAAAGTGGTTATTTATTGTCTGAATCTGTAGAATTGTTGGGTCTTTGTGTTGGGTTAAAGTAAAACGTGAGCAGCTGCCAGTTTATCATATTGGTGATCTTATAATTTTTCACAGGACTATATATGAACACAGCAAGTAGATGTAGAAGGAGCTTCCCCAGTCTCCCTGAGACAAGCAAACATTGAGCCCATCTACTCCTAGGTTTTGACAGTAATTATTTTGTTTGAGGTCACAAGTATCAATTTTACCTGGTGTCCCTTCAGTACACAGTTCTATAGCTGAGACAGCTTCCCCATCCTGTTTTCAGTTCCATCTCTGCATCCTCCTTCACAATCTTCACTACATCCACACTCTCTTTGCTTCCCATAATTCCCTCTTTCCATAATTTCCTATAATTTATATAAATTTGTACTCAGAAGAGGAGGATAATCGGAGTTCCAGTCATTTAAGTGACCAGTTGATCAGATATTACCAAACTTTCTCTCAGCCTTGATTTTTATTTAACTGTGTTTCATGAAGTCTTCCCTGTATTTGGAGGAAATTTGTTTTCCCTCAGCTAAGTTTTATCTCTGCTCTAGTATGTTTATAGGACACAATGTGTACTTTTCAGAAGTAACCTCAATTTCATTGACAGACTGTACTTGTTCTTTGTCTGCATGTCTATTTGCCACACAATACTTTCGTGTTATGCCTTGTTTGTGTTAGTAGTATTCTTTGGTTTTCAACCTGAACTAAATGAGAATATAAAGTAATTTGTATTGGTATTTCCACTAACTAAAAAGATCTCTATTTGGGATCGATTTTTTTTTTAATTTTATTAAGTGACACAAAAATGAATCACAAAACCCCAAACCCTGTATTTCATATTACATTTGTTTTATCCAGCAGGCAAGCCAAACCATTAATCATTTGGATTTGTATGTGCTGCAAGATCAGGTCCTGGCAACCATGACCTTAGTCCTGGACAGTGTTTAAGCATGTGATTAACTTTGAGCAGATGCTTAGCTCCTATTTTTGACAGTGGAATGTAAGCACATCTGCTTCCTAAGGAGTCTCATTTCTACTGAAGTTAATGCAAGGTTTTCTTTGACTCCAAAATGACCTGAATCAGACTTTAGTTTCCTAAAGATACCAAAAAATCCTGGAACTCTGTAAAAAATGCTTTTAAAAGAATTTAATTAGGATGAAAAGAACTGATCTTCTCAGAGTAGTTTCTAATGATTTATGTCTCTTTTCTGTCATAGTGCCTTAGCATGTATTTTGTTAAGTTCCACAGCTTCAGGGGCATTCCATGCTGTGATTTAAGCAGCCATTCAAGGAGACTTTTAAATTGATGTTTAGTTTCCCCTCACTTCAAGTGCTTAATTCAAACATGATCAAAACACTTCTAGGGGATTTTGGTCAATGCCTACGTGTTGTCTCACAGGCTTCACTTACTTTGGAGAATTTTTAAGCCCTTGCACAAAAAAATGCTTTCCTCTGAAGAGAACACCTTCTTAGAAGCGTAGCATATTTTATTTGCAAACACAGTGTTTTCAGTAAAGTATTTTTTAGAACAGGTATATAATAAACCTTCATTTACTAAAGAGATATCAATAAATTTTACTTTTAAAAATAAGACAAATATAACTGGAATAATATTTTAAAAATATGTGTGTTCAAGAAAATATTATTTTTTTAAGCTAAAGAAAAATGTATGATAAAGTCTTAGTGCCACTACTAATAAAGAATTTAGTAATGAGCAAATAGAAGTGCATTCATTTTTGGCCTTTTCAGTTTAGATTCAGGAAAATAGAAGGCTGAACTATTTTTAAATTTGTTGGGTTTTTTGCCTTCCCTAGTAGTAGCTGTGTAATACAATAATATGCACTTACTTATTGTAAGGCATTTATAAAATTTATCATATCTGCTATCATCTGCAACATTGACTTATGTACATTGACTTACCACTGGTTATTGCCAGTGAGCACAATAATTGATGGACCCTTCTTTTGAACTTTTGAGCATATTGGTCTAAGCTCTGACTGTTTTCAGGAGTGCAAAAATAGAAAGCAATAAATATTCTCATTTAAAATATGGTTTTGTAAGCTGTTCTTGTTTTAAATGTAATATATTTATGACCTACATTGAAAATTTGTGCTTTATTAAGATGATCTTAAAATGCAACATCCATAGCAACTTATCAATCCTAGGAAGTACCTGTTGTTGATATTATATTGGCAGCATGATTTGGATGTGTATTCTGCTATTTGACTACACATTATGTAATCTAATATACATATGTTTCTTTCAGCACTGAAAGAGGTAAAAAACTATGCTAATTGCTTTTTTAAAGTTTAAAATCATAGAATCATAAGAATATCCTGAGTTGGAAAGGACTCACAAGAATCATCAAGTCCTACTCCTGGGCCTGCACAGGACAGCTCCAACAATCACACCATGTGCCTGAGAGCATTCTCCAAATGCTCCTTGAATTCTGTCAGGCTTGGTGCTGTGACCACTTCCCTGGGAAGCCTCTTGCAGTGCCCTATCACCCTCTGGTGAAGAACCTTTTTATAATATCCAACCTAAACCTGCCTTGACATCACTTCAGATCATTCCCTAGAGTCTTATCACTGTATTGGTACCTGCCTGTCCTCTTCTCCTCACCAGGAATTTGTAACTGCAGTGTGGTGTCCCCTCATTTTCCCCCAGGCTGAAAAGACCAAGCAACTTCAGTCACTCTTCATACAGCTTCCCCTCAAGGTCCCTCACCACCTTTGTTCCCCTCATTTGGACACTCTCTTTGGACAGCTTCATGTCTTTCCTATATTGAGGAGCCCAAAACTGCCCCCAGCACTCAAGGTGAGGCCGCCCTAGCACAGAGCAGAGCAGGACAATCCTCTCCCTTGCCTAGCTGGTGATGCTGTCCCCGATGCACCTCAGGACATGGTTGGCCCTCCTGGCTGGCAGGGCTCTGCTGACTTAGATTCAACTTGCCATCAACCAGTACTCTCAGGTGCCTCTGCCTACACAGCACTGCTTTCCAGCCTCTCATTCCCCAGTCCGCACACCCATGCAGGGTTGCCTCATCCCAGGTGCAGCACTTTGTCTTGTGAACTTCATATGGTTGGTGATTACTCAACCCTCTGATTTGTCAAGGTTTCTCTGCAGGGCCTCCCTGGCTTCAAGGGAGTCAACAGCGCCTCCCAGTTTTATATCATCTGTGAACTTTCCCAGCATCCCTTCCAGTCCTGTGTCCGAATAATTTATAAAGACTTGGAAGAGCATAGGGCTGAGGATGGAGCCCTGCAGAACCCCACTAGTGACAGGTCAGTCTGATGTCATCCTGTTCACTGTAACCCTTTGTGCCTGACAAATGAGCCAGCTGCTCACCCATCCCATGATGTGTTTATCCAGCTGTGGGCTGGACATTTAATCCAGAAGGATCCTGTGAGAGATGGTATCAAAAGCTTTACACAAATCCAAAAAGATTACATCAACTGGCTTCTCCTGATCAGCTGGGTGGGTTAGCTTGTCATAAAATGAAATTAGGTTTGATAAGCAGGACTTTCTTCTCATGAAGCCATGCTGACTGTGATCAGTGACTAGGTTGTCCTTCAGATGTTTTTCAATAACTCCCCGAATAATCTTCTCCATAATTTTACCAGTCACCGAAGTGAGACTGACAGGCCTATAGCTTCCAGGGTCATCCTTATTACCCTTCTTGAAAATTGGAAAATATTCACCAGTTTCCAGGTGACTTGGACCTCTCCATATTTCCAGGACCATTCAAAAATCATTGAGAGGTCCCATGATGATGTCACCCAGCCCTTTTAGTATTCTCAGATGACTCCCATCAGGCCCCACAGACTTACAGAGATTCAAGACTGACTGGGAATTTATAATTCTCACAGTTATAATCTCAAGCTCTGAGCTCTGAGATTCCAGAGGCCAGCATCAGTTTTGAGGGCTGAAGTGAAAAAAGCATTAATCTCTGGTTTGTCCACGTCCCTGTTTGTGAGGCGACCGTGTTCTCCAAGTAATGGACCAATGTTTTTTCTGGATTTCCTTTTGCTATTAACATATTTAATAGCTCTTTTTATTGCCCCTCAGAGTACTGGGCAGCTTCAACTCCAATTGAGTTTTGGCCACACAAGTTTTCTCCCTGCAGTGGCAAAGAGCATTTCTATATTCCTCCCATTTTCCCTGATCTTGCTTCCACTGGGCATACACCTTCTTTTTTTTTCTTCTTCTTCCTTAGCTCCAGAAGATTCCTGCTCAGCCAAGCTGGGCTTCTGCCTCATCTGCTTGACTTCTGATATTTTGGAATTGTCTTTTCCTGTGCTATAAGTAGGTGGTGCTTAAAAAGAGGTCATGACTGACGGAGCCCAGGACCTGCAAAAGCATTTCCCAAGGGGTCCTTACCAACTACTTCCCTGAGGATTTTGAAGTCTGCTCGCTTCACATCCAAGGTTGAAGTTTAGCTGTAACTTTTTCTGCTGTCAACAGAGATTTTAAACTCAACTGGTCATTCTGGCCAAGATGGCCACTAATCTCCATTCACAAGACCCTCTCTGTTAACAAGCAACAAATCAAGGAGGGTACCTCTCTTAGTTGGCTCTCTTAGTAGCTGCACCATGAAGATACCATCCAGATGTTGAAGGAATCTTCTTCTTTAAGGGATCAGGCTTCCTCAGTAATCTTACTAGGCATTATACTTTCTCAGGAGTTTACTAATTTTTTACTATTTTTTTTTTCTTCTCAATACAATTTAACTGTAATTTGATGCTGGAACTAACGAGGTTTATGTCTCCAAAGGTTCACAGAAGGAAAATGCATCAGTCAGCCACTTGAGATTGTAGCACTGGAGTCGCACAATGAGTGGAGTAGCCAGGACCACTAGAGAGAGCTCTTGTAACAAAACACTGCTCCCCCATGAAGATCACTGCAGTCAGTCCAGGCACCTCATCAAGTTCCAGGGAGACCTTGCCACTTACCTGCAGCTAGATGCCAAGCTATATATAGTTTTACACAAGGCTTAATTCTGAACTGGCATAAAGCAGACAAAAAGATTATAAACCCATAACCTATTAGCAGTCTGGATTTATGAAGTGAAAACTGTGCAGCACAAATGTTGATTATTTTTTGTGGAACAGTTACAAAAGCAATTGAGAAAGGAAAGAGGATATTGTCTGGGTTTTGGTATAGCATTCAATGCAATGTCTGACGAAATCTTACTTTTCAAATGAGCTACGATTGGCTTGGATCTGAGCTCCATCACATGGACTGAAAACTGGCACATAGAGCACAAACAAAATATTATAATAAACAACAACATATTGAGCTGTGTGAGTTGACAACAGGGGTGCCACAAGGCTATATTTAAGGTGCTGTTCTCTTTAAAATTCACAAAAATAATCTGCAATTGAAACACATGCATGATAATGGAATTCACAGATGATGTTAAATTAGAGGTTGTTCCAGCAGCAGTCAGGACAGGCAAATAATCGAGGGTCTTAGAAAAAATTGAAACATGGGCCGAGAATAACAGAATGAGACTCAACTTGGAAAACTGAAAATACATCTGCAGAAAATTAATTCAAAACAGCCACTCCACAGGAAGGCTAAATCTGGAAAGTAATGATGCTGAAGTTTATTCCTGAGGTGACAGAGGATGATCAGTGAGATAATGTGTAAGTCTCCAGTGTAACGAAGAAGAGCCAAGGGATTTGGAGCAACCAGCTCAAAAAGTCTCTTCCCCACGAGGCTGAAATGATAATATCTCGAATAATCTGGTTGCTGCTAGACATTTCACAATCACAAAATGAAAAGTAGAACCTTGATTTTAAAGGAGGATGACAATTTAGAAGTTGTGCCTAGTCTAGTAGAAGTATTTTATTTCCTTTGCATTCCAGGAAGAGGAAAAAAAAGAGAAAGGAGATAGAAAGAAGGTGACTTACAGAACAGTTAATTCTATTTATCTTAAAAACCTATCTGCTATGGGATAAAAATGCATCTCTATGACTGTAGAACTTGAACTCGGAGACAACGTCTGAAATTGAGTAAGCATAATTATATTTACTTTATTGTACCTTCTCCAGGTCTTTACATTACGAGTATTCATGCATTTACGCTACTGGATAAAACTCTAGAATTTATTCAGATGGAAACAACTTTATACCAGATTTTGTTTCTGAACTACCTAGTCACCAGACACCTTATCCCTGAGACCTTGTTGGCCTCATAATACTTGTGCTACCACATGTACAGTGGCTTAATATAATAGGAGTCTATTGCTCTCCTTCATTCCAACCAAATGGCATGTTTTTTGGATGTAGCAAATATGAATTTTTGTCAGACTGCAAAGCTGTAGAAACCAGGTCTCCATTTCCAGGGCACAGTCTGCAGCAAAGGTGCTAATTTTGGCTGTGTTCTTGAACAGAAGATGTTGACACTGTGGTACTGCTGCTGGATATCAGAAGTGCTTACAACATAGCTAATAGAGTGACTGTCTTTCCTGGAAGCCTTGCATAGAGGTTAGGAATGGTTTCTGGACATCTGGCTGTAGCTGCCCACCATGCAGACATTCACATGTGAGACACACACACACACTAAAACTAGATAAGATATATCCCAGCCAACTTTTTACCAGTGCATCTTTACATCAAACAAGAACATGTACAGATACCAGCACCTAGTTCCTTCAGTTAAAGCGATTCCATATAAGCACAGCAGCCTTGGCAGTCTTAGCAGCTGAGATTTGAGTAGGAGTTGATAAGTAATGTATTTTCACAGATGGGTGCCATAGCATTGACTTTCTAGATTGCTGTCATCGACATTGGTACCTATATTCTATGTAAATACAGTGCATTGTGTGTCAAAAAGGTACTGGATCTGGATCCCATCCAAAACCTTGACTGTTCCAGTGAATGGTGTGTTCACTCAGATTTCAGACTGGTTTTGCTGTCAAGGAACAGACCAAATTTTGTTTAATTAGAAGAAACACATAAAGCTAGGCATGTGCAGCAGAGGGAAGGAAAGCCACTTGAAAACCATTATCTCTTGCAGTTATCTGAATTGTTAAACAAAGCTAGAAGCAGAATCTTGTAATTGTTTTCAGAAGCATATCTGGTCTGTATTTTCATATTTCTATGAAGTAAAAGAAATTTAAAAATTATTCCTTATAATACTTTTGATTTCCACACAGATGCATTGAAAATGTTACCTTCAGCACACAATCATCTGTTCTTTTCTTTGGTGATGCTTTTCTTTCCACTTCTAAATGTAAATTTATTGGATTTTTAAAAATCTGTCTAGAGATATGGATCATTCCAGATTGCAAACAACTCAGGATATTAGTGTAAAGTATTAACCTTTAAACTCTTCTCTAAAATGACAGTAATTATTTAAAACATCTAGTATTTCTCCACTGTTGCAACATGTAGTTGACCATCAGACTGATGAATTGACTTCTACCTGAACTTGGTTCCATTTAAGTTAGCCAAAAGTAAGACACAACCAGCTTTTTTGGGACAAAAGACCGAAAGTATGTAGGATATTAACTATCAGCATTTTTCTGGGTTAATTAAAAACTTAACAAACCCTTCACATTTCCTGAATGAGAAACTTTGAAGTTAAATCTGAGAGAAATAATTTTTTTTAGTTTGAAAGTTTATATATTTTTGTAATTTGCAACCATGAAAATGGACAAGGGAGCATGAGGTAAGTGGTTACATCTGGATGGCAAACTATTTGTAAATTCTGCACATTTCTTTGCTTTAACAGTGCCATTCTTGTACCTTTTCAAGTCGTGCAGAGGGTAGACAAACCAAAAGTTACTAGTGATTTTTATTAGAAAATATTTTCTCTTCATGTGCTGTTAAAAACCTCATAACACTCTAAGCATTCTTGAAGTGCAGCTTCTTTATTTTTAGATTGTGTACCTCTTACTGATTACGAGACCAACTGCCAGGACGTGAGCGCAGAATACTGACTTAATACCTTGTATCTGATTTAGAATTCATTGCTATTAAAGATCAGAATAGAACTTTTGTTTTCTGCATTTTTCTATTGTGCTCTTAAGTTTCTCATGGAATACCTGACAGGTGATCCATGGTGGAACTTCCATCCTTTCACACATCATGAAATATGAGTATGCAAAACTATTACTGGTAGGAACATAGTAATTTCTGGGTAAGAAAAAACCCAACCTTCTACACTGAGTAAATTTTATGAAGAAATATGTTTTGGAGAAGAACCCTCTTCTACACATTCTTGTTTTTGTCAGTTTTCTAACAATTAAACATAAAAAGAATACTTGTTCAAATGTAATAGGACTCAGGTAGTCCTAAATAAAAGTCACTCAGTTAGTTATGTTAAACCCTAAGCTCTTTTTTTTTTTTTTCCTATCTTGAAATTACTATTTGTATCTGGGAACAGTCATATTAGGTAAATCATGTTTTTTTGTTGTTTTTATTTTACTTTAACTTTCTATGATTCTAGTTCTCTGGCTGGTCAGATCAAAGCATATTTTGTTGATTGACTATGTGAGTTTAATGTCACTTTAAGAACTCATATTTAATTAAAGAACAAGATCAAAGTCTCGCTTTTGATCAATGCAAATTTGGCATATGTTTGAACTCTGGACACACAAGACTAAGCCTGGGACTTAGATCACCATAGTGCTGGCAACCTGGTTGACATCAAATGTTTTCCTTGAGCTAAGTCAAATTATAAACTCATAGAATTGCAGAGATGTTGGTTAAAAGTGATCTAGTCCAACCCTCTGCTTGAAATAGGGCTATTACCAACATCAGACCAGAGCTACCAGGGCATTTTGATTTTGAAAATCTCCAAGTCCTTAACCTTCCTGGGCAACCTGTTGCAGTGCTCCATTTGCCCCGTGAATGTTTTTCACTTGATGTTTACTCAGAACACCTCAGGCTGCAGTTAGAGGGAAGTTTTGTTTCTTCATCTTTGTCACACCATTTCACATAGTTGTAAAGAGTTGTATCACCCTGTAGCCTCCTTTTTAATAAGATGAACAAGGTCAGCTCTGAGTCTTTCCTCCTGTGTCCCGTGCACCATTTTGCCAATGAATACCCCAGCGATATGGGTCCATGTATCAACTGTTGGGGTATTGTGCCTGCTGGCAGTTGGATGTTGAGGCATCACCCACCTGGTAATTTTTCTGTCCTTGTAAAAAATACGCACATTCAGGCCACATATCCTTGGCTTCTAGACATGATGACAAATAATGCCAAAAGCCTTACTAAAGACAAATTTGTTACTACCCAATCTTGCCAGCTGATTAATAATATACTCATGTTCCTATGAGAAGGACAAGTAAAAGTCAAAGGTACATTTTGTCCTGAGGAACCAAAACGAATTTTTATTTTGTTCCTTAGGTGGTGATAACAATGAGTATCTTGAAAAGCTTTATATTATCTGCCTTCACTCCTGCAGTCCTTTCTTTTACATTGACACTTCCTTCAGCTTTAAGCATGTTTTATCAGAGAAAGCCATATGCCAATATCTGGTAATGACTATGAAATAATATTATATTTCCAGTGTTGAATAAAAGCTTTCACATTGATTACAGTTAAAAAGACAAACAATTGAGTTGCAACTTCAACACTCTGAAAACTGTAAACCAACAAACTGCCCAGCTTTATGTAGAATTATATTGGCACATAGCCCATTAATTTGCAAACATTTTCTAGGCTGGAAAAAAAACAGTTATCCATGCCACTCCTTCATGTCATTCACATGTCATAACAGTCAAATCCTTTTATCTAGACTAGACTGGTTTTTTGATTACTAATAGTTCCACCATTTAGATCATAGGTGGATAAAGACATTGTGAAAATTTTTATAAATTCCTTGTTGTTTCCTAGTTGCTTTGAAAAATGACTGACCTTACCATTTCTCTTACAGCCTTGAAAAGCAGAAGTTTTAATACCACATATTGAATTAGAGGATAAAACCCTGCATTCAGAGTTACTCTGAGTCTTTTTATTTTGCCTTCTCAGAATGCTTTTATAGCATTAAGCTGTATTTCTGTAATCTTCTGGAGTTAGTTAAAAGGATCTGGGAAAATGATAGTTTAGACTTTCCATGTGTGTTGTCCATGTGGAATAAGTGCTCAAGAGGCCACTCTAAAGCTGACAATAAATTGAGCTAGGGCCTATTTTCTCACCCAACAACAAAAAAACCTTAAACTGAACCCAGCTCAAAATAAGAACAACAAAAAGCACCAAACCACATAAACAAACAAGATTTTAGCTTTCTGGTGATAAAAGATGCAAAAATGCAAATTTTTTGGTTGTAGCTGTTCCCTGAAACAGTCAAGAACAGTATCATGATGTGATTAAGTTGAACATCATCATATCTTATGGTGCATTGTTCCAGTCAGTTTAGTGTGATTTTTTTCTTATTTAAATCAAATGTTACATACATTATTCAGTTACACGTAACCCCACTCCCCCCACAAAAAACACAGCAACATATTTAGAAGGTGCTTTATTAAAAAAAGTTGAGTATAGTCAGCACTCTGTTTCCAATTCTTCTGAACTTCTACATGGGATTTCCAGCAAGATTAACAGTAAAATGTAAGACATTTAAAGATCCCACTGAAGTACTTTTCAGAGATGGGTTACAGCTTTTTGAAAACACTTGCCTGCACAGAACAGCAGTATGCCTGATCCCTAAAAATTTATTGTTGATGGATCATTGAGAGTTCATGATCAATAATACACAGAATTTACCACAGTGTGGTGGAAAACCTTGTTAACTGCAGTCAGTGGATGGAAGCCCAAAGTGGAATGACAGCAAAAATGTGAAGCAGTTATTATCAATCTTATATCTTAAAATTTATAACTGTGGGAAGTAAACTCATTTGCTCCCCTGAGAGAGACTGGAGGGGAATTATTCTAAGTATGGATGTGGGCAGGAGGTAAAAGAGGATGGAAAAGAAAGAAAGATGGAAGAGCAATGTGCATTTTAACTTGCCTCTATCTTTCATGGAATCATAAAGAGTAACTCCAAAATAGACCCTTTGATTATATAATGTGACCTCCTGTAGATTACAAATCACGGTCGACTATAATCATTCTGCATTTTCCTGTAATCTGCATTTCTGTAAAACTTATCTTTTAAACCAGTATTTGAATACACCAAAGGCTGCACAATTCTCCGTTTTCTTTGCTTGTTCAATGGAATTTTTTAAGAAAGGGCTTTACTGTTGATTGAATATCTCTTACAAAAGTGCTTTCATTACCTTATGCTGGTAGAGCTATCCTGTCAGATTGTCAGGAAAACGGTGGCTAAGAACTACTGCAACATTACATCTCGTTTGTTTTTTTTCCCTACAATCTCAGTGTTTTAAAAGTATAGACATAAAACTTTGCTCTGCTCCTTCTACTCTAGAAAAGATTCAGCTCCAGATTCCCTCTACTACATCCTTGGGGGTGAAAGTCCAAGTCCTTTTTTTTCTTTTCTGAGTATGACTGTCTGTCTCTAGTTAGCTACCACAGAAGCTGCCAGCAAATTCTGCATGGGGAAGGAAGCAAGAAAGAAAAAAAGTCTGTAAAACAAGCATGGAAGAACTTGAGAAGAACAAGTATCATATATGATATAAAATAGATACTAAGAAAAGAAGCCAACTAAACTTTAGCGCGAATCCTTTAATTTGAGGTCAGCCAGAAATGTTGGGGAAATGGAAAAAAGTGGAAGTCAAATCAAGGTCCCCAACTCAGCATTACTGTTCTCGATGCAAAGGATAATTGCGGAAAACCTTGTGCAAAAAGGGCACCCTTTTTATTTGTAAACTACATGACTATTAAAATTTTGGTCACAAGTAATTTGAGTAGCATATCATTTATAAACAATAGTGCTTTGTAATAGTATCTCGTAACATCCTTACACAAATGCATTTATCCCTGCTCTTATGCAGTAATGGGAGATTAAAGGGAATGCAGATGAGGCTTCAGGGATTTTCTATTGCAGTTACATTGAGTTTCTCCTAGCAGCACCCATTTAGCTATGAAAAACTCCTACTGGTTGTTAGTATGAATTTAAGGCCTGATAACACTAGAGAAATCTCACCTTGCGTCACTGTACTTTTTCAGAATTTTTTAGAAAGTAGTCATTAAGATGTAACAGAACTTGGGTCTTAAGTTTAAGACCCACTGAAATACAGGTTTATAGTCTGATCCTTTGAGAGGTGGCTAAAAGTATTATAGGAATAACTAGATCTGGTCTGATTCCTTTACATATTTTTCTGTCTTCTCTCTGGAATAATTATCAGAAAAAAACAACAAAAGTCTGGATATCGTGTGTCAGAAAAAACATATTGGAAGGAAATTCTTATCCTCTAATCTGCAGGTTCTTCATAACCATTGCTTATGGTTATATAGTTTGTGTACTTCTTGCTACTCAGAGGACAGGTTAACACCATGCTTATTTACAGAAAGCTTCTTCTGCTACCAGATGATTATCAATAATTTTCTGGCACTATTGCTTCATTTTAACTTCTTTTAAGCTTTTTATTTTGCAACACATGGTTAAAATTACTAAGGCATAGGCATAAATTTCTATAAAATTCTTGGTAGAAGTGTTCAGAAAAGCTACAGACTCTACTGAAAACATTTTTTCCCCCAGCTTTATTTGGCTAGAAGGGAAGCTATGTGTAGTTTAGTGTCAGTCATTTTTACTCAACAGCTCAACACTTCAGGGTCAGAAGTTTGCAGATTTTGTGTATGGCGCCCTGAAAATTGTTTTTAATACTTGTTTATTTATTAAAAGAAAACGGAAAAAAAAATCCCCTCAAAACATAACAGAGAGGATTATGGAATTTTGGAACCTGTAAATTATGTTGGCAGCAAATGGTTTATCCAGAAACTTTTGTGAATAAATAGGGAGAGTAACAAAAGTATCTGGTATGTTGAATGCATCTAGTAAGTCTCTTTTGCAAGTAGTTAGAATGTCTGTTAGTATAAATATGAAAAAGACTACTGAAAGCCTTGATGTAAAGTTAATGTAAATGTATTGATTAAGAAAAAACCAGATGTTTCATAATTATTTTTTTTCTTTTTGTTAAAGAAATTTCTAACAAAAACACAGCTTCTTAAACGACCTCCTGTTCAATATGATTTACAAGCAATCTACACTAATCCCATCTACTTTTGAAAGAGTGAATCTTCTCTGCACTGTATTTCTATTGCTGCAAAATACACCACTCAGTACAAAGCTTGACGCTGAAATGAGCAGTCCTTAGCCAATGCAGGGAATTCTATTTCTGCCTAAAATTTTGACTTTCCATGGCTACAGTCACCCTCAACAGCAGTGAACTTTCCAACACAATAGTGAAATTAGACATTTTAATAGCAATGATCAGATTTCCAGAAGCATCATTTAAGAGCTAAGTCTGATGACTCAGTTACATTCTCACTTAGAAAGCCCTACTCTAAAGCAAAAAGTAGGGTGATGATACTTTAGAAAAAAGAGCTTTTTCAATGTGTTCAAACACAAGAGAGGGAGAGGTGAAAGAAAAAAATCATGTATTTTCACTGATCAACATGCATGAGAATCAGATGACAGCCTGAAATACACTTCAAGTTACTGTATGCTTGCATAACCCTGATCTTCTCTATATGAAGTTTCTGCCAGCAATTTTCCTAAATGTAAAGAGGTCAAATTATTTGATTACCTTTGCCCAGTATAGGTTTTCTCATCCATCAGCTTCTGCATATCTTCTGATTTTAATTTGTGTGGATGCAGATAACCAGATTTTTTTTTCAGCATTGGATAGAAGAGGATGAAATCTAACATTATTTCCCTGCTGTCTATTGACCACTTTACTTCTTATGTATTTTTAATGGCCATGCCTGAAAGTAGTTTCTCTTTGGCATTGTTTTCAGTAATTGTTACTGGATGTTTGGCATTTTTCCTTGGCTTATTTAATTTTTTTTTCTTTTCAATTTCTCCTATTCTCAAAGTCATCCAATTTTTCATCACCAACAACATGGCATTAGCACACACTTCTTTTTTACTGTCAAGAGCATAACTGAATCAAGTCTTGTACCAACAGCAAACTTTGGGAAAGTTTATACTCATTCTGAATCATCTATTACACATATTTTCAGTACTTTAAGATATTTTCACCATTTTCTATGCTTGATCTTCCTTTTAGTCAAAATTCTTTCCTTCTCTAGTTATTCAGCAAATTCATTTCGGCTCATGATCTCCCATAAGATAGTATATCATTTTTTCTGCAAGCATAGTTTTGCATGAACTACAGTTTCATTAAGAATACAATTTACACCAGCAAGGAAATTCCCACACTGCCCACTAATTATCTGAAAATTTTGAAATGTGTGATCATCCAATTATCTAATCACAACTACATTAAGAAGCCTGATTTCTAAGTCAAGTTCCATTCTGATATTTTTAACTTCATTTCTGTTATTCAGTTTGCCTCTGCCATTTCATACTGAAATAATTTGTCTTATTGAAAGCTGAGGAAAATTATTCATTTCATATGGGGGCCATATATAGATTATCTTAAATATCATCCTCAGCCTTCATGTTCCCTTTTTATTTATATAAAAGTGCCTTTCTTTCCTATTTATTTTAATATTCTTTAAAGGTCTAACTCAGGTTGACCTTTTGTTATTCTCATTTTATCCCAACACTTCTTGACCTCAAAAGATGATTTGTTGGCTGTTCAGTCCTTTTTTCCATTCCTTATAGCTCTCTGCTTACTCCTAATATCCTTTTTGTTTATTCATTTAACTAGATCTGATGCTCTTCCTTGCACGTTTTTCTTTTCAAATGGAAGCATGTTCTCGATAGTTTATGAAACTTTGCCTAAGGCTTTCCTCTATATACAAGTCTTGTGTTTAGGCCAGATGACTTAATTAACTAGAATTTCCCTTTTTATAATAGAGGAAGTGGGTTTTTTTTCTGTTTTAAACTGAACCTGTCAAAGAACACACTTTGGTAAGGTTATTTTCCCATTCCGCTATTTAATAAATGTCTTCAGGCCAGGTGTGTAGTATGATTCTTAGTTGTCTCAGTAATTCTGTGGAAACTTTCTCATTTTTAAGGCCTCTTTATGAGTAATAGCATTTGTTTTCCAATCTATAACTATGAAAGCAAAGTCTCCCTCACTGTTAGAGTTTATAGAGCCATTGGTGTGAAATAATACTGTAATGATTCCTCTTCATAGCCTCCCTCAGTGCTGGCTTCTAAAATTTTATGAGCTTGAGATCAGCAAAATTCCATTTGCTTTCCCTTTTCTTTTTTTCCTCTTATCAATCAGTAAATCTTAGTGAAGCTTCATCTCTTTTGTTTGTATTATCTTTTCTGAGCGACTTAGCTATATTCCATGTATGACTCTATGTTTCTGTGTCTTTCCAATCCCATTCCATAACTCTGCTCCCTTCATTTTGTTTCCCCAATTGCTTGAATGTGTATGTGAAATGTTCATTTCTTTTCATTGCTCCATACCACTAACCAGAACAAGTTTCCTACACAGACAATGCTCAGTCATTTCTTTGCAAATTAGACAATTTCAACTACTGTCAATGTGAATATTTTCTTTCGTTGGTTTCATAAATTTCTCAATACATATCTCTTCATCATAAAGATCTTTTGGTTTCACCAACTTAATTTTGAAAAAAGCTCTATCCATACAACCTCAGAAAAGTCCTTTTCCTGTCTGTTATATCCCTGCTTATTGGTTTTCTGACCCAAATTTTTTACCCTGCAAATCCTTCACTCCCTTTCTCAGACATATGGGAATGATTATGTTTTGCAGTAGACTCATTCCAAGTTTACCCACCTTAAACTCCCAAGCTTTCTTTACTGTCTCTCTGACTAAAACTCTGGTTCTTTGGCCCAAGTGTAGTAGCTAATGTCTTTTGGCAGCAACCCTGACTTTTATCATGCTAATGTCCCTGTTGTAGGTCCTGGCATTAGTAACACAGATCTGGGCTTAAGACATCCTCCAAGGTGTTTAAGCAGGCAGATGTAATATAAAATTCATAGACCAAATAATAGTACACTCAGCTACTCATTTGGCTTTCCAGGGTTAAAAGGCAGGATGAACAGCTTTTTCCTAATGACCTTTTCCTTCCAAGGCAATGACTGAATAATCAGAATAAGAGAGGAGAGCTAGGAGAGGTGTTCAGGTTCTCTGATCATCTTTGTGGCCTCCTCTGGACTTGCTCCAATAGCTCCGTGTCTTCCTTGTTCTGAGGATCCCAGAGCTGGACGCAGTACTCCAGGTGGGGTCTCATGAGACAATTCTGAGGGAGTCAAAATGTTCAAACCTCTTGAATAATCATGATCTGCCAGAAGACATATGCTGATGAGTCAGAAAGTACAAGGTCCCTGTGCTACCTCACTGCAACATTTCACCAAAAGATAAAAGTGATGAGGTAGGTAAAGTGTGCATATGTGGTGTTTACAGACACTGTCCACCTTCAGCTAAGCAGCAATTAAAAATTGCAGCACCTAGTAGCTGCACCAGCAGTCTGTGAAGTACCAGTAAAAACCCTCAAGTCACATTTTGTGCCTTTGGCCTGACTTTCCAGGTGTTTTTCTGAAGAGCCCATTTAACTCCATCACAAAAATTGGCACGTAAAATATGCCCTGAGTTGCAGGAACTGTCTCAAATAATCCTTGTTTGTTTAGGGAGGATTCCTTCTCAAAAAATATTTCTTCCACAAAGGGGGGTGATGTGTATTTTTCTAAACTTTAACCAAAAGATATGCTCTGAAAATACATTTTCAACAAAAATAGTTTATTTTGGACTGATTCAGCAGTCATGTTTCTTAGCACATTAACAAAATGATCTAGTATTTCTGAGTCCTTTAGCATCCATCTGTTGTTATGTTTTTTCCATTGCAGAGAACATACTCAGTCAGTAAAGACCACTAAAAAAGGCATTTAAGGGACCTGAATGTGAGAAGATTTCAGCTGCATACCCTTATTTTCACTCCCAACACCTATTTCCTTCTCCTGTCCAAAGGAGACAGGACTCGACTCTATGTGATGGACAATCCACTGGCCCTCTGAATCTTGTTTCCTTACTCACCCCCTGATGGTCCACTTCAGGTCCTAAGCCAAAAGTCTAAGTCTGGCAATGGCCATTTTCCTTCAGGACCTGGAGAAGAGTTAGTTCCATATACTGCACCAAGTATAGACTCATAGAATGGTTTGGGTCGGGACGAATCTTCAAAGATCATCTAGTGCAAACTCCCTGCAATGATCAGGGCATCTTCAATTAGATCAAGTTGCTCAGAATCCCTTCCATGGGATGAGGCACCTACCATCCCCCTTGGGAAACCTGTTTACCACCCTTACTTGAAAAATCTTTCTTGTATCTATCTGTTAACTGTCCTCCAATTACCCCTAGTCCTGTTGGAAAAGGTTCTGTTAAAAGGTTTGTCCCTATTTTTCTTATAGCCCCCTTCAAGTCCCTGAAAGGCTGCTGTAAAGTCCTCCCAGAGCCTTCTCTTCTCCAGACTGAATAACCCCAGCTTTCTGAGCCTTTCTCCATAAGAGAGGTGCTCCATCCCTCTAATCTCCATAGACCTGCTCTGGATCTGCTCAAACAGGTCTATGTCCTTCCTGGGCTGTATCAGCAATGGAGAACATTTGAGACCTTATCCAACAGAAAATTTTCTGCTGCTGCTCCAATGTACACCCAGGGACAGGAGATGTGTTCCTTTCTTCCCTTGAGGCAAGTGTACATAGCCAGAGAACCTCTGGTCTGGAACCTCAGCTACACCAAATGCTCTGGAACAGGAATACTAATTGCACTGTAAGGAAGTGATAATTTGATTGGAATAGCAAATAAATATATACAGAAAACATGATTATTTAGTGTTGTATTGTAATGGAATTTATTTTCTTCCAAAGCATTTCCTGAAAATAAAATTAGGCTCTGTTGCAACCAGCATATTTCTATAATCTATTTTTATCACTGTAGACCCTGGGGAAACAGTAAAATTCTTTAACATTCCCTGTTCTATTGATTTAGCCTGAGCCTTCGGGAATCATTTTATAGACTCATGCAATGGGTGATACTTGTTGCTGAACAACAGGTCAGGTTGTTTTCTCTGTAACTGAGGCATGAACAGTCTCTTATCTGGAGGACATTATATTTTTGGCATATAAGTATGAACTTACTTATAGTAAGACTTAGTTTATTAAGTTTATAGTAAGACTAAGTTATAGACTTAGTTTAGTCTCCCTTCCTGCAAGGTAAAAAGAGATTTAATAGATTAATTCTTGGGACTGCTGTATGGCTTAATAAAGCAAGCATTTCAAAATTGACACATAAGAAGATTCATGCATATGTTAATTTTTTTTATAGAGCAGCAATAATTAGCTACAGAATTGTACCAGTAACATTTCAGCACTGATTACTCCTACAATTTATCAGTTTCTTAACTGGGATTTAGCAGCAATAAAGAGAACATGGAAGCCAATGTTTGTTAACATATATTCTATGTAGTATTTTGGCACATACAACCAGCCTACTTCATCATATAAAAGTAGTTGAAAAGCATAAAAGTAGTTAATTAGAGTGTTTATTCGGCCACACTTTTTTTCCTGGACTTTTTAATTTTGAGAAATAGCATATTTGATTCTCTTTCATTTTCTTTGCTTTCAAAAAGCACATGAACAAAATGGCAGTGTGAGCTGATTCAGCCAGGCTTTGTTTCATCAAACTAAGTCATATATGTGAACTCAAAGAAAGAAGGTGGCTTCTCCCTTTCCCAGTATTGTTACATGCTTTCACAAGCAAAACTTTGGGAGATGTAACAAAATAAACAGATTGTTTTTAAACAGATGTTCTTGTGCTGGTCTGCATGGGAACATTTGATATATGAGGGAATAGTCTAAGACCCATTACAAAAATAATATTTAAATTGGAACAAGTGCTCTTGTGATTTACACCTAATGTTGTTCTCACTCTGACAGACAGCCAAATGTTACAGAGAAAACATCCAATGCCTGTTCTCATTTTGAAGCAGCACAGAAGATATGTAGAGAGAAATGTATGAAGGGTGCATGAAACCTTCCAGAGTTAGTTTTAAGATGCAGTTCAACGAGTTGTATGTAATGGGCTTGATTTCAGCTACTCTCACTTTTTAAAAACCATATATGTTTTTAGTAACTATCTTGGCTTTAAGACTAGGTATTTCATGGGTGTCTAGGACAGCTAAATATTAAATTTCTTTTGACTCCTGAGCTACTATTCAAAAAACCTGATCCCACAGGGCCCCTGGGAGCTTAGAGCACAGAGCACATTGCTGTATCAAATTTTATGTCAGCTTCAAAATGTCTTCCATACTATGTTAACTGCTAAAGCTGCATTCCAATGAGAGATCACCCATCTATTATTGAAAACACTCTCTGAGTGCTCAAAGAGGAGAATGAGAATATTCCAGATGGAAAATCAGTGTGGGGGATATCCCACAGAGTGGTGAATCTCTGATAGGGAACACCATGAGCATGAGAAAAGCTTGTCTCCCAGAGGACGGAAGTGCAGGTGAGTGCAGGATGTGTATGGAATTTTAGAGGGAAATTAGGATAGCTGTTCCTGTGGACCTTCTGCTAAACTGGAGGAATAAAACATGCCAGAGCCATGCTAAATGGAGGGACATATCAGTTCCCCACTGTCTCCAGTTTGTAAGGATGTGAGGCTGTCAGTCAGCATGAAAACTTTATTCTTGGCAGAAAGTGTGATGCTTAGATTTAGGATAGGTTATTTAGATTGGTCCACAGTTCAGGGGAGTAGTAGAGAAGAGCTAAATTCCCCTAAAAAGTGTTTCAGTAAGGGGTGATTTATAAAATCCCATCTCACAGTTCATTAGAGAACTAGTAAATACAGGTGTAAGCATATAAATATCTGCAATCTTTTATTTAATTTCAAAATCCCATGCCATGTGGTATACATGCTCTGATCATACATGCACTCATAGTTTGATGTCATGGGTAGTAGTATAAGAGCCTAGGGAAAAAAAAAGATGAAAAAAATCTAGAAATGGCTTGGCTTCAAAAAGAATTTCTCAGATATATTTTATGAACTAGACATTTCTTAGAGCTCTGCAAGGAGCTTTGGTAGAAGTTGACTTAGAAATCAGGTCTGGTGGCGGGTCCTAGCTGCTGCCAAATACCTCAGTGGGTCATATGGTACAGTGATGGCTTGATTGAAGATTTTTGATAATGTCTCTGGAGTGTCTAGTGCAAACCATGATGAAAAAGCCTGTGCCCATGCCAGTATGGAGCTAAACCAAATATACATAAGCCTGGGATAGCCTAGAGTTTGATCTTATGACCAAATTTCCAAATAAAACTCAAAACACAACAACTTTCTTTTCATTTTCTTAAAAACAAACAAACAAACAAACTCGACAGAACTTTTTAGAAAAGTGAGGAGAAAATTATAACTGGAGATAAAATGTTGCATGGTCCCTTAGCTAGATGTCTGGAATTCAGTCAGCCCCTGAGACAATCCTGGACATGAGATCTGATTCCTTTATTTTCTTTATCCACAAGTCTAGTTCATACTATAAATACAAATCAAAACTCAAACTCTATCTTTGAAGACACAGAAGTATATTCCAAATATTTTCAGTTGCCTTTCTCGTTTGGCAAGAGATGACAACCCTGGATGAAATTGTCTTTCCAGTCTGCTCTAATCTGAAGTTTGCAACAAAATGGATCTTTTCTGTTTCGTTTTTCTTTTTAAAGCAGGGATTTTTCAGGAACATTGGTGACTTAAATGGCAAAACATTTCAGCCCATTTTGTTTTCTGCTTTTCCGTCCTAAATATATAATTCCATAAGATTGCCACCAGATGGCACATGCAAGTGCTCTTCATACACATTTGTCGAAAGCCCCCTCAATAAAAAGAGAAGGTAGAATTTGCCATTTGATCTCGGTGTCATTGGCTTTCTCATAACCTAGGGGACAATACAGGAGGCTTTTCATACTTCTTGCACTTAGGATTTAAATAATTATTCCATCCATGAACAGTGAGGGTAAAAATATTAATGAAGAACTGTAAGTCTTTCATATGTACATAATTTTTCCACATTAACTAGTGGATAAAAAATGCTACCAAATTCTTATAATTGTTCACAATTTTTTTCTCTGGCTTAATTTTGTTGATTTTCATCTCATGTCCACTAATTTTATGTTATTTAATATGTTAAATGCCAAAGAGATATTAAATAACAGCAATACTTCAATGTGAAAATAGTTAAACCTACGTTCTCTAACAAAAGTGTAACATTCTTTAGCTATAGTCATGAAATACAAAAGAAAGACTGTTTGAAGCTAGATTTCTTTTTTGCTTATGCAAATTCCTCATCTTTTAGTGCTGGCAAAAATAGTAACAATGTAGTAAGAACCATTCTTGAAAAAGGCCCTTTTGGATTAATATTTAATAAAAAAATGTAGAAGAAGAAATGTACCAATGAAAGAAGTCTTGGCAGAAATCTCTAATATTTTGATTGTCTTCAGTTGGTGCTGTGACCAGAGCAAAGAGTGTAATTGTATGACACAATTCACCCCGCGGTCCAGCTCCTGAATCACCCCACTGGGGACTTGGACCTCCAAATCACTTGCCTGGTGGTCTTGTGGAAACAGAAAAGCAAAGGATGGGGCTGGGGAGGGCTGGTGGGCTTCTGAGTCTCATCCTCTTCAGGGGTCAGCAGAAGAACAGAAGAATATGACTGCTGGGTCACCTGTATTATCACTGGGTGAAAAGCCCATTAGGCGAAGTTTAAAAAATCCAGGTTTCTTTACTGAATATGCTGGGAGATTCAGGACACCAAGAAGAAGGCTAATTTTTCATAGGTTCCCTCTCGTTTCTCATAGGTTCCCTTTCCCTTTCTGAAAGGCTACAAAATCACTGTCCCTCCATTTACTAGGAAGGGGAGGAAAGACAAAGACCTCACCAGACTGACACCTTGCGTGAATCTTTTTCTAAGCCCCATTATAAAATAAGCACTGAAATTGGGTCATATAACCATTGCATGTGGACATACTGATATGTTGATATGTGATATCCTTTCTCATTCATCCCTCCCTCATGGTAAAATTGTATCTAGACCTCTATGTTTTTAAGGTCAAAGAGATGGGTCTTGCTCTCCAGACGGAATTTAGTGGGGCAAGAAAAAGACAGTGATGATAAGGTTAGTTAGTTAGTTAGTTAGTTAGTTATGTGTAGTTAGTTCTCAGGGGTTTTCACTCCCATTTTTTTTATTCCACGGGAAAATGTTGCATCCGGAGCAGATGAAAAATAGCAATAAAGTTTCAATTGTAATAATATCTTTCTTTGAATTTAAAAATGGTGCCTTAGTCATAGGTCTGATTCCTGTGTTTGCATTCTGAATCATTTCTGCTTGGTTTATTGACAACAATAACATTTTGCTACATTTTATTTTCTCAGAAAAATATGAAAGATAGAACTGCATACCCAGTTCTATCTTTTCTTTTCTAAATTTGAGATTGCGAGGAACCTATTTTGTGTCATTATAGTAAGCAGCAGTTCTGGCATTATTTAAGGAAAATATAAGACTTTTCTCTGCTTTATTAAAATAGCAGCAAAATTTACCTGAGATGCAGACTTTAACAGTAACAGTGTTATCCAGTATTTTCTTCCATATGGAACTAACATTATGTTAGGACGTGGAAAATTTGGGAAGGAATTCATGGTAGTAAATGAAAAACAAAAAAAGATGGACCAGTTAAATACACTCAGATATGGATAAGAAATGTTCTACTACAATTCCCCAGGGTTCAGTAGCTAATTTTAAATAAGGAACTTCAGACTTCTTTTGCCACTCAGTTTCTCTGTGGGGATGGAGTTTGAACATATCAAACCTCCTTCCAGTTTCACTTCGCAATGTAAGTGTGGTACCATCATTTCCAAATTATTTACTCTTCTTAATGCTGGTTTCATTTACATCTGAATATGGCCCTTGGTATTAGTTCAGGATAATTAGAGGTTTTTTCAGATTTTAACACACACATGTGCTAACTTCATTAGTGAGTTTAACTTGTCAAGTAATTTTCAGCTTTGGAAGCAGCAAAGTTGCAACCAAGTACAAAAACAAAAACAAAAAAAGACCTCTTTCTTACTAATCCTACACAGGCGTGTGAGCAACAGCACTTTCTTCAAAATGGTAAACTGATGAGTTTGCTGAAAGACTCAGGTTACCTTCAGTTCAAAGAGAGATGAAAACATGAAAGAACAGAAGAAATCATTTTGAATGTGAAATTTGCTGTGACATAAACTACACCTATTTCTTTTTTCAGGTTGATAATACTCTTTTATTATTTTGAATTACTTATTTAGAAACATTTTAGAATTAAATTACAGGGGTATTTCCAGTTAATCTTAGTAGGAGGCTGGTGTTTCTCCTTAAGACAATTCATGCATCACACTGCATTCATTTGTCCAACTGCTAATATAAATGATGATCTGTTGAAGTGATCTCTCTTGACAAGATATAAAACTGGAAAGGATTTATGGAGAGTTGAGTACATTTACTTTATTAACAAGTACACTGTTCTGTGTACCAGCACTCACTCCATTGCATTAAACAGTCCTGTGAACATAATACGACTTTCTGAGAGTTTTAACTAACAAATCTTCTGCTGAGAGGATATAAGACCTACAGTGACTAGGGCTTCTGTTTTGTAAGGGTTGATAAGTTTCTTTAAAAATTCTGAGAGAGTGAAATCCAGCTAATTTGACGATGAAGAAGGGAATGAATGTCCTTCATCTCATTTGCCCTGTACAATATCTAAACTTAGTGTAATCACCTGGAATGCAATTATGATGACATTTAAAGAACTGACGTGGTTTGACTTCTGTGTATCCCAGATGACATCAGTAACATATGGTCTTCTCTGTTGTTAGGGTAAAATTCTACCAGCACTGGTTATCAACTCACTGGTTAAGGTCATAACTACTTTCAGGTTAATGTCTTGAAAATATGGGTGGGTGACAACTGCAGCATTTTTTTGTGAAAAATCTTCTAGAATTGCTAATTTACTCTGATAATTAGCCCCACAAGGTGGAGGTGGATGCAAGATCAGATCCTGACTGACAAAGACTGAGGCCTGTATTAGGAAGAGATTATCTGTTTGTGGGTTGGTGTACCTTCTTTTACATTGTCCTTTTAATCTTTGTGTTGACTGAATACTATTCTAAGAAAATTGGACCTTTTTCAAGTCTTGGAAAGTAAAATGTTACAACACATAAGCAGAAAAAAAAAAAGCAAAAACTACCTTTTTCTGCATCTGTATTGAAGCATTTTTATTTTTTTAGCTCTAAAGAAACATGCTGAAAATATAGGAATGCTTTTCTGAATCTGTACATAACTTCAAATGATGTTTTGGAATGGAAAAGCTTGTAAGAAAAATACTCATAAAATTTGACTTTGTATATCATTATATTTATGACACCACCATTCACTGATGGCACAGTACAGCGATTATAAACAGAACAGTCAGAGTTTAATCATTCCCATCAGCAGTGATTTCCCTCATCCTCAGGTGTCCTTAAATGTACCATCTTTAAGCTGACACAGCACAATCTGCCAGTATTGTCCCTATTTGAGAAATGAGGTCCTTGACTCTAAATTAGGCTGCTCAGCAACCTGCAACTCTGAATTTAAAATAACTGTAAGAACCTGCATGGTCACCATATAACTCACAGTATAATGCTTTTCTCTGCTAGAGTAAGTGCACAGGCATGAAAAAAGGTTCAAAGTAAGATTAAATGGAACAGGAAACGGTTGTTTAATCAGTTACATTTGTTCTTGCAAGTCAGTAAGTATCACTGACCCAGCATCATTTTGGAGGATCAGATTTTACTATAAAATTTGAAACTGAGTACTTGACTAAGTATTGTCAGTAAAGATCACACTGAACTCTGCAGGGGAGTGGAGCTATTTTCCTGAATGTTTTAGCTGTATCCTAACTTGGATGGTTGTGTTGAGCCTTCTTACGTTTCCACTGATAATTGACAGGAAATGCTCTAGTTTTTAATCTATTGGTTTAGGATTTTTCTGTTTTGGCTTCGTTTAGTTTAGGGTTTTTTGTTGTGCTGCTTCATTTTTTTCTGCACTGTGATCTGCTAGAAGTAGTTTGTAGTGCTGGTACAGCCGGATTTGGCACATATTGATGAAAAATCAGTTCAAGATAATGGTGTTGGATTGTCAGGTTTATATTTGAGTTTAGTAGATATGAAAATTAGATGCTGATCTTCCTATTTGTATCTGGAGTTTGCACCTGCAAGTAACTGCTGGCCAGCAGCTGACTATCTGGCAGATCCGGTTGCTGTCACTTACTCCTGGTATCTGACTTAGGAATTTTAGTTTCCCTAATTTTTAGTGTGGCTCAGGTGATGTGAAAATCTGTGGTGTTCAGTCAACTGAAACTGCAAACAAAATTGCAGGTGAAATAATTTGTCTGAAGACTTAAAATATTTGGAACACATCCTTTGAGAAAACTCTTAAAAGACTGAACAAGATCTCAGTGCTGAGAGATACTATTTGTGTATATGGCTCATGGAACACTGGATAATCTTTCTAGTTCAGGGTCATTATGCAGTATAAAATGGTTATTAGCAAATTAATGAAAAGAATACACACAGCAACAATCCAAGCACAGAGTCCAGATGAAACCCCAGTGTAATCTGTGGACCTTAATTGATTTCATATGAGCTGTTTCTATCTCCACTTAGTAATTTGTGTGAGCGCTTAAAATAATTTTGTGAAATCACTCTGATGAGCACTATAACAAAATGTCTGATAAAACAATGACTTTGTTTCACTAAATTAAAAGGATTTTAACATCAGAATTTATTATATTTTGTGAACTTAGACTTTGATGAAAAAAGGAATGTGGTTTTCTTACCAAAACATCAGAATTGTGGTATACAGCTGTAGAAAACCCTTGTAAGGGTATCAAAGAATATTATTGTGCTCTGTCTTTTGTTAATACAGAATGTGGAATTCCAATTTGCATTTGCATCACTTGGCAAACCTGCTGTAAAAACAAACTCAACACCACCATTCCTCTTTTTTAAAATATTTTGTCTAGTTGTATTATCAGAGATCTTTGTCAGAGATCTTTGCTTGAGGTCAAAGAGGCCATTGTACTGCCTGTATTCATAAAAGCGTAAATAATCTAACAGAAGACACAGAAGACTGACATGAGTTGAAGGTGTCTCCTTTAGTCTTTGCTAGTTCTTTCCAAATTGAATGCAGATGTATTTAGGGGAAAACTACTGATGACAGGAATGATCTCAAAATGAAGACGTACAAGAGTAGCCCTTCCAGTGACAACAATTTTAATCCAGGTGATATAAATAATTGAAAGAATTTTCTCTTAAATTCTTTTAGCCTCAAGATATACGTCCACAAAATGAGTTGAAACAAATTAACAATAAAATATTTTTGCCCGAGTCCAAGGCTTTAACTAAAGATCAAGCTTTATAATACCATTACCACCATTCTGTTCAGCCCTAAGAAATGCCTTTTACCCATCCTATCTGCCTCCTAAGATAAGGTTTCCCCAGAATTCTTTCAGTCAGTGTTTCACTGACAAATAGTGCCATTTATCCTTCTTACCTGATGAATCTTCATACCAAGTCATTGCAAAGTTCTTAAAAGCCCGTGACTCCCTCACATTTTGCCTGAAATGGAGAGAGTTCATTGGAGTTTTTTAAGTAGGTCACAGGACTGAGCTACATTTCTTTTATCAATTTTAAAAATAACCCAAAGGAACATATATGGAAGTTCTTTAAAGTGGAAGAACTCTTACTTCAAGTGCAGCACTACGTGTTGTTTGCTCTCTATATGGTGCACTTTCCACCTCTGTGTTAAAAGTAAGGCTTTTATATATTGTTTAAGAAAATATTTTGTGAATCACATTTGGTCCAGGGGCTGCATTTTTCAATTTATAGAAAACACAAAACAAATGGAAAAAATTGATCTACCCAGGATCCAAAGTGAATGGCATATCTGCACCTAAACTGCCAACACTCAAGAACAAACTTATGTGAGGCAAAGATTCCAGAGGTAATCAATATAAAAAAATTGTCTGATGGCAGAGGCTTTCTCTTTGTCTCTATGTCATTAGGGTTAGACTAGCTTGAAATTCTCATAACAGCACTTCCTAACAGAAGACAATATCAAACCATGAGTAGCAAAAGGAAAATAGGAGTCTCATTTCTTCAGATGTAAATCTGACACCATGCTGAATATTGTTATATTTTTCACATCACAGTGGCTGTTGAACCATGGGAAGCAGATGAAATGAAGGGGGAAAAGTACCTGTAGGACAAGCTGCAGACAGCTATCCTTCACAGGGGAGTTTCTCATCTGAAAGGCCTATGATTGCCTATCTTATCCTCATGTGAGAATGACTAAAGCATGGACAATATCACTGCAGAACTGGACAAAAAAAAATCAAAAACTTTTTTTGATTCTTAATCTCTCTTTGGAATGAGGGACAGTGAAGAAAAAAATACCCAATTTACATGAATCTGCTCTTTATCAAAGGGCACAGAGTATCCTGTAAAAGTGTTCACATTTCTCACCATCTTTGTTTTAAGCACACCAGGTTAAATTAGAGTCACAGAAGTCAAACAAACATGCAGAGTTGCTTTTTCCTCTGTAAAAAGTCCCCTAGATGACAACTTCCCAGAATATAATTGTATCTGGATAAGTACTATCTATTTTCTCACTGACAACTAGCAAATGGGAGTGGTGTTTTAAATGTAGAGTAGTTCAAAACAATGTTTTTTAATGTCATTTGACTACTTTGCCTATAGAAAAAACTAAACTATAACACATTGTGAGCAAATAATTTTACCATCTGAAGCATAGCCCTGAAAACACAGCATAGCAGGCTCTTCAAAGGTTTTGGGAACCAAAACATGAAATCATGTCAGAAATCAGAGTAACTTGACCTAAGTATGGAGAGAGTTAAGGAGTTCTTCCTAAAATGGGAAGAAGTCTTCTGTAGATAGAGGGATCTTTCCCCTGGGTTCCACTGTCATAGGGTTGAGATGAAGTTCAAAGTCAGACAAAGTCAGTATTTTTGACCTTCTCTTAGCAAAACAAACACTAATGGTGAGTGTCAGTAACAGTTCAATAGCAATGAATGTTTTTCTTAAAGGACAGGGTAGAGTCAGGGACTTTGCTCTCCCTTTCCAAGGGTAAGCTTGTTCCACTGCTGGAAGACTGCACTCTAAGTCAGCTCAGAAACTGAATAATGCAAATGTATTAATGTGGCAGGAGAAGCTCCATGGACATGGAAAATGAAGAAGGAATGATTTGGATCTTCTCAGTCTTGTGGTTACTGAATACAAAAGTCAAGTTCTTCCCTTATGTCTGTATATCATGAAAGAGGAAAATCTTTTGAGAAGTTATCCTTCCATACTGATTCCCCATCTGCTTTTGTCTAAACAAGTATTTCTTCATGGTGATTTCTTCTGAGTACAAAGGTTGGTATAAAGGTTTGACATTGACATTTTTGTAGAATTTCTTCTACGCCATCTGACATTTTTGCTTTTCACTTGCTACCTTTAATTAATTTTACTTGCCTTTAATCATACTTTTTGTCCCTATCACCTTGATTTTTACTATAAACCTTTCACGCAGATCTTCTGAAACAATTATAAGCCTTGCCTCTCTAAGATTTTGATTTACCTTTACATTCAGTAAGTAGGAATCATCTTTCTCACTAAATTTTAACTGCATTCTGGAATTTCGGGATTTTTAAAGCTGCCTTTTTTTTTTTCCCCTGCAGTTAATCTATAGTGATAATCTGTGCCAGTGCATCTCACTTATAAAGGGTTCATCAAATGGTTGTTCCAATCTCAGGAAGCAACTATCTCTACAATAATTCTCAACAAATGCAGACCAAATGACAGCGGTTGCTGCTGCATTCAGTTCTGTCTGGTAGAGCAAATGCTGTCTTCAGGTTTAGAGTATTTCTAATCTTATTTCTTTACAATTGCAGTCTAGACTTTTTTTAAAAAAAAAAAAAAAAAAAAGCCTGTCCAACAGCAGGACACAGTTTAGGGCTGTACTTGCTTTCATACTACATGGAACCTTTGTTTTTTGAAAATAAGAGCTTTTTCCTACTTCATTTTTTTTTTGTCTTACAGTCTCTTTGAAACTGTCACTTTTTTGACTTCATGTTGCATATTCCTGTGAGGCTATGCTTTACAAGTTCACTGCTCTAGTGGTATTGTCTTGTTTTCCTTCCAAGAAATTGATCTGGCTTTGCACTGCTATCATAGAATAACTGAGGCTGGAAGTCTCAAAGCAGGGTCAGTTCTAAGCTCAGACGAGGCTGCTTGGGGATTTGGCCAGTTGGGTCTTAGAAGCTTCTAAGCACACAGATAATCCAAACTCTCTGGGCAACCTGTTTTGCTGCTGTTCTGCCCACATAAAGGAAAAGTTTATTATGGCTGAACTTCTTGTTTCAATTTATATCCATTTTCTTTTGTTCTGCTGAGCACTGCTGAAGATACTGGCTCCATCTGCTCAGTTATCTTCACACAGCTTCTGCCAGACTTGTCTCAGGTCTTCCTCAAATCCATCTCTCCGTTAGGCTAAATAAGGCCTATTCTTTTCCTCTTGTCAGGACAAACGCTCCACCCCCTGATCATCTTGACGGCCCTTCTGCTGAAGTCATTCCATCTTACTGGTGTCTTTCTTCTATTGGGTAGGGTGTGTCTGAGGAAACTGGATGCACTACAGTTTTCTAATGTGGCCTAAAAACTGTCAAGTAAAAGTGAATAATTGCTTCTGCTAATACATCCCAGGAACATGTCAGCCTTTGATGTGAGGACATGCTACTAGCTGATATTCATTTGGTCTACCAAGGCCTCAGGTCCTTTTCTAAAGAGCTGCCCCCTGCCAGTGTCCTAGTAGGCCCATCTTGTACCAAAGGTTTATTCCAGTTGAAGGATTTGGCATCACTCCTTGCTGAAATCCCACTGGCACATTTCTCCACCTGTCTGTAATTTTTTCCCCACTTTTCCCAGCTTCTTCACTTCCAATCAAACACCATAGGGCTCCCCCACCTTCTGTGCAGTTGGGGTTTCATCCTCTCTGCTGAGTCTCTGTCATCTTCCCAGACACAGGATTCCTGATCTTTGTTCCACATCTCCTTAAGGGGCCAACCTGGCTCCTCAACAAACGCACAGATGGTCCAAGCAAGGACATGGTCTCTCACAATGTCAGCCTTTAGGCTCTCTCCCCAGCCCTTCTGGGGACAACCCTCCTCTTTCCCAGATGCAGCTGCTTGACATTCCCAAATCAGAAGGCAGACAAGGTAAAAGATGCATACGCATTTTGGCATAAACAGCTGAATAAGCATTTAGCAGCTGACAGATTTGGTTGAAGAAAAATTGTGGAATAGTTACCCTTTTCCAGCAACAGTCACTCTAAAGTTACTAGAAGACTGTCTACAGGTCCCCGAAGACCTTAGAAGAAGGTCTCAGAAGATACAGAAGAGCCCGGAAACTACTCTGCAAACTATCGTGTCTCTTAGCTTCAGTTTTGCATATTTTAACAATTCTTGTTTACGTTAAAGTCACATTCTCCTAGCAATCTCATTCTCCATTTTGGGTCTCTGATTCTTACTACAATTCAGGCTTGAATTAGGGTTTCCATAAAACATCAAAATGACATATGTAACTTGAAAGTCTCAAATCTGTTGTAAATGCTTGAAAAGTTTGAAAGCTTGAAAAGAATGCTTTAAGTTTTCATAAGAAACTGATATCTTTTAAAAGACTCTTTCTCTCTAGGAGTTCTGTTTTCCTAAAATATCTGTAGTACAGGCTGAAAACTGCTTTATGCCATTTCACTTTTCTGCAATAATAAATGTTCCTCATACCTCTGGCCCAAGAGTACATTTATAAAAAGGAAAATATCTTCTACTTATTTTTTTTGAAGTTGATTTATTCATCCATATGAAATCCATGCTCAACTTTTCTGCTGTATTTCTGAGGAATTTTTACTGCATTTTATTATTTTGTTTATTAGCTACTAGCCATTTAATAACTCACCACTTCAACTTTCACGTTTTAAGAAACTGTTCCTCCATTTCTTTACACAGTGGTCTGTGGGAGACTTGTGTCAGATCATGTGACAACATAATGCCAAGCAAGTTAGCAACACAAAAACAAAGATGTGAAGATGAGAAATAGATATCTAAGCAGACCTCTTACAAGAAAAAAAAATTGCAATACTCGGGCAGTACTTTGTTCTACTCCAGGCCTAAAAATGTTATCAGTTTAGTGCAAATTGATGAGATAGAAAAAGACACAGAGGGGCATTTAAAGACATACATTTAGACTCTTGCCTGAAGTTATGAGCAATAAACTACATGGCCCAGACTCACAAAGAAGGCAGATCTGATCAGAAAACTGATCCAGAAACTGATGTCACATTTTCTGATTTGAATACAGTGAACTGGTCACTAAACCCTATATTCTTTGAATATTTAGAAAGTTGTTCAGTTTTAAAGTTAGTTTCTTTAAGCAAAGTTCATTTGGGCATATTCAGATCAAACATAATTTAGAAGGTTGTTTTGCTTACAGAATTTGCGTATGAAGGAAGAAGGTGAACAGCTTTCCAGATTCTTGGAGTATGTGTAACATACGTTCTTGACACAGCTGGTGATAGCGTCAAGCAGGGAGGGCTCCCCACTGGACCTGCTGTTTTTGAACAGAGAAGGATTGGTGGGTGATGTTGTGGTCAGAGGCCATCTTGGGCACAGCAATTGTAAAATGAGAGTTTTAAGTTCTCAGTGAAATAAGAAGGGGGATCAGCAGCCCTGCCACATAGGAGTCCCACAGGGCAGACTTTGGCCTGTTTAGGAGACTTGTTCACAGAGTCCCTTGTGAGGCAGTCCTGAAGGACTAAGGAGTCCAGGAAAACTGGACATTCTTCAAGAAGGAAATACTAAAATACAGAAACAGGCCATCCTCATGTGCTGAGTGATGAGATAGAGGGGAAGATGACTGGCCTGACTGACCAGAGAGCTTTGGCTGGAACTCAGGAAAATAAGGAGAGGTTGTGACCTTTGAAAGAAGGGGCTGGCAACTCAGAAGGTCTACAAAGACACTGTGAGGTTAAGCAGACAGAAAATCAGAAGGGCCAAAGCTCAGCTAGAACTTAATCTGGTCAGTGTCATAAAAGACAAAAAAAAAAAAAAAGTTTCTATAAATCCCCTTGCGATGCCTTCTTTGCCTCAGTCTTTAATAGCAAGGCAGTTGATTTCTGGGTACCCAGACCCCTGAGCTGGGAGACAGAGATGAGGAACAGAATGAAGGCCCCATAAACCAAGACAAAACTGTGCTATACCATTTAGACAGACACAAGTCCATGGGGCAGATGGGATCCACCCAAAGGTGCTGAGGGAATTGGGGGAAGTGCTCTCTGAACCACTTACCATTTACCAGCAGCCCTCACTAACTGGGGAGGTCCCAGCTAACTGGAAGTTGACAAATGGGACAGGATGTAGTCTATCTAGATATCAGTAGACGTTTTGACACCATTTCCCACAGCATTCTCCTGGAGAAATTGGTGGCTCATGGCTTGAATGGGTAAAAAAACCTGTCTGGATGGCTGGGCCTAGAAAGTACTGGTGAATGAAGTTATAACCAGTTGGTGTCTGGTCACAACTGGTGTTCCCATGGCTCAGTGCTCAGGCCAGATTTGTCTAATATCTTTATTGATGATTATCTAATATCTTATCTAATTTGGATTGGATATTAGGATTTTTTTTTCCCCTGAAAGGATTGTCAAGCACTGGAACAGGCTTCTCAGGGAAATGGTGGAGTCACCATCCCTGGAGATATTTAAAAGATGTGTAGATGTGGCACTTACAGACCTGGTTTGGTGGTGGACTTGACAGTGCTGATTTAACAGTTGGATTTGATGATCTTAGAGGTCTTTTCCAACCTAAATGATTCTATGATCCTATGCTCCTAAAATGAACACTCTAAAGGTCAGGAGAAATACTGCAGAATATACACACACCCATTCTCCAAAATGAGTGCCAAGTTGCTACGTATCTTTGCTTTATATAGAAAAAGAAATATTAGAAGTGTTGAAAGTGACATAATGCTAGAGTAAGAGCCTGATTGGCAGATGACAAATGCTGAACACCCACTAAAATATTATTCTTTTTCATTTCAGTACTTTTCAAAGTTCTAAAAAGGATGCTTCAATCCAGCAGAAACGAAACATGAACTTCTGCACTTGGACTGACAAATGCTGCTTTTTTTAGTATTGGTATAAACTGGATTTTTCATCTCCATTTTAAATTATAGAGATGCTTAAAACACCATATAAAGACACTATATCATCAAGGAACTATGAACAAAAAAATACTTATGTCTGGTTATGATGATCGCACAAGACAAGCACTGAAGACTACTCCTATGCCTAAGGAGATTTTGTTTCATAATTTATCTATCAAAAGAAATTAAGTACTGATGCATTCATCTCTTTTCATTATGCTGGTTATGATAAGATTCCTAAGCAATACCCAGAGTAGTGAAATGTGACACAATAACCAAAGGAAACTCTGGAAAATGTATGCTTGAAATGACAAGTACACTTAGCCTAGTAAATTCTTAACCCTTCTGCTTCCCTTCTCTGTGACCAGTGGTTTCTGCTGATGCATCAGTGAGAGGAACACTGATTTTGTCAGTGCCTCAAAGTTTGCTAATTATCTCATTTCTAAGAAATGTTATATTATGACTGGCAACAGCTCTTTAGCATCCACTGTTCTCGGTAGGAATTTCTTGGCAGAACAGAGTTCTTGATACATGTAATTAGCATTTCCTCTTATTATAAATAATTGTTCCTCATTTTCTACTAATTCTTTTCTAGGCTATAGATATATTTCCAGTAACAACAGACAAACCTGAGAAAACTGGGAGCATCTTTCTTATGAGGAGAGATTGTGGAATCTGGACCTGTTTAGTCCAGAAAAGAAGACTGAGAGGGGACCCCATTAATGAATATAAATATCACAAAGGTGGGTGCCAAGAAGACGGTGTCAGACTGTTTTCAATGCTGCCTAGTGACAAGATAAGGAGCAATGGCCATAAACTAAAACACAAGCAGTTCCACCTCAACATGAGGAAGAACTTAACACTGAGGGTGCCTGGGCACTGGAGCAGGTTGCCCAGGGAGGTTGTGAAGTCTCCCACTCTGGAGACATTCAAAACTCACCTGGAGTGTTTCTGTGTCATCTGCTTTACATGACCCTGCCTTGTCAGGGAGGGTGGACTAGATGAACTCCAGAGGTCCTTTCCAACCCTAACAATTCTGAGAAATTGTTTCGTAAGGCTTCCATGTGCCAATTTTGTTATTGTTTGCACCCAAACCTGTGCCATTGGCTACACAGTATATTAAGGACATTAATGTTTGGGTTTGGTGAAAGTTATATTTTCAACTTGCTTGGAAAAAATGTATAATTCTGAGAATATGATTGTCCATATCATACTTATTCTATCTTCTTTGTTTGAAGCTTTTATCTTTAGTACAATTTGAAATATTGGATAGGATTCAGTTCAAGATGAAGACACCAAAATTACTGTCTATATGTCAGATGAGTGCTTAAAACTCCAGTGTAATTAAGAAAGATATAGTCAATACAGTCAATGATGTTCAGAGATATTCAAGCAGCCTTCCAGGGTGTGTGTCTGATGTGATTTGAGAAATATGAATATGTGAGGTTTTTTTAACTTTACTGTGCTTGGAGATACAGGAGAGGAAAAAACCCAAAAAATCCAATGCATTTTAGCTTTCAACTGTATGAATTATTCTCTGCCACTACAGACAAAATATCAAAAGTATCTCAAATCCCAGGCAGATATTGTCAAGTTATTCAGAAGCAAAATAAATTATAATAAATATTTCAAGCTTAACTGCCTAATATTAGCAATCAGCATAGAAATATTTTGCTATAAATTTGCAATTCTTAAATTACAACAATTCAGCTTTTATAAATTCTTAGTTCATTTACTAAAATAAATATCACTCAACATGATGAAGTTCATCCCACTTTGTTGAGCAATAGGTAATCACCCATTACTCAGAAATTCAAAATTTATAGTCTTAATGAAAGGTATACACTGCAGAAGAACCATGACTATTGTGACTCATCATTTTTTTTTTTTTTGTGTAGTGAAGGTAAAGATGCTACATTTAATAAACTTATATCCTGTTCTTTTTAATCCATGCCTTCGTATGGCCTAAGGCCCAGATAAAATCTAGATCTTGCGCTAATATGTTATATTTCCATTTCTCCTTTTTTTTCCTATGCATGAACACTCGTTCTATGAAAATGTAGATAATTTCTAGTGAAACCTTGAAATCTAGTCCATTTCCTAGAAATGAGTCTTTCAGAAGATAAACTGAGATGTTTTTCTTTCTTAGTTTCTTCTACATTCTTTCTCATTCTTCATTGTATAACTTTTCTCACTGGTAACATTTGCTGACATTAAATACAAGAATTACTGTCCTTTTTTTTTTTTTTCCCCAGGCTTCTCAGTAACCACGTTATGGCCATCTTGGCTGGCACATTCTGTTCTTAATTAGGATTAAAGATATTTTGACTCATTCAAAATCTCACTAATGCTCTGTCTCTGGCCTGTAATGGTCTTTTATCACAGGTCTGATTGTTTGCTTTGTCTTTTTGGAGAAGGCTGAAGAGTAAGGAAATAGTTCTTTTTGTGTATGTTGCACATGGTTCCATCCACTTCTTATTCTTCTCCTTGCAGACATCTTTGATGTGTTTTTTTTCTTCATTCCTCTTCATTTTAGACATTTCTCTTCTTGGCACAGACCTTCATGGGAACTTTAATGTGGCTTCATCTGTCTTGCTTGCTAAATTTCATTGCATATCTGGTGACTGACTCTTTCAAAAGAAAACCGAACATACATGTGCGTGTGATTGTCTTCGTTATCTTACTTGTCAAGCCTGAGAGTTACTATCACACTTTCACTATTGGCAACTCCTTCTTGACAACTGACCAGTACGACACACTTGGGTTGAGATACTCTTATGCTCTAAGGCCTTTCACATTCACAATACACTTTCTGCAATAATGCTTCTTAGCATTACTCACAATGGTGGGGGTTTTTTTTGTTGTTGTGGGTTTGTTTTTTTTTTTTTTTTTTTTTTTTTTTACATTTAGGTGAGTAGTTGCACTGCCTGCCTGTTGGCATGGAAACAAATAATTAGATGGTAAAAGAAATAAAAGAATTTTCTCATAAACTGGTCTGTTTGTAGGGAAGTACAGCTCAGTTTTACAGATGGGAAAGCTATGCCTATTTCACACTTGCTTGTATATCCTTGCCATTCTGTATAGTGCCCTGTACCGTAAGAGCCTCCAAGTACTGCCATGAGGTACTAGGAAGTAATTGTAGCACCCTAAAATGTGACTAACTAGTAAAATCTACCCTCTGAACTTGCTGACATGGTAAGCTGGTGTCATCCCTTTGATAACTTATTGCAGCTCAGATGAAATCAAGAACCTGTGGCAACTCAAAGGAGCTGAGAATTCTTACTATATTCAAACAATGGGAAGACAGTTCCTGACATTAACACGAACAAATATGAGCTTCATTTCAGAAGAAAGAAAACTGAATTGAACGAATCATCCAATATCTAGTCTTGAAAGGACAAATTATGTCTTCAAGTTTCTTGTATAATCATGCAAAGGAATATCTGCAGCTTAAATAGCAGTTTTGGACAGGCTGGGTATACAATAGTAATGTAACTAATTATGACACTTTACTTAACACCTTTCATCACAAAGTACACTATCATACACTAGTCATTTGATTCTTACGACATGTCTGTAGAAGACTATTATACTGTTGTAGAGATTGCACACAGAGATTAAATGGTTTGGGTTAGGCCACACAGCAAGTGAGCAGCAGAGCCAAAAGGAGAGCGTGAGTGTTGGCTTCCAGCCCTGTGCTCCAACTACCGGACTGCACTTCCTTAATACCTAAATCCCTTATTGCCTCTCTAACAGAGCTACTGAAACTTTTGAGCACTCGTAAATTTTGGTGTAATAGCAAACCTGTTGCGTTTCTCCCTCCTAGCTCCTTTACGATGGCACAAAATACTATAATTACACTTTCAAGGGTCTCATTTCACAGGCTGCCCCAGGTCGCGCAGCCCTGGTGGGGGGTCAGTCTGACATTGCGTAGCTCCCATACGCTGTCCCCAGCACACATTTGCTGGCTGCTGCTGCTTCTCTGCTCGCTTTCGTCACGGCCTTAGCTCTGCTGTGTGAGTGACTGGACCATTCTGTGCTTAAATAATTCCAGCTATAGGCTAGCTAATGGGGAACAGATGTCTCCCTGGCACTGGCGGGAGCTTTCGGTCCTGCCGCTCCCGTAGCTTCTCACTCACTGGCAGTCGTTCAGGTAACTGCTTTGGGACAGCCTCGGCCGCCCGGAGCTCTGCCTGTGCCGCGGGGCGCGGAGGGCGAGGGAGCAGGAGAAGGGGGCGAGCGGAGGGCGGAGTAGCACTGGGGCAGCTGCCCTGCCGGCGATGGATGGAGCGGGGCCGCTGGCCCGGGCTGCCCGCCGGGGCCCGGGGACACCGCGCTGCTGGCACGGGTCGGGCTGGCCCGGGCCGAGGGCACGGCGCTGCACGGGCTCCGTGTCCTGGGACCCGGACTACAAATTCAGGTTCGCAAACTCTGTGCTTCACGCTGCGCCGTGGGGGCTCGCGGAGCTGCGTGAAACAGCGCTTCTCAAGCCAGCATGATGCTCGGGAAATGAGGGAAAAAAACAGCCACGCAGGGGGGGGAAAGAAAAAAAAAAAAAAAAAAAAAAAAAGGTAGGAAACGCCGAACAGAGGGTCTTGCACGCTGCCTCTTTGTGCTGCATCAGGCGGGGGTGTGCCTGAGTCCCCAAAGCACCCACCCTCCGGGGTGCCACCCAATGGCTGCCGTGCGCTCGGCACAGCCCCTCCCGCCCGCCTCGGCTGAGCGGGACCCGCCGGGACACTGCCCGGACCGGCTCACACAGGCTCTAACATATAAAGGCTGTCAGCAGTTCCTCTGGCCAGAGGCTTCACAACCAGCACGGTTTTGTTCTTTGGGAGGTTGTAATAAGAGACACTTTCTTCACAAAGGTTCATATCATCACATACGAGAGTGCTATATATACTGGGAGAACAATAGACTGTGTTCTTTTTTTCTTGGTATTATCCAGAGGTAAGCCGTTCGGTTCCATAAGTTTGCTTTGCATGCAGTTTTATCAATGCTCATCACATTTGGTGAACTTAAGATTTGAATGCTATTTCTAAGCTGTCCTGCTTTCATGCTGTATGTTTTCTTTTGCCTGCTGGTTTATCTCTGCCACATCGTGTCAAAACAGTCCATGCCTATGGGATAGGCATAGCCTAGGATGTCTTTTTAATTTTCAGTGGAAAACATGATGTGAGGTTTCTTGCAGTCTCCCCATTTAAGATTTACAGTGTGGTTTATGGACTGATTGGGTGTGATGGCACTGTCACTATTTCAGGAATACTACTAGCTCTGACCATGTAATCAGTGGTATAATGATACTTCACTTGGTGTGTTGTAGTAAGACCATCATCACTTAATGCAGTTATTGAAAATTGCTCAGCAACACGTGTTCTGCCTGGATTATTTTATGATTGAGCTGACAGAATGATTTTTTCTGATCACAGCCTGCTAGTTCACTTTGTCTTGCTACCCAGATGTACAGAATCACATCTTTGGTATCTTCTCTTCTACAGATTTGCTTTCTGCTGCCCTGACTTAAAGCTGAGTACCTCTGTAGCCTATCAGTCTCCTTTGGCCCCAAAATGACACTAATTGCTGCAATCAGTTGCACTCTCTTATTTTCCGTTCTCTGTGAAACAAGTGCATTAGTGTTACCCAACTCCACTGACCTATTCCTGTCAGACAATAATTTCACTGACATCAAGACAGCTTTGGCAGCTCATCTGGACTCTGCAAATATTCCCAAAGCCAGGCGGAAGCGCTACATTTCTCAGAATGACATGATTGCCATTCTTGATTATCATAATCAAGTCAGAGGCAAAGTCTTCCCACCTGCTTCCAACATGGAATATATGGTAAGTGAACTGTTTATTTCAGAGTAAAACAAACTGTAAATCAGTGATCTGATTTTCTTAAACAAATTGTAATAGTTAACTAAATAATTTTTTTATCTATTATTGCTTACCAAAATGTCTGTCCTTACGTTTTTCAAGCTGCATTAGCTTCAACAAGCAAAAGCTAAATACTAAACTCTGAACCTCTTGTCCTGTTCAATTTTCATGTCCATGTGTAGTCCCAATGAAGTAAGTGAAGTCATGAGTTAACTGCTTGTTGGCCTGAGGAATAGTATGTGATCACATGCAAACCAAAGTGTTTAAAGTGCTGATCATTAGCCCCATAGTTTTTGTAGAGTACACTGAAAGTCATCACCCTGATGTGGACAAAAATGTACCCAATGACCATTTCTAATTTATTTCACACATAATATGTACGGAAGAAATATGATAACACTGTATTTGCAAAGTAATTCATCTGATGCACTGTTTGTCTCTTCTTCATGTGTTTTACTTACAATATACGTATTGTTTGTGTGCACCTAATACCTTTATCTTTTCATCAAATACAATGCTGCTTTTTAATGTTTCTCTAGTATGTAGGATTTCAATGTGCTCAAAAGTAGCATGTGGCAGGCGCGTTTTCCCCTTATTGGAAAACACTTACAGGAAATATGTGTTCCTGCAGGTATGATAGAAGTTACACGTTCACTGTGATCTCATACTTAGCCCTACTGGATAAAGCAGTGTTTGCTACTTCATGTTTCAACTTTGCATGCACGCATAATATGGGCCTCTAATATTAAACATAGGTTGGCCAGCAGTTTTTTTTTTTTTTTTTTTTTTTTTTTTTTTTTTTTTACATTGTAATTGAGGTATTCACACTGTTTCAAAAGTTCAGGCAAGTTGTGTCAGCCCCATAATGAATGCTTATAGTCACAGAGATTCTCATATGACAGCAGACAGTTAATAGGTTTGAGAAACAGGACACCATCAGCTGGACATAAAAAGGGGATATCAGTAATAACAGCTCCTCCTTTGTAATGACTAACAATTTGGACATGTTTCTATCACAGATGTTACCTAGATCTGGATTTCATCGTATAATCTGTTCAGCACATCCCAGCAGCACCTCAGAATGCTGAGTGCTCTCAGAATATTGCAGGATGAAGACCGTAGGCTGAGTTTGAAGTCTGGTTAAGTGGAAAGGTCAGAGACAGAAAAACCAGAGTGGTCAGAAGTCAAGCTCAGTCATCATTTTCATTGCTGTGCTCTCCACTGGTGTTTCCTTTGATTCTGCATAAATAAACTTTGTTGTAATGTCTGAGGGAATGGCAACCTACCATACCCTTCCTTGGCTTGTGTGTTTTAGAAATGTGCTCCTGCAGTTTGCTTAAGTGAAGCCAGCACCCTGTCATATTCCCAAGAGTTTTGTAAGTGCAGTGTTCTTAGCCTGTTCAGTAAAAAACCCTTGTAAATAGAAAGCAAGCTTCCTGGATTAATTCTATTTTAATGAACTTTAATACGTAAACTGCCAAGATTTTTATCTATATTGGTGGATGTTCTGCTGCAGCTTTGCTGCAACACAGATACAAAATCAAGGTTGAAATCATGCTCCTTACAGCTGGCATGCTGTTCTTTTCCTTGCCTTTCTTCCTATTGCTTTTGCCAGTAGCGACCAGCCATTGAATATACCTGTGTTCTTGGCAGCATCAGCCCCATCAGCAGGCTCAAGTGCAAGGACTGAAGGCTTTCTTTTACATTTGGTTTTCCAGTCTGAAAGTACTTTGTGACTTCATGCTGCAGAATTCAGATCAGCACCTCAAGTTATGTAGGTAATGATCCAGAGTGCAACTTGAGCTTGAATCCCCAAGTGGCAGTCACTCCTCTGCCACCAATTCTCTTTTAAATATGTGTAAGTCTGTGTGTGTTCCATGTAACTACACAGCAAAAAATTCTCAGTGAGCAATATCACACATGGCATGCTCTGCCATCTGCATTGTGGTCATGGCACCATCTATGGAGCTTCTTACCTCTCTGACTACAGAAGGATTTTGGTAGGGAGGCCTTGAGCATGACATGGTGCTGTAAGTCATACCAAGACTGGAAACACCTTTATCAGTAACTAAGTTTGCTTTGTCCATTCTTTGGTGTCTGAATGATTTCAGTGTGTGGCGCAGATCTGTTGTATCTTACAGGGACATGAGGTTACTGCTCCTATATAAAAAAATATGTTATATTTCTCATGGTTATTTTTGTAAATAAGACAATGAACACATTGTCATTACCAATGAACAATGAGCACTTGTACTTGAAAGAACCTTACAGTGTGTGTGTTCCCTTCCTGAATACTATGGAAAAGTGCTGGGGTAGTGAAGAAAATGGCCTATCCCATTTTCCCTAACAATGACTAAAACGGATGTCACATGTTTGAGAGCTGGAATTGCTTACAGATGCAGTGGATTGTGGAAATCTTTTGTAAGTGTGTTGAAATAGAGAAAAACTAAGCAGCTTTGAAGCTCTAGAAAAAGGTATTTTTTCATCTTTTCTCTGTTCACTGTCACAGTAAATTGTGTTTTTTTTTTTTTTCCTAATTCT
This sequence comes from Chamaea fasciata, assembly GCF_029207755.1. Lineage (NCBI taxonomy): Eukaryota > Metazoa > Chordata > Aves > Passeriformes > Sylviidae > Chamaea > Chamaea fasciata. The sequence goes on along the minus strand of NW_027094086.1, from coordinate 31,844,574 downwards.
GTTAGGAGCTGTTTTTCTCATTAATTATTGTATCACATTCTCACTTCTGTGCAGTTCCATTTGCTTTTATTTCCACCTCCCTGGTGGAAATAAAACCCCTACAGAGTTTGGCTGCATGGTTTGGTTCTTGTGATTCCGGTTCTCCACACCCAAGCTTTTTTAGGGCTTTTCTACTTGACACATTCTGTTCCTCTCCCTGATACAGTCTGATTCTCACATGTTCAGTGCAGTTAGAGATAATTTACACTCCTTAAGTGTTATTCTCTCTGCTCTTATTGTCTAGAAGGTTTATGTACTGTAGGACTTTGGATGAGAGGTCTGGAAGAACAGCTTTGAATGCACATGGGTTAGGCAGGGGAAGAAGTTCAGATAAATAGAACTGGGAAGTTTTTAAATTCTCTTTGGGAGAGGTGGGTCTGAGTGCTGTCCCAGCCTGTTGTTGTACGCAGCCTCCCATGAAAGCAGACTGCTGGGGAGTCAGACATGGTGGGAAGCATTGTATCAGTCCCCAGTGATAGAAACTGATGTGTCTTATGCCAGTTTCACTTTGTTAAGTCTTTCTGTTGGTTCATTGGTACCCAGTGTGTTAGACTTTAAAGTAGTCCTCCTTTTGGTTCTGGTTCTGGAGTTGCTGATGCCTTCAACTGGAAGATTTTCTACAGGTACAAATCTAGTCAGTGTGTATGTGAAGGAAAATGAAAGAAAACAAGAACCTCCAGGCCTATAATGCAGAATTAATCAGTCCTTATTTTAATTTGGGCTTTCTTCTTCCTTATTCTAAGGAAGTGTTTGCTTGTGCTTCAAAAGCTGAGGGCATACCTGCAGAAAGAAAGATGACACCATCTTTTGGCCTGACAGAGGGTGAAAATCGTCTACTTGTCTTTGCATATTTTTTGTGGAGAAAGCAGAAAGATTCCATAAAACTTATGATTCAGAAAAAGTGAGGTGTAGAGTTGCCAGCAGCTGTCTAGTGTGAAGAGTATGTACATCTGTAGATCCAAGTGGAAGCATGTGAACAAAGAAATCCCTTTTTCTGAATGCTAATTCTGTACTACAGAGACCTGTGTTGCCTTTCTGGAACATCTCAGATACTTGGTAGGCCAGTAAATATTTGTGAGATGTTGCCAACTGAAATTTGAGTCTCATAAAATGTCTTTTAGTGTGCATGGGTACTGTCTTTAGGCTTCTAAAACATTCATTCATGAAATATCTGTTCCTATGAGGATCAGAAATCATTTTTACCTTTCCTACAGTCATTCCCACTTGAGGCCAGTTTCTTCAAAGTCTGTATGGTCTTTGTTGAATCCCACATCACTGTGTTTGTGCGAAAGCTGGTCGAGCAGGTACTTACATGCAGACATGGTCTTTACAGCTTTCCATGCAGATGGCAGTAACTGATATAAGTGGGCCTCGATGAGCACTCAACACCATCCTCCATGGCATTCCCATGCAAAATGGGAAAATCTGGGTTTTTTAAGATTTCTTTAAGGTGATCTGAATAACTTGTTGAAGAGCCATAGCAAAAGACAAGCCTTGAGTAGTTTTACTGCTGGCTCTGCAAGGATGAGTCCTGAGCCCAGTATGGATCAACATAGTTATTAGTGGACTGGCAATAGCATGTCTGAAGTATAATAGAGTGGGCAGGATTGCATACTCAAAAACATGTTTGTGGAATGCTGTCTGAAGATTTTTAAGTGCAAAAAGTGCTCTAGATAAACTTGAGCCTGCTAATGTCCCAAAGATGTTCAGACACAGTTTCCGTTCTTTTTTGGTCAGTGATATGTAACTGCACATTTATTTTAGTTGGGAAAATCTGCCCCTGGTTGAACTTTGTCACTTTGACTCACTTTGTAGAACTCAAGGAGTAAAAGATTTCTAGACTAGCCTGAAATGAGTTAGTTTAGCTACCCAGGAGTTATTTCATGTTTCTCGTGAGCTGATGGCAGAGCAACTGGAAGACAATGGATAATTTCAGCATATTAATTTCTAGTTAATCCACATAAAAAACCATAATAGACTAAACAAAGAAAACGACCTATTGTTGTAGAAGAAAAGTAATTGTATTCCAAAAGAAGCTTCTGTAGTCCTGTGAAGGAGTCCATATATGTCATGCTGGAAATATGTGCACTCTGTGTGGCCCAGGAATGACTCTCTTTGCTGAGGCAATGTAATTGGATACTTCCTGTCCCAGAAGATTTGCAGGTAACTTCCAAAGTCAGGTCAGAGACGCAAGGTATACCCCAGTTAGTGCTCGCAAATGCAAATAACTGCCTGGTTATTTCACTTCTAAGTTTGAAAGTCTTGATAAAACTATTTTGCTGTCAAGGTGATCTTAAAAATATTCTGTGAATATGCAGTAAGTGATAGGAAAGACAAAGTCAAAAAGCCCCAGCAAACCTACTTCAAGTTTTCCGAAGTTCCTTTTGTATGGACATGAAAAAAGTGAGTTAGGTTTTCTCTCCAATTCAATAGCATTTCTGATAATAAACTTCTCAACCTGTTTACTTACTTTTTGTTTTCTTTTTTTTTTTACTGTTTTCAGTGTGTTTTTTTATAGACCATTCTAAATCTTTTAAGGACATTTTGTTCTTGAGTAATTTGCCCTGGCTTATTTACATGGTCCCACTGAAATCATACATGTCTGTGAGTAAGGATTGCAGGGCTAGTTCCTTCATGATTTATGTCCAACGAGTTGGATAGAGTCTCTTAATTCATGTACTTTATCCCTGGCGTGTTGCAGGACTTCCTTCTGCATTACATACATATGGTTTGCATCTTGTCTGCTCTTGAACACATATAGTGATGCTGTCTTGGTCACATCTCTTGGCAAATACTTTACCTTAGGAATAGAAATTATTTCCAAATGTCTAACATAAATATTTCCCTCTAAACCTCAAATAATTAATCTTTATATGAATTTTTAAACTGCCAGTAGAATTTCTATACTTTTTCATTTCAAAATTTACCCTTTACACATTTACTGACAGTTTTCTTGACATTAGGATGCAAATTATCTTTCCTTAATTTGCATGAGCATGTCATAACAATACTTCTGCATATTGGATCAAATTACAGTTGCATTTCATTTACAGTTCCTTTGTTAAATTAGTGAACAAGTCCCTTAGATGTTAAAGAAGATTAGGCCCATCATTTTAACTGTGCATGTCTGAAGACCCAAGTGCCATAATGCAATGAAGAATTTACTGTAGAAGTTACGGGCAGCCAACTTCGCCCATTCAGTAGCCTTGTTCCCTTAAATCCTGTATACATGGTAAAGTTTGAAATAAAGTAACCAGATGATGAGTCAGGGTGCAAAGTTCTGCTTTTCATCATGCCAGAGCACAAAATAAACGTAGGTATAGTCTACCCCAATCTTCTGGTAGATGAGAACTCAAGATGTTTGGAGGTTCCTCAGTGTGGGCCTCCTATCTCAGTCGGCCATGACTTTTAGCTTGCTCTATGCTGGGAATTCAGAAGTGAGGTAAGAACAAATGAGAAGGGTTATAATGGTGGAATGTGTTCACTGGTTCCAATTTCTGCCTCCTACCCCTTGTTTTTCTGTTTAGCCAATTGAGTGTGTCCCTTCTGCCTAATGCCATAACCCAGCACCAGGAGTGTCTGAAGATCATGGGCAAATGAATTCCGGTATAGTCATCCTCTCAGAAAATTAGAATAATGTGGAAGGAGCTGATGCGGTTCACATGGTTACAGTTGATGCCATCTGTCTGCATCACAGCATGCAGAGGAAGCAATTGTTTCACAGCATACTCAGCCTTTTTCTGCAGTGGAGGCACAACATCGCAACTGACAGTGAGCTGAGAGAAAGCAGGAGTAAATGAGGCTTACTTTCTGCTGATTTTGGCATAATAGAGTTACCTAGCTCTCTTTTGCCTCACAGGTGAATTTATCATCACTTACATATTTCCTATTGCACCGCTGTCAATAATGCAGCACTGCACTTCTTAGCTATCACTGATATGTAGGGTGTTGCCCTTTTTTCCAGCAGTTTCATTGACAGGAAGCTAGGAAAGCCTGCTCAGTCTCAGTAACTGGTGTTCATCTAAGGTCAACTCCAAGTGGATGTTACTGATAAGAAGTACAAATGCCGTCTGTTACGTTCAGAGTGAATGATAGAAGACCTGTTCAAGAGTTGAATGGAAAAGACCCTTCCTGGAAAGCACTCCTTGAAAAATCTGAAAAACTTCCCCAAAAATGCTGTTGTTGATGAATTTTGTGGAAAAGAATTACTGTGTTAAACTTGCTTTGGTACTAGAGCTCTGTTCCAACGTTTTATGCATAACAGTTTTAAAACATCCATCTTGATTGTGTTTTAGAAAAGAATATTTACATTATTTAAATTTAGTATTAGGAGAAAGCCTTCTAGGAGTTTAAACAAACAAAAAACAACTTAGTAAAGTCTCAGATAGAAAAGCAGCCTGCCCAGAGGCCTTGGAATTAGACATTCCTTTATTATTAAATATGGCACCTCTTGAACTTCTTGGCTATAAACAGAGACAGGGCATTTTTCACAAGAATCTTGGTCCAAAGTACATAGTACTTTGTTTCATACATGAATGGAGATGATAGTAACCTTAAACTTCTCAACATTTTTGTCCTTTTCTATACTTGAAAAGATAAATAGTCTGTCACAGGTCTGTGAAAATGTGTATCCTAGAGGCAGCAGAAGATGGAAGCCTCAGGATAGCCCCTTGCTTATTTTCTGTGCACAGAATCCTGTCTTCAGCTCACGTGTTTCCATGTATGAATGCATTGCAGGTGCCCTGGGATGGGGTTTGAGGTCTATGTTAATGAAAGTGAGAATGAACTGTTTTTGCACATCTTCCTATCTGTCAGTGACATCTGTTTATCTGTAGCAAGAGAAAGAATCTTAAATTGAGCATTCTTCTTCTGAGAATAAAGAACTTTTGTTCTTATTTATTTATTATTCTGCAGAAAGAAGGAGCTTCTATGTGTTTTATGTCATGCTGCCACATCTTTCTGCTAGAGCTACTTAGCAAATAGTATGTATTTTCTTTGAAAACTTCTAAAGAAATTAAGAACATCTTTTCTTTTGATGGAAAGCTTCAGTGGTTAGTAACAAAGAAGAGCAAAATGTAGATTTTTTTCTATATATAAGGAATGAAATACCACAAAACAAATACATTCACATTTTGTGTTTCTAAGAAAATACAATTTGTTCTGATCATATTTAAAATGATAGAGGTCAGATACGCTCCTTTTCACACTTCTGACCAATTGTCAGGGTGACATGGAGCTAGAGTTTGGTCCTTTTTGTTACCACTTCTAAGATAAGCTGTTGCCAATTAAAACATGTCTTATAGTAGGTTAGAAAAGCACTGAATATTTCAAGATATATAGCTGTGATATTTAACTTTTCCAAAAGCTAAACAAATAGTAGCATATCAGAGAAGCTTATTGTTATTAAATCTGACAGCATACCAATTTTCTTTATTTCTTGTTGTCTAAAAGCCTGATGCCAAACATGAAAGGAAGTACAGACAACCTTTAGAAGAAAAAAATTGACTACTAATGGTGGCAAAGGTTCAAATGATAGCACTTTGTGTTTGCACTACATAGACATCCAGGAATATAAACTCCTAAGTAAAACACAGACTTGAATTTTCATAAGAAAAGTATTTCTGGCAATGAGGTTTCTTGGGAGTATGTCTGGTGATGCCTGGATTAAGCCAGACCTTCTAATACTGAGCTCTTCAGAAGTGTGACTCACATGTTTGGAGGTTTGGATATATGAGAGTAAATTTACTATGAAACATTGCACAGTTTTACTTTGAGTTGCAGTGGGTTGTTGGACAAGCAGCTTGATGTATTCATCCTCCGTTTATTTACAAAAGAATGACATACAGAACTGTGAATCCCATTAAGGTATTTTTCTCTAGAGCTAGACTGGCAATTTTCTGTGTAAACTTTCTAATTATTACCTACTGCATGTGAGAAAGTACCTGCATGTGTGGTAGGCACCAATTACAATTTACACACAGAAATTTCTCACAGGTGGCTGTTGAGATTAAATATATATATATATATATATTCTTAAAGAGAGAGAATGTCTAGAGTCCAAATGATTTCAGAGCCTAAATAAATATATAAAGTTTGCCATATCTCCTTGTAAGTTCCAATGAGCTCATATGTTTTCATCACACAGTATGTAGTGAAAAAAATGGGAGCAAAAAGACGAGGCTCTTTCAGTCATTCTGCTGTAAAAACATGCAGGCAGAAGGGCTGTTGGGTTGTTTTATTAAGCTTTCTGCCAGATTTGGGGCAGTGGACGTGGTGGGGGGTCCTACAGAAAGTTTCTAAACCTGAAAATGCTATAGGTCCAACTACATGAAAGGGAAGGGGAGAAAAGGACTCCTGTGTGCCCTGCAGGCTACTGTGGGATTTGAGACAGGCACTGCACACGCGGTGGTGTGAGCGGAGCAAGGCTGGGTGACCCGTGAGGACGAGACCTGTGTGTTGGAGGGTAGCAGCCTACATCTGCTAATCCGCTCTGGGACTTGCACGAGCAGCTGTGGAATGCAGCTGCACAGATGGACTGGACATGTTGGATTTCATCCCTTGGCTTCACAGTGTTTTTATCGGAGGAAAAAATTGCTTGAGTCAAGGTTTTCTTCTTTCTCACTTGCTGCCATTCTGGAAGTAAAAGCTTTTCATCTTCAGCTAGGCAAAGAAAGAGAAGCAGGGACCTACTGGAGAGTAAAATAATATGTTTGACGTGGAAAGGCTCATTTTTTAACTGGTCATTGCTGAAAGAAGGTCATACTGGCCATATTTCTGAGAAGCCTAAGAATTGCTGTAGATTTGTTTGTGTGAAACAATCAGAATATCACAAATATGAATCCACAGTAAACATATAAATGAAAAATAAGATGCCAAGACTGGAAAACAAATTATCACTTTTTATTGCTTCAAAATGGAGCTGTGTTGCCATCCAACTCTCTTCAAATTGGGTATCCCAGTATTTCATTTGCCATCTCTTCATGTAACTGCACTTGTGAAAAGAAGCTGTTGCAGAAGGGAGTGGTTAAAACAGTGAACTTCACCTGTTTGTACTGGACTTGTGTTCACATCTCTAGCCTGTGTTTGTCACTTCAGCTGTACAGTTGGTGGCAGCCAGCTGCAGGTCTGGTCACACCACAGCTGTCCTGCTATTATGGGCAGCAGCCCTGACTCAGGGAATTCCCAGAAAGGTAATGAGTGACCAGGGTGTGTATGTTTTGCTTAAGGTACTTTTTTAACCATTGAGAAATATGCATAGTAGTAGCTTAGCTGATATGTCATTACAAAAAAACAAACCTGCAACAAACAGACCAAACACAAACAGTGAGGTACTGAGGGATGCTGCTGGTATTTAGTACCCAGAGCAATGCACAGCTGAGGTTCTCTTGTGCTCTTTTGCAAGTTAGAAAAGCTTCCCTGTTACTGTCAATAAAAATGAGCTGGGAAAGATTAAAGATCATGATGGCAAAAGAAGAATGAAAACACAGGTTTGGATTGCTTGAGTGTTTTACAATGATCATTAGCACAGTCCTTAGGCTACCAGGTAAAAAACCCATATCTTTATGGACTCCACAATTAGCTCACATCTTCTATCTCATAATCTGTCTGCTGGCGCTGTCAGGGAAGGAGCACTCCTACTTAACCAGATCTTTTTTCATATTTTCTTTGTAACAGTGAGGGCTGTAAATGTAAGTGCTTCTAAAAACATTCAGTTTACCCACAGATTTCCACACAGAATGGGAAAATAATTAATACAGTGTATGACTCTGTATTCTGTTTTCTTTGTATTTAAATCACAAATTCTTGCTATCTGTTGCCATTAATAATAATTTCAGAGTACTTGCAGAGACGAGGTCATTGGCATTTGAGTGATTAGGTTTGTCTTCTAAGACATTTGTTGAGCAGACTGTCAAGAAAAAACTACTCCATTTAAATGATTAAGGTCTACAATTTTGCCTGCTATGAAAATGAGAACCATGTTTCTAAGTTCAAGATATAGTTAAAAATTTTCATGTACACAATTCCTCAAATTAAAACATAGGTATCAAAGTAGGAAGGGAAAAGCCAATTATTTTTCAACAAATGTTGTTAACAGGTCTTTGTAATATTGTAGTTGTTTCTTTTCTTTTTCATGATCAGAATGTTTATTCAGCTTCACCACGGTTTTAATACCTAAAAGCATAATTGTGACCAGGACCCCCTGTTCCAACCAAGCACAAAAGGACAACTTCATCCTTTTTACATGGAAATTATCTAAGAACAACTGAGAGACAGCTATAGAAACAGCTATAAAAAGGGAATGTGTGAGAGAACTGTGACCCACATTAAAAGCTTTTCCTTGGTGAAGGAAGCCCCCTTTTTGGGCTTCAAGAAATTTCATTCAACATGAAAGAAATTTTGTTTTACACTCTATTGCTTATTACACATTTTGGGGAATAAATATTTTACTTTTTGTTTACAAAGAGAAACAAACAAATCTAGGATGAGATTCTGGCTCACTGGCAAAATTCCTGCTGACTTTATTAATGCTAAGATTTTACTCCTAACTTTCAGCAAGCACATGCTGTGTGAGTGCAGTGAACACCCCAGGGCTGCCTCATGAAGTGCTCTCAGGTGTTGAATCTCCCCATGTAGAAACACTGTCCTGTCCCTTGTGTTCAGTCCTCTTGATAATTCTCAAGTGAGATGTAGTTTGGAAGTGTTGTTTTGCAGGGAACAGTACAGAGAGCACAGTCAGAGAGCTTTCTAGGAAAATAATCTTTGGCTCAAGAAAGAAAAGTAAATTGGCCAAAGGATGTTAATTTTGAGTTGTCAGTTGAAGTGTGGTGACACACTTTAACTCTATTGTGGCTCAGTTAGACCCAGCTGAGAAGTGGAGTGGTTTCCATGCTGGACAAAATCAGTGATCTGGAGTTTGGGGGGGATCTTTACACTGGATAGAAGGTGACTTCTTCCTCAACTACTCACAACCCAGCAAATGAAGGTTACCTGTCCCGGGGAGTGGATGATCATAGTTTGGCACTGGGAGTTTGCAGGATTAGCATTTCAGGATGAGTCACCTTCTTAGATCTTAACCCACTGAGAATGGAAATCTTTCTTCTTTTTCTCTTTTACAATTCTGTGTTCATGTCAGGGAGCTTTATCGGATGTATGTAATAGGAACACTGGGTTGCCCATATTTCAGAGTTTGTAATTTTGTTTATCCCTCTGTTTCTTTTAAGTTCTTTGCTAATTAGCTTGAGCTTTTTAATTTCTCCTTGTAGAGAAACTGTCCCTTTCCCTTTCAAGTTAGTTCAGTTTCTATTTTTAGGATATATTTGCATTTCTTGGTATGCTGTTTATCTATATACAAGAATGAAGCCACATAGCTTCAAAATCCAAATGTCTTTGCTCTGTTCTTTTACATGCCCAAAACAGGGGACTGAACTGCGATAAAAATTGGTACAACTGTGGACTCAGGATCAGACTTTTTTTGAAAAGGTGTATTAATGGCACAGTCTCTTGCAATAATTTGGGTCATTATGAAATAATATTTTTCACCTTCAGCCTGTATTATTTGTTTGCCTTTTTATAGAATCGTAGAATGGTTTGGGTTGAAAGGGATCTTAAAGATCATCCGGTTCCAACCCTCCTGCCATTGGCAGGAGCACCTTCCACTAGACCAAGTTGCTCAGAGCTCCATCCAGCCTGGCCTTGAACACTTCCAGGGATGGGGCATCCACGACTTCTCTGGGCAACCTCTTTTGGTGCCTCACCACCCTCGCACTAAAGAATTTCTTCCTATTATCTAATCTAAACTAAGCCTCCTTCAGCTTCAAGCCATTTCCTCCTGTTCTATCACTTGATCTCAGTTCAAAAAGTCTCGTTCCAACTACTTTGTAGGCTCACTTCAGGTGCTAAAAGACTCTATAAGATCTCTCTAATGCATTCTCTTCTTCTGGTGATCATTTAGAGCTAGTCCTAGAAGGACTGAGACCACCTATTCATCTGAAAAGATGAAGTAAATAAAATAAGGACGGCAAGGCAATCAACTTCTCCCATGAAAAACAAATGATTTACATAGCAGTAAGGGGACTCTATTGAGGCTTTTCACCAGCTTGCTACTGAAAGAACAGAAGAAATTTAAAGATGCTGCATATGCTCCCCTCCCCCTTATTCCTTAGTTATTTTCCTTCTCTTTGTTTCTAAATTTTTACATTTGCCAAAAATTTAACCTGTCCAGAGAGGGATCAAGAGTAAATAGATAATGGAAAGCAGAGTGTACTATACATGACAAACTCACAATATTTTAACTGAGTTTGAAACAACACCCCAAAACTTTACCAATCCAATGCTACAGATGATTCCTGATAACCAGAAATGAAGCTGAGGAGAAGAAAAAGTGAACTAGAAATGCCCTTGCTGTCCAAGGCAGGGGCTGTGCCTTGTTTAGAGAGTGTTAATAGTGAAAACCTAGTCCATTCTTCACATTTCTTTCAAACACCCAACATGCTATTTTGCGAGGCAGTTCAGTACACAAAAATGTGCTGGGTGGAAATCAGGATGTTGGCGCCGTTTGTGCGAATACAGTGCACATTTAGATTACTGTGGGAGTGCAGACAGGTCACTTGGGAGCAAGCACGCAAACCTCATGTTCAGCCTCCTGGCAGGAGCACTCGTGCCAGAAGCGTGATTAATCCCAGCAAAGGAGGGTGTTTATGGGGTGTCACAGTCCTGGCAGAGCAGCCCCTTATGGATGCACACCAGGCAGCTGTGTTTGGACCCACGTGCTGGATCCGAGAGCTCCTCTGCTCCCCTGGGCCTGGGCAGGCTCCAAAAGCTGGCTGTGGCTCCAGCCTCTCAGACACACTCCCCAGGCACTCTTTTATGTTTGTACCTACTCTTTAAGCCCTCGTTTTGGGCAGTACCACTGCTGTACCACAGGGATTATAAAGGGATTTTTTACACTGGCCACATGCAGCTAGTAAACTTAATGGCAGAGATACAAAGCAGAAGAAATGTTTATGCAGTTTTCTTCGCCTTAAGCCCTAAAGCATATCCTGGGTTTTGGATTTTTTATCTCTAACTCCTCCAAGAAACTACCATAATTTTTCAGAGCTGAAGTCTCTGAAAGTCTCTTCAAGCCAGTACTTTCTGGCTTGAAGAGTATTCCTTTGCAGCATGCTTCTTCTTAGGACGTCTGTCTTTTGTCCTTGTACTAGCAATTTGCTTTGACTTTGTTCTGGAAAATTTTCTGAACAGGTGTAAAATAAATCTTCTCTTCTTTAAGCACCACCCATTTTACCACCCCTAAGGTAGTTCCACTTGAGTGGAAGATGATTTGTGTTGAGGAGTCTTACTGGTCTCTATTGTGGTTCTTCACCTTTGATGGAGGAGGTACCTTTTCCACTCTGTATTCGCAAAAGCTTGGTTCAATGGTCTAGCAATTTCATAACATTTACTAAATTTTGTTCTTCTCACTAAGAGAAATTTCACAAAGTACTAGAGTTAGGACATGATTTATTGTCCTGGTCAATGATTAGTCTTTTCACTCTTCAGATTTGTGAAATTAAAACTGAATTCAGTGTTAGAAATCATTAGATCGTAGTACAAAAAATATTTGTGATGTGGGCCACTTTATCCTTTGACAAGTTTATTTCTGACTTTGCCTCTTATTTCATGCCTCAGAGAGCACACTCTTTATTTCACAGTCACTCAAGAGTTATTGGTTTGTGTTTGTGTTCATAAAGCACTGATGGTCTACATAAGCAATTTTACCACATTCTGTTCTGCCTTTCTACTTGCAATTCACTACAACTATTCTACACCTAAACACTCAGGGTGGTCCAAATATACATGTAATTCCAGAATCTTCAGCCTACTTGGGTATCCCTTAAACAGTAAGTTATACTAGGATTTGTGCGCACTTGTAATGTAACAGTGCATTCTTTATCAGGAGGTCCAGTGGTGCAGTAGGTTCTGCTGCCAATATCTCCATTATTTCTGAGACAAACCTGTTTTTCTATGGAGAAAACAGCAGAGTTACAAATCAGGCATGTAATTGAGCAGGCAAAGCATATAAAGGAGACAGTGTTTAAGTTCACTTGTCATGTTCCAAACATTGGGGAACTTAAGAAGTCAAATTGTCTGTTCTTACAGAGCGGTTATCTTTTTATATCAGGCAGTGAGCGGTGCCAGTTCCTGTGCAGAAGAAAGTAGTGAAATCCATACTGCACCTGGAAACTACCCATAGTCTTTGCGTTTTTGGAATCCGTTTCTTGACCTTGTGACCTCAAATACGGAGAGCTGCCGCACACATTGTCCCTGGCTATAGATATTCCTGAGGTCCTATTTCAAATGTGTTGGGGTTTTGTGGGGTATGTAATACCTGTGCTGAATTGTTCTTTGCTGTGTTCCTCTCCTTCACTTTCTATCTGAGTCCCAGCCAACATTTCACTCCTCTCCACACATGGATCTCATCAACACAGAAGGGAAAATGATAGGAGAATGCCTAGTTGGTGAAGGGCTTTTCCAGAAAAAAAGGGAGAGATTGGAATACCTGGCTTCCTCAAATGATGTGGGCAGAAATTCTGTTCAGCAATAGAGCAAATCCCGCTGGATTCTGTACATGCTGCTCCACAGTTCTCTTCTTATTTCCAGATCGGATGTGTTATGATAGCATATTTGTGGGTTAAGGTACTTGCTTCTTTTGTTCTAGCACTATGATCATTATTTGTTTTTTTCTATTCTACTCCTAACAATACTTTATTTTGTCAGGTTTGGGATGAAACTCTTGCCAAATCTGCTGAGGCTTGGGCTGCTACATGCATTTGGGACCATGGACCTTCCTATCTTTTGAGATTTTTGGGCCAGAACCTGTCTGTAAGAACTGGAAGGTAAGAGGATACCCTACAAAACAATTATTTTGTCAGCCTTTGAACAACCTTTGAGATCCAGATATTGGACTGATGCAAGTGTCATCCAGTATTATATGTTTTGTATCTGTCAGTGTTCATTTGGCTTAAGAATATTATTGCTGAATACTCTGCCCCTAGTGATGTGAGGAGAAATCTAAAATGACATGTTTTTCTTTCTGTATTTTCAACAAACCCAGGTATCGATCTATTCTCCAGCTGGTAAAGCCATGGTATGATGAGGTGAAGGATTATGCTTTCCCTTATCCTCAAGACTGCAACCCTAGGTGCCCGATGCGATGTTATGGACCCATGTGCACCCATTACACACAGGTTATATAAATTATTTTCCTCTATTCAAAATCTCATGTCCAAAGCTGGACTTTCCAATGATGCATTTATACTCCTCTCTCTCTAATAAATGCATGTGTATATCTATATGTACATGGATATTCCTTTTCAATTTGGACTTCACCAATAATAAATATTTATTCAGATGGTTTGGGCCACTTCCAATCGTATGGGCTGCGCAATCCACACGTGCCACAATATGAACGTCTGGGGATCTGTTTGGCGGCGAGCTGTTTACTTGGTATGCAACTATGCCCCAAAGTGAGTCGCTCTCTTTTATTTTTCTTTATTTTTATCCTTTGTGCATGTTTTGGTCCTCTCATAGGACTGCTTACTCCTTTTTCTGCAGCATGACCTCTTTTTGTGCTTTTTTCTGTGGGCTGCTCCTTTGTTCAGGCTTTCCATCTGAACATACAGAAATGTATGACTGGTATACAAGGAAGAAAAGCAGTCAACTTGAGTGTGTGGAACAAAACAAAAAACTTGTTTTCTTTTATTGCTGTTATTATTATTACTATTTCTTCCTTCTTTTGCTCACTTCACTTTACTGTGAATTCCTTATGTCTTCACTCTTTTGTACTTAGGTGTGGTGAGCTAGAATTCCTCAGGTAAGCAATCCCACTGTAGATCAGGCTCTTGATTTACTGACAGGTAGGCCTATATAAACCTTAAAAAATTCAGTATGGCCAAAAATACCTGGATTGGGTTAATCCAAGCACAGGTACAGGCTGGATAGAGAATAAATTGATAACAGCTCTGAGGAGAAGGACTTGTGGGTGTTTGTAGATGAAAAGCTCAATTTGACTTATCAGGGCACGCTTGCAGCTCAGAAAGCCAAACATATCCTGGGCTGCATCAAAAGAGATGCACCCAGCACGTGATTCTTCTCCTCTGCTTTGCTCTCCACCTGGAGAACTGCATCCGGTTCTGTGGTCCTTAGCACAAGAAAGGACATGGACCTGTTAGAGCAGGTCCAGAGGAGAGCCACTAAATTGATCAGGGCTAGAATACCTCTCTTAGGAAGGCAGGCTGAGAGAGTTGGGGCTCTTTGGCCTGGAAAAGAGAAGGCTCAAGAGAGACTTTGAATCAACCTACCCGTACCTAAAGGGGTCTTACAAGAAAGCTGGAGAGCAACTTTTCACAAGGGCATGTAGTGATAGGACAAAAGGGAATGGCTTTAGCTTAAGGTGGGTAGGTTTAGAATCGACATTAGGAAGTTCTTTGCTGTGCAGGTGGTGAGACACTGGAACAGTCCACCCACAGAGGTTGTGGACTCCTGGAGGTATTCAAGACCAAATAGGATGGGGTTCTGATCAGCCTTGTCAAGTGAGAAGTTCCCTGCCTGTGGCAATGGGGTTGGAACTAGGTTGTCCTTAAGATTCCTTCCTACCCAAACCATTCTGTGATTCATTCTATGATACATGTCGTTACCTTTGCTTATGACCATGCCACATAATCCAAAGCATTGCTTCTACATAAAGTCCATCAGTCTAACCTCCATGTATACAAGTCTATTGCCTTCCTTATCAGGGTCTGTCAAGACACAGTCCATAGACACCCATAGTTGGCCCTATATCCCATAACTTCTAGAGGTCCATGTTAGGCTGAAGTGCAGAAATTAATTTTCTGCCAGCATTTCCTAGACATCATCCCAAGCTCACATTTGGCTGCAGAGTGAATCAGCATAGTGTGGCTCTGGGAGAGCCTCAATTTGCGGTCTGGTTTGCACCACTGTTGCAAAAGCCGCACAGACAGCGTAAGTAGCTGCTTTCTCTGACTGTGTGTTAGGCAAAGACATAGTTCTGTATAGGGGCCTGAGTATAATTCATTGGGCATGGTTTCCATAAACTCTTGGTGGCACAGGTCCATTTGTGGTAAAGAATATGCAAGAATATGTCATTAGTCTAGCTGTTACATGAGTAAAAGAATTTTTAAAGGTTTTGCAACTGAAAGAAAGATAGGATTTCGTAAAAAAATTTACTTGGGGGAAAAAACCACTTTTGGAAATCAAGGAGATTTCTCTGTCCTTTTGTCTTTAATATTTACTGGAAAAGGATGGTAGAGAAATGAATGTGAGGGAGCAAAGATTAAGCAGGAAAATCTGTATCTGACTTATAGCTCCACAACATGGATAATATGAAATCATAGTTTCTAAGAGAATTTTTTAATGGATCTTAATTTGAAAAAAAAAGTTTAAAATTATAAACTTCCTGGAATTCTTATTTTGATATATCAGAATAAAATGGATTTATGAATTAGGCATTTTTGGAAACTGATTTAGTGTTTGTGTATCAGTTAGCAATAAATTAATGATATTTTATATTTTCTGAGTCTAAAAGTCCCTCAAGCTTCTCGAACAGCAAACCAAAGCCTGAAGTTGCAAGCTCTTTCTCCGTGTGAGATTTTGATTAGACCTTTAGTCACCGGAACTGGGATCATGATTTTCACATCTACTTCTTGTAGGGTCACAAAAATTATACTGGGTGGTCTTCCCTGGATTAAGTTTGTATTTCTAGATTTAATTGAGTTAAGGACTCTGGGCTTAGAGTCTTTGGGCACACATGCAGAGGTCTCTTTGTCCCTCAGTAAAGTCTGTGTCCTTCTGAGTAACCAGCACATGAGAAACTCCTCTAAAGAGGAAGGAAGTGTATTTTGCCGCCCCAATCTGAGTTATTAAGGTGTGAATTTGGCAAAGATTTAGGATTTAGAACTCCAGTAATTTTCACTGATGCCATGCTGTAACACTGGAAAATATTTATGCTTCTGACGTGAGTGAAAACCTCTAAAGTTAAGGAGGATAATTGCAGTTTAGAAAGGCCCCAGATTATCGAGCAGTCTCACACAAATCCACCATGTGTTGCATAGAAAATGAAGCAGAAAGCAGTTTTCAGCAAATTCTGAATATCCTTATCTGTTATCAGGTTAAATTTATTTCTTTAGCACTTAGTCTGCTGTACCCATTTGGAAGAGAAGTAGGAATGAGCAAATTATTTGAGATTCCTACTTTCTTCCAAGGCACAGCCCAGACCAGGGTTTTTGATCCAGTGTTACTGGCTGGGAGGTGGGGGCTGACACAATGTTTCATAAATAATTGCATTACTCACTGCTATTCCACGTCACATGCAAACTAAAGGAAAGTTGTCTGTTCTGTAAGACATAACATTTAAATAAAAATCTAATTTTAACTTTCTGCCTACATCATGAGTGTTACATGATTCTCTAAAAGTCTGTGGTTTATATAAACCCCTAAAAGTCTGAATGTGTTTTTCAGATGTTCCTACGTGTTTCAGAGTTACCTTTTTTCATATGTTCACCCTCCAAACTTTGTACCCCTTTTCCCGTAGGGTCTGTTGCACACCTCTGTTCACCAGATAGGAGCTCTCCTTCTCCTCTCATTTCCATCTGTGAAACCTCTGGAAATGCCCCAGAGTCCAGGTCCTTTTAATATCTTAGTGGTGAAAATAGTTTTTATCTTCCCTTTTCTTTAAGCATGAATTCAGCCTCAGAGCTCCACACTGTGAACCTGGGGTAGTGCAACCCAAGAGTAAGGTTTTACTCAGGTTTTTTTTCCATCTTCCAAGCACAAGCTTTTGAGATAACTGCCAGACAGAAATGTGCTCAAGGAAAACCTTGCACCAATGCTTATTTTGCTATTTTTTTTTTTTAATAATAGACCTCCAGTAAAAAATAATCTGTCATGGATCAGAGAATCAAAAATCACTTGTTTGTAGCAAAAGCAAGAAGACTGGGACTTCACCACTGAGACTAAAGGATGTGGAATGGATACTACTGGCCTGAATTCACATGGTCATTTTCCTGCTCTTTTTTGGGAATTGCTAGATCAGTGTTTATCAGTAAACTACAGAAATAAACTAATGTCATGTTTTTAGTGACAGAGCATTAATGGAATATCAAGGGTGACATTCACTTTAACCACTCAAAACAAGTATGGTTAATGATTTTTTTTTCCTTCCACTCTGAAATTATTAAGCACTCTTTTTCACTTTTTATTTTCAGGGGGAATTGGATTGGAGAAGCACCATATAAAGTAGGAGTCCCGTGTTCAGCTTGTCCTCCAAGCTATGGAGGTTCTTGTATCGACAATCTTTGTTTCCCAGGAGTAACATCAAACTACTTATACTGGTTTAAATAAGTTAAGGTTAACATTATTTTAAAGAAAACCCACAAATGAGTAATAAGAACCTTGTGTATTGGATTTTGCACATACTATATATAGAGAGATATTGTAATAATACTCTGATATTTTCTTTTTGTATGCTTTTGTATAATTAGCTTTCAAAGTACGGTATAATTTGGTTTTAACTCTTTGGGATTTAAGACTCACATTATCCCTTTTAGATGAACATTTTGTTAAAGGAGAGGAAACTCATTTTGATCTTAGTAAGTGTAGCTTCCTGAAGATTAGAATATATTAAAAGCATATCAGAAGATAAAATATTACTTTCTTTTAAAAACAGTAGCTCTAGAAAGAGAAGGGTCATTGTTTAATACTGTGCTTTAAAAATGGAGTGTGACATGCAAAGCAACAAATTGTACTCACATTCCCAATGGTTCCTCCTGTTTACACCTGTGCTATCACCTGCAATGTCAATGGGACACTGAGCAGAGGAAAACATATGTGCTAGAGAAACTGCAGGATATTACCTACCTCATGCACAGCATCAATTCATTCGTGGTGTTTCAAGAGTTCAGCTCATGGCTGCTGCTATCACATGTCTGTGTGCAGACAGGAATATTAAAGAGAATGAGGAACCACACTGACTAAGATCAAGTGGCTGTTAACTCACGTGCCTAAAGTCCTTATCTAGATGCAAAGCTACATCACTTCGAAAATACTGGTATAACAGCACAGCTTGACTCTACCTTCCTGTATTTCTGAACACAACATAGTTCTGTAATGGTGCTTTGCAGGAGTATATTTATTCTTTTACAGGAAGAAATATGTTGCTATAAAGCAATATATGTCAATACATGACATCCATAGTGATTTTTATACTGTAAGTTTACCAGTATATATGTTATCCCTCTGACTGAAATTCAGTTGAGAATCAGGAGAGATCAGACCTTAAAATAGGTAAGAAGATTTCTAAATAAAAGACATTAAGGAGCTTTAAAATCCATATAGATTTGTTGCAAAAGAATTCCAAATTTCTGAAACAATTGCCAGTGCCCATTAAAAATATATTGCACTGTTTCCTGAAAGTACCTGTGTGCATTATTAAAAAACAAGTCTGCCAAAAACTTTCTGTCAAAACCGGAATGCCTTATGGGGGTCTAATAGAGACATTAAAGCCAAAATATTATAGAGGTACTTTTCCTGAAAAACTTATTATTAAAAGGAAGAAATCAAATGCCTGCCACTGTTACTAGGTCATTGAAAGAGCCTCAGACTTTGGCTTTATGTTACAGGGCAGAATGTACTCTACTTTAAATATAAGTGTTTAGTCTGCTTGCACTGCTACATTTAGACCTCTGAAATTTATGAACTTTGAAAAGCAATACTGAGTGAGCAAGTGGAACAACAGAGGATAATTTCGCTAAAGCTACATATGTATGTATCTTTAAGTCACTAATTTGGTCTTTTTAGGGTATTGGAGACAGTCTGTCACCAGAACATGAAGTAACATGCTGGTGATATTAAAAAAAAAAAAAAAAGAAAAAAAAAAAAGAAAAAAAAAAAGAATTTGAATTCTTCACATTAGTTATTCTTTTTCTTCAGCAAGATATCTGTAACAGGCTGTATAATGTATGAAACGTAGCAGCCCCTCTCTACCTATCCATCCTCTGATCCCTCAGAGAATGTAAACAGGCTCTTCAGATATTTCTGGTTAGTGACACTTCTGTATGTGACAGGACAAGAACTAGACGGGCATATTGCCTTTACATGTGTCCATGTTGTAAAAGGATAACTCTTTGTAATATTCTACTAATTTTTATCCTAACAGGTACAATATAAACATTTTTCCTTTTGTTTTCAAAGGAGTTTGGACTTGAACAGTACTCAATAAATCAATTACTTTGGTGAGGTAAAAGCCAGTCCTGTTTTGGGAGTGAAAGACAACCTCTTTGCATTATCTATGTACACACTGAAATAAATGAGTGAGACAAAACTACTTGGTGGGTCACTAGCCCTTCAGCCAGCACAGTTTTTGACAAAGATGCAGTTGAAAAATGCATTTTTGTTCTGCATAAGAAATCTTCTATAGAGGTAAAGACAGCACAGTTAAAGCAGTGCATCTAGCCATTTTCAGTATTTTTATTTTTAAAATACAAATAGGAAGCAGAGTATAAGAAAAAGTTCAGGTTAAACCATGGAGCCTACAACAGTAGGTCTAACAATAAATGACTATGCACTTTGAAACTTGCAACTTGTATGTTGTAGGGTACACTTTCCAAACAGGACTAGACATTGTAAATTAATTTATAATTCTGTAATTCAGCTGAAATTAATATCACGGGTATATATGTTATTGTATCTGTTACTTTTTAAATTGCTACAAATACCTTGATTTTGTGGAATATTTTGTTTTCTGTGAATATAGGAAACTTTGCTTTTAACAAACAGTTATGCAGGTTTTTTTCACAACATCCCATAATGGTGCTAGGGATTAACTATTGTAATCACACTGTAATTGACAGCAGCAAAATATGATCTGGAAATAAGCTACTTCATACGAGCAGCTCCTGATAAAACCAGCCACAAGCACTCAAGCAGTAGCTAAATATTTTTCATTTAACAGAGAGGATTACAGATTATCAGATGTTTGATTGCCGCATGAAATTTCCACTTTAAAGTAGAATGCCTTTCTGTATTACCTATTTGAATTGCCCCGATTTCTATTATCATTTTGCTCTTGGGCCAGGTAATGACAATGCCAGTAAAGCTCTATTTTGTTTGCCAGTGCCAGTGCTTTCTGACTGACTACCTGACACGAAGTGCTGCTACAAAAAAAACACTGAAATAGTGCAGAAGACTTCAGATGTCTTTGGCAGCTCTAATACATGCTAAGCTTGATGAGTTCAAGGCCATGCTGAGGTAAACTACCTCCAGTTGCTATTCTGATGGCCTTGAAGTACTAATTTCTTCTCAGCAGATGGGTGTGCCTTTAAAGACAGAGAAATTAGCTCAGACTTCTGTTCTAAATATAAAACTGTAAAAGTATGCACAAGCTAAAATAAGGCAAAAATTATTTTTGGTCAAAATACTGTGAGAGGCATAAGAGTAAAACATTTTATAAAAAAATGTTATAATTATTTTTGAGTGCAGCTGTTCATAATAATATCTGCTTGTGACTTTTTGCCTCATTTAAATATCTAAGGTGATGGGTAGCAGTTAATACCTTTTGGTGCTAACCTTTGTGTTCTGGTGCTGAAGTTACAGATTATTTCTTGTGAAAATATTACCACGTACACTCCAATGTTTGTGAGATCTTTTTCAGCTAAACATATAACTTATCACTAGGTCAGACTGGCTTTCAGAGTTCCTTTTTATGGTTGTTTCAGGCTCTAACAGGAGTTTTATGTGCATTAGAGAGGAAAATGTATTCCAGTTCAAAACCAAAACAAACAGGCACATCACAACAGGCAAGTGCCTGTGGAACAAATTATGGGGAGAGTAAGACCTCTGAGAGTCATGACTTCAGATTGATGTTGCCCAAGTTTTAGTAATTTCAGATCGTCTCTCTGAAAAATAAATGACTTCAGAAAATCTGGGCTTGATCTTGCACCCTTATCTTTGTCATCTACTCTTTGAGATCAGTTTGTTTCCCTCTGAATTTGAGGTGAGTTTGATCAAGCCTCAGTGAAAACTGGAGGAGTTTTAATGTAATCTATGCAGGAATGAAAAACTGGATTCCATGAGAATTTTGTGAATAGCAAAATTAGACTTCATATGTCACCCCCTATTAATAGTGGGAGATACCATGGGGCTTTGAAAGAGGAATCTTCCCAGAGCAAAAGCACTGTGATTGCAGGGAAAGAAATATATCTGTGTCTGTATCCATATCTGTATCTGTAGGTAGGTGGGTAGGTAAGTAGATATATGGATGCCCTCTTGTGGTTGAGAATGCCAGTACTCATTACATAGGAATCCAAGAAGTTTTAGGATTTTTTGAAAACAAATGCAAATCTGAAGTTTTCAGCCTTGATTTTAGAGACACATGACTTTTTCTGTTTCCTTGGAGAAAAGAGGGGCAGTGCACAACTCTTCCATTGCTTAATTTTACATGATTTTTAAGTACAGAACTCAATTGCAGTTTTATTTGCTGGTGACTGCCTAACATGCAGAGTTTTATGAGTATGAGGTAAAACAGAGTTATTCAGATGTCAGAAAATTTTTAGAAGTGTTAAGTCAGATATAGTTCTTAAAAACCAGGGTGTGGGAAGCCTTATTACTCAGATACTAAATTATGAGGATCCTTAATAAATTTTTTAAGGCCCAGATTACTGTTGCAATCTGCCCATTGGTGCTAAGCTTTCAAGACAAAACTCTTACTTTCCTATTCTAGAATGAAATGATCTTTGAATCCAAGTGCACAATTTTTTGTGGTGCTTTTTAAAACTGCAGAGTTGAAAATTTGTATGCTCTAGTTCTCAGATCATACTTAATTGGTCAGATGGTCTCAAAGTGCACAAACCTTCTTGTTTAAATTTGTAAGAAGAATGTTGAAATTCTATCAATAGAAGCCCGAAATAGCAATAACCTTCTCAAACTACTTTCTTTCAGTAGAAAATAGTTGAAAAAATAGCAATTACCCATCTGATTAATTCAACAGATGGGCAACAGCCTATCTGGTTAATTCAAGAAATGATAAACAAAATTGATTGCTGTCGCTAATTTCAGTACTTTATTTTTTTGCTTAGCCTTCATTTCCCAACTTTCTCTCAGGGTAGAATTATTTTCTATTAGAAAATAATTACAAGGCGATGCATTTTTAAATTCACACAAGTCAATGGATCAGACAGAAAGTTCTGATTGTTATCCACATTCTGCAGAATTCCCCTGAGTGTTATCTGTGAAAACTCCAGACTGAAATGGTTGCAATTCTTTATCTCCTTCTGCCGAAAGACAAAATTCGGAGTGGAAGAAGATTTTGGTATGTTATCATTGGGTAAAAAGATTGTAAATTCTTTAAAATCCCTCATACTGAAATTGCATATAAACTGTACTTATAAATTGTTTTGGCCAGCAGGAAAGAGGGGGAATGTCTCTCAGGTTATATGTTTAGCTCACAACAGCAATTGTCATTCAAATCACTGGCTGTTCATCATGCTGCTAACTCACTACAGCTTCAATAGACCATCCTGTAAGTCAGGAAGTATCTTAGATGTGACGTTTAAAGTATTAAAATTCTTCCTTAAAGAGTGAATGGTAATATTGGAATCAATAGCTCTTAGGAGTTAAACAGCTTTGGTTCATGTAGGGCGCTCTAATGTAATTGAAATGGTGCTTAAAGGCAGGGTTCATTTAAGAAGCAAACCATCTACAGATGCTTTTTTTCCATATGCAACAATGAAAGTTTTTTCTGAGGCTTAAAGATGTTGGGGATTGGAAAATAAGTGTATTTCTATGATTTTTTATCTGAACCCATGTTAAAAAAAAAATAATTCAGTGTTTATAGAGTGAAATGCTCTTCCCTCCCTCTCATTCCATATTTTCATTTTTCTTGTTTGGGTTTTTGATAATTGTGTGGGTGGGGTTGTATCTGGTTTTTTGGAGAAGAAAGCTTGTTTAGCACGTGTTGCAGTGAACTTACCAATGTATCATTTCTTTCATGTTGTCATATGATGCTATATATATATATGTTATACCTGAGATATAAATTTGTATCCCTGTTTCAACTTTTAATGGTAAGAAACTGTACATCATTTTGATCTATTTTGTAACATCTATGCATTTCAATAAATAAGTAAAATTATCAATATTTACAACTCATGTTCTTTTGAGACATCTTTTGTTGTTTCTTTTTTACATTTGTACCCTGAAGAAGACAAGTTTTCAGGGAGACAGTAGAGGACAGATCTAAACTGAATTTTAATTCAGTTTGAATATATTTATATAAGTGCATATGCTTTACATCAGAGCTCCATTATGAACTTGAAATCTGCCTTGATGTATCCACCCATATGGATAAGAGCTTGTCTTTTGGTGTTGAGAGAAGGAACACTCCAACAGAATTAGTGTTCAGGGTATCTTTTCTTATGTGCCTCTGGCCAAGAAGAAAAATATGAACTGTGACCAAAAGAGATATCCACAGGAAATCGCAGAGGAATGATGGTCAATTGGCTAAGTTTTTTTTTTCCATGGAAGGAACCATGGTACAGTCAGAAAAAGAGTAGTTCTTTGTCCCTGAATGATTCTTCTTCCTCCCAAGGCTGTAGAAAAGCTGTAAAAGCTACATTTGAAAGAAAAACCCAGAAATTTTTAAAATAAAAAGGAACCTATGTCATGAAGACAAGGGAGAACAGAGAGAGGAAGAAAAGGCATTTTTAAAATGCTAATACTTAACATCACAAAAGCTATTCAAACTCAGTGTGTAAGATTTTGGTAGTCTTTGGTTCGTCCATCACAAGCTGGACAGGAAAAAACCTCTTTTCCTTAAAATTCAGTTTGACACTAAGTTATTTTACGTATCATTTAGACATTCAGCTAGGAGGACTCAATCTTACAGATTATAGGAAAGAATAGAAGAGCACATTCTTTCAGAACACCACCATGCATTTTCCCTAGTATACTATTCTTTTGTGTAATGATATTTTGTGATTTTCATCACACCTGTTTCTGATGTAGAAGTTGAAAGAAATTTGGGATTAATATTATGAACAACTGAATAAATATGGCACAAGCTGTTGGCAGTGTCTGGGCAATTGTAATGGGATTATGTCAAATGTCAGTATCTGAGCAACAATATTCAGTGTTGTTGCTAGTCTCTCCCTCATCTGAGCCCAGTATTGTTTGGACCATGATGAAAAGAATGTGATTTTGCCTAATTTCTTATTTCTCAACAGACTTGTTTCTTTCTCTCTCTTTTTATTTTGCTTCTCTCCTTTCTTTCTCATGATCTGTGAATTAGTCTGCAGTTATTGGAAAGACAATGCTAAAACACATCAGTCACGTAGAGTAATTTTCATTTCCTCTGTGTCGTCCTTTTATCTGGATCAGAGAATGAAACAGAACTGTTAACTGAAAATTTCCAGATAGTGCCATGTCTCAGTCTTCCAGTTTTCTAATCATGGCTTCCATCTGGCTTTCACACCTTGATTTTTCTCCAAGAGGAACCAAAACATGGAGACGCTGATGTATATGTAGCTCACACATCAATATGGAGAATAGATGAAGATAAATTGTGGGAGTTTGAAAGCAGTTGTGGAATCCACAGTTCAGATGTAATGAAGTGCTCTAAGCTGTGATTACAGCAGGAAAAATTACATCACTCTTGATGCCAGGAGGCATCAAGTCTACATTTCATGGTTTGGTGTACATTTATGTCATTGCACAATGGTTATGGCCAGGCTTAGAACCTCTCATGTAAACTAGGAAATTGTGTTTTCCTTTTTTTTTGGAAAAGTGTCTATCATGCCAACAGAGTATGTGTCCACAGGATAATAGCCACGTATATCTACAGATAGTCAATGTGGCATCATAGCAATGTCTGCCTAGGAGAGAGGCAGGCAACTTCCTTCTCGTGCAATCATGCAGTGCCTGAGAGCCCAGTTAAAACAAGTTTTGCCTTAATCTCTAATTCTCCAAATCCCCAATGAAATTTGATATCAGAGATGTTAATTTATTATAATTTGGTGCTTTTATTCTGTTAAGGAGTTTTTTTTGGTTTTTTTGTTTTTTGTTGTGGTGGTGGTGGTTTTGTTTGTTTTTTTTTTTTCTTTTTTTTGTATTAGTAACAATTACCTGAAAATTATTTTTTCATCCAGATGAACTTTTACTGTGTCTTTAACATATTGCCTTGTGTTTCACTGGGGGACCATTGTAGTAGTTGCTTTCCTTACACATATGACAGGCCTTTACAGAAACATCATGAAAACATGTAATGGAAAACAACATAAAGAGTTCTTAACAGATAACAGCAATTGAGAGTGTGTTTTCTCAACTTGGCAGTTCTTATGGATTTTTTTATTTTCTGTGGGATTTCATCCTGAGCTCTAACTCCATCATTTTGAATCCTCTTTTCATCTGAGGCAGGACAGGTTTATTTGATTTTGTCTGTGAAATCTAGCACTGGACTTGCTCCACTGCACTTTTTTGTCAAAAAAGTTTGAAAATATGTCTTTAAGCCCAAAACTCTCTGAGGTTTTGGCCGCTTTGCAGTCCATACATCTGCAGCTACAGCCTTGGAGTGCTGTTTTACAGCATTTTGTAGACATTGGCAACCCTGAGGTGATGGTATTTTCAGCCAAAAAGGACCTTGAATAATGATGGGAGATTTTTTCACCCAGGTAACATCCGAAGTCTCCTCTTTAAGTGAATGCATTGAAATTCACTTTCATTAGCAGCCATGGCAGCTGAGTCTATACTTGTTCATACTGTTGTACTAGAACATAGAACAGAACAAAGGGAGACATGTGCCAATATACATGTAGAAGGTGAATTAATAATTTGGATTATTTAAGTAAAATTCTGTGTTCAGTAAACTTTTAATATCTCCATGTCTGTTTAGGCACTCTAGGACCCTTGGCTGGCTGCTTTAAGTTGGATTTTATTTTGGCCCCATTTTTTTCTGCATCATTCTCCAAAGAGTCTATGTATTTCCTCTTTGTTTGCAGGATCAGATGTGTTGATAAGTTCTTCATACTTACTGTGATCTACCTGCAGATCTTGCTATTTAAACTTCTCCCCATATTTGCTATTTTCATTACATAGAAGTGGTTTTTTACTTTTTTAGCTTTACCCAAAATCTCCAGATTTTCCCATAGCTGCATGATCTTGTAGTCATTCTCATCTCATTCTCCTCCCAGTAAAAAGTGTACAGTTTAGTATGCTGCATACCACCAACATTTTCTATTTTCCAATGAAAAATATATGTGCCAAACATAACTGCAATGGCAGTCTGTGAGAAAACAGTGTCTTCATGTGAGTGTGCTGAATGTGCACAGACATGTGGGGTTTGTTCCTATGGGCAATGCCAGAATCCTGCTGATATATCAGACATGGAAAAATGTTTGTCATTAGCCATCTCCTGCAGGATTTTTTGCCTCACAGGAAGTGGAAAATATTCCTCTTCTACATATCTGTTTGATTATTTTGGGTATGTCCAAAAGCAAAAATAAGCACACTGATTTTAAGTGAGCGTATCTGTTTTGTCTATTATTCTAACCCCAGTGTAGTCACCTGGAGCTGTATACCAAAATCTAATGGCTGGGAATAGCATAGATCAGTGAGATGAGGGCAAGGAATGCTCCAAGAGTGGCGCAGGAACAGAAGACATCTTTGGCAGTCCTAGAATACTTTTATTTCCTTGCTAAACAAGTCTACATGGGCCCCACAGCTGGACTTCGTGATGACATTGTGACATTTCCATTTCCATCTCAGGAGTCTGTTTCACTGCCTTCCATAAGCCATATCATGGAACCATCACACTGGAGGAGCTTTGTTTTTATGACAAAGCTCCAGCTAAAGGTCTAAATGTAATTCCTATGGCAACTCAGGAGTCGTTGGTGGGAAGCATCTTTTTAATGCTGGAACAGCCTGACTGGAGAATGCACAGCAGTGAAAGATCCTGCCCTCTTTGAAAGTGTCAAATTCCTTAGCTTCTTAGCTTCTTTTCTTTCTAAAGCATAAACTTTCTTCGTAAGACCAATAGGATGACATACTTCTAATGAAAATAAGAAAAGACATTCTTTACTCAGCTTTAATTGAAATTTCTATAATTGCTATCATATAATTCCATGTAATTAGTCTACTCTTTTGTGGGAATAAACTCAACCTGAATTGTATCCACTCATCTTCTATTACTTGCAGGTCCTCTGAGAAAAATGTGAGAATGTTTCAGGAAAAAAAGGAAGCTAAATTTTTAAAATTATCTTTCCTTCTATTTTTATCTGTTTATTATCTTTGCATGACCAAAAAATGTTTTAACTATGGTCTGCAATCATTGATATATGCATAAGTTTTCAACTTTGGCTCTTTTTGGCTTTTTATTCCTCCATAAAATGTATTTTAATTTCTTTTTATCTTTATGCCACTCTCTTCTTCAGGTGTTTTCAAGAGGTTTGTGGTGGCCAGTACAGCTTTCCCACTTTCACAACTGGGTTACCAATTTGCCCTCAAACATCATCTCTCTTTTTTGTGTCATCTTTACAACTTGTTACTCATGCTCTGTGGATGCCAATATTATTGAACCTTGCTGATATTATTGCATCACTTTCTCCCTGCTTCTTACAGGAGATCATGTTATCTGGTTTGTTTTTTTTTTTTTTCTCTTTTTCTCTTTTTCTTCTCCTAAGCTAGTATCCTAGTATCTATGGATGCTAATAACTTTGTCACAGAGACCCATGTAGTGATACCTTCTAAGGAGCTGTCCTGTGAAATAATGCCATTTAGGTGCATGTACTGCTATGTATCTGCTATAAAGATATGTGGCTATCAAACTCAAACATCAATCTTTTGAAGTCAAGAGTCACAGGATAGGCAGGGTTGGAAGGGACCACACTGGGCCATGTGGTCTGACCTCCCTGCTCTAGCACAATCATCCCAGAGCACATGGCACAGGATTTTGTCCAGATGGTTCTTGCATATCTCCGGTGAGGGAGACTCCACAATCATCCAGGAAAGCAGAGCTCCATTTTGCGTAACAGTGACTTGGGAAGACAAATACCATCACTCCCAGCACCTGCCCTTCCTCCTTCTTCTGCCAGCTGTAAGTGCTCAGCACAACACCAAACAGTATAGAATATTCCTTTGGCCAGTTGTGGTCAGCTCCCAGCTGTGCTCCCTTCCAGCTCCTTGTGCACCCCCATCTGCTTGCTGGAGCAGTGGGGTGAGAAGCAGAGAAAGCCTTGATGCTGATCAGTAATAAAAACAACCATATATTATCAGCACTGTTTCCAGCACAAATACAAAACATAGCCCCATAATCTGAAGTAATTAACACTATCACAGCCAAAATCAGCACACAAACCATTTTAAGAATTACCACTTTCCCTCAGCAAGTGAAGGAATTTTAAAAGTACGTACAAGCTTTATCCTTCTCTCCAAAAGGTGCATGAGGATATAGCAAAGAGGGCAGGGTTAGAAAAAGGAGAAAATCCATCAGAAGGAGTAAAATCCCAGTTGAATGAAACTATGCAAATGGAAAAGGTAATTTTAACTTAGAGTCTTTGAAAATTTCTATTTAGCACATGCCGATTTTGTGCATTGAAGATGACA
This sequence comes from Chamaea fasciata, assembly GCF_029207755.1. NCBI lineage: Eukaryota > Metazoa > Chordata > Aves > Passeriformes > Sylviidae > Chamaea > Chamaea fasciata. The sequence goes on along the minus strand of NW_027094086.1, from coordinate 31,815,891 downwards.
TACTGTGGAACTCACTTTGAGTGTAAATACTTTTATATCTAACAGCTGCATTTACAGAAGAAACAGAACCAATAAAGGTCCTTAAACAGAAAAGGATGATATAGATATAACATCTGATTTGGGTAAAAAATTAACTTCTTTTAGGGCCTTATTTTCTTAAGGTAAACAATGATGTTTATTTACTGTAAACCCAGTGACATCAGAAATTAGATTCTATTCTAAATTCCTACAATTGTATTGTATTTATTCAACAAATTTTCTCCAAATACATTTTAGCTATGACTTTAAAATATTTTTGTCTGCTTTAACTAGTGTTATGGAATGTCCTTTTAGATGTTAAAACAGTCTTTGGAGTTTTCCAATCAGAAAATACTGGTTCTTAAAACTGCAGTACATATTTCTACTCTATTTTAATATAAATTATGTGCTTTCAAGACAGTATGTATTAAATTAGTTTTAACTAGTAGCTCAGAATGCTGTTTGCATTTTTTTTTTTTCAAAATTTCTCTCCATTATATTAGTTAAAATCTCGTACTTCCTCACAAAGAGTGAAAGATACTGAAACAATAGCCCATGCACCACGTGGTACAAGAGCTGGGTAAAAAAAGGCAAAAATTCCAGAAAGTAACTTGTTTATTTAAAGAGCTACTTAGACAGAATATAAGTATCTATATCTAAGAAGGTGACTGACAATTCTTTCTTTCTATCAACAATGTCCTAATATAGATGACATTTCATAGAAGCAGAGGATGTTCACCTCTTTTCAATGGTAAAAGGAAAACTGAATTTTGACATCCCAAGTATTGAGCCTTCTTCCTAGGAAGAAACAGAGGGCTCAGAAAAGCATGGAGTTTGTTCCTTTTGCTGTCTAGGAAGAAAAGAGGCTGAAGTTTTGGCAGAAAGTGCTGCTTATATAAATGTTTAGGTTTTTTACATACTGTCTATTATTTTTTAGATAACCCTTATGAAAAGTAGGTATCTCAGAGTTACTTTCATTCTTGTCCAGAGGAGATTCAAGCCCTTTATCACACTTTGTGTAGACTCCCAAATAAAGCTGTCTATATATGTAGAAGAACATTGTCAAAAACCGTTGGCAAGGATCTATATCTGCACAGCCAGGTGTACAAGAGTCATGTCGGAGGCCCAAAGGAAAACAAAAGTGGTGGTTTGGATACCTAACTAGAAGAGTTAGAAACGTCAGCCCCTGCTCTCAGAACTGTAGCTGCTGTAGATGGTGATTTTGACACGCAAAATGTCTAACACTACGCAGTGCAAAATGACTAACATTATGCATTTATTTTTAAAGACAGAATGTAAAATGCATCATTTTTAGGAGCACAGACTGGAATCCACCACCTGCTATGGAACAGTATACATTTTACTTGAGAGTAGGGGTATCACTTCATCTCTAAACTTTGCATAGGCTGGGCAAGTCCCCAGTGCCAGTAGGTAGAAGCCAACTCTGAAGTGTGTGTTATTTCATGCAGAAAAATTTGAAAAAGGAAGTAGACATAAATATGAATGATTTTTAAACATCATGAGTGTGCTCTCTTGGATGTTTTCTAAATTAAAAGTGAAGGAGAGCCTCATCTGATAATCATGGATCTACATGATAGGGTGGAAGAGGGAGGGATGTGAGCTCTGTAGTGGTAGGGTCACAGAAGGCCAGATTTTGCTACTTTTATTCCAGCTGTGTGGTTGAAAGGGTTACTGACTTTATGTAGTGGAATTATGGTAAAGTAAGATAATACAATGGTAAAGTCATGGTAGAAAACCAAAGACTATGCTATTTATCTGTGCCTGTAAAAGTACATTCGGATCTGCATATATTCCTAAGCTTTTACATTCCTCATCCATGAAAAGTTTGGCAAACCTTAACATTACTACAAGGAGTATATATTAATCCACAGAATTTACTTCATAACTTTTTCCCCCTGCACCTTAGCCAAGCTTCACTATGTGAGTGCATAAGAAACCCTTGACAAAAGCCAGCTGAGGGCTGAAATGTTGGGAATTTGCCCTCTTCACCCTTATGAATAAATCTTTCTTTAAAAGCAAGGAAAAAAAATCTTCTTGGCTTGGAATATCTCAGCATGCTGACTGTGCACAAACCAAGGCTGGAATAATTGCGCATTACCGTGATTTGTTTTTGTATTGCCTCCTTGTCATGTTTTAAAAAAAGAAAAGTATTATACTTTCTTTTGCTGTGCACCAGGTGCTTGCCAGATAGCTAAGGAGGGCCAGCTGTTAGCTTTCAGGAGATGCCAGTGGAAGGACTGATAAACTTTTTTAAACCAATACATTCAGAAACCTGTAACATTCCAGCAAGTAGTACAGCATTTTCTTGCCTTGAGAAGGAGTGCTAGCAAAGCACTGAATCCAGCTTTAGCTGTATTTTTAGAAAGGAGAAGGAAGGAAAAGAAAGGCAGCAAAATGTGTGTTCTGTGATGAGTTAATTCTTTGTGGACCACCAGTGAGTGTTCTGCAAGCAACACTTCGAGAACTGTTTCTGCAAATGATGCCAAATGAAAGCATGGTCTGATAAACCCAAAGAAAATAGTTCTGTCTGTCTCTACCTACCCATAAGCTGTACAATGAAAACACTGAGGCTTCTTCCACTGCTACTCTTGACACCTAGGTTTAAGAAAGCTGTAGATACATGAAGAGAGTTTATATAGAAATGTGCCGTCAGAAAATGTAAGTGCAAGTGCTACCAATGCCATTCTTAAAACAACTATTGCAACAGGAAGATTTTGGTTTTCCTGCAGTTAAAACACAAATTTTCATTATTTGCCACTTGATTTATAGCACCAGCTGAGTTTTTTTTCTGTTTGTGCCAATGCTTTAATAACCAGAGGTGTTCTTTCTTGTTCTATGCCATCCTTTTAATTAAATGACTTACAATTGAGCTCAGCTCCATAGATCTGATCTGGCACTATCCCAGGTAGCAAAGTTTGCCAGTGACTCCAGTAGAAGTTGGTTCACCTCTGCCCAACAGTGTGTGTTGTGGAAGAAGCACTACGGATTTCTCCCTTTCCTGCCATGTCATGCCACTGTGGCTGTGGTCTGTGAAAGCTGATGAGAAGACAGAACCTACATAAGAAGACAGAAGGCAAAAATTCCAGTACAGAAGCACTAATAACATCTGAGTATGTCCAGAGCAAGGCTACCATTTTGCTACTGTGTAGTCACAAAGTACCTTTTCCACAGTCTCTAACACTCTGACTCTTCTTCCCTGCTCTTATTCCATTTCTTTGTGCTTATAATAAGCAAACACTTATCTCAACCCATAGTCACTCCTTTTTGTCCCTCCTTTATTGGAAGGGGTGGGGGAAGGGGAGTGGCTGATTTGGAGTTTAATTTCCTTCAGGTATTAAAACTGGCACTCCTGACATTGTGAAGAAGATGGAAAATTTGCCAGTTTATCTCCAACAGCAAAACTAAACGCTGGCCACCAGAATTAACCATCAGGCAGAATCAAAATTTTTGGAAACTATATTGTACAAAAAGTCAGAGAGTTTATACCCTGAGGAAATTATTATGTTTAGTGGTAACGAAGAAAGAAACAGTTGCTCTCAACTGTGTGAGACAGAGAGAAAGGCATGCTAGAAGAGATGCATCCAAACCAAATTCTCTGTCTTGTGCTCCTGCTCTTCCCTCTAGTCATAACCATGGGATGGTAAATTTATTTGGCTTAAAAATCCATTTTGTATCAGTCATTTCACTTTGAATAAGGAGGTAAGCTGACTGTAGGTACACTGAATTACATAATGGCAGTATTAGCAGCTGAAATAGTTTGCAAAGAAGCATATTCATTGAGAAAGTGTCAGAAGAAAAAAACTTGATTAAATACAGTTGGATAAATACCCTACACAGATAAAGAGGTAAGAGATGACAGTTCCTAGCATCTCGCTGGTCTCATTCTTGACATGGTCCACTGAAAATGAAACTCAACTAAACAACCTTCAGATCAGTGACTGGTTTCCTGCTCCTTCATGAAGATGAAAATGTCTTTTTGAGTTGTGTATCTTTTGAGAAGAGAAACTAGCTCACTTAGTAGAAGTAATCCTAATGTTCATACTTCTATATCAGATTTGAGACTGCACTTCCTTCAGCAAGTAGCTTCCCTTTAGATTTCAGAAGATTAAGAACTGCATACATTTGAACTGTGCTCCTGGACTCTATATATTCTAAAAAAGGGAAAGTAAGATTCTACTGGGTTTTTTTCTGTGATTTCTCTCACCTAGCCCCTGAACCAGAAGATGATTTTATAGGCAAAAGATATAAATCTGACTGGATATAAGGATAAAAAAAAAATGTTTGGGAGCTGTTAGTACATAGATAAAATTGCTGATAGATTTTGTGTAAAAAATGAATCTGGTAGATCAGTAAGAGCAAGGAGAAGTAAGAATTAGGGATATGACTGCAGGATCTGATCAGCAAAGCAGGACGAGAATGAAGCAGGCACATAGCAGAAAGCCAAGAGAAGGCAGAAATAAGAGAAAGTGAGAGAAGGAGGAATTGTAGAAAAAGTAAGAGGCAGAATAAACACAAAGATGATAGAAACATGCACATTAGATTTAACTGGAGGGACAGTTAAAAGAAACCTCTAGCTTATATTATCTGCTGGCAAAGATAAACCATTTTTGGTAAAATCATTTTTAATCCCTGTAACTTGTAATTCTATGGCCCACTTTTGCATACCAAAATAAACTTTCTCCCACATTCTATATCACTCTGTCATTATGACTGTTATTTCAACTTTTCCTTTTGAAAAATATTCAGCCCTCTAATAGCCAGTCAGGGAGAGAAGATTTATTTTATCCTTAAAAAAAAAAAATATCATGGAAGCCAAACTGTACTGAAGAAAAGTGCAGCAGAGTAGTTCCAACACACAACACTTTTTCCAAATGCAGTGAAGGTACAAGACAAGGTGGTCACATGAAGAACATGACAGTACTGAACAAAAGAAAAAAGTTATAGAGTGTTTAGACTGGTCCTCCCTTTGCTGGGAGAGAGTTCTAACTTCTACTAGTTATACCTCTTCTAAGGGTGAGAAAACCTCTAAGGTAAAAATGAAGAAAAAGTAAGGCTGCAATGCATACTTACCCTGCCCCGCCAAGGGCAAAGGACATGGCATGGCTTCTGCTTCCTTCAACACGCATTTCAGACAACATGTATTAATTTTATCTTTAAGGAATCTCAAGGGTTTTTTTTCCAGGCAGTTGGCTTGCTTCTTTCCCCTAAAACCAGCTCCTGTTAAATGGAATGTAGGGGAATTTTGGCATTCTCATTTCACAGATTTCTCATCTTACACCATTTTTATACCACTAAGCATTACTCTGTTCCTTTCAGCTCAAAGGTCCCTGGTTTCCACACCTGTAGGAGAAGAAAATGAGCAGATCTAGATACTTTGTTTGCCTCTCTGCTTACTGATCTTTTTGCTGCAGAATTCAGTGTCAGCACATATTTCTGGGGCCTGAGGATATTCAGCATCTTGGTCAAGCCTCATGTACCCATTTTCTCCATGAATGAACAGTTCTCATTCATTCCCACAGCTGGAACATTGCCTCAAGTACCCATATGTCCTGCCCTTGGTCCTGACTGATTCTGTCCTGACTCACAGGCTTGGAGAATGCCTCTCTGTCCATACCCATTACTGAAAAATTGAATACCTTAAAATAACAAAGCCCAATTTTTTTCTTTTTCTAGTCTGGGATATCTTGCCCATCCCAGTACTTTTCATTACTATCTTCTTACTTTTTATATTTCTCACCTCCTTATCAGTACTGGAGTGGGCTTTGTCAATGTCCTTGGTAAGACAAAGAGTCTTTCTGTGGTCAATCTTCAAAAATTTGCAATGATAATTAGAAACAAGTTCAGACTTTTATTCAACATTTTCTATGAATTATAGAAATTTGCAGTCAAAAGAGTTTTATTGAGGAGGTGATAGATTCATTATGTGAAAAAGTATTTCAGTGAATCAATGAATCAATGAATCCTTATTTTATAAAGCAAAATATTTCAGGTGTTTAGCCTACCAAAGAAGATTTTCAGGGAAAGAGGAAAATTCATAATCCTTCAGCTTCACCATGTGATGTTCCTGTGCTTTGTTTGAAGCAGGGAGGAGAAGCTGACAGCTTTGTCATCAATAGTACCATGACATCCAGACATGGTCTGCTACACATCACCTTCCCTCCACTGTCTGCATTCATGTATAGTAAAGGGAAACCAGTAAGATCCATTTATTATAGACAGAAGAAGTTATATCTATAACAGGGAGAGTTAGTCCCTGTCAAGCCCTGTAATATGAATTCAGGTAATTCAATTAACTAAAAAAGACAGATTCAAGTTTTTGGGGGAACTATAGGAATGAGAAGGAGAGAGCCATAATATTGGAGAAGTGGACATGGACACATTTGAAAAAGGTATCATTAAAATCTGTGTGGTATACATTGATTTTTTTTTAATATACATATGTTACTTATAAACAAAAGAGCTATTTATAAGACAACTTAAGTTTAAAAGGTTTTTCAGTTTATTTTTATGTATTCTGGTCAGTTTCTCATGATGTATTACTAGGATGAGTCCATCTGTGAGAGCTTTAATGCTGCATCTTTAGTGAACAGTGTTTATCACAATCATATGAGTTGAAAATGTGAAGAAAATAATCCCAAAGTTTCTAAACTAAGGTTTCACCACATAATGAGCCTTCTTGTTCTCAATTTAATGAGGGGTGAGTATCTTGAAGATCATATGGAAACAGTATGACTAAACAAAGGTAATTTCACCACCTACCCTTCTTCCTTAAAACAAAGTGTTCTAGACAACTATGTGTAAATAGAGTACTACAGCTGTCATCACATCAAGTCAGACAATGTATTATCTTTTCAGAAGCTGTATTAGCCAAAATTGATACTATATTTTTTTTCTGTTGTTGCTGTGTAATTGTGCGATATTTGTTTTGGACTAACAAAAGGTTGAGATTATGCAACGTGTTTTACTTTGTGATACTCCTGCAGTGTTAATGATTGAGTATCTTCCAGCTATGTCATTGTAGTTTTGCAATTTTCAAATTTCACTAGTTTAAATTTCCTCTCATTATTTATTAACATACCTTATAATCAGGTATTGCAAAATCCTATAAAACAGAAGACTGTAAAACCTCTAATACTTATTCTGTAAGAAAATACAGTTTTTCATGAAATAAAACCAGCAATTCTGTTAACATGGTAGAAAAACAAAAGAGTTATGAGAGTCATTTTAGCAGTCTTGTTAGAAATTCCCTGTCAACACGTTACAGGAACAATTTGTCTGCCAGCCCTCTGTAAAGGCCCAAGTGATTCTTCTAAAAGATGCTGTCAAACAGCAATCTGTTGAAGTAAAAAATCATAGACTGAGTCAGTTTGAAAGGGACCACAGTGGGTCATCTGGTCCAACCTCCCTGCTCAAGCAGCATCATCCTAGAGTGCATGGCACAGGATTGGTATCCAGATGATTCTTGAATATCTCCAGTGAGGCATACTCTCCCACTTCTCTGGGCAATCTGTTCCAGTGCTCAGTCACCTGCACAGTAAAGAAGTACTTCCTCACATTCAGGTGGAATTTCCGGTGCATCAGGTTCTGCCCATTGACTCTTTTCCTATTGCTTGTCACCACTGAGCAGAGCCTGGGTCCAGCCTCTCGACACCATCCCTTCAGATATTCATAGACATTGATGGGGTCCTCTCTCAGCCATCTCTTCCCAAGGCTGAACAGGCCCAACCCTTTCAACTTTTCCTTATAAGAGAGAAGCTCCAGTTCCCGAGTCATCTTTGTTGTTCTTAGCGGAACCCACTCCAGAAGCTCCATCTCCCTCTTGTCCTGAGGAGCCCAGAACTGGACACAGCACTCCAGATGCAGCCTCATTAGGACATAGTAGAGGGGCAGGATCACCTCTTTTAACCTGCTGGGAATGCTCTTCCTAATGCTCCTCAGGATACCATTGTCTTTCTTGGCCCCAAGGACACATTGCTAGCTCATGGACAGGTTATGGTCCACCAGGACTCTTGGTCCCTGTCTGCAGAGCTGCTTTCTGGCAGATCAGCCCCCAGCCTGTGCTGGTGTGTGGGGTTATTCCTCACCAGGGGCAGGACCCTGCATTTGTCTCTGCTGAATTTGTGACAGTACTTCTCTGTCCTGCTCTCCAGTCTCTTGAGGTCCTTCTACCCTGCAAAAGAGAAAACAGCCACACTCTGTTAGCATGTGGGAACTTCTCCTTTCTCTGTCTGCCCTGCAGCTGTAACACTGCTAGTTGGCAGGCTTTCACCTGCTAAGGCCCATGTGTGAGTGAAAGATAGCTGTGCTATTCTCAAAAAGGACAGTGAGGCCTTCTTGAAGCAGCAGGACCCTGGCTCCAACTCCCTTCTGCAGCATGGAAGCACATTGAGGTTGGCAGTGAGGAAGTAGGAGGATCGTAACAGAGTGTAATGGTTGCTGCTGCCTACTACAAGACCTGTGTTGCCACCATGGGTTGGAATTTTCTGTTTGTTTCTCTTCTCACATAATTTTGGAATTGCTGCTGCAATACCTCACATCCTTGGACTCTTGACCCTGTGCTCCCATTTAATGAGCACCCACTGGAATAGCTGTGCTGTATTGAGTATGGGCACTGCAGCATTTTTAGCATCCTGCCTGAAGAACTTATGGCCTTGGTTTTCAGTTGAGGAGGCGCATGGAGAGTGTGAAACAGTTTGTGCTGGTTGAGCAACTGAAATGTCCATTGAGAAAATAATCATAGAATCACTAAGGCTGGAAAAGACCTCTAAGATCACTGTTGTCCCCAAACAACCATGTTACTGCTAAACAATGTCCCCCATAAGAGGTAAGAAGCCCATCCTAGAACATTAAGGAACAGAAGACCTTAATCAGGGTCCAAATTCCTTAAGAAGGCACAGTAAATGAAATTCTTACTGATCACATTCCATCTGATTAATTGCAAGACCTTTGTGAAAAAAGTGAAAGCAAGGATAATTTTTTCTTTGACATCACTGTTTTATGCTAAACTTCATCCTGAAAGTTTCCTCTTGTGGTTGCTTGTTACATGAGTGGCTTGTCGAAGCCACAAGGGACAGAATTAGGAAATCACTATAAGAGCATCATAGGGACATTGTGGCATCAGCTCAACTCTGTGAAGAGGTCATGGCATCTGAGCACATGTGGATTTGTGGGGAAAATGTGCTGAACCATGGCAGTTGCAGTAAGATTCTGAAACTGCATGTTTTTGGTGTAGCTCATAAAGTGCTCCATTTGTTGAGGATCAAGCTGTAGGCAGAGAAAGCTTGAACCTGAGGCACTCTGAAGGAATACTTTGAAAGCCACAAGTAAGTTCAAAGCAAATCTCCTACTGAGAAACGCAAAGAGATGTTTATTTTCAACAGAAAATAACAGTTGGTTTCAAAACAATCTTGTATTTCCAACCGAGTTATTTGCAGGAAAAAAGTATGAAAATATTGGAATGAAGTGCCATCACAAGAATGTAATGTGAAGTTAACAACTACAAGGTTGCCATAATGAAAAATTCTAGGATTCAGTCTCTCTTGCCAAAACATACATAAATATAAATAATGCTGTTAACGAGACACATATGTCTATCACCAGACAGTATAATTATGTCTGAGAATTAATATAAAAGCTAAATAGGTGTTAATTGAACACTTCCTTCTTTTTTTTTTTTTTTTCCTGGCCCCCTCCCCTTGTACCCAAGATTATTAGCTCCTTGGCAGTTGCCTTGTGCCCTCACCACAAGACTGGAGGGAACTCCAGGCAGTCAAGATATGGAAAAGGCCCAGCAGTTCCACCATGTAACTTCATTTATAGTGCTGAATAGGAGACAGCTTCTTTTGATATTACTCCAGCACCTCTGTTGGAGAACATGACATTAATCTTTAGCTGCTTCTTTCTCTGGGGCTGGAAGAAGGACATCATAAACATGATGCTCATTAAAAGGAAAAAAAACTTTGATCAACTGAAAAACTCTAAACCTTTTCGTAGGGACAGGAAACTACCAGTGATATCAAACCTTCCATGGCATTGAACTACTGTGTGTCATTGTAGAGGCATTAGTGAAGAATTTTTTAGTCACATTTTTGTGGTTTAACAGGTAGAAAAGCAGAATTTAGCACAATTAATGGTGTTTTAAAAATAGACAGTGGCCATTCCTGAGGGAGAAAGACTTTTGTTCTGAGATTTATGTTATTAATTTCTTTCAGAGGATACTGAATGTATTTGATAGGAAATTCCTGGAACTTCTCAGGTATCATTCAAAACTTCCGAAGGAATGTTTTTTGTTGTTATTTCCTCTGCTAACCTAGAATCAAAGTATGGTCCAAATTATTTCAGTATGAAAACTTACTTTCTACATAAAAATAATTCTGCCTTTGGCCCTCTTGTGTCCAACGTTTTACAGAACTATTTTGTTACAGTTTACACTCATTAAGGATATAACCCTATGTATATAGAATATTATTCCATATTTTTCAGTGGTTGATGTAGAGACTTTTGTTCAAAAACAAAATCCAAAATAAATTCATACATTGACTATTTTTATAAAGGTTCAAATCAGCAAAAAGAGCCTTTTTAAACTCCGTTAGCCAGAAAAAAATTGTTGTTACTGGAATAAATAACTTGACTCTAAATATAAATTGGAGGCAAAATTATAAATTCTCATGAATTTTCTGGCTGATATTTAATCTGCGTGGATAATGTGAACAGATCAGTCATTTCCAAAACAGCAGATCAGGATATGGTTTTTAGTAATAGAGATCTATGTCACTTCTCAGTATCCTTGTTTGGTGCATGATGACTGGATTCAAGGTCTAGTCCCTGCCCCTGCCTGAACAACGATTAAAACCTCAGCTCTAGGATGCCGTGGTAATACAAGAATTTAGTGCAAAACTCTGCTGTAGTGACACACAGATAACCCTGGAATATACCACAGCCTGGCTATTTATAGAGTGGGAAGAAACTTCTGGTGAAGGAGGGATGAAAAATGCTAAAATCACCCAGAACTTTAATGACTGGCCTGTTGAGTAAAACAGGAGTTACTCTTTCAGCTAGCTTGGGAATGTGAGGGAAGGGGGGACATGGGCAAGTGTTGATAAGTATGACCATCTACCAAATCAAAGTGTATTTTGGGAGAAGTGGAGGAATGTGCATTTTATGAGCCCTGAAGGAGTTCAGCCATGAGAGAGGAACTCAAGTCTACTGCTATCAGATTGCAGGCCAGATATGTACAAACCCAGTAAAAGGGTTTCAGTACCGTAGCAACATTAGCAATGGAAATACAGGCTCCAAGTGAGGTAAATTTTGGTAGTCCTAGGTTTGTGATTGCCAGAATTGACTTGAAATTAAGTTTTTCTTGAATTTAGATGCTTAAGTAGCCATTGAATGTGTAATGGTCAGACAATTTAACAGGCAGTCAAAAGACTGGGATGCATGAAGAAAAAAAAAATTAGAGTTGTTCTTATTTTTTAACAGTATTTCTTCTCCTGATCCAGAATGACAGGATTAATAGAGTTCTGATTTTATGCCCATGAAGATCTGGCTATTACTCATTGGTTTTTCACTGTTTTTCACTGAAATTACTTGAAATCTTTCTGAAAAAATTGTATCTAAGGAACACAGATGCCTCTTAACAAGACTGAACACAGAGCTAATTGAACAAGATGAACAAACTCATTCCAGATAGTTTGGGATTAGAGCTTTTAATGGTAAACACCAAAGGAAAATGTGAGTGCATTTTAAAATATTTTAAAATTTCCAGCCAGTCACATTTCTGCAATATCATGACATAATTTTTTTCTAGTCTTTCAGAGTTTCCACCAAATATGATTTGTTTTACACCTGCCTTCTCACTTCATATTTAATGTTGATGTTGAATGTTTGTAAATATTGTCTTTGGGTAACTTTATTGCAATAGTTCCACAAGTGAGCTGAGAAGGATCTTGATGAAGACTACCCAGATGAAGCATTTGGCTTTCTCCAGTTTTAATATCTCTTATGGAAACCTGTCAGGGGAGGAGTTCTTTGTTGGAGCTGATAATGTATGACATACTGAAAATTGTGCCTTTTCTCCCTCTTTAGGTGTTTTTTACTTCTTCTTCCGTCAGATAAGTTTCATGGTTTTAGCAGACTTGCTGCTTTGCCTTTTGAATCTTCAATTTTCTACAGTACACTCATTACTTTCCTGTTTATTTGGCTCTATCACAACACTCCACCTCCAGTTACAGAGACGGAAAACACTGAACCCCTATGAATTAGGCAGGGCTGAGAAGAGACACCAAAGGAGCCATTAGCCAAGAAGAATGATCATCTATTTCAAAAGGGACCAAGCATATCCCAAGGCTGCTGTCAAATATAGATCTGTGTGAGAAGCTTTTCTTTTGCTTAACCTTCTGGTACCTGTTAATGATGTGATCACTGAAGTACACATGTGCTGCAGTGAAAACATGATGCATCTCCTCATGTGTTTGTTCATCAGGCCTCTATTAGCGGATCTAGTAGAGTTGCTGTTTTAGCAACTCACTGGGTGGAGGTCTGTGGTTTTGGAAGCCACGTTTAAATCCCAGTGTTGTGTTTGTGGCTGGCTGATGATCCTGGGGTCAGTTTGGCTGCGGCCACAGATCATTACACCCCGTACACAGCAACTCTCATACTGTATCACCAAAAATTATACCCTGTGGACACAGTCATGTCTTCTGAACCATCTGAATACTTTAAATGACTAATTTTTTGAAGATTGTGTATACTATTTGCCTTGGTGTTTATGAATTTTAAATTTTGTCACGTTTTAAGAATTTTGTTCCTATGTATAGTAATTTTCTTGTTAATGAACACAAGAGAAATTATTTTACATTAGCACATCACAAATAAAGTAATTTGAGAGCATCTATTATGGAAAAAGAACACAATCCTTCCACTAACTTCAGTGGGTGTTGGATCAGTCTCTGAGTACAAGAATATGTCAAATTCAGATCAGACAAAGGCATAACGAACAGGCCAAATCTTGCTCTTTTTCCTTATATTATATATTGGAAAAATTAACTACATTCTTAAATGTACGTTATCAAATTATCTACATAAATGACTCCTATATCTTTACCTAAAAGAGACATGAAATCAAGTCATAGAGCTTCTGCTTTTGGAGCAAAACTAAGGAGCGCACACAGCAGTGCTGCAGTTGGCAAATATGAACTGGATGAACTTTGCAGTTCAAGCTGTAACTTGAAGTTAAAGCATCTGTAACTCCCAGATCTGAATAAATATTTGTTTGTTGGAGTCCATTTCTGCTTTACTAGAGGAGGCAGAGGCTTTCTTATGTGTCTCTGGATGTCCTGCAACTTTCTGTAATTGCTGACCACACATATACAAATGTTGGTTAAAAATGGCCTGACATATGTGAGAACATTAACCAGCTTCTTTCACGGATGAGGAAAGAAGACAGATTATGAGGGCCTTTTTTCCTTAGAGATTCTTCTAAAAATACTTTTCAATATGCAATTTTAACCACTAGATGCAAATATATGTGTTGGAGCTCAAAGCACTTTAACAGAGTTTGATTTTGCAAAACTCTTGGCTATCTGAGCTCCTGAAAAAGTAGAAGAAATGTGATGCACACCTATAAACTAGTTGATTTATTTCCCAATCTACCAGGATTTTACCTTCCTTTTAACATATGTTCTGGAAGAGATATCAATATCTCAAGCACTCAAAACCTATTTTATAATTCAATGTCACTCCCTCTAGCTATGATGTTTCAAGGTACATATATTGCACATGGTATGGATCCATTAATAAAGCAACTACAGTAAAACAACCAAGCAGCAAAACAAAAAGCCCAGGTACCTCAGTGTCAACATATTTTGGACTGTGTGTTTACAGACTACTATACACAATAAGAACATGTCTTAACTCCAAGACGACAAATCAGAACAGCTTTAATGAGTTTACTACTAAGTGACTTCCACGTATAAGATTTTTTTCAAACTTCACTGCTCTCTAGCAAACAATACAAATAGGCATCTGACATTGTTTTAAATAGAAGAAGCTCAAGTTTGCAGAAATTTTGTTCAATTTAAGGTTAAGAAGTTGTATTAGGAAATTGTGTCTGTAGCTCCTCTGTTTAGAAGCTTGACTTTTAGGCAGGAGCCATCATTTTAGCAGCACTGACTCCCATAGTGAAAAGAACCTTATTAGGATTTGCATACTTCAATATTTGAATGCAGGTGATTATCCCAGTTGTTTTTCTGCTGCCTATTGTGTTCATCACTTCCTATCTGACCCAAGGTACATTATTCAAGGAGTAAGGCAAGGGAATAAGGAAGGAAGTAAATCTCTCTTCAGTATTAGGAGGCCCTGTGTCTCTCCATCTGGATGTGTCTAAATCCGCACTTATTTCTAAATGTGCTTAACTGCTACCCCCCATTTCTTAGTGTTTAAATTGGTATTGTTCAGGCGCCTGCCTATCCTGAGAAATTCCAGGTGCTCCATTTCATCATGCAGCCTGGAGCAGTTCAAGAAGCTGTAGTTTGAAAATGGAGGCAAATAATTATGCCAGCACTCACAGAGTGTCCCCATATCTGAGTATGCCAGCTCTGAGTTGCTGGACTCAATTGCCCTGCTTGGAGCATGTTCAGTGTTGGAGCATGTTCAATGCCTTCTGGCGACTGGACAAAACACAGACATCCTTATACAGATATTACAGAGTGAGGCAGAAAAGGGAGGATTTATGGGTCTTATGCTGTCTAAAAGATAAGGAAGTGGACTGCAAGTTTATTTTAACATCAAATCATGAAAAAAATTAACCACTGTAATTATGATTTAAAGCCTCCATGCAATACCGGGCACCCTGTTCTGAAAGCATGGGCCCCCAGCCACAAAGTTCTTAATCAGAGCAGCCCAAAACTCTGATTTTGCAGATACAGGCATTGCTTTTCTTAATTTGGAGACAGGCAAACTATCACTGTGGTTGTCAGGAGTTTTTTCAAAAAAAATCTGAAAATGCTTCACTATGTTTGCAGGTATTTTGTGTGATGTTACACCACATAGTTTCCACAGATTTCTGTATGGGGGTTAAATATGGCAGAACTAATGCTTCACTTGTGCTCTGCTTTCTCTGTTGTCTTCTTCCTTGCTCTTTCTCAACATGTTAAAAAATGCTGCACTTGTCAAACTTCAATCTTTATTTCCTAGCATCCAGTCCCACCAGCCATTCTCCAGCACATTTTCTGCGTATTTATTATCTATCCATTCAACCATCTTAATCCATTGCAACGTCTCACCTCTTTGCTTTCTCTAGCCATCTCTGACTGACAGGACCATGAGGATCACAGAACCATTTAGGTTGGAGAAGATCCTTAAGATCATCCGGTGCCAACTGTCAACCCCACATTGCCAAGTGTGCCACTAAACCATGCCCCTAATCGTCAATATGTACTGTCTGAGAATAATAATGGCTACATTATCAGGTGTTGTGGGTTGGGGCTGGCCTGATGCCAGGAACCCACCAAAGCTGCTCGCTCACTCCTCTCTGCAATGGGAAAGAGGAGAGAGAATATAACAAAGTGCTCATGGTTTGAGATAAGGACCGGGAGAGAATGCTCATCAAATATCACCATGGGCGAAATAGGCTTCACTTAGAGATATGAATTTATTACTAATAAAATTAGAGCAGGATAATGAGAATTAAGTTAAGCGCTTAAAAAACATCTTACCCCTACCCCTCTTTCCTTTCAATGCTACCTCCTACCCCAGTGATACAAGGACACATGGCATGGGGGTTATGGTCATTTCATCACCCATGACTTCCCCTGCTGCTCAGGGAGAGGAATCCTTCCCCTGCTCCACTGTGGGGTCCCTCCTGTAGGAGACAGTTCTTCATGAACTTGTCCAATGTGAGTCCATCTCATGAGCAACAGCTCCCTGTGACCTGCTGCAATGAGTCGATCCCATGGGCAACAGTCCATCCCCAGACTGCTGCAGCGTTGGTCACTCTTCCATGGGGTGCAGTCCTTCAGGGACAGGCTGCTGCAGTATAGGAGAAGGGCTCTTCTCTCCATGGGTTTCCCACAGGGTCACAGCCTCCCCTTAGGCATCCACCTGCTCCAGCATGGGGCTGCTCCACAGGCTGCAGGTGTATCTCTTCATCCCCATGGATCTCCATGGGCTGCAGAGGCAGAGCAGCTTCACCATGGCCATCACCACAGGCTACAGAGGAATCCCTGCCCTGGTGCCTGGAGCACCTCCTCCCCCTCCTTCTGCACTGATCTTGGTGTCTGCAGAGTTGTTCCACTGACATGTACTCACTCCATTCTCCTCTGGCCGCAATTAAAATTCTGCACCAACTTTTAGTTTTTATTTCATTGCCTTGGCCAGTGGAACGTCCATCTTTGAAGCTGCCAAGAATTGGCTCTGCTGGACATGGAAGAAGCCTCTAGCAGGTTGTAACAGAAGCCACTCTGCAGCCTCCCTACAAAAAATCCAGGCCATGGAAAACCAATACATCAGGCAACACAAACACAAACAGAAAAGACAAAACAGTAATCAAAAATGTGCAGTGACTCCCTTTTGGGCTATAGTATATTGGATAAGGGGACTGAAAGCAAAATTCCTCTTACAGATTAATGTTCTCTTTTATTTCTATGCAACCTCAGTGCAAATCTTTACGGAAAACAACAGCATAATGTCTGCTGTTAGTTTGCCCTTCGCCTTTTCTGAGAGGGTTGTTCTAGTGGCTTTTGAACATTTATACCTGGTGAGGCAGGTACCAGACACATATAGAATTGCTATATTGCCACACAGGCACTTCAGCCATAATATGCATAGAGCCCAAATGCATTTTTCAACCTTAAAATTGACTAAACCTTTCAACAATTAAGCTTTTGTTACAAAGAAACTGTTTCACTGAAAAAGTTTTACTCTTGCAGAAAAATTCCTCTTTAAGAGCAGAGAAGAGAAATGACAGAACTGGCAGGGAGGGAATAAGGAAGAGTTTCACAGAAAATGAGCTGTGTTACCATTGAGCTTAGTATCATGGCCAGGTGTCCCAAATTTGTATTACTAATCTAGTCCACTACTCCAGAACACAGCCCTTGTCCAGAAAAAGGTCTCCACTGCTGAAATTGCTACAGATTAACATTGTATTTCATACTGTTTTTCCTCTTTCTTCTCCATTTCCCTTATTGCCATATCATCAAAAGCCCATGGAATTGAAAAAGCAAATCCAGTGGCTGTAGAGAAAACACAAGATAATCCCTTTAGTTCCACATAAGGAAGGGAAGTGGACATTTCTAAGAGAATTATATTACATGTTTAAGTGAGCAGATATACTCTGCAGACATGCCCCAAATGGTAAGTAATAAGTAACAAAGTCATAAAAAGAGAAGATGACCAAGTGTATTCAAAAGTTGCAGATCATGAGCATCTTTGGATAAAAGGAGGGAAGTTTATACTCTACTCTCATTTCTCTGGACTGATCTGTTTACTGCCAATCTTTTGTTGAAATAGTGTAGGATTTTCCTTCCAACACACTAAACTGAGATTTGTTTATAGCAAGGAGTCCCATTATTTTAACATTCTAATTAATGTCCTCATGGAAGGTGCTTATTATTATTGGCTCTACCATGTCTGTAATTCTGACAAATTAACAGATTGAGGGAGACAGTGTTGATGTTGCCTATAGCCGTTTGTGGCTTTCCCATTTGAAAGAGTATATTAAAGTTGGATCCAGATTACAAATGTTTAATCTGGCAAAGATATTTGGTGGCCTCTAAAACAAATATTGTGTCATTAATATAGCAGTATCCGTAAATGGGACTGGCGACATATAATGCTGCGTCTGTGGATATTTTCAAACTCTGTTTATGATCCTTAACTAACCCCGTCCTGCTTAGGTAGTTCCACCTCTTCAGTACCTAAATGCAACAAAATAATTTAAGACTGTATTTTTAGCATTAACTCTAAATTCTCAGGAGTTTGTGGTTTTTAAATGAGACCCTTAGTATTATCTGGACTTAGGCTTTTTTTGTGGTTCAATAGAAAATACATAGTGTTCAGTTTTTCACTTTTGGTACACTTTTACAATGGCATTACAATAGTGAAACCTTTCAAGTTTATTCAAGTTGACATGATGAACCATAATTACATTGTTTAGCACAGTTTATTGCATAAATACAAGCTTAAATTTTTTTGAGTGAATTTTGATCCAATGCCAAAACAGTTCTTTGAACTATTTAGTCTGATTTTTGACATGATATTTAAAGACGTATCATCTCCATCCAAACCACTGAGCTATTACAGTGTTGTTACGGGAAAGAGGTGTGAGCCAAAATGATATGAATATTGAAGCTAGGAAAAAATTACTGCATAGTAACTGACGGTAAAAAAAAAATAACAAAAAACCCCCCAAATCACAACAACAACAACAAAAAAACCAAACAAAAAACCCCCCAAAAACCAAACCCCCCCCCCCCCAAAAAAAAAAAAAAAAACAACAAAAACAACCACCCCACAACCATGGTCAATTTTAATAATTTTCTACTACCAAAGCAAAAAATTTGAATCTCTTTTGCAAACTGCACCCTTTATGAACTGTGTGGAACAGCGGCTTCACTGCAGGGAGCACAAAATGGCAGGCCTGTATTTTGGGCTTTTACTGCTAGAAAAGCAGCAGTGGAACTTACCACCAGTGGCAAACCCCCAACATCTTTGCTTAGAGTTTGCTTTGAAGCATTCCATATCACAAGACAGATGTTAAATTTTGTCCTTATGGGAACAATGGAGGTCAACCAGTGAAATTAGTTACATAGAAATCTGTTGCAAAGAATTTCATCATCTGACAGGTAAAATCATTGATTAGGAACCTTCCATTTGTATTTTCCATACTATCTTCTCTTAGCTTCTTTCTCTGTGTCATACTGGTCTTCTCAAGATCTCTTTTGTGCATGCACATCACCTTATAAAGTTGGCCAATCACCTGAAAAAGTAAGGACAAAATCTCAAAACCTTAGAGAAGTTCCATACTCCTGCAAGAAGCTATAAAGAAACTCTCTTAGTAAATGGAATTATAAATATAAACTCTCTATTTGCTCAATGGAGGGGGAGGGGAAGATATGTGTTGTGAAATATAAATCATATTTGTACATTGGATGTGTAGTTTTTACGTCTCTCAGATGTCATGTGCATCCTTTTGTAAATAATTCACACCTTCTGTCCTTTCAAGTAGTTTTTAAATAGCAAATATTGCTTTGTAGGTACTTCTCGTTGTAGACCTTGCTAGACCGAAAGCACAATCATAAAGTGGGACATCGCCATTTTTTGTAGCTCACATTTTTCTAAAGTGCAAATAAATTACCAGTTTTAGCTTGAAGCCTCATGGTGAAAAGATAGCAAGGTCCTTAGGAACTATCAGTGAATGACCTGTGAAATTTTTGCTCTAAGGTTTTCTGAAAAATCCTACAGCTATGTAATGAAACCTGGAATATTACATAGGATGGAAAACAGCTTTTCTCCTCTAAACTCCAAACACAACTCCTCCTCTTGATTGCTGCAAAACCTACTCTTTTTAAAATAGTTGATACAAAAACTTCTAGTAATTCAGTACAACATTCTGTCTTTCTCAGAAGTGTGAACACAGAAACAGCTTCTGTATATACTTAGGTCCAATTGGCCACTATCCTGGAGACATGGAAGAGATTATGCCATTTTAATGAAGAGAAAAGCACTGGAATTTATCATCACCTTGTCAAAAATGATTGAAATCTAATTTTAAAAGAGGCATAGACTTTTGTGAACGTTAAAGTATTCTAAGGGTTAAGAAAGGAGGAATAGAAGCAGAAACAGTCACAAAAAAATCAGAAAGCAAAGTCTGGATTATGATGCGTATGAAAATTTCAGATTCCTATGAAAAATCAGGTCAGAATTTAGAGGGAATTTAAAATTCTTCCTGCTTTCCAGTGGAAGCATTAGGCTGTAATGCATTAGCTGGTTACTTTCACTGCAGAAGATACTTAAAAATAAAATCATGAACGTGCTGGTGGCTTTTTCAGTCCTTCACTGCCATCTATTGGGCACAAAACGTATTGAGTGTTCTTAAAAATTAAAGCTAGAGAACAAAGCAACTTCAAATTAGTGATTCTGTATCAATGTCATCCATCAAAGAAGATGAACTCTCCACAAAGTGGGACCACCGACCCGCCCACACCTCCAAATTGTGATGACATTGTAGGAAATGCAAGGGAAAAGCTTACATCTGAAATTGTTACGTGCGTCAAGAAAAAGGACAGCTGAAGGACCCCCAGGATAATAGGAAAGTGAGGCACCCTTGAATAGTCTCTCTTTCTGTTAAGACAAGCAATGCAGGGCTTTCCCATTTATAAAGGGATCAAAGCTAGAAAAACACAGTAAAAGCAGTGGGGTTTATTTTTATGCTTATTTATTCAGGTCTTTATTGCATTCTGTAGAGTAAAAGAAAGGTTTTCTTAAAACCAAACACAAACTTCCTGTTTTTCACAGACTTCCCTCAGAGCAGACATAGTACATCTCATTTATGCTTTCTTTCTGAAATACAGAATTATGAAAATATTTATAGACATATTTTCCCCTCCATTAGGCTAGGTATCCTTGATTAATGCAGAAGTCATAGCCATGCTTCTCTCAAGATAACAGTAATAAATTTCAAAGTTCCTTTTATTTTATTCTATCTTGCAATTTTAATTTTGTGAGTATTCTACCTAAATAACTTCTTATTTACGTAAACTAGATTTAGATATTCTGCACCAATATATGTCAACTGGGAACAATTCTGACATCTGGTACCTGACTCAAACTCATGGAGATTGAGTGCCTCCTAAGTTTTGCTCAGCAAAGAGTTATATTTAATCTTACCATTTACCTCAACTCTAGGTTTCCTTAGACTTGAGTTTTCTTTAAATTACTAGATGTAGGTGGGAGAAGTATGGAAATACACATATTGTCTATCCCTTGACTTCTGTTGCATTTTGAGGCCAGTTTCAAAAATTTAATCTGTTAATATTTTATGGGGTTCACATTGACTCTGCTTCGATTTTGAGCATTGCGCCTGAAGAAGTGAAGAAACTTTATTCCTGACAGAAAAGCTGAATAACAGAGCTTAAGTTTATCTCTATCACATCTTATCTATGTATAATCCCTACTCTAATACATTCATTAAAGATGTTATCTGCTATAATATTATTTTCCTGATAATGACAACTCTATAAATGTTACGGAAGAATACACCTATCCACAACCCCACCCCTTAAAAGTAAAATAATATAAACATTAAAAATAGTCTTTTTTGTTGTTGTTGTTGCGGTTGTTAAAACATTTCTTTGTAGTTAAACAAAGATTAAGCCTGCCTTTTGAGACAGGTTAATCCAATTGGTATCAGTATAAAACAGCCAAATAATGTGGTGAAATGAAGTAAATGGAAAGACTTCTGGGAAAAGCAACACTCTAATCAGCATTCCCACATTTTCGAAGAAATTGTTTAGTAAGATTTTTGAACATTATTTTTAGTGAACGCACTACATACCTAAACTTTCCTGAGAAGAATTGAAGGAGTCAAATACTCGCCAGGTCAAGGAGGAAAAATTTGAGGTATTTCAAGGTACTTTCATCTGTTTTCTTGCCAAAAGTCAAGACTTTTTTTTTTTTTCTATTTTTAAACGTAATTTTTCAGCATTTTCCTGGCCTAAAATTTTTAAGCAATTTAATATGATTCTTTCACATATCTTTTCAAAAAATCTTTCTCGTTTTCAGACTTATAAAGGAAAAAGGAATAGCAATAAGACTGGTTGACAAGTAGATAGATAGATAATCCATTTATGCTGTATTTGCAATAGTATGGCTGCCAAAAAGATAATATAATTTAAGATTTTCTTTGTTTTGCCACCCAAACCCTCTTCTTGTCCAATAATTTTTGTCCCTTATCAAAAGGAATGGAAGAACTCCATGTTATAGGTGGGGTTTGGTGACTATAATCATACAGGTAAGGCATGTTCTCTTCTCATACATTCTTAGAAGTATGAAGTTAATATGCAAATAGAACATAATGAGGGTCTTGGTTGTGAGACTTTTCCCTCCCACCAGGCATCATTCCATTGTTAAGCCTTGCTCCAGTCTAGGGCAGGATAAGCAAGTGCCTTAGCTCATGTCCTCCAGAAGCCTGATCAATTCTTCACTGACTGAAGGCAACTCCATAGCAAGTATGGTAATTTACCACAGCCTGCCAGGAGGGTTTTTGGGACAGCTCACCCTGTTACAAGATGGAGAACACCCTCCTGGCATCCACAGTGACCATGGTGCTTGCAAAGAATGTGCGTCAGTCATTCTCTGTGCTAGAGCACCCATAGTGACTGAACTTGAAGCCTAGACAGAAACAAGAGGCATTGAGTTCTGTGCACTGAATAATAAACTCACACATTCAGGCTGTCTTTCATGCAAAAAAAAGTAAAAAACTTCTTTCTCATAGTGTTTTTGTGGGAAGCCAACACCTCATCCCCCCACATAAGCCTGGAGCCAACAGATTCACTCCCAGCAGAAACACACACCTTTAGAACGATCATATTCATAGGTGCATCTACGCTGTTGAACAGAAAACATAATTCCAAAATAACTATTTTTTTTGGATCATGCGTTTTCAAAATACCCAAAGAAAACTTTTGAAAATGCTTTGCTCAGACAATATTCGTATTTGGAAAATGTATTTTTAAAAATTATTCTTTACATCCAGAAGAGAAACTAGCAGTCTTTGGTGGTAGAAATGGCCACTTCTTCCTCTCCCATTACAGCGAAACCCACAGATACAAAGATTTCACTAACCAACGTGTAAACAGCCTTTAATTGTTTTTATGATACTTTGGCCCTCTTTAAATAGCTTATTCAAAAGGATTAAACATAACAGCCTCACTGCCTGTGTTCTCCTGACAGTGAGGTTATTTCTATTTACATGTGCTGGAGGCTGGAACATCACCAGCACAGTTTCTCAAGGCAGGTTTCCTTTTGCTTCCTTCCAAATTTCTTCTGGATTGAGTAAATGGCTCAGAGGTGTTTTAAGATGTTTTATACTCTTGTTTCTTTAAGAAGGAAAGCATAGAACTGTCATGTATATGCTTAGTGTTCTTTGTTGAATTAAAGTAAATTAAACATTCATTTAACAATTTAAGACTACATCTAGATATTCTAGATAATGATGAATATCGTATTTATGGAGTAGGTAAATCTGGTAGCTTATGAAATATAATTTAGTGGCCACATGAAGATATGAGGGCTGTTGTGCATAAGCCCCCCTCTATAAGGAAAGATAACATTTCCCTTAACACATGTATTTCCTCTTGGTTTTTTCATGTGCCTATTTTTAACAGATTTTGGGATAAAAGACATCAATTCTTGATCCGTATCTGTAGTAACGCACTCCCACACCCAAGCAGGTGTTTCTATACATGGGAAAGAGTTTCAGCTTACCTTGGAACATGTAAGGAAGTTAAACTAGAATTTTCCATAGCCTTCTCATTGTAATTGGCTCAGTGCCAGAACAGGGGCACTGACTGGGCTTCAGCAATGTTTCTCAAAACCAGTAGCTGTTTCTATTGGCACTTTGCCATTTAGTAGTTAAGAACAAGCACAGAGATTCTCCGGGCTTTTTGGGGTGTTGTAGCAAGGTGTCAGGCTTCTCTGACACCTGTGCTCGTTTTTTCCTTTTGTATTTCTGTATTGTTTTGTCGTGGTGCCCGGTGTCGCTCAGCTCCAGCCAGCCCCGGCACCACGGCAACACCGGGGATCTTGTCACCAGGAGCAGGGATACAGCAGAGGCAGGAAGCACAAAAGGAGGGACTCAACTGAGATGAAGCAAACTGAGTTTACTGCACCCCAAATCCACACCACAGTGCTCTGCCTCAGGAGAAACCAAGAGCACCCGAGGGACCCAGCATATAAAGGGGGGTGTTACAAAGGGGTGGGTACAACATGGGACCAATGAGACACAGTCAGGGAGTGACTCAACACTTAACATACAGGGATAACAACGAATCATAGGAAAAGGGGAGGGGGAAGCCTGAATCCTGCCCAATCACTTGACGCCTGTCCTGGAACCCTCTGGACGCAGGGAGAGGCCCCCGAGTGATGGACAGGACCAGCTGGTTATGTAACATCTGATTGGCAACTAAAGGGGCTGGACAAGCAAATTGGAATGAACTAACGGAAATGAACAGGAGGGGGGTACAAGGAATAAACCACTACAGAGGAACAAATAGAAAACCAAAACCCGCACCACCACATTGTTTATTATTTTGCTTTTATTAAAACTTATTGCTTTACAAAACACTCCTGAAGAGCCATCTCGCTATTGTTAAGCCATTCTGAGATGTGCTGGACACCTTCAGAGACCTGATAAATCTTGACCACGTGCAAGATTTTATCACATATCTACTCTACAACAGATGTAGATGATGTTAAATAGCTACCTCAGGTATGGATAACTTGGAGGTTGAAGCATAGAAGTCACAATACTATGTTAAGAGATCAGTAAAGTGAATGTACATGCATTTCTCCATACAAGCATCTCCAGCTAGATGGCTTCATTAAATGCTCCTCCTTCCTCAGATCTTATCCAGGAAGTGACAGTCAACAGCTGATTTATATCTATCCTTTTCATGACTCTTGGGATTTTTCAGGATTCAGCTACATTCACACTTCAGTCATATCCTTTAATGAAGCAGGGAAGAATAGACAACTGCATTAACAGGGAAGTTAAAAAGAGCCCATAAATGATTATTCTACAGGCCCATAACTTTTCTACCCTTTACAAATAGCAGTTTCTGTGGCTCGTCAGAATGTAATCTAAGCACTTCTTAGTTTGAGCCTAGAAGAGTAAACTGAGTTCTCAAGGGATCAATTTTTTCTTCATAGGGCAGGCATTTCCTTATCATTTGTCTACACTGCTGCTGTTAAAATATCTACATATTTTGCTAAAAATAGGTCTGCCTTCATAATGACTTACATTAACCCAAGACAGAAACAAAGCAAAGAATAATTTAATGCAGTAAAGCCGACCAATAAAATAAACAATGAGAAACTGCTAGTCACACAGCTACTAGGCAGGCAGGCTTGGCTATATTATGATCATCTGTTCGAGAAAGAACATACAAAAAACAGCATAAAAATGAACACAGTTTACACCTTCATCAGGACCCTGTTTCTAAGAAGACTAAACAGACAGAATAATCCAGGAGAGCTACCAGCACAGAATATATAATTTTCTTCAAAAAGGATTTTTCCTGTTTTTCAAAGTCTCTGTCGCATGAGATTTTTGAACCCACAGCAAGTTTTTAATTTATATTTCTGACCTTCATATATGCTCAATTTTACCATTTAAGAAATCCACTGGAGCCTTTTCCTTTCTGCATAAGGAGTTATTTAGAGTAAATGCTGCTGTTTATTTTCAGTGATTGCAGGCTTCTTACTCATAAATGTAACAACATTTAATTGAGAAGAAAGTACTGAAGTTTCCCCAAGTGTTAAGAGTGAGAATGAATTCCAGTGACACTTGGTTTGGATGTTAAACAGGGATGAGGAGAGTTGTTTGGGTTTAAG
The DNA here is from genome assembly GCF_029207755.1 of Chamaea fasciata. Classification (NCBI taxonomy): domain Eukaryota; kingdom Metazoa; phylum Chordata; class Aves; order Passeriformes; family Sylviidae; genus Chamaea; species Chamaea fasciata. The sequence goes on along the minus strand of NW_027094086.1, from coordinate 31,790,244 downwards.
CATGTGAAGAAATGGCACAGCCAGTTTGCAATGGAGAAAAAAAAAGAATGGTGGAAGAACACCAGGGCGTAGAACTGGGACATGGACCATAAAGATTTCCTAATACAGTGACTACTTCTTCATCTTGATGAATGGTACTTGTGTGCTGAGGACGAGGAGCAAGAGTGGTCAATACCAAGATTTGGATGGCTGACAGCAGCATGGGGCAGATCTGGCTCACTCACAGTAGCAGAGGCAGGTGCTCTGCTGTGGATCTCACTGCAGTGACATGCAATATATACTCAGAAGTGAAAGAAGCTATTTGAGACTAGAAGATCAGGAACTGCAACAGGCTGTGCCTGAAAAAGCTTTGAAAAGCAATCCAGAAATCAAGAGTGGGTGTTGTACAGGAATACAAATAAACCACACAAAGCTCAAATTGTTGTTTATGTAAACCATGAAAGCAACTAATTGTTCAATAAACACACAAAGTTGAGATTTAATTTACCTATTTTTCATCAAGGACACTCACTGATTTTTAAACTTTTCATGTATAGTCCAGGTGGGTTATAAAGGAACATTTGAGATAATTCTGATAAATTAAATGGTTTTCTAAATGTCTATGTGTCTTGGTTTGGGAAGACAGGTATCTGCCAGGTAATAAAAAAAACAACTGGAGTTTCCTTTGGAATGGAGAGTGTAAACTCCCCCCACCCGTTTTTTTCTTTTTCAATTATAAATTTACAATCAGAGGCTCTTAGGCAAAGATTTGGGAAATAGGGATAGCAGTTCTTCACTAGTATGTATTACAAAGCAAAAAAACCACAAAAAACCCCCACCAAACAACTGCAGCATTAATAACAAACGAAAACAGTACCAAGAGCCTTGAGGGCTTTGTTTCACAAAACCCAGGGCAGTTTGGTTTTGGTGTCTATGCAGGATCCTCAGAGCACCAAGCTGAAACAGTGGAAAAGTCCCGGGCTGGTAGCTGGGATGGCAGGGTGTCCCAGCAGGCAGGGGCAGGATGTTTTGGCAGCGCAGGGGGTGCAGGGTCACGCTGTATCAAGAGGAGCAGCGCTGAAGAAGCCGAAGGCGAGGCAGGGCCGGCCCAGCTCCCGCGAGTGGCAGAGAAAACTCAGGATTCAGGCCGAACCGGTGATAGTAGATTTCCCAGGACTGGATCCCTTTGGCCACAGTGAAACTCTTCCAGCCAGCAACAGCCGTTCTCTCTCTCCCCGAAGGCCGAAAAAAGAAGAGCCCGCAGCTGCCTCAAGCTCTGTCTTTTACCTGAGTTATCTTCCTCTTCCAACTTTGTCCACCTCTTTGTTTTGGTTAAGTACTCTCAAGTATTGAACACTTGGTCTCTTTGGTAACTTATGGGGAAAAAATTCTTTAGAGAAAGAAGGAACAAACAACTCCCAACACTATGCAAATAGAACAAATCAGTTCCTTTAAAAGGAAACTGTTTATTTTTATGCAGCACTAGTTACAGCTGTGATAATTGCAGTAATATTTGGGAAGGAAGGAAGCAAGGATAGAAGGAAAGAAAGAAAGAAGGAAGGAAATCATCATGTTTCTTTTTCAAAAACTTGTTAAGAGAGGCATCCTAAATATATTCTTACATTAAAAACCTAGTGGAATAGATTTTACTGTGGCTGTCAGATGTTAAAATTGAAATGTATCTTGATCCTATCCTCCTAATTTCTAGTGCTTACTGTCCTAATGCTATTAAGCTTTTGCCAGTCTGCCCAGGGAAGCTTTAGTAGCAATACAGAATGAAATGTCATCGCTTCCTCTGAAGTGGTATGAACTTCAAAGACCACCTCTGATCACTTTTATGCCAATTATTAGAGCAACCTGCCCAAAGTAAATATTTATCTTAATCTATTTAAATTTAATTGTAGAAGATAAAAACCCTGGTTTTGGTTTTGACTCAGAGGACCCATGAGAATGAAAGAAGAAAACCCTTAAGTACACAGAACCAAAATCAATCTTATTCCAACTGTCTCACAGAAAATAGGTTTAGGTGTTTTCAAAAAATGAATGTTTATCAGAAGTCCTTTTGGTTTTAGCATTTCATCCAGTCTTCAAAGTTCTTAACAGTGATGCACTTGTTAGACATTTTGTGTCAAATGTAAATCTTTCCCTTGAGCACAACTTTTCCCAGCAGAGGGAAAATGGATTTGAGGCAAAATATGCTGGGGTTTTTTTTCTTGGTTTTTTTTTTTTTTTTTCCTTTTCTTTTTCTGACTGAGACAATGCTCAGAGTTTCCATAGAAGCCCACGGCCTTTGATCTCTCTTACCTCCTGGCAAAATGTGCCACTATGTGTGGACTTAGGTTTCAGTTTTGCAATGTTTCTCACTGGACTGTTGCCTATGATACCCTGGAAACAGAGGTTGCATTACTAAAAACCAGTTTTACTCACATCAAGAATCTGTTTAATTTTGAATATTCCACTTTGTGGTGTTTAGTTTTCATAAAAAGGCTTTCAAGGAGTTGCAATAGTACTTGATATTACAGTAGTTCTTCTTGTCTGAGAACTGTGTGCAATTCCTTATCTTTCTAGGCTATTTTTTTTTTTTTTGACAGAAAATCACCCAGTATTGGATCTTCTATTTACTTACAGAAATCAAAACAGGCATTTTTAGTAAGTCACTCAAAATCTCCATTTTCGGAGAACCACTTCTCAGATGTTTCTAAGATTGTAAGTTGTCCGATATCAGGTTTTCCTCGTGTTGTTATCTCATAATAATCTGTGCTTTGCAATATCTTTCTCCCTCTAGTTTTTTCTAAGTCCTTTCCTGTAACCTTTCCTGTTCAAGCTTTCTGTCCTGATAGCTCTGGTTTGGTGTGACCACCTACTTGTTTCTTTCCTTTTTGATTTCTGTCATGGTGTCCTTCATTCTGTCTAGAGAGATATATGCATCTTGACAGATCCTTCCCCAAAGCTAAATTTACACCTTCCAACAGGTTTTTGATAATCTTTGAACCCCTGATTCCAATCACTCTCTGATCTCCTACAATGGAACTGGCCAAAGTGTCCGATCTGTAATCAAGGATTTATGATTTGTTCAAGAGCTTTTGAAAAAAATTTCCTCAGTTTCTCCCAAGTCTCATAAAGTATCAGCTATTCTACACCATTTAGGTGTTTTATTTTCTTGGGATTAAAATATTAATCAAATTTCTGAATGGCAACCAAATAATTTTTTCTTAACATAATTTGGTTGTATATTTTAAATGCAGATTTCTGCCTGTTTCCTAAACTGAGAAGTTTGCACATAGATGTGAGCCATTCTTATACACCCAGAAGAACTGAACTGCCGCACAAATTGTGATGAAACTTGAAATAGGGAGAGAAATGGTGTCCTGGTAAGGAAAAATATATTAAATATTCTCTTCTCACAAAAATATTGCTCTATCAACATTAGCAGACATTTGCCCCTGACCCTGGGGGTCAGCATAGTGCTCAACCAGTCATCAGCATCATGTTCTGGCAGTAGAAGGTGCTTTTGGGCATGTGTCCATTTCCCTCTGCCTTTCCCCAGCAGTTCTGTTCACATTATGTCACAAGGATGGGACTGGTGGCTCCAGCCAGACCCAATTTGTCACATGCTCCCTTTGAGGGTATCCTCTGCCTGAAATCCCTCTCCGAAGAGAAGATGATCACCATTTTCCTTCTTTGCTAGTGTCTATGCCTTCAAGTGACACAGAAATCCTCTATACGTTCAGCTAACACTGAAACATGGGTTTATTGTCTTTTAAAAATATTTTTTTTTTCACTTGTGCTCTGAAACTTAAAAATTAGTTATTTGCCTCAAGATGTCAGCTTTTAATACATAAAGAAAATAACATCTCTAGGCCCCATGGTTCTAAAGGGGCAAAATGAACGAAGGAGTCTGATTTATGATATTTTGTATTTTTTGGGTAATGTTGGTTGGGACTTTTGGGATTATTTTAATTATTTTCAAAACTAGCCAGAAATGTCTAGCTTCACTCTATCTGAAGTAAAAGATCTCAGATAATAATATCAGTTCTAAATTTTTCGAAAACAAACAAAACCCTCATAAATCAAAGCCTTGCACATGGTATTAACTTAAAAATTGACTATAGATGGCTTTTGCTCCTAGCTTTTCAGCTTTCAGGGCAAAGAAAATTGAATCTTTTGAGCTTCATAATAAAATCTGGCTACACTGAAAATACAGTTTGTCTTTTTTACTACTGGTCCATTATTGACTGGAAGTTCTGCAGAACTAGAGGTTTTTGACTAGTTTTAGATCATACATAAGGCCTCAGATTTGATTAGAAGCAGGGCATAGGAAACTCTGAGAACTAAATGTGATATTGGGTTTTTTGAAATTATGAAATGAGCACATAATAAAGTCCTTGTAAAGTGATATCCCTCTTTAGAGAGACCCTAGATAAAAGACGCTAAATATGCTTCTTTTCTTCTCTTCTGTAGAAGCACGTAAAAAAAATCTTGTGTGACTGCTTCAGAACCTTCTCCACAAAAAATGGCAGGCTTAACTGTAAGCTGGCCTCGAGGAACATCATCAGATGTGTTTAATAGATACGTTTAGCAATGCACTTTTCCTTATTGTGCCCAGTAAAGTGCAGTAACAGAGATCAGATCCTATTATGAAATATTTTTTCAAGTTTTATGAATTTTTAATAAGAAGTGATCACAAGTAAAAATCAAAAGTAAACCACATGTATTGAATAGGCCTCAATTTTAGCCGGTTAAAAAACTGTTCTGCAATATGGAATGCTGTCAGGAGAGGGGGCAATCTACCCATGGACCTGCAGCATTTCACCATCCTGGCTTGAGTTTTAACACCCATCCTATTTAACAGCTGAGGCAGGAATTGGATTTCTCTTTCTTTCAGATATGTGGCACTTGACACAGTTATCTTTGTGTCTAAGAGCATGAACACAGAAGGAAGAGAAGAAGGAAATCTTTATGTAGGTCAAGAAAATAACTTGTGAAGTAATTTTCAATTATAATCTGAGGAAAAGTTTGCAGCAGTAGCAGTCTTGAAGGGTGGGAGGCCTGGCAAGCAAAGCTGAAATTAGTGGAAGCAGAGACTTCATGGTTTTGTGTTAGAGACAACTCTCTAACTGTTTTACAATCCAGTTTATAAGGTCATGCTAAACATAACAAAAAGCCATCTTGTCTTGGCAACTTTCTTGTACAAAATTCTTGTATGGAGTAGGAAAATAGCCCTCCTATGAAAAAAGACAACATCATTCTAAAATTTAAGGGCAAGAGGAAAGTAATAAGCATTTTGCTTTGCATTTGAATGTTTTACAATACACCTGGACATTAAATACAAAAGCACATTAAATTTAATCACATATAGACTCTCTGTTCTTCAACAAACAGCACTCATCACACAAAAGAAATGTGTAATAAAGCATAACAGTAAGATGGTAATAATTGCAAATATTTTAAATATCTTTCCTTATTTTAATGTTGTAAGTTATATTTGTATTTTTTTGTTACTGAATATTTGTCTCTTACATGAAGAACCTCTCAAACACACATGCAAGCATATTGCCTCAAGTGACCCCCCCATCAGGTTAATATGCACAATTTTTCCACTTGTATCATGCAAAATTATTCCAACACTAGTCTGAAGGGTTTCATTAAGAATATTTATTGGCAGTCTAAATTATTAGTACACTTTAAAATGGTGCTCTTTGCAGTATCAAGGATGTGACCATGTATTTATATTTTAACATTTATTTATTGATGGCTTTCCTAATGATGGATGAACTGCAATTCTTACTCATGTGAGTAGCAGTCTGAAACTTTTGCTGTAAAATGGCATATTCATATGAGTAAATGCTGCCTTTTAGAGCCCTTAATTCTTTATTATGTTCCCAGTCTTGGCAAAGTTTACTCAGGAAAATAGTCATTACCCAGCGTAAGGAGTGCTTTGAAAAGTACGAGCGTTCAGAACTTTATCCTCAGTGGATCTTAATTAATCAGTGCAGATGAGATAACTCATACTTCCATAAAAGAAGGCCTCTGAGGTATTGAACTATCTCTCTTAATTGCTAGTAGCTGAAGGAATTTGGTGCTGCACAGAATTAGCCTCTCATTTGGAAACATTTAAGTATCAGATGCATTGATACCATTAACTAGGGCTGAAAATTGATAGCTTGCTGCCCTGGAGAGTTTTCCCTGTGGGGAAAATAAAAAAATATCAGCAATCAAAACCCAAACCAAGCCAAACAGAAACCAAACCAGCCAACAAACAAACAACAAAGCAGCAAGCCTCACCTAAGATCCAAATCAGGATAGCCATAATTTTCTTCTCCCTCATTCTATAGCCTTAGGCTGCCAGCTCAACTGCTAATTGATTTGCACCTTGCTAGCCGGGTCAAGACTGTGCTAAATGCTCCTCATGCACCGTTGCCTTCTGTCATCAGAGCAGCCCAAGGCAGGAGGAGTTGTAGCTTCTGCCAAGTAGAAATATAGCACTGGGTGCTCACCCTTCACCACCTCTCCCTGTGCTTTTTCCAGATGCAGCAACACTAGAAAGCAGAGGAGGCAAAATTAGAAACTAGAAAGTGGAGTTCTAAACCAGATGATGATGGGTGAAAAAAAGACCAAGAGCACTGAGCAAAAAAAGCTGGGCACAGAGCAAATAATATCAGTTAATGAATTAGTTTGGAAAGGTGTTATTTGTGCTGTAAGATAGTAACTGAAATTTGGAAAAAGGCACCACAAAAGGATAAGTAATCCTTTATCTCCCTCAGTGCATTTTGAGATGGCAAATGTTAAAAAGAGAGAGTACTCTTTTGCTTCCTATTCCCTTTTCTGTCACAAAACCTGTTATCCTCAGGAAATACTCTACACACCAATCCATTTTATTAACTTAAAAGTCAAATCATTGAGATGTGACCTGGGAGAGCTGTTTCTGACTTGCAGCTCTTCATTGTCACTTGATTGCCAGGTTCCTGACCATTTTTTCATTCTATATTATTTATACACTTATATTAAATAATTGATATAATATATCATTTTTCAAATATATTAAAATTTATTTCATAATGGATCCCTTCCAGCTGGATGTATTACATGGTTCTGTAAACATACAGATATATTTTATTGCTTATTTATTAATATCAGCCACCATTTAGAAAAGGAACGTGGCTGGTTGGTCCAGGGACACCTCTTTAAGAAGAATGTCTTTGCCAACAACTTGTCTTAAAAAGCAAAAAAAAACTTGTGACAGATTTGGAGGAATAAGGTGACCCAAAGGAATTTACAAAAGATAAGGAATGTGTAATCTGTCTTTGAACTCAGTGAGACAGGTTTGGGCAGACATAGAAAAGAGGCAAGAACTATACTCACAAACACCTTGGCTCTGATTATTGATACTTAGGCCTAACTAGAGAAGACCCACGGAAGTTACTTCCTAAAATTAGGGAAGTGCCTAAATTCTCTGACAAGCCAACTCTTTGAATGTTAATATTTACTGTAAAAGTCTGTATAACCAAGCCAAATACAACAGCATTCAGACCTGAGATCAGGAAAGAGTTTAAAATGAAGCTGCAATTGCACTCATTTAGGTAAGATGCCTATTAGTCAGCCCAGCCTGAGTGAAAGTTTATTATCCTTTCCCCACCGCAATACTGGCAGCTGGGACAAAGACTGACAGGAATCAGATCTACCAAGGGAATGGGCTGGGTGTTGTATTTTTCCAATATGAAAAACACAAAATATATTTTTCTATACAAATAAAAAATCAAATACTTTGATATAGTATACAGATTTTAGACAAATTAAAGCTATGTATAGATAACAGAATCATGTCATTGTATAACCTTTCAAATCAGAAAGGTCCCATGAGGATCATAGATGAGGAGGTCTCTTTTCTGTTAGGGTTAAGAGAAAGAAGTAGACAATTTTTTATTTGGTCTATGTGGTTTCGTATGTTTTTTTCATGTTTTCTTCTTGGTCCTATGAGCTATATGACTCATTACTAACTGCGGGACAAAGACAAAGTACGTGTTTCAAGCACTCAAATTGTTCCAGCAGGTGATCTGTGTGCTCTCTGGGGTGTGTGTAAATGTTTGTGTATGTTGCATGTACATGAATGTGATTGTGTAAAGCCCTCATCCTCCATACCCTCTATGCTATTATCTATCCACAGTCAAGAAAAATTTCTTTAGGATGGCACTCAGCATTTACCAGAGTCTTGGGGATGTGGCAACCAGAACGTAGAATATCCTTTTGATAGATACACAGATAGAGGAATCACTTATTACAACTTTGGATTGAAGAAAAGGCAATGGCAGTTCCTTTGAAATCTGTGCAACTTGCTAATGGAACTACTTCAGTGCCTAATACATTTCCTTTATGGGCCATAGTTCAACACTGTCCACATACACTTTTTCTAAAATGATAGAGAAAGCTCTCTGCTTTGAAGGAAAGATGTCCAGGTATTATCCACAGCTATAGTTGGAGGCATTTGCTACATTTAATCCTTCTCTTCAAATTGTGTTGCTGTCCTCATCCCCACAACAGCTTATTGAGAAATAACTAATCAGCAGAATTTGCAAAATATTTATACACATCATCTGTTCTGACAGAACTTCACTGATACTAGGATTAGCTGTGATCTCTCACAGAAGGCAATGAGGGTGAACAATAGTTTTAGTCTTTGTTTAGATAACTTGGATCTTACCTAAAAGAGACTGAAAGAACCTCCAAGATGACAGACTACAAAAGCCAGATTAATGCAAGTTCATGTAATTCCTTTCATAAATTGCAGAAAGTCTGACTAAAAACATTTAAGCTTTGCCCCAAGAACTTTTACTAATAATCTACTTTATTCTCTCCTGTTTGTGGTTAAAAATATTCTTTTAATTTGCTGCCTCATTACTGTCATAGCTAATTTACGACTTTTAGTCTGTCTTGTTTCACCTCTGTCCTTTAGTTTAAACAGCTGTATCGTCTTCCTGATGTTGAATGAAAAAACACCCTAAAGACATTTTTAGACAGACTAGTTCAACCTTTGATTTTTTACAAAAATACAGTTGCTGCCACTTATTATACAAAAGGAATTTATTCTTGTGATCTCCTGAACAAACCTCCTGTGCCTTTGTCCCATTGTGAATCCTACTTCCCTAGACATGGACAACTACTGTTATACATGGAGCCCTACCAATGATTCATATAAAGGCACTATTGTTTCACTCCTTCTGTGTGGATGTACCCTTCCTTGCCTTTTTAACAGACACATCACATCATCCAGATTTCCTGTGATGGATCAGCATACACAAGTTTTCCTCCTCTTCTGTCATTCTCAATGATTAGGTCCCAAATTTATAACAGAGATTCCTGGTATTAGTCTCTAAGTGCATGACCCTATACTTCACAGTCTTGAATTCATTCCCATCTGTAATACTTGGGTCCTCAAGGTCGTTCAACTTTTGTTCTAATCTCTTCCTTATCCAGCTCAAATACTGGTTTCTCATAAAGCACACAGCAACACAGCAGGCTGTCTTAAAGTTTGATTATACTTTGGTCGAAGTCCTATTTGTTTCCATGCTCTCATTTCCCATTTTCCATCCTGTCTTTGCCCTTATGCTCAGTATAATTATTCTTACTGAGAAGGAAAGCAAAATATTAATCTAGTCTGAGACTATATTTTGATTTTCTTTAAACTGTACCTAGTCATCACAGCATGGCATAGTGATTCTTTATCCCTTGACCTCTTTTCACACAAAGATAGAGGTGTAGGAAATCCGTTATATGTTTTATTATTATTTTTTTTTTTTTTTTAAGGCATGCCTAGTTTAGCTTTCAAAAATCCTTAATTTTTCTCTGTGTTTCTTGGCTTTCTAGGCAGAGGTCTCTTCACTCACCTCTCTGCCGTATGGTTAATCTTAATATGTGCCTTTCAGGCTTAATGGTTCTTGTTCAGTCTTTTGCTTGCCTACAAGATCCTCACAGCCTTCACAGACACATAGACAAATGCAAGATCTCTGGGGCTTCTCACCAGTTTCCTTTGCATCTCAGTCCAGCAGAGCCCCACATGGGCACGAGTCATGGGCTGCACTCATGGTGGTTATGTTTGGACAGACCTTCCCGAGAGTCATGAGAATCCATTTGGTGCACGAAGGATGTTGAGATGCATTTTCAGGGTGCCTTCACATTGCAGCCTGCACTAGCAATAGTTATGAAATCTGCAGGTGTAAGATTGCAGGTGCAACTGAACCAGAGCAAGGGAAAATTACTGTCATAGAAGCTCTGGAAAATACTAGTCAGGGCAACCAGAGCGACTGCAGAACTGGAAGTCAAAAGCTAGCTACAGAAATTGAAAATGAGAAGTTCATTTCACATTACATGGGATAAGGCATTTAGACAAGTATGCCACACAAGTTTATGTTATTTCTATCGTGTGTGATTATTTTGAGTGTAAATTTATTGCTAGAACTTGTTATATAAATATTTCAAGTTTTTGTTGTTAATTTTTGGCTTCATTCTTTTTCTGGCTGTGTAGAATACAATAATCTTACTAAATGCATTTCTCTTGTTATTAATTTTAGGACACATTTTCCTCAGTTGTCTCTCACTCGTAAGTACCTCTATTCATCTGGTCTTTCTTCCTTCAGCTGTGAACTAAACCTAAGAGTGAGTTCATGTAAGTGTCTTCCAAATGTATCCTACCTCTTTTAAAGATCTTTTTATCAAAAGTTCCCTTCTTGATACAAGAAGTCCCACTCTCCAAGTGCTCAGGTGCACAGTATATCCTGTTTGGTGAATATCTCCTACTTGTTCATGATTCCAACACCTTTCCTTACTCAAAATTCCAGAATATCTCAGGATGGAAGGAACCTGATAAAACCCCCGTGCTGCAAGCAGAGTCACCTAGAGACAGTGGGCCAGGACCACTGTCCTAGGTTTTTGCACATCTCTAAGATGAAAAGCTCCTCAACCTCCCTTGACAACTTGTGCCAGTACTCAGTCATACTCACAGTGAAAAAGTGTGTCCTCTTGTTCAGAGAAAATCTCTTGTGTTCAATTTGTGTTCATTTTCTTTGGTCATGGACACCACTGAAAAAAGCCTTGATCTGTCCCCTTTGCCCTCTCATTTCAGGTATTTTTAGACATTAATAAAGTTTCTGGAGACTTTTCTTCTCCAGGCTCAACAGTTCCAACTCTCTCTGCATTTTCTCATGGGAGAGGTGCTCCAGCCCCTTAATGATCTTAATGACTCTTCACTGGATTCTCTCCAGTATGTCTGAGTTTCTCTCATATCCAGAACTGGACTCATCACTCCAGGCATGACAACACCAGGGCAAATTAGAAGGGCAGGATCATTTTCCTCCACCTGCTGGCAACACTCCTCCTAATGCAGACCAGGACATCATTGGCTTTCTTGGCCACAAGGGCACACTGGCTCGTATTATTGTCATATCAAGTACTTGTCTGTAAGACTGCAATTCCTTTTGCATTCCTACAAATCATTTGGAATACTTTCTGAATTTTTTTGATTGAATTCATTAATACTTTGTCACAACATTCCCACTCTTTTTTTAAAATTCAAAATTGTCTCCTTAGTGTCCATTTAATAACCTATAAACTATACTATAAGTATAAAAGTATTAAACTTATAGTAAGTATTAAACTTACTATAAGTTTAATAACCTATAAACTATACTATAAGTATAATTTAATAACTATATTGCTATCCATATTATCTTGTTTCTTTCCCCAACGGGAACTTTGTTTTTCTTGATATATGTCCCATTTTTTTTAAATTGCAGTCAATCTTGGTTAAATGTCCTTTTTGAAACTTCAGTAATCCTGCGTTAATACTCTTCTCATGCTTTTTAAAATCATACTTCTAAATTTAACAGAATAAGTAGCAGTCCAGCATCTTCCAAATTTCTTTTCAATGTCCGATTCAGACAATGTTTTAGGTTTAGAACACCTTGTGAATTAATTTGACTATGCTACAAGGAAGCAATATTACCTTTACTTAAATATTCTTTAACTAACTCTTTTCCTTTCCTACATATTTGGCTTTTGTCAGTGATGTCAAACTATCCCTGTAAACACATCTTTCTCCTTATTTTTAAATTTACCAATTAAAAAAATTTAGATGTTCCTATGCCCTTTCATTGTGAAATAATTTATACACATTTAGGCAATCTCCTTCTATAATACTGATTACTGTAAGTTCTTGTCCTTTCAGAGCTTATTTTTTCATATAAAAATAATTTTTTATTTTCAGTTTTGGGGAAAAATTTTTAGGACATTATATTTGAGTGGCTGTATTCAGCAGTTCTGATTACTTGAAATTGTCCCTTCCACTGTCACTGACCCTGAATTTATATTTCTGACACAAGATATCACTGAACTGCCAAATTACCTATATATCTTAGTTTCTCTAACAATGCTCATAATAACCCATATAATCTGCATCATTCCCATTTTTGCTCAGTAAGGTCTAACTGAATTTTAGAAATTATGTGGTCAGGTCCGATTATATAGGAGAGAAATATCAATTATGTGAAAAATTGTGAGATTTATTTTGGAAACCCCCCCCCCTGCCCCCCCCCCAAAAAAAACCCCAACAAACAACAACAACAACAACAACAACAACAACCCCAAACAAACAAACAAACAAACAAACAAACAAAAAACCAAGGAAAGAATTCATAGATTATGCAGTTTGAATTCACTCCTACAAGCTCATGAGCCACACCGAAAACTCAGGGACAGTCTTGCCCAAGGCAAGACAAGTCCTAAAATGCTGTTGCTGTAAGAGATATATTAACTATCTCCATTCAGGCAGGATTTCTTTAAGAACTCTGGCAGATAATACGCAGTACTCTGTGGAGGACAAATTGGAAACATTGTCTGTAAAACTAGTGTCTTTTCTCAGGGAAAATAGTGAAAGTAATTCAGGTGCTAAATTTATACCTATGAGTTTTGCTACACATTATCAGGCTACTCCAGAGAGAGAAGAACCTAATGAAGACCCTGACAATGGAAGGGATATATGTACACCCTTACACATAAAACTAGAATGGCTGTTTCTCTTTATCTATGTTATCTAATCAGTTATTGCCAGCAAGCATTTTGGCTGCTATGCAGTATCTGTGAAATTATCCATAAATTTCAAAAGTTCACAGTGGAAGTACATTTTTATTTGTTTGCATTCATGTTGAGCGTCTGTTTAAAATGTTTGTTATCCATTTAATCAGGAAGCAAACCTCCCTCCTGATCTGTGAATTACTCATTGGTCAAATGCCAAATCACCATCAAGAGCCAACAGCAAATAATCTACATGATTAGCTTTTAGCATTTCAGGGAGTGGGTTTTGATCTCAAACAGTGAGTGCCATATGGCTCATTGCCTTGTTGTATGATTCCTGGAGTGTTTTTCAGAAATTAGCATTACATTATATTTTTATGATACAATTACTTTCTCTATTTTTTTCACCTACATTTTAGGTATCTAAACTTTATTGCATACTCTGCAGAACCTAAAGAACAGAGAGATAGATCTACTTCATTACTGCCTCTCTGTAAAGGGCCACCATGGGTGCTTCAGGAGGAACAAAAGAGCAAGGCACCTGTATTTACTTCTCAATATAATTTCCCAGCTTTTGGCCATCTGTGTCTCATGGGGTTCCTCAGGCGTGAGAGATGCATTTGGGTTTGATCTCTTTTGATATTGTTTTCCTTGTGAATTTGTGAATTTGTCAAGTCTCTTTTTGAGCCCATGTCAGTAATTGTCTGGAGGTGTTAAATTTTTTTTCTTGTTTTTTTTTTTTTTTGATGATGATGATGAATGATGAATGATGATGATTATCCAGGGTGGAGTGTGCAATTTCTTTCTGATTATAAAGAAACTGCATATATACAAGTTTAGCTTGAGTGAACCTTGTACAGGTTGAGAAAAACAAAAACAAAAACAAAAACCAAACAAACCAACAAAACCCAGAGAGAGGTATGTCTTTATCAAATCAAGAAAATATTAAAAAGTTTTTACTAAGCTGAAAAAGTCTTAGCTGTATCAGCAAGTAAGGAAATTTGGTTAAGGAATAACAGTAAATCTATTGCTTGATAGTTCTGCAACAGGAACATTTAAAGTAATTTCAAAATTGATGTAATTCTGTATTTGCATTTGCAGTTTTATTAAGAAATTAATAAATGGAAATATTATTTTGGTGCAATGCATTTTCCCTTTGCAAAATCCAGAGGTTTAACACTGTGCTTTGTGTTTTCTCAGTTACAGATGCTGATATACACAAGTAAAATGTAACCTCTGTAAATGTATTTTTACTTCATTACCTTCCATATTCCCATCATACCTACACAACAACTCTTAAAACTCAGGTTAAATGTCTTGTATATTTACAGACTAAGTAAAAAAACACCCAAATAATACAGGAAATTGTTCTTTGCAAGAGATAATTTTTGTAACCACAAATTAAAACAATAGAAGACTAGAAATAAGGATCAAAACCTTTATCAAGTTAGTAGGCTCTTTATCAAAGGCTTATTGCTCTATTCCTATGTCAGAAATCCTCTACATGGAGATATATAGATAGATATAGATATAGATATAGATATATAGATATAGATTAGAGAGAGAAAAAGGCAGTAAGAAATCTTATTTGCTTACATGATGACCATACAACATGTTTTGGGCATGAGAAATAGTTACACTGAAAAATTAATGGCTATGTTTAAACATGTGTCTTATATTACCTTCTTGAAAAGCACATGATGCTGCGATAATGAAGAAAATAATGAAAATCACCAATTTTCTGTGTGAGAAATACCTGTCTGATTTTCTTCTCATGTTTATCTTCTATGACATTCATTCTACAATGGATACTGTATCTCCAGTTCTTCTCTCCTCCACAGTAGCACATCCCAGTGCAGAGCTGCCTGGACGGGTCAGTCCACCTACCCCTAATGCTGCCCCAGAGACGGTGCCTCAGGGTAAGAGACAATGTGATGCTACAGCATGTGTGACATTATACACAGCAGAGGGACTTGGAGGACCCTGTTTTCATGTAATTTGTAACTGATACACAACCCTGCATGTTCAGTATTATGCATAGAAACCTCTGGGAAAGTGAGAACACTATATAAACAGTAAGTAAAGTGCAGCTGTTTCTCTAAAAAAATTTGTTTTTCTTAGATATAGCAATTAAATGCAACATGTCTTCTCAATGGTCAGTTTTCTACATCTGTTTTTGAGTGGATGTCAATGGGGTTGCCCTCTGATCCTGTAGGCCATAAAATGTCATGTCATCACAATATTTTAGCTGTGGAGATATCACTGCTAACTCCTGTGGAACCAGGGTGAAAATGTGCTCTCACTTATACTTAACAGCTCCAGCATCTGAAAAGTTTGTTTTTTCAGCGTAGGCAGCTTTTTGTATACAGTTCCTTATTTTATGAATGCTAGTTTTGTGGTTGTGGCACTGTGGGGCTGTGGCTGCCGTGGTGATGCCCATTTCTCCTCAGTGTCCTGTGTGTCTATTTCACCACTCACACAAGCAGCCTGGTGTTGCGGTGGGGATAGCAGCCAAAAGCTGGTGTTTAGCATCCAGTACACAGAGGGCAATTCTGTGTAACTGCTCCTTAAGGTATTAACCTATAATTAGTCCAGAGCCAGTAAGCTACAGGAGAAGAGAAGCTTGAAACAGAGCATTGAGTCAGATGGAAAGGATCGTTCAAAGCTCCAATAACCTCTTTGAAAAAGTTTACCTTTCCCTTTGTGCAAGAACTGAAATAGTTTGTTTTCCAAATCATTTCCTTTTGTATACTCATCCACTTACTACTCAGCAACTTTTCACTGGTGCGAGCTACTTTTATACTTTACAGACTGTTTTGGTTTAGATTACAACTGTAAAGCTGCTGATGGTACTTGAGCTCAATGTTTGTTTGGCAGAAGTGTATGCATACCTTCCACACAGAGCCACTCAGGCTTGTGTTGCAGCCTCTCTGAGAGCAAGAGATTCTTACTTGTAAATTATCTTGTGTGTTCTCTTTCTTTTCAGACTGATGTCACACACCAAGTCACGGTGATCCTGGCAGTCATTGGAATAATACCTTATCAGTAGCCATGTGACAGATTACAGCAAGCTAAGATTTCCTATAACCTTAACTAGGCCACATGACTGAAGCCAAGTAATCTTTTAATTGTACTCTTCTTCATTATGGCATAATGAAAAACTAGAAGTAAGCTATGTCTTTGCCAATACCAAAAAGAAGAAACGATGTTGCTTAAATTGCTCACTGCATACAGAAGCTATCAGAAAACCAAAGAAAGTATACAAAATTAGGTGCTTTCATATATTATTTGTTAAATATTTTCTGAAGGAAATTGTAGATAATAATACCTACTGTTATTTATAAGGGTAGGAGTGAAAGTCCTAGGAATTAGTCCACTGGCAAGGTAAAGAAGATGAGAAACCATGACAAAGAACAAAAAATGAGAGCCTTTTCTTCAAACAATTACTCAGTGAAGGCAAATTTACAAGAAATGTAGCAGTTAGTATGAAATATGGATTGAGGTTTAAAAATAACAGAAGTTTGGAGTTATTACCAGAAAACTACTTCATGAGAACATGGCTAAAAGAAGAGATATAGTTAAAGTGTCTTTGTCAATACTTTGTTAAATGAGATCTGGTGATTTGCAGAGACATTGAGAAGAGGTTATTTGCACTGCCTGACTTCAGGTGCCTAAACTAGGAGTTTGAGCCCCTGTACAGTCAATGTAGGCTACTTTAGAAGGCTGGCCAAAATGAGGAGGTTAACTTTGATATTCAAAGTCTCCTTCACATATAGGAAAACCATCATACTTAGCTACCTATCTCACATATTTCTAGAAAGAAGTTGTAAATAATTTCTATCAGATGCTGTCACATTAATAGTCAGCCCATTTGCTAATGAAGTAGAATCCACATTCCAGGTATGACCATTTGACCTTGTGTTAGGAATATGTGTTCTGAAATTGTCACTTCAATTCACATAATTAACAAATGGATTATTTGTGTTATTGCTGAAAACTAGGTCTAAATAAGGTTATTGAAATAAATTGACTCTTCTATGTAAGGAGAGTGAAAATGCTTGCCAATGAAAACATTAATAAGTAATGAAAGGACAGAATAAGATTTAATTAAAAAGGCAAATAGAAGAAGGCAGACAGCCAGAACAAAAAGATAGAGAAGTAGCAATAACTAATAAATACAAATGAGGTGGTGTATTCAGAAGTCCAGGAAGGAAAAGAAAAAGACAGGGACAAGAGTGTTTCACTTGTTTCACTACAAGGAATTACCAACTATAGTACAGCCCTGACACGGAATAAAATACTTTTTGTTGTAGGTATGAAAAGATGATGATGCAAATTAGAGTTCTCCATTAAATTGCTTAAAAATTGGCTAATTGTAGGTCCAGATCCTATTTATTGTTTTCTGATAAGTACAATTATCACAATTACAATTACAGTTAATTCCCAAAAAGCAAGTATCTGCCTGAAACTAGATCTGCAGAGATCTCGGATAGCCTTTAAGTAAGGAGGTTTATTTCACTAACAAAATATTATTACAGATTTTCTTTTAATGGGGAAAATTTGAGGTTCATTAAAATAATTTTCCTCATCAGGAGATCTTGGCTTACAAATAATGTAATTTAATTCATTATGGGTTGTTTTCAACTTCTTTTTCATCAGCTCATCAACTTACCTGTGCCACATAACGCTTGTTTTAGTGGATTGAAATGCCTACCAAAAAATTTCTTTTTTATCAATCATGTTTTCAGAGCTTGGTAAGACATCTAGGTATTTTCTTCAAAGACAAATCAGATTTGAAATGGTTGGAAACTCTAAACAGTGGAAATTTTATAAAAAGCATATCAGTTCATTACTCTCTGTGTATGATCAGTGAAGATACTTGCAGATAATGAAGAGAAAACGTGAAAAAATCAAGGTAGACTACATTTTTCAATTCCTTACAGAGAAGTTAAATGCTTGCTGTAGTTCTTCACTCACTGATATTCCATAGTATGTTTAATAACCATAAATTAATCAATCAATCAATCCATCAATCAAGGACATTAAAGTTAAGATCCATAATTTATTATGTAGCCAAGTGAGAGACTGAAGAGATGAGACTGTCACATGAAAGTTGGGGGGCTTTCCTAAAATGCTTTTTGTTTGTTTGGTCTGTGAGCACCTTGTGGCTGACCAGTCTGTCTGTGTCCCATTATGGGCATGCTCCAGTGCTGGATCAGAGGGTGGTTTGACCAATATGTTCAGGGTCACAGCATAAGAGGCACTCCTCCGTGGTCTCCACTCTTAGTTGAGTACGTCACCCACTGCTGGCGACCGCCGTGAATGATCACCGTGAACACTCTCCATACATGGAATAACACACTTTATTTATATACATGCACACTGTTAACAGAAAAGTGGGACAGGTTAAGGTTTTAAAATTTGAAAGGGTTTGGGAAGGTTTGGAAAGGTGACGGTGTCTGACTGCAAAAATGTATTCAAAGCAGTTTAAAGATGTCCTATTCACCAATAAAAGTTAGATCTAGGTAATAATTTAGCAAGCATAGAATATGATTCTTACCCAATAGACATCCCAGTGGGGGAGAAGACAGGTTCAACCCATCAACTGAACCCAGAAGTTACAATGGAGTCTTCCCTAACTTCTCCCCATTCTTACCCTACTCTTATACTATTTCTTCATGTTTAGGTGGATGTTGAGTGTCTCTCATCATACATACCTTTGTGAATGATGGATGTAAAATTCTCTTGCTTCACTCTTAAAATTATAATCAATTAAATATAGAGCACATGCTCAGTGACAGGTGGTTGTACCTTCAAGGCAGGTAAATTGGGATGTGTGTTAGGCTAACAATTAGATTGTAATGAACCAAGTTCATCCAAGGAGAGGCATTTCACCCCAGTTGCTCGTTCAGCTCCATACCCTCCCTACATGCTATGCAGCTTCTACTTCCACTCTATTAACTATTTTGTTGCAGTGATATTAAACTGATATTGTACCACATTGCTACTTGAAGGGTAAAGATAAAAGCAGACATTGAAAAAATAGAAAATACAAGCACTTACTATTTAATAATCAAACTTTTTTCTGAAAATCTGATTTGTGTAACAGGACCCATCTGTCTTCTATCGTTGCTATATTTGGCATTTATAGCAGGAGACATTTTTTCCTGGGTCTCTTCCAATGGTGTAGCCTGACCTACCATGTCAGGCTGGTCGAGTATAAGGAAAAGACAGATGGAGAGAAAATGGAAAAATAGTCAAGGAAAGGGAAAACAATTGTTGAGGAATTGAAGTAAGAGAGACAAAAAAACAAATGCCTGCTCTGTTCCAAGAATGAAAAGAAAAAGACAGCATAAGAAAGGCAAAAGGGAAGATTTCAGGCTTGTAAAACAAAACCATGGAATGAAAGAGACTGAGAAAATTCATTCTAGCAGACAAGAACTGGCTGAAACAATATTGTGGTGAGCAAATCGTGGGAAATATTTTAAAAGGGCTAACTGGAGAAAAATATGGAATGTGAACAAAGACGGTTGTGAGTGCACAAAGTATAGGGTGTAGTATTGAATGCTGCACACACAAAGCAATCAATACATTCCAGCAAAACTTAGTGGATTCTTTGTCTTCAGTAGATGGTATGTAACTGTTTATGAGTTATTTATGCAAGCCCTCAGGAAAGGCATCAGAATGTATCAGTCCTGGTTAGACATATTTTAAGCTCTATCAAGGATAGATGGTTGTCCACAAGATCTGAACTGGTAGTTGGCCTTCCTGGGAGTTCTCCAAGACAGCTAGAGATACTTTGACACTTTCCCCTTTCATAAGAGATGCAGTTGCAGGAGGCAGTGTGCAGCTTGCCTCGACTTGTGTTACCAAATGTACTGTGAGATTGAGGAAAATGTTGACCCACCAGAGGTCCAGAACACGGTTTGAAGAAAATCTGCAGTCCAAGAAAGAATCAAAGCTTCCCAAAGAGATTTGGGAGTAGCATCTCATGCAGAAGAAAAGGCTGGGTGTGGGCATGGAGGTATCTCTATGAGCTGACAAAGGCACTGTACTGAGAGCAGCAGCCTGGAAGGGTATGAAAATTGAATAAACAGTTGGTTGTGGGAAATGTGAAATACAATAGATATATTTTCACTATGATTTTTAAATAACTCTTCTACACATGAAAATATATACGTTATAATTAAAGCTACTTATTACAAACTTTGTAATTAAGAGGACTTCGGGCTTTAGTTTCCTTACAGAAATCCCTATAGACATTACCAATTCCAAAAAATCTTTCTGCCCTTAATGCTGTTTACTTTATGTGCTTTTGTACCTCAAACTGTCTTAAATGCTGGAAGAAACTGCTTTCTTAGCATTTTTTAAAGAAGCATGATATTTATTATACATCTGGAAATAATGCATTATATAGCTCCCTCAGAACATTTTTTCTAATGTGTATTTTGGGAACCTTAGAAACTTCAGTTATTTTTATCATGATTTGTTAAGTATAGATGTTGAGTCTTGCTGACAGATCATTTTTCAAAACCTTATCATATGTTCAATGAGTGTGTGGTCCTGATGTCAGGAAGTGATTGTGAAGGGAAACCTGGCTGGGGTGAGAAAACATGTAGAGTTAAAATCTGCCCAGAGGCAGGTGGGTCACCACATTAATGCTGTGTGGCTTTTTATTATGATAGTATTATTTTGAGTATGTGATATGCTATCATTCATACAAAGTAATTCCATTGTAAATTCATGTGATATGAAATATTTAATAGAAAAAGGCCACAATACATAAAAAATGTCATCCACAAGTTTTCACCAAAACCACAAGGATCAGTTTTCACGATCTTCAAAAAATATTTTCAACTTCTAAGAATTTTCTGAGAAGTATTTACCCCAGGCATAAGCACTTTTCAAGAAAACCTCCTTAATTTGCACCCTGACAACTTTGCACATAAGTGGCAGTATTTCACCATTTTACTATTTTTCAAAGTGTTATGATGAGACTTAAAAAAAAGCATAAACCCAACCTAAACTGCTGCATGCCTCTTACAGAATATGTTACAAACCCCCAGGTATTAAAACATCACTTTCCTAATAACAGACCAGAGACCAGAAATTTTGTGCTATTCTATTATGAGACTGACAAGCAATAGCAAAGGACACAAATCCAGCAGTATTTTGATTTGCTAACTGCAAAGGACATACTGACTATCAACAACATGTGAGGGATAGCTCCTTTTTTCCTCCATTACTGAGTCAATATGATTTGCACAGAGGAAATGAAGACATCAAACTTTTCCCTTCTTAGCCATGCACTCACATGGGGAAGTTGCAGATCTGGAGATAGCAGTAGCAGACAGGGATATCTTTCCCAAGCAGCCCGGATGTGCAGCTCTGTGACATTACCAGGTACACATCTCTATAGCACAGTCATACTGTGACAGCCACAGACGCTTCACCATCCTCTTTGATGTGTGCCAAAATGATGATGTGAGGAAGCCTTTCATATCCCTGTCTCCTGCAAGACCCCAACCATGAGTCCTACCGCAGTTTGAACATTTCACACCTCCTCTCTCAAATAGCACAAACTAATTAAAATAAAGCCACATCAAATTTCTTTTCCAAAGGAAGCAGACTTCAAGTAAATGTTGTTATGTTGCTTCCACTAGGCTGCACTGAATTTTATAGCATCCTTTGGAGGATCATTTGCAAAAGACCACATGGCTCACAAAGTTTTTCCTCAGATTGGTCAGATACTACTGCAAAGATGCCAAGATCCCAAAGCTCTCCTCATCAGGAAAGACCTGTCCCTTTTCCCTTCTTTCCAAGGCAAGAAGGAACTGTGGTGTGTAAATATTGCTGTCCATACCCTCTGTAACTGTCTTGTTTGCACATATGAATACCGCTTCTTTAAGAAAAACAGACACTGGCACCAGTGTAAGAATGTATGTTTTAATATTTGCACATATACAGATATCGGTCTGTTTAGAGCGAAAAGGCTGAAGAACAGGCACACACAACTGGCACAAAAGGGGAGCTGACCTTTCAGTATTTACCCTGGTGGTATTTGCAGTGGCACCTACCTGGCTGACATTGGCGATGCCGTTTTGGAGAGCGTCAATGGACTTTGCAAACCTGAAAGCTTCTTTGCAAAGCTTATACTATGCTGCTTGCTTGAACTTCCTCTGCTGGGGCCCCACATTCTTTAAGCAGCTAATTATTTTTTATAACATAATCAGGACAGCATATTGATGTGTATATCCTGCACTCCTTTAAAGGTGCTATTCCTTCAAAGCAGCAGCTCAAATCTTCACATATCCTCTTGTTGCTGTAGCTGCAGCAGAAGCTGTATGGATTTGCCATCAACTGTGGATGCAGCATTTTCCCCAGTCCTTGGCTGTGGTGCTCTGTTTTGACAGTGGATTTGAGGAAAGAGGAAGTTTGGATTAGGGGATGCAGAACATCAGAATATGGAAGACTGATGAATTGGGAGATTCCTAAGAAAAAGCAGTTCTCTAATAAATATCCCATTTATACTTTTCAGCCATCTGTATACCCAGGCCCATACTGCTGCTGAATGTAGAATTTTTTTAATGCACAGACTTGTTATACGGGCAAAAAAGGTGGTAAATAAATGACTTATCTATTTAGAAACATGCACAGTTATTCTGAGTGGCAAGGTAGGAAGTTAAGGAATTGTGAAGACATTGCTCCTGAGGTGTAGTCAGAATTCCCAATATAAGGCAGGTAAGTAAATGCAGTAAAAAAGTTGAAGGGGCATAAAATAAAGGACTGGGTTTTGCTGTGGGAGAGTACAGAGTCTGGTTGCTTGTAGTGGAAGGATACAGCTGACATGTGGAGGGAGGGAAAGTGTGGGACTGGGACAGAAGGAAGTAGAGAGGAGAACTGGCTGATTTCCTTCAATTAACATTTGACACTGTGTAGTTTAAAGAAGAAATGAGGGAAGAATGGTTCTTCCTGCACCATCTGCACTGGAGGCACAGAACTGAAAGCTGCTGCTACTCAGGGTGGCAGTCCAACCACAAAATGGTATCCTTGCAATGGTTTCAGTCTTCCATGTTCATATCTACATCTCCTTGATACAACCAGATGTGCCACATGGATCAATTCCCAAAGCCATCATTGCCTCAAAAAAGACATTGCAGCAGAGACCTTTTCCTGATGCTGGAAAATAATTTATCCAGCATGAGGAATGAGTATTTAGAGGTGCTAACAGTCAAGGCTATGCACTGAATTGTAAATGACTGGCAAATAAGCTATTAATTAAAATAGAAATTGATTCCATCTTGTGGGATTTAAGGAGAAATAGGATTCTCACAAGGTCTCTTTTCAGTGCTCTTTTAGTACAGCTAAAGGCAGTATTTTAATTTTCAAATAATCCAACCCCATAATTAAAGTTACATTTTTGCCACAAATTTTAAAATATTAATGAAACTTGAATAAGTCTGGCTGAAGTGCTCCTGGGCAAAATATAGAAATATGCTAATGATCACCTTCTTCAAAGATCTACTTATGAAAGAACCATATTCCTACTGACAAAGTTCATTGCTTTCATTGTCTTTCATAATTCTAATTAAAACTTCCTTTATGAATCAATTTTAAAACTATTCCTTCTTTTCAGGGGCTTGTGGAAACTGATATCTAATTACACTTATCTGGAAACTTACAGGGAATACAATAATAACAAAAATTAATAATATAAAATCTTTGTTTAAAACATTGTGTTGATTTTTGTGATTCAGAATGAGTTCGTATTGAAAACTAAGGTGATATGTAAGATTACATAAATTAATAAGTTGACTATAACTACCCATACTGGTATAATTTATAAAGGCCATGGGTACAGCAGGGTATGAGTGCTTTATATAGAAAAAAAAAAAAGGACAACTAACAACCCATAAAAGTAGAATTAGCATGCTTATTCATGCCAACATAAAATCAGAATTAAATATTCTTGCTGATTTTGCCCACATTGAAAAGATGTGATTAAGACCAATCAAGGCTTGAGACTTGTAAATCATGCTGGTTTTTACTGTCTGATCTGATAATGTATATCTGTACCTACACAGAGGTGCTAGATGTATGAGATTTCTAGGAGAAGGCTGCTGCCAAAGAGACCCTTACTAGGGTAGCTTGGACAGTGTGAGATGTTACAGGTGCTAATGCAGATGATTCTGAATTGGCACCTGAACATGTTTCTCACATGAAGGGGCTCTGCTGGTGTCACTGTTAGCCTAGCTTATTGTTCCCTTCCAGCTGTACGAAGTTTGACCCAAGTAAGTAGGCTCTTCTCCCCTTCCCATCCTCACCATGGCACACAGATTTTAAGAGTCAGGATGATGTGGGAGGAAGAAGTAGATGAATCCAAGATAGGGGCACAGACATGGCAGAGTCTCTCCCTGGGTAAAAATGTGTTCATTAGAGGTTACTCCTGACCAGTCAAGACATCTGAAATCCTCTGATTATGCTGCAGGAAACTGTGAGTAAAAAGAGCAGTCCATGTAGAAGTAGTTCCAAAGGTCCTTTTCCATAGGTGTTTGGTTTAAAACCAAACAAATGACACTTAGGGGCATTTTCTAGTGGTGGACTTGACAGTGCAATGTTAACAGTTGGCTTGATGATTATAAGAGTCTTCTCCAACTAGTGATTCTATGACTCTATAAGTATGTACATAATGGGGACAAAACAGACGCAAGTATTTCTGTCAGCAGGAAACCTTTATGCCTTGCACCATTTCTAGCACTGGGGCAGGGCAGTGCTATTTCCTACGCTTCTGATCATGTCACCCATGCACCTGTCCCAGCTTACTTACAAGAGCTCTGAACCTCCAGGATTTGGAGCACTGATATTAGTTCAAGGTACCTCACAATGCTGATCATTCCAATGTGTAACTTCTGCTTTTGCCAAAGACAGGGTAATAGTGCTGCTGAAATCTGATAATTTCACAGGAAGTTAGTTTGTAACCATCCATCTTACTGCTACCCTGAAGGACAAATCATGCAAACAATAATAGGACATCACATCTGACACCAATGCATATTCATCTTCCCTTCAGGAAAAAAAAAAAAAAAAAGAATAATTCACATGAAGTCACACAGTAAAGGTCAAGCTGGAATTTGCTGGCAATATAATATTTGGAATCCTAAGATGGTGTCTTCTAGATACTCACAGAATCTTCTTCCCTGTCAGTGGGACCATCTAGTTTGTTCAGTGGCCAAAGCAGCTCAGCACAGATGCCTGTATCATTTTTCCCACACAGTAAAGATCACTATTCATTTCTCCTCCAATATTCCCAGCCATTTTCAACATGGAGTAGAGATGAGTGAGGCCCTGCAGACATCACCATGGGTAACACCTGTGAGGCTGATACTTGCAGACTGTGAGTGCCACACCTGTGCACAGTTTGAGCTGTACAAGTCATGTTGGATGTCTCCCCAAAGGGGCCACATCTCTTCCTGAAAAGTTGCTCTTGAAGAACTGTTCACTGGGTTGAGGGATAGCTCTCTTCACATTTGATATATAGTATAAGAAAAATAATGAAATTTGATATTAAGTTTTGTTCCAGACTTATCCTGACAAAACTCCTCTCTTGAAGTACAAGTTAGTTTTGGGCAAAATGCTCCAGTCCTGCCTCTGCAGCAACACTGCACAAACAAAGGCAACACTTAATTCAGTTAATTTTACAGGAGAAAGAGCTGGAGACAGCAACCTCCAACAAAGTTCTCAGCTGTATTCCAAATCAATCAGTCGCAAAGGGATTTAGAACAAAGTGTTTCTGCACTTAAGGCCTGAATTTATTGGAGCTGTCTGCGTATAGCAGTCTAGGCAGAAAAAACAACGTGCTCATGATTCTCCTACTCTCCCAAAACAAAAAAAGCATATGGCTGTGAACTTGAGAGTGAGCATAAATGTGAAACTACATCAATAAGAATATATATGGTACCATAAAGCTGCCCCAATTAGTACTTTATTTCAAATGCATTAAACATAAATATTGGTTTTCAGTGTGACTTCATTTTACCAGAAGTGCCCTCATCACTGGGTTACAGAAGTGTTACTACACATCCTTCTGCCTCAAAGTATACTTGATTATTTTGTGAAATAGAAATGACAGAGAGAATGTTGTTCTGACTCACTGTAATGTACAGATTGGGGAAATTAATCATGGGCAATCAGGCTCAAATTCTTTGAGAGAGGAGTGGAAATGGAAACCTGCTCCTTCAGATGCTGGCTGATTATCTCTTGTGATACTGTGTAAAGGAAAAGGCAGTATGTATTTGTCTTTTGTTTTATTTTATGAACAGCTATTTTGAAAAAAAATGATTCTATGTGCTAAAATTTAATGTCAGAGACTCTTTCAAAAGAATCCAATTGTTCTTTATTTCAAGAGCTTTTTTTGGTAAAAAAATAGTTTTTGATCTTGATGCACTTAAGAGGCAAGTGGAGTAAATTAACCAGGTTTATAATAAACTACAGTTCAGAAATCAGAACACTTTCCTGTATCTTTCTTTTAAAATGTATCTTCAGAGTAATTTAAATCATGCCATTTTTTCTTTTTAATGATATCCTGCCTTCCATCCACTCCAGCTCCCCAGGGGCCTGCAGCTCTGACATTTCTCCATTGGTTAAAATCTTCATTGGATTTCATACCAGTTAAAGAATGTTAATTGATGATAACTTTTGTTCATTGTTGATCTTTGACAAAATAAAACTACAATAATTAACTGTTCCTAGTCTCAATTAGAAGCAGAGTAGAAGTTCCTCTTAGTAGAAATAATTGCTTCCAAACCCTGAAAATACACAAGAATGCCTTTTTCAAAGTAATACAATGATACAAAAAAAAAGTTCTGTCCTTACAAAATTACTGTATTAAAATTTTAAAATTAAACGTTTTTAACTAGTAAGAAAAAAGTAAAAGCTTAATTCCATCTATTCATAACATGTATTAAAAACTTATGTTCAACTAATTGAACATGACTTTATTTCATCGATTTCATATATCTTTATATAGCAATTTATATTTGACTATTTACTTTTACAGAATTTCATGATTACTTTTTCAGTTACTTTTGTATAATAGCCAATGAAGGTGGTGCAGAAAAACATTTCTGCCAATCTTGCTCTTTATCTTAGCAATGGATAGTACATGATACTTGATGTGGCTACTTTTCTGAAGACCAGGAACTGTGATGTGCTACAAGTATCTTTTAAGTGCTGCTCTTTTAAATATTTTTCTGAGAAACTGATGGAAAAATATGATCTTTGTGAACTCTGCTGGAATAATACCAAAAGCAATGGAAAACAAAGTTTTCTCTATGATGCTACAATGTCTAAAGATGACCAACACTTGAATGAACATCATGTAGCACAAACTTTACTAGGAAATGTACATTAATACCAAAAGGAAAAGGTATGGAAGATAAAGGAAAATGCATGGAAATGCTACCTGGTAAATGCAATGTGTCCAGGCACTTGTACAACTACTGATAGATAGTGCAGGATCTTAATGAATCTTTTTATTCTGGTAAATCTATTCTAAGGAAAGCTATTCCCCATTTCCCCATTGTTTTTTTTGTTTGTTTGGTTTTTTTGGTTTGTTTTTGTTGTTTTTTTTTTTTTTTTTTTTAATGTATGTGTGTGTATGTGTTGGGTTTTTTTTTATCCTCTGGGTTTGGTCTCTGAATTACCAATATAGTTGTGCTTCTCAAGAAGAAGACAGTTCACACAGTCCTCAACAATGGATGTAGCTAAGACATTTTTGGCTGAAATAATTTATCAAAAGATTTTGCAGCATTGGAATAATCTTGTACATTATTATAACCACACCCAGAAGAGCAAGGATACTGATACCCATCATCTCTTTACTTCATTTGTTGTCCTCCCCAAAAGTCTTTTTTTTTTTAATCTGAACAGAAAATAAAAAAAAAAAAACCCACAATTTGGGCAAAACCTTGAAGCAAGGCTTTGAGCAGAGTTCATCCATTTTAGTTACCAACTTTCACATGGATATATTTACCTTCTCCAGTTCTATGTATATTTAATTGTGAAAAAAAATCCAGAAAAAAAAAGAACAGATTAAGCAAGAGTCACGAAAAGCAAAATCAATTCAGACCACTCAGCAACATGGCCGGCATATTAGATCTCAGCAAAGGAACATTCAAGAACCTGCCCCGCAATAGGAAGAGATTAAATCTGAAAACTGGTCTCTCACTGTACAGACATCTCTCTTGAAATGTCTCCTTTCTGGCCATTTTTACATGAGTCTGAAACGATTGGCCACATTATTAGTGCAGACAGGCAGATGGGGGTGCAGATTTGGGAGTCACTGGAGCTTATGTGTCTGACAGGAGGTTTGTGATATACTCAGTAATGTACACCTCCAGGGGTTAAACTTCACATGTACAGTAGCTCTTTCTGGCAAAAAAAAAAGGTTGTCATGATTATTAATTGCCTTTTTAGTTGCTGTCAGGACCAGGTAACAACTAAACACTTTTTTTTTGTGGGTCTAATTTTGGGGTAAAAAATAAGATGTTCTCAAATTGCTGCAATGGATCAGACTTTTAAATGGTTATTTAAGTCAATACAGTGCTGTGATGTTATAACATCCAGCAGAAAATCGCAAGGTGTATTAACGATAGACACTTAAAATCAGCAGAAAAATGTACTGGATTTGGATTCTTCCTTCTGTTTTCAATTAAAAGCTCTTATAATTCAGCAGATTTATTATATATTTTTATATGTATAAAGACAAGTCTTTCTTTGTCCTCCTTAACTGGTGGTGTAATTCTTTCTTAGGCCAATTATCCATATTGGCATACTCTATTTATTTTTTCTATTAGGAAATCAAATTGATGATGAAGCAAAATATCTTTTATTCATACCCTTGGTTATTTACAATGAGTGCTGGAACTTGCTGTCATCAAATACAGGAAGATTCAGACAGCAGAAGATACTTTTCCCCCTCACACTTTAAATCTCTTTTAGCCAAAGTTCAGGCAAAAATTTTCCTTTCCAGGATTTTCTTAGTGCCATATTCTCTGTGCTTGTGCAGTATGTATCAGGTGACCTCTTATTAATTTCTTTCAAGTGGGTTTTTGGTTGCAATTTTTGGTATTGCTGTTACAGCTATTCAGAAAAGTTACTCTGTCCATCTGTTTGCAAGTGCACCGTCTGCATGTACCTTTGGTATGGGAGGATACTTAGTTTTGGTTTCAGGAGGTGTAATGGTGCTTAACTGTTTATTATAATAATTTTAAATTATGGGTGGCAGTTACATATCAGCTGGCAGAGGTTTAAACCAATCCAGGAAAAAAAAAAAAAAGGGAAAAAAAGAGAAAAGATTCTGATTAAGAAAAGAGATACCTCAATGTTTAATTATATTAATATACAAAAAATCAGTGGATGTGTAAAAATATAATTTGTCAAAGTCATAACACTTATGTGGCCACAAACCATACAGCCATAAATCAAACTCAAAAGGCACAATCATGGGGAGGAAAGAGTTTATTCATTTGCTGAAAAATTAATTGATAATAAAAAAACCCAAACCAATTTCAATGAGGCCTGTCTCTTTTTGCATTAGTATTTATTTTAATGAATCTAAAACTTGCATCATAAAACAATGTCTTCAATTTGACAAAGGCCAAATATGATCAAGTGCTTTCTAAAAGTATGATGAATACTCAAAATCAAAGACAGTATGTGATATTTAATCTATATTCTGTTTGAAGCCCAAAAAGTATCCAAAAAGTATCTAGTGCTGATGGAAAGGGGTTACTGCAATTTCCAGTTGATGTGAACCCCATAAATATCCTCACTCTTTTAAAATTTTTCAGTTTCTTGCCCGCAACCATTACTAGGTCTAATAATAAAGCTATTCTGCTGCTTTATAATGAAATAACACTTGTGCCAGTACACAGAATAAATGACACATACTCTTTACTAGGTGATAATGCTAAGCTATGCCTCAATGGTACAGAATCTGCATCTTGGCCTCCAGAGGCCTAAAGAGGATGGAAACAAGACATAGCAATAAGAAAGTGATGTAAGTATTAAAAAAAAAAATCCAGATCTGACATATAGACTCCAGCAAGTACTTCTAATTTTTTGTTTCTTTCCTGTTTCTTTAAACTCTTCTGCACAGCGAGTCTGTAAGTATGGCTCATTCTTCTGTACCCAAAATGGCAAGTGATAAGTTATCCTGGTGCATAAACTCTGAAAAACCTTCCATCTAGTCTGTGTATCCAGCTGCACATTTCACCTCACACAGTTTTGTTATAAAAAAAGTTTAGTGCCCAATACTTGAGTGCAGAAATCCAGTTGCAGCATTGCAAGAAAAAGCTATAAAGATCAATGAATATAAAGCATAAGAATTTTTGCATATCACAGTGTGTAAGTAAAAGAGAACCCATAACATCCTGCATTTAGTTCCAAAGACTTTAGGGAAATTAAAACTAAAAAAAAGAGAGAGCACAAGGAGCAGCAGTGTGTTACTTTGCATGGCATTGTTTCTCTTGGGCCCATGAAATTTGGAAGCATTTATAGAGCTGGTCTGAAGCCAGTTGGATTCTGATGAATTTTAACCTCAGCCTCTCAGTTTCAGAAAATGAAAATACAGAAAACTTTTGGAAGCTGATACAGCAGTCCTGTGAAGACTGCAAGCTGGTCAATCCCACCTTTAGCTCAATGTAACAAATTATACTAAGTAAATGAAATGTCAACCCCAGCAGCTCGCAAAAAAATTCAGTTCTAGAAGACTTTGATACAACAGAAAGTATGATGCCTATTCTTGCTTGGCACAGAAATGAGTGGTTACAAACTTTTGAATTCTACTTTGTAAAGAGAAGTCTCATGTGGCTGGTTTAAATCCACAACAAAATTCCTGTCCTGATACCCCCAGCCATATTCACATGTTCTGGAATTTTGCGGAGTTCACAGCTTTTTCTCTTTGCTGTGTCTCAGCAGGAGCAGGCCGGCTTAGCATCCTCTTGCCCGCTGCCAAGGATGGAGGCGGTTGGGGACGGGGCCCCCCTGCACTTCTCTGGGCGATAGCTTTTGCAGGACCGCGGCCAGTTTCTGCCTGAGGCTGCGGTCCCAGCCAGCCCTTGCTGCCCGCCGGACTCCAGGTATGGCCCCGGGAGCTGCTGCGGCTTCCGCCGCCCACGGGTGCCGATGCCGGTGGCGGGGCGAGGGTGCGGGGGCCGGGGCCAGGGGCGGGCGCGGTTCCCGGAGCGCGGCCGTCCCGCCCCGCGGGGTGCCGGGGGGGGGCGTCCGCCGCACGTCACCGCCGACTGCGATAAATGCCCGGCGGGGCGGGAGCCGTGGGGAGAAGCGTGGAGCAACTTGGGGCGGTGGTGGCGACCCGAAGGCGGGCGGGGGAGGCGGCAGCAGCAGCGGCAGCTGAGCTCGGCGGCAGCCCCGCGCCGCGGCTCCGCTGCTGGTCACGTCCGCGCCCGCCGCAGCCAGCGGGGCGAGGCCGTGCCCGCGGCCCCCGGCCCGGCCCGGCGCGGGCGTGGCGAGGAGGCGGGCGGCGGAGCGAAGCTGGCTGCGGGGAGAGTAGGCAGCCGCCGCCGGAGGGGTAAGGGCACTGGCCGCGGGCAGTATCCTCCCCGCAGCATCCTCCCCGCGGCGGAGGGAGCGCGGGCGGCGGCGGCAGGCCCTGGGGCCGGGGGCGCTCCGGCCGGCTCGGCTGCCCCGCGGAGAGCGGGGCCGGGTGCGGGCGGCGGCGCGCTGGGGAGCGCTCGGCGCTGCCCGTGCTCCTCTTTGTGTTTCCCTCCCGGCGGCTGGGTCCGGTGTGGCGGGATTCGCGCGTGCTCGCCCAGGGTGAAGGAGTGACCTCGGCTTTCCTACCTAAAGAACTCCGTCATGTAGTAGGCGTTGTTAGGATATCGCACTCTTGGAAGTGGTACTACTTTTCCTGAGAGTTTTCAGTGCTTTCCTTTGCTTGGTGACTAGAAAAACCCCGTTTTCGTGCCCGAGTTGAATACCTTTAGTTTCATTAGGGTTTTGGAAATCACACAACGAAAGCTTTAATCAAAGTAACAGTTTGAAATGCACTAAGAGGGGATACTTTGTATCAAATTAATTGTGGATTTCAGTTTACATTTTGGCAATGACTGCAAGCCTTTAACCTTCTTTTGTTAAGTTCCAATACTGGGAGACGTTATCTACAGTCTAATCTTCGTTGATGTCTGGCTCCTTTTAAGTAGATATGAAAAACATGCTTTTTTTTTTTTTTTTTGCAAGCGGGCATTGAAATGTGCATGTCAATGTAATATATAAAACCACTTGAACAAACTGAAGTTCATAAGGCTGAAGATAAGCTATCTTCCCAAATCAACAGTGTGCACTTTTAGAGTTAAAACTGCAGCATCCTGCTTTCTCCCCCTAGGACAAGAGTTACAAAATCTGTATGGACTAGAGATTTTGTTGCTTAATAAATTCGTACAAGCCAGTCTTTCAGTCTACAAATTACATTATTCTCTCTTATGCATTTACAGCCAGCAAACCTGGAAGAAAGCCTTTGTCTTGGAGCTAACTCCTGGGCATTTTGAGATCATTCATCATGAAGTATGTAGTACAGGAATGGCTCAGAGTTGCTACCTTGCTATTCATAGCTCAAGCAGTTTCTGCAATGGTGCTTCCCAATGCCACAGTCTTAGAGGAACTTTTGGAAAAGTACATGGATGAAGATGGTGAGTGGTGGATCGCCAAGCAGAGAGGGAAAAGGGCCATCACAGACAGTGATATGCAAAGTATCTTGGATCTTCATAATAAATTACGGGGTCAGGTGTATCCACCAGCTTCCAATATGGAATATATGGTAAGGAAAAATGGATAGTGACATGCAGAAAAAAATGTTTCTAGAATAGTTGCTATCACTTTATAAACAGGATACTTTCAGTCTTATCTTTCTTGTTTTTTCATTTTTCACTTGTTTGTCTTTTCTTTTGTACAGGTATGAACTGTGATATAAAAATGCCTGTTTGTGATCGACTATCATGCTCTACTTACATTAATGTGTTTAATCTCTCAGTTCTCCTAAATTTAAGTGGTAGTTCCTCAGTGTTAGGGCCCAATTTCCAAAATTGCAGTACTCAATAAAGTTGATTGTAACTGTGGCCTAAAAAGTTACCATCTGAGAAGAGTTAGGAGGTTTCAAGATAGCATGAATGTGTTCTTTCCCATGCTTCTAGGTTGGATGGAATTTCTGGGCAAAATGAGGGTCTTGCAAGAAAGTCTTCTATTTAAATTGTCATGTGTTGCTGGTAGGCTGCATATTTCTGTATTCAAATAATTAATGTAATGAATAATTTCTGTTTGTTTTCTTTTCCTTAAGAAGCCTCTATATTTGGACTATTGTTAGTGGCATTAAGTCCCATGTCTCTGAAGTTTGTTTTTATGCCATAGTTCAAGGCTAATTCTGTCTCCTTGCTAAGCAGATGAAATCAGGTCATTAGAGCTTTTAAGAAGTCTAGAGGTTTGACAAAACTGGGCAACTTTTCTTTTTTCTGCATCTTTTTCCTGTGTCCACATGGTATATTGTTGACTTATCTGCTCATGCACCAGAGAAATAGCGCTGGTATAGGTTGAGTTGTTTGTATCAAATATTTTACAGGTTTCTTGCTGCTTTCCATGACAAAGGTTTATATTAACATATTTCCATTTCAAAATATCTTTTCTAGACTGGAGTGACGTCTTTCAGGTTGGACATCTTATTGAATTGAGCATAAATATGTCCTGGAAAAAAACATGCTTGCCTAAACCATCAGTAGAATCGTAGGATGGTTTGGGTTGGAGGGGAGCTTTAAAGGTTCTCTAGTCCATCCCCCATTAGGGGCAGTTTCTCTTAAGTTTACCTATATGAGTTGTTAGTGTAATAGACTAAGAGCCATCAGAGAATTAGTTCATGGAATCACAGGATACATTGCCACATATCATCTCCAAACAAAGGGATGATAATGCCTGAAACCCCTTTACCCATTCAGTTAAAATTGTCTGCATGTATTGATAAACCTTGTTTTCTGTTGTGACTTTTTCAGACCTTGTCGTAATAGAGGTGAATATTTTGTTCCTAGTCACTCAGGTTGATTTTTTTTCTGGAAAGCTCAAGTGCAAGCTATTAAATCTTTTTGTAAAAGAAGAATTGGGAAGATTGTTGCTTTCTCATGTTAAAATACTGCAAGACTTTTTCTTGAGATTCTGTGAAAGTGTAGCACCTTTTCAGGCTGTTATGTGCCTTTTTCCATTCCTAATGCCATACTACATTTGCCTGTCTTATACATCTTGGAAAGGAGAATTTGGATATTCTCACAGAAATAAGGTTTTTGACAGCTTTATTCAAAGATTCTTCCAGCACTGCTCACATTTGGTCTTCAACTCTGTGTTAGGTCTCCATCTGGAACAAGTCTTTTCGGTTATGTTGCTTTTTCTGTGCTCTCCAATGATGCCTGAGCCAGAGAGTACAAGTAGCATGGAAAAGCAATTACCCAATTTTAACATCAAAGGTGTTACTCAGAACAGGGCAGCAGCTTTCAAGAGGGTGGGACTCAATTTTGGCATAATATCCAAGGGAATGAGGGATTAGGATAGGCAAGGGTTTGAGACCTGTGAAGCCAAAGGGTCTGTGTAAAGTGTGTGGTCAGAAGGATAGATACCTGTGGAGGGGCAAGGACCCATGAGAAGGACAGGGAGAGAGCCCGAGTGGTCAAGAATGTGTTGAGAAATCATTGTAATGGAAAGAAAGAGCATTTGATGAATAGATGTGGTTAAGCTAAGACCTGTGACTGTGATTTGGATCACAAGTTTATGGAAGGAGGTTAAGAGCACAGAAATTTGCTGAGAGGCTATTTGAAAAGTCTAAACCTGTTAGTAAGTGGGGAGGAAGACTGTACCTGGAGGAAGCAGGTGAGAGTCAGTATTGTGAATGGAGACAGGAGAGTTTAGAACACAGTGGGAACCACATGCTGCTTGAACCGAATGAGGAAAGGACAGGACTTCTGATTGTACATATATTTTTATGATACTCTTAGAGATTTTCCTTTCAGTGTCTTACCAAAGATAATTATTAGTGCGCCAGAAGAGGTAAACCATCCATCTAATGTTTGTCTAATGTTTAGAGAGATAGATGAGTGTAGCTGAAATACTTTTATCTACTTTTGGTGTGATTTATTAATACAGGCATGGTGGCAAACAGGTCTCCTGCTATTGGCACAGTCATGTCCCTGTAAATTGTCCTTTGTATCAGTAAACCCTTTCCTTGTGAATAGAGCTAGTTCTGCTTGGGGAGTGAAGTTTTATGTCTCACTGAACCTGAATGGAGATGAGCAAGGTCCAGGTGCCTCCCTGATAAACCTGTGTCTCTACAAATCTGTGGCATAGTTGAGAAGTTTAAGATATCCAAGAGTGCTTGGAGCAGTATGTGGGGGCTGCATGCTCTCACTGCACTGTTTAGGTTACTTTAGGTGTCCCAGATGAACAGACAGCTCTGGCTGAAGTGCCTCTGTCCTGCTGATGGCACTCACCTGAGTTGATGATGAGACTGATCCAAGTACTTAAAGAATCAGATTTTATTTTAAAAAATGTAATTTTAGGGGTTTTTTTTCATTCTCAGTTGTGACACTGTCTCCCTGCATGGCAGAATCAGATGAGTGCCAGTGCTGATAACATTGGAATGCATAACTAAGGAATGGGTGGGATGGAGAGCCATACTGGACAGGAGCGGTTAGTTTTATTACTTACTGACAAAGTCCACCCTTACCTTTGAGATAAGACCTGCAGCATAAGATCTTGGTTCTATTAAAAAACAAACAAACAAACAAAACAAAAAACCCAAAACAAAAACAACAAACAAACAAAACAAAAACAACAACAAAAAACAAACAAAACCCACAAACAAACAAAACAAAAACAACCCAAGGAAAACTAAAAAGTTGCCTTACTGAGCTGTACACTGTTCCCATATGCTTTCAAAAAGCAAACATTACTGGGCTGTCATAGTTCAGAGACCTAAACTTACAGTGCAGTAAGATTCACAGTAGCTAGGTCTAAGAAACAAAGTGTTCTCATGGTTGTCTGGCTGAACTTACTGAATGAAAAGTTCATCTTCCCAGGCACTGTGACTCTGGTGGTGAGGAGTAATGGATTCCTAAGATAAGAGGATAAGAATAAAGCATGTGGAAAGAGAAACTTCTGCCATGAAGCACCCCAGCTTCCAGCAAACAGCAGCTTAGGGACTTCCTCAATCTGTTGTTATATTTTTTGCATCAGATGGAACATTCTCACGTGGAATTTTCTTTATGAATCTGAAAGCATCTGAGGCCACTTGCATTTTTTGAATCCATGGCATCAATTTGCAGAACTCTATAAATTTAATTATGCAGTGGGTGAAAAAGTACATTTGTTTTCCTTTTAACTTGGGTTTCTATTTGATGCCTTATTTTTATTTATTGTGAGAAATAACAATTTCCTCAGTGATCACAAGACTTTCAGCTGAAGAATCTTAATCCCTTTACTTGAAAGCTCTTCTATCTGAAAAGCTGTTCCATTTTTCTATGATTCTCCTATTTTCCTTTTAATGCAAAGGGGCAAACCAAACTGTGGATAGTTATGGCATACTGCAAATTGTTATAGTTGTATTTATTTTCTTTACTTTCTAATAATTTTTAACATTCTTTCATTTTTTGACTTAGTGTCCTACAGCTGACATGTTTCACAATGCTATTCACAATGACTTCAAGATCTTTCTAATGTGCTGAGAGGTCATTTACTACACTACTGTGTATATATAGTTGGCTGTTATCTCCAGCAATGTCCTTATTACATTGTATTCTTTCATGCTGAATGCTATGAATCATATTGTCATCCAATCACTTGGCACTGATGAGTCTCCTCTCTTTGTCTTTTATTTTTCCTATTCTGTTTTTACCTATCTTAAATAGTGAATACTATATTGCATTCTCTTTTCTTGGGCTATTGTGGAGAAGGTATGCTGCAGAGACATTGGACACATCTTTCAGGGAATCTGAAAAACTATTTTGTGTTCTTAAATCCCTTTTCTGTCATTTATCACTTCTTTCTTTACCTTATGATAGTCTAATTTTGTTTGTTAATTTTTAAGTAACTTAGGAACTCTTGGTGAAATTTAACTGCACTTAACCCTTTTCCACATGTTGACACCTTCAAGGTGTAATATATGTGGGAGTAATTATCTGTATATTTCATATTTTTTAAATTTACCCTATAAAATCATCCCAGTGGAGGTTGGTTTTTAGGCTGTGGTTTCTCAGGATCTTCTAGAAGCTTTTAAAACATTATTAACCAGCTGTTTTTTTGTTAATGAGGTAACAAGAGAGATTGTGAACTATACAGTAATTAGAAGTTTAATGAGAAAGTTCTTCCACGTTCTTGAAGGATATAGTTTGGTCCTGGCAATTTGTTAGTGTCAGTATTTTCAGTTTCAGCCATCGTATCTTATTTGGATCTTCCACCTCATCTTCTGTCTCTTTTTCTGTGTGGCAGAATTCTGGTGTGAGGACATGCATAAGCTCCTCTGTAGGGAACAGAACTGCAAAAATTCATTGAACTCCTCTGAAGTGGCCTTATATGACCTTATGACTGAATGTTAGATCATTCTTTCCTAGACCTCCTCCTTCAAAGCTGAGAGAGTTTTTGGGTTGTTGACATTGACTTAAATAGAAAAAGAAAAATCTTTTTATTTGACGTTATGATGAACAGTGTGTTACGAAAATGCATGGCAAATGCATGTTGTATACTTTTTTTAATCTGGATTGCTTCCTTTTAAAGAAAAGTTTAAGGAACATTTTCTTATTGGTATGCACATGAATTTAACAGCACTGGAAATAGAGGAGAGAGGAATGAGGTTTCCCTGCTCCCCTTCTAAAGCAGCTGAACAGAGCTTAGAGCATTGTGTGAAATGTCATGCTTTCAGCATTTCCCCCCCAGGCTGTTGCCAGCACACCATGTATTATGCACTTGGGGTACATCCCAAGGATGGAACAGACACTTGTGTGAGTCCTGGAAACTGCAGCCAAGAGCTGCTGGCACCATTCAGTCTGACCAGAGCAGGGGAGCTGTGGCTCTCCTGCTCTGCAGCTGCTCAGGTGTCCTTGGCTGGTCCTCTCTCTGCTGGAGCTGCCTGTGCCTGCCCAGCCTCCCTTGCCAAAGAGCTGTTCTTTAAGGAAGAAATGGAAACCATCAGGCTTTGTCGTATGGTTTGTTGTGGATTCATGTGAAGTAGTCCCCTTATTCTTTCATTAGTTAGAAAAGGCTTGCTGCATATTAATAAATTCTTTCTAGATTGTAAAGGCTTAATGAAACTTGAAAAACTTCCTGAACTCCTAATATTTTTTTCCTTTTTTTTTTTTTTTTTTTTTTTGGAGGCGTTTGTTGTGTGTCATGGACTGAAATGGCAAAAAATTTTTTCCCAATAATTTCACTGATTACATTACGCCTTAGTAAATCTGAATATATTAATGAAAACTTATGTTCTTCATGTTTATTGCAGTCAAGACTTCAAAAATAGTCATTATTATTTGGATAGTGGAAGTTGTTAATTCCTCTATATTCCAAACAGTTGTAGTTTGCAGAATGAAATGATTCACCAAGAAGAATATTCACAGAAGTAATTTTGGTTAATGAATTTATAATGCACTCTATTTTAAACCATTCTTTTCGTATTCATTCCTTGTTTTCATACATATTTTCCCAAAAAAAAGAAGTCAAATGATTCATGTGAGATCCTCATTCCATGCATGTGTCTTTGCTGTACGTAGGAGTATGCCGGTTTCAGCTTGATAGATAGCAGAACATTTCAGCCTGGTATTTCTTGGCCTGGAGCCATGCACTGCATTTTGTAATTACTGTAATCGGAGACACCGATGTCTTCTAGGGCAAGGAAGTCTTTGCTTATTTTGTCATCTCTAGTCTTTTGACAAGATCCTGCCAATAAATACCAGAGATGTCATTGCAAAGCCCTTAACTTGCTTCTATAAAGTTTTACCTTGTAAAACTTGTGAGGAAAACACAAAGTTCTAGAGGTGATTTTACAACAGTTGAGATCAGAGTATTTATTTGGTATAGCTGTGTGGTTCTTCAAAAAAATTCTGGATGTGTATCTGGCAGCAGTATTGGACCCATATTTTGCTCACAAAACAAAAAAGAGAGGGAAAGAAAAAAAAATTTTTTCTTAGTTTGGTATACTGTTAGTAAAATACTTCTGAAGGTCTTAGTTTGAAAACCTTGGTAGTGATGTGTTGAAAGTGCTGATACCATATAATTCCTTTCAAAACCATGACTAATTCCTAACTTCTATGAAGAGCCTTATATTTTGGGAGGCTTGAAGATTTGCCTCTCCATTTCAGTAGTTTCAGGAAGACCTCAGAAGAAAAAAAAATTAAGGAATACTGCTTATTTAGATTTTAAAAAAAAATTTCCTATAGGCAATCTTCTGTTATAGTTTAATAGAAACCCCTTGACTTTGGATTATATGAACCCACTAGTGGATAGAACTCTTGCATGATAGTAAAAGGTTATTCATGACATCATAATGACTGAATAGGGATCAAAATAAATTTTATTGCTATTTTGTGATGTATTTATGTTCTATGATCAATTTAAGTCAGGGAGTAGCAGTTCTTCTCTATGTGCATCTGTAAGTTCCCAGCTGAGGGTTTTTTTTTAAAAAATTTTTGTAGTATTCCTAGGAGAATTGAAGCAGCATTAGGAAAGATAAAGGAAGATCTTGTAATGGACATGCATGTTTTGGTGAATTTTTCTGTTCTGAACTGCCCTGTGAAATTTCCTAGACCATTCTGACAAAACATTTTGATATCTCTGTTCAGTGGATGTTACCCATCTTGCCAAAACTCTTCAGGGATGCTTGATTAAAAACAATTCCTGTTCCTTTTGAGCAGAGGGCTTTGGTTTGTGGAATTCCCTAAGTGGCTGAAGAGCACTTTGGGTGCCAAGAACAGAGCAGCTCTATTCACAGTGAACCTGCCCGCTTTCCCTCTGGTCTTCCACTTTTCTGCTTCACTTCAAAGATTGGTGGAAGCGCTTCAGCTTCTTTGCCTGTGCTCAAAGGGTACTGACTCTGCATCAAAGAGCACAGTGACGTTGACTTATCCTCTTATTCTCCCTGGCAGTTTTAGCAAAGGATTGTGCAATGTGAAGTGGCCAAGAAAAAAAGTGGTATGACTTCTATTGATGTAATGCCAACAACAACTAAGCAACTCCAAGTAAAGAAACTGAAAGTGGAAAGCAGCAAAAAGGCTCACTGTCTCAAAGTTTAAGGGAGCCTTCCCAAAATAAAATAATTAGCAACACAGGACAGACACTGTTCATCTTTTATTTTTGCTGTCAGAGAACGTCTTTGTCCCCAGATTAAATAAGATCATTAAATATTAATCAGTAGTAGCAAAATCTAAGCTAAAATACAAAATATGAGCAGAACACAGAAAGGATCAATGAGATTTATAAAAGTAGCTTCCTGTTGCCTGTCATCTTCATGATATTTGCCTCAGAATCTTCATTAACTATTTTTTTCTTTTTAATTGAGAAAAAATACTTATTTCTTAACATTTCATTGAAATGTTAGATATGCAGATATCCTGTTCTGCGTCAATATAATCAGCCTTAATTTGGCGTGAGTGACTATCACAGAAAGAGTGTGATTCATTCAAAAGACTATCCTCTGGTAAAATAAAGATGGGCAAATTTCACTTTATTATGAAAGAAGATAACAGTTTCTTAAAATGAGGCTGTTAAATCCAGAATTTGGCTTCCTGATACATATCACAATAAATTTGTCCTGAATTCTCTGTTGGACCTTCAAGTGGTCAGGGATTCCTTTAATACTTTTTCCAGTGGTTTTTTGAGATTGTATTTGAATACATTTCTGATGGTAGTGCCAGGTCACATATGATCAATGGATGCTTTCTGGCAGTAAGTTCAATTCACTTATGTCAAAACACAGTGATCACTTTTTAAAAGCATTTAGTTTGACACATATTTGAGATACCATGGCTAATTCCTGTTCAAAGTCCAGGAAATTCTGTAACATCTCTAAAACTGCTGTATGAAAGCAATCAGTTACAGTGAGTTTGACCTGGTAATCACTACTATGATTTGAGGTAAGGACCTGTGCTCTGGTCAGTTTGTGATTAGCTATAAATATTCATGAATTCTATTTGTAATGAATGTGTGCAATTCATAATTTGACAAGGGACAAACTAGAGAAATCTAGATCAGCTTTCATGTTGTTGCTTCTCTTCCATTTCTGTTAGAATACAGACGTAAAAAGATATTTTTTAGTCATGTTTTAATAGACAGTCTTAAAGCACTGCTTTTAAAAAGTAGCAAAGTAAATGTACTGTTTCAGAACACCTTGGAAAGCTGAATATTCCAGTAAGGTTTTTTAACATGCTTAGAGTACACAGAGAATTAAATGTGATTAGTCATGTCTCCTGGTTCCTATTCCTGGTTTTACTTTTTCAACACAAAAAGCTCAAACACATGAAGCTGTAATAAGGAGATACTTCTAAATATTGGTGCAATTTTTTCAGTGTTTGGGAACAATATTTTTGGCCTTATACCACTTTCCTGTTTCCAGGCAAAAGCCACCGTTTTCCTGCTTTTTACTCCTTTCCAAAAGAGTAGCTGAAACCTCAAGGTCTATTCAGGGATCTCTGCCCGGTTTAAAGCTCTATTAACTCAAGCCTGCCACATGGTAGCATCTAAGTTCCTTACCATTTCACTTCTAGCCAGGTAGTAGTTTTCCAGCAGAAAATGCCTGTCTTAACTTTCTTGGTGGAGGAAAGTTTGGAAATTTTAGCTATTCTTTCTTTGTGCTTAAAGAATATATCAGTACTTGTTAGTATTGTTGGGTTTTTATTTTCAAGGGAATTTTGCCTGGTGTCGCAGTACTCCTGAGTTTTAATGGTCACTGCTGCATAAGGGAGGCTGTGGGGAGGTCACATTTTTTTCTAACTCAAATGACTGGAGGTAAGCATCTCAGTTGAATGCAAGCTATTTACTTTTCCGATGTGCTAATTATCATAAGTTTTCATGGACTTCCTTCAGCATCTTTGTACTGATTGCCTCACTGAAGCATGACTGAAAGACAAGCTGATGAAAACTGCCCATGGCTGTTCATCAAGAGAAGATCATGTCAAACCAATCCATTTTACTTTTTTAATGACAGAGTAATTAGGGAAATATTAGGTGCCATATTTTGACTCTGGAAAGTTCTTGACACTCTCTACCCTGATGTTTTTTGTGAGAGAAAATTGACAGAACCTTTTAAAACAGGTGAAAGATTGAAGGTGTTCAATACTGTTGGAGCCTCTTCTGTTTCGGTTAAACACTTCTGACTTGCGTGAGCAAAGAGTACATCTGAAAACTTAAGTGCGTCTATGTATATATACATATATATATAGGCACAGGATGGGGTTGTTTTAAAGAACATGATCAAAATTAGAACTTTAGGAGTAGAAATATTGGCCGGGGATCAACATGGTGAAACTTAACTGCAAGGTATGGAATGAGGAAGAAATCAAGCAGGTGAAATACAAGAGATAAAAATGTAGAGGTAAAACTGCAATATAAAGACACAGGACTTGCACTGACTTAAAAAAACAATATGTGGCACCAATCTGTGAAAGGAGTCATCCATGGGTGAAACTGATGAGAATTTGTCTGAAATGCAAATGTCCATTTTTTGGTGATTCTTAAAGAATGGTCTAGCCATTCTAGAAAGAATAAAAGAGATTATTAAGGTTGATTATGAAGACAGAATATATGCTTTATGAGATGATTGAAGGACTGAAGCAGCTGAATTTGTTTAATCTGGGAACGAAATAAAGGGAGTTGCAGGAAAGAGATTTTTTTCAATGTGACAATAAAACATCAGCTACCATTGCAGGGCAGGAAGTTTAGGTTGCATACCAAGGAGATCCTCTTTACTCTTACAATCATAACAATTCAGAAGAAAATGAAAGTAAGTATTGTTCTGAAAACACTGTTACTATTTTAAATTATAAAAATGTGGATAATACACATATTTGGCTCAGTGGAAAAGGCTAGATAGACTACAGTCAGGATCAGTCTCTTGAAGTAATTTTTTACTGTATCTTTCTGTTTTTCTGTGTTGGTGCCATGCAGGTGATTTCAAGTTTTCAACGATATTTCTGGCATATTTGCTCATGGCATTTCTCCTCCTATGTTTCGTCTTTACTTTTTTTCCCTTCTCAGTGTCATTAGTCTTAATACAGTGGATTCTTTTAAAAAAGTAAATAAATACCCATACTGTACCGTGGTATTTACTTTCCCACTCTTTTCCTATATTTAGAATGTATACAGCAATGAGGTATTTATACTATGCCATGGTAAATGTTTACTTTCAGTGGTGCCCACTGTACTTACTTTTCCATCTTTACCGAGCTTAAATTTTAGCTCTTTTTAATTTACATATAGTCTCATTGCATATGATTTTTTCTGCCTTTCAACATATGTGAAAATATCTCCAATTAAAATGTTACCACTGTTGAGGGTTTTTTAAAAATTATTTTTACTGGAAAATGTTTTTTGAGCTAATGGCCTTTGCAGTGCTGTTGCAATACCATTTGGTGTAATAGGTGGACTCATGCTGGCGTGGCTTGGATGAGAATGTACATTTTTGATTTAACACTCATGCAACACAAGTGGTGGGATTCATCTCACAGAGCTTTTGACGTCTGTGGTGTAGATGTCAGCATTTGAGCCAGTCTCTTTTAATTAGTAGAGAAAAAAGAGAATCTCCAACACACAGTTTATCTCAGTTAAAGGTGGGTGGCTAAAATTGTCTCCCTCTGTAGATGCCTATTTGTCTATGTAACTGCAAAATTTAATTAGATAATTAGCTCAGATATAGGTATCTGTGTTGAAGCTGTTTAAATTCAGAGGAGGTTAATCCGTTAATCCCACCCCATGTAATTTGTTTGGCTGTTGATTAATTTTATTTTAAGATGTGGTAGTCTCACTGAAATAGCAGCTCCTCCAATAAGCAGAACAATGGTTTAAGTCTACTTAAACTCTACCAAACCCCTCGTTGACAGAGGTTAAATTCCAAAATTTGTAGTCCAGTCTGTCAATCTAAACTGGCATTAATTGTGGTTTATTTTAATGTCTTCTGTTGTAATACTAGAAGGAATCAGAAGATCCATATTGTCTGCAACATCGCTGCTGCAAAATGTAGTGGATTCCTCTGGGGTAGAAGAAGAGTCAGCAGCTGGAGGCAGTAACTGCTGCTTGCATTCAGTTTAACCTGCCCAGCTGGGTTTTGGCTTCAGCCAAGGAAGTGTCTGAGAATATTTGTGAAACACTGATAGCGCCATATCTGTATCTTTGATGGTGCACTAGTTTTAACAGGATACTGATGAAAGAAATGCCTGTGTTGACAAGTGTTGTGGTGCCATTCAAACAGATCTGTCGAGCAAAAGAATTGATGCTGAGAATCTGACATTCATGCTAATTGCATTTCAGGGTTTGTTTTTTTCTGCTGTGTCTTTTTGTGTGGAATGAATGCCCATGAACAACTTCAAAGTGCACTCTAACAGTGTTTTGCAAAACGAAAGGAGTAGTTTCAAGGAGGTTCATACCTCTGAGCAGTTTGTGATATTTTCAATGTAGAAAGCCAACCCTGTTGATGTAACCTTATCCAAAAGATAGATCTCATGTAGTTTTCTGACAATGTGAGCAATACTTTTTCTTGATAAACAAGTTGATTTACC
The DNA here is from genome assembly GCF_029207755.1 of Chamaea fasciata. Lineage (NCBI taxonomy): Eukaryota > Metazoa > Chordata > Aves > Passeriformes > Sylviidae > Chamaea > Chamaea fasciata. The sequence continues at coordinate 31,745,401 of NW_027094086.1, read as the reverse complement.
TTGCATGTAGTACCAAATGAATCCCAGTCTAAGTGTTTTTTAGACCTGGGAATCAGCTGCCTCATTGCACTTTCATCTTATTGTGCTCCCTTCAATACCTTATATTTACCAGGGAAATCTGATAGAGCAAAGTCATTGAAACCTGATCATGTCAGAGCATGGATGAGGGAAGTAGTGGATAAGAAATCAGGTGCTGTGCACACCTATATTTCAAAAAATTATAGTCTCCCTTTTTATGAAAAGAAATTGCCTATGTTTATAAGTAACAGTGTTTGAAGATTTTATTCATCCTTTGGCAAATAAAAGGATCCTTGCCTGTAGCTATGCAGAGATTTCTTTTCTACTTTACCATTTCTTTCAAAGAGTTAAGTGGTTTTAAAAGTGTCCAAATTAAATTTTGTTTAATTAGTTTAAATCTGTAAAATACTGACTATTTCTGAGTATTCTGAGTGGAAGAACTTCTTGAATTAAGCTTAAAGCTTAATTCAGGTCAGCTCAATATGTATTTCAGTAACCAGATTTAAATATCACTAATGACATTGTGGTTAAAATTTGAGAAATGATTACTTCTGGTAGGATGTAAAATAAATAGGTTGCTATGACTTTTCATATTCTTCCATTTTTATTCTGGCTTCTCTTAAAATGCCAAGCATCTTGGCATTTTGAAGATCACTATTTAGTTTTGTATTTGTTTGAAGTTCTTCATTGTGTTTTTGATCTGAAGGAATATGAAAACATAGATGTTTATATTCCTTTGTTTATGGAGATGCTTTCATTGTTTGAAGCCCAAAGCTTGTCATGATGCAAGTGAAACAAGGGAGTGCTATTAAAAGCACAAGAATACGATTCCTATTCCAGTAAAGAGGTGTATTTTAAATACTTAGGCAGATTATTTTACATGTTTGTTTCATTTAGCCTGCTTTGTGAGAAATGCATTATATTTAGAACTAATCTGACAGGATTAGTATGAAAAAAACTTTAAAATGAACAGTCTTTTGTCATATAACTTCAGTTAGAATAATTAGTTTTGGAGACAAATTTGGATCTCCTATTTTAATCAATGAAAGAGAAGAACAAAATTCAAGTTGGTATCAAAAATGTAAAGTGACTCCTTCCTGTTCTTGATCCCGTCTCTGAAGCAATGATTAGGCATGTTGATAGTTCAGTAGAAAATCTGAATTCTTCAAATTCTGCCTACATGTAACTTTAGAATTGGCCTTTAAAAGTACCTTTAAGATAGTTTTTTGGTGTCTTGGTTTAGATAGGTATCTGCCAGGGTGGGTTGGAGTCTCTTTTGAAATGTAAACCCTTTTTTCTCTTTTCCAAATTATTGTAAATTTCCAATTAAAAGGCTGTCAGGCAAAGATTTTAGGAATAGGTAGAGCAGTTCTTTACTAGGGATATATATCTATAAAAAAATACAGATGTTGTAGTACAGAAGAATAAGCAAGCAAATAAACAAACAAGAAATCTTAGAAAACCCTGACAGAGTCAGAAATACAACCTGACACCCTGTTGGTCAGGGTGTTGGAAGCAGTCCACAGTAAGCCCTCCTGGAGTGGCAGATGTGGTTCTGTTGGAGTAGAGATGGTCCCGTTGAAGAAAAAGGGTTCAGTAATGGTGAGATGGGTCCAGTCTTCTTCCAGGGATCCGGTGGAAAAACTGGATACCTAGTGGTACTGTGGCTCCTTTTTATCTAGGTTAAGATGGTTTGGCTTCTCTTCTCTGTGTGGAGCAGCTTACAATAGTACAATGTAATATGTCATTGGTGAGCTCTTAATGGTCCATTAGCAGAAGATATTTCTATGGGAGTAGTGAAATAATGAAGAGAGATAAGTAGCACTTCACCATCTGATAAATGACACTGACCCATTTGGGCAAAGATAAACAATTCTGCTTCACTCAGATGGGATAGAATAACATGCTCTTTACAAAACCCACGGCACTTGGAGTAAGCTGTGATATGGCATTGAAATCTTACAGATTTCTTGTACAAGTTTTTAATTTGTTTTCAGAAATTCTATATGTATTCATGTTACTAGCACCTGTGTGTAATTTTTGCATTACTGGAGTAGTCAGATATAAATTTAAGATAGTTTTCCAAGTGGTTGCATCAGGGATTAGGATACCATTTATAGAATCACAGAATTGGTAGGGTTGGAAGGGACCTCAGTGAGTCATCTGGTTGAACCTCCTTGCATCCAGATGATTCTTGAATATCTCCAGTGAGGGTGACTGTGCAATGTCTCTAAATTGCTCTCTAGGCAATCTCTTCCAATGCTCAGACATCCACACAGTAAAGTTCTTCCTCATGTTCAGGTGGAACTTCCTGTGTATCTGTTTCTTCCCATTGCCTCTTGTCCTATTGTCTGGCAGCACCTAGAAGAGCCTGGCTCCAGACTCTTTTCAGCCTTGTACCTGGGGATTTTCTTCCCAGGTGCAGGACCCTGCATTTACCTTCGATGAATTTCAGATGGTTATTCTCTGCCCATCTGTCCAACCTCTCCAGGTCCCTCCGACGGGCTGTACAGCTCTCTGGGGTATGGGCGACTCCTCCCAACTTTGTGTCATCAATATCAACCTCCTGAGGAGACATCTGCCCCTTCATCCAAGTAATTGATGAAATGTTAAACAATATTGGATCCATTATTAAACCCTGGCGGACACTACTAGCGACAGGCCTCAAAATAGACCTTGTGCCACTGATTACAACCTTCTGGGATCTCCTGTTCAGCCAGGTCTCAACCCACCTTGCTGTTCACTCATCCAGTCCACAGTTTCTGAGTTTGCCTGTGAGGATGTTGCGTGAGACAGTGTTGAAAACCTTGCTGAAGTCAAGGTAGATGATATCCACTGCTCTCCCCTCATCCAGCCAGGTAGTTGGTTCGTCATAGAGGGATATGAGGTTGGTCAAGCATGATTCACCTTTAGTGAATTGTGCTTTCTACTCCTAATCACCTTGTCCTTCATGTTGGTAGAGATAGCCTCCAGAACGGAGTGCTCCATTGCCTTTCAAGGGATTGAGGTGAGGCTGACTCTGTGGTAATTTCCTGGGTCCTCATTCTTGTGCTTTTTGAAGACTGGGGTGACATTTCCTTTTCTTCAGTCCTCAGGCACCACTCTGATCTCCACAAGCTTTCAGACATGATTGCGAGCAGCCTCACTATTGTGTCTCCCAGGTCTCTTAGGAATTGTAGATGCATGCTGTTAGGGCCCATAGACTTCTTGATGTCAGGTTTGGCTAGATGTTCTCTGACCCAGTCCCCCTTGACAGAGGGAAAGTCTTCATTCCATCATTCCATTACTCTAGTCTCCCAGATCAGAGATTCCTGAGGGCTAATCTTGTCAGTGAAGCTCAATGCAAAGGTGTTCTGTAGCTCCCTTTTTGTGTCCCGCTCCATTTAGTAACAGGCCCACACTATGCTTTGTTTTACTTTTGTTATTGATGTGTTTGAACAAGTCCTTTGTTTTGTCCTTGTTGTCCCTGACCAGATTCTGAAAGGGCCTTGGCCTTCCTTCTCTCATTTTTATTTACTCTGGCAACCTCTCTGTATTCTTTCCAAGTGGCCTGACCCTGCTTCCATCTCCTGTGTATTTCCTGGCTATAGTTGAGTAATGACAGGAGTTCTTTATTCATCCACACAGGTCCTTTGCCTGATTTCTTCTTGCTCATCAGGATGCCTCATCCTTGAGCCTGGAGAAAACGATCCTTGAATATCACGTTTCCCTCTTTTTATTAAAGGTTATTATAGTGATCCTGGAGACTGGGAAACCTTTTAATTTCTACATTGATTTTAATTTGTGTTTTATGGCTTCTGCCTTGGTAGGTCTTGGAGACACAAGTAACTGTGACTTCTAGCACTTTTATCTCTTTTTTATCTACTGGCTGTAGGAGATTAGTAATGTTTTATTCACATTTTTTCTTTGAAGTCTCTGGTAATCAAGAAAGTGACTAATCTCTAGGAAATTCTTTGGAACTGGGACATTTTGGCCTTCTTCCAGAATGTTTTATAAAATTGATGTTTCTTAGTTGAGTTTTTGTTGTTTGTTTGTTGTTTGTTTATTTACTTATTTTTAATTTTAACTTGTATTGAAGACATTTCAGGAAGTGGAGGCTTTGATGAGAAAATGAGCCCATTGAACAATAAAACTACAGTTAAGGGAGTTTGTTTGTTTGTTTTTTTTTCCTGTAGTGCAATTTACATTTGACTGATTCTTTTACACCTGAATATGTAACACTTTTGATACTTACTTCATCACATCCTAAAATATACCTAAGTGATTAAAATGAGAAAGAAATTAAGTTATATCTTGGTAACCATAAATGAAGCTGCTTCAAGGAAAGTGCATTATGATGAGGCCTAGAAAATGGAAAGTGTGCTTATCCCTGGCTAGGTAAGGTAAAGAGAGTAAAGACCATAATTTAAACTGTGGATGTAGGCAGAGAAACGGTTAAAGACGACGGAACTTTCTTTGAAGACCATAACCGATTTCAGCAGTATTTGGAGTGTGGGTGTTCATCTGTCAAGACAATTAACGATGAATTTAAGTTTTCCATCCAAAAGCTGTTCTTTCAGAGTTCTGGACGGCTCTGTCATACATAGCTTTCATCACTCTTTAAAGAAAATTCTGTTAAAGGTAACTACTTCTCAAGCTTGAAGGGCTGATTCAAGCAGCTACTATTGATTGCCTAACTCTAAACTTGAAGAAAAAGAAAAGTATAATTATTTCAGTTAAAATAGCTGCATAAAATACTTTTAAAGTTGTGTGGTAAAAAAAAATAGAAAACTAGTACAATTCCTTTACCCATGATTGTTATTTTAAGAGTGGAAAGTGTGGGGGGATGCTTTCCAAGAGAATATCTTCTGGCTTTCTGAAGGTCCTAAGAGCTATAAGAAATTGTAGCTAGCCTTGGAGGTAGGAAGTTCTAAACATAAGCAAGTGCCAAAATTTTGTTCTATCATAACTCTAATTTATTTTAAATTTGTATTTCAGAGTTCAGCTGGCAAAACCTTTCTTAAGAGAAATTATTTGGGAAATGTATTAATTTTATGACTTGTTCATCCTAGGAGCTGAATCTACATATTATAAGATTGAGGTGACTTAATATCAAACAATGTGTGCAACAAAGACAAATTGTAGGGGCTTTTATTTTAAAACATTATGGTCCTGTGATTTTGTGGTAGAAGAGGAAGCAACTCCACTACAACCTAAAAGACCAAAATATGTATTTGGAAGAAGTGTGTTAATCTTAATGTGTTTTTTTACAATGGGTACAATTGGGAGAAGAACATTTTATGGTTGTGTGACAACTAAAGGGAAGAGGAAAAGAATTATACAAGCTGTCATATAAAATTTAATGATTTAAGATTAGAATATTTTCTTCTGGAGATTAAAAAAAAGTTTTGGTTTATGAAAGAAATAATGACCCAGGACAGTGAATGGCAAATTTGTACAGTTTTCTAAAGTCAATGGTTTTTGTATCCATAGGTAGGCTAAAAGATTTATTCTGTCATTATTATGCTATTTGAGTATATCTGTCAAAATGAATGTTGCTTTTTGGGAGTCAAAATATACCCTGTAAATTGTTTACTTGCTGATAATAATAATGGACAAAATGGAATCCAACACATTACAGACTTCTGAAGAAGAGAAGCAAGAACAGATATTCTTGGATTAAATATAATGATAATAAAGGCTTTACATAATAATAGTCTTGCATAACTAAGGCCATACTTGTTTTTAATGAGTGATATGATTATTAATTTGAAAACTGCATGTCAAAATCCATAGAAAAATAAATTTTAACACGGGGAATTTGTCTGTTATATTTGTGTAATCTTTGGCTGTGTCACGGAGTTTTCTACCTTTCATCTGTGCCAAAAATTAGTAGACGTGATCTCCAGTGTCTGCATGGGAATTTGAATCTGGAAATATTGAATTACTGCTATTTAGATAGCATAGCCCAAAATAATGAAATTTAGTCTGAATATGTGATTAAATACTTCAGGTTCTATCAAGATGTGTTTCTTTACTGGACTGTTTGTATTAGAGAGTCAGGTATCTGGAAACTATTTCTGCAGCTATCAGGAAATTCCAAAATACAAGCAAAATTATGGATACTTCGCACTAGAGCGATGGACCACTTTGAGCAAACCCCAGATTAGTGCAGTAAAAGCTTTGCATTCACAGTATGGTATGACTTTTTTCAGGAAGAGTATGTCTTAGTATGCTTTTGAAAGAAAGAAACATGGATTTTCCTCCCTGCTGCAATTTTATTCTTTCATCTCCCTTAAAAAATAAAAATTAAGGATAAACAACAATTCATAATCTTTTGTTTTTACTTCTTCTAAGCATGCCTCTTTACTATCATGAATGTCCCTTTTTTTGCCAACCTATCCATAAAATCAGTGAATGACATTACTCTAGTTTTCATAATTTGTGTCTGAAGAGGTGGTTATAGAAAAGGAAGAGGAAATCTCATTCATTTCACATAAACGACTAGTTCAGAGAAAATAAAGCCTTGTTTGAAAGCAGGTTGTATAATACCCTTTTGGTTAAGAAAAATGCCCATTACTGAAAAAGTCTCACAAGACAGAAAATGCACTTAATTTAGCTTGGGAAGTTGAACTAAGCCTTTCAGTTTCATATTTGTGCTTTACTCATTGCAGCATGGCTGCACGTGATTTCTAAAGAGAATGCTGTGAAGGGATTAAAACTTTTCTTCTCTTGGTGAAAGCATTTTTCTTTCTTACATAACGCAAATGCAGCATACATTTTTCAATTCTTGCTTTTCAGTCTTCTGCCTCAGTACAAGAAGCTTCAAAAATTTGAAAAATGGACTTTTTTTTTTTTTTTTTTTTAAAGAATAGCATACACACCAAATATTTCTAAGAAGATTTCCCTTTCTTTTCTTTTAAATTTAAGACATGGGACACAGAACTGGAGAGGTCTGCAGAGTCATGGGCTGAAACCTGTCTTTGGGAGCATGGACCAGCAAGCCTTCTTCCATCAATTGGGCAGAATCTGGGGGCACACTGGGGAAGGTAGTTTAAGATCCTGTTTTATGCAATATATGAGATTTTTAAAAATCTAACAAAATTCACATGTTACTTAAAGGAAAAATGGTAGAAGCTACAACTTTTGAATGATCTAATACACTGCTCCTGGCTTTCCTAGGTACAGACCTCCAACGTTTCATGTCCAGGCATGGTATGATGAAGTGAGAGATTTCACATATCCCCATCCACATGAATGCAATCCATATTGTCCGTATAGATGCTCTGGTCCTGTTTGTACACATTACACCCAGGTATGTAGGTGTGCTTGATTTTAACCACCTATGGAAAAGAGTGGCAGGGACTCCCAGCTATGTTGCTGTTTGACACTTAGAGCACACTAAACTTGCAGTACATAGCACAGCACAAAACCCCAAAAAGGGCTTGTTTAGACTCCATAGTAACAAGCACTGGGTATCAATGACAAAGTAAGGTTGTCATACAAATCTTTAGATTTCATCCTCCTAAATATCAGTAGGATTGAGGGTAAAGCTCACAAACTGCAGTGTTAAACTGGGTGTTACTGCTCAGTGCACTTTGTATAATCTGGAAAGCCCTTCCCATAATATGTTGAAGAAACAGCTCAATAAAAAAAAAAAAAAAAAGTTTTCTTAGTGAATTCCTCAGATCAAACAGTCATTTTTAAGACCTTGTTTTACTTTAGGAAGATTTCAAAATTGCATGATCATTTACTTACAATTAAATGATCATTTACTTCAAACTTCTGAAATCTGTGTATCTAGCCTGAATTTTTTTTGAGGTAGAAAACCAGACATGGTTTCAGTGAACATGCAATACATGATCTTCAGAATGTACTGTGATCCACATATGATTTTTGATATAACATTGGAAAACGTAAAAATTCTTAATTTTTAAACACTTATTTTTTGTTTATGAACATAATTTACAATTGTATCTACTTTAAAAATAAAGTTACCTCCAAATTCTTATTTACTGTATCTATAACCTTTAATTACACTTACTATTACATGCAAGATCAACACCTATATACAGATTTTTTTGTGGCACTCGTTCTTCACAGTACTTATCTCTTTCAACTCTTAAATCCTGCTGGATCTACAGATTTGTCTTACCTTGAATGAATAGATTTTCAACAGCTGTCATTTGTATCATTTGAACATTCCAGACTTTGCCATTTTGGTTATTTTTGAGATCTGCAGTGAAAGGTGAATAAAGGAGCACAGCCACCTTAGATTGCAATGTCATGAAATCATATTAATTTAAAATCTATGACTTGGCTCTATTCAATGTATGAGTATTTTGTTTTGGTTTTATCCTTTTTTATCTCCTTTTGCTGAAAAATATCTGCTGTCTCAGTCCAACCAATGCAAACCCCTCTGGGTCTTTAGGTTGTACTGGGAACTCCAGCACACAGGATCATAACTTCTAACACACAATTATCAATTAATTGTGGTTCCAAGAATCAGTTCTTCAGATAATGTTTTTTAAATGTTTTGCTACATTTTGCTGCATTGCTAAATAATTTCAAATATATGCTTAGAGCATTTGTATAAAATGAGAGCCATATCTTTTCCATCAAGGTAAAACTTCTCTCTAATAAGGGTATAAATGAATGGCCTTTTGACAGTTGTAATTAGGCCACTTCAAGCCATTTATAGTAGAGGGGAATATTTCACTTTGGTAATGTGTGTATTGCATACTGGAGATTTGATTTTAAGTTGATCATCTTTGGTTTTCATGTTTTCCTCTTCTTTTCCATAGGTTGTTTGGGCTACAAGTAGCAGAATTGGTTGTGCAATTAATTTATGTCATAACATGAACATCTGGGGACAGATTTGGCCAAAGGCAGTTTATCTTGTATGCAATTATTCTCCTAAGTAAGTACATTGACACCCAAAAATATCTTGAAGGGGCAAGATACTTTATAATAGTCCAGGAAATAATCTGCACGGAAATCAGTCTGGATTTTCTGGTTTTTGCACTGTTACAAAACAGAGCATTGTTCCCAAACAGCCTTTGACTGCACAAATACTCTTGTGAGTTTTCCGGTGCTTCAGTTTTCTTGCCTGTGTTTTAGTACATATGCAGCATCAGAGACCTTTATTATAGTGTGATATTTTTCTGAAAAATAAATGTATCTACCCAGTGTGACTTAAAGGAGGAATGTGTAACAGGAAGCCCATGGTTAAGATCAAATTTTATAGGGTATTCCATCTAGGAGAGAGTGAAGCCTGTTCTCATGAAGTGGAGGGATTTGGTCTTATGCCGCTTTGTCAATCTGAAAAGATCTTACAATGATTTACGTCAGTTCTTAATTTTTTTTTTCCTTCATGGACTTTTCAACTAGATCCTGTGTATTTGGTGTAGAATCATAATCATTTGGATTGTAAAAGACCATTAAGACCATTGAATCCAGCCAGTAACCTAATGCTGGTAAGCCCACCACTAAACCATGTCCTTGAGTGCCACATCTACACACCTTTTAAATACCTCCAGCGATGGTGACTCCATCACTTCCCTGGGCAGTCTGTTCCAGTGCTTTACAATCCTTTCAGTGAAAAATGCTTCCTAATATTCAATCTAAACCTCCCCTAGTGCAACTTCAGGCTATTTCCTCTCATCCTATTGCTTGTAAGTTGGGAATATCAGAACAGTGTTATGGTCTATGTGCCTGATGGTTTTCATAATTTATTTCTTGATATATTAAGTGCTGTTTAATATTAATATGTTAATATGCTCTTTGATTAAGGCATTTTTTTGCTATTTTTTTCTGTAAAGGGGTAACTGGTGGGGTCATGCTCCTTACAAACCTGGCCGCCCCTGTTCTGCATGTCCCCCTAGTTTTGGAGGAGGTTGTAGAGAAAACCTTTGTTATAGAGGTATGTACTGTTTCACTGTTGCAACTATAAATGGGAATAGAAATGTAACTTTTCTTTTGATTTCTCTCCTAATTTTGCTTTAACACAGTGGTATAAATTATATTATGTGTCTGCCCAAAGACCAGTTAGGCCCTACTTTGCTATGATGACTGGGGAATATGTACTTGTGTTACATGAGGCTGAGTCTCACCAGAGAGAATGGAGTGCACTGAACTTCTGCTGAAAACTGCTGATTCAGGGGTTTTAGTACACAAAGATGGAGACTCATTGTGTGCTCTTTATACGCCTTTCTGTAATTACACTGGAAGTCTGTGCAGTCATTTGTTTATAGGGAAACATTTTCTCTGTGACATAGTCTTGTGGTGTGTGTGAAAAAGTGAGAACAAAGCTAAAAGACATTAGTAATTAAAGAAAATGTCATCTAGGATGATTATAAACTTAAAATTTTTGGAATAGCATTGAAAAACAGCATATTATGAAGCTGCTACTTTTCTTTGTTCTACACTGTGAACAACTCATTTAGCAATTTTTGTTAATAACTTTGGGGATTTCATATGGACCATATGAAATCTGCATGTGTGTGCCCAAATAGCTTTCTTATGGTTCTAAGTAAGAAATAGATACAGTTATGAATGTTTCAGAATTATTTTCACGATGTATGGGTAGGAGGGCCTCATTTTCTGGTGAATGTTACTATGAAAAAAGCTTTAATTTCATACTATCTGTGAACTTGGTAAAACTTTGCCAATGTGTAATAGAGATTGTCCGGTTGATTTTCTGATGGCATTAAGATATTAAAACAGGAGTGTTAAGAGCAATTACATACTTCAGTTGTGGTACACATGCTGGGGAAAAAAAAAAAAAGTATATCTTTTCTCACTATCACAAACATATCTGAGGTGTTGTATTAATCTTGAGTTGTCCGTCTTATGAAGCAATGGAGAGTTTTCCTTGCTTTCTTCCTTTTGTCCACCATTTTATGAGAACAAAGCTGTTTTACCAAAACATGGTAAGGGATTTACATTCCACACTGAGGTTTTTTTTTTTTTCCCCCTGAGAGATTATTTATTTTTTTCCCCGTTTTCTGAAACAGAGGATTCAGGAAGACCTTATTCCCCCCATGAACCAGAAGAGGAAACCAATGAGATTGAACGGCAGCAATCCAAAGCCCAGGATACAACTGTGCAAAGTCGGCCAAGAACACATCAACCTTCAGCCTCCACAGGCACTGATGACAGTGAGAAAAATGAAGTGATAAGCACGCAGCAAATGTGTAAGGAATTTACCTGATTTACAAGTGGTCAACAAAATTGAATTATCTAGTATCAAATTCATTGCAGTGAATTTGCTTTTTTGCTTGTTTTAGCTCAGATTGTTTCATGTGAAGTAAAGCTAAGAGATCAGTGCAAAGGAACAACTTGCAATAGGTATGGTAAATTTTACAGTTGTCATTTTGAGACTTTTTTGAAAGGCTATATTTGTATATGAGCTGGAATATTTCTCCTTTTTGTAATCCCAGGATTTAAAACCAAGTTGTATTTAATTTTCTTAGGTATGAATGTCCTGCTGGCTGTTTGGATAGCAAAGCCAAAGTTATTGGAAGTGTACATTATGAAATGGTAAATACTTTTAAATTAGATTTTGTACCAGTGGAGTGTTTAATGAAATGTCTTTTCTGTTGGCATACTAGTTAAAATTGTATTAAGAATGGATTTTGAGGATGTCAGCATTCACCAAAAGTAAAAGCTTACACCAAATGTTTAAGAAAGCGTCAGGTGACCTAAATTTGCATCTGCTATTCTGTGTGTACTGTACAAATGTACTTTGTACTTAAACATGCACAGAAGTAGAATTTTTGTGTCCACATATTTACATGCAAATATGTGAAGGTGCAACTAAAGGAGGAGTACAGCAATTTGTAGGTATGCTTGTATAAATTGTTTCACTAAGATGGACCTTAATACAAGCTGAGAGTTTATGATTTACTCTGCAGAATGGGAAAACACTACAGGAGATGACAACTGCTGTGAACAGGTATAATGTAAATGAGAATAGTTTATCTCTGAGTAAGGCAAAGTGCTGGTTTATTTGCTTGAAGTAAGACCTACATGGACCAAGTCAAATGTAAAAGACACTCTACCGAGTTTTTAATGACATGTCGTAATTGAAACCTTTTTTTTTTTTCTGACATGGATCTGCTTTTCCTGCTCTGTTTTTCAGCAATCCAGTATTTGTAAAGCTGCCATACATTATGGCATCCTAGACAATGAAGGTGGTTGGGTTGATGTCACTAGGCAAGGGAGGAAAAATTACTTTATCAAGTCTTACAGAAATGGTGTTCAGTCAATTGGGTAAGTTTTTCCTTAAAATGTATGAAAAGGTTTTCATCTGTTGATTTTTATTTCATACAAAATATATCACATTTTTAATAACATTTTAATATTCTTGTTTGTCATAAAGACTATGAAAATGCTACGAATAGGCATGTGTATATTGAGATACTGTATCCATTCTGAAACTTTGGCCAGTGTTTAGTGGTAGACATTTACAGAATGACTTGGGCAGTAAGCTAGTGTTTGTAGTTAAATAATGTTGAGAGTGTTCAGTTAATTAATTGGTAAGAGTATATGTTTATTGTCAAAAACTAGCACATACTGACAGATTATTTTTAGTGCTTTGGACATGGACAGAGCAATCTATGACAGTTCACACAATAATATTACAAGTTGATGTTTGTAAATGACCCTGTTGTAGTGTGCATATGGAACAAGAAGAAAATACACATCTTCCTGTATGGTTCAGTAATTTCATCATAGTTCCACAGTTTACATACAACATTTTGCACAATTATTTTGTATGATTTCTACACTGGCCAGTGATGAAATAATATTCCATACTGTGGAAACTTAATTTTGAGGTTTACTGCACTGCTGAGATGCCTTCCCTAAGACTCGTATGTGAAAGCAGCTCCAAATACTCGTAGACATGCTGAAGGAAAAATCAAAAAAGGAATGGATAGAAATGGAGAATGCTTGGCTGTTTCATATATAATTATCAAATTATAGAAAAACATTGCTATTAATATATTTGAATCTAAGATATTACTGGTATTTGCAAATTACACTTCACTATATCATGTATTCTTCAGAGCTTTACATTGCTGTCCTTATTTCTGTCTAGAGTTAGTATACTTGTAATAGTGGTATGTGTGTAGCTCAAAGGGGTAATATTGAGCTGAAAGGACACGGAATTTTTCTGAGTGATATATTTGACTAACATTTCAACCCATGAGTTAAGGAGATGAGTAATCATCGGAGGCTGTGCTTTCACTCTGTGCTGTGCAAACAAATGATACAGGCTGTGACACCTGTCATCATTTCTCTTTTCAGCATGTATGTCTAACCCAGCACAGAAAGGAACACTGACATGGTAGACTAAATTCACTGGCCTATAATTTGGTCTTAAGGCATTGATACCAATCAGTCTCTTTGGATGACCTGACTGGTTTGATTTACCTGCCTAAAAATGAAGATACAGACAAACATCTCTCTTTTTTACTTGCTTTGTTACAAAGAGAGAAGTGGATCTTGATTATATCAATGCTAACATATGATGAGCCAGCTTGCTTACAAAAGTAGGAGTAGATAAGCTGTAAAAAACTCTTTAAACTGGAACCAATTGATTTCCCATCAGTTGAAATCTCTGTGTTTCTATGCGGTGTGAGACAAAACTGTATGATTTTCCAGCCTACAGAGTGTATTTAGCACCTTTCTTCTGAGAATTGGAACTCAGGGCAAGTTTATTATATTTTGGCTGTGGGATAAATAAGGATTCTTTGCCAAAGTTTCAAACCTTCAAAAGGCCCATCAATAAGGCAGGGGATGCCTTGCAGCTATCTGACTCTCACCAGTGTCTGTAGATGTGGACTTGCATGAGCTAATATTTCATCTATTCAAGAACAGATGAAATAAAGTGGATCTCACCTCTACTGCATATTGCAAAACAGAATAGAGAATACAGAAAAGTGTCAGTGTGACACACAGCAAATGTCCTAATCTTCAGCTTCTTTGATTGCTTATCAGGATTGCTAATACCAATGTTTTTTCAGTTGTTGGATTTTCTTAGGATAGGGTACTGTTCTGAATATCTCAACAAGCTAGTCAACAATAGAATACATATTCCTACATCAGTGTTCAACAATGCTAGGGCAACAGAAGTATCAGCTACCTCAGTGAAAGCCAAATGGAATCCAATAAATGAGCAATGTGAAATTGATGGGTAATACAAGTAAATAAACCAATGCAGGCAAACAGTGGAGCCCACAGGAGCAATTTGCTCCAAAGGTAAATAGGGAATAATTTCCTTGGTTTGTTGATTTTTTTTTTTTTAATAAGTAACTTTATGGGTGTCAAAGGCATCATCAGCTTCTTTATTCCAGATGAAAAATATCACAATCAGATGTATATCCCAGGAGTTAAAAGAGGAGGAGAATAGAAGATGAGGGGATTAAAATAGAAATGTTCATCAATTTGTAATGGAACAACATAATCTACATACCTGACTTTTTATAACAACAGGAAGCAGATACATCTGAATGCCATATAATTACTGGGGAAAAAAAGAACTCTTACATGTTACTGGGTTTTTAATGATCCTGATGATAACAGGAGAAGCAAAATCCAAAAGTAAAACTTAATGAAGCATTTCAGAAAGGCTGTGAGGAGAAACTCTTCTCAGTGTTGACATTGTTTATAAGAATGTTCCTTTAGCAAAAGGTGAATGAACTCTTCTGGTAGATGAAACCTTCTGAGCAACCACATGCTGTTGGAATATATTGCTTAATTGGTTCCTATCACATGTTCTCTTAGCAAATTAAACTCCTGAAAGAGTTCAACATAGATTCCTGGTTTTGAAACAGATTCACTGGGAGTACTAAGTAAATGTGTCATTGCAATAAATATATTCCCAACTGAGGAGAAGCGAGTGCAGTGAGTAAAAACTGACTGGAGACGTTCTCTTGGGTTTATTTCCATATTTTCTAATCAGAATTATTCTAGCTAAAAGAAATCACTGAAATATGTTATTTACTGATAATTTCTAATATTTCTTCTTCAGAAAATACCAATCTGCTAACTCCTTCACTGTCTCTAAAGTAACAGGTTAGTATTTATTTCTTACAAGCTCAGTACTACTCTGTTTTTTCTCAGTAGCACACATTTACTTGTTTCTGTTTTATTTCCTTCAGTTCAGGCTATCACATGTGAAACCACAGTGGAACAACTGTGCCCATTTCAAAAACCAGCCTCACACTGTCCGAGGTAAAATTCATAAAATGTTATTAATTTAAAGTGCTGCTCTATTTTCTGCCATTTACTAATCACTTTAAGTTATCTTAAATTTTTGAGAAAGGTGACAACAGTTCTGTAAAAATGAAGTCAAAAATGTTCAAGTGATTTTTTAGTCTTTGGTCTTAGTAGAAGGCAAGGTACATAAAGATGATCTGAAAACCTAAAGGATTTTTCATTAGGAAAATCTCTTTTAGTTTTACTCATTAAGATCCTGTTGCTAATCTTAGTGAAATCCTTACACTAAATACTGTTAATAAAAGTGTATTTTTATTTTTTTATCATCCATTATTATATAAATGCATCTTGGGCAAAGTACACTTTATTTCAATTTATATACCTGTAAAACAGATACAATAGAAGGATAAAATTCAGATAATTATCATGGAAGTTACCAATTTGCTTGGGAGTTCTGGAGAAACTGGATCAAAAAAAAATTAAATATATCTGGTAAAGGTAAGGTCTGCTCTGCAGGTTGGCTTAAAATATCTGTGCCATTTCTTTGAAGCCTGTGTTTTAACTCTTCGAAAGGTGCCTGTACCACAATATTTTGACAATGGAATTCGGTAACAGTTCTTAAAACCATAGATGAGTCAAAGGTAAATACACTGTAGCATGATTTACCACAGATTAAGATGGAGATATCCACAGGATTACTTTCATAGCAATCCCACAGCCAACACAGGAAACAAGTTCAAAGCCAAAACTGCTAGGAAAACATCCCTCCATGTAGCACTTGGGTCCATGGACTTACTTGGTGTTTGGCTGTGACTCCTGTTTTCTAGCTGGAAGATGTGGAGAAGTAAGCTAAGGAGTGGAACACAGGAATGGATGGGTACAATCTCCATCTTCTATCTTTCTCTTTTTTCTTTATTATTAAAAAATTAAAGCTAGCTTCATTAAGAGAAAAGTAGGTTTTGTCTTTAGGAAAATGAAAAAATAAATACAAGGTTAAAACTTACATAATTCTGATGTGTCGACTTAAGGAACTTCACAGTGGTAGTGATTCATTCAAGATTCTGTGCATGCTCTTAATTCTGAAAATATGGTCTTGGGAATTATTAGCAGCAATCAGCCATGGCATTAATTACACAACTCCATTTTTCCCTTACTCCCAACTCATAAATCAGCAGGTCTTCAACAGGCTTCTTCAACTTCTTGCTTCCTACTGACAAAAGTATCTTACTGACTCTTACCAGCGTGGTTTAGTTACCTGTCTGTCAAGACTCCAGCATGCCCAAGTGGCTTGACTTCCCAAATGTTGATTGGGGCCTAGATAACATTTTAGAGAAGAACACTTGCCCAGGACTTCCCTGTCCTTGGGGTGGCTCCATTTTTCAATTGAAATAGCTCAGAATAGACTTAGAGTCAACTGATGGTTCTTGCTTGTAGCATATCACAGTTAGAAAATGAGATGCTGACACCTTCTGTACTACTCTTAGCTTCTCACATGGTTTTCCTGTGCATTTTGAAGTTATAGAATACATGAATCACTGGGAAAGTTTTCCTCAAATGTTAACAAAATGCAGTTCATAAAGACAGTGTTTGTTTAGTAGGTTTCTGGCCTCCCAGAATCAGCTAGGAGTCACTACTTTCCAAGGTTTTTCATTCTAGCCATGTATGCCAATGTTCAGCTTCATTATAAGTTTCTAAATTGGCTTGTCTCACCAGGTCATCAGTGTCAAAGCAGATCCTCAGTCAGATCTCCCTCTTCTGAGAAGGTATCTGCCTGTACATTTTGTATAGGGAGCTCAGAACCAGATAAGTTATAGAATAATGAACAGGCTCTCTTCTCACTGACTTTTCTACTTGCCTCACTGTCTTGGTTTAGGAAGACAGGTATCTGCTAGGTAAAATTACAATCAGAGGCTCTTTGGCAAAGATTTGGGAAATAGGAATAGCAGTTCTTTACTAGTATGTAATACAAAGCAAACAAACACAAAAAAAACTCCCCCCCCACCAAACAACTACAGCATTAATGACAAACGACAACAGTATCAAGAACCTTGAGGGCTTTGTTTCACAAAACCCAGAGCAGTTTGGTTTCGGTGTCCCTGCAGGATCCTCAGAGCACCAAGCTGGAACAGTGGAAAAGTCCCGGGCTGGTAGCTGGGATGGCAGGGTGTCCCGGCAGGCAGGGGCAGGATGTCCCGGCAGCGCAGGGAGTGCAGGGTCACGCTGCAGCAAGAGGAGCAGCGCCGAAGCAGCTCGACGGCGAGGCAGAAAAAACGGCGGCTGAGATCCTCGAGGAGCGGCCGACACGCGTCTCCCGAACGCCGGAAGCAGAAAAGCACGCAGCTGCCTCAAGCTGTGTCTTTTACCTGCGTTATCTCTCCCTTCCACCTTTTGTCCATCTCTTTGTTTCAGCCAAGCACTCTTAAGTATCCAACACCCGGTCCCCTTGGCAACCCGTGGGGAAAAAATTCCCCAGAGAAAGAAGGAACAAACTCAACCCCCAACACTCACATACGTTGAACAAGAACACCACCTGCTTATCCAAAGGAAAGAAGACCAGACTTGTTAAAGTATGATTTTAGGCACTTCATTATGAACCTCAAACACATTATCAGTGCTTTCAGCTGCTTGGTCAAAGACTCAAAAACTGACAGCTTTTAAATAGCAATATGGATCCATATGTATAGACAATCAGTTTGATTTATAGTTAATAATGCTGTAATTGAACATGATGTATTAATTCTCTGATACTCTTCCTAACTGTACGTGGTTTGTTTTTGATCTTTCAGGGTGTATTGTCCTCACAACTGTATGCAGGCAAATCCACACTACGCTCGTGTAATTGGCACACGAATTTATTCTGATGTAAGTATGGAGATTTATATTATGTTATAAAATTAAACATAGAATTCTATCGAAAAGATTATAATGTAATTATAAGATAAAATATTGATATACAGTTTTCCTCCATATGATGATTTTATACACAGTCTATTCAGAAGTTTGTTTTTGGAGGCTCCCATTTAAGTTAGTGCTAATCAGATGCTGAAGATATGGAGAGTCATTTGAAAACTCACTGTAGGCTTCATCAGTCTCTGGACCCATATTTTGAATTTGTATCAAAATTCCCACTGGTTAACATTTGTTCAACATTAGTAATGTATACTCATTTAAACCCTTGCACTTTAGATCCTGGTGCAACCATAACTTCTGTCAGATTATACAAAAAAATATTGCTCTTAAAATAAATGTCCACAGTCTCATTATTTTGGATGTTTCTTATCTGCGTGGATAGCTGAATATTTGCAACAGAATTTTGATATATTTGTGTAAAGTATCTCACACTGTCATATTATTTTAACAGACTCTTTTTTGTCATTCTGTTTGCTAGTCAACTTTTTTCCCTGTCTTTTCTACAGCATATTTAGTTCTGAGGTGGGTAGAAAGTCTGAAAAGAGATTTCTAATTTATGCCCCTCCTTTGTCATGTCTTGTCTAATTTATGCCCCTCCTTCTCTATGGAGAAGCCATGAAGTAGTGGTAGAGAAAGCAGTTTATATTTTTGGCAGTACACTCTGTGGTTTAACTGTCTCATGGATGTCATAAAGATTAGTATGGCAACCAGCTGGGTCAGATGATGATTTTCACTACTTTCCAGTTCTTTGAAATGTGTGAAAATAATATGTGAATATTTACTCCCCATCATTTTGAAACTTACTGATGTCCATTAGATTACCTGAGTGTCTTGTCCTGAATAGTGTCATGGGTGTGGATAGTATTTCCAGTTTAGAAAGATAATTGACTTATGAACTGGATCCTTAATGTGTATAAAAGGGGCAGTGAAAATAGATTCAATGCAAGTCCAGTTTGTGGAAGATGATTTTGTTTCAGCTCTGTGGTTGCAATTAAGGCCTACAGACAAAGTTTCGCAGTGAGTTAGAAGAGACTGTTGTAGGAGAAAGAAGACATGCTTCTGTTTAGCCTTGACAGGAGGAAATCTCAGAATATATATTCTCTTTGGCTGGAGAAGTCATGCTAGGTGACTTTAATTAGTATAAAGGTATACCTTAAAATTATTTTAGGTGTACTATCCCACTATTCATCTTCATTATACAGAAATGTATGCAGCCATACCGCTTTTAGGAAAAAATGGACATAAATACAGGTTAAAAAACCAGAGATGGGAGTCCTCTTATCAGCTTCAGATGCTGTTGGGGTAGATATTTACACTGAAGGTGCTGTTCTAGATTATGTTTTTAGTAGTTTTTAGTGTACAGAGAGTGTAGTGGTAAACAAGATAAATAGGTATCTGCAGAGCAGAATTCATTTAAGTATTTCAGTGTGTCTACCTTACTTCTTCCAGGGGCTAGAGACCAACAATTGTCTTTTATCTAAAGAGTTTGATGGAGTTGTATAGTTTTATACCATTTGAGGACTTTGGTCATACTAATTTTTGTTTCAGTAACCACATATGGAAATATTCCCTGAAACTTTAGCAAAAATATTCATAATTCTCTGCTATGGTAGAATATAGAGAATATGATGTAGAAAGCTATTAAACAGCTCCATATTCCTATGATGGTATGTTAAAGACACTTGTGGTTTAAATGCCTTTGTTGAGTAATGCTATGCCGTCGTAGAAACTAGTGTTTGTGGAATATCTGAAGAAGGAAAATAATTGACCTGGTATTCATATCCTATGACCTGTTAAAAATAGTAACAAGTGTTCACGACATAGTTATAAAGCACAGCCGTATAATGCTGTATGAAATGTTCATACTAACTTAAAAATACTGCCTTAAAATAAAAATATCCTTTGGAATGTCTTCATCAATATTAAAGAAACAACCCCAAATCTTTGAAGTCTTCCAGAGAGTGACACAAGGATGCTGATGTAAACCACAAATAATATGCTGAAATTTGTGACAGACATAGTGAAATCCTATTTTGCTTAAATCAACAGGAGGCTTGCCTTAGTGTTTCAAGTAAGTGTGGTTTGGATGACATAATATTGAGCATAAGAAATACTGTGGCATCACTACTGGAACCTGATTCCATTTAGATGCATAATAATAGTCTCATTCCAAGATAATGAGAAGTTCCTGAAAGATAAGGGCAGATAATACTTTGTTAAAAAAAAAAATCTGTAAATGTTTATAAAACTATATGCATCTATTTATAGCTATTCCTACAAACTAGTTCGTAATTATGAAATTATACTCATTTAATTGTTCATTTATTCAAAAACTATGTGCATGTGTTCTCCTGTCTCATCTGGAATGTAGCATCAGAATATCACTTTGTTTTTCATCTGAAAATAGCCTCTGAGCTGACTTCATGAACCCCAGTCCTCTCACCTCTCCTTTTTCACATATTCTGTTCAAGTGTCTTACCTCACCCTTGAAATGTTGTGTACTAGCCCAGCCATACTTGATTGGCCAGTTGTTCCAGCCCTAACAATGGCCCCATCCTTTGCTGGAGATAGTTTCCAAGAAGTAGTGAGCCACCTCTGTTGCAAGCTCCATCCCTTGACATTTCCTTTCCTTTTTACTTGACTAGAAACTTTCAAATAACGTTGGAACAGCCAGTATCTTAGCCACCCTCAAATGTCATTATGAAGGTATATCCCTATCTCTAAAGAGTGTAGCATTTTGGTTACTATTATAGTGCTGAAAAAGCTGATCTTTCTTTTCCCCAATTGTACCTCTAGCCTTTTTTTATATCTCCAGTGGGAACTGAAAACAAAGTTACTGCTGTGTTATTGTACTAGGAATGAACAGAATGAACAGTACTCTTTTAGTTCTTCAGTGTAGTTAATTGCTTGTAAATATCATCTTATATTTCTTCTGACTGTAATCCTGTATTGCAGAGGCCATTTCTCCCCCTGGGTATTTGAAATTGCACATGATCAGTCTACTCTTCAGTTACTCCACAGTACGGATAAATATGGGGCACAATAATCTTAACAATAAGGCATCTATTCATGTTCAGGGTGTAAAAGAAGTTTGGCAAGCTTGGGAAGAGGAAAAGTACAGAGGGATATAAATGGCATCCTTTCTGGCATGTTCAAAAACTGCACCCAGCAGTGTGGAAAGAAAAACTCTAAAGCATCTTTGCAAGAGATTATTTGCATAAATTGTTTTGTACCTTTACTGCTTTAAATATTTTAACATTGAAAGACAAACTATATATGAGTGACCCTGGCAAGTCCTGGGCTAAGAATGAAAGTAGGAAAATCATTGCTATTTTACATTTCTGATTTTGCATAGCATTGAGATCGAAAATGGATATGATAACATATATAATTGATTCCAATTATAACTGGAAGAAATGAAGTTTTTGTTTAAGTCATGGCCTGCTTGACCAGCTATTTATATTAATTTTTTTTAATATAAATAGCTTGTGGAGAAACCTGTTGCACTGAAAACTTCTCCCACCAAAAAGTCTTGTCTCTGAGTGGAGATAGACTGAAGCTGGAACTCTGCTTTGCTATGCTGTGCTTTAAAGATTGGGTCCCACCTTCTGGAATATCTAAGAAGTTTCATTCTTTTGACAATTATTAAAATGCTGAAAGAGTACTAGAGTACTGCAAGTTTAAATCAATTATTTAAATTACCATTATAAAGACTGTCAATGAGAAATCCTTCTGAGGATATTGTTTATTCCTCATGGGTTCATGAGGGGAATTCGTGACCAGAAAACAGAGGTTTCAAACAGCTATAAGTACTGTTAACTTCACAGAGAACTTTCATGTTAGACCTCTATCTTCTGTCTGATGCTTTCATTGTACCCTTCATCTCATTAGCTTTAAGTATTTATCCATGCCTGGATAGAAAACTGTGATGCTCTGTCCGTGGATCATTTCACTGATGTTTGAGCTTTTGACTGAAAGATCCTTTTATTTTGAAAGGCTGAAAAATTCAAACATGTTCCTGATCTTTGAACTGAAATAACCTGAAATAAACGATTTTCGCATCATGGTGAAACTGATCTGAAATCTCTTTCTGAATTCCTATAAAATAGCCTAATTCCTAATGAAGCTGATTTAGATACTGACTAATACAATTAGTCGTGCAATAAGTATAATTATTTTATGTTTCCTAGACTTGGTTTAAGTACCTCTATTTGCCTTCTTAAAAATGATGAAATGAAATGATGAATGCAAAGCTAATCTTTTTTCTTCACTCCTTCTCAGATCTCCAGTATCTGCCGGGCAGCCGTGCACGCTGGGGTGGTGCGCAACCAGGGTGGTTATGTCGATGTGATGCCAGTAGACAAAAGAAAGGTCTACATTGCCTCCTTTCAAAATGGGATATATTCAGAAAGGTACAGAGCCCATTTGCAAAGATAAGGTTCACAGTCTTGTGTCTGTTTGTACCTGAGGCAGTGCTGGAAGCCAAACAAATGGACCACAAGGGGTGATTTACAGATCTTGTGTAACAGCAGCTGCGGTGACTTTGGAGAAGCTGTGGCAGTGGTGCTGCCTGCCTCCTCTAAGCTCATGAAACATTACCTTGAAAAGCTGCTTATGAAATAAAGTAAACCTCCTGTTGCAACTAGCTCAATATTTGATAAGGAAATTACCTTTACTTCTTTAGGGATTTTTTAAAAATTAACGTTAATGATTCAGGTTTATTGGTTCCTGATGAACTGTTCATTAGTGATTTACATGGTATCGAACCAGTGATCCTGAATCATACTTAATATTCACAAACATTTAAAAATATTTTTGATTTCCTTTTTAAAAAATAATTTGTTGTTAACAGCGTTCTTCTGGAAGACAATGGAGATGCTGTGAAAGTTCATGTGTATTTGTGCATTGTGTGATGATAACACATCATCATTTGTTGCAGATTAAATTTAATCCCCGAAAGGGTTCTCCAGGTTCTAAATAAAGAAAGAGAAATTACTTTAAAAACATTGTACCACTCTTTTTGTCCTGTAAAGCTAAGTATAATTCTTAGATTAAAAATTGTTGTTACCTAACCAGACTATAGTCTTTCCAAGAAATCCGAGTGGGAAAAAAACCTCAAAAAGTTTCTGTAGAAAACTCAGAAGTAGAAAAATATTGAGTTTTTTTGTCTTGTTTTTAATTGTGGATTGGAGAACGTCTTCTCTCTCTCAGACCTTTCAAAAAATCTGGAAGCTTGTAAAATACAGATTTTCTTTGCTCCTTTTCTTTGTTTTACATATTTTTTTTACTTTTCTCTGTGATCATCCAATTCCCTTAGAGTGCTTCCTTACTGACACTTTTGCTCTCCATATAAATCTTCTTGAGTAGAGACGCAGACAGGAAGAATGTTGCAAATTTAATCATTATTTATACTTTATATCTAAAATATATCTTATATACTATCTGTACATACAAGTTTTAAAATATGTATGAAGACACGTATATTTCCATATAAATCATCTTAGTAAAGTTTGGGAGGTCAGAAATTTGGAAAAGAGTGCCATGCAAGTTTTCTGTGGAGCAGAAGATGACGAAACTAATGCTGTTGCAGCCAATCTAATCCATAATTCTTTTCCTAGCTTCCAACTCCCTCTCTCTTTTCTTCCCAGATAATCTTCAGAAAGGGTTTGCTAAAGAAAAAACAATTGACTTTTAAATTGGAGATGCTGGTCCAACTTTTGAGACAAAAATATGTATTCTATCAACATTTCATTGGAATTGGATATTTTTGTTTTTCTTTAAAGCCAGATATTTACCCATTCCGAAGGCATTCCCTTTGGTTTTGTTAGACATTAGGTCTCTGTAGAAATCTATTCTTCATTGTATAAGCTGCTAACAGACAAGTGATCTCCTGGGTCTGCGAGTTCTCTCCAAATACAGTGGCTAGAATACTAAGCAAAAGATTTATGTTTTCTCTTTTTCCAAAACACTTCTTGTGTTTAGCTTCAGTTCTTTAAACCAGAATCCCTCAGCACAAAGGATTAGTTGAAGTTTTTTATGTTGTATTTTTTCTATTGAGCTGGACAAAAAAATCTGAAGTTTATGTTATTTTTATTTTAGCAGATTTAAGGATATCCTAGATAGATAAATTTATGAGTTGTCACAAGAAGTGCTGCAGGAATTTACAATTAAAAATTTTTAAAAGTTGTTACTGGAGTGTTATGGTCTTAAAATTAATGTAAGAAATGTTTTTATGTTTCAGTTTACAGAATCCTCCAGGAAGCAAGGCTTTCAGAGTATTTGCTGTTGTTTGAATCTAGCAAGTAAAACATAAAACAGGCAAGTGAAACCAGAGCCCTTGGAAAAGATTAATACTGGCCATTTCTTGTAATTCCTAAAATTTGTATAAAGCTGTAACATTATTGTACAGAAGATGTATACTGCTTTCCACCAAAAAGTTTAAATTACATATAAATCTTAATGAAAAAATTTGTAAAAATAAACATGGGAGAAAAAATCATTTGAAAATCTATAATGATATATAACAATACTTTGAATCCTGTGTTAAATATTGCTATATTTTCTTAGCAGTTACTCCTATACAGTTAATTCAAAGCTCATAAATGTTCTTTGTTTTCTTCATCGGAATATATTATTATATGGTGCTTTATATATGCCACTAACAGTAACCTTAAAACTATACCAGAGGAAGGCCTGAGTTTTTATTTTCAGTGTACATAAAAGAAATCATCCCAGTATCTTGATAAAATAGATAATGTCTTAAAGCAAAATAAAAACATATATAATTTTTGATGATTTTAAGTAGCATTAGCAATGAAAGCATAAATGAACAACTAGATTGTTCTCAATTTCACGCTAATCCTAACAAGTACAAATACCTATTTTGAAATAAAATGGGAAATATAAGACACAGGAAGAAGGCCTAGGTCATGCTAGCATGTTTTCCTCTAAAAAAATTATTCTTGGGAAACTGGGCCATTCATGTCTATTATTTTCAAAATAGATTAATAAAGTATTTATTGGATGCTGCTAAGCTCTTTAGTTCAAATGACCATAATTCATTGTGGCCCAGTCCTTCACAGATATTCCACTGTCTTGGAATGGGTGTGTGAAACAGACATATATAACCTTGAAGGATCCCATAATATCTTTGTATTGAGAAGTGCAGTAACCTGAATTTAAGGAATAAGCCTGCACTTCTGCCCAAACACATGCTTTATTTTTGCCATGTGATTCCATCAATTTACCTAATTTGGGTTCAGAAAAAATGTAGAACTGCACACATACAAAACAAATTGCAAGCTTATAGCCATGAGCTGTACATGTTATCAATATGCTAAGTATTAATATGGGAGTAAATGTTCAAAAAAAGCCAAAGAAAATGGTAACAAAGGCTAACCTTGCTCCTTGTGACCTGGCAAAATACTCCTGCAGGCCAGGAAGTATAGTGGTATGAAGCCCAGTGACAATTATGTCATTTGTAGCTTCACAATTTTAAAGAATTCATTTATGGTGAACAGTTTGGTACATTAATTTTACCATATTATGGTATATGAAGAACATGTAGTGGTGATACTGTGTTTCTTTCTATGAAAAGTGTATTGGTGCTTTAAGACTGAAAAGCTGTTAAACTTTATTTTTGGTATATTTTGTTTCTGTTGTTGAATTTATTTCATTCCGACTTGTAAACTTATTCCTAATCTTCATATTTCAGAATACTATACTCTGCCTTCTCTTTTGCTACATGTACTACCTCATGTATTTAGGCAAGCTTTGTTAGTTTTCTTAACCTGTTTGAATAAAATTAATTTACATTGTAAGAATATCTTTCACAGCTTTTTTTTTTTATTTTCTTTTTTTTCCCTTTGGTCCTGAATCAAGAGAAAGAAATTAACTGCCACCCTAAATATATCTTTGTTTTTCTGACCTAAACTTTGTAAGCAGCCATAGTCTGATGTTCTAAAACTGTAAAGGCAATTTAGGCCCAAAACTTCCACTCTTTGCATCAGAACTCATATGGATAAATCTCAGTTTTGAAAGTTTTGACCAGGGTCAAATCAATGAAGGAGACAAAGAGTCTTTTATGTATAACCCATTTTTTTTCTGCAAGAGGTGGCCATTTAAAGAAACTTTTATATAGATTTTGCACTACTGGCATTAATGATTTTTCAGGATTGAAACCAAAGTGCAAGTAAACTTTGACTGTGATGAATCTCCAACTCAGTCAAAGGCTTGAGATAGACTTGCACCACCTTCTCTTGAAAGCACCAAAGCAGTAACACAGGAAGATCTCGCATACCTGCAGTTGGGATTATCAGAACATAAAATGCAAACCCTTGAAATTCAGGACACACATAACTGCTGAGAGAGGCTTTCAAAACAAAACATTTTGATTTCAGCAGTAGTGTCCCTTTCCAAACAGGCAGGGTGTGCTTCCTTGCAGTCTGGCCTTGCCATGCAGCAGCTCTCGGTGTCCCCTGCCTGTCCCGTGATCCCCAGCAGGCTCCTCAGAAGCCCTGGAAGGCCTGTAGGGTGATGTGGGGCATGGGTGCTGAGCCTGGTCCATGCCTCAGGCAGAGCAGGGCCTGTGGAGAGGAGAAGAGCAAGGCATAACCACACCTTCCAGGCATAACCACACCTTTCTTCCCTTGGGTAGGCGGGTGGATGGAGTCCTGCATGGAAACACAATTGCTACACCAAATTTCTGCCCTTTTCCTCCTTTTTTTTTTTTATTTTTTTTTTTCTGGTGCCTTTTTTTTTGTTCTTTGGTGTATCTTTGCTTTCTCTTTTCTGTCAAGTCCAGCCTACACTTCCTGGAAGCTCCTGTGCAATGGGGCAGGAGTGGACCCTTGGGGCCATAACGATAAAATTAGTGCTTGGTGGGATGACAAAGAGAGCTACTGCCAACATTCCAGGTGTGAATAATTGCTGTGAGCAGCTCAACTGGTGCCTTGGGAAAGCTGACCTGAAACAGAGACTGGACAGAGCTGGAGTATAAAGTAGATATTTATTGAAAGGCCTCCAGGATCCACCTTGAGCAGGACAAGAGCCTCACCAGGGCTACACCCAGGGTGGACTAAGAATGGTCACAACATAGCTAACTGGTCACAAGATCTTACATTTTTATAAGTTTTGGTCCATTTGCATTTTGGGGTTTAATTGTCCAATTATAGTTTCAGGTTGTGAGGTCTCATCCTTGTTTTCTCTCTTCAGTCCACCATTGTTTATGCTTTTGGGCCTGAAAGTTGTACTCGTTATCCTTGGTCCTCAGCAGGAAAAGGATTTGTTTTGTCTACCTACTCTGTGAAGAGAGCTTACTAGCACTTAATATGAGGCTGAGAACTACATCTAGGCAGCACAGAATCTGAAAATATGAAAGCTAAAGCTTAAGGCATCACTACTAATCAACACAGTGACAAGAAGAAAGTTGCTCACCACCGTTTCTCCTCACATATTCCATTGCCCAAATTTTTGGAGTTCTGTTGCTTTCCCACATGCAATGACTATCCTGTTCTTATCTAAATATTCCAGCTAACACTGGCTTTTTGAGAAATTTTCTTCTGTATTTACTGTAAGTAATAAATCAATGAGAAGACATTTCCAGAAAACTGTAGAGTGGGAGCTACACTTTGGTATTTCTTTCTGCAGCAGAAGCAACTGTAGGCCAGATGTTCACAACTAATTCACACAAAGCCCAAAAGAATAACTAGCAGTACTGGAAAACTTCATTTAAAAATACAGAAAAGTCAATTTTTAAATTCTGAAGAATATTTGGTTACCTGAGCAGTTTAAATATTGTGTTCTGAACTTGAAAAAAAAAAAAAAAAGGATAATCAGTAAGAGAGTAAAGCTCAATTAATGCTATTCGTAATATTTAGCTTTCTTCTCAGGGAAGACCTAAAAGTTGCCAACAAGAATTATTACAACTTATACATAACAAAAGTGTATTAATACATTGATACCATTAATGTATTAATACACTAATACTATTCCAATATTTGTCCTTTAGAATTTTTAAAAGGACTAAAATTCCAAGAAATGTAAACGTGCTAAATACAGTAAGCCCCTGAAAGCATATATGAAGCAGGAAAGGGTACATAATAACCTTTTCCTGCAATCTTGTGCTATTTCCCATTAAGACTTGCTTCATGAGGAATCTTTTCCAAAGAAGTGTGTGGGCATTATTTGGAGAGGAATCAAGCATTTGTCAAGCATTGGCCATTTGTCTGGTGAGGTGTTTAGTAAGGACCAGTTGATGCATTGCTCTGCTGTGTTGTGCCATGTCCAGCCAAAGTAGCTGATTTCCTAACTAAAGTGGTCAGACCCAAACAGACAATTCTTTTAACAGTTGCTCACCATTTTGAGAGCTATGGGAGGATACTTTGGCTTCAAGGAACTTGGGACATATAGTACTAGCTGGACATAAACTAAGGAAACGTAAAGAAACCATTTCCTAAAATGTGGATGCTGAGGAATTTTTATTAAAGGGTTCACGGATTTTGTTATGTCTTGATTTCAGCATAGAGGACAGTCTGACCTAAAATTTTTACATGAAGTGATTTTTAAGCCAAGTCTGAAACACAGGTTGGAATAACCTGTGTGTAAATTTACAGTTTTTTAACTGAAGAAATAGATTCAAGTTTTATGTAAATATCAAGAGTGTCAGCTGCCTGTGGATTCTCAGTGGATTTGAAAGAGGAAAATAACATCAGCTCTTTTTTTGCATGTATTGATAGATGTGTTCAGGACAATGCATGATGCTTTACTTCATATGGCAGAGGCATAACCAAGTTACTCACATTGACAGTGTCTTCTGTGTGGTAATTGCTTTTGAAGTATGTTTTGAATTTGGTTTAAAAGCCAGATAACCCAGATTCCTGTGAATACACAAGGGAGGGTTTATTTCCTGCAGTTTCTGTAGTCATACAAAGGGCAAGATTTAGAAATGTAAATATTTGGAAGCTACAAAGATTATTCATACAGTGCAATATTCTGTTCAGAAATGTATATAAATACTGTATGAAATACTGTACTGTCACTCTTCTATGGCTTAAGGGTTTTATAGCATCTGTGGAACTCTAGGGAATTATACAAGGAGTGAAAAGCCTGAGGATTTTTGTTTCATACAGTGTATAATATGCATCTTAGAGAGTTTTAGATATACAAATGACAGCACACTTTAACACTTAGAAAATTGCATATAATTTTATAAAACATGCATTGTGAATATGGGAAAAGAAGCCATGCTGTCAGTCTTACTTTAGCCTGTCTTTGCTGTTGGAAATAAATGATGAAAACAGTATTTTATATATGGTTATTATTTATATTATTGATATTATTGTTAGTAAAGCAGATGTCCTTGACATGACAGGTGAAAATACAATAAAATGTGATTCCTGCTCCATGTTAGCATAGGATGATAATGTGACACCTGAAATTTGCTATCAGCTGTTCAATGATCTGTGCTGTCTTGTTCATCTTAGCCTGTTTACTGGGAGACAGATGCCTAGATCATTAAACCATCATAGCATTTTGTAAAAAGTGCTAATAATGAGTGTTAAATATTCAGAAGCTAGCAAATCATACAGTCAGACCAGCTTGGTATGATAGGGTACAGGAAAATATAAGAGACGGAAGGAGAGAAGCCAAGAACATGCAACCAAAATGGCCATGATGCTCCTATGTGTTGCTATCTGCATCATTACTGCAGTAATCACTCCAGTTGTTCAATTCAATATCTGCCCCCAGTGCTCTATCCAATATTGGTTTTGTCTTTGCTAACAATGGGGTTAGTCTCCGAGGATTGGCAGCAAAGCTGTTGGTTAAAAACTGAGATACGCTGGGCAAACAATTCTATGTCTTAGTAAGCACATAAAATACTTCAGTTGCCAGTATCAGTAACTCTTGGGCTTTTAAATCTCCAAGTTTAATTTAAGGCATAAGCATTTATAACAATATTAGCAATAATCTTGAAATGTATTTAATATAAAGTCTGGTTATGCAGTTTAAAAAACACTATTTGATGTGTTTGCAGTTACTTCTGAAGGAATGCTTTTCTATTACAATATCCATATCAAGAGTGTAATGTTAGAATAAATACAAGAACGTGCATTTAGATTGGCTCATATATCTGCAAGCTGAGAACCTCATAAGACTTTGTAGTAACACTAATTAGTTTTTAGGATCCTCAAGAAATTAAAAGTGCTAGAAGGTAGTAGGGCTTCCAAACAACCTACACAGTTTGAAAAACAAGTACTTCAGTGGCTTAATTATTCACTTAGGCTTGTTTATATGCAATGTAAATAGCAAGCTGGCTTTAACTTCTTATAAATTGCTGCTACTGTACATCCCAAAGATAAATTGGAAACAGTTGCTAAATAAATCTCCCTGTAGTCAGTTCAATCTTCATTCTGGATTTATCTGTTGAAATCCATCTGTTTCTTGTTGGTGGTTGTTTGTCTCCTGAAGATCATGTCCTCTGAATAAGTATTTCTTTCATTGTGTCAGAGCAGCTCCAAGACCTTTGAGGCTGCGGGCTGCACTGCACGCAGAAACAGAGCAATCATTTTATGCAAAAGGACTTAGTCTCAGATTTTGGGTTTAGCTCAGTTCAGTACACAAAGAAGTGCATTGTTTGAATTGATTTAGTGCTTACTGTACAGGAGGTGATAGTCCTATTCCAGCACAGCTATAAAACTGAGCCAAGGAATAATTTTGTGAAATACTCTGAGCCCTTCTCTCTTATCCAATAAGAGCTGCAGGGTAAAGTAGATTGGTTTGCCTTTTAAAATAACAGGAATAGTTAGACAGATGGGTTTGGTGGCTTATTAATAAAGACATGACCTTCTGCCAGTGATTGTAGGTTCATGCATGTTATACCAAACGTTTAGTGATGTGAAGATGCTGTAATTTTTTTGCTTGGCACTAATATTAAAAGGATTTAAATTTGAACACTTCTCTGGCAGCTTTTAAAGCATTTAAAGCAGTTCTCTAAAGTTACAAGGCAATTAATTTCTAATTTGTTTTTTTTTGTAATATGTAAAGATTTATCCTAGAAATAAGTCACACCTTGACTGAGATGTGCTGTTGCATCTACATGATAAAAGTATTGTTCTTTCTTTTCTGCTAATATAATAATTCAATAATTCAATTTTTAGTTTTTATTACAAGTCCTGGCAAAGTGCAGTCCAATCAAAACACCTACATATACTTGAGGAAAATCATCATCTCTACCAAAGTTTCTCAGAAGACATTAAGCTGTTATTTATCCCACATCAGTACAGCACCCAAACAGCAACTCAGAACCACTCCTATAAAAATGTCAGTCTGTGACTCCTGAGAAGGCTGAGATTCCAACCCAGCTTCTTATTTAACATAAGTCAAAGGCATGGGAAAAGGTAAACAGGAAAGGTGAGACAAATTTGCAGTAAAAGCTTGAGTAGCTGAGATATCAGAGAATATGAGAAATGCCTCTTAAGGAAAGCAGGGCTCTTGGATGTATTAGGAGATGAACTTATGTGCTTGTGTCACATGGTCCATGAGGAGAACTGGTGGATGCTACCATAAAACAAAGATTAAATATTAATAGAGATTGATCTCAATACCTTAAAACTGTCTGTTTGCTATCCCAAACCAAATAACCTTTAAGTAACATCTCAAAGCTCACTGGGTTTTTGGTTTTTAAAATTAGGCAAATACTGAGGTCAGGGGGGCTGAAAATGAGAATTTTTCTGGAGTTTGACTGGTAGGGGGACAAGAAATTGACAAGGTATCCATTTGAGTTACATTTTCCTGTTTTTTAGGACTGGAACAAGAAATTGATTTGCAATTAGTTTTAACAAATGTGGGTCTGAAGTCATTTAGTGCTGGCTGTAAGATGAAATAAGAAATATCCCTCATATTTCAGAAATACTTCTTTATGCCTTGACACTGCTTATAATACAGAGCTACAGCTCTCAATATTCTCTGATGAAATAAAGACTATTGGGATATTCCACCTTTAAGAGCTATTC
Source organism: Chamaea fasciata (assembly GCF_029207755.1). Lineage (NCBI taxonomy): Eukaryota > Metazoa > Chordata > Aves > Passeriformes > Sylviidae > Chamaea > Chamaea fasciata. Next base: position 31,713,257 of record NW_027094086.1, on the reverse strand, counting down.
TAAGAGTCAGGAGGTGATGCATGCCAAAGATGGGGTGGAGAGTTGTTTGTTTTATAATTTTGCCATAATGGGTTTCCCAAATTGCTTAAATTAGTTAGCAAGTACATCTTCATGTCTTCTAAACTGAACAATCTCTTAATTTCTAGAGTTAGATATTTAATGATTTAAATTTGTAGATGTAGAGGTGCCAACCTGTGATTTTATTTAAATAATTTACAAGAATTTAAAACTGAACTTATATTTCTTTAGTCTGTTCAACTCAAAACTTTTCTCCTTGGTTGTCCTTTCCAATCTTTAGTTCACTGTGTATCTCTGCCAGTTCGGCCAGTACTACTCTCCTAGGCAGCAGTCTGTTAGGTGTAAAAATCCAGAGAATATACATTGTTAAAATGTTATAAAAGTTCTAATAATATGTGGGTTATCCTCACAGTGCAAGGAAAGTAATCTGCTTGTGTGGAATGCAGTTTGTTTCTCCCAAAAGCCAGTGTAAAGGAAATAGCAACTTTCAACCTACTGACTAACTGATATGTGTTAGTGAAGGACTTGTTATTCAGTAAAACTTCTGGGGTTGACCCTGGAGTTACAAAAAGTACCTGCAGAGTTGAAGTTGCTACCCAACTCTCATAACTCATGCCTAGTGACACAAGTGACTGTGAAATAGAGGCAGTGTCTCTCCTCCCACCTAACCCAGCTTCTTTGTGTCTCAGCAAGAGCATAAATGCCTCTTTTCCTTTCTAGTCAAAGGTGGGAGTTTCAAAAGAAGAGGAAATCTTGAGAGAATGTCTGTGGTGATATCACTCTGCACAGCAGGGTTAGAGGAATGGCAGACTCCTTGCAGGGCTCTGTCACTGGAAGTGCTCATGTGAAATCACAGAGAGAGGGAGGGGGGGAAGGACTCCTGCCAGAGCAGAAGCATGTGCAAGGAAGCATGATAACAAAGGCATCTTCAGTATTGTAATAATAATAACAACAGACAGTTTTTGAGCGCTAGGAAATTTAGCAAAAAGTATTATGAAGCAATCAAGCTCTTTATTGCCAGATATAATTGTGCAAATTTGATAAATGACAGGTTGGATTATCTTCTTAGTTAAACTGGTGTAAGTCATTTGACAGAATAAACACACCAATATCTGTGATGATTCTCAAAAACTGGAATAAAGGTAGCTTTTCTTTCCCTTATAATAACAATACTTCACCTGTTAAAAAATCATTACATCATCATAAAATTTTGGCTATGTTGGTGTTTCAAATGTTTTTAGTGGAAGAAGGGTCAGCAATGCCTGTTTTGAATGATGTCTGGTGTTGGTACCAGGTGCTTTGATATGAAGAGACCTTTATAAAAAGGTAGCTAAGTCACTTCACTGGGACATTCAAGTGGAGCATGATCACGGAATCACAGAATGGCTGAGGTGGGAAGGTACCTTTTGAGATCATTCAGTTCAGCCCTCCTGCTCAAGCAGGGCCACCTAGGGCTGGTTACCCCGAACCATGTTCAGGCAGTTTTTGAGTGTCTCCAGGGGTGGGAATCTACAGCCTCCCTGGGCACCCTGTGCCGGTGCTCAGTCATCTTCACAGTAAAAATTTGTTTCCTGATGTTCAGAGGAAACCTCTTGTGTTTCAATGTGTGCCCATTAAATGATCCTGTCACAGGCACCACTGAATATAGCCTGGCTCTGTCCTCTTTTCACCCTCCCTTCGGGAATTTATAGACATTGACAAGATCCTTCCGAGCTTTCTCTTCTGCAGACTGAACAGTCCCAGGTCTCTCAGCCATTCCTTATTGGAGAGAAGCCCCAATGCCTTAATCATCTGTGTGGACTCTTGTTGGACTCTCTTTAGTATGTCCATCTCTCTCCTATGATGAGTAGCCCAGAACTGGACCCTGGGGCTTCTCCAGGGCTGACTAGAAGTTCAGGATCACCCCCCTCCATCTGCTGGCAACATTCCTCCTATTGCAGCCTAGAACACCATTGGCCTTCTTTGCTACCAGGGCACACTGCTGGCTCATGTCCCACTTGGTGTCCACCAGAGCTCTCAGGTTCTCTTCTTCAAAGCTCCTTTCTAGCTGGGTGCCCTTCAGTATATACTGGTGCACAGAGTTGTTCCACTTCAGTTGTAGGACTATGAAGTATGACCTGGCACTTCAGCCACTCCTCCCAGTTTGTGTCATCAACAAACTTGCTGAGAATATGCTGTCCCCCTTCATCTAGATTGTTAATGAAGATGTTAAGCAGGCTTGGACCCAGTAGAGATGCCTGGAGAACACTGGCCTCCAGTGAGACTTTGCCCCTCTGATCATGACTCTCATGATGCTGCTATTCATCCACTTTTTAATCTACCTCACTCTGCTCATCAAGGCCAAAATTCATTAAGCTTCTCTGCAAGGGTCTTAAGGGAAACTGTGTTGATCTATTGACAGAAAGTATCCTCTTTATGCCTTGCCTGTAGTGCTTCTTACTAGTCTGCCATTAATCTGCTCAACCAGTGGCTGCAGGATCCGGAAGTTTAATGCAGGGATTAGTAGGGATTAGTTGATGCTTTTCATTCTTTAGGTGGGGGCAGTCTACAGATACTGGCAAACACTATTCTTAATGTTCTATAAATAAATAAATAAATAAATAAATAAATAAATAAATAAACACATGCAGTCATATTTTCATATTATTTTCCATGAAAAAACCTTTTTCAGTCTCATCATATGACTCTGCAAACTGGATGTATGTCTGTGACCTTCATCTGGTTCTAACCAGTGTCCCGAATTTCCACTGTCAGGAGCCCAAAATATCCACCTCAGAACATGTCCTTTACAAGATGGAACAGCAGGCTGAAAGTGATGACCAGTTTTACTATTTCAGGTGGCTGTTACTCAGTCTTGTAGTCACTGACAGACATATTCAAACTTAGAGCATTGTGTTAGTCTGTTCATGCCTATTTGCATCAGCTAAAGGCAAAACTCAGAAGACAATGTAAAAGTGTGAAGTGTTGCAGTACCATGAGATAAGACAAAACTCTGTAAAAAGCAATTTTTTTTCTACATTATATCCATGAACTAAGCAGGGAGATTTGAGTGTGATGAATGATCTGATTTCAAAAAAATGTTATTTGTCTGATTTCACCAGAATGGCTCAATGGGGAACAGGGAAGTGAAGCACTTTGGTTTAGAAATGTTTGAGAAAGTAGCATGAATTATAGAACATTCATGAAATTATCTCAGAGGGAAAAATACTAACAAAAAAGTGTACAGATTATTCGAAATACTTTGCTTCTCTGTTGCTTAAGAATGACCGACTCTCACTTACTTCAGACAGCCTGAGTAGAAGTGTTCATAATTCCATGAGGAGGCTTAATCTTAGATCTCACTCCTTTCTCTCCACTACACACATTTCCTCAACAGTCTCATATCTGTATGTTTTTTGGGGGGATGTTTTTTTGATCCAGTTGGGTGTATCTCTCTGTATGCCAGCTTTTTTGCACAGCAAGCTGTCTGATCTTGTTACCCTCTACTGCTATGAATAAGAATAGTACACAAAGACACAGGAAGATCTTCCAAGCAAGGTACCATTTACTTCAACCAAAGGAATGAAACAGGGGAATGGTCTCATTGCAAGAGGCCTTTCTGTCCTGGATAAAGCTTGAGCTTCCCTGCCTTCTCTTATGTGGGCTGGTCTCAAAGTTGGAATGCCAAGTTTGGAGATGAAGTTACAGTTCTTTTGGCTTTCAGAAAAATCTCTGTGCTTGACACAGCTGACAGCACCCCTTGATCTCTTTCTGCCAGGGCATAATGAACAAGATTTATTGGTTTTAAGGACACAGATTTAGTAAAAAAAAAAAGGATTGGCTAACTTTACTGTCAAGTGGAAGAAGCAATTGCCTGTAATGGCCCATTGTCCGAGCTGTCTTTGAGCTGCATAGCTGAAACTCTTCTAGCCCTGAAGCTTTTGCTTCATTTTCCACTTTGGCAAACAATCTTAGTCAAGAAAAACAACACCAACATTTTTTCACAGTGATTTTTAAAACCTCAAGCCAAATTTTTAGCTGGTATCAATCAGGCCAACGATCTTGACTTCAAGGCATATTTGCTCATTTACTCATGGTATAGTTTGGAATTCTAAAGCTACAGTCTTCAAAACCACACAGAAAATAAACACTGGAAAAGCTTTTCAAAAGGACATCTGAACAGGTTTCATAGTCTGTCACCTCCATAAATTTATACAAAAGAGCATGCATGGTCTCCTGCTCCCAGGCTCATTTCCTGGTCAACACCACAAAATGGTAATGCAAGAAACAAACAAAACCCTCTTTAAATTGATTTTTTTAAAAAGTTACTGCTACTGAAATAAATATTTCATAAATATCTGGTTATACAATGGAGTATATCTCTTCTAGCATGAAGGTTTCAGGAAATAAAACAGGAGAGAATTGGATTTGCTGCATGGATGGGACAGAAACTCTAGCTTGCGCCATGAAGTAATTTTACTGTCATTAATTTTCTTTGACTGAGAGAGAAGCTCTTTTGGCAACCCCTGCAGAGCCCCCAGCAGACAACCCATTTATGGAAGCTGAACTCTGAGCCAGAGTTTAAGCTAAGCACAGTGAAAAGAATGGGTAATTCAAAAAGCCAGGTGTGTAGAGCAGTCTCATACAAATTAATGGGTACTTGTTTTTTTAGGTGTGTCCTGGTGAGCTAGTTCTAGATGATATTTTGCCAGGCCCCAAAATGTTTAAAATCCCCTGGGAGTGCTCTGATTTTTTTCTCTGCATCTAGTGAATATTTAGGGGGACTGAACAAGAACATCTTTAAATTATTTTTGTGGATTTTTTCTTTGCTATTATTTGGTGGAATATAGATAATATCTTATGAATATGTATGGTATTGCAGAACCCAAACCTCTCTTCCTTAGCATTGCTTCAGGAACACTCAGAGGGAAAAATACACGCATCTCTTGTTTCCTATTAATCAGGGCAAAAATCTAATGATGCAGAGGGTCTTAAATGAACCGGAATTAAGTAAAAATGGCGAGTTTCTATTTAATAGGTACACAAATGGGTACTCATATATGTTTGTTTGTACATAACCTGTACATTTATAGAAAAAATTTCTAAAAAAATCTGATTTCTGGAGTACAGGGCTAGAAACTACAAGTAGGTACATAAAATCAGAGTAAAACAATACTGAATACACCTAGTCCTTTGAAAAATCTGTCCCTCGCAGAAGGCACTAGATAAGATGAGAGGTATTTTGAAAACCTAATCATTTTAGTAATTCTGGGGAAAAATAGCTACTAAATCATGAACATATTTAGACTACATTAGGAAACAATGTGATAGTCATATTTTTTCTTGTTTGTTTCCATCAGCCTTTTTAGCAAAGTAGTGTATGTATATCTATATATATAGAGATATATGTATGCAAATATGCAGAAAATATTAAGGAGTAGGAAAGAGAGTAAGAGAAAAAGAGAAAAAAACAGGAAATATTTACAGACTGGCAGATTTATTTCTATATTAAAATAAGTGTGACAATTTTTTCATTCTCTTGGAATGGATAAGGTGAGCCATTTTCTAACCAGATAGTAAGAAAAATGTGCTAAAAATTGTCCTGGTATTTACTTGTATAAAATCAAACCATTTGAACACTGGAAAAATATTATACTATCATCTGCCAAGATGGTTGTCAATTTTCGGTAATTAATTTTTGAATATAATACTATAGTTCATATAAGCACAATTAACATCACATTTCACAGAATCACAGAAGGCTGAGCTCAGAAGGGTTATCTGCAGGTGTTCTGGTCCCCTGCTCAAGCAGAGCCATCTAGAAGCTGTTGCCCAGGACCATGACAGCTTTTGAATATTTTCAAGGTTGGAGGCTCCACAACCTCTGAGGGCAACCTGTGCCACTGCTCCATCATTTAAGGCTGACATATGCTGGAAAAAAATGAATGCAGCACACCACCACTTGCAAGGGGCAAAACCAGAAATTGTCCTGCCTGAAAAATAAGTAGGAGCTGATGATCAGTTTGGAAATAAAACTTACTTATTTCCTTTTCCTTTACTGACTATACTCCCATGCCAACATTTACTTTTTCTAAAATTTCATCACTTGCACAGTCTTTTGTCCACATATTATTGTTTAACATCCTCTATATTTGGAGGGTCCTGAAGGGGTAGTTTATATTGCAGATGATTATTTCTATCCCCACAGGCAGTGTTTCCTTTCTATCTGAATGTATAAAATATCCAATATAATTTTGATTTGTTGTTGCCAGGCTCAGTAAAAATAAAATCAGAGCCACAAATTTCGTATTCACAGCAAAACCAGATGTATTAATATGAGAGGTAAAAGTGAATAGGTAAATTTGAATGAAGGCAAAATCGTTTGTCAGTGGGGTAAGATGAGCCCGTAACAATGTTTGAGGGGGAAAAAGTATGCTAGGCTTTATAATAATCTCTTTATACCCCTTAAATTTTATACAAAAGAAAAATCTACAATTCCTGCATAAACTACTACTTGAAGAAGAAAAGTTATTGAAATGAAAATTGACATTTGGCTGGAAATTGGCTGGGCAAAGTTTTATGGGCTACAGCAAAATATTTATCTTTATATGTTTGAATTACTAGTATCTTAATTTATTTCTCCCACCCTTATCTGAGAATGAGATTCCTGAATTTGGCATAATTAAAATTGCCTTCAATAACTTCAAAAGCAATACCTTTAAAGAACCTTGGGCAGGGATAAGTATGTCCATCAGCTGTGTCCTTTGAAGACACACCTTCCCTAATGCTAGCAAAACTGCTCCAGTTAGAAAAGGTGTCATACACTGGTGGTGGGTCAAAAGGCTGCCACTGGTGTTCACCACTCCCTTTTATCCAAGCACCTGGAAATCATCAACTTCTGGACTTTCAGACTGTTGGCCACATGTGAGCCAGAATATCACTTGGTCCAGGGGGCTGAGGACAGCAGAGACTCCCTGGGGTGGCCTTGCAGGGCCTGGAAACCCATCTGGGAGCAGGGGATTATCAGGCTGGGCATGGTGGTATTGAGGCTGCAAAGTTTCTTCCACCATGCCAGATTTCATCCCCTATGGTCAGACCACTGGTGTAATGATCTTGAAGCTGTCTAGAAAAGGATCTCAGCTGTTCCCCAGAGTCTGTGCTAAGATGGAGGACCACAAAAAGGCAACAAGCTCATGGGTAGCTGCAGCAGTTACAAAACGCATCAGTTCTAAATCTGAAATTATTTTTTTCCTGCCCTAAGGAATTTCCTAATAAAGATTACTCAGTAAAAGTGCTTTGCATTTGGAGATTGACTTTTCCCATTCTATCTGCTACAACTTCTGCAGGATATCCTTTTCCAACAGAGTGCTTTAAAGAGTGCTTTTGTTCTGAAACGGTACCAAGTTTGTTATTAATATTTACCTTCTACTATCTTCTTGTACTTCATGCAAGACTAGGAAAATTGTTCCATATATAAATCTACGCTTCCTTCCTTTCTCTCTTCTTCATTCTATCTACACTCTAGCCTCCTATGACTTATAACATTAAAAAAGGGAGGATATATATGACATAGAATCAGGTTTTGCAGAATACATTATGCTATGACAGTCGCAGTTACTTATTGGAATGGAAAAATGTTAAGTATTCAACCAGGCCCTTTCAATGAACCAGTTACTTTCAATGTCATGTCCAGCTAGCAGAAGGGGTGGAGTTTTTTAAATGCTTGTTGAGTTCTCACTGAATGTAAAGTTTCTCAAAAAATTTCGATGTTCCAGTTAAAACCCCTCTAATACTGATGAAACATCAGTAAATAAATAAACTAGCAAATTGCACTGAAGTTGCAATCTCACAGAAGTCACTGGGAAACAGATTAGACACTACTACTAGGTTTTTTTTCCCCCTCTTTGGTACTTTAACCCATAAGGTTGGAGAGCTTGCATTGTCCAGGCATTCAGTTGTGTTCAGCTCTATTGCTTTGCACTACTGAACAAGGTAGCTACTGAAAAAATCATTGAAATTCCTGTCAGATCCATAGCCCTTTACAGATACGGGGCTGTACACTAAGCATTTAACATGGTCTTTTGAAAAGATTATTATTATGGAATAATATTGCCATATACATTCATTTAGTTGTAGTAGAGTTGGCTGTCACCCATGAAACATTTAATTAAGAACCATTTTTCATAAGTAAGTCTCCTTGCAGCCCAGCAAATAAGGATGCTGACTGACTACTGTGCACAGTGCCTGTTTCAGAGATCTTTTAGACACAAATGCCAAACATGCAGTACCTTCTAGTAAGACCCGTTTGTGATACAGGTTTATTTGGAAGTCATGAACAGGTTTCTTGTTTAACAGACAAGGTCTTGAGAGTTAGTTAATAGTACAACATTTACTGCCTTTAGTTCAAATATTTTTGAGTGGTCTGAGTTGGCAATCACATTACTAAATTGGGCTTTTAGACATTAATGTGAATACTTGGGGTGGGGGCAGCTGTGGGGAGTTGCTTCTCTTAGAGATTTTAGTTAGCACTAGTTAATGGAAAAGCACCAGCTGATCCTTGCTTCTGAACAAGACATTGACCTCACTTTAAACTTTTAAGGCAAGATAAGGAATCTTGCATTTTCTAAAAGAAATGTCAAAAATAGCCGATTTGAATCCATACGTGGGCAATTGAGTGATTTACTCAGCATTTACTGCTGTTGAGCACTGGGGGTTCCTTGTGAATTTAAATTTTTATGGGAACACAAATAAGCATAAGCAAATCTAAATAAACATTTGTTTTCCTTTGATTTTTTAAAATTTACATTTGTTTTGTGTATATTGTGTTTAACTTCAGTAGTCAGCTAAAGCACCACACAGCTACTTACTCACTCCCTGCAGTGGAATAAGGGACAGAATCAGAAAAGCAAAACTGAGACACCTTAAGGGTTGAGATAAAGGCATTTTAGTAAGGACAGCAAAAGCCACACAAGCAAGCAAACCAAAACAAGGAATTAATTCACCACTTTGGGCTCTATCAATTATGTGGATCACTTGTGACAGGAGAGGTGATGTGCTGCCCTAAAGTTATTGGGCAACAAAACCAGCTCTGGTCAGGCCACTGCTGCTCTTGCATTGCTTCACAGGAGGCACATTCTCCATTGGTGCCCACTATATTCTGGCCACCCAAATAGTAAGCACAAGAATTTCATAAAAAACCAAAATTCCTGGCCAGGAGACAGTAGTTATTGACCACAATAGAAATCTTCTTTATCCATTAAAAAATGGCAAATATATACTCTTAATCTCTGAAAACTCTTTTTCACACTTAATTATAGAGTTGATTATAGAAGAATGCTGGTTCTCCAGAAACAGTGAATTGTTTAGAAAATGTATGAGTGAATTGTTTAGACAATGTATTATGATAAATTGAGCTTTTATAAAAAGAATGTTCACAAAGGGCACATCTATATTAGTGGCAGAGTGAAGAGAAGGATTATTTCTGGTGTGAATTTTCCTTATAGCTCCAATTGGAATCTTCCTGTAGACTCTGAAGGGTAATACTGGAGCTCTGAAGATGCACATTTTGATGGAAGCAAGGTTGAAGCCATCTACCAAAGTGCTATCTAGAATGCCCTGCTTTCAATGTGTACATGAAGTTTTCCATCAATTTTCTTATTATTAATATGTGGTGTGAAATAGAACTAGGAACTGACAGAAACTTCCCTGCAGCCAAAAATGTGATATAGGCTGAAACCATAACAGATCACAGGAAATCAAGCCTCTTGTCTGTACTGTTTGTAAAGGGAGACATCCAAAGAGTATCAGTGGGGAGTTTCTCCATTCAGTTCAATTGATCATGAACTACTGGTACAAAGTTCTATCATATTGGACTGCTATACTACAATCAAGAGACAACTTGCAAAGATAAAGTCAATTTCAGCATTAAATTACCAACCAACAAGCAGAAGTAAGATCAAAGGAGAGTATGCTCAAGATTCAAAATCGAAGGAGAGTAAGTTCAGATTATTTCTTTTCAGTGGGCAGTTTTTTGTCACCTGGTAAAACAGGACTCAGTTTCACATTACTGCAGCTCTGAAAAGTATTACAGAATCCAGGAAAATAAACTCCAGGTATAAAGGCTTTAGGATTTGGAAAACTTCAGTTACTGTGAATGCTGCTGTGTGTAAATCATTGAAGAATACAGAAGGTACATTGTACTCATCCTCTTCCTGTACTTTTTTTTTTTCTGTGCTTTTAATCAGTTTTATAGAACATCCTATTTGCATGTTTGTCTGCAAACTGAGAAACTTTCCCTTGGAAAGTGGAAGGCACTTACAAAGCACACCAAAACAAAAAAAAAATGCTTCTGTAGCAAACTCTGCTTCTCTCTCTGGGGAGAATCACAGAACTATAGAATCAGTGAAGTTGGAAAAGACATCCAAGGTCATCAAGTCCAACCCTTAATAAAAGACCACATGACATTAACCAGAAGTTACTGATAGCAGATACTAATTGTATCACTTAATGCTCAACTGGAAGATACTCAGATACAATGAGCAGTATCATTATAGAACCTGTTTAAAACGGAACAGAAATATAATTACTCAGGTAGAATTCATATTTCTTAGATGCACAGTGGAGATGACTTAAAAAAATTGCTTATTTTGTGAATTTTGTGCAGTTTTATTCAGAAACCACCCTTGAACACTAACCATCATTGCTTATGACTCACACTTTGCTATGTAATTTTTTATAGCCTTTGTTCTTGTCAACAGCTTCATTTAGTACCTGCCTCATTACATTTCAAATTAAAGGAGAAAGTAATTCAATTTAATGAGAGCTACTAGCACTTTGAAGTCAATATTGATGTAAAGCTGCAGGGGAACAGTAGCTAAATTTGATAAAAGCAGCAGTTTTAAATAAGGCTCTGTGGCATCTGTGCTTTTCAATTGTGTTATGCTTATTGTAGATGTAAAATCAAAGATATTTTTCAAGTACACACCTGGATGCCAGCTCTGGAATAGAAAAATTCTGAACAAGGCACAGCAGTGCTGGTTTTTCTGGTTGAAGATTCTAGATGGGATTTAGTTCATCTGCAAAACTAATATTTTATAATAATATAATTGCTAGTACAAAAGGCCAAGGTTGCCTGCAGGTGGAGTTCACCCTGTTTGGACATCAAGCATAAAGACTGCACTGCTTGCACTACTGGTCTTAAAAAGCAAAACAAACATCTCTGGTCCTTTCATTGTCCCATGAATAAAGGTGAGCAGTGTTAGCAGAGTTCACTTCATTGCAGTTATTGAACATTTTGATTGGAGAGGGCAATCAAACCGTGAAACTTTGACTTTACCTCTTGCCCTTTTTATATTAATGAAGTATATACTAAAACATCATTGAAATCATATTAATTCCATAAGAGAAATGAAAGGACTGTTATAAATATGTCCCTTCATGAATCTATTTTGCCTCTTCATGTGCTGTGGCTGTTAAAAGACAACAAATATTATGATTTAATACCTCATGCTGGACAATTTTACAAAAACAGTCTTTCACACCATTTTATATATTTCTTTGGCTATTACTAAACAGATTCTAGGGTAGGAAAGAAAAGTTATAAGAAATATATTTTTAAAACTTGAGTGCCCTCTGTGAGACTTACGTATATTATTCTGCATACCTCTCAGCATAAATCCTTGCATGCCTGTTTGTATGCCTTTATATAAACAAAAAACCAAACCTAAAACAGGTTTTTATTTCAAAACATTTTTTCTTGTTTTTATATGGGACACAAGAAAGAATCATTTAGTTTATGTTCTTTCATTTGCCTATTTCTGGAATTTTTATACCACCTGTTCCCTTGGAGAGTGCCTCTGCCTCTTATTTTGTATTGCTGGTAAAGACTGATAAGTTCCATTCTTAAACCACAGCAGGGTTTTTTTCTGTATTCTCTAAAGATGATTTACTATGCATTTTAAATGACTGTGTGGCAAAATCAATGTATATTTAGATTTGTGCGTGAAATTCACCTTTATCTACAAAGGTGTGAGTGTCCAAAGCCACTTACCTTATATTATCTGTTCTTAGGCTGGGCTTAAGTATTTCATTGGTCTTAGACTAATTTGGTACAGTGATAAATGTTGACATAATTCTAAATAATCAATTCCTTTTGTGTATCTACACCCTCATACATTTTCTCTATACAGAGGGTTAATGATATTGCCATTAATTTCATTCTTAAATTGCTTTCTGTTAGGATTATTTATATAGCAAACTGTTTACGAGTTTCAACCATGTAATAAACACATACTGAAATTTTAAGAAAAGTGTTTAAGGATCTGGTATATGACACAAATATTGTTTTTTTCATATAAGAACTGTCTCAACACACATATAGTGGAGATATAGTGCAGAGAGTTATAGCTAAATATTAACTTTTTAAACAACTTCTGGTTTATCTTTTAATTGTCTTAAAAGAAGTTTTTTTATTATGATGGACATAAAGTAATTTAAAAAAAAAAACAACAAACCAACATGTGTAGCAAGCTGTACTTCTCATACAATGAGTGTAAACATGCTCAGTATCTCCAGGAAGAGAAATAATTACTATGTCAGTTACCCATATGGCAGCCGATTCATCTTTACATAATTGGCTTGAGATTGGTATTAATTTGATTTAGCCTCACGTGAGGTAGAGAATTTCTGTTGTCCAAAAAGATGTATTGGGTTGTATAATTTTATTTCTTTAGACACTCAGAGCAAGTATGTGGGGAAAAAAACCCAAATTTGACCTGACAAAATCTAGATTAATTGAGGACTGATGTATATGTATGTAACCAACTGAAAAGGCAGCTGAACAACTGCAAATGTGTGTTCTTAGAACATCTTTTCCAATGTTTGAATAAATATGAAACTTTTCAGGACCAAATACACATATGCAAAATGTTGAACCACATTTGTATTGCAAAAGATCTGTAAGCAAAAAGGGTTTAAGAGCTATATATAATGTTTGAAGTCTCCTTTACAATTGTCAATTACCAATTTACTCTGCCATAAAATAGGTGTTTTCAGTCAGTCATCAGTATCAGTCACTTGGATATCCCCATTCTTGAAAGTGTTCAAGGCCAGGCTGGATGGGGTTTGAGCAACATAGTGTCCTTGCCCATGGCAATGAGGGTTGGAACTGGATGATCTTTTAGGCCCCTCCCAATCCAAACCAATTCTATGATTATATTTTCCTATGTTTTCTATTACACTTAGCCCATACCATAAATATCCTCCTTTAGAAGAACTGTTTGGGTATTTTTCCTGTTACTCCTTCTTCTTTATTCCATCTAACAGAAGACAGGCAATATCTATGTACTGCTCTTCATCTATAGGAAACATTCTGCACAGAATCAGTAATTTCTAAAATTTAAAAACCCAAGTAATTTGTGACTTTTTTTTAAGGTTTGATTCTGTTTTATGTTTGTATATTGGGTGAAAATTCACAACAGAAAGCAAAAGAAAGGAAAAGAATGAAAAAAAAAAGAAGGAAAAATAAAGGAATGAAAAAAGAAGAAAAAGAAAAGGATCAGTGACTATGTGAAAGATTGCTTGGTGGTCCTAATTCTGAATTTCCTCAAGATTTCCTACATATTGCATTCTGTGTCATACTTTAAAAATCTCTAGCAAGTATACTTCACTAAATTATTTTAATAATCATACCTAAAATACCAGTAATGCTTCCTCAGGGGTTTTCTTTGAAGGCAGGGAGGACAACTTGAGATTAAGAGAAATCAAAAGGTTCTGCAAATTAGATTATTAGAAATTGTTCATATTACAGTGTGAGACAGGTGGACAGGTGGAAAGCAGAGCAGTTAGGACTAGAACCACATTTCCTGACTCCCAGTCTATTATGCTGTTCTCTGAATCTTGCCTAGTTTTATATGCTAGTATGAGGCTTGACACATCTTGCCAGTCACATTTGTTTGAGTTTCATATTGCTCCCCAGCAATTTCAAGGCCCAAAAAAATGCTGTGGTAGTGAAGGGTTGCATTTCCATCCTTTTCCGATATTTAATCTATCTGAAATTACATGAAATTGTTTCTAATTCTTTTTATATAGCTACTACTGTTTGACAGTTTTGTTAGAAGTTTTGAAATTTTTTTCCAATTAATTCTTTTAGAGGTTGTTTATGATTTCAAGCATAAAATACCTTCTTTCATTGTTTTAATACCTTAGGTGGCATTGCTACTATAGTGTTAAAGCAATGAAGCTGATTAGTTTCAAAAGTTTTACTTATGTAATTCTCCATGGAAAGTGTGGCAAAGGTACATGACTGGGAGAGACACATTCCTCCCACTTCCTTTCTTGATCCAGCAGCAGAGTAATTCAGGCAGAAATTTTCCCAAAAGGGCGATCTGCCAAATGTTTCCCCTCTTCAAAAGAATATGTTGGCAAATCTCAGCTTACTCTATACTAATATGTTCCTGCTTGTTTTACTTCATGGAAAGATTTCCCTTTGTTCATGAAAAGGCGTTTGACATATCCCATAAGACAGTGCTCTACATTCTACCCAGGGTGCGACTGATTAGATTTTTTCCCGCTCCCTTACCCCAGAACACCATCTTTTTGAAATGTGTCTCATTAAAAATATTCTGTTAATGCCTCAGACCTACAAAAATTTGATTTAGTATCCCTTTCTCAGTCTACATTTTATATTCTTGAGAGATTTTGTGTGTTGGAATTATTTCAAAACTTTCTGCCTTCCTGTGACAACTATTGAATCTTTCTGTGAAGAAGAAAAGCTTGCATGATGTAAAAGCAACAACAGTCTTAGTACTTTCCTAAAAGATACTTCTTTCTTCTATCCTGGGACAGTTTTGATTCAGTGAAGACATTAAGGTGACACCAAAGACTTGTGAATACAGAGAAGAAATTCTTTACAGAACATTAAAGCAAACTTAATTATATGTGCAGGCATGGATCTCCCATTTATATTCTTCTCTCAGTGTCTTAGTTCCAAAGAGCTCTGGATATTCAACAAGCAATAAATGGACTTCTTCTGGCATACATCTTCACAAAGTTAGGAACTTTGTTCACTGTTTTTTTTTGCTAAATGTTTGTATTGACTTCAAGGACTTGAAATCATTAATCGAAATATTCATTAAATAACTGTCTCCGGTTGGTTTGCAGAACCCTTTATCCCAATTGCCTGCGTGGTGAAATGATTACAACAGTTGTAGTCCTTGGATCCACTTTTGATCTGGGTCAACAGGCACTCTCCTAAGCAATTTGCAGTAAAGATGAGAGTGTGTATGAGTCAAGACCATAACTGAGGGGTAGTTTGAATGTGGTTGACCTCTTAGACATATTAAGATTTTAAAAAAATAGAAAAAGAGTATCCTGTACCTGTTAAATACAGTGGCAAGGAGTGCTGTATGAAGCATTCAATTTATTCTTATAGATATATCCAAATTATTCCAGTTCCTGAATCTGCAGAACCATGTTCAGGCATGTTTTGGATATCTCCAAGGATGCAGACTCCACAAGCTCTCTGGGAAACTTTTACAGTTTTCAACCACTTTAAGATAAATGTGCTTTCCTATAATTAAGCAGAATTTTCTGTTTCAGTGTGTACCCATTGCCTTTTGTCCTCATCTACTGGACACCACTGATAATAGACTTCACCTTCTTTTCCCCCTCCCTTTAGGTATTTTTATGAGCTGATAAGATCCCTCCTGAGCCTTCAATTCTCCAGGCCCAATTCCCTCAGTCTCTCCTTATCCAAAAGAAACTCCAGCACACTGATCACATTTGTGGCTCATCTCTGAACTTTCTCCAGTATGTCCAGGTCTCTCTTGTCCTGGGGAGGGGACACTGCTCTGAATGTGGCCTTAACAATCAGTTCAGGGAAGAAGGGCAGAATCATTCTCCTCCACTTGCTTTCACTAGACTTCCTAATGCACTTCAGGATACGGTAGACAAAACAAACCCTATTCAACTATGTAATTTGAAGACATCCATAATTGGATTTGTTGTTACAGTTTATCAAATCACTCTGATTAATAGGTTTTTTCAATCATGACTACAGATGATAGCTACACATACTGGAAATAGATATTCTTTCCCAAGGGCTGCCTAACCAGCTACTGTCCCATTCCTGCATATGTAATTCAACAGGACTGTGACTGGTTTAAAGTCACTCTCTTGCTCCAATTTTTTTCCAAAGTTAAAACAGCAGTGATGTGTGACTTTTATGCCTATCACAGCCAGTAAAGAGGCAGGTCTTTGCAGATTTATGTCCCTTGTGACTGTGATACGAAATATGAAGCTTGTCTCAAGTGCTGCAGTTTGGCCTGGGTGTGCCCAGAATTGGCCTCTGGATTAAAAGATCAAGTTATGCTACTGCAACACAGCCTGTAACCCCTTAGCAGCTGAATCTTCTAGACAGTTCTAGCAGTCTAGCCATGATTTGAGAAAAGCCTACTGTGTCCTTGTTGGGATGGATGTGATGTTTGCTTTTACAGTCACCCCTGAGAAAATAGTTCCACCAATTTGGCAGAAGTAGAATCCAGTTTGTGACTTAGTTTATGTAACCCAGCAGTTTGCATGAAGACCCTGCAAATCCTGCAAGCCTTAAGATACTGTATTTTTTGAAGGCATTTGTTTTACTAAAAACTAAACAGCAAACTAGGGAAATTCCATGCTGTATTAGCTGATAGTGGAAACAAAAAATTAATTCAAAGCAAATTGTTTTGAGAAAAAACAGGGTCTGTGTGTTTTCGAGTCATGGTGATCACTCTATTACTAATGTCCCAGCCAGTTTTGCAGGAGTTTGTTTGTTTTCATTTTGGAGTCAGCTATGTAAACAGTCATTCTTTATAATAGTATTTACTTGCTAGTAAGAAATACAGCCAGGTTAAACATAACATGTCTATCTTTTTTTCAGTGATTTCTCTTTGTTTTAGATTTTAGTTTTGCTGGGCAAAGCTAATTTGAAAACACAAGTCAGATGCCAGGGAAGAAAACATCTCAAAGGTTCTGTACTTGGAAAATGTATATTTCTTTATTATTAGCTCCCATAAAATTAGCAGGCTGTGTTTTCCAGCTTGGCTTCTCAGAAAAACAAGTGCTTTTGATAGCTAAAAAAAAAGAGCTAATATTTTAGGCATATGGGAAAGAAAATAAATGGGAATATTGTTTTTTTCTGCAACAATGTTTGTGCAAAACTCAAAAAGCTTTATTCAGGAGTTAAATATTCAGAATCAGTGATAGAATCACATAGGTTTTGTGCAGGTTGTTATTTTATATGATCGGTTGTGAGTCTGAAAAGTCAAACTAGAATATGGTTTTGGACATTGTATTTAACTATTGCTTCCAAAAATGAAAGAGAAAAATTGTTTTAAATATCCACTTAAATAGGAAAACAAGTCATAAATAATCTTTTCCTGGTGCCATTCTTAACTTTGTACTAGAGCTAAAAAGTATTGCTTGAACGGGTTAAAAAAATAATAATTGGTATTTGTGTAGGCAGATTGCAGTTTTGTTCCTTGAGATGATTTCCAGGTTAACTTTCTTCAAAGACCATTCTCATTCCAAAGTCAATATTTTTGCTTGTGCATTTCTTTATCAGTTTGCAAAAATGTCTAGACTTATATTTCAAATATCCCCCTTATGTTCCAGCTACATGAATAAGCACTTTTTTTTCTTTTCTTTTTTTCTTAAGTCTAGCATTTTCTAGCAGATTAGGCATTTAGGAATGTTAAACCTTCCACATTGTCCGTAGACTTCTCATTCATAAGCTCATGAAACTGCAACAAAACGGCAATATCTCATTATATATAGCAATAATACATAGCAATAGCAATATATATATAGCAATTATATATACATATAGCATTTATATATATAAAATAGCAATAATATCTCATTAATTATACAGCAAATTATTACAAAGAGGCAGAAGAGAAGGCCACACTAGGTCTGACTGTTTCACACAGGAGCGAGGTGTTCCTGCTTTCCAGTTACATGTCAAGATTAGCCTGGCCCGCAGCTGTAGCTCATGCAAAGAGCTGTGTCCTGACTCTCAGCTCCTGAGAGTGTGCCAGCACTGCTTTGTGCACCCTGTGGTGGCCTGCCCTCAGCCAGCTGGAGTGTGATGTGCTCGGGCAGCAGGGACAGCAGACAGCCCAGCATGCTCAGAGCGCTGCTGCGCACTGGGGTTACACAGAGCCCTCCCCAGGGCAGCCACAGCTGAGTGCCCCACATGCACACAGCTCACCCAGCCCTCCTGTGGGGCCTCCAGAAGGAGCACAAGGCATTCTTGGGGTAAGATGTCACCAGGACTGAGGCAAAGTGTGTCTTTTGAGAAAGTAAGATATTCTTGGCATATTTCATCCTTCGGGCTCATTGTTACTCTGGACCCAAACACAGAGGCTGACTGAGAGGAACAAGGATTAGAGGAGCTGCTAGCATGTATCTTTGGATGGGGGAAAGCCTGCATCTTGATTTTCTGGCTTTAGCCTTCTTGAAGAGGAGTTTCAACAATGGGTTTTAAGGTAGATCCAGCAATGGTGAGAGGAAAACACACATTTGTGATTAGAGTGGTGACTCAATTAAGTCACACTGATTGAAATAAATCATCTAGTAAAGAAATAAGCAGTACTGACATTGTAAGGATCACTTTCACTGGAGTTTCTATTGTCAAGATGGAAAATCCCTGTGACACTAGCCTAGCTAATATTCAGGAAAAAAAAAAACCACCCCCAAACCCTTATGTATTGTTATCATGGACACAAGGCAACATAAAATGACCCTGACCAAAACCCCAAGGCCCACCATTTTCATTCACTGCCTGTGTTCTTTCCAGGCCTTTTAGTTTATACTCCTGTCTCCTTCTCCTCTTTCCACATTTTTTTTTTTTTTTTTTTACTCAGATAAAGGTTAGTGTCATTGCTCAGATTGTGCACTGAATTGGTCTCCAAATCCTTATCACCATCTTCATCTTCCATAATATCTAGTCTTCCACAAGGAACAGTTCTTTTAAGAAATTTCCCCTCGTGTCTACCTCATTCTTATTCCTCATATCACACTGTCTAAATTGGTTTCCTCACTCCATTTATCTTTTTCCTATCTTAGATACTATAAGCACTTCAGGGCAAGGAATGTATCTTAAATCACATTTGTAAAATGTTATGTACATTTACAACTGTCTATAAATGACTTTTTAGTAACAGAAGCAAAATCATTCGATACCTAAACAGGCAAAATCTTTCCTTCCCACATGAATTTTACTTGGGGTAAGTCAGACAAAGGCAATAGCCACTAATATAGTAGTAGTAGTAGTAGTAGTGGAAATGGCTTAGTGAATTGATAGTTTATTAACACAGAAATTTTGAAATCAATTCTGCAAAGTTAAAAAAGATGCTTAATTTATGCAAAATATAGGAAAAGAAATAAATTTTTCTCAACACATGGATCTAGTTGGTCAAAGTAAAGTATTCCTCATGGATTTCAACGCTTTTAAATAAGATCAAGATTTCAAGAGACTTGCTCTGTAAGGGAAATATCAGTTTTCACGAAGATTGTCTTCCAATTAAAATTTTACATACATACCTTTATGTTAAGGGACATATGGTTTTGTAGAAAATCTGTCTTTTAAGTTCAAAATATCTTTCCAACATGACTATACACAGACACACACACAGACACACACACAGACACACACACACACACACACACTTGTATCTCCACAGCTCAGGGGGTTTTTTCCAAAGTTTATTCATAGAAATTCTACACTTGGCATTTATTTTCTGAGGTTTCTGTGGTTATTGTTGCCAGAGGTACCAATACAGCAATGAAAGAACACATTTCTCATGTTTTCTATGTGCAGGCTTAAAAAATCCAGACTTCTGTAGATTTTTCAAGCATTGGTTACTTTACGATTTCCTTCCTCCTCTTCCATTTTCAGCCTTTGTCTAGATTGTATGCATGCCAGACATAATTTTCAACAAAGAAATATTCAAATAGGAAATACTTCACAGTATTCTCTTGATGTTGAGTCTGCAAATTCTGTCATGCAAATCCTACTTCAAAGATGTGCTCAAACAGTAGGAGCCATTAGGAAAGACAGAAATGTTGCAAACTGGAAGTTGAATCTACGCCATTCATTTTTTTTATGAGAACCGTGACAATGTTACATGTAAAAACAGTCATCCTTGAGGAACTACAAGATGCAAGAAATCAACCTGAATGAGAACAACAGTTATCTGATGTGTGAAACTGGAACAAAGGGACAGGGAAAAAAATTCAGTCGTTCATTGCCAGAAGGAATTGTCAAATCCTGGCCATGAGAAAAGACTAATGTCTGAATCAGAAGAAACAGGGGTCTAATTCTTTCTGACATAAAACTGTGCGTTGTCCTAGACAATTTTCAGTATTCCTGGGCAATGAGACTTCACATTACTTTAATGGAAAGAAGAATGAGGTTTTCATAATCTTTGTAAAATCAGAGAGAAACATGTGAAGAGAAACACTCCAATGTCTCTACTGCTTATAAAAGGTCATGCTTATACCCACAGAGATTTACTGAGGATTACTCTTTTTTCATTTGCTAATTTTACCTCTTCCTAAAGTATTTTTAGATAGGTCTCTACTGACACTCATTTTTAAAACAATTATTATGAGGAATATAGCAAACTTATTTTCAGGCCTTGCTCTATGCCATCACTGACTCAGATTCTCCAGCGACCTTCCTTGCATTGATGCAGAATGGGCTGTTCAATCTGAGCACAGGAGAATTTCTGGAGGCTGAAAGGCTGCTTCTGGAGACATGTGTACAAGAGCAGACCCAATCAACACCCACAGCTGTTTCTTTGTTATAATGAAATCAATGAAATTCAGGACATTTTTTCCATTTTTTTTTTAAATGCCAGTTCTACTATATAAATTATGAAGATTGCAAAGGAAGGTTTGTGTTTAGTATCAGAAGTTTATATTAAAGTGCAATGGCAAAGGATTGAGTTATTTGTAGTTTGGGGGACAATGATTATAGTTTGGAATCTGCTTTGCCTTGAAATTACATTTGGATGATTGTTGAGATCTTCATAGTGCTGATAGGATAAATAAAATCTGACCTTGGTGGGATCCTCCATTATTCTCATGGTTTTACCTTTTAATTATTTTTTTTTAAGTTCCTTAAGTGAAAGAGGCAAATTTTGTTCGGTATGAATTAATTATCTAGCCGTTCTTTTTTTGGAAATCAAAAAATGTCCTGCTTGTATCTTTAGAACAAAAAAATTTTGTATAAGGCACGTGAAACTACTATGGACTTTTCTTCATTATTCCTTGAAGAATGAGAGAACTGGAAAATTGCTTGTCAATTTTTTTTCTGCTATTGGTCTGTGGATCCATATATGAAATTGTGGACATCAGACAAATTTACATTGCCAGTTCCTGATTAAATGTTTGATTTAAATTATTCTATGTATTACTTTATTTTTTCCTGGTCTCACAGTGTTCTTGGACAAGGTTTTACTGTGTGTTTAGGCAGAGATTAATTATCAATTTCAACTTCAGCAGCATTACTGGGGAAGTGACAAAGGAGGAAAGCAAGACCATAAATGCATTTTCAAGGACTGCTGGAAGTCAGACACCTACACTAAGCTCAGCATCCTGTCTCTCATACAGACCAGTAACAGAAGCCCAGAGGAGGGTATGAGCAGGACAAGGATATGCTGGTGGTACCAGAGAGTGTTGCTGACCCTTAAAGTAATATTTTTGAAGGAAAGAGGTATCTTGGAATATTATAGATATCAACAGATTTCTCTTTCTGTTTGTCTTCCACATTTTCCTAGTTGCTTTACAATTTTGCAAGCCAAGTGCTTCGGAGATGTAAAAAAATATATATAAATATATATTCCTTTTCGTTTGTTGGGAAGCTTCTATTTCCTGCCTTCATTTTGTGCTTCCTAGTCTATGCTACAAGGTAAGGCAGAGAACTGCCCTAAGACTAAGCCCTAAGACTTTTCTTTTCTAATAGTAGGTCTGATTCATGGGAGTTAGGAAAAAGCAATGGTAAAAATTGCATTTATTATTTATTAGGAGCCAGATCCAAAACTCACTGAAGGTATGTCAGTGATGAACTTATCTTTCCTGGTGATACCTCATATAATCCAAGATTTACTTTTTCATGGCTATGTTATGTCATTTGCTATAAATATTTGGAAAAGATAAGTCTGAACTCCACTTCTTGATAATTGAGGGAAAGAGATGAGAAACAGACCTGGCTTCAGCTAGTGGTCTCTGTCCATGATAGGGCACATTTACTCCATGGGGGAGTGAATAATAAATTAGCCTGCTTCTTGGAAAATTTTTCTACGTTTTCATTGATTTCATTGATTTTTACCCCTACGCTCCTCTGATATCACTATGTTAATACATAGTTGGCAATAGAAAACAAACTTCAATGTCTGAAGGCCAAAATCCTTTGTAAGACATGAATAAGCAGAACTCGTTCTTCTGAGGTGCTTTCAGTAGAATAATGCATTTAATCTGCAACAAGAAATTACTTCTATTCATTTCTGTATTTACTGCACAAAAGTGTCTTAGCCTCCACAAAGCTTTGATTTTTTTGGCATTTTTTTGTACAAGAGAAGTGTATAATTTTATCTACTAAAATCAAGTTTAATAATATATCCTAGAAAGACATTTCCCTTCTACATCACACTGATCTCTTATCACCATAACATCTGATGCATCTTGGCCTTTCTTCTCTTATGTGGTTTCTACTGGAGAAGATCCAAATTCTTGTTTGCAAGCTTAAACGCATGACCTTGAATTTGTGTTGTTGAATTGCTTCTTTTGCTATTTTTATTATTATTATTATTATTGTTGTTGTTGTTGTTATTGTGTCAGTCCTTACGGCATTCAGCAAATTAAAGGAATTAAATTTAAGGAATTAAAACAAAACCAAACTCTGAGCAATGGACTAAATAAAATTTGTCATCCAGAATTTCTCTGCTTTGTGGATTCCCTGCTGTCTTTTTAGGTTCTTATCAATGCTATTAATTGGTCCTGTCTTGTTCTAACTGCCTCTTTCCACAATGTCAGTATCTATGTCTTGAATATCTAGCCCCCTAAACCCTTCCCTCAACAGAATTCAATCTGATCACTTAATTCCAGACAGACATGCACAAAAATGCATCAGGCAGAAAATGAGTTTTATTTTATTAGGAAAATTAACAGAAATGGGAGAAGCAGGCAGCAGTAAGAGCTCTTTTGAACTGTGAGAACCAGAGAGAGTTTGAATTTATGAAGCAATCCATTAAGTAAGTTTCTCACTGCATTTCTATCTAGTCCTTCTTCAAAGCTAGTTTAAAATGTCTGAATCTATAGATCTTCCATTACTTCCCTTGATATACTGATCCTTGACATAATATATCTCACTGATAGGAATTTACTCCATCTTAATTTCATCAAATTATTCATAGTTATATTCCCCTGTGCTGCCATAAATAATTTTTCTTCATCCTTGGGGTGAAATGTCAGCCCCTCAGAAATGATGAGAGTTTTGCTGTTGTGAGGCCAGAATTTCACCCTTGGTTTTGCATGCTTGAGATACTTTAGAATGTTATAATAAGTTATCATTTATGTAGGCCATAAATATATATCTGTTTTAATCAATCACTGCAGAGAGCTTATAAGAGATATGAAGATTGAAATATGAAGTCAGAGTACCTCATTGGAAAGGCAAAAGTATTCATCTAATAAACCGTCATACGTGATTAAACAGGTTAGAAAAAAACTCAAAAAAACCACCTGGCAGGCAGAGGGTAAGAAAATGCTGAATATTGATTGAAAAATATGCATATCACAGTAGAATTATCTCTTGGAGCAAGAAATCTTTCCCTTTGAAATAACTTTGTCCTTCTATAGGAAGCTTGTAGAGCAGAAGGAAAAAATAAAAAGAAGAGGAAAATTCTTGAGAAGGAAGTAAGGGGGATGGTGTTGAGAAGCAGAATGGAAGGACAAATGAGGGAAGGGAAGGGAAGGGAAGGGAAGGGAAGGGAAGGGAAGGGAAGGGAAGGGAAGGGAAGGGAAGGGAAGGGAAGGGAAGGGAAGGGAAGGGAAGGGAAGGGAAGGGAAGGGAAGGGAAGGGAAGGGAAGGGAAGGGAAGGGAAGGGAAGTAATTTCCCTGAATTCCTTTCCACATCTTTCTCCAAATGTTAGGACACATGAGTATTATTCTCCTGTCATTTCCTTCTCTCTTCTCCCTATCACAACATTAATAATAATAATAACAACAATAATTATTGCCACAGCATGAAATAATTCTGTGGTGCCATGAAATGGAAAATATTATGTGGAAAACAAATAAAAATCTGGCCGTTCTAATTTCTAGTATATAATTTTCTCATTTTTATTTTTCAGATTTCTCTTTTGACATTTCTTCTATTGTTGACTTTTGTCACAGCGTTGGCTTCATTTTATAAGCATTTTAATGTTGTACAGGTAAGTAGGATCTAGGTAGAGCAATATAAATTGGAAAATCTAAGCCATACTTTTTATGCAGCACCCTTTCACAGAACTTCCAATTTATTGATGAAAGCATGATTAAGACTGCCAAGAAGGTCTTACAAAAACTAAATGCTTCTGCACTGAAATCCCTATAATTATGGACTGAATGATCCATGATTTTTTTTGTACTTTATGTTGTTTCCTTTGTCTTTTCCTGCACTACAGAAACAACTATCACAGTGATAGACAGCACAGATGAATACTGTTTTCTCATCTGACACTGGAAGACCTTCCTACAGTATAATGATGACATGACATCAAAGAAGGAGTGTTTTAGGAGGATGATGGTGTGGCTTTACCTCTGAAAGAGATGGAATGAACATCAATATAAAAGATCTATGAGGCTATTTTGTTTTCATTTTGCAGCAGAAACCTACACAGGATATTTATATAACATGCTGTTCTGATTACTTCACTCTGTGTGAGTAAAAGCTGTCTGGAAGAGAAACCCCAAAGAGTGGTGGTGAAAGGACTTACATTCAATTGGCAGCTGGTCACAGGTGGAGATCCCTGGAGCTCAGTACTGGGGCCAGTTCTCTCTAATATCAACCTGCTGGAAGAGGGGCTTGAGGGTGCCCTCGGTCAGTTTGCAGATGACATCGAGTTGGATGGGAGTATCAACCTGCTGGAAGGAAGGAAGGTTCTGAGAAGAATCTGGACAAGCTAAATCAATGGGCTGAGGCCAGTCGTATGAGGTTCAACAAGGCCATGTCCTGTACTTGAGTCACAACAGCCCCCTGCAGCACCACAGGCTTGGAGCAGAGTGGCTGGAAAAGTGCCCAGAGGAAAAGCACCTGGGGGTGCTGGTCAACAGCAGCTGAACATGATCCAGCTGTGCCCAGGTGGCCAAATAGGCCAAGGGCATCTTGGTTTATGTTAGAAATAGGGTGGCAAGTAGGCAAGTGTTTGTTGCCTGTACTCAGCACTGGTGAGGCCACAACTTGAGTCATGTGTTTTTAGGCCCATCATTGCAAAAAAGAAATCATTGAAGTGTTGGAGTGTGTCTAGAAAAGAGCAGTGAAACTAGTGAAGGGTCTGGAGCATAGCTCTTATGAGGAGCAGCTGAGGAAACGGGGCTTGTTTAGCCTGGAGAAAAGGAGTCTCAGGAGACACCTTATCACTCTCCCCAACTACCCGAAATGAGGTCATCGCAAGGTGGAGGTCAACCTTTTCTCATGAGGAACAAGCAAACAAACATGAGAAAAAAGCTTTAAGTGGTTCCAAGGTAGGTTTAGATTGGATATTAGGGGAAAATTCTTCACTGAAAGGTTTTCAAACATTGGAAGAGGCCCAGGGAGGTGGTTGAGTCAGTCTTCCTGGAGCTATTTTAAAGACGTGGATGTGGCACCTAGGGACATGGTTTAGTGTTTAATAGTTGGACTATAGAGGACCTTGGAGGCCTTTTCCAAACTAAATGATTCTGTGATCCTAATCTCTTTCTTTGGGCTATTTTGGAATTGCAAAATTGTTTATTGTTGAAAACATTTGACAGAAAAAGGCTAAATATGCCATCATTCAATATTAGATGCTGTAAATAACTAAAGTTCCACCAACCTTCCTAAGTTTGCCAGCCATTCTAGAGTTACTGCCAACCCTTTTCATCATGGAAATGGATACAGATGAAACTGATGCATAGTTTACATTCTATGCTTTGCATTAGTTTCCTTTCCATATGTACAGGAATTACTTTTTGAAAGGTGCAGACATTATAATAGATGACTGAATTGTTCAGATACTCATTGGCTTAGGAAACCAAGCTCATCTAGTTTGTATTTTGTGTGTGGGCATGTTAAAATTCTAGTAACTGTGTCAAGTTCCAAGTCCATGATCCTCACTGTCATAATTTTACAAGAGATGCATATTTTTACAGCTAAATCCTTACAAATTTACCTTGAGATCTTAAATTCAGACTGTTTATACTCCATATCCTTTTATCACACTGCAACTTGTGCTTGCTGTGTAAAGGTTATTTGGAGTACTGGCTGAGAATGCCAGCCTGAGGTCAGTGCTGCTCAGCCACGCTCTGGGAGACTTGGCACTAGTGGGCAAGGACGTCTAGAAGAGTCCATTCTGAAAAGAATGGTGAAGTTCATAGAATCATATAATCATAAAATGGCTTGGGTTGGAAGGGGCTTTAAAGATCATCCAGTTCCAATCCCCCTGCTATGGGCAGGGACACCTTCCACTGGAGCGGGTTGCTCAGAGCCCTATCCAGTGTGGCCTGGGACTGCTCCAGGGATAGGGCATCAACAAGTTCTCTGGGCAACCCGTTTCAGTGCTTCACCAACCTCTCACTAAAGGACTTTTTCCTAGTATCTAATCTAAATCTACTCTCAGTTTGAAGCCATTCCCCCTTGCCCTGTCACTACATGCTCTTGTAAAACATTGTCCCTTGCCATCTTTCTTGTAGACCCCCATTAGGTACTGAAAGCCAAAATGAGGTCATCCCAAAGACTTCTCTTTTCCATACTTAACAAACCAAATTCTCTCAGCATTTCCTCACAGAAATGGTGATCCATCCCTTTAGTCAACTTGGTGTCCCTCCTCTGGACTTGCTCCAACAGATCATGTCAATGTTCTTTGCTGGGAAGCCCAGAGCTGGATGCAGCACTGCAGGTGGGGTCTCACGAGAGCAGGGTAGAGGAAAAAATCCCCTCCCTTACCCTGCTGGCCATGCTGCTTTTGATGTAGACAGGATACATTTGGCTTTCTGAGCTGTGAGTGCACATGGCTGGGTCACGTCCAGCCTCCCACCCACCGGCACCCCCCATCCTTAGCAGAGCTGCTCTCACTCTGTTCATCCCCCAGCCTGTGCTGATACAACCCAGGTGCAGCGCTTTACACTTGGTCTTGTTAAAACTCATAAGATTCCCAGGGGCCCATTTCTCAAGTTTTTCCAGGTCCCTCTGGATGGTATCCCTTCCCTCAGGTGTGACAACCTCCCCACTCAGTTTGGTATCACATGAAAATTTGCTGAGGATGCACTTGATCAACACTTTTATCTACATCATGAATGAAGATATTAAATAACACTGGTCCTAATATGGACCCCTGAGGGACACCACTAGTCTCTGATGTCCCGTGAGACTCTGAGGGATTGATCACTACCCTCTGGATGTGACCCTGCAACCAATTCCTCATCCACCCTGCAGATCACCAACGGATTCCATCTCTCTCCAATTCAGAGTGTAGGATGTTGGTAGGTAGAGTTTCAAGGGCTCTACAGAAGTCCAGATAAATGGCATCTGTCACTGTCCTTGTTCAGCCACTCCATGTAGGCAGTAGCCACTCATCTTCATCACCACTCTCTCCCTGGAAATACGATTTCAGATACAGCTTGTCTAAATCAGTCATGTGGTTTTATGTTTCTTAGTGTTTTACCAGGTATGCAACAGATTGCCTGAATTAACTCCTTTTTTCAGGATATTTCTCAATGGGCACTGGGATCAGAGATCATTCACTTTGTGACTGTTGGTGACAAGGTACAATGTCAGAGGCTTTCTTATGCAAGGATGAAACTGAATATAATTACAGAGGACAAGGTTTTGCAGCCAAGAGATGATGTGAGTCAGAAGCACATGGAAAAATTGTCACCCTTAAGTACACTTGAGAGTAAGAGGGGGCTGCAGGAAGTGGTTTAAGTGATTGCAGGCAGGATTGTGTTTTTTGAATCATTAAAGAATCTGTGGTTTCCTATGGCATTGGACACATACGACCTGCACTTGTGTTTTCTGCATCTGAGAGCTCTTTTTGTCATAGCCAGGGGAAAACCATTATTAAGGATCAATACAGAAGTGTCTTATCTTTCAGATACATGTGTTAATCACTAAGAGGACTAAGAAGGGATAGTTTTTACTACCCTTTCACTAGATTTGCTGCCATGGCCATATTTCACTATCCCTGTCAGGAGTGTTCTTCCAGTATCAGGAACTGCTTCTCTTCCTAAATTTTGCGTTCCCTCTGGTGTGTGCAGGGCTGAAAAGTGCTTGCATGGCAGCAACCATCTGTCTTCTTATTCTTAGATCCTATTTATGCTGTCATGTACCCAGCAGAGATTTCTGCCACTGTACCTTATAGCCATGAAAGATTTGCATTTGGCCTGGCAGCCACAATGTCTGTTCTTCTGTCTTTCCCTCCTCTGCCTTTTGGGCCACAAAAGGGCAAGGATAGCAATGAGCAGGTCCAGAGGTGAGGAGTCAGTGCCACCTAAAGTTATCTTTAGCAACTTTAGAGACATGCCCTAGCAGCTTTAGAGACAACCCTGAACATTTTTTCCTGAGTTTTCCTCCATCATCCTAGGTCTCAGCCCCTCAATCCTAGTGCAACCCGATGCACCTCTCCTTGTGCCGGCTGTCACAGCTCATTGCCGCTGACACCATGATCCTGCCCACAAGGTATCTTCCTGTAAACACCAGAGACCACATATTGAAACAGTATTTGTGGTTTCTTTGATTTATGAGACAGGCTCTATGAAGACTTTCTGCTGTTTAGGGTGTGGTGTAAGGTGTGGATGTAAGCTGAAGTTCACTGTTGTTTTTGTTGAAAAGATAATATAGTTATGATAGAACTGAGGCAAAACCACAACTAAACATGGGAGTTGTGCACATCTATGCAAGAAGTGTGACGTTATTTTCCATGTGTTACATATCTTTATACATCTAAGACTGTTATTTGTAGCTGCCACTTGAGACAGGCTTTACAGTGAAAAAGATAGTACTCTAATTTTTATCCCAGCTCCCTCAAACTATTATTCTAATTCTAAATTTATTTTTCATAAGCTGAGGCAAGAGTGAGATCTCCTAAGAAAACACATGAGCACATATCTCTCTTATAAGGAATGGAATGCTTTATGCAAATACTAATTCTTGCTAGCTCAAAGGGAGAGTTAGGAGGCAGGAACCAGCCCTATGGAAAACAGGCTACAGAGACCTGGCTGTGTAAAGTTGAAAGAAACTGTCCCAGGGAAAGGAAAGTCAAGAAATGCCTACATGTTGAATACTAAAAAGAGGAAACCAAGAGGAATGAGGGTCACAGGGAAGGACTCTGAGGTATGAACCTGAATTATTTTGTGAGGGTTGATATCACAGCATTCACCCTTTATCCATAGCCATGTAGATTTAGCTTCTCTCTAGGATACAGTATTTTTCTATACAACTTATTTAAGATTTCATAGTCCCCCCCTCTAGTGTGAGAGGCAATGAGTGGAACTATTGTACAGGATTACTGTGCCCAGTTAAATAGTTCTTTGTTTTCAATTTACTGCCTGTTCTTCTGAGAGGTGTAAAGCAGTACCTCTGTATTAGATCTTGAAAAGCACTCTGGTTGATAGTATATAAATGTAAAATACTATATTATTTTAAAGCATGTTAAGACTGGAACCCAGAAAGGTGAATACATTTTTGGTTTTTATTTTCAGTGGAAAAGAAACTGAAGCTGAAAATAAAATATGATTCCTAGAAGGCCAGCCTACTGTATACAGAGGATAGGAAAATGAAATGAAACCCATTCACAGCAGGTTAAAGCTGGCCACAGGAGCAGCTGACACTGGAACTTTACTAGAGACCATGTTGTAGTGAGTTTATTGGTGGCTTCATGAACAGCAGAAACAAACAGAGCACTGGGTTTTAATTTTAGGGTATATTTGTACCCTACTGAACTAAAGACCCCAATGACATCTGTCTCCAGTAGCTGGCACCTGGTCTGTTTTTTTGAGCAAAAACTGATAAAAGCTGATTCAGCACTGAGGAGGTGCACCATACAGCATGCATGTTGTTTTCATTTAATCTATCAAAAAGCACTACTTTCAAGGGCAGATATAATCTTATTTATACCTATTTTCATTGCATTTCAAATAACTCAGCTTTGAAAGTAAGAGGTCCTCTCCTATGATGGCAGTCTAAAGACAGACTGGCTGAATTTTCCAGCTTCCTTAGCACTGTAACTCTGCAAAGGGATAGCACAGCTCTGGTGAGAACTTGATGCGTGGATATATGGTTATTTTTTAACCATAATAAAGCTGAGAGTGAGTATTGAGAGCTCATTGCCTGTGTCAGATGGATACCTGTAATCCAGTAAATGTTAATTACTATTTTTTCTGTAAAGTGTTACCCTTCCTTGGTTGCTACAAGGAGTCAGGATAAGGACTTCCAAGCAAGAACCTGGCAGCACTGAAGAGTCAAATTGAACTAAATCTCCTCTTCAAGTGTTTATGCAATTCAAATTAATTTGACTCTTTAATTTGAAAGGTATTTCTTAAGTAGTCAGTCTCTTGTAGTTTGTCATACTATTTAATTCCAAACTTGCTGCTTTTGCCTGCTAGGCTGCTAAGTGATCCGTACAAGGGTAGCCTGCCTCATTCAAGTTCTTTGTGGATTTGTTTTCTTCTACAGACTAGTCACAAAACATGAATGTTTCACAGCCTGGTCCTGCCCCTGCTCTGGACATGTGACCTGGAGTAGAGCTCATTCGAGTAGTCCTTGGGTGCCTGGTAAATACATGCCTTGGTAGCTATGCTTCACTGGGCACAATAACTGATGGTCGCCCCTGTTCATTCACCACCTCTGCCCTGCCACCAAGCACAGTCCCAGTGATGCCTTGGGAAGGCTGATCTGGAACAGAGACTGGACAGAGCTAGAGAATAAAGTAGATATTTATTGAAAGCCCTTTAAGAATACACCTTGGGCAGGACAAGAACCTCACCAGGGCTACACCCAAGGTGGACTTAAGATGTTCACAAAGTGAACTATCGGTCTTGAGGTTTCATACTTTTATAAGTTTTGGTCCATGTGCATGTTGGGGTTAATTGTTCAATTACATCTTCAGGTTGTGAGGTCTCATCCTTCTTGTTTTCTCTCTTCAGTCCACTGTTGTTTATGCTTTTGGGCCTGAAAGTTGTACTTGTTTTCCTTGGTCTTCAGCAGGAAAAGGATTTGTTTTTTCTACCTACTCTGTGAAGAGAGCTTACTAGCACACTTGCTAGCATATGTTTACTAGCATATAAGGCTCAGAATTACACCTCTAGGCAGCACAGAATCTGAAAAACATGAAAGCTAAAACTTAAGCCAGCACCAGAGGACAGATCTCCTTGGCTAAAAGATATATGTCTGCCTATCCCCACAGTGGCTGTTCTTGTCTTGACCCAAAGAATGCAACTGCATCAGTTGTGATGCATTTCTTTGCTTGAGAAGAGATGAATCTCCCTTTTAAACAATCCTTTTAAGTGACATCTTCAGGCTATTTGGATTAATTTGGTTTTGCAACTCAAAGGAATGGTAAGAATATTTCTAAGCAGTTTATAAGCATGAATAAACCATGCATAGTTGGCAGGAGTTAGTACTAGCTGTATTCAAAAACTGATGGTAATGAGTGAAGCAAAATTTAATTTCCATAATGAATTCTTAACATTATAAATAAAGAAATAAAATAAACAATTGCTAAACAGAAGACTTATTTAAAGCCAAAAGAGTTACCCTAAAGCCAAAGTGGCATGTTTTTGAATAAGGGAACTACATGAACTTCTCTGTGAAGCTGAGGTTCACTTTTTGTATTATGATCTTGGTGGCAGAGCATTTACAGAGACAGAAGGGTAAGAAACGCAAGAAACGCAATATGAGCAAAAGGATCAAGTGTTATTGTTACATGCAATCCCTTCTTTTCCGTAGATTGTCTGAAAACATGAACTTGCTTTTTCATAGTTGCCACCTACTTCAAGCAAAGGAGAAAACTATACCTTGTGTGTCGTCTACCAGATCTTCTAACAGGGAAAAAATGTATGTTAGTCTCAATTAAATAGTATTTTTGGTCTGTGCCAAAATTAAAGTTGTTCACACGGCAAATCTCCTCTCCACAATTCTTTCAGAGACCTCAATACAGAATGTTATCAGA
The DNA here is from genome assembly GCF_029207755.1 of Chamaea fasciata. Classification (NCBI taxonomy): domain Eukaryota; kingdom Metazoa; phylum Chordata; class Aves; order Passeriformes; family Sylviidae; genus Chamaea; species Chamaea fasciata. The sequence goes on along the minus strand of NW_027094086.1, from coordinate 31,680,833 downwards.
CTTAATAAAGACAAACTTTATCAGCTAAAATAGAGTATAAATGTACTGAAAAAAATTCTCAAGAAGGGAATAAGATAAATCATTGCTTTAGATATGGGTTATTCCAATGAGGCGAGGAAGGATAGTGTTTTTGTTTAGAAATATTCATCCTCAAACATCCATTTTCCCAAATGAACTATTTACAGTCTCACATACCAAGCATATTTTTCTGTTCATCTAGCGTTCATTTGTTAATTGTTATTTCCTTATTCATTATTCATCTATACTACACTTTTATTTGATGAGAATTTCCCCACTAGAGACAGATCATTCATTTCAGTCTTAGATAATCCAAGTTAATGCTGTGTTGGTTAATTGTAATTATTCTGGTATGTCACATGCTATTTTTCCTGAATGAATGAATTTAGTGTTTATAATCTGAACAAAGGTTTAAAGAGGTCAGCAGAGTTTGAGTTTCCCAGGAAAATGCATTCATTTCATGAGCAGTTAAAGATAAAAACTGCATCCTGAGGATGCTGAAATCACTGTTGTAATGGTTCATGTGGGAAGAGGCAGGTCTACTTCATTCCGACACCTTGAAGGAAAAAATCACTCAAAAAGCTGGTTGCATTTTAATATATATGGACTTTGAAACAGATGGACTACTTTTTTCTTTTTTTTTTTTTTTAAAAACAGGCTAAAATTTCTCATTGAAGCAAACCAAAGGATGCCAGGCTGTATAAAAGTGCTTTGAATTATTATATCACAAATTCAAGGCTATAAACCAATTTTTTTTTCCAATTTCATATCTTTTGATTATTTAATTTAGAAACCTAACTTCTGAAATGCATTGGATAACTTTTATGTGACCTGATTACAGTATTATGGTGAAAATCTTTAATTCTAGCTATAAAACCCTGAGGGGTTTTCTTTTCACATAAGTTATATCTTTTTCTGAAAGCTAAACAGGTTGTTCAGAACCTTAGTAGAGTAACCAAAATTATCATGTGGTATCTGCTACTGTATGTGTTTTACCCATTTAGAAACCTATAAACCTCAGAACTGGAAAAATATGTAAAAGTGACCACAGGCTCAACCCCATCATTTTCCAGGCACTTCTGGAATATAAGCCATATTGGCAGGTGGTCTTTGTGCAGTGTTTAGCAGAGAAATAGCAGCTTTCAATTTCTTTTCTCTTTTACATCTAATAAAGGAGCTGTAGACTTCTGAACCTTTACCTTTGCAGAGTGTTTTTGAGCTTATGGCCCAAGACCCCTTTTCATCTGAAACAATTTAATCCTTAGCACACTTTTAGCTTTCCCCACATAACAATAATGTAATTCTTTTAATTAACAAAGGATCAAAAAATTTCTTTAGTTAATCTATGTTTCTGTCTTCCCAAAATCTACTGCTTAGCCTGTCCAGGAGTTAGAATGAACTCAGAAAAAGAGATATTTACAGGTTATGTTGGACTGTTTGTTTCTTTCTTTAGCAGTGTGTCAACGCAGAAAGTAGCACTACTGGCACAGATAAATAATATTTTTTTACATTTTTCCAGGATAACTTATCTAAATTGGTCTGTGAACAACTTCTGGATTCTCAATATGACACAAGTTTTCTGGGAAATGGCAAAGTCACACCTTTACACTCAGGAAGCAAGGAAGTCAACAAACACAATGATATAAAGAAAAAATTATGTGCCCAAAATTTAACTTTACTTTTAGCAGTAAAAAAATGACAACTCTGCAAAAATATGTTATGTGAGGTTTATAACAAGGTTAGACTATTGATCCAACAAAAGAGTTTAAAAAAACCCTTCTCTGAATCACACTGAAGATTAGAAGAAATTACCACTCATTGAGACTTTTTTTTCTAGACTAACTCACAGAAACTGCTGAAAACATTTAATTACATTCCAAAAGTTCTTTTTTTCCCTTGCAAAACTCTCATCTCTGGATTTTCACAAGGAAAAGTCATCCGTAGGGTTCTCAGAATTTTGCAGTAATACTTAAGTTTTCCAAAAGATCTGAGTTATCTATTTTTGTCTTAGCAAGTTTTTTTAAGTTTATTTACAGAGAACTTTGATGAAAGTTTTCACTAGGTAAAGAAACACTAAGCCTTTCTGTTCTATGCTGTCCTTTAATTTTCCAATAGTTCTAATTATGCCCAGTAAAAGCTGGATGAATGGTGAAAATGACACGTTCAATTATTGGCCTGAGCTTCAGATGTGTGATTTTCTCTGATTTTTATGTTTTGATTTTTTTTCCTGGAACTCCAAGATCTAACATAATTTCCATATTCTTCTCTATTTTGAATTAGATTTTCTATTTTTTTTTTTCTGGTCAAAGGATTATTCTACTGGTAAAATATAATATTAACAAAAAGACTTCTAAATATAAACCATCATTGCAGACATATAATAGTTTATGTTGATTTTCAAAATTTTTGCATAACAAATATTTCCAGACAGTGCTGACCTTCCTCGTCTTTCTTCCTAAGGAAAGAGATTATATTCTTTTATCAGAAAAGTAATGCCATCATCTAAAAGTCTTCTTTTAAAATTATTGGCTGGCAAAACCCCTCACTTTCTAAACTAAGTGGTTTTCAAACTATAGCCTAGAGTCCCTGGGGAAATCCCCTGGACCACAAGTGACCCACAGAAGGTAACTAATAAAAAATATGCTTACTGAAAGCTTACATTCACTCACCTGGGAACTGTTCCCTCAGTGGAAAGATATCTAGGGTATGCTTCTTCTAAACAAAATCAGTATCTAGGCAGCGTAAATTGTATAAAACTTTACAGGACAAAATCAATTTATTGTTTATTTTACAATATATTCACACAAGTATCCTTATATTAAGTACATTAGCAAGAAAACGCAACAACAAAAAAACCACACTGTAACTGAAGACTACATTAAACTTTTGGTAAGAATGGATTGAGCTTTGCTGGTCAATGCTGCTGCTGCTGCTGACCTATGGAGGTGATGAATTCAAAGACAGTCTTTGCAGAATACCTTGCCTAACTAAGTGGAAAGCTTAAGGTCATTTGACCAATATCTGGCTATGTGTAAATAAAAGTTTGGGACTTGAAGACAGAATCTACATCTGGGAATCAATCTACATATGGGTTCATAAATTTATGCCACATGACAAAAATTCTAAATTATAAAAATAAGATTAATCCCATATTTTTAGCCAGAACTACAAAGAATTTCAACGTGTACCCTCTGTGTTTCAGTAATTACAATGCCTCCAGAAGTTCATCTGACTGCCTCCAGAAACTCAGTATAAAAAACTGACTGAATTTTAGTCACAGATGACTTAACTTTTGTCATCCCTTGGCATGATTCTGTTACCACAGAGACAATCAATTCATCTGAATCAATGCAGTCGGAACAATGGAGTAAATGGAAAACTCCTCACAGCAAGAAATATTCAATTTCATTCCTGAGCGAAAACAACACAAATAGTCTATTCTGTCTGCCAAGCAAGACAATTACATTGTTTGGAACTTAACAGGAATTGTGGCCAAGGACATGAAAACTCTTTTTGTTTCCAGCAATGCTAGGGCACAGCACTCTGAATCATAAATCTCAATAACTATTTTACATCAGGTCTTGTCACACTTGGAACATAACATTTGCCATCATGGCTTGGTCACATCTCTTCACTCCTATTGTCAGAAACCAAGTTTCCGTATTTTGATATTTCTGTGCAAAGCAGCTACAAGAACAGAGAACAAGGTATTAATAACGTTGAATAAAAAAATAATCTCTTTTTATTAAGGCCTGTTCAATATTCTTGCTCCATTAAATAAAATAAAAACAACCCGTCTTTTATCTTCTTTCCCCTTCTAGTTTTGTCCTTTCACCTATTTCCAAGAGAAATTGTAGTTAGATAAGCCACTATTTGCTCCACTCTTAGACACAATTACATAACAAGATTATTTATGGGTAAAAAACCACAAAACATATCAATAAGCAAAGATTGCATTTTTTTCTTAATAAGCATGAGTTCACTATTTATAAAATTCATGGCAGTTATCCAGTTATTTCCAACAGCTCAAAGTTTTAGACTCTGTAACTCTATCACTCTTCAACACTGTGTGATTTTTTCAGTTACAGTCAATGGATGAAATAATATTGCTTTGGAGTATTAAAGAAAATTGGTGTGAAAACTCTTTTGAGTTATGTTTCATAGATTTTGCAAAAAAAAGAATTGAATGCTGAAAATCGATTTTTTTTTTCTCTTTTTTGGAAAGCACTACATTTTCCTTAGATATGTTAAGTATACCAGTACAACTCCATTCCACAGTTTTTGTTCAGTTGCATTATTTTTGAAGACAGATTTTCCTACATAAAGGCAACTATAATGCTGAAAAAATTAAATAGGTGTCTGAAATAGGTGTCTGAAATATATTCTGGTGGCTTTAATTTTTTGAAAGATACAATGATCCTAATACAGTTTAACTAATGGGAGCTTTACAGTATAATATTCATGATAGTTATTAAAGCATGAAATATTGAAAGACATGAACTTTACCAGAGCAACATTTTTGTGGCGAGTAAATTCAAACTTTTGAAAAATAAATATTTCTTTAATCACATATGTAGTGGTTTGAAAGCAAAACAAATGAGAGGCTCCAAGTCAGAGATACAATTTAATAGGAAGAATGGAAAGAAAGTAAAATAAAATAGATGCAATAATACAAAAGACCACTGACAGAGTCAGAATACTACCTGAGCAGAGTGACGGAAGCAGTCCAGATGAGGTGGTCTTCCTGAAGCAGTGATCCTGTAGAAAGGTCTGATAGCTCTGATCCTCTGGGAATCCAGTGGGTAAGGGCCCCCTGTACTGTCCCAAACCCCAGATTATATCCAGGTGAGAATGCTTGGTTCCTCCCCCTGGGCGGAGCATCTCACAATGGGATGATGAGTCATGCAGGGGGTCCTTGATGGCCCACTAAACAGAGATAGCTCCTGGAGGGAGTTATCTATGAGTCATGGGCAAGGCATTTGTTGGGCTATTAACAGAAGACAATGGCCCAGAGGGAGGGGGTCTGGGAAAACACTGCCCCACCTGGATTCAGCAGTTCATGAAGATGGTGATAGAATACTTTGTGCACATCCTGTACTACAACCCAGAACAACATATTACATACATTTTAACCACAGATTTCTGAACAGCACATCTATTCCTATATCCACAGTGACGCATCATGTGGTGACATTTCCTATCTATTTATGTCAATTAGGCCACTTTGCATCAGTAATACACCATGCTTAAGAGAATACGAAATTCTTATAATAAAGTGGAATATATACCTAACTGGGAATATGCATGGGTCTGTGCATTTGCCAAAAAAAACAAAAGAAAGCTTTTGGATCCAGTTCTGATTTCAGTGGCAGTTCTGGCCAGTCAGGTGCAGGATGTGGACTCATGAAGGAAAAAAATATGTGAATGTGGCATGAATGCAAGAGACTCTATTTTATAATGAAAGTGCAGCAAGTAAAGTATAACATATAGAAAGGTATTGATGTTTTCCTATCTACATTTAACATTACTGTCCCATTATATGTCTGATTTTGATATCCAAACTCTTCTATTTTTTCTAAGGGAATAGCAGTTTCTGAGATGATTTTAAATGTGATCTGCTGTTACTTGTTTCCTATTTGAGATACTGGGTTTTTAAGTGTCTGGTATTTCTGATTTCTTGGAATGTTTTCAAATGGCTTCTGGTTTAAAACCAAAAAACTTGGCCTAAAAATATAATTTTTTTTTTACTTCAGTCAGTAGTATTGACTGTTATATCACTGAAAAGTATTTTAAAATGTGATGGTTTATCCATTGAAAATCAAGCAATACAGAAAACAGAGATTAAAGTCAGCCTGTATAATATTAACTATGCACTGCTCAAAATGAAAAATCATCTACACAGATCTAAAATAGGCAAGAAATTTCTCAACCTATAAATGAGTGATCAAGTGAAGATAAAAAGGCTTATAGCCTCTTAAAAATTCAGTGTTTCATGCATGGCTTAAATAACGTCTTGAAATGCTGTTTTCCAGGCAGACATGGCAGAGTAGCCCAAAAGTGATGTAGCAAGAGGCTTTGTTAACACATGCTATAATCTTCCTTCCAGACTCAAATAACTTTCTCATACTTAGAAGTGAAAGAATGTTTAAAGATTTCTTATAAAGTGACATACCTAGCAGAAGACAACCTAGCTATATAAAAATTCAATCAAACAAGATTTTTGCACATTTGAGATTAAGCTTACTAACATTGGCTTACTTTTCTACTTGCTATGTTTATGCATGTTTACCTTCAAAATTGCCTAACTGCAAACACACCTAGCTCTTGCAGAGTTCGTGAGCAAATTTTGAAAATATACATAAAGTAATTTAAGAACATAACTTCTGCCCTGTAAGACCCTAAAAGTAAACAAAAATATTTTGAGCTTACATCAAAGCTTGCCAGCATAAACAAAATTGGAACTGGTAAATTCCCTCTCTTCTATTCCATGGACTTCACCATCAGAAGAATGTTTCCTTTTGACACTCATTTACTTCATTGCAAAATGACTATAAAACCTTACTTTTCTGAGAGTGATATGCAGGTACTTTGTGCAAAGTAGATACATGATTGTTTGCATTACATTAGGAATGCATTTCCAGATATGCAACCTTTTTCTTCCTAAAGAATAAATAAATAAATAAATAAATAAATTTGTTAAAGCAAAATGCAAAATTTTATTATATTGCACTCTTGAGAGCTGTTAACTTACCTTAACCAACACATTAAGTTCAAATTCAAGATTAACTAAATCTTTCAGTTTATAATGGACCTGTAAATCAGCAACTAGTGCTGTATTTGGAGCTTCTATTATTTTTCTCAATTTATGTCGCAAAGAATATGCCAGCTTTCAAAAGAATATCTTCTACTCTCATGTCCTAACTTCTCAAGCTGTCTTTCTAATACTCTATTATTTTCAGAATTTTACCAGGTGTAAAGTTCGCCTTTGGCACTATGAAAAGATCCATTTCTAGCCATAATCACAAGGACATCTAGCATACCATAAAAGAGATGAAAGTTAAATTTTCACTTTAGGATTTGAAGACTTTACATCTCTGCTACAACTCGGGCCCAGTTATCTCTGCTTTTACCAAAAAATGATCAAGCTACAATTAATACTCTTCAGCATTTCCCTCTTTCTTTTACAAGCTATGTTAAATGGAGTAAAGTGAATTATCAGTGGCCTATCTGAATATATCATCAATGGACTTTGAAAAGATCTGTTTTCTAAAGAATAATCTAACCCATATCAAAATTTGTCACATGTATTTTGGATCATTTCCTTCTGTGAGAAAAGGACATGGATCAAAGGCACTTCAGAAGTGATAAACCGTCCACACCTGCTCATGGAATTGAGAAAACAAAATAAGCAAGACCCATCTATGTAGCAGAGGCATTCAACACACAAGCCTTTGTGGCAAAAATGAATGCAGCTAACCTGTCATCTACTATGGAGTCACTCTCCCATTTGGGATATTCTGAAGAATATCTAGAATAGCAAACCTAGAAAGCAGCTATTGTGTAGAAAAAAGCATTCTTCCAGGAACTGAAACTCAACAAGTCCTAAAAAGTGAAAATTAGGTCTAACAACTAAGAATGAATATTATACAAGTACAACATGAGCATAGATGTAAACAACTCATCAGAATAAGTTTATTGCTAGTTTACTATCAAGACAGAAGATTACATTCAGAATAATTCCAACAGTTGGCTGCTCTGGGTGTGGTCTATTTTTCATTAGGGACATAGATGATGAAACAGAGAGCATATTTGTTCAATTTACAAAAAAACTATGCAGAGACAACCCACAGGCTTTTGGCAAGGCAGGATTTGAACTCAAAGTTGTCTCAGCAGAAGTGGATTTTAAAAAACAGGATTCAGTTTAGTGAGAGAACCAGTGCTACCCCGAGGCTGGAATAGAAAGCTAGATATACAATGAGAAACAACAAGCTAGACAGTGACCAGGAGGAGATTTAGAGGGACTACTCACTGAATGTGAGACATCAGGACCATATCCATTGTGATGAAGCTATTACCCAAATTCTATTAAAATAAAATAATGTCATTTAAAAAAATTAATTTACTTCATTAAACTTAAGATATAGTCTCAAGAGAGAAGAGCCTCAAAGTGGAGTTCAGTTTGCAGCACTCGCAAAAAACCTCTATAAAAATGGTAAGTTGTCTGAAAAATACAGTACAGTGACAAAGGTACAGCTAGAGAGCAAAAGGCGTAGGGAGACATAAGAAATATCTCCAAATAAAAATGTGGACACCATAGAAAGAAAAGAAATTACTTGTTTTCCATGTTTGTTGCTAATAAAGGGTAATGGATGTAATGCAACAGATGACACAGGATGTAAAAATCCTCTCTGCCTGCCTCAGGGGTCTTGAGATTACTCAGTTATTAGGAGGCTTTGGGGGGAATTTTTACCAAGGACGAGATAAAGATATCAGAAGAGGCCCTTTCCCCTGGACCTTTGTCCCAGGCATTTATTCTTCAAAAGTCCAGGAGGGAAAGAGAAAGAAGAAGGAAAGGCGAGGCATTTTATAGTCCCCCGCTCAGGGGAAAGATAGTTGGATGATAGCCAATAGGGTCAGAGAAGGAAAGGATCATTCTATATAGTAAGGAAACTCCAGGGGGTCAGAAGGGAGAAACCATTCCCCTAGAAAATTACAATAGGACAGCACAAGAAAAGAAAACAAACCAACAACTCAACAAGTTGGTAAGACTAAACACAGGCAAAACCAGTTCAGGAGTATTGCAATATCTCCATCAGACAATCATGTTTACTTGGGTAATCTATCCCGGTTTAGGAAGGGAATATGGACTATACAAGGACTTCTGCCATTGTGAGAGGGTTCTGTCCATTTTCAAAATATTGCTAATATGCCAAATATGCTCAAAATTCTTGAAATCTTGTGATTAATATTATATCACAAATAGTGTATTCATAATGGTGGAAATAATCACTAAAAGCAATCTCACAGCAACTTCTTCATTGTGGGCCAAAATCTAGCGACAATATCTTTCAAGTTTTTTTATGAGAAAAAAACTCCACTCTGAATTTTAATCTAACTAAAGCTGCTGGTGCATTTACTGCACAAGTGGAAGATGGTTAGGTGATCAGTAGTAACTTCCTAGCATTATCACAATACAGTTCAAAAAAAATTGCACTGTGTAGAATTAGTTTCTTCAAGTCCTCAGTGGTATCATTTGAGCCTGACTATGCAGCGATCAGCATTTGAATTCTATTTTCTATCTAGATCAGCTGTATCTAAGAGAGAAAGTGGTTACTTCAACGTTTTTTAAAAGTATAGCTCAAATACAACTAGTCTATTTGGAAGTGGACACCAACTAACAGGATAACATAGATCAAAGAAAAAAAAATCATACTGATGATTGGAAATGCATCATGTAAACAACAGTGAATGGATATACCATAGGTAAAGACACAGAAATTAAATGCCTTGATCAAAATGTGTCAATACTACACAGTTTCAAAGACAAGACAAATACACCTTTGATACTGCTTTTTATTTTATAATATTTTTTTCCATGTTTTCCTCAGTAACATTCAGAACTGTAAGTGGGTTAGCAGGTTTACACTGTTGTTCAAACTTTTGTGTCACCAAACTGTAAATCTATAGTTAAAATATTTTTAGCCCCACCTATTATTTAATAAATCTTCTCATGCACACAGTCATTGAGAAAACTGTGAAGAGAAACATAACACTGAAAATGTCCTGTATCTGTGTTTTCAATTACTATTTATTTGATTTTTTTGCTAAACCTTACTGATGCTTAATACAAATTGCCGTAAAAAAGTTGTAACTCTCTTTCCATCACAGTTTGATATTTTATAGCTTTCAGGATCCCACTTACTTTTTTTATATGGAAATTACATTCAAACTAGTCTATGGTCATGCAATTAAAGTGTTTTTTCTAACCATGGTGGCTACACAGTCAAACCCAGATTTGTTTAGTAAATGGATCAAATGCCCTAGGGCATGTGGTGTGCTATTGGAGCAAGCCAAGAAATGTTGGTTGGACTCTTAGAAAGTATTTAAACCACATAAACTGGATGGGTTAAATTATTTTCCCTTCAGGTCTGTTTTTGCTGTGAAAGACGAAAATAAAAACCAGCAATAACAACAGTCAAGAATCCTATTCAGTGCCATTCAAATAATCCCTATAAGGAAGAAATAATAAAGACTGATCATCTACTGTATAATATTACTACATTGTCCTAAGCAACCAAGTATCACTTGGTTCCCAATTATTTCCCCAAAGTTACTGCATTTATAAACCTTTTCAAAGAAACCAAGGCTATGAAAGAAAGAAAAAAAAAATCTTTCAGAACTCTGATATTAGAAAAAGTAAAATAGAAAACCTCTGAGGTATTTTAGCCTTTTTTCTTGTTTTCATCAATTGTGCACAATAAGAAAACTGACTACGTCAGATGTATTTAGTTGTTAATTCCTGTGGCTCTTACTGACCTTGAAACTGAAACTGCACTCAAGGGAAGACCATTCCTCTCTGGAGACAGCTCTGCCTAAGCCATATCTAATCACAGGCTCCACTGAGGAACATTTAGAGCCCAAAATGCATTAATCTCAAAATTTTTTCCTTTAATTTTTTTGCACAGCTAGCAACATTCATTACCGTCCTTTTGATTAAAGCCAGTGAGCAAGCATATGTAGGAACAGACATCCCAGGAACAAAGTGCAGGCCACTCTAAAATATTTTCTTACTTAATCTCAGTCTTCTCTAATGGGGCATTAAAGTCTGGCTTTATTTTTTGTGTCATTTTACATGATGAATACCTGAAGGTTCAAATTTCTTGTCTGAATCTTGCAGAATTTTTAATTATTGTAAAATGGTCAAAAAATTTAGGCAGAATGTTTTCCAAAGAAAATTATTGTCCATCAGCTGACAAACCCATCAAGAAGCATTTTCAGAGAAGTTTGCAGCATATAATATCTTGGGGATAGTCCATATTATGTGCACTATCATGAAAAAGTAATCAGATAGAAATCACACATTTTCATACTACAGTTTCCCAAGCAGCTGTAACTAATCCAAGGTAAGTCAGAGATGCATCAGGACCTCTAATTTTGAATGTCATCATCTTCTTTACACATAGCACTTTATATCTCTATAAACTGTCCGTTCTTTTATTTATGTCTCACATACATGCATAATGTGCTAACTTAGCATTGCTGTGGGAGTCATAATTTGGTTGATAAGTTTCCGACTTGTGCTGTTAAGTTCTCAACAAATCTCATGACTAATGTTGCGTTAACATATTATTTGCACAAAATTCCTTTGCTCTTAAAAACTGTGATGAGTAATTGCACATAAATTGGAAAAGCATTCTGTGCCTCTTTTGAGTGTGTGTAATATTAAAATATTAAAAAAAAGATAAATCCAGCAAGGGGAAAAAACACCCAAACAACTTACTTGATTGCAAATTGAGATAAATGCATGGAGTAATTTGTTTCAATGTTCAGTGTGAGATTCAAACATGATAATATGCATCCACATGACATTCTGCTCAATGCTTTCTGAAATGGCTGCACACGGAAGTAAATATGATGAATTTCTACCTAGAGAATAAGCTTTCCAGAAAGTTATAAGAGCTTGAAAATTGCTGTTTGGAAAGAATACACCTTCTGAGCCATACAAGGAGACTAGTTCACCTAAAGTTTCTGAGTTCGGCTCAGATGAGTCAAGAGTTACAAAGAAAGAAGGTATTTTGACTGCTTTTTAAGCAATAAATTGTTTAAGGTTTTTACACTGAGGGAATTAATTTAATAAGCAAACAAAAATTACAAAATTGTAAACCAGTTTTTGGGTAGTTATTTGAAATAGTTTGTGCATGCAAGAAATGAAGTTGCAAAAATATTTCAGAATCTTAAATTTAGATCTCTGTCAGTGCAGATCTCATACCTCAAGCCTCTTTTATTGTGAGAAAATTCCACACCAAACAGTCATGATTCGACATTAGAGTCATTTTGCTACAGTGTTTTCAACTATATTTGCACATTTACCTGATTCTCTTTGCAGTTACTCTTCACTTCTTAGTTGACTACCAACACAGATGGAGATTCTGAACACAGCCACTCTTTACTTGAGAAAGAAAGCATAAGCTGGTCTTCACATCATCATCATCATCATTATACTATAGACTTTAAAAAATTACTTCCCCTTCCAGAATCCTGAGTAACATAGCACTTTATGTTCCACAGATGTCAGGTGTGGTGCTTTTTTTTTCCTCAGAGCTTTTGAAATAGTACTTTTTAAATAATTTTCTCCTAGTTTCATCACTGTTAAATGCTAGATGAGCCTTATGGATTTCTCAGTACAAAGTTTCAAACTTCTATATTGATAAAACAGATATAAGAAGAGTTTCATGTGAGGGGGAAAAAAGAAAAAAAATTAAAAAGGCCTGCTACACCACCCCTGTGTCTTGTTCAGCTTCCTATCAAACCAAACAGATCATAGAGTGAACAATTTAACTGAGTAAACAAAGCTATTCTAAAGGCTTCACGTTTTCATTTTTGTTTCAATAGATCCTCTCTGAAGCAGGAACTCTTTTTGGAAAGTCTGCAGAAGACAAACTCATTAATGTTCTTTGTGGCAAAGTATCTTGAACCTAAAGGTTATGTTGAAATCTGTGTTTTAAAAGTAATGTACATGTTACGTGGGTTACAAAATGAAAGGTATTTATGCCCTTGCTTAAAGGCAAGTATGTGCACAACAATGTTGAATGATAAATTTATGATTGCTCACTGTCTAGAATAATTGCTCTTTTAGAGTTTAAGATTCTTGTGTAAGTCCCATTTTCTTCAGTGAGAGTCTTTTATTAGCTTCAAGGAAAATTGGAAAGAATTTGGTATTTGCATGCAGAGTTAGATGTTACCGCTTCCCTCATCACTTGACACTCAAGGCATGCTGGAAGAGTGTTCTTAATGAGGAGAGGAGGTAACTTGGAGGGGGAGAGGAGGCAAAACCCCATTAGTTTCTCTGTTAAATCCATGCCTGGAATTCTATGAAAGGACTCAAAGAAGTTGTAATGCAATAGTATCCGGTCCTCACAGCTATTTGCTCAACAACCAGTGACAAGTTCAGATGATGTAATGCTTCTAGCACGTACATTGTTACTTAAGTGAGTTGCTAATTAATACCACGCTGAGAGAGATTTGATTGGATGTCAAGCTACTCAGAATTGGTCTCTACAGCTTAGGGAATGTTTCTGCTTCAATACCCTCTGCTCTTACTGCTCAGTCTTCTCTTAGCATGTTTTGTTTTTTTTTTTTTTTTTTTTAATTTTCAGGGTTGTATTGTTTGGGTTCCCTCCTCTCGGTTGCCTCAGGGCCCTTAATTGCTCCACACACAGCACATTACAAATGCTGATCCCAAATGATTCTACCAAAATGAAATTTGTTGTGTGTCCTGGCAAATTATCATTAATTGATTGACACCAGAAAATCATTCTGGCAGTAGTTTTCTAGGATGGGATCTGGTCTGTAAGAAGAAATTTTAAATGGACTGGAAAAGCCATTTGAGAATGATCCTCTGAAAATATCTGTGAGAAAGCATGATGCACACATCATATGCTCTAGGGATGCATGTGATTTTTTTTTACATGCAGCTGTTTTTCAGTATTTGCTCTGGAAAGCAGCTGTAGTGATTAACTTACATGCTAGGAATAAAATACATGTCCATGCAATGAGCTTGCTAGATAAATTAGACAGGGCCTTCAACCTCAATGATGTCTAAAGGTCTAACACCTACACACAGTTCCTATTTCCAACAGAAACAATAGAAGTTAAACATGTACCCAAGAACCAGTCATAAAAATATTTTCAAGAAACTGATCCTTAGCAGAGTCTTGCAACAGTAATAGTTTATTTCGTAGTGATATTTCCTGATAGGCATTGAATATTAATATTTTGAGGAACGGAACTGGAAATAGCATATATAATGCATATAAATAGAATATCTTATTTCTTTCCATAATATAATTATTTTCTGAAGTAAAGCAAAACAAACTGTGATGCTTAGGCTTATTTAAAAACTAGAGACAAATATATCTTCCTGCTTTAGGTAGAAGATTTATAATCTTCAGCAAGAATTTTACTTATTTATTTATTTAAATAAAGACAACACAGTGAAAAACAAGCATTGAATTACACACATGCTTCTCATTGCTGAAGTCACTGACCAGAGTTAATATGAAATAAACCCTTATTAAAATGTATTCACAGAGTTAGAGCTGTCTCTGTCTGGGACTATCTGCTCTCATAGGTATACAAACACACCAGCATGCCTGCATCAGGGCCACACTTCCGTGCCAAGGCCTGGCACTACATCACAGGTTACAAAACAAAGCTTCCAGCAAACACACAAACTTTTTTCACAGAACAGCTCCAGGCCGTAATACACCTAACTCACTCATTGAATTAATAATTAGATATGATCTGTTTGTAATGCTGGAATTTCATTCAGGATGTCTGCCCTTTTTTTTGTTTTTTTTTTTTGACAGTTCAAAGGAACTGACTGAAATTCTATCTGTTTCAGCTTTATTCTTATTCTCTTGTAAGATAACCTAGAGCTGGGGCACATTTCAATTAATTATTATGAATTGTAATATTTCACTATAACTACTTAAACATTATTGCAAATAACCCATTCATCCAATGTATTGGGAGAGAGAGAATTAAAAGTCCCTAAAAGAGATTAGTGTAGGTTTGCTGAGAGCCATCTTCTCTGAGGCAGTCATGAAATATTCCCAAATGCCAACTAGATTTTCTACTGGAAGTACAGCACAGTACCCTGAATGCTGTGCCTATAAAATGGCAACAGAAAAGCTGCTTCATATACTTAATCTATATGGCGAATTTATGAAGGCAGTGAAAGTTAATCTAAGGCAATAAGATACAAGTAAACAACCAAAATCCATATTGTATTTATTGCATTTTTAGCTAAAACTTTGATTGTATCATAATTCACGAGCAATGGAGTGTGAAGGGTGAAGCTGGGATTGATAGAAGTCCTCGGTCAAAATGCTTGAATGTCTTAATTTTTTACAAAGAGTAAGATTAAAACCATTTCAATTAAAAAGTATGCTTGTGTCCCAAGCTAGATTTCTTGTTTAGAAATACTATAATTCACTGGAGGGCTCTTTGGCAATATTACTCCTAGACTCTCTTCAGATGGCCCTAAATGCATTAGCAATAGGTTCGGTATTCAGAGAAACAGCTAAGCGGTAGAATATCTGAATTAAAATGCATATGTTATTGCATCAAGCCTTGACTAAGTTGCTGTCAGGATGATTTGTTAAATGCAAAATCAACAGACACTCCATAGAATTATATCTTGGCAAAAGCTTCAAGTAAGTTTTTTGTGTTATATATAATAATGGCTCAATTTCTTTCTGTGAAAGAAAGCATAAGGAAGAGTCAGATTAAATTTTCTTATGTTCAAACTTTCAAACTTAGAAGATACCAAATGCTGATATCCAGATACTGTTTTTCCCATATTAAAAAAAAAAAAAAATAATCAGGGACTTAAAACTAGGAACTTACCCTCTTCTGCTTGTTTATGGCAGTTCAGAAATCCTAAAGTATCTAAAAGCTGCAGACAGGTTTTTCATATGGAAGTTGGCAGAAGTACAGAATCCTCTTTAAGGCCATTAAAGGTTTTCAGAACACATTGACATATTTTTATCCCAAAATCCTCCAGTAGATGACTGGTCCTTCCTCTGGACAGCAATATAGATATGCTGATACATTACAATGATTTTCCTCCATGTCAGTTCAGTGCTTTTCACTTAATAGCCTAAAACAACTAGAAGAACATGACATCAAGGTTGGACTCAAATTCAAAGTCTGTTTTCCAGAATAATTATTCTAAACTTGATCTTACGATAACATCATATCAACCACAATGACCATCTAAATCTGATTTCAAAAGCATGAGACAAAAATGGAGCATTTTACCTAGTAAACTAAAAACAGACCCAGGTTTAATTCTCTAGCACTGAGGGCATGCTGCACAACTCAGCCTGAGTACAAATACTTTCCTGTGTTTTCTAAATCTATATGTCTTTCCTCTTGAAAGACCTCACTTCTCACTGGGAATAACCTCTGGACATTTATTTTCCCAATATTTTGTCAAAACAGTATCTAAAAAGATCCTTTCAAGTGTTAAGAAGAGCAATGCTAGAGCCCATGACCTGGCCACAGAGTATCTACACCTGCAAAAATAGTGCAGCCTGTTAGCATATACCATTTGGTATATAACAATCACATAATACTTCAATAGTTTACATAATATGTTACAAAAAAAAAATAATAGTGGTATATTAGTGTTAGATTACACACAGGAGTTATGGAAGACGCTATACTTCCTCTTCAGGATGCCCAGGAAGCCCAAAATATCCTAAGTGTCACCAAAAGTGAATGACTACACTCCTTGGGAATAAGGCAGTGGGTGTGCACTTGGGGTGCACACTACATCTCTTTTGTGGCTTTATTAAATTTGTTGAAGGGTTCTCTGATGCTCTTAGTGGGACCTGGCAGGTATGCAGAAGTCACCATTTGACACCTGAATTTGTGTCAGTTTAATTTAATCCAATCCACAATTAGTATAAGAATTATCTTCTTTGTGCCCAAGACATCAGATCTGAGGTCTTCCTTCACAAAGGACAAACAGAATGATACAGAATCCAATTGCTGTTTCATGTCTTTCTTGGTGAAAATAATGAATGCTCTGCTTTTTCCAGCTCTTTACATTCAGCTGGACGGATCTGGATATGACAACAACTTGTAATTATTCAATACAAAAAAATATTTTTCTCAAGAGAGCATCCGTATTTTTTTCAACTATCATTGAGTTTCTAGCTTTGTCTTAGTTTCCAACCTGGAAATTTTTTATTAATATTTACTTGAAAATTATATGTATTTGTATATAAAATATGATCTATAATATATGAGATATAATATATATTGTATAGTAGTATATAATATGGCAGAAAGCAACACTGATCTAATGATGTCCCAATTCTTCTAATGAGACAAATTTTGCAATATATTCAGAGGTTATAAACTATCATTACTTTACCGACACTTGCAAATTCCTTTACATTATACAAGTGCTGTGTTTGAGCCTGTTTCCCTAAGCTGGAGGTGCTAAACACTTTAAGCATAAGCACAAGATCCTTAGTGGCATAATGCACCACACCCATCTAAACCACAGTTCTAGTTCAGCATTTTTGTGTAGTATATACTTTCACATATCTGGAAAGCTAAAGTGATCAAGAAATTAAGCAGTAAAAACCGTTGATAATCGTCTGGTCTAAAGGGGGCATGTTTTTATTATTGATGATTATTTCCTGAATGAGAATAGAATGATCAACGGAAGGCATGCAACTATGTAGTGATAACAGCCCACCGCTTGTGTAAGACTTTGTGTACCATTGGTAGCACACAGTAAGAATATTGTTCATAATACAGGCTGGTTATTAAATGGTCATAAATTAGAGGAGATCCTGAATGGAAAAATGCAGACAATGGGATAGACTCAAGCCACCGTATCAACTCAGTTTAGAAGAAAATTTGCCGGATGACTGAAGAAAACAAATAGTGGTTTCAAATGGCACAACTGTTGGTTCTCCCTGCAAATATAGATGTGAAAAGCAAAGGCAGTCTGCACTTATTTTAAATCTGCTAGTTTCAAAAATTAATCAACTGAGAATAGCAAAAGCTCTAATAATTTCAAATATCATCCAGACTATCTTTCCTTCTATCAGTGAAGACCTTATTGAGCAGAAGGATCAACAGACAATTTTTAAATGCTCTATTTTACAACAATGCTGCTTGATTCACTGATGAAGCCCTTTTTCCATTTTACTGGCTTTTGATTCTACTATTACTTAAGAAAAGGCAAAAATAACTAAGAAAAAAGCTAACAAAGAGTGCTATTTTGGCTTTGAAATTTAGGAAATAATACTGAAAATTACTAAAACTAAACTAAAGTTTAGTAAGTCCTGTACCTGACACCTCTGTCAGTGTGAGCATAAATGCACAAGGCTAAGGTTTCTATCTTAATGTTCCTGGGTAATTCAGGTGTTGTTGCATCCTCAGACCTTGACAAAGGCATGTCAACTTTGGGAAGCTTTTGTCCCTGTCTTTTCTGCCTCTCAAATCAGTTGGATTCCAGTTCCTTCCACCACAATTAAGTGCAACTCACTTTTATGCCAGAAAAGCCTTTTTCTAAACTGCTGCTGAGGTAACAATGCTAATTTCCCCCCAGTTTTCTGAGGGCAGACCCAGTATAGTTTATAAAGGCACTTCAGGTACACACCAGAAACCCAAAGATGATCATCGAAAAATGCACACAGAGTAGAAAAAGAATTACTCTTGAATAACCAAAAGATTTAATTAATCCAATATTTATCAGCAAATCTAAGTCGGGGATTCTTAAATTTTCTGAAAAGCAGTCCACAGTCAGCCCTCTGCATGTGCTGTAAAATGTCCAGTGACACATGACTCTAGTTAAGACCTGATGGGAAAGTACACTTGTCTTACTCCCTCCCAGAGAGGAAAGTCCATTCCTATTCTCATCGTGGTGAAGACAGAGAAGAAACTTATGAACCATAATGAAACCACTACAAACAAAATGCTGAGCTATTGCTATGGGCCAGCTCAGAAGAACACAAGGTTACTGAGATCTGTGACTGTAGTTTGAGACTTCTTGTCATGCAGATTTGATAGGCTGAAAGAGATCGCAAGGTATTGTTCCTTCCCAGAATTAACTCGGAAATGAACATCTAAGGTACTGGCAACTTACCTTTCTTCATTATACGCTTTATATCCTCCATGATTCTCAAGAGGTTCATCAAAGCTTAACAAGAGGAATGGGTCAAATGCTCAGCAAATATGAGTAAAAATAGATGGAAATAGGTTGCCTGCATATGATGCTTAAAGCAGGGAGTTTAAGCTTTAAATTTGGTTCATGTGAAGTACAGCTGAAACATACTGAAAATAGAAATCATCATATTTTAAAGGTCTATGCTGCAACCACTGTATTTCTAGAATATTTTTAAGTTTGCCACTTAGTTTTCATATGCTTTTTCATAGCAACCCAGAGAGTTTAACTTCAGAATTAGCTGAACCTGGAGGAAACCACACTTGAATCTAAAACTACACATTGGGCATTGCTGTAAGTGTTGCACATGAAATCTTTATGTGTGAATGCATTCTGATATTTCCTGTTCTAGGTATTGAAGACAAAAATTGTATATAAAGTGAAATTCAGAGTTGATAAAGTCTGTTTCTTAAATTTTCCATACTTGTACTATCATTAATTTCACTTAAGATACTTTTGTTCCAAATGGAAAGCCAGATCTTCCAACATGTTCCTGTGTTACTTTGTGATCTAAATTCCTGTGTGATGCTTTGTGATCTAAACTAATTTGCCAATGTAAAAGTGTATTTTGTTCCCTGAATTTGCTTCAATTATTTATCCTTTATAACATAAACAAATTGAAGGAAGAAAAACATTGCAGCATTGCCTCTATTCTAGACCTGAACAAGCCATTTTGCCACATAAGTTGTTTTCGGAAATCTCGTTTTCCCCTTGAACATATCAATGACATGCATTAAACTACTTGATTAACCAAGCTTTCAGTAAATCATATGCTCTGATTTTGCTGTAACTGAAATAAGAAGTTACCTTAAATTTTAACCAGGCAGGAATTGGATCCAGGTTTTCTAAGGATAAGGTCTGAGCAGTTTCTTTTTCCATCCTTTTCCAGGTCAGACACAGTCATTTGAGGGAAAATAAAACCCAAACAACTTCCCTTCCAATGGCTGCACAGACAAATTTCTTTCTTCTATGTCATTTTACAGTGATATTTCAAGCATTAGCTACTGGGACCAAAATTGTAGTTTGATTTTGTTTCAGCTGTTTTTGCAGTTGTTGCAGTCTCTGTGGGTGCTGCATTCCTAGTTTACTCAGCTGCCTGTGGAATATATGTGCAACTGAGGCACAAAAAAGGAAATTGTGTTTTCATGTTCCTTCTTCCTTTGTAAGTTGAAAAAAAAAAAATATATCTGCAGAATCCCAAGCATCTAGGAGTGGTTATTGCTCACCAACCACACCAGGGCACAAAACTACTTAGTGTTCCACTGTCTTTAAAAGTCCTCTGAAGATAACAGGGTCGTTTCCCCATTAGATTTAGCATTCTAATCTAAGTTTACATCAGATCGCATCAACTAAACCTGAGTTTTGAACTACAGAGCTGGTAATTCAGGGGTGTTATTTTGGACTAAGTTTACAGGATGCCAGGCTTTGCAATAAATAATGTCTTTGAAGAGTATGGTAAAACTGATACCTAAGTTAATCCTATTGGAAACAGTGAGGGAACTGAGATTTTTACAGTTTTTCTTTAAGTTTCAGGAATACTGGTATCCCCTGCTGTCTGAAGAAATCAACACTATCCTAAGAAGCTTTGACCTTTGCTGTGCATATTGTGCTTTGTTCAAGCACAATACCAGACTTCCTTCTGTCATCCAGCATAACTTTTCCCAAGTTCTTCCTACAAAACTGTGCTAAGAAATATGCAAGCACAGACCGGCTGTGTCTAGAAAGACATTTTACTTACGTGGATGGGACTTGTTTTGAGAAGAAGGTTTCTCATTTCTTTGGCAAAGCTATTAACAGGAGGAGACTAATACTCTCTGTTACAGTGAAGAACATTTCTATTACTGATTTAAATAATATCTTCTAACAAATTAAATTTTGGAAAGAAAACTTTTACAGAAAGTTGCCAAGGTGATAATGTAGTATTTTTATGGTATGGCTACTGGCTTACTGGAACCAGATTTTAGGAAGTTGTGGATAGTAAGAACTGCTCTGGCATGATTATGCAATTCTCATCCAACAGGAAATATCTCCCTCTTTCAAACACCTGCTATCTACTAAGGAATGACATCAAACAAATGGCATAAATCTGTTAAATATGTTAAAACTCTGGGATTTTTAGTTATCTCATTGGTGGTGGGATTGAAGAGCTGAAAACACTAAACCTCAAAAAGCAAGTTTGCATGAACAGATTGTCTTAACTTACAGAAAATCAGCATGATTTTGAGGCAGCTTGTGGAAGACACGTTTAGAATGTTATTCTCCCAAACAAAGAGTTAAGAGCATTTATCAGGAAAAGGCTTTGAGGGATATTTTTGGGAACCTTAATGTGTGCTTCTAAATACCCTCAGCAAAATTGTTTTTGAGAGACTACATAGGGATTACCTGAAAAATGCATTCACCTAAAATGAACCATGAGAGTGTTGCCTTGCTGGGAACAGTCTGCAATAACTGTAAGTCTTGGAGTTACCTATTCCCTGATGGGTGTAACACTCAATGCTCCACCCAGAGCAGCAGAAAACTGCCTTCTCTTTACCACACAATGTACTACTGCCCAGTAGTGAAGGCTCAGGAGCTGGAAACACTGGACACACACTCACAACCACTCTGCCTTCGGTCCCTGAGGTCTTGCTTTGCCATTTCTTTACTTTTCTACACAGGCAACAATTTCTTTGTTTCCTTTACATTCCGGTTTAAAAAAAAAAAAAAAAAAAAAAAAAAAAAAAAAGGGAGAACATCCACCAGTGTGGGATATAGGATGCATAGCCCTGAATTCATGGCTTTGATTCAAGTTGTGTGCACACAAAAGTTTTTAAAGCAGCCTTTCTACGAGGCTGTGAAAGACTCAAAAAATGGCACAGCATGTTCTTGATTTTAGACTGTGAATGAGTGAGAAATTGGTGGGAAAACAATAAGACATTCACTCTATCATAGATTGTGATTTGTTTCTATTTGTAAACATTAACCTTTCAGAGACAATAATATATCTTTCATAGATATCAGATTATAATAAACATTCAATTACAATTAAAACAATAGCCCACACTGTAGATGTCATAGACTGTATTTATTTTGCAGTTTTACATTAGTTCTCTAATGAATTTGGAGTGATATATTTAATATATTCTCCCAAAAAGACATACAAAAAAGTAAAATAATAATGAATAAGAAAATAAGAAGAAAAATTTATTTCAGTCTCAAATGGTCAGTCAAAAGTTCGGTATTAATGTACCATAACCATCCAAAGTTCAAATATTCCTAACAGGCTTAATGTTTGAGGATTCATGAACTGAATATTTAAAGTACAGAAATTTTCATGCTCTCTGTGGTGGCCTTTTGAATCTTGAGAGATCCTGAGGGACTGTAGTCTGGCTCCTGTGGTGTCATTATTTGAGAAAGAGTCTGAGGAGAGAGAAAAAGTACAGACTACTTAGTTGAGGAGCAAAATCTTTAAAACATGTCATAGTATCAAATACACAAATACATCAGAGGAGTCCTTAATGTCAAAATATTTAGGAGATAATAATGAGTGAAAGTTGTATTATAACATTGAAATTCTGTTTTTGCAATAAGTAAGGAAAACATAATTGACAAATCATCATTGACAGGCAATACTTAAATATATAAAAATCGTATATAAAAATGTAGCATCAGAAATCAGTGGTTTAAAAAGCACTGTGAAGCAAAAGTTATCTGTCTGAAAGTTAGATTTGCTAAAGGGCAATAGTGTGGTGTTTTTTTCCTAATGTTGAACAAAAGCATTGAAGTGTCAGTGATATCTGGGTGAGCCAATAGGATGATTTTATTGTTAAGACCTGGAACTTTAATAATAGACAGACAGAAATAAAACCACAGAATTTTATAGAAAGTAATGAGGGAATGGAAACTGGACCATATAGTTAAAAGCAATGCAGAAAGAATCAAATGTTTTACAGATTCTGACTGAAAATTAGAAATTACAGTGACTGCTATTATTATAATTTCAGTAGCAATGTTTCTATTCAAGGTGGATCTCCTTTTAAGATATGAGGTGATGTTAGAACATGGCAAACTCCAGAAAGTAGATAGACCAAGGCTGCAGGAAGAGTTTTGTGAATGCAATGAATTTGGGGAAGAGTTGAACTAAAAGCCAGGTTACATATCTCGTATTTCCCATATGGAGAAATGCGGAAATTATTCTTTCCTATGGTATATTTTTGATGCTCTTGTCTTGACAACATCTAATACAAGGATCTTATGCTGCAGAGAGGCAGAATAATTTTTTTTAGGGTTCAGTGTTATGAAATCTTGTGGGCATTTTAAATAGGGGACAACAATGCTACAGACAGACAAATGTCATGAAAATTGGGATATATGTTTTTAACTACAAATATTTGGTGTAAATTTCAACAAACAAACTCAAAATTTCTCTTATTTACACAGAGAGTTGCTTCAGACTCTGGCATCCTAAAAAGAAAATGATAGGTTGGTCCCTACCTCTTTTCATCTATATCTCGCACATCTACATCTAGCTACTGTGAGGAAAATTAACTCTAGGGCAGCCAAAGCCTGCACAGTGATTCTGAATTAAATCATTAATTGGCTTGAATGATATTTGTCAGTTCTCAAAAAGCACAAATATCACCTGTTTTAGTTACATCTTATTTTAAATGTGATTCAGAATGGCTATACAGTATCTGACCCTGCTGCCCAGCATAATGGAAAAAAAATACTTTCAGTTACTTGAAAATTGGTGTTCCCAACTGATGAATTTGTAAAATGAGCTTCTAGAAGGACATTTTAATATCAAAATAAAACACACATTTTACTTCCCTTTAAAGTTTGTTGGAAATCCCTCTCCCTGGCCAGTTTTCCTTATTTTGCTTTTGGAAGGCCTTTCTTGATATAGTCTTGTCTTTATCTCTGCAAAATATGATGACTGGAATCTTTACTAAAATTTCTATTCCTCTCCTCTTTGTTTCCTGTGGCAGTTATATTATAAAGTAGCTGTGGTTCCAATAATTTTGACTGCACAGACTTCCTTCTAAGATTAAGGGCAAAACACACCAATTGCAAAGCCCTAATTGCTCTTATTTAAAAAGATATAATTTTTTTCCTCCTCGATGGCATCAAAACAAAAAGACTCCAACATACAAAAGTATGAGAGACTAGATAGTCTTTTCTGTAATACAAATAAAGAAATTTGCACATAAAAACCAGTTCTAATATCAGGTATTTTAATGAATCTAATCAGAAAAATGGCAGGACTAGTGAAATGGAAATACATGCAACGCACCCAAGGGATGCCATACCAAGTCAGCTGTATGGCAGTCTTTGATAAAATTTCACCTTTTGTAAAAGAGCAATGCAGACAACTTAAGTTCTCTGGACAACATGTGAATATGTTCAATATGAAAAATATTCAGAGGGAATTGGGGATTCCTAGAGAAACCAGAGAAACTGGGGATTACTAGAGAAATTGGGGATTACTACAAAAACTGTAAAAATTATTTTGAATCATCAGTAAAGTGCATTTGAAAAAGTTCAGTCATCGTACTAAGACATTTTAATACTATTTTCAGCAGAGTAGGACAACATGAATGTCAGCATGCAAAGCATAAGAGACAGAGATCTAGAGTTCTGATCACTGATATTCAGAAAGACGAGCCTGAGTTTATATAGGTGCAGAGAGGAAATCCAAAATCAGGATTATGTGATGCCTTGGCCCGAAGTAGGAAAGAAGCAGAAAAAGAAGACAAAGAAAAAATATTACAAAAGTAACTTTTACCCATTCAGGTATAGTAAATGCAAAGACAGTATGTGGAAAATCACTTAAAAAGATTTTGTTTTTGAGGGAAATGGCAGCATGAGTACATTCCTGGATTGCACCAGACTTTGTTGCACCAACTTAGTCCTGCTATCAGACCTTGTTGGGTTACTGATCTGTAACTATAAGAAACACTATACATCAGAATGTGGAACAAGACTATCTCCTCAGCTGAAGAATTTGGTGGCACTGGCAGGTGACACCAAGCTTCTCATGACAGAATCATACATCAAGTTTGTATGGCTCAAGTTTAAGCAATAAAGATAAATAGGCTCTCTGTTCCTAATAGTTGCTAGCTCCAGTGAGACTAAACTACACCTGACATTGCATTATTACTTTCACTGCCCTGAAGCTTAAAAGTAGACATTTATGCTGATTATTGCAGGGAGACATATTATTATTAGGCTATTAAGCAGAATACTTGATCTATCATTCAAAATGTTTCTTAGTTATTGAAGATCTTATGCAATGAACCATCAAATCTACCAGTATGGGAGCTGTGGATAAACTTGTTATTTTTAAAAAAATAGAAACTTCCTAGGTTCTGCACATTAGCTTCAATATCTGTGGGCATGACTTTATTTTAGAGTAAAACAACATGATGCCTGCAGGCATTATCAGAGAAGACCTCTGAAAAATAGTAAAAGAAGCTCTCTTGTAACACAGATCTTACCTCACACCTTTATAAGGATTGGGTATGGTGCTGAGTCCTCCTGATCTTTGAAGCAAGAACTTGCTGTGTCCAAGGGCTTCTTATCAGGCACACATGTTGATTTGGTACTTTTGTCAAGCAAAGATTCCTCACTGCTTGATACAGTAAAATATTTAATCATTTATGCATTTTTTTTTTATTTTTAAACTTAATATGGTATATTCACTTACAATCCAACAGTAAAATTCCAGAATGTCTACTACCATGGTATTTGTTGCTTTTCTCCTTCCAAAATATTATTAGTTAGTACTGCTTCTGTGTTTAAGTTTAGAAGCCTTATATGAAGTGTATAATTTTATTTATTAGTTAGTATTGCTTCTGAGTTTAAGTTTAAAGGCCTTATATGAAGTGCATTGTGTTATTTTTTTAGAAAGTGTAATCACTGTGACTAGAACATGGCAAGGTTTACCATTATGAATAGGAAACTGAGGCCAGGAGCATGGACATAGCACCATAAATAATTCTCACAGAGTATTTTTGACTCATCTTTTTAACTATCCAGTTTAACTATCCATACTTTTTAATATGCATTCCAGGACCAATAAATCCAGTGAAATGACTAAAGCATAAAGTAAGGAGAAGGTGGCTTTAAAAAAAAAGGAACTTAAGTATTAATTGGGAAAATAGCCTGAAGAGCTGAGGGAGGATTCATCAGAAGATATTTGTCTTGGTTTGGATAGACAGGTATCTGCCAGGGAAGATTGGAGTTTCCTTTGGAATGTAAGACTCCCACCCCCTTTCCAAATCATTATAAATTTGCAATTAAAAGGCTGTCAGGCAAAGATTTTAGGAATAGGTATAGCAGTTCTTTACTAGGGATATAAAAATACAAATGTTGTAGTACAGAAGAATAAACAAGCAAACAAACAAGAAATCCTAGAAAACCCTGACTGAGTCAGAAATACAACCTGACACCCTGTTGGTCAGGGTGTTGGAAGCAGTCCAGAGTAAGCCCTCCTGGAGTGACAGTTGTGGTTTTTGTGGGAGTAGACATGGTCCCGTCCAAAAAGGGTCCAGTAATGGTGAGATGGGTCCAGTCTTCCTCCAGGAATCCAGTGGAAAACAGGATGACTGGTGACACTTGTGGCTCCTTTTTATCTAGGTGAAGGCGGTTTGGCTCCTCCTCCCTGGGTAAAGCATTTTACAGTGGTATGATGTAATGTGTTATGTCATTGGTGAGGTTTAATGGTCCATTAACAGAAGATATCCCCACGGGGGTAGTGGAACAATGAACAGAGATAAGCAACACTGCTCCCTCTGATTTTTAACAGCTGGTTTGTTATCAGAGAAGGCAGCTACTCTCTCCCTTCTGGAGTTCCAACAGATAAAGAAAAATTTCTCCAATCTGGTTTCAATAGATGGAATAGGATAAACTTTTTTTTTGGTTACAAAACCCAAGACAATATTGAATAGCACTTTATAACATCATGTGATGTGATCTATCAGCTCAACATTCTAGCCAACAACAAATGACTACAGAGCACAGTTTGCAGACTTACAGCCAGCCACTGACTCTTAACACAGACCAGACCACATGACAGAGAAGCACCTGAAGATTTTTTTTCACATACCTTCTCAGTTCCCAGAAATGACAGATAAAGTGATGTCAAATGGCATGAGACTAAGCCTTCACCAGCTGAGGAGTGGACCATCATACTTTGACTTGAAAGAATTCTGAATATTTGTATGCTGTAGGTAATAGAGGCTACAGGTATTATACATCCTCCTTTTTTGCAATCTTTCACATTAAAAGAGTTAATTTGAGAAACAGTTATTTATTCCAAAGAAGAGTAATTTTTATTTGAGGGCCTCACAAAGACCTCTCTGCTCTACTTACAGCAGCTGGTCTAGTAATTGTCAGCAGCACTGGACAGTTCATTTGCAATTTCTGTCCCATCTCTTGTGATTACAGATGTGC
The DNA here is from genome assembly GCF_029207755.1 of Chamaea fasciata. NCBI lineage: Eukaryota > Metazoa > Chordata > Aves > Passeriformes > Sylviidae > Chamaea > Chamaea fasciata. The sequence continues at coordinate 31,653,409 of NW_027094086.1, read as the reverse complement.
TATTAGTTTTCTTTCAAAAGTGTGGTTGATGTGTATATTTATAATAGTATTGGTTCAGCACTGAGTTCTTAGTCAGTTTGCTTCATTTGCATGTACCCTCTGGTTCTTTTTATTTATTTGCCTCTATAGACGGACCTCAAGCTGAGCTACAGTGCAAATATATCCAGAAGGAATCTTTTTCTAAGAGCAGTTTTCTTCTGCTTTGTATTAATGACATTCCAACTATTGCTGCTAGCTCTAATGTTTATCAAAATTCACAATGTCATCCAGAAGACATAAAAGATTAAAACTGCAAGCCTGTAGATCTTCTAAAAATACATTAATAGATACTGAATGTATTTTCAAAAGGCAGGGTTAATTAAATAATTAAAATCATAGAAACAAACAGTTGCCTGAAGACACTTAAGCAAAACTCATCATGCTTTAGAAAGCACTTAGGCACTCAGACCAGACAGCTGACTGCCTCCAAAAGACTGAGTTTTGGAAGATAGCTGGCATTTAGATAGTTGGCAGTATAATTTACATTAGTAGTAAAGTGGAATTTTATGCACAATAAATTATCTTATGAGAAAATTCATAGGTGTAAGATATCTGCATTAAAAGGGGAGAAGAGGTGATTAAGGTTGCAGACAAGATGCCTGCAGCGTTTTTCATGAAAAAAAAAAACCACATCAGATCTCAGGAAGTGTCAAAAACCCCACACAGCTCTGATACACAGTGCAGTCAGACAAACTGAACATATACTTCCTCCTGTCACTAAGGAAGGTGGGCCATTGACTGTGGAAAAAAAAAAATTGTGGCTATTCTCATCCTGCTGTGTCCTTTCTCTCTGGAAACACATTAATCATGTTTCATCCCTATCCTCTGGATTTATAGTAATAAAAAGGCGGAAGAAAGGAGATGCAGAAAGAGAAAGAAAAAGCTGAGATCACCAGCTATGTTATATTGTGTTTAGTTGTAAAATGGTTTTAGGATACTGATAATTCCTCAAGAGGAAACAAACTCCATTTCATTTAAGCTCTAAGGTCACTTTAAGTCTAGAGAACTTGAAACTTTCTTTAGCCACAGGAGAAATTTAGGTTCTACCTACACAGTGTGTTATTGTCTAATAGGATAGTGGGTGCCAAAAATCTTGAATTCTTGGATTTACTGTCTTATAAAGACAATAGAGAGACGGTGAATATGAATACAGGAAACATAGATGTGGTTGTATGCATATGTCTTTACATATTTTTTGATAATAAACACATTGTTCTTTTAATATATTTTATGGGTGTATATGAACCTTTGGCTTTGTCTTATGATGTCTAGACTGCAGGGAAACAAAACCAGCTTTTTTTTAGGGGAGAACAGTATTGTATGTAACTTATGAGGTTGTAGTACTGTTTATAAAGTGAGGCCTCAGGTCATGAGTGATTCTGTCCATAAGAAGCAGATTTACGATGGAAGCAGATCAGTTTCATAGTGTTTTATATATTCATAATGGGCAGCGTTTTTTACCAGTACAGAAAAGATCACTTAGGCAGCCACAGTGGCCAAGTCACATAACTCATGAAAAAATTTGTTGTCTCAGATACCTCCCCACCTGACAGATACTATATTTAAAGTCATGTAATCACTATGTATTCCTTTTATCAGCACCTTCTTTTCTTGCAAAACTAATTGCAGGTAGTTAAATCACAATTCAGAATCAATAAAGGAATGATAAATACTTAAAAAAAAATTTCCCTTGTACCTTTCCACTTTTTCAGTATTAGGGTGCAAGGACACTGCGAGATATAACAGCTGAATTTCAAAGCTATTAAAATAATGCATAAAGAAAGAATAGGTGCAAAGCTATAGCCCTGAGGAGTCTGAACTTTGAAGTTCTATAAAACTTCATCTCTAGAAACTGATTTGTAGAAGCTAAGTCTCAGACACTGATAGCAACTTGTTAACAACTGCTGCACTTTAGGGGAGAATATATGACCTAGCACATGCCCAAGTCATAGGAATTCTTTCATTCTGGTCTCTGTCTTGAAAAAAAAAAATTGATTTATTGAAATTCCTTCAATTTTCATCTCTGTAAAATAAGCACTGGTTGCAACAGCTGGGCCCTATTTAAGTAGACATAAGGACTATGGTGATCCTGTGCAGTGATGACACCACGTTCATATTCCAACACTAGTTACTAGTCATGAAAAAGCAGTGCTGTGCTGCTGTCCAAATCCTGTTCCCTTGCCACCAGACTCCTCAGAGCTGCAATGTGCCATATAAATATTAGGGAGATCTAAAGTCTTGAGACAAATTCTGAACATTCTGGTACTTAATTTTACGTGTTAAGGGACATAATTTTTTTTCTCTCAAGGTACATAAGAACATTAATTATGATGTTTATCATGTGTAAGATATGCATGTTTTATTTGAGAAATGTAATTTTCACTGAATTTTGGCATTCCTTTGAGAAAGTAGAACATTTTGAATTGGAAAAGTGGACACAGGTTATCTACCCACAAGGACCTTGGAACATTCAACTGAGCTTGGAGGGCATTATAAGGTGTTAAGCAACACAAAAATTTTGGAAAATTGAGGGAAGATATTTTTCCTTCAAAAAAAGACTCATCCAAGCATAATGAAGTCCCACTTCTTGGAGGGACAGTTTTTGTAGGGCATGGATTGTATAGTACATACTCAGTGCACTCAAGAACATTTGGTAGTTATCTTAGTGCTTAGTGTCCTCTTTCCCAGTTCTCTGAAAAAATTATTGTTATGTTGCAGAAACTCTGCCTTAAATACAATTAGAACTTGATTCCATCAGGTGCAGAAGAGGTATATTTGCACCCATAAATCTGACTTCTGTGAATTCCCTGTATTCTAGCAGGCACTGAAGGCGATTGTCTAAATCCACAGGGCTGTTTCTAATCCCTGCTTAAAGATAACACTGGAGGATTGGAGGTTTTCAGCATTTGTATTCAGCAACAAAGCATAAACCAATGTACCCATAAAATTTATGTTGAAAATCTTACATGTCACTATGTAGAAATATATTTTTTGTGCTTCTTGAAAATAACCTTTTCTAATTCTTTCAGCTTGACCTGTCAATCCTAATGTCAGTTATACTTCCTGCTTCTGAGTGCCAGAATCCCCTGCTTGTATGTTGTTTGGCTTGTGGTCAGCGCTCACAAGCAGAAATCTGATGTGAAGCAAATGATCAGTGTTTATTCTAAAACTCTCCTATATTTATTCCAGATAGCTATAACATTGCAGGGGGTTAACAGGCAAGATCATTAATTCCAGAACCTTTTGCAATTTTTTTCTTGCACATGATGCCATCTCTAAATATAACACCACATTTGGCCTGAGAAACACAGGAATGTTCCAATTTCAATACTTCTAAACCTCTCCAACCACTCAAATATCCAAGAAGTGCTGATCTATGACATATCCATCAACAACACCTACTATGTGAGAATTAAATGCCTTGCACAAGAAAACATCATCTGCAGCCCCATGTATCTTGTTTAACTGCGGCTCAGGTTGCTTTTGTTCTGTAAATCTTGTTTTAAAACTTACTCTCATAAAGCCAAAGTATGCAAACAAATGTAATTTAAGGGGCCTCTCTCATGGATTTGAGGCTATCTTTTTTCCTGACTTCATCATTTCTGCAAGGCACATGTTAAAACAGCATGAAATTAAATTAATGTTTTGCCCAATTTTGGCTTTCAAAAATTGATTTCAGTTCATGTAAATGGGCTCCAGCTAGCAGAGTGCTAGTAGAATGAAAAACACATTATTGCCAAATGTGCCCAAAGGTGAAATCTCAAAGGCAGACTTAAAAATACCTGTAGGATGGTTTGTTGCTGTTGGGGTGTTTTTTCTTGTTGTTGTTGTTGGTTTTTTTGTGTTTTTTTTTTTTTGTTTTTGTTTTTGTTGGGTTTTTTTGGAGGGGGGGCGGGGGTGGTTCTTTCCTGTTTGTTCCTCTAGGGGTTGTTGTTTTGTTTTTTGTGGTTGTTTGTTGTGTTTTTTCTTTAATTGTAACTGTCAAGCTACTCCTACTTCAGAAGAGAAAACTTCTATGTGGCCACATCCAAATCTTTAGGATATATAGGATATATGACATTGATATAACACAATGTTTTACACAATAAAAAAAAAATTAGAATAATAATACAAAACAAAGCTTTAATAACAAATACAGTGTTATGTTTTCAACTGGATTTAGTTCAGAGGCTTTTTCATAAACAAGAAATTATATTTTCTGGTAATCTAACAAATATTGTAGTAGTATATTTGGTGTATTATGTGACATTTTACTTTAAAAAAAATCCTAATAGTTTGTAGAGTAGCTACATTATTTTCACAACAATCTCTTAATGCCGTGACTGAAGTCAAGTTTCTGGAACTATGGTTAAATTCTCGATTAAGCAAGGAACAAGTTTTCATTTAAGAAAATAGAGAACTAGTGCTCACTCAGTGGAAGATTTTGATAGATCCAAAAATTTTAAATAGAGTGAATTGGCCTCTAAACAGGGACTTTTTCTAGTAAGGACATTGCAAAATGACAAGCATGTGCAATTTTTTCCATATTTTTCGTGTTTTGCATTAATTTATGAATGCAATTGGAGAAAGCTTTCAAATGTTAGAAAAGTTTTAAAACTTCACTTTACTTTTTTAGGGAAAGTTTTATTTTCATACTGGCAACATTTCTCATTCCAATCTATGCTGTTAATTATAACTGATTTTTCAAAGAGTCTTCTAGGAGTGTGCAGATAAATAGCATGACTAATTCTTTCCTTGTATTCATCTTAAATGATACTCTCCAAATGGTCTGTACTGGTACAACTAAGAACTTGGGGGCTTTTTTAAATTTAAAATATGCAAATTCCATTATGAAGTTTTAAAATGTGCCAATCACTCTCATGACTGCTTCAAGGATCTCAAGCAGAGTAGATTTTAATCAGAGGAGGAGTTAGAAATGGTGTTCAAAATTCATAAAGCAATATACTAAATAGTTTAGAAAGTAGAGCATTTAGAAAAGAGAAGTCTCCTAGTCCAAAAGACTTGAAAGCAAACTATGCTTTCTGAAATGCAGACTCAGATTTTTTATTTAAGTCTTTGAAGAAGAATATTTTATGTACTAAATTTAAAGAACAATAAAGAAATCATGTCCTATTGCATGTGGAGCACCATTCTTGAATCTTTTCCTTACGTTTGTCTCATTCTCTCAGCAGCTTGTTTTGTAAAACATTATCATGTGGAAATGAATGTGTTGAAAATGTTAAATAAATGAGCAAGTAAAATTATTTAAGATAAATGATTATTTAAGTTAAGCTAGGCCTATTTTACTAGCTTGTAAAAATTAAAGTGAACTCTATCCTTTCTCATCTTGACGACTCACTAAGAGACTTTTCTTCAAACCATGAGAAAGAGGCGAAAAAAGATTAAGAGTGTGTCTGTATTTCACAGAGTGGAGGAGAGTAAAGAATCTCCTTTTATTAGGAAATTAACTCAAGTGAAAATCTGTGCTACCATGACAATACTGCTTTCAGCACAACACCTTGGATATCTCAGTGCAGTTCTTCAGTGTCAACATACACTCTACAACCTCTACAGAAATAGTCTAGAATCCTAGTTTTTTCAACAGCTCCTAAGATCTAACTCAATTAAATTCTGTAAGCAGGAAGATCGATTGATTAAAGAAGATCCTACATCTCTTTTTTGAGTGTCATTCTGTACAAAACATTGAAAAGCCTCCCTCACTATTCTGACAAATCAATTAAAATCAGAGCTCTATCAGTCTCTTTTGACAGAGATTTATCCATGCAGATGAATGAACTTGGAATTCAGAAATTCAAAGTGATCAAGCTTCACATAGTCAAAAAATTTCAATTGAAACAACTCAGATGTATTACTGAAGTTTATACAGAAGTGTAATGATTACAGTGGAACTCTGAACACAATTCCTTAAAAGAAAAATACATTGTGAAGGACACAGGATATGCAAGACAATGAATGAGATTGATAAGTGTAACTGATAATGTATTTGCACTTGTAGAAGACATTTAATATAAAATCTACAACAAAAAATCAATGAAGTAAAAAATTAAGTAGGCTAAAATCTGGTTAGCTGGTCAATTTCAAAAATAATTTTCAATAATAAATCACCATCTTATGAGGACTGTTGTTAGTGGACTTCCTCATGTGCCTGATCCTGGTTTTTGCTGTAACATGTGCTCTTACAAGTAAGTTAGAGAAACATGCATTATTTTATTAGGTGAGAATTCCATCAATAAAGACATATATATGTAGAATTGGAAAAAATCTCAAGAACAGTTACAATTTGTAGGATAAAATATAATTGTAGGGAAGGATGAAACTCTGTATGGTTCTACCAGAAAATATTTGTGTGATATATTACTTACATTTCTCGTATTCCTGCTATGTATGCTGCATAAATGTTCGGGCAAAGGAACTTCCTCCCTCCGTTTCTTCATCTCTTAGAAACACTTCTATATAAACATACTTTCAGTTCATAGTTACCAGTTCCCAGGGTCCTGTTCTGAGATGGTTTGTACACCAGGGTACCTGGTTTGCTCCTAGCTGTGTACAAAGAGAGAGACTAAACTGGTACTGACAACATTCATATTTGTAAAAAAAGATGAAGTTTGAAAGGAGAAAGGCAGTCCTTTGTTAAGTCACGTAGAGAATTGTATTTTAGTTTTGAAAAATAGTGAAAGTACATCTGGAAAATTGTTTTAATGTCAGCTTCCGGTTGTAAACTTGAAAATTTACATGGGAAATTCCAAGTATCACAAAATAGAAGCCATTGTGCACTAAATTATCTCAGTTTGGTTGTATAGAAACATATTTTTGTCTAACATTCAGACCTTTAGGAACAATGGAGAGAAACTGACAAAAAATTCAAGGCAGTTAAAAGCATATTTAAGGTCAGAAAGTTTTAGCATATAGGAGAACACTAAAGACCCAAGAAGTTAGTAGCACATATTTTACAGAAAAACATCAAATATACGGAAAAGTTCACCAAGAATGAATAAAAATTTATGTTCTTAAAAACCAAAGTTTTGAAGGGGCCGGAGCTGCTGAAAACGTAGTTTGTGGTGAGTGGGATATCAGATGTTAAATTCATAATTTCTTTCTAGAGCCAATGAACACTCTATATTTTTCTACATTTTGACTTTTGACCTTCTGCATAATACCCATGAGCGTAAATCACAGTGTTTAAACCCAGGTTGTCTTTCTAAAGGTTCACGGGCTGTTTTCCATTAAGGCATTACATTTTATCTTTGGATTTTAAAATTCAAGTTATTTTATTTTGTGTTAACTGTGAAAGAAACATAATCACTCTGCTTTCACCTTTGCAGATGTGGTTTACGCCTCGGAGGGGCAATGATGAATCAGGAAAACAGTCTGGACAGCAGTCTGAAGGTGAGGAAGAGGATTTTTCTTTCTAAGCATTAGGTGGAGCTCATGGGGATCAATGCCTATGTACATTACCTTACAATATCAGTTATCTGTGGAAATTATTCTGCGAAATGGGATGGAATAAAATCTCACTAAGGATAAATGAATTCCTAGGAGCTTCCTGATGCATTTGTCTTTTACATAGATATACTTTCCATGACAACAGAGTCTTCTATGATAGAATTTCAATTTTTACTTAAAAATGTTTGGAAAAACAATTCCCTTTCATGTAGTTTTGACCTTGGTTGCATCACTTTTTATATTGGGGTACAAGCACCAAACAACAACAACTAAAAACAAACAACCCCCTCCCCCCAAAAAAAACCAACAAAAAACCAAAAAAACCCAAAACCAACCAAACAAACAAAACCAAAAAAAAAAAAACAAAAAAAAAAAAAAAAAACAAAACAAAAAAAAAAAAAAAAAAAACCAAAAAGGTGAGAAAAACTTGAATTTCAAACTCATTTCAATCAGTAAAGTAAATGCAATTGTGCTCACAAATTATTAGAAGAAATCTGTCTCAAAAGTCTGTGGGCACTTACCATGAAATGTCTTAACACCAGCAAAAGTACCAACAAAAGTAATTAAAATTGCCTTTTGGTTAGGTAATGGATATGTGATAGATATGGATATTTGTTTTCTGATTAGGTGATCATAGTCCTTCTGTTTAGGTTGTTGATGGAGAATGAAAGAAAAGTTTTAATTTTAAATCATAATAACATTTTTTGCATAAAAGTTCACAGAAAGCAGATAGATAATTAAAATTAACAAAAGAGGAAAGAAAGAGAAGCTAACATTAAAACTAGATGCTCCTTTGAAAATTATTATTTTATATATTTTAAAAGAAAATTGCACCTAAGAGATCGATTCATGGACTTTTATTTCTGTGTTCACAATTCATATGAAGAGCAGTAGTAGCAGAAAGGAAGCAACTGCTACTCCAGTTTCAATTGCCTATCTGGCAATTGAAACAATCTATAGAAAGAGTCAGATGAGTTTGAAGGTTTCCAATAGGTAATGCATTGATTGGAATATGGTGACAATTAGCATGACACACAGAAAAGAAAGATGGGCTGCATATTGGCAAGTCCATTCTTATTGACAATATTACAAGGAAGGGCACTAAGGAATGACAAGTTATGAGACATCCAAAGGAATATATCAGGGAATGCTACATAGACCACTAGATTTATATCTTATCACCTAATGGGCTCACTGTGGAAGAGAAACTCTGTTCTTCTCTTGGGGAAATTTTTAAGGGGAATACTAAGGTACAAATGAAATATGAACAGAAAGGCCTGTGTGTTTAGAGCAGGAGAAAAGGGTTTAAAAAAGTGGCTTCCATTTGTCATGGTAAACACTATCCCCAGGTCATTGCTTCCAGCATGATCTTCCCAGCAGTAAAATTGAGGAATGTGTTGCTCACCTAAAGACCAAAAGACTGCATTCTGATAAGACATGGATGACTGATCAGTGGAAGTTCTGCGTCCACACACTAGGAGCAGGGAAAAAAGATTGCAACATCATACACAGCAATTCTTTTCCTGTTATCTCACCAGGGAAAAGAGACTGGGACTTATACATCAAACATATTCCAAAGGAAAACAAAGCAGCAAAATTAATCGAGATTTTTAAAGGCTGAAAATTGCAAGCTTCTGAGGACCACCCCATTAAGGCCAAAATTGGTTTGCTGTTGTTCTTCAGAAAGACCCTAGAAATGTGGTGAAGCTTTTATTGTCAGTGTCCTTTGGCACTTTTGTACAAATGATTCTGGCCAGATCACTGGGTTCATGGCACCCTGGTCCTGGTGAGCGTGTATGTGTATGAGAGGCCATGAATAATATTAACAAAGGAGTGCAAGTGGGAAAAATCTTGGTGATTTGAGTCAGTAAAAATCTTGCAAATCTTGTAAATAATTTTCTCCTCCCCCTTCCATAAGTGCTCATGCTTAATTTTTTCTTGAACTGGAGTGAGACTTTGTCTGGCATCTTTTTCAAGCTCTCCAGGAGCCTGGCTATGCCAGGAAATATGGGTAGTGTGATAGCTTTGGCTACAGTTAAAATGAAAGAAAGAAGAGCAGACACATTGGCTTGTTGCTGTTAGAAGAACATAGAACTTGCGAGAAAAATGTTTTGCACTCCAATTTTTCAAAAATGAAGCAGTAAAAATCATTTTTTCAATACAAATATGCCTATTTCCTGTGAGAGAAGAATGGATATTTTGATTTTATCTTTTTCTCTGTGTATAAATCTAGGTTAAGTGTCTTCTAGAAATACAGTTCTGAGCAGTGACCATGACATTTTTGGTGAACTTTAATACTTAGCACAAGAGAATAAAGTTCTCAGTAGCCAACAAAAATACAAATAAAAGAAAATTTGCTAATGAAAGACTTAATATATAAGATTATCAAAATGTGTGTTCACAATCTGGAAGATAAAATCAATGAGCAGGGGATTTCACAGGGAAGGAATCAGTGTTTAACAGGATGAGAAAAAAAAAAAAAGAAAGAAAGGCAAAGATAAACTAATTTCCAGGAAGAAAATTCTCAGCTACATAGGTCTTTATGTGATATAAAATATCAACTTCTGGTTTAGCCCTAATCTAAATGCTTTTTTTCCTCGGCAGTTTTATGGCATTCATCTACAATTTTTGAGAAATGTCTTTGAAATGTGAATAATAAAGAATGCATTAGTATGGATGCTCTCCTTACAAAGACTCTGACTCAGCCAGTTAATCTTTTTATTTTCATATTTTACATGCACATCTTTATCTTATCTCTGTTAAACACAAAGATTTTTAGAGGGAGCAGCAAAGATCTTAAGCCCTTCTTGGGAGTGAATACACTTAAAATGCAACAATAAATGATGCTTTCTCACATAGGACCTAAACATAGAATTTAATTTTTATTTTACAAGCTCAATCTACACTTGCTATGAATCAGAGGTGCTATTAGTCACTCTTTGTAGTTTTTTTCATTTCTACTAGCTGAAAATTTGGCCCTTACAGTGTTCTCATGCAAGCAGGGTTGGTTAATCCACCTACTATTTGTTTCCCTATTGATTGCATTGCACAACTCCGTTTTCAATTGTTTACAGTTTTGCCAGACTTTAAATATTTGGTCTGGATTTGCTAATCATGCTTCTGTGTTTTACCCTGTATAATTCTGGCAATGAGGGTAGTGTTTGTATCTATGTACCATCAGCTTGAAGATCTAGCTACATGGTGACATATTATGAGCATTAGCAAAATTGCAGCCCATGCAGCCTCGTTTTATAGTTCATTTAAGCAGTTTAAATCCTGCTAGATTCTGCTCACTAAGGATTAGACAAGGCTCTCCCTAAAATGGCAGTTCTGTAAAGTTCTGCCAAGAGTAATTTTGGATAACTCTTCTGTGACTGAAATTGTCCCATGGAGGAAGAAGACACTACAGAATTCAAACCCCAAAAGCACAAGGGTTGCAACTATGATTGCACTGAATCAACACAATTATGGAGGAGACCTCAAAAACTGAGACTTCAAGTTAGGGAAGTACACAGACAGATTAGATATTAACTGAGAAAAACTGAGAACTGGGAGTAGCTGACTGGGAAGTCTGTGCAGAGACCAGCACAGCAGTGGTAACAGATGTTTGAAACAACTGCAGATAGAAAAGATCAAGACTCAATGGACAGAGATTTGTTGTACAGTCTAGAGAAGAAGCTAAGGATTGGGATTCCGAAGCCCTGACGGGAGAAAGGGAGAATTATTGGTGTGACATGAAAGGAAAGAAAATAATTAAACCAGGACAAACTAAAACTCCTGGAAGAAAAACAAGGTAGACAGTAGAAATAGAATGGCTGGCTGGTCAAGGAGGCCATATTTGGGAAGGGAGAGGATTTTTGCTTACAATGTCATATTAGAATCATAAAGTGGCTTGGTTTGGAAGGAATATTAAAGATCAAGTGGTTCCAACCCCAATTCCGTGGGCAGGGTCGCCTTTCACCAGACCATACTGAAGAAACATTTATTTAAAAGCACTACTTAAGTACAAAAGTACTAAAGAAATACTTTCAGAAAGGTATCGGTAGAAGTATTCTGTGGTGGATTGACCTTGGATGGCTTCCATATGCCCACACATCTTCTTTTTCATGCTCTCTCATCAACAGGATTTGGGGAGAAAATAGGATGAAAAAGCTTGTGGGTCAAGATAGTGGCAGGGAATGACTAACCAAAGAATGTAATAGGCAAAACAGACTCGAACTGGGGGAAAATAATTTCATTTATTGCAAATTAAAATACGATTAGATAATCAGAGGAAAATAAAGATTAAAGCAACACCTTTACCTCACCCTTTCTACCCAGGCTTAACTTCATTGTTTCATTCATGTCTCCTCTACCTTTGCCCTACCCCTCTCCACAGCAGTGTATGTGAGGAATTGGGGGTAATGGTCTATCCATAACAGTCCCTTTTTGGCACTCATTTCTCCTCATGTTTATCTCCTGCTCATGGGTCCTCTCCATTGGCCCTCTCCATGGGCTGCTGTCCTTCAAAATAAGCCTTCTTCATTTTGGGATTCTCCAGAGGCTTCAGTTCCTTCAAAGAATGTTCACCTCCTCCAGTGTTGGGTCCTCCACTGCCTGTAGTGTGGCTATTTGCTCCAGCCTGGTCCTCTTTACAGACTGGAGGGGAACCTCTGTTCTGCTATGGTGGTTTCCACAGGCTGTGGGGAAATACCAGCATTAATGCCTGGAGCCCTTCCTCCCCGTCCTGCAACCTTGGTGTTGACAGGTTTGTTTCTTGCATGTTTTTCTCCTTACTCTTCATATGGTTGTGGGGTGTTATGTCCTGTCTTACTTAATTTTTTCCCAAATATGTCACCAACCTGACCAATGGGCTCAGCTACATACTGCAGTGAGTCTGCTGATAACTCCTGTGTTCAGGACATAGCAGCCCCAACCTGATCTCACAGAGGCTATCCTTGCAGCCTCCCTGCAGACAGTTCTTGGACATGGACATCCAAATGGATATGCCTTGAGAAGCACATTTCAGAACCAGATAAAATCTAAGATTCCTGGATCTCAATATCACCACAGATACTGTCCTAATAAGCTCACTGGTGCATCCAAGTTTACCTGGTGGGGTAAAAGCCAGGGCATTTGTCATATTCTAGTACCAGAGCTACCCAGCTTGGAGCAGGGTTGGAGTCTCTTCAGTCTCACTTCCAACACAGTCACCTGGATGACCTTCTCTTGAAAACCAGGATGTGGAGAAGGAGGAAACAAGAGAAAGAGCTGCAAAAGCATATTTTTCAACGAGGTTTGGAGCAGTTAAGGATGTGCATAATGAGAATGTGGGCTATATGTGCTCCCCTTTTACTCACGGCTGTTGCAGCTCATTTCTTCACAAAGTGGTTGCATTGTGAGTGGTAAATACAATCACCCTTTTAACTAAGTAGAAATATATTTTAACCTTACAAAATTTTTAACTCTCGTTGCAACATATGCACTTAATATAACCACTGCCAGACTCATAACCTCCTCTGTATACTTTTAATGGGAGTTTAACTAGCTAGATTTGATCACCCTTTTACCTTTCTCTGGATACTTATAATCAGATCATGAAAGTGATTGCTGGAAATACATTCACTGATGAAAAAAGTTAGTTTTCCCAGAACTAACATGGAATCACAATCTTGCACAAACTAAATTGCTGGTATAGTCCTCGTATGCCATAGAATAATTGTGGAATCCATTTTTGCAAGAGTAAATCTGCTTGTCTGTCTACCCTAAAACAATAGACCCACACATTCTGGTAAAAAAGGTGTTACTCTCTTTTTGGAAGGGGCTTTTCACATAGAGAGGCTATTTCTGCTTAATATCTCCATGCTACTAAGATAAAAAAAAAAAATCTTTTCCAAAAAAAACCCCAATTCTCAGACATCTGATTTCCAATGCTAACAAAATTTTCAGTATGATCCTTGGATTATATCAATCCTTATTTGGATTAGATTAAAATTTAATAAACTGCCTTAGTTCTGCATAGACAATAGTTTTATTTTCCTGAATTCACTGTATTATTTTCTTCAAAACCCTTTCATCCAAACATTTTCTCACCATGTATACTAATTGCATTCATTTTGCTGTGATGCAAACAGCTATGGACAGGATATGCTGGGAGTTGTTCAGCTGGAAAGCAGCTCTGAAAAAGGGAGCCTGAGGGTCCTGGTGCACCACACTGAACACAAGTGGTGTCCTGTTACCAGCAGGTCAAGTGAGGTGATTCTTGCCCTTAATCAGCCCTGATGAGGACACACCTGTACTGCTGGGTCTGGGACACTGTTCCCCAGTACCAGAGAGATGTAGATATACTAGAGAGAATTCTGTGAAGGGCCCCTAATATCATTAAGGGACAAGAGCATCTCTCCTATGAAGAAATTATGAGAGCTGGAACTGTTCAGCCTGGAGAAGAGAGGGCTCTCAAACCTGGTCAACAGAAAAAGGAGGCAATTATGACTACAAAACTGGTCAGTCACACTTAATTAATGAGTATTGGACTGTGGGAATGTTTACTTCATTAAGTTTCTGTGATGAAAAACCTTATCAAACAGAATGTAAAGGCCTTATCAAATGATGTTATAAGGAAAAGCAGGAAGCCATAGCGAAAACAGACACAAAATTGAAAAACATAAGGGAGACAAAGTCAAGAAATAAACCTTGTCAGTCACTACTTGATGGACTATCAAGAGCTGCAGGCAGACCAGGATTTTGCTACTGATATGGATGTAAGCCTGAACATCCAGGATGTTGGAGTGGGGTTGAAAAATTTGGAAACTGATGAGGAAATATGCAGGGCAAAAGGATGGAGAGACACAAATGGAGAAGAGACAGAAAGGGTTATAAAAGGGGCTGGTTGCATGTAAAAGGAGTGGTCTTTGTCTGATGGCCACAGTCTATCTTATCTTTTTCTTAAATTCTTCCTAACTACCTTTCTATATAGTGTTACTTTCTCTCCTGTAGGTATATGTTCTGTGAAACTGTGTCAGATCTATATGTGTGTGTGAGTGACAGCTGGAGACACACTGGAGTGTGGGTACCCTTGCTCTGTGGTGTCAGCTGCTGGAGTGAGAATGGGGAGGTCTCAGTATCAGTGACTGAAATGAGCGGAGTCTTAAAACTCTACCCATTGGGAAGGGAATGGTATGTGTCCCAAAACCAGCTACTGGGAGGGATTAGAATTAGTGAGATGAGTGAGGGGCTTGACACTGGTGGCAACAGCAGGATCACAGACAGCATATGAACCTGGTGCCCCCTCTGAAGGGGCAGAGCAGGAGCGGAGTGTCTGTATCTTCCCCAGTTCAGGTGTGTGTGTGTGTGTGTGTGTGTATGTGTGTGTGTTATCCACTAGGAAATCTCAGGCTTGATCAGCCAGACCCCAGGCAGCCCTGGGTCCAAGCTGGGGTATCAGGTGGCTAGAGGTCCATGTAGGTATTTAGGGGGACCTGTAGGTATTGGGTGCCTGTGAGACAAGTGTACAAGCACTGTGAGCATCAGGCTGGAGTGGCAAGAGGGTTTGGGGACACATGGAGCAGGTAAGGGGACTTAATATCCAGGTGGGGATGCCAGGAAGACAGAGGGTGTCTGCCAGAACTCAGGACAATTGCCAATATGTGTGTGCAATATGTGTGTGCTTGTGAACCTAGAGAGTGTTGTGTGTGTAGCTGCACTAGTGAATGCTTGTCTCTGCTAGCTGAAAGAAACCATGGGACTTGACTGCTTGCATTAGTATTTTATGTGGGTTCTGTATGTGTTTGCTGTTGGAAGCAGAATCGTGCAAGCAATAATTTAGGGCACATATTTAATCTTTGCTAGATTTTAGAATTTTGGAAAATAATCCTTTTGGACTTCCAGAAAAAATATTATCTATCAAAGCAGAGGTTTCTTTAAAAAGATATGTTCTATCCACACAAAACCATAAGTACCAAGATGATTGCCCAGTTCCTTCAGCTGTGTTGCCTTTTTGTTTTTGAGATCACAAGATTATTTTCTTACTGAAGGATCCTTTTTACTGACATTCAGCAGAAAATCTTGATTTGTGCCTTTTGTTAAATTTCTTTAATATTAGTAAACATCACTCTCCGTTCATCCTCTGTGTTAATTTTTTAAAAATATGATTGTACCTCCATTCAGCAAAGAAACAATTAAAGGTAAGTGACAGAAAAGAGAATATATGTACTCTATTTCTGATTTCAGGTACATATAGAAAAGGAAAATCACTCTCCGTTTGACATGGATGTAATTTTTTGATAGGCATTTATGCCAGAAAGGGCAAGGCTTGTGAAAGTGACTACATTTTAAAATGAAGGAATTAATTTTCTTAGTGAATGGAGGAGAAAACAAAACTCAACTATTTGAGATCGCAGTGTTTTGGGCAGAACAATGGAGAAAAAGCAGTGAACAGATGTGACTTCTACAATTAGGGGTGATTTTTCTGGAGTTCTGTCAAGGGAACTATAGATGTGATTTATAAGCTTTTTATAAATCTAGAATAAATTCCACTCATTAAAATCAAGTGAGCATTAGAGAGAGTTAAGCAATATCAAATAGGCGACCTATTGACAAAAATGAATTAGGCTCAGAATAAAACATTTGTTAAATATAAATTAGGGGCTCTCTGAAACAACCCCCATAAAATATAGGAAAGTATGCTTCCACTAGCATAATAGGAAACAAAGGACATACATCATATGTGGCAAAATAATTATGAAATGAAACTTTATCACATGTGGCCAATGTTTCCAATTATTTCTGTAAAATAAAGCCATTTTTTTCCATTAATGATGTTGCAGATAACTCACTCAGAGGATCATTACTGATAGGAGAACTCTCCATCTCTTTAATGAGGAGCTCACAGGCCTTGAAATGATACTGAAGTAATTATAAGGTTGGCTCAAAAGTGGGAGTGAAAACTTCCATGGAGACATATACCAAACTAACATGGAATTGAAGAGTTCCCCAGAGAGTGAACAAATGTTGGATGGCCTTAATGTGCTTTAAATTCTTGCTGAATATTTAAATTGTAAGTATATGTTGATAAACTGTTGCTAGTTTTTTCATTGGAAAGCACATTCTTTTTTCACCCATGAGAAAAAATTATGAACAAGTACAAATACATGTGTAGAAGTGAAAAGGCTTACATTTGACAGCAAGATATTAAAAATAATGTGTTTCATTTGCTTATTGCAGTTTAAGAATCTGAGTGAAGACACATGTAAGCATACCTTCTGTAATTTAGAAAGCTTTTAGAGCAGTAGAATAATTTGCAGTAACAACCTATTGTTTTAATTAGTTTACTCCCTCTGTGTCTTTGCATGTAATCCTGGAGTAAAATTCCTAAGTCTAAGGCACAGAGCAACAGATGAAGCCATGTCAAAGGTTTCACATGAATTTGTTTTCATTTTTGATATTGGTATTTAAAAAGGTAGAAACATGAAGGGAAACAGAGGATAGTAAATGAAATAGTTGAACAAAATGGTACTTAGTTTATTCAGGAATTACGCAAGAGAACAGAAAATATGAAAAGGTATGTTTGAAAGGCAGACTGCAACTTCATTTCTAACTATGCGTGTATAAACATGCAACAGACATAAAACAATTTCCCCACAACAGTTTGTGACCACATCATATCAATATTTCTCGAGTCTATTAAAGACCCTGTTGTAAACATAAGAAAATACCTAGTCTTTGGTAGTCTAAGAATCCCCACCCTTTTCTGCCACCACACACAGCATCAGCATTATACCTTACTGGTTTAGGAAATTGAATTATCACAATAAGAATGTAAGCTTAGAGACTTTATTTATATAAAGCAATTAAAATCTAAGTGAGAAAAAAATTACATTGGACTACCTTCATACTCTATGTAATGAGGACCAGACCCTGCCTATGCTCTAATGTAAAATTTTAACAATATCAGAGCTTCCAAGATGGCCCAAGCTCCATTCAAATGAACTGCCCACATAGTGCAAAGCTCTCATTGTGTTGCTCTGAATCAGAGCTATAATATTGCACTGTGGGAATTAAATGAAGTGAATATCCATTCATTTTTATGAGAATACTGCAGGTGTTAGGTTTGGAAGGTTAAGTTTGAAATAGTATGTTGGTAAGTGATACTGCAAGGAGTAGACTTTCTGGTCAGCTAAGCAGGACAGCAATAGTAGGGGAGATTTTCCTCTTCAATCAAGAATTTGCAAGCCCAGCAAAGCATGCAGGAGCAAAGTATACAGCCTCGTTGTATGTGAACTCTTGGTAGCCTTAAGATGCAGTGCTGAACACTGCACAGCTTGGGCCTAATTTACTGGGAATATTACTACAAGTTAAAATAGTGTCATGGGAGAGCTGAGGTGTCTGGTCCTTTACAATAAAGACTGCTCTAATAAATCAGTGATAGTATCAGACATCTCATATTGTCATGGATTTAAAAAAATGCAATAACAAGTATGCTTGAAAGAGTTAATGAGGGAATTCAAGAGCAATAAAAGATCACAAGACTAGCCCTTTAGTCCAGCCAAAGAAAATGGTGCTAAATTGTAACCAGGTGTTTTTATTTCCTGATTTACAAAGTATTGCAAACTCAGCACTCTGTGCTAGAAAGGGCAAGATGCAGACTCACATACACAGAACAGTCATTGGATTCCCCTAACCCTTAAAAAACTTTGGACTTCCCAAATTAATTTCATCAATTCCAATTGATGTACGTCCCAAAGCATACTGAGGCAGCTGGTGGAAGAACTCATCAAGCCACTCTCTATCATTTATCACCAGTCCTGATTAACCATGGAGATCACAGATGGCTGTAGGTTGGCCAGTGTGACACCAGGGTCAAAAGGATGATCCAGGGAATTGCAGACCGCTCAGGCTGATCTTGATACTGGGAAGGTTATGTGACAGATTAGCTAGAACGCAATCACACATCACATACAGTAAAACCGTGGAATAGGCCTAGCCAGAGTGGGTTTAGGAAAGGCAGATCGTGCCTGACTAACCTGATCTCCTTTTAGGACCAGGAGACCTGCCAACTGGATGAGAGAAAGCCTGTGGGTGCTGTCTACCTGGGCTACAGCAAAGCCTTTGATACTGTCTTCCACAGCATTCTCCAAAGCTGGCAGCCCATGGCTTGAACAGGTGCACTCTTCACCGGGCTCAGGACTGGCTGGATGGCTGGATCCAGGGAGTGGTGGTTAATTATTAAGCCAGTCATGCTTAGTATTTTTCTCAATGATCTGGACCAGAGGATTGAGTGCACCCTTAGCAAATTTTGCAGATGACTCAAATTAGGAGAGGAGTGTTGATCTCCTGGAAGGTAGGAAGGCTCTGCAGAGGTATCTGGATGGGCTGGATTGATAGGCTAAGGCCAAAGGTAAGAGGTTCAATAATGCAAAGTGGGTCCACCTTTTTTGTTGTGGGTTTTTTTTGTTTTGTTTTATTTTTTTTGTGTTTTTTGTTTGTTTGTTTTTTTGTTTGTTTGTGGGGTTTTTTTGTTTGGTTTTTTTGGTCTTTTCCAGCATTAATGGTTCAATGATTTAGGATTCTAAGACTCTTGGAAGTGATGACTAATAATCTAAACCTGTGATCACACATGTGATCGGATAAATATTGCATAACTTATTTCTTCATTAGTGTTATATAGTTTTGCATATGCCACTATTTTATCACATGGATAACTAAATTGTACTTTAGCTACTGAATGAGAATATCTTTGCACAGTGTGACTCCCTGGCATCAGACTTGGTAATGTGCTGCAGCATCCATTCTCAAACTCTCCTGAACTATTTTCAAATGGCTTCTGATATAAGAACAGAAGTACAGAAGGATTTCAGAAAACAGCTGATAAGAACTTCTTCTATAGAAGTTGCATGAAGTTCTAAAAACTTTGAGCATTAAAATTTTCCTTAGCTAAGACTTTTCCTTATTTGAAATTGCACTGAAGATTCTTTGTTTTCCTTTATGGCATAGTGGGTATTTTTTTCCATTTAAAGTGCTCAGAAGTTAAAAACCATCCACCTGTAAAGAAATTTTTACTCCCATCTTGGCAACCCCACCTTGTTGCTGGCTGGCAAATTGAATGGACATGGGTCTCCTATATATCCTGAGTCATATTTGTTAGCCTGCGCTTATGCCCTGGCAAATGTTTGGCATATCAGTAAACATCAGACTCCCATGTCATGAATCCTGGTTTGTACTAAAGCCAGGTAGACATCTGATTATAATGGAATGGACATCTGAATATATAGGAGTCAAACATACCATTTGATTCAGTCAGGTCCTTACAGCCCATGTAGACTCAGAGATAAAGAACTGCAAGTGTGTTAAGGGTGAACTGACTTCCCAGGGCACGACACAGTTGTCTGCACATACGTGCCTTCTGATTCCTCAGAAGCTCCAAGTTTTCCAAGATAACTTTGTAAGTCTGCCAGATATGGTACAGCATTTGCATGGTATCTATACTATTCTGAAGCACTAACTGGAAACCATGGCATCCTGCAACATCTCACATGGCACTAGTTAGCAAATTAATCAAGCCTTTAATTACTATGAGTAGAATATGTAATGTAGCTGCTCAGCCTTGTCAAGGGATAAAATTGTTTAGGCCATGTTCAGAAGCACATCTGTAAAAGGAAACTTTTTTAAAAACAATCACCTAATGTGGTGGTGTGTTTTGAAGTTTTCCCAGTTTTATATATATATGGTTGTCTTTTACTGTTTCAAAATGGTTTTTCCCATATGCCCATGTATTGTCCCATAATGGTTTGCCCCCATTGTTTATCAATCCATCATTGTTGTGTGACACCTGGGTCCTGCTTGTCACTTTGAACCTTCACCCTGATTTCTAGAAAGTTTTTGTGAGGACTTTGAGTGATTGGTGGGGTCCAGGTTCCCCTTCCCCCTTTGTTTCATGATTTGTTCTATGGTTTATTATTTAGGTTCAGGATCACTCTCTTCCATTCTGGATTAGATCCAAGTTGTATCCTTCCCACTCCCCCAACCCCATATTTGAGGTGAAAACCCACGAGTTTGGTGGGTTTAGGCAGGCTGACTCCTGGGTAAAAGGAAGCTGTGTAGATTTAATAAAACGCAGTTGAAGCTCCCCACTGGAGTCCCATCCCTTTATTTCTCGCATGGTTCATGCTTCTGCTGAGGCAAGGACTCAAAGGATGGGAATTGTATTCCCAAATGCAGAACCGTACCTTTTTGTGACATCGGTGCCAGAGCTGGCCAGAAAGCGCGGGCAAAAGCCCCAACAGAGGCACCTCACCATTGCAACTTAACATACATTAGATATCAGCTGGAAAGAAATTCAAGTGAAGTAATATTTCATTCATCTCTCATTTTCTTCTCAAATTTTTATGAGATTAGATTCTTTAGACCAAAACATGTTCATTGACTACACAGAAAGACATAGGCAGTTTTGCACTGTTAGGCTGCTAGAAATTTGGCTTCATATTAAGGAAAAGATCAAATAAGAAGAAGATATATATTGGGGTAGTAAGGAGCTGATTCAGTCTAAACACTTTTTTGAACTGAATCCTGAAACTTCAAATTTGTGCCGTGTTCATAATGTGAGTACAATACTGGTATGAAACAAGCTTATTAATTTCATTGTTTTAACACCTCTCAAATATAACAACTCTTGGTCATTAATCCAGAATAAAAGTGTTGGACACACCAAGTAAATAAAGTCCATCCAGAAACCCAAGAGTTTTTCAGTACTTGGAAAAAAGTGGGTTATTTTTGTACACAACAAAAGTGATATTTAAGCAAATTGAAGTCCAGCCTCTTATCCTAAAATTTCATTTCTTTACTAAGCCTTCAGCATAGGGAAAAAAAAAATTAATGCCATTTTCTTATCAAATAAAAGCAAAACAATTTCACAGACATAAAGATTGTTTGGATTCTTACAAAAAACCTAATGAAAACAAAGAATTCCACAGCCTTGAGTAAAGGCTGCCATTTGTTCCTTCACACAGCATCTGTCCTTTCAAATTAAAGGCAATTTAGACAGGAATCCTGAATACTTCAAATAAGTATTTTATAATTTAAGAATATTGATAATCTTGTTTGTTTTGTTCTCCTTGCCTTGTTCACCTGAGAGCTATAAATAAGAGAAGAACCACTTCTATAATTTTTTTTTAAGATAGATTACTTGACACAGCAAATTATCTTGAAATAAACTCTCTTTAATCTTTGGAACCAACTCTTTTTCTAAATTTGTTTTGCTTAATTTGGCTGAATTTTTCAAGCAGCTTGAGCAGCATTTACATATTATGAAAGCATATTTTTAGCAATGAAATACCACTGCAATTTCTTTCAGCGGATCACCTTTTTTGCAGCCAAACTGATGTTGAATTTCTTCAGTGAAGGGTTTTACTTTTAGACAAATTTAGGTTTCTGTTGGATGTCTTTAAAATAAGGACTATCAGGAAGGGACAAAATATAATTCTGAAAAAACTATTTTGGAACATCAATGGGTTGGTTGCACATTTCTTGCTTGCAATTCCATGTAGTACTTAATGAAAGCATAAATCCATGTTTTACTATTGCATGCATTGTAAGCATCACTTACTGCAGCGGGAAATTCTTCAAATAAAATTATGACTGGGAAGCACCACAGTTCTTACCCATTACTTTTAAATTGCAGAACCAACTTATTCCTTCTTTTTGCTGAAACATGTCAACCATCATGACCTTTTGCATCTATATGAATACAAATTCTGTGCTTTGTAGCATTAGTCAGGAGCACAAGGAGGTCACAACCTCTCTCTCTTTCTCAGTCCTTCCAGATAATCCCTGTCTGATCAAATAAAATATAAATCTCTGTGGTAAAGTACATAAGACAAGACCTAATGGGGCATAATAAACATTCCTCCTATAAGCAAATCATTCTATAATTTTGCACTGAAGGTTTTCTTTGTGTCCTGCTCTTGATCATCCATCTCAAGATGATGTCAGAGACAACTACAGGATTAAACATTTCTTCAGTTGATGTGCACCATGCATTAAAAAAGGAAGTTCTTCACATGACTATTCCTGCAGTTTTGAATAAATAATCTTTTGTCCATTTTGAATCAATATCACCAGTGTTTGACAATGTGTATTGTGATTACTTGTTTACTGATCAGAAAACTCAAATATTTCTTGACATCCAGAGTGTTCAGCATGAGCGTCACACAGTACTCCTGACATCAAAATTTTAAGTAAACAGTCTGAATTAAAAGCAAATTGAATGCAGTTTTTTGTTCTATTACAAGTATTTATATTATAATGACTGGCTTAATTTTCTGTGTTTCTATCACTTCATCCTGCGATCTTTAGAAGAGGCAAGAAAATTCTAGTATTTAAATACAATGAAAAATGAGAAATGGAATACCTAAGAAGCAATACCAGTATTTAAAACAAATATAACAAAATCCTTATTTGTTCTATGTTTTGCTATCTTTGACCCTAATGAGACTTTAAAATAGTCAGATGGCATAGATCAAATGTGTCTGGAAATCAACGCTTATTTGGTTCATTTTTTTTCCAATTGCTAAAATAAAAATGGGCTGCATTTTTATTTTTTTCAGTTCCCAAGGGAAAACTTATAGTAGGATGCATATACCAAGATACAAATAGGCTTTCATCCACCAAAAGCACTCGAAACAAGTCCTGAAAGCTAAAGTTTACAAAATAGCAATGCTAGACATTAAAGACCACAACCAAGAATTAAATAGAGGGACGATAAAGTCTGTGAGACACTGAACAGGATAGACTACCCTGTTAAGAAAGAGCACATAATTAATCTTTATGGTGGTCTGGAATTCTTCAAGTAAGATTCAATAGAAAATAATCTCCAAGTATTTATAAACCCACAAAAGATCAGTCTGCAAAAATTCAGACCTGCTAAAGCAGACTCTTTGTCCATATATTGTAACTGCTGACTGGACTGACTTCCTAGGGACTACAGTTCTGTAGCACATTCCCAGGAGTGCAGTGCTTAATTACATTTTGGGGTTTGGCTCCAGAAATCAGTTGTTTCAAAGGTAGAGACTTCATTTACCTACAAACTTCATCTTATGCAACAGATGTTTTTCAGTTCCTCTCCTTTACACTTCCTGTTTCTGGGAACTGATTCCTAACCCAGCATCATATTTCGGTTGTGGTTGTTTTTTGGTTTTTGTTTTTTTCCTTTTCCCAAACAACATAGAATTTAATAATTTCTTGATTGTTGACTTAAAAACTCATCTGCACACCCACAGAGGAGCATAGACGCACAATAACTTCTGTGAGCTCAGACAATCCCCTGGATGGCACAGTCACACGAGCCACCATTTCATCACAGGCCCATCTCCACAAACCCAAATGAAAACAGCAACATTGTAGCAGGCAAGGAACCCAAATTAAGACCTCAGGGGAAGTTACATCATATCTGAGACCATCCCAGATGCGTCCTGGAAGAGGTTCAGCCCCACTGTACATGTGAAACCAATCAACATGGGTCAGGGAGAGAGGAGTAATGGGAATGACTGAGTAGGTTGTATCCAAGCCCAGCTGATGGAGGGATTTATGTCCAAACACATAGACAGATTAGTAGACCTTGATCTCACTCAGTCAGAGAAGGGAGGAGAATGAGGCCATAAATGATCTTTGTTTCTATATGAGAGCTCAGTTTCTGTCTCTCTGTACCTTGCTGTGTATATGCAAGTAAGAGATGCATGCGTGTGCTGTCTTTTATGACCTTGTTGATTGTTGGAACTGAGACCATGGAGCTGGAGCAGACTTGACTCTACTGGCTGCTATATTCTGTGCTATTCACTAACACTGGCTTTTGGAATTGACCTGTTATCTGTATTTTTATAATAATCTATCACTAATCTTTTGAGGGGCTTGTACTGTCATTTGGATTTGGTTGCCACTGTTGAAATTTCACTATTAGAGCCACAAGCTCTGTTTTCATCCTCAGTCTGCTCTCCTAGAGTTAAGCTCCTTGACTTCTTCTGCTGTTTAACGTGGCTTCTCTCACACAAAATAGAAACCTCCAAGTTTCTTGTATCCTTCTTTTCTGGAAGCTAAAGCAGATGTTTGATGCTCGGATACACTATTTTGGTTGTTATCACAGCCAGGTGACATGAAAATATAAAATTACATCAAAGTGAGTGAGTACTGTGGAAGAGAAGGTAGAACTACTGCCATGGTTTATTCTTTTTATTGCTCAACTAAAAAGCCTGAGCAGAGCTTCTTTCCAAGACTGCAGAAAAATGAACTGCTGTGTGGAAAATAAGCACAAAAATACTGCGTTTAATTAGTGTGGGGGAACTCTTTACGGCAAATATGTTTGAGAAGGAATGAAAATTCTCCTCACCAGGTTGCAAGTAACTCATCTGTTTCAACTTTTATAATTAATTGTGACTGAAATTATGTGTTTTATAAGCTCCAGTTCTATTTTATTGGTTGTTGCTACTACTGTCTGTGGGTGGATACTTTCATGGTAAAGGATATGTTTTCTGCTTACCTAGAGTTCTATTTCAGGTTTCAGGTGTCCTTGCCATATTGCATTATTTACTCAAGAGAAAAAGATTAAGATTTTCCCTTGAAGAGTTTTAAAGAACTTGTTAAAAACGGAGTCTTTTTCTTTCTTTCCCTTTATGTTTTTGGCTTCATATTGCTCTTTTTAAGTACTTTGCTCCATAGAGGTTTCTCTATTATAAATTGAAATTTAATTTTGGTATACACTCTTCCATTCAACCATCACCTTAGGAATTCACATTTATATCACTTATATTGTTATATATTGAATTCTAGGCTTTCTCCTTTCTCTTGAGCCCAATTACCGCTGAAAGAAAATATATCTGTTAGGAAGTGGGACTTTTTGAAAGTGTCCTGTCAGCTATATGGAGAAGGGCCAATCCACTGCAGGTTTTATATATGTTCAAATAAATTCATGTGCGTATATATTTATATATATATATATATATATTTGTGAATGTGTATGTAAAAGGAATGTAGGAGGGTGTAGAAGAGTGAAAACAGGAATCAGTAAAGATAAATGACAGGAAATAATGTGTATGTTTGTGTGGGAAGAAAAGAATGAGTATGAGGTAGGGGGAGGAAGAGGATAATATTTCAGCATTTGGTTCCGAAAGTTTTTCCTAAGCAAGCAGATGCTCTTTCTCTTGCTATCAGCAGGGAGCTGAGTACATACAAAGTGCAGACCTGTTCTGTCAGATTGGGAAAGAAGCTGAACAGTTGAATTAAGTGATGTTAATGGAGGGGAAAAAGGTCTTTTTATCTTGACTCATAAATCTAGTTCCTTTCTCATTTATGCAAAGCAGCCAGTTTTAGGAGTCCCTTCAGCTGGGCTTGCTGCTTGCAGCTCATGTTACTGTTTCCTCATTAATGCTGGAGTTAGAAATATGAAGGTTCCCAGTGTAAAGCACATTTTCCTAATGTACAGTGCCGATGCCAGAAATAAATGTTTGTTTACATGACAGCATGGGAATTTTAATATGTACCACAAACATTCTATAAAATACTTATATTTAGCAGAATACCCTACATTATACCTCAGCAAAATGAACCAAGGACTACTACTCTTCATGCCAGAATGAATGTTTTGTCTTAAAATACTAATAACTACCAACTTCTGTGCTGTGGGCAGAAGTTTGCACAACTATCAATCATTCATCCTTTGCCTTATTGCTAAGAAAATTAAATTTGGAACATGGCTTCAGGAAAATAAAGGCTCAGGGTTTAAAGACAAAACAAAAGACAGAAAACTTAATACAATTAATTTTCATGCAGTTTTAGAACTACACATGCACTTTAAACCAAGGATAGAAGTTGCCACTTTATGGGGATAGACATAAACCCCAGAATTTAAGCTGTTGTGAGCATCATATTAAATTCTTCAAAGCTTATGCAAAGCAGCATACAGAATTGTAGCTATTTTACCACAAGAATATAGAATATTTATTTATTTATTTATTTATTTATTATTGTAAATAGATTCCAATCAAATAATACATCAAACTTGAGATGTGACAGTGAGCTGTTCGAGGTGCACGTATTGCTAGCTGGTGAATTGTCAAAACCTAAAACATGCAGCTGAATCCTCAGTATGGAGGAAAAGTAGTTTCCAAGTTAGGCTGAAATCATGGAAGAGCCAATAAGTTTGTGATTATAACATCACCAAGAGCAGTGTCAATTATAAGACTTGCTTTAGCAGTGGGTTCTTTAACTGTACCCATCTGTTCTTGGTATTTCACAATCATTCTTATTGCTCTGCCAAGACCGCAGAGAGGTAAGAAAATACTATTCTCACTATAACTAATACAACCTGTCCAGCATTATGCAGAATTCCTACAGTGAAGGCAGGAATTTTCTGTATTTCTGAATCCAGTCTTATGGCATAAACACTGAAATGATTTTTGCAACCATATGTAAGGCAAAATGCAGGGCAAAACCATGATCTACTATTGAAAGACACTGTTAAGAGGTCCTTTGTCCAGAGGTCATCACACCTGGGAGCTAGAAGTAACTGAAAGTCCAGTCAACAACATTTTCATGGTAACAGCTCCAACACTGGCTTTGGAATTGTGCAGCTGTACATCATACAGATGCAGTAGCTTGTTATGAAAGCTCTTGTACCTTGATGAAGCTTCTTTGTCTAAGTCGCATTGTATTACAGAATGACTAAGTTGGAAGAGACCTTCAAGATCATTGAGTCCAACCCAATTTTACTCTACCCATAATTAGATAGGAACCCAATTCCACACTATGCCACCAATACTTGCAGAATATTTTTTGTTCTTGCACACAACATGATTTTTAACTGATTCAGATAATGAATTTATTTAATAGCTTTCAGATCAGCATGAGTTGGAGAGATACTCAGATCTCAGCAAAACAGAGATGTATTTTGGCAATTACTGAGACCACATAATGGTTTTAAAATGAAGACTGGTATTTTTGCAGCAGGAAGTAATGTCTAAATTAATAAACAAACCATTGTATTAAAAAAATAAAAAAGAATTGAAAGAAAGAAAAATTGTAAGTTCAAGGATTCAGTCCTGCAGCCTTTACAAAGAAGCTATTCCCAAGTCACATCTTTGGGACACAATATTCAGAATAAATGATGTATGAGTGGTGATATAGCAATACATGTAGAGAGAAAAAACCAACATATCCCTTGAAAGAATGCCTAGGTTCCAGAGAAGGAACAATGCTTTCCTAGTGACACATCTGGAGTATTTTTCCAGTTCTGGGCTCCTCAACTCAAGAAAGACGTGGAGCTCATAGAATGGATCCAGTGGAGGGCAACAAGTGTGATTAAGGGGCTGGAGCATCTCTCTGATGGGCAAAGGCTGTGGAAGCTGGGCCATCTCAGCCTTGGGAAGAGATGACTGAGAAGTGACATCATCCATGTCTGTGAGTATCTGAAGGGAGGATGTCAAGAGCCTGGACCCAGGCTCTGCTCAGTGGTGCCAGGCAATAGGACAAGAGACAATGGGCAGAAACTGATGCACATAAAGTTCCACCTGAATGCAAGGAAGAACTTCTTTACTGCGCGGATGACCAGGCACTGTTCTTAAGTTGCCCAGAGAAGTTGTAGAGTCTCCCTTACTGGGTATATTCAAGAACCACCTTGACACAGTCCTGTGCTCTGTGCTCTAGGATGACTCTGCTTGAGCAGGGAGGTTGGACCAGATGGCCCACTGTGGTCCCTTCCAACCTGACCCATTCTGTGATTCTCTGTGGAGGTGCACCTGAAAGAAACTGAGATCTGTTTCTCAACTCTTTTCTCTTCATGTTTCTTAGACCCTCATTCAAGCAAAGTCATTTCATTCAGTGACAAAAATGATTGCTTTGTGAAAGATTGTGTAGACATACATACCTTACTTTGGATGAGCCAGTGATAGCCCTGAATAACCCTAACCTGCTGATCTCACAAGCAAGAGCCTCATCCAGACTCCTGTGAACACCCGAGAATGACCCCTCAATATGTCATTTCTTTGGCCCATGCAACTGTCAGAACTTGTTTTAAGATCCAACAGGTACAAACCTGTTAGTCAAGAAAACATTGCAAATGTGATAAGGACCAAGCTTTCTTATTTGAGAGAAGAACACTGCCACTAATACTGTATTACAAGCTACCCCACTGACTGCTGCAAGTGTGCAAATCCACTTCAGTTCTATTATTCACAACACTTCAGTCTTTCACCATGCCTACTACTGCCTCCTGTGGGAAGGGCTGTCACGATCTAATGGCGCAAAGAACCAAGTGACATTCCATATTTCAACTGACTAGTGGGATGTGAATTTCCCACCAATAGTCTGACATTTCCAGGTGCTGTTTGAAAAGAGAACTTCTTTCAGACAGCAGAGTTGTGACTTTCATTGATATACTGACTTTCATTGACACTTCCAAGTTTTAAGGTCATGACAACCGAACCAGATAGAATCAAATATTTTTTTTCTGATCTGAATAACAGTGTTAGAGGTAGATGTGTGGCGGTCCCAGCTGCTTTGATACCCTGTATAAAGTCCCACCATGTGTTCATTAGCCCTCATAGCCTTCCTCTAAATCATTAGTCTACAAGAAGAAACAGAATGAAGAAAAAACTTCATGCTGTTTTCTAACATGTTTAAATTTAGCTTCAACACCTGTAGTTCTTTCAGAAATTTCCTACATTAAAACAGTTATGCTTTAAACAGGCTTGTAGGAAATGGCTCCTCAGGATGTTAAATGGCGCTACTCTGGACAGCCATCAGCTTGCTTCACTTTGTGAGCACAACCCTCCACAGCTGTAGGTAGCTTGTATCCAATAATATCCTCAAGCAAAATAAACAGGCAAAATGAGTTATTTCCTAGGAAAATAAATGGTTTAAGTGTATCTCCTTATTCTGACCTCATTTGTGGCTATTTGTTGCATAATGAAATTTCCTATCAAAAATAGTTTTGTTTTCACACAATGAAAAATGGTAATATCATTCCTCCCAAGTGAGAGACTTTCAGTTTGATTTCAAAATCAACATAGACCTTGGAATACCCTAGGTGAAACAGAAACTGTGCTTATTGCTCAAGTTTGACCTTACACAGTCATAGCCACTGGCTCACCTCTTCCTCTTTTGCTCCAAAGCTAATCAAGGAAGAGACAGAAGCAACCTCTGGATTGAAGGAAGAGTAATTACAAAGAATCTACTGAAAAGTATAACAATTCAAAACTGTGATTTAGGAAATTTCCAGGAACCACAGGTATTAATGGGAAGTTTGTGATGATAAAAGAGGCTGTGGAAGGGTGAAGATGTCAGATAACACCTCCAGTTTTTCCCCAATAGCAGGGGGATAAAAGCTGCTGTGGCACTTTGTTGATGTGGGAATGACACCAGTTCCCTTCTGTCAGCAGAAGCAAGCCATACATGAGCATAGTGGAAACTGTGTTTATTTCTCTGTTCCAAAATGCAGGGCTGTCAAACACAGACCCCCAAATAGCCCTATGATTTGATTTGTGATCCGTTATATTCTGTTATTACTCGCTCCCAGAGTTTTCCTTTATAACACACTCATTCTTTCCTGGAGAAAGATCCACCCCAATTGATTTTTTCTTCCCATTGGTTCTTGTTTTGGGACAGTTATTTGGCATCTCTGATATTTCCCCCATATCTCCTCCCTGAAAAGTCCCTGATATTCCCCTTCAGATCTCAATAAAGTTTGTCTGTACCTCACATAACTCCCCTTAACAACCTCCACAATCCATCTATTCTTTATGATAAGTAACTTTTTTATTGCCTCACGACTGTTGATTTTTACACACAGAAGTTTTCTCATGTCATGCCCAGTAATTTCTCACATCCTGCTCAGCTGTATTAGCTTTAGGCTGGGGTAAGTGACCTATTCATCTGTCCCCAGCCTTAACACAGAGGTTCAAAAATGTTTTATAAATCCACTTTCCACAGAAAAACTTGAAAGAAAGAAGCATTTTTTTTCTCATGTGTGGACATAGTATACTTAATATTGCCTTGGCTGAGCTGTCAGGCACACACTGTGTTGCTTTAAATGCATGCAGTTCTGGCAGTTTTTGTGAGCAAGGATAATTTTTCTGTACTGTATATATTTGTAGCATTAACTTAATAAAACCATTTTTTTAACCAATTGTTTTACCAATTGAAACACAATTTTTTTCATAACACAGTACCAAAGGGTAAGAAGTGAAAAAATAGAAGTTTAGATTTGGGAATCAGCTCAACTTGAAAGACACCATGAACAGCAAATTCTGAAGGATGAACCTATGAATACAAGAGGAAAAGTTTTTAGTCCAGCTCTGCCCCACCCTCCCCTTTCCTTTCCTTCCCTGCTGCTTGACAAGGGCCCTGCAAGGTCCCAGTATTTTGTCCAGGTAAAATTTGTGCCTTTAGTTCCTGAATGCACAAGGTGTGTTTCTGAAAGTGTCACAAAGAAAGAAAATGTGAAATCACCAGTTTTGATATGGGGAATAGTGGGAACAAATTACTGAAACAGTTAAAATCTTATCAAAACCTGTTGCAAAAAGGAAGATAGATTAAAATAGGGTAAAATCAGCTTTACCTTTGAGTAACAAACAGCTACTTATAAGCATTTAAAGAACAAACAGTACACATATTTAAAAAGAATCACATCTGCACAAACAGTACACACATTTAAAAAGAATTACATTTACATTACCTATAGTTCCTCAGTGAGGGAATTACAAACTCAGGAACATAGATGGGGAAATAGTTAAGGAGATTCATAAATTTTTTGCTGTTATCTGAACCTGAAACTTCAAAAAAAAAATTAAAAAAAAAAACAAACCAAGCTTCTTCTCAGTAACACTGTGTGGGTAAGGATTAAATTATACATTTGATTCACTGCCCAATAAAAAACTTGGCAGAGATGGAGAACTTGAAAATCCCTTTTTGCTCTGGATGGCAACCTTTCTTTATAATAATGAACCATTTATCTTCAAGTAATTGAAACACGAAGCTGATGAAATAGTGTCCTCTTCTTTTGCTAGATTGTCTCAACTAGCACTTAAATGTGATTTTTCTCCCTTGAATCACAATATCAAACTTCAAATTTTGTAATATGGTTCTCCAGTCACCCTTTTGCTACTCAGAATACTTTGAGAGCCAAACCCTAACCTGGATAGAGTTTTGGAATTGTGCCAAGAAATGTAAATGGATTTTACAAGTCTTATTTTTTTCAGAAAATGCACCACCTGAGTGCATGTTAAAATCATTCAAACTGTCTTGAAAGACTAAAGCAAATTACACATGCAGAACTGTCATTAGACATATTCTTCCTATGTCTCCCATTTTTAAGTCACAAGAAGTGAAATAATTTCATATAGACGAACATATACATGGCCAAGATGCAGATTTTTCAAATTGTAACATAAACTGAGGACAAGGCATCTTTGTGAAGGGAGGCTGGGTGATAATCTGTAATTAGTCCAGTAGTCTGAAAGCAATTCTGAAGAGGGAAAAGAAAGGAAATAAGGACAGGACAGCAAAGGAAAACACCCTCAAAATATTTTTTAGGAATATCCTCAGTTCAGGAAGAGTTGAATAAAATGGGGTCCTTTGATGATCATAGCAGCCTAAGTGAAGAACTATAGACATCTAACTTACAAAAGACTTTGTGAAGTCACTAATTCCATATTCCCTTCAAGCACTTAAGCCTAGAAATTAAGAAAATACTCAGACTGAAATAACAAGTTGGGTTCTGAGTTGCCATAAATATATTTGTGAATGCATTTGGAACTTTCTCATTTGGGATCTACCAGTTGCTGCTAGTGCTATGACAACCATGCTAAGGAGGATAGGGCTTTAGAGAAGCTGTGATTAATTGGTTTATAAACTGTGTTGTATTACTATCAGCATCAGTAACTTAAGTCCCTACTTAAGTACTATATAGTTCATTTTGCAATTAAGATTATATTAGAAAACTGTCTTCCCACACTACTCTCACACCTGGGTGAAAAACAGGATGGGGGCTGTGGGGGAAAAATTCTTCCCACTTGAACATATGTAAGTCTAAGAGACCTGACGGCATGCATCCCAGAGTTCTGAGGGAATTGGCTGATGTAGTTGTCAAGCCATTCTCCATGATATTTGAAAAATCATGGTAATCAGGTAAGCTCCTAGGTGACTGGAGAAGGGGAAACATTGTATCTATCTTTAAAAAGAGTAGAAAGGAGGACTCTGGAACAAGTGGTCTGTCAGCCTCACCTCTGTGCCTGGGTAGATCATGGAACAGATCCTCCTAGAAGCTAGGCTAAGGCACAGGGAGGACACGGAGGTGATTTGGGACAGCCAGCAAGGCTTCACAAAGGGCAAGCCCTGCCTGACCAAAATATTGGCTTTCTACATGAGAGTGACAACATTAGTGAATAATGAAAGGGCTATAGAAGTCATTTATCTGGGCTTCTGTAAAGCCTCATCTGTCATAACACCCCTCTCTCTAAACTGATGAGAGATGGACTCAGTGGGTGTACTGTTAGGTGGGTAAGGAATTGGTTGGATGACTGCATCCAGAGGTGTGATCAATGGCTCAGAGTCCTGACAGGCGTCAGTAAACAACCTGGTCTAGTGAAAGGTGTTTCTGCCCACAGCAGGGGGGCTGGAACTTGATGATTCTTAAGGTCCCTTTCAGCCCAAGTGATTCTATGATTCCATGATTTTAAAATTATATGATCTACCCTTAACATGATAGCAGATAATCCACACAGGAGGGTGGATGATTTGCTATATTTTCTCTCTGCAGCCCAATCCAGGCAGAGGTGAAGCTAGACAGCACCTGCCCTCTAGAGAGAAAAATATTTTTTTTTAATTTTAAAAAATTTTCTGGGGCTTTCACTTTGAGGTTAAGAAACCTCAGATGATTACAGAAAAATATCTATGTGTGCACTGTGCCCAAGCTTCCACATGCATGTCTGTGGACATGCAGGACTTGAATAAATTGCCTTTACACAGATATCAAGTGTTGTCTTCCATATCAAATGGACACCAGCTGCCTCAGTAAATAAAAAGGCTGCAAGAATTTTACAGGCCTTGATGCTTATCTGCCTAAGTCATGTAGATAATTCAAGTACTTTGGTAAGTGTTACTAGGTATCTATGCATTGACAACTCACTCAAACCCTTGATACCACTGAAATCTCTACAACTCTGACAAATTTAGTCTGACTTGCTACAGATTTAAAATACACGTTGGCTAACAAGATAAACAAGAATTCCTACAACTGCAGTGAATTCCCCAGGGGACCATGCTGAAAAATAAATGCATTGCTGATGGAAGAAAGAGTTTCTTGAAATTGTAAAACAATTCATCAAGAACAAGGCTGTTAACAGTCTTTTCAGTTCATTTCTATCTACTGCATGATAACTTTTTAAGAACAGATCCTGTCAAAGTAATTTCAAGCAAAACACACCAGTCCACCCCTGTAATCTGATGATGGTAAGGGCAAAGAGCATAGGGGAAAGTTTGATTGCAAAAGTCAATAGTAATATGTATTTATTAGTTTTTGGTTGTTTAGCAGAGTCTACAGGAGAAGTGAAATTATATATTGATATCTTAATGTAACAATGTCGTGGCATGCAACCTGAAAACCCTGCAATGATGGAGAGTTGTTCCAGAAAGAGCGGTTAGGGTCTGTGATAAAATGCAGGAACCTTGGTCAAAAAGAGATAATGGACATGCCCTAATATGTGAATGTATTTCTGAAATATTACTGGAGAAAAATAGCATTTTTTGGGAGGTGTGTGGCTTCCCTCTAATTCAAAAAGTCAGAGATGCAGCTTTCAGAGATATAATATCCTATTATGAACTTCTGGTATGCTGAAATAGGAGCAATCACTGTTCCAAAAGCTTACAGACTAACCATGATATTAAGTATTGTCTGACAGCTTAATGTAAACATCTTTAAATCAGGATATGTTTTCACTAAGAACTATATCAAGATCAATACCTAACTATTTTGCAATGAAAAGACATGAAACCAGACCAGAAGACAGAAAGGTATGAAGGCTGAGTTTAAATGAATGTCCAGAGCCCATAGTCCTTCTCAGGGAGACAAGAGCAGCTGTGGACATTGCATGTGGTTCACTTTGCCCTATGGCAGAATAAGATTGTTTGTGTCAATCTGTTCATCAGTGAAGGCATTTAATTTATCACAAATGAAGCCACTATGATTTTAGTTTTCTATTCTAAGTGTAGTAAGGTCTAGTGGGTA
The DNA here is from genome assembly GCF_029207755.1 of Chamaea fasciata. Lineage (NCBI taxonomy): Eukaryota > Metazoa > Chordata > Aves > Passeriformes > Sylviidae > Chamaea > Chamaea fasciata. The sequence continues at coordinate 31,618,686 of NW_027094086.1, read as the reverse complement.
AGACACTGAACTGGTATTGTAATAACTTATTTTCTAGTACAACGCACAGAGCAAATCCTGTTCCCACGTCATGTTTCATCTTGCTGATCTCAAAGAACTTTGAGACAAATGAAAAGAAACAAAATATTAGAGAACAAAATTTTTTTTGTCACTAGCTCTCAGCTGTCCTCTTTCTATGTAAAATCGGTGTCTGTAGCTGAAATTATGGTTCTCCACAGCATGTACAGATGACATTATTGTCCTTCCCAGCTCAGTTGGTCAGAGCATGGTGCTGATAGCACCAAGATCAAGCCTTCAATTCCTGTATGGGCCATTCACTAAGGGCCTTTTGGGGTCCCTTCTGACTCAGATTATTCTGTGATTTGGTGATTTGTATGTATGTCAAACACTGCACTGGAGAAAACTTTTATTACTTTGTGCTGCTTTGGTAAAAGTCTAGCCTTATTTAGTTTTTCCACTTTTCTTCTCTGTGCCAGTGTCAGCAGAAACACTGAAACCGTCCTGGCTGATCAATGTGTTTAACTAGTTTCAAAAAATATTTTTAAATAGAAAATTAACCTGAAGTAAAGGAAAACAGAATACCAGTTACTGCATCTACCCTAAGCTATTACTTGGAAAAAAAATTACTGCGCATAAATTACTATTTTTTCACTGCAGAGATTCACTCTGTCCCCATATGCTTTTGAGCTCCATCAAGTAAATAGAAGCTTTTTGCTTCATAGTTTAATTGACACAAAAAATAGCACAGTACTAGGAGAAACTGACATCTGTGCTGATGATTAATGAAAAAACACATGAAATTATGAAAACATTCATTTTCTCCTTATTTTCTTGAAAATGTTGAGTGAGGAAAAAACTTGATCCTTGGGTCCCAGAATGGCTGGAGCTGGGCAAAAAGGGTGCAAAGAATCCATGGTTTTGGTTTTCTTTAAACTACCATTCACAACTGCCATAAGTAATAGAACTTGAACCCAGTGACTTTACTCATATGCTCAAAATTAAGGGAGCATATGGAATTCAGAACAATAGTGTATTTGGGAGAACTTCTGGGAGTGAGAGGAAATCTGTAATTTAAGAGGATGGATGTTGCAATTGAATATTAAGAGGTTCTTGGCTGTAGTTCTTGACATTAGGCTAGCCATGAGGCACAGAGGAAGAAACAGAAAGAAGTTAGTACGAGGTCATGGAGATGTAATGGCCTTTTGAAATGGAGCATCAGGACCAGCACCAGCTGCCTGTTCTGGGAGGAGAACAGGAGCCTGAAAAAACTACTCACAAAAAAGTTTTCACACTTCTAAAAGAAAATGCAAGACTAGAACTGTAAACCTGCAGGCTTCCCAGGTTAAGATGGAGGCTATTGTTAAAAGCAAGCATTTTTTCATTTTAATATTTTTTTTCTGTTGATAATGGAGATTTTTTCAGAAGCAGTCAATTCTATATCCCTAAGTTTAAACTAATAAAATTTAAGGCGATGCCACTTTCTTAAACAGTGTTATACCTCTGAAAACAATTTGAAAGAGGAGTTCAGATCCTCTCCCAGAACCTTGGAAAATATTAAATATGTTTGTAATGAAAGTTGTTCAAGGGGTGTGCAATACATATGGCTAGCAATAGACTAAAGGATACAAGGATGTAAGAAAGAAATACTACAGCACTGAATGCTTAGTCCTAAATCAAATTAATGAAATACCTTATCTTTCAGAAGTTTCACTGCTTTTCATGTATGAAAAAGCAGTTTTCCTTTACATTAATTTTTATATTGTTATTGGCTGGTTAGATCTGCCCTGTTTTCCAATCTGCCCTGGGAATTTACACCGAAAGAATTGGAAGGGAATCAAGCAACTGCAATTCCTGGCCAAACCCTCACTGTATCTCAATAACACACAAGGTTAAACTGGCTGCTAGAACATTTGGCCCTTTTACCCAAGACTGCAACATGATGTCAAGAATTGTAACCCAGAGAAGGAAAAACACTAGCCAATACAAACATCAGTTATGAAAAAAGTAAGATTACATAGCAAATTGTGTCAACCTGCTACGAAGAATCACAGAATATCCTGAGCTGAAAGGGACACACAAGGATCATCGAGTCCAACTCCTGGCCCTGCACAGGACAGCCACAACAACCACACCACGTGCCCGAGAGCATTGTCCAAACCTTTCTTGAACTCTGTCAGGCTGGGGCTGTGACCGCTTCCCTGGGGAGCCTGTTCCAGTGGCCAAACACCCTCTGGGGGAATAACTTTTATCTAATATCCAACTTAAATCTCCCTGAAACAGCTTCAGGCCCTTTCCTCAGGTCCTATCACTAGTCACCAGAAAGGACATCGGGGCCTGCCCCTCCACTTCTCCTCATGAGAAAGTATCCACATGTGGAAGCATCCAAATAAAGATGTATCCAAAATGTTGTTTCATTCCCAGAGGAAAAAACACCAAAACAAACCAAACCCAAACCAAAACCAAAACAACCTCCCCCAAAAGAATCTATGTTAGAAAATATATCCAATCTTCCATAATCCTTCACAACTAGGATGGCTTAATATTCTTCATTTTCAAGTTAGAAGCTGAAAAGGCTGCTGCTGCTCTCCTGTTGATCCCCGTAGCTCTGGCATCTATTAACAGAAAGACAAATCTTTGATCCTAGGAGAGCCAGGAGATTGCTTCATATGAACCACAAGGATTAATGCAATAAAAAGAATGGACACACAGTATTTTTAAGCCTTCTTTCTTTTAAGCAATCAGTAGAGCACATCTGAAATTGAAAGAATCAGTCCATGCTTCCTGTCTGGCTATACATGTGAGTATCATCCACTGCCTACTTCCAATGTACATGAATAAATTATTTAAAGAATCTTTTAAACCATCACACATTCTAGAAAATGGTTATTTTTATTTAATTTGGCATGACTGAACTAAATACTTAGAATATTTCTCAACATCTTTTTATCTGCTTAGTTTCTATAGAAGTCTCTTACAAGTCTGAAAAATGTGCAAGAGCAGAATTAAACCCCATGTTAATCCATCAGTAGTCCAGTCACTAGTGGGATTCCAGTATACAGTTAAGATCCCTTCACCAGACTAAAATTAATTTGGTTTCTGCAAGCTACGCTCATGAGTCAGTTTAGGATTTTTTTCTTTACTATAGTCTGATCTTTCTCCGTGTGCTTTTCATGGACTGATGATTTCTTCCTGCAGCCAAATGAGTGCCTTGGCTTCAAAATGTTCAATGAACAAAAAGAGAACATCTGTAGTAAGCCTCCAGGCATTGAAATATTTGGGTAGAGATAAGTCAATTGTACATCTGAGCAAGTAATTTCTGCCCTGGCATAGGGATTTGCCTTCCTTTGAACACTGAAAGGAGCTATATGACTTTTAACCTGGACCGACCTTTAAAGAGTTGCTGATGACTACTGGAAAACCTTACAAAAACTCAGGAAAAATTCTCCTTGTGTGTCTTATTGTCCCTTCAAATGTATCATTAAACAGAACAATTCCATTTAAAATATATAACAAGAGTTTTCCAGTCAGAGAAGTAAAATATCAGGCACTTAAATGACACATATGTAGGCTCTAATAGGAAGTGATCATTGTTTTCATTTTTGTATAAGTTTCCAAAAAGTCTTTCCTTGCTGATTAATCTGGCATTAAATGAGATTTACAGTGTAAAAAAAAATAGCTTCATTGCCTCAAATCCCACATGTTTTATCCCAATATCTACAAAAGCTTGGCAGCTCAACCTCTAAGAACATTGTCTGCAAGGATTACTAATATCTATCCCGGTTGTTTCATTGTTCATCTTCTTTGTTCTTAACAGTTCACTTTTTTCATATTTAGATCATAAAAATCTTGGGCTAGAGGTCATATTTTCATTCTGTGTTTGTCTTGATCTAGGCATCTGAACCCCTATTGAAACAACAAAAAAACCCTACAATTCAAGTACGCAATAAGCAGAAGCAGAATATCAGAATTTTCACCGAACAAAAGGTAGAATCAATTTGCCTCAAATATGCTGTGAATTTGCTGGCTTTTGTCAGTGTCTAAGCTCTACACACAAGGCTTCCTTTATTTTAACTCTGTATGTCTAAGCATTACAGCTGCCTTCAGATCCAGGGGACTAGGATAGAAACGTAATGAGCTGTCCTCTATGTTTTTTTTCTTATGGTGAGGTGCTGATTTAGTCTGGTACGAGGAAGTTAAAAAAAATGATACTATCAATGAGTGTGACACTTGTTTTTCAGTCATATTATCTGATTATGCAACTGCACAGATCCCTTTTTTATTTCCTCCCTAAATGTAGATGAGTATTGTTTAAGGCTTGGCTCTTTTCCCACTGTAATTTGGGAACCTGTCATAAAGCGATGCCTGTGGGGTACACATATATCCCTGAAAAGGTTAGAATAAAAATTCACGAAAGTAGCTTTACAAAATAGACCTCCACCCATGGGAATTAAATGGGGGATTGGCATAAAAAGGTGGGGTTTAATATCGTGCCTCAGCTTCTTTAAAAAGACTCCAAAGCTGTGTTTGCATTTGAATTTCTCCCCATGGGAAGTCACTACTTTAATTTCTTTAAAGGCAAGCCTTAAATTTTCTAGCTTTGATATAAGGTCTGCCACAGAAATTCTTTCCCAAGGCAGAATTACAGATAGGTTGTTAGGTTAAAGCAGTTCTGAAAACTTTTTGAAGAAAACTCCAGGCAACATACCCATGGATTTTAAATATTGAAAAAAATTATGGACATTGGGTGTAATGGTATGTAGCATGAAGCTTCATATGGTAATTCATTATAAGACTGATGTTTAACACATACGTTGAAGTTCATTGCCTATTGCACAAAGAGACAAAAAATTATTGATGTGGCGGTTGTGGAAATTTAGAGCTTTACAAATAAGGTACTTCTACATAACAGGGTCATTTTAGCAGTTTTGTAAATATTTGCCTTAGACAATAGGTTGTGGTAAGCGTATTATGAACTATTAAGTAGGTATAATTTGTAAAGAAGGAAAGCAATAATTTTTTTTAAGTAATATATTTTTGTATAAAGATGTAGAACAATATACTATATTGTACAACACAATATAGTATTGTTTGACGGATACTGTGTAGTGAGAAAATTCGGGAGAAACATGTTGCCTAGACATGCTGGATTATTCATAGGAGCTAAACTCTGGCACTTACATCAGAGTTTAAGGCTGTGAAACTGACATTCCTTGGTATGGAATACATACAAATACAGATGGCCTTAATACTGTAACATAGTACTGTATGCTAGAAGGAGTGATTTAGTAAAGTTAGCAAACATATTCTTTCAATTATATGTAAATGCAAAAAAAAAAAATTAAAAAAACTTTCTAGGTATTTGACCTCTATTGAATTACATGATTGATACTCTTGCATAAATATTTCAAAATTTGGGGCCCACTCCAGCAGAAAATATCTGTGGCCTTCCACGTCATTCAAACCCTGCTGGCTGCAGAGGAAGCCAAGGGTGTGGGAGGAGAGAAAGAAAGAATGTTAATGGTTAGAGGCTCTAAGACTCTTCTTGAAGGGTACTCTGTTGATTTGGGGCCCTGGTTTTGGTTTGATACAAAGGGAGATACAAAAAACTTAGATGAGGCAAATGACTTTTCTTTTTTTTTCTGTTCCTCATCTGTCATAAGCAAATAATAGCTTTAAACTGATTTCATCAGAGATGCTCTGACCACCTTCTGTTGGGGTGATTGCTGGAGCAAGGTTAGAGAGTGAAGACAATGGCAAAATCTTGTCTTGGTGATGGATCTTCACCCTTTTCATTTTAAGAACATGAGAATATTCTGGTTTCTGTCAGAAAAGTCTGCTACATAAACTCCGTCTGCCTAATACAGGCCATGGAACTGCATCCCCATGATTGCCCCATCAAGACTATAATTTCTCTTTGGTATATTAGCTTGTTTGGCAACAGCATTTTTATGTATTTGGCTCAAGAACATATCCTCTTCTTACAGTAAATTTAAATCACTATCCTGAAAAAAGGTGGCTGCATAGCAGAGGAGTTGGAGAACTGACATAAAAAAGAAAGTAAGTAATTGTATTTATGAAAACATTCATTAAGCTTTACAGGAAAAGAATTCCTAATTTTACTGAATACTCTGCAACAAGGACAGAGGACAGCTGGCAGGTTAGAATGTGTATGTTTTATAAAAACTAATTAAATTAGTCAAACTAATCTATTTTATTATCCAGGCCCTGGTTGAGTGAAGGAAATATCTTTGTTTTCTACATATACAGGCTTGGAGAAGCAAATAATAGCTTTTATATGAATCTTACATTATATAGATGTCCAACACTTTGAAAACTCTATATTTGTGCTAGAGATAGAAGTCTTCTCTGATTTCATCTGAAAGAGTGTTTGAAAATAAAGCACATGTTAAATAACTACAATCTTGTTAGCAATTTCTAGATATATTATGGATCAGATTTATTCAAAGACTTTCTTATTGGTTATAAGTGCTATCATCATACGGCAGCAGCTGCTAAAGAGTAAAGCTATGTTGTTTAGACTCTCTTATTCTGTTAGTAGGTCTCAATCTCAGTAATTTTTTTTCAGAGAGCAAGCTAAGAAAAATAGGTCAAGTGGAAACTGAAAACACCAGAAATCTCAGAACAAGGTCTGTTCTTATAAAAACTTCATCCAAAACAAACTTTGGTATTTTTTGTATTTCCCCACTGATATTTTCACACTATGATATGAATAATTCTTACGACTAATCTGACTGTTATTACTGTTATTCAGTGCTTACAGTTACAGTAGTCACAAGTAGTTTATTTGCTTTACAGTACAACTAAAAGGACTACAGGTCAAACTAGAGATGTACTGATGAGAGCCAAGTAACTCCACCAACGTGACTCAGGGTTACACAGAGCCACATGCAGATGTTTTACATGCACTAGCCTTGCCAGCTGAAAACTTTGAGAGTTCTGGTTCCCTGTCACTGTCTACCACCTGAAGGTTACTGCCCTCATTTCTCTGCCAGCAGGCAGGAACTTTTCTCTTTAATGCACTTCTGGAAAAGTTGGCCAGGTGAACTCAAGTGCCCTTTTGCAGCTGGCTTTTCCAGAAGTGGATTAGTGACCAGTGTGATGCCATCTGCCTGTAGAGTTTCAGGGTCATTAACTTTCTGCAGAAGAGGAGCACTGTCTATGACTATGACTCTTTGTGAAGCTGATTTCTACCCACGGACAGAGAAGAGAGTCCAATAATAGACTTGATGAAATAAGAGACTAGGAATTAAATGAGGGAGTGAGAGCAGGTTATGCTGAGAAAACTTTTTGTGAGAGTGAGAGTAGGCAAAATCTCTCATTCCATTTCTGAGCATTGTTCAGATAGCCTGCTTCTACTTAAGAGAAGAACTGTATATCATCAGCAGAAAACTAACATCCAGATATAACTAAACATATTTAACTTTTTTCCCCAGCTCTTCCTTAAAATAAAACTTTTCACTGTATCCTACTGTATTTGCAATCAAATACTAAACTGAAGAGGTACAGGCTGTAGTGTTCTCCACTGACTGGGTGTCACCTGCAGTTATTCCACTCCAAAGTCCTTCTTTATTTGACCTTGAATATTGTTAAATTCAAACCTTATATTTGTATCTATAGTCCTATAAGAAAATATGGTGCAGAAAGGGAAGACAATCAAGTAAGCATAGCACTTCCAATTTATCAGCCAAATCAGTGAACATGTGATTGGAACTCAAAAGGACTTCTGGTGTAGAATGAGGGAGAGTTGCCTCCTGAGGGAAGGGAAATAGAAAAGAATTGTTTAAATAAGAGTGGTATATTACTTTGGACTGGATTCAGCAAGCCTGGGACTGACCTGCGGAAGTAGCAGTAAAGGAGAAGGAGAATTTAAAATGCAAGAAGGAGAATTTAAAATTATCTGTAAAGCTCTGTGAAATAACTCCAGTTCTTCTTATTATCATTGTTACTTTTTATGTTCTTTGATAGCAACTGGCTTTGTTAGAAGCATAGGAACATGCTCTTTTTTAGCACAAGACAGTGCTCATAAGTAAAAATTATTGTTCATATAGTAACACCAGCACTGTCTTTCTGGCTGTTACGAGCAAGCTGACACCTGATCACATAATAAGAACATGGAAGATATCACTCAGTGGTCTCTGGAGCAGGAAGTAATCTGATGCCACAGGCAGGTGTGAGATGAAAATGTGTTAGAGATATAAGCATGGAAAAAATGTCAGACCCAAAGCTCCAGGGAGAAAAGCACTGCATTTTTTCTGATCTAACGTAACTCTCAAAAACATAGTCTTGCAGGAAAACAAATAATTTTCCTGGAATGTCTTTTCTGTGTTTATTTTTGTGCAAATTTGTTATCTCTTTTATTCGTTTAAAAAAAATTATAATGACAGGATGAGAAAAACAGGATCTATACCTAAGTTTTGGAAAAATACATGTAACACACTAGCATGTCTCTGGTTGCTATCTAGCATTGTTCAAGTTGGGAGATAAGGAGAAACAAACCACTGATAAGAAGATTAAATATTTTAAAAGCTATAAAGTTGGGAGAAGTGAAACAATTCAGTAGTTTAAATATGAGAAGTATTTTATTACTGATTAGCTGAGAGCTGAATATACCCTTTCCTGGCCTTTTCAAAGCTGGTTTGGATGGACCTCTGAGCAACCTGGTCTGGTAGAGTGTGTCTCTGCCCATGGCAGAGGTCTGGGGCCTGGAGGATCTTTAAGGTCTCTGCCAACCCAAACCATTCCATGATTCCATGATATTCAGACCAGCCTTGAACTGATCAAACAAAGTTGGGTAAAAGACACTAGTAGGAAAACTGACAACCAGCGTGTTCATTGACATACTATGGACTGAAGCAAGGATCTGTAGAGCCGTACATTAAACAGATGAGATCTTAAAGCTTGGGTTGGGAACAACTCACATAATCTCTGAACTGAAAGAGAAGGGACCCATCACACTTTTTCACACCCAAGTGATGTAGACTCAATGACTGTATGTGTAGAGATTATTTAAAACACTGAACTTTACTTTTCTATAAATAGTAAATAGTCTCAAATAGAAGATGTGTTACAAATGATACTCTTGAGTGAAGCCTTCTAGAACCATTAATCCTTATAACCATCACAGATTTATCGGTGCTGGACTATGAGACAGAATTGGTCACTGCAGCACAAATCTGACACAACACCATTTACTTGCCTTTCTGAGGAGCGACTGCCTAGTTTATGTTAACATGAGTTTTGTACATGTAACGCATTTCTCACTGCATTACAAAACCCAGAGAAAGTGGGTTACAAAACTGTGTTCAGTTTTCACAGAGCGTAGTGGCTACAGATACTTAATAGAAAGGCTGTTGCGGCAAGACCTGGGTGTTATAATGGCCTTGATCTGAAATTTATTAGAACTAGAGAAAATATTCCAAACCAAATAGAATTTTTCTTGATCCTATTTTTATTTTTAAAATTGAATTTGTGTTACTATGCAGTTTCTGACCAAACTTTTCTAAACTATACTATTAACATGTAATTTCAAAAACCACACCAATAACTTTCCTCATTAAGCTACAAGTTTACGTAAATTTTACCTGACTGTAATACATTCTAATTGAAATTGGATATTACAACACTCTGATATATGTCTCAATTCTTTACAAAGTTCCTGAAATGCAATTGCAACTTTAAAAGTGTATCTATTGAGATTGTATCAATATATCTTGGGACATAGCACACCTTGGGACACAGCACTTGCTATAGAGTCTGTATCACATAAATCTCATAGAAAGCAGCACTGGAAATTTTGCCTTCAACGACTAAAAGAACTAAACTATTGAAAATCACCTGGGTTTCTATCACAGGAAAAAAAGATTCATTTACAGGCCTTTTCTCAGTCTTCATTAGCTGCAAGAAGTTAAACAAAAGGGAACCTTATATCTTCCTTCTGTATTTCTTCAATTTCACCTGAAAGAAACTCGCATCTTGGATTAATAGTGGTATTTGGTCAAGTTTGGGCAGTTTCCCTGACAACTTTATTGCTTGGTGAGCACAAATTAGATTCAGCATGGTTCTCTTGGATTTGATATGTTTTTTGATATGAGCATTTGGGCTAATCTTTCAAGTAAACACAGAGCTTTTGTTGGTTTGGCCAAAACCCAGCATACCTAGGGCTTGATCCATCTGACATCACTGTTTCTGTTTCTAAGCAATTGCTGAGGACTCAGCAAACATGCTTCTATGCTATTTCAGTCTAAAGTTGGTGAAAAACCATTTTTCATCCTAACCTAATTAGCAGTAAGTGATGTTAACAATTTGAGAAGACTGTTCTTGCTTCTAATGGGAAAAAATAATCCTTCCAATATGTTCTGTGGTCTCATGAGTCCAGTGCAATGTGTTGCTTTACACTATTTAATAAGGTAAATTAGGATAATTTCCTTCTTCCATTTGCACTCTTGGGAAGCCTGTGGGTCATGACTATATTGCACATTTGGCCCAGACCCAAGTCCATGACCTTATCTTGAAAAACATCTGATCCTTGTGTTCCTTTGTCCAAACGCTAGAGGCTTGCTACTCCCATGTTCACGCAGTTTATGAAACACCCCCAGGTTACTGGGCTCTCAGACTGCCACAGGTTTCATGCATTGGAGCAGTCTGCCCAGGGAAGGAGGTGAGTCACCATTCCCGGAGGTATTTAAAGGCAGGTAGATGTGGCACTTAGGGACACGGTTTAGTGATGAATTTGGCAGTGCTGGGTAAACAGTTATATGTGGTAATATTGGAGGTATTTTTCAATCTGTGATATTCCATGATCCTCTAACCCCCTCATCAGACAAGGATGCCTTAACTGATTTGCAAGGCATATGTTGGTTATTGCAGCTGCAAAATACTGGCTGGCACTGGGCTGTTCCTCAATATTTTAGCTGTCACTGAGAAGGTCTCAGGGTTACTCCAGGCTCATTTCAATACAATGACAACCAAATGCTCTTTGGCAAGACCTAGCTGCAGCAAACTGGTTCCCCTAGAAATGGATTGAGGGCTGCATTTCCATAGCTGTGACCCCAGCTAAGGAACTGTTATGTTTCTACGCCTCAGTCCTTAATTTCCTCATGGTTTCCACCTGTCACCTCCTACCCAGTCTACCTTCCAGAAGGCATTTTGATTTACTCAACAGAGCTGATTGTTCACCGATCTTTTTGATACTGCTTTAAGTTGTCATTGCAGAAAACAGTATAATTTGTTCATGGGAAGTTGGAAGAGGTTCATGATTTGGTTAGGGCACAAGTTTGTAGACTCAGGCCTACAGAAAAAAAAAGAAACATAGTACACAAATCAAGAAATATTAGAACAAGCTTTGAAATTTGACCTTTGACTTTGGATGTCAAGATAATATGTCATTAATATCAATTTCTTGAACAAAGCATTGGAAAGTAATTGGAATTTGCTGGTTAAATTTTTACATTACTTTGTGTGTGTGACACAGATTTTTCTTTCTAACTCTGGCTGTGGAATTTCACCCCCATCACCAGTCACTTGATTGGAAATTGGGTGGTTTCATTTCATGACCATGACAATGTAAAACCTGACTTCATTCTTTCTCAATTTATACATACACAGGACTTATAAACTACTTTGTAACCAAGAATAACACACCTGGATTGGACTGGACCTTCTGACAACTCACCAAGATTTACCAAGGGGGTCATGAGACAAGATGAATTCCTACATTGAGTGAAATATTTAATCCAGAAAGTATCCTTACCCCATGAGAAGCCAACCTTTATACCTCCCTCTTTGGCATGACTTTTAGAGTGCCATTTTCTTTAGGTGTCTTAAAGCCTGTAAGCATGATTGAAATGTAAAAAGAGCTTCCAGTGTTGACCTTGGATAGCTCTGAATGCCAGTTCCTAGTTTTATGGCAGGGTCTACTGAAAGAAGAGAAAGGAGTCTTAGAGACTATTAAACTTTTCATGGCCCACTCTTAACCCCTGCTACCTCTAGAACTCTACTTAGTAAAAATCCAGAAGGTGGCATTGATTATTAAACCTGTTGGTTGGTGATCCATACAACACTCAGACATTTGAGGTATAAATACAGAGCTGAGAAATTCAGACTGAATAGCAACACAAAGCTTTTGCATATGCCAGTGGAATACTTCAAAGTAATTTAAGGCTCACTTCAATCTTTTTGACAGGATTTATCATATTGTTTAACTCAATCAAAGTAACAGAGCCACTGCTTAATCACCACACAGAGAGCATAGCAGCAATTTCATTGTGTCAGGTTCCAGAACAAAGAATTATGTATACAAAATAGAAATAATATTTCTAACTTTTAGACAAAAATCTGCTGTTGTTTTTCAACACTATCCTAAAGTTTTACCCATCAAGACACCTCCAGTGGTGATCAGTATGTCTATAATTCTTAGAGCTGGTTGAAACTTATTCAGCGAAACTCTAATTTGCTGAAACCTACTATGTCAAAGTTAGAAATATTTCATAAAGTTCATGACTTTTGAAAGTAATCATATTGTGAGGGGAAAAATGAAGTGATAAATTCTCCAGCACTGTAAGTGCTGGGAAACCAGGCATAAGGGGGATTTGAACTGGAATCTTTGGACAGTGTCCCAGCCATCATCTCCCATTGTGTAGGAATTTATGTGTCAGTTTAAAAAGTGATAATTCAATACTGTTCCAATGATAGAAAATAAATTGGAAATCTTTTGTTTGCATGCCAGTGTAGTACAAAATACATTCGAGTTCCACAGAAGGTTTTCACAAAATGAAACCACTGTTCTTTGGTCAAGTCTGATATTTTAACACATCTGTTTTGCTCATGGGAAAACTGGCATAGTAATTTTAAAGGGTATTCAATATGTCAGTTGTTCAGGAAATGCATGGGGATAAATCTACCTACACTGGTAATGACACAACTCAGGAGTGAAGAAAATTTTTCATTTGCAAAGTCTTGGCATGTATGGTATTTTTCTCCATAGGTGCAGTTCCTTGAGTAAGCAGCAAACCTGCACTACAAGGGGTTTAGTCCATTTGCACAGAGACTGCTGGTAAACTCATAGCTTTCTGGTAAATTAGTTATTTGGGAACCACTTGCTGCAGAGTCTGTTCTTTGCCACTGCTACTCAATCTCCTAGGAGGCAGTGTGATATTTTTGCATGTAAGAGGCTCTTCTGGTCCTCTCATCTTGCTTTCTCCCATATAGAGAAAGTTTTGCTTTAGAAAACAGTATCTACTGGTTTCATCCCAGCACCACAGAACTGAGTTTTACTAGGTCAGTAGCTTCTTCTGCTGTGTAAAGCTATAGGGTCAACTCATAGCCCAAAATAAAAAACCAACCCAACCCAACTCCAAACCAAATCACCACAACCATCACCACCAGAAACTCCAAAAACCCCCAAATCACAAACCAAACCAAAAAAAACATACCGGAAAACCCCTCTTCATCCCCTCCCCCCAAGAACCCCCAAAACAAAACAAAATGACAACAACAACAACAAAAATCAAAATGACAACAAGAAAGCCTGGAACTTAACATAGCAGAAGAGACCATGCTAGTTTAGGTGTACTAAATGGCATGCATCTTCCTCAATGGAATTTCTAAGGCAACCTCTAAGGGAACCTTCTGTCTTCGCCCAAAATTTCAAAAACACAGGGGAAAGGTTTTCTGTGCTGTTATTGTTATCTTTGGTTGCTTTTAGAATTCCTCACAAATATGTGGTTTTTTTCCCTTGAGGAGTGAATACTTTTCATGGCTGCTCCTAAGGTGACCTCTAGATAAATACACACTCTTGCATTGCCCTGTTCAGTAACAACTGTGTTGTTCTTTCAAAACTTCAGTGGGGTATAATGAGATTTAAATTTTAAAATTTGGGAGAGTTTTAGAAATAATTTCCTTGACACTTGAGCTGCAAGACCAAGCGGAGTGAATGAGCAGCAAACACTTTTGCTCCATTTCATTCTTCTCCCTACATGGTTCATGTGTGTAGGAAACTGACTGCTTTCAAAAAATCTACTCAATAAACTTCATGCTTTTGCACCTGACTGAGATGAACTGAGGAAAAGCTAAGAGAATTGGGTTTGCTCAAAACCCAATTGTTTGGAAAATAGGTGGCTTTGGGCTGACTTAATTGCAGCTTACCAGTACTTAAAAGGGACTGGAAAAAAAGAGAGAGACCTTTTATAAGCGCATGTAGTGATAGGACTGGTGGAATAATGGCTTTAATCTGAAAGAAGCTGGGTTTAGATCAGATATCAGGAAAAAATTCTGTGAGATGGTGAGGCACTGGAAGAGACTGCCAAGAGAAGTTGTGGATGTCCCATTCCTGGAGGAGTTCAAGGCCAGGATGGATGGGGCTCTGAGCAACCTGATAGAGTTGCAGGTGTCCCTGCCCATGGGACTAGATGACCTTCAAGACCCCCTTCCAATCCAAAACATTCTATGATTCTATCATTCTATGATCTTAAGGGAAAAATGGTCTCTAAGGAAACCTGGGGAGTGCATATGCAGTACAAGTAAGGTGTAGAACCTCTGTTCAGAGTTCACCTTCTTATGTCTGATGACAGGAAAAATCCCTCGGAAGCAGCCACAAGAGGGAGCAGGTACGGTGCTATAACAACGCAGGCAGCTGGTCGGTAGAGTTGAGGGCTCTCCTGAATTCCCTTTCAATGCAAAGTAGTTTACCAGTCTCTCCAGTAAAACTTCATGACAGATGTCTGCTGTTACATTTCCCCTCCTTTTCTTTCCTTCATGGAATAGCTCGTTATTCGAGATACATTGGCTATTTCCTATTTTTTTTTTCTAAAATTCTTCCTGGAATTAGAATTACTGTCTTTGAAACAGTTTCTGTGTTCTAGTAAAACTGGACGGGGTTCTACTAGCTGATTAATGTGTTTTCTGTGGTGGTAATGAAGACAGTGAGCTATAATTAACTGGATAATTACAAAAAACTTGAGAGAAACAAAAAATATTAATTTCCATTGTTAGTTGAAATATATATTCCACATGGAATAAAAAAAATGTTTAGTGCTATGATTTCACAAACAAATTTATTTATAGAAAATAAGCAGAAGCCATGATGAGAAGCTCATTATTTCATTTTATTTTGAAGTTTGTTTTTCTAAGCATGAGTAATACAAGTGTCTTAGTGGTTTGTCTTCTACACTTTCTCTGTAATAAGGGCATCATTCCACAGCAAAACTCTCAGTCGACCTCATGAAGAGTTACAAAGTAGCAGAAGTAGGCTTAAGAGAAAACTAAGTGAAAAAATTCAAGGGTATTATGGAAGGAAATTCAGAAATAAAGCTGATTTCCTCCATGTTCTCACTGTAGTCTCACTGAAGTATTTATGTGTTTAATACTGAAGGGTTAAGTGGAGCCCTAACAGAACTGCTAAAGCAATCTCCTCCATATGCAGCATGGCTTGTTGCTCACAAGCACACAAACCCTGCTCGATGCTGCAGCAGAGGAGGGGACACAAGGGCACACCTGCATTGGTACAGTGCCAGGGGAGAGCTCATGTTATGATTTACTACAAGACCAAACCTTTACAAAGCTGTTAGTATCATTTGTGTATGAATTATAGCACATCTCTGCTGTCTGTCATACCAATCAGTTTCAAATATATTACATATGTCTATGTGTAACTTCTAGTAAGAAATTATGAATAATACTTTTGTTGAGATTACACCATGTCACTGAATGACAAAATGTAGGAGAGCCATGAGACTACAAAACCTCACTCATGTCAAAGGTTTGATTTAGCAAAGCAGTTAGTGACACTTTCCAGGTATGTAAATGTTTGTCTTAGGATAGATGAACAGGAAAATGGTTTGTTTAGTTTAAAAATTCTGATGAAAACAAACAAATTTAGATTTTGCTTTCATCGCTTCTATGATTTATCAGACTAATCATCTAAATTCTTTAACTAAACTGTTGTAAAAAAATTATGTTGGTTCTAGTAAAGTCTATGAACAAATTCAACTGATTCTAAGTTTCTTTCAGCAATTGCCATGAAGAGGAAGCTAAGGCTCCATAGTATGGAGAACCCAAAACCCAGACATGAATTTGCTAGGCTTGCTAACAAGACTGCAGTCTTCCTTATCAGTGTTACCTATCTCAGTGGACTGCCATAAGCAGATGTTACTTAACATTAAACATCACCACTACAGAGGCTTTCAAACTTGAATTACTTCTTTCCTTATATAATTTCCAGAAGTTACCAGGCTATTGTCAGCAGCCAAGCTGACTTAATGTAAACTTACTGTACACTGCTTTCTTTTTACTGAAGCCATATTTATGGCCTCTTGATGATCACTTTTTGATTTGGTCTAAAAACTGATCTTACCATCCAGAAACCTTGTATTACCAACAAAAAAATCATTAACAATAACACCAAAGTATTATGTTCAATTTCCAGTTGTTTAAATTTTATCTCTTGACCCTAATGCATGATGAAACCTTCTAAGAGATATTGCTCTGCCTAGAACTGCACATAAGAGTATTGTGTGCAAATCTAAGCAAAGTAAATTCATGAGTGGTTTCTTAACTGCCAGAGAGATTTTGTAAATACCTTTTCACATGTAAAAATGGGTTAAAAAATGTATGAGCCAAAAGTGGGCAAAACATTTCTATTCTGATTAATTTCCATTTTATGTTCCTTTTGGATAAGCACAAAAAAGCAAAGGAAAGGTGGTACTCACTCTCTGCCCTGAGCCAATTTATTCTCATTATAGAAATCCTCCAAGAGAGGGAAATATTATGTGCCATGTGGGGGAATATGTAGAGAGAGAACACCTTATATAAAGAAATCAGTATCAGAAACATCTCTAACTGTCCTCTGGTTGACTGTAGAAATGGCCCCATGACCCTGCTGCTGCTATATATTTTTTATGTATGTTATTGTCAGTCAGGAGAAAGATAATGCTGAGTACTCTGAGGTACTAGAATTACTGTCTGAGCATTTCACATAGATTTTGTTGCTATTTGTTTTTATTCTGAATTTCCTGTTCAATTTAGTGCTTTGGCATCTTAGTGCATCGAACCCTGGGGTGCCTCCAGGCTATATCCTTAGCCCATTCTGCACAAGAAATTAAATGAAATGAAGAAAATGATTGCTCTCAGCCAGCTTGTGCTATCTGGGAAATGGGATTTCCACTACCCCGCTGGTATGAAAGATGAAAACAAAAGGTTGACCAATATGAAAGCTAAAGCTTGAATATATTTTCAGCTCAACTCTTTTTGTGGAACAAAATGTTCTTTCAGAATTTCTTCTACATATTGACTTATCTGAGTAAACAGCCCTTAGTTAATAATGCAGAACACATGGTCCTGTTTTGATAAGCACATCCCCAGGGATTTATGTCATTCAGTTTGAACAGAGCTACTAGTCATATATTTTTGTACCAAAACCTGGGCAGCTCATGTTAATCTATGGTCAACAAAGACTTTTTGAGTCCTTTGGTAATCACTATTGAAATGAAGTGTGAAGTACAGTGATTTTAAGGGCTCTAAGAGGCCTATCCTATTAGATAATATTTAAAACTGTCATTCAGGTTTGGGGATAGAAATGAGAAAGTCAGAACAATGCTCTGGATCTCATTTGGGTAAAAGGGCAGAGTGCACTGGGTCCATTTCAATTTCATGCTCCTTAGTACCAAGATGCTTATCAGAATGTCTTAGCTTGGAGATGGGAGTTATATTTTCTTTGGAAACAGAAAGGAAGGAAATCTTAGTTGTACAACACTTCTTGGGCTACCTAAAAAGTGGAGATAAAGGGTGTGGTTTCCATAAAAAAAAGACCAATTCTATTTAAAGTGGAGTAACATGCAGTAACTTGTAAAATGGGCTGTGGCTAATTCAGCCTATTACAAGATACTGCCTGAAATCATCCAAGATTTCACAGATGATGGACAATGCACCTGATTCAGTGCCACTGTGTCACTGGAAATCATTGCCATAGAAACATGATTAAAGGATGCCTATTTTTCACATGCACATGAAAATTCTATTAGAAAGTGCTAGAGGTGAAGCATTTAAAGTCAAAGAAATATTCACATTGCTGTTGCAACTGAAAACTCTTAAAGAAAGCACATTTCCTATATCACAAACAACAAACTACTACATGTTCCAATACAAACTGTGTTTTATTGCTATGAGCTTTTGTCTAAGTGACACTGAGCAAAATAGAAATACAAATCCCTCTAGCTTAACTCCTGGTTATGAGAATAACTTTTCTTTTTCTCTGATAAATGGGAAGCAAAAAACCATGAGCTGGTGATGAAATGGAATGAATAGTAGAAGGAAAGGTGTCAATTTAAAAATAAAAATAAAAGTGGGACCATGTGGAGAGTGGCAACAGCAATAATTATTTGTATAACAGAGCTTGTCTATCTTGCTGTGCAGGAATACAAGGTTTCAGAATCTTTCTGTTAAAAGAGAAATTCTCCCATAACTCTCACCTAATGATCATCACTGCAGCGCCACCCCCTCCCTCCTCCACTGCCCAAAACCGCCACATTCTGGTCCATATATTCCTATTTTTTTCCCAAATATTATGTATTATTCTTATTTATTTTCCCTTCTTGATAATGATTAATAATGTTCTTCAAAGAAAAGTTCTATGGAAATCAGTGGACATAATTCTAATGTACTTGCTTGAATTCATCTGAGAAAATAAATTGCAAATCTACATCAGGGAAAAAAGTCAGAATACTATGTGGTCTTCAGGTTTTCATTGGTTGCAAGCTCTAATTGCACAGTCTGTCTCTTTTTTCTCACCAAAACAATTGGACCTTTTTTTTTTTTTTTTGCAGTTTGGGGGTATGATTAGTCCATCTAATCTCTGGTAGCACAAATGCATTTTCAATCTGCAGATAATTTTCTAGGAGAAAAATTAGAACCTATTCTTAATCTGCAGCTTTTTACAACTGAACTGATTTAGAAGCAATTTGGGTGTAAAATACATAATATTACTTCTGTTGTGCAGAAGAAATGAATTCTTATTATTGGAACATTACAGTAACCAGAAAAAGTTCAAAATAATATTAAGGACATTTCAGTTGAAGAATTCAAATTTTCACACTAACCCTGTAATTCCTGTTTCACAGCAGTTTTAATAAACAGTTTTCTTCCTTATACTGTGCTCTTCTGTACCTACTGTGAGAGACAATAGACATCTGGGACTGAAATGAACACTAAGCTGCAGGTCAGCTTGTATATGCTGATTCTTAGGATTATAACAAGGACTATTCCTGAATTTCAGATTGAAATACCCA
Organism: Chamaea fasciata; assembly: GCF_029207755.1. Lineage (NCBI taxonomy): Eukaryota > Metazoa > Chordata > Aves > Passeriformes > Sylviidae > Chamaea > Chamaea fasciata. The sequence continues at coordinate 31,599,388 of NW_027094086.1, read as the reverse complement.
CTGAGATCTCATAAAGAACTATTTAAAGCCTCCCAAATAACTTTGCAACAAAAAGGTCAAATAAGAATTGCATGCAGAGAAGCTGCTGGAGATCAGCAATGAGATTGAAAGTAAGGAAACTGAAACAAGCCAAAGACAACAAGCATGTTATCAGCCTCCCATCTACTCTGAGAGATTTGATAACAACTTTGAAGGTCCTCTGGCTGGCTTGCAACTCTGCTCCTTGACATCTCTAGGCTGTATATGTTTAGATGATTCAAGGTTAAAGCAAAAATTCTGCAAAGAAAATACATTTGCTGCTGGTTTTTGTAGTCAAAATTATTATTAATTGATAATGTGTCATGTTTCATAGACTCTGTTCACAGGAGCACCCCAAACCCATATTTGACCAAACCCCCAGATCTTTTAGGAGGTGTGCAGACTTCTTACTTCATTCACCTGCCTGCTGCTAAAGTGTGATGCAGTTAGCCATCGAGCCCTGTATTGTCTCTGTGAGGGTGCTGCACTGTCCCTTTCTGTGGTTTTCATTCAGCGGTAGCTGATATACGACACAGACAGATTCATAGACATGCAAAGTCAAAAAATAAAGACCAGATGGTCTTTGCAAACTCTCTTTAAAGACAAGCAAGATGTTCCTGTGAGGTATTAGTGAGGCATATAGTGCCACAGTACCAAAATGAGACAGCCATTGTGTTTAAGAAGTCTGTGATGCAGTGCTGCACTCATTCCCTGTGAAGATACAAGCTCTCCTTAGGAGCAGTGCAAGTTTTGTTCTAGAAAAGAACTAAGCTGCTAGAGCTGGAATGACTAGAAATCATACTTAATGAATAAAAGAGTGCCACAAAAGCAAAATACAATTCTTGACTTCTGAGCTATTATTGTTATATTTCATAGCTTGGGCTTATATGCAGACAGTGAATGCAGTTTCAGCTAAAGCCTTAGAGAAGAGGTAAATTTTCTTTTATCAGTTTTAATTCCCTTAATGAATTAACTTAATGTGTTTGTGCAGCTTCCTTCTATCCTAACCGGAATATCTGTATGTAGATGACCATATCCATCTAACTTACTAGGATGCTAAACTAAAGAAGCCTTTAACTTCATGGGGCCATAGGGAAAAACATAGGTCATGATATTCCTTGAAATAAGCAATAAAATCAGCAATTCATTTTGATTTTATTCAGGATGTGAGGAGTGTTAGCAGTAACTTTAGTATCACAAATTAGTGGATCAAATATTTATTTTTGATTTTCCTTTAGGACAACATGTAAAAGGTTTTAAGGAGGGAAAATCTTTTGCAGTTGATGTAAAGTCCTAAACAGCAAAGCCCCTTTCAAAAGCAATTACTGCTAATGCAGTTTTACCAGAAGCCAGTAGGCTATGCTCATGCTCTGATTTTCTGGCTGAGACACACCTGGTCATCATTCGCTCTCCATGCAAACAGAGGGGCCACTTTGTTTCAGTGATTCACACAGTTCTGTACTGCTTATCTCCACAATATTAAACGTTTACTTGTTCCAGAGAGGACATTTCATAACATTTATTTCTAACACAATTCCCATCATCCATTTTCGTAGAGACAGTGACTGGAAAGTACCGTGTCCTGACTATTATAATAGACATAATTATTGCTGGGATACTAAAAGCAAGCTGGCTTACTCACTTCCAATTGTCCAAGCAAGCAAATTCTCCTTGGCCAAGATAATTAAGTTGTCTGTCAGCTTTATCACCTCAGTGACAGGCTCTCCTCATTTTAGCTGGTGTTTTTTAGTCTAGGTAGGAATTTCAAAGAACAGAAGCCTCACAAGCCATCACAGAATATAATTTATATCTGTGTCATTTTCTGAATAAATTCTAATCAATTTTACTGTAAGATCACCTGTGCATGGGATTTTTCAAGAAAATTAAGATGATTCAACTAAGGATTTTATTTTCATGTGCATGTGCTTAAACAATTTAAATATCATGGGGATGAATTCAAGTGCGAAGTAGGTTGAAGCTGGAATGGTCAAAGGACAGTCTACCCCTGAGTGCATGCATTTGTGTAGTTTTAATACCCTTTAATTAACTTCACAGTGGCAAGCAATTTATACTAATTTTCATCACTTTTCCTTACTTTCCTTACTGTCCTTAATGGTAAGAAACTCAGACTCATACCTGTGAATAGGGTCTGTTAAATTTTCTTCACAAGTTTTTATTCTTCTGTGGTAAGTTTCAGTTGGCAGGTGTCTTGAAGAAGGAATCAATTCTTATATACTTCTCTGAAAGACCATTTGATTGGATTTCTACCTGAAGGTTTTACTCTTTTCTGGGATTCATGGGAAGGTATTCTGGTACTTCATGCTTATAGAGCTTATGAGAAAATAAGGGAAAAATACAAATATGGCTGGTTTTGTGATTGAATAGTGAGCTGAGGCGGGCTTGTAGCCTTACTTTCAACACTGTTTATGGTCTTATTTAAAATTAAAGTAAATAGAGCAAAAGGCTGAAGTCTTCTCCACTCCTCTCAGGACTACTGCCTTGGAGTAGCACTAAAAAAACCTCACAGATGATTTTGTAGTGCTTTATTACAAAAGAAAAGGAAAAAAACCCAACCAACCAACCAAAGAAAAAAAAACAAAAAAACAAAAAGAAACCCCAAAACACAACCTCCCCCCTTCAAAAAAAAAAAAAACCAAAAAAAACCCAAAAAAAAACCCAAAAAAACACCAAACCAAAAAAACCCAAACAAACAAAAAAACCAAAAAAAACCAATGGCTGCATTTCTGTTGCAGGATTGGTGATGCCAGTGCTGGTGGTTCCCCTCAAGCCCTGAGCATCAAGGGGTTTTTCCCTGCATGCTGCTGCCCTGCACCTCTACTTTCTGATTCTGAGAGATGGCATGACACACGTAATGTCAGAGGAGAAGGGATTGAAGATAAGCTCTGGTTTTCCATCCTTTTCCCTTTCTCCTCTCAGTTCTTCCCCCTACAAGAACTGTGAGTAGAGCTTTTGTTTGTGTGAGATCGGTGACTGAAGGGCAGGGGTGTTGCAGAGGATTTCATATGCTAACAGATGGAGAAGTGAGACTCAGCATCACATGGTCCTTGACTTTCCCCTCCCAGACAATTAGATCATTTGCACAGTAGGGACAAAAAAGTTTAGTGATAGCAAGTGTGCAATGTGTAGGATAAAATGGCATTCCCTATCAGTTATATCAAGGAAAGGAAATGGAGGGGGTGCACAGTTCCTGACGTGCAGGTTGAGGGGAATAGGCAGTGAAGGAGGTGAAGTGAGACAAAGCTGGGTCAGCACCAGGGGCAAGATCCATCTGCCGGTGATAAGGATTAAGCTGCAAAGAGTGTTTCCCAGACTCAAGGGAAGAGTCAGGCAAAAGAGGGCACACCACACAGTGGTGTGCTGTTGGGGCCGGAAAGCTGAGCTCTGCAAAAGGGCAGACCAGCACTGTATCCTTTCTCACACAGTGAGATAACCACATAGGTTACCTTCGAGAATTTGGAGAACTTTTTATTTATTACCCTTTAAAGGACAGAAAGGAGTTCTGCCAGCAAGTGCAGCACTGCTTGCCATGAGATTTAGGCTAAGCTAACCTGTGTATATATCTCACAGGGGGACAGGTCTTTGACATGGGGGGAATTCCAACCTGTCTCACTCCAGGGAGCTGAGACAGTCCAAAAACATTACATCACTTCTCTGGGTTGCTGTCTGCTAGAAGTACAGCGTTGTCTTTGTGATGTATCAGGATGCAGATTTATATTTAATGCATAATTTAAGGGGAAGAACAAGGCTAAGCAAATAAAGAATGCTCCACGAACAGAAACGTTCACAGCTGAGTGAGGAGCTCCTTGAAAAACCTTCAGTATAAACCCGCAACATGGCTCAATCAGTACCTTTCCAGGCAATACTATCTGACCACTGCGTAAAAGGTTTCAATAACAGAGCACTGGCAGAGTATATTGACTGTTTGTCATTGCACCAGGATGACTTCAAAAAACGCTGTGCTCATATCAGAACAAGCCACAAAATGCCAAGGAAATCAATAGGTCACTTACACACCTTTAGAGCCAGCGGTATTATGAGAGTCGCACTGAACTGATGGTTATTAACCCTGCAAAATTAAAAACTCACTTGAGTTCAGCACTTTTGGTGCACTGAGGGAGGTAAACGTAACCCAAAGAAATAGGTTTATAGCAATTTAAGGATTTGTAGTTCTCCTTCTGCTTGTCTGAAAGGCAGATAGAGGAAAAACAGCCTCTCAAAGGTTATTGTTAGGTTGTTTATCATGAAAGTTTTAAAAATTATTTACAATATCCTATCCTTTTTCATTATATTAGATGTCCTAGATTTTTAGGGACCAGTAAAACCTTAAAGACTCACAGTTAAATAAGGCCAGTCATAGGACATGAAATAGATGATGTTGAAGACAGAAATCTTAAAAATCTGAACCTCACTATTGTCTGTCAGTTTTACAGGGGGGAATGGTAGATATGAGTTCCAAAGTGTTGGATTGGAAATGCTACAAACTCTCTCTCCTCTCGTTCCATTTAACATACCTGTACAACTTCTCTGGGGAATCTGTCATGCTCAGTAGACACAAGTGCGAGAGATACATTGTGACATTCAGCTCTACATCAATTTCTCTATCAGTAAATTAACTTTCTACTCATTCCCAACCAATAAAACAAACTGCCATAAACTATCCCTCTCCAGCTGTCCCGGAACCTAAGAGGGGTTAGTGCTATGACTAGGAACAGCTGGCTGAACTAAACTTGGGCACAATAAAAGCAATACTGATAGGCAGAGGAAAACATTTTGGACAAGTAACCAAGACAGTAATAAAATTTTTGCTTGAGGGACAGCTGCTCTCATTTCTTAAAGTGGCAGCCAGTCTCAGTGTGGTTCTGCATTTCTCATTACACCATATGACAAGAAACACCATAAAAGTCTTCTTTAATTTATGACCAGCTGTGAGATTAGACCTTCTCCTGGAAGAATCAGACCCGGCCACAGTTATTAAAATTTCTGTGGCCTGGTTTGCAATGAATTGAATTTGAATGCCCTGCTCTGAAATGAATGTGATAGGCCTCAAGACAGTCAGATTCCCCACAAGCAAAACTCTGCCTGACATCACACAGATATCACAAGGATCCACACATTTAAGATCACTCAGTGCCTTTTATTTTTTTTCATAAAACTCTTCAAATGTTTTTTCAAATCATTACAAATTTTAACATCCGTATAACACCTTATGGCAAGGAGTTCCACAGTTTAAAGGAGCGTTATTTGAAGCAGTCTTACCCTTTTACTTGTTTTGAGGTTCTCTAGTATTGTTTCTTTTAGTGTAGCTAGGTTTTGTAATGAATAAGATAGTGTTTTGTTGCTCTCTATTCAACTTTTTAACGCTATTCATGAATTTGCAGAATTTTATAAGTCTCCCTGATATCCTTACGGGATGGAGAGATGCAGTATGTTTGTCAACCCTTTTTATGAAAATCTCACATAATTTTGATCATATTTTTTCCTTTTTTTTTTCCATACCTGTTCCAGTTTTACTATTTTTTTTTTTTTGCAATGGGATGACTGAAATTATACCTCTTCTTAAGGATGTGAGCTCCCCATGCATTTGTAAAATGTTTCAATAATACTCTCTGCTTTATTCTCTATTTCTTCTCTAATAATTTTCAGCACTCAATTTGCTTCTTCACAGCTTTTGAGCACTGAATTGATGTTTTCCTAGAAATATCTGTTATAACCACAAGGTTTCTCCTAAATGGTAATGATCAGTGTAGAGCATATCAAAGAAATTTTTTATTTCAGTGAACAAAAGTTTTTGTTCCATATCTTTACATGTTCAGAACAGCCATACTGGTGATACTAATTTTAAAATTTAATTTTTAAAGTGAAAATATCTAATGTTTTGATTTAGTGGAAATAATCAAGATTTCCAAGCCCTTAAAAAAAATCAACCATCTTTCATGGTGTAAAAGTAAAATAGTGAAAGTATGCAAGAGTAGAAAATGCAGTTTCTTCTCAAGTCAGTTGCTGTATTTCAGAATAGTAGATGCAAGGACACCAGGATTTCCAATCACCCACAGGAAAATCTAAGTCTGTGGTTTGGGTGGGTCATAAGAACGATCCAGCATTTCCATTGCTGTTCATTGTGAAGCCTAAATTATTAAAAAGAAAAAAAAAAAAGAAAAAAAAAAGCTGTAAAAGAAGAGAAGTTTAATTCTTAACATCCACCACTGACCTGCTCTTTGGAAGTAAAACATCACCACGGCTTGAACAGCCTCTAAACAAAACCTCTGAATTTTGCACTCCTAGAATTTCTTGAAGGAAGAGAGGCCATCTCATTAACTCACAGAGGTTTTGCTTCTACTTTCAGCACTCTATTCAGAGAAGGTGTCATCAATCAGCTTTCTATTAATTTGGGTGGCTGTATCTTGGCAGCAACATTCAAATTACTCAGGGCTTACAATTTAGAAATATCCTCACCACTATATTGAATAGTGATTTATCATTACAGCAAGGAGATGTTAATTAGAGCTGAACTACAGGCCTCACAATTTAATCATATTTTAATGGGTTTTCAAGTCCTACTAAAAATATTTCCAAAAAATATTTGGTGACAGACTAATGTAATTAAACTGATGCCTCAGTTTTTCAAACTTTGAAGGGTCACCAGTTACAAGCAATGTTTCAAAATCAAATCTCATTTTATAACACTCTGTACCATAATTATGGATGAATAATGGAAATCGATACAAAGGCAGGAACAGAAGCTGTAGAAAATTATTCTAGTCAAATCATTCATTAGTATGATCTTTTATGTAGAACACAAAGACAAGCAACAGCTAAGATCTCTATTGCTTATTTTTTTAAAAGAAAACCTTTAATGAAGCTGCAGCCAGAAATGTATTTTCATAATTGTGACCTGAGATATTGTATTTCTTTAAGTACATATCAATTTCAAACACAAGTCTTCTTGGCAGGATGAATAGGGCTCTCCTAATAAATCATCCATCCTTTCCACTCATGCATGAAATCAGTGTAACATGCATGAGAAAAGATAACAGATTATTACACCAAAATGAATAAGATGTACTTATATTTTTAAGGAAATATGTTCAAATAGGATTGCTGTGTGTGCTTAATGCTTCTGCTGTGCGCTTGATTTTTCAAGTTTTATGGAATAAGTTTAAGCCTGAGTGAAAGCAAAGACCCAGTTATGGTAACATGGCATTTGCTCCCACGTCATAGCTAGCATACAAAAAGTGCCATGGGTGCCAGGTTGTTGGACTACCGAATTTTGAAAATTAAAAAGGGAAAAGAATTAAAAAGCAAAAGTGTTTAAAAGCAATAAGAAGGAAAGAGAAACACATTTTAAACTATTTTTGCTAATTACAGTGTTGTCCCTGTGTCACGTCAGAGATTTGCAATCCGCAGGGCTGCGCTGACATCTAGTGGTGCTCCTCGGGCTGCAGTGGGACCCTTGGGTGGATCGCCAGATGCTGGTTGTGTCCCCTGGAAGCCAGCATCATCTTCATCTTCGAGAAATGTTCTCCAAAAGCTGCATGAAACACTGTTGGAAAGGATGTGCTCACCACCTTCGGCCAGTCAGTGGAGTGGCTTCATGCAGAACACGAGGATGAGTTTTCACATTGAGGAAAACACAGCTGGAAGAGAAAATGGGAAAGCTCACCCAGAGAGGCACAGCAATGCAGAAGGGACCACAAGCCAACAAGGAAGCCCATCAGTAGAACACCAAATGTTCTCTTTCAGATGGCCATTTATTCATGCACACAGAGCAAACAGCCTGAGCTTATCATCCTACAACAAAACCCAGCATTTCTCTGCGGTCACTATACCACAGTGCAATGTTATGTCTGAAGAAATTCAGGGAAAACTGCTGACTCAACCCATGTATACCCCATTTAGTTCAAAGTGCCTCTCAGATCCTTAACTATGACCAATGCAAATGAATTATGTCTCTTCAGCTTTACCAGGCTGCAGTATATTTATACAGTGAGATGAATCTGCAGGTTTAATCTGGAGGCTCTTTGCGAAGGGTGCATTACAGTCAGGATTCCACTATATTGAAAAGTTTAATAGTGCAAACCTTTAATAAGTTTCAAATATTTGAAATAAAACCTCCTTCAACTACTCTAACCTGTTTTCTTCTTTCCATTAAGTCTTGTCTAGAGAATCAATTACTTGGTATTTTCTGACATGATTTACTGGTAGAATAGCATTTGATTAAATTAAGCACAGATTATGGACAAAATCCAAGGACTCAGTGAATTTGAAGGGTATTTTACCTATGAGTTAAAGAGGGTCAAACCTGAGCACTTAATTTAGTAATTTAATGGTAGTCTTTCAAATACTGTTCCTTTAAAATACAGAGAGGCTGAATCTGTTCTCATTGATTATTATATATTCATTTAATCACATGGAAGTACTGCATCATATATGCAGGAATAGGTGAGATCAGAACTCTACTTGATCAGAGCAACCAGAGGACAACCTGGTTAGAAAATAAGGTTTGGAGAAAGTTGTTTACCAATCATTGCTTGTAGATTTACATCTACATGCAGTGAACTCCACAATTATAGTAACATTCCCTGTATGTTGTTCAGAACACTATATAAGCTCATCATGCAGCTCCTGTTCAGATAAGACATTATTTAGCAGACCTCCCTGGCACCATTCCTGTGGGTTATGAAGCCGGTGATACTATTAGGCATGCTGAGGAAGAGAAAGGGATTTATAGGAGCACTGTACCTCTGAATCAAATCCGGGTGGATGTATGCCATCCCTGTGAGGGCTTCAGAATACATCCAGTAATTTCAGCCAATTTCATAAAAGGGCAGAATTGCCAACAGCATTAATTTCATGTAAGTCTTCCGAAAATTAGAAGATTTTAGGGCTTCCTCCCACCTCTCCCCAGAGGAGATGCTGGCACACTTCTGCCCTGTAGGTACCTGCCTGGGTAACTAAAGAGGGCTGACACCACACAACCTGCCCAGCTAAATGTTGTCAGGAGGCAAGCAAGGATGTGAGGAGAGGTCGAGGCAGAGGAGAGAGACTGAGGAACCTTTGGGAGTAGGGGTAAAGAAGGTTGGAGTTGGCTGTTTGCAACGACAAGTTTTGTACGGCCTATTTGTTTCTGGAGAAATTCTTTCAGTTTGTATGCAAGTGGTGGAATTGTCAGTGCCTACCACAGTCAATTTCTCATGGTTTAAAACAGAACAAACAACTACTGGATAGAGTACAGGATAAGATGGGGAACTTGGGACAGATACCTTTCTCTCACTCTAACTAGATAATTGCCATAGGTTTTAATGTGTTAGGATCATCATGTCTTTCAGAGAAAATCTTCAGATGTTGAAATATTTACTACCCTACATTAAGATCAGTTCTCAAATAGCTTACGTAAAATGAAAGGTGGTTTATATTTATTCATTGAGGAATGGATCTCTGTAACAAGACAGTCTTTTAGGATTGATCAAATGTACTGCAGCTTTACTTGGTTTAAGATGTTGACAGTACACTACTTACAGAAGTACTTTTAAGATATGAAATGCCATATAAAATTTGGGAATGGTTTATTGTTTTAGAACAAAAATACACAATTGAGGAGTAAAATTACTTCAAGCAAGAAAGATGATGAAAAATTATTTCTAACTATTGGAAGATTTTTGAGCTGACAGGTCACATCTTACAATAAATAATGGAGTATAAAGTGAAAGATTTTGATGTAAAGTAAGAACCCTTCCTAAGCTCTCTTCTATTCTACATTGTACTTGGGCAGATTAATGAAAGCTGTGAAAGAAAAAAAAAAAGTGAAGGAAATAATTCTCTTCTGGTTTGTCAATGCTGAAAATATTTACAGAATATTTTAGCAGTTTGAGAAATGTTAATAGCTTCTATGAATGAATCTACAGATTTCTATAATACATTCTTACAACTAAATGATCTGTTTGAATAACACACAATTTTACAAATTCTGCTCCCCTGTTGTTTTTTTTTTTCAAGGTAAATTTAGCATTGTTAATGAAAATGTTACAGATATCAGTTAAGCAGAGAAAGGACAATTAAAAGTAGCTATGTTTTTCATTTGATGATTTCTCTTTTGTTCTTGGTGTCTTTAGGAGTGAATGGGGTGACTCTCCTTCTCCCACCTTCTTTTGACTAACTTTTGCAGAATCTTCTAAAACACCGAAGAAGCAAATTTATTGCTTTCTTCATGGACCATACCAACCTAATGTTCACTGAGATCACCTGAAAAACTCAGCATTGTATCTACTGAGGCAGATGAACTTACAGATTTTTCTGAGATGTGCAGAGGTGTACAGAAATGATACAAAGATGCACCAACATCATGTCTGGAGTAATAACTTGGTCCTGGGATATTTTACTACTGGAAGCACCTTTAGATGACTTGCAAAATATCAGTCCCGAAACCCTAATACCATTCCAAACAACCCAAGACTTTTTTTTCCTAGCTAACATAAATTTTTAAATCCATTATGGCACACTACTAATAAATCTCCTGGTGCAGAGTGGAAAAACTGGTATAATTCGTTCAGACATGCAGATAGAAGGATGTATCCGAAAGCTGTTCTGCAGATAGAGTACAGCTCTGTTCTGATTTCAGCCAAATATGCTGGGAGTCAGTAACAATTCTAAGGTTTTGGGTATGGTGGGATGGGTTTTCGAAAGGGAGGTCTGTGGATTTTATGCATATCACCTTTCCTTTTGGTCCTTTCTTTACCATCAACTTGGAGCTTTGTCTGAATTTATTGGATTGGAATACATAGTCTAGCAAAGATACTCAGTATCTATTAAAATAAATATTTCTGATGGTATGGAGATTCATCATTTTCTTTCCATATTCTTTAAGCTACCTGATAAATTCTTTGAATATCTGTCTCAAGCTGCCATTAACCAGTACTCAGTTTGACTCCTGCTGTGTTCTGTGTATTTTTCTCCCAGAAAAACACTCTGGCCATTGTGCAAGGGGCACTGCCATCCAAATATGTCATACTCCTTCTGATAGTCCATGCCAAAATAATTTTAAGTTATACTTCAACTAAAGAGTAAATAAACAGCCTGAAATTTTTTTCAGTGACTTGGTTCCTACAACTGTAAAAACACTTTCTGAAACAGCATTTGTAATTTTTTGTGACAACAAGCAGTGGAAACTGCACCTCATATATTTCTAATAATACAGGAATTTTCAAGATATACTGAAATATGCAAATTTTCAAGATATTCTGCTTTGAATCCTTTGCTAATTAACCTTACTGTTCTCACTCCTCAGCAGTACCCTAGCACGTGGTTTGCTCGTAGGAACGCTAACCAAAACAGATTGTTTACAATACCCAGTCACAGGTACTGCTCACTCTGATATATGGAGAGTGCACTAAAAAAATACGATTTTCAAAAGTAATTGGCTCACATGATACAAATGAAATGTAGTGCTTTGCGTCCACTGAGGTTCCTAAATGATCTCCAGAAATTTTTAGTTCTTGCTCCCAATATTAAGTACAGAGTACATTTGAAATCTTGATCACTTTTTTAATATATAACAATGAATGTCACCTCTTAAAGAGTAGGCCAGTTATTTAGATTCCTTAAAAAAAACACTGAATTCCTTTAAATGTGACACCATGCAGCCTTTGTACTTGATTAGAATGAATCTGGAGAGCTTTAAGCACTATTCAGCAAGAGTAAAGACTGTTCATAATATTTGAGTAAATGCTCTAGGAGGGACAACAAAAAGTTTAGAAAGTCAAAATTCTAGATAAAATTATAGAGCTTGTTCTATGAAAAAGTGAATAGCATATTATGATAATACAGTTCTTAGACAATGATCTAATGCTGGTTTTGGTATCAGGAATTTTATGCTAATATTTATATTAAATGGATACAAATACTTGTGGTTCTGTGGCTCTAGCAGCATTTTTCTCCAGTCTCTTCAGGTTCACTCTGTCTCAGACACGACTCATAACTTCTGGCATGTAGAAGTGCCTTCAGGAGCTCCAGTCCTCTTCCACAGAGTAACTCCACAGGAATGGGTGTTCCCTTCTCCCATCCTCAACCACACTTGAAGACATCTTTATATAACTTTATTCAAAACCTGAAAAGGAAATTCAGATTGTTCCTTGGCTTCCTGGAGGAGCAAGTTTGACCTTTTCACGTCTATATTTAATTTCAACATCTATGCAGCAAAAAAAAAATCCTGAGTGTTTTTATTCTGTTTTCTGGAAACTTGCAAAGTTAGGTTTATATTGTCCTTGATTTTTCTTTCTTTTTCTTATGACTCGAAGTAGCTGGGGTTATTCTGTCTGGATATGCTGCTTGGTTGTTAACAGCCCTTTGGCAGCCAGTCACTAGTGGCATTTCTGAGGGCTCATTTTTGGGGCCAGTACTGTTTAACATCTTTATCAATGATCTGGATGAGGGGATCAAGGACACTTATATTCAGTTTGTAGAGGACACACCAGGCTGGGCTGATCTGCTGGAGAGCAGGAAGGTTCTGTGGAGGGCCCAGGCCAGCTGTATGAGGTTCAACAAGACAGAGTGCTGAGTCCTGCGCTTGTGTCCCGACAACCCCAGGCAGCACTACAGGCTGGGGGCAGAGCAACTGAAAAGTTGCCCAGGGGAAAAGAACCTGGGGATTGCTGCAGTAGCAGCTGAACATAAGCCAGCTTGTGCCCAGGTGGCCAAGAAGGCCAATGACATCCTTGCCTGGATCAGCAATGGTGTGGCCAGCAGGACCAGGGCAGGGATTGTCACCTGTACTGGGCACTGGTGAGGCCACACCTCAGTTCCTGTGCTCAGTTCTGGGCCCCTCACAACAAGAAAGACAGAGAAGGGCAATGGAGCTGGTGAAGGGTTTGGAGCATAAGTCTTACAAGGAACAGCTGAGAGAGATGGGGTTGTTCAGTTTGGAGAAAAGGCAGCTCAGGGAAGACCGGGGAAGGTTTAAGACTTTACATTAGGAAAAACATCTTCATGGAAAGGGTTGTCAAGCTTTGGAACAGGCTACCCAGGGAAGTGGTGAAGTCACCATCCCTGGAGGTGTTTAAAAGGCATGCAGATGTGGCACTTAGGGACATGGTTTAGTGTGCATTTAGTAGCGTTGGTTTAATGGTGGAACTTGATTTTGGAGGTATTTTCCAACCTACGATTGTAAATATATAAAATATTTTCAGAGAAAATGTTGAAACCTGTTGTTTTAACAGGATTCAGGAAAAAAAAAAGGGTTTCTTTTTAAAATTCCGTAAAAAATATACCAGTTCCAATTTTATGGAAAGAATTTCTTCAGTGTAATTTTAAAATATATTTTAGAGAGAATGATTTCAACAAAATGCTCCCCTTTTACATTCTATACCTGAATGCAACTTAAAAACTGGAAGACTATGTAGAAAACTGAAAATACAGTTTTGACCCTACTCAGGAATAGAGGAAGCACAAGAAGATTATTCACGTGCAGTTTTTAATATATTTTCTATTAATTTTTATTATTTTTTATTGACTAACAATCCAACATCAATAAGTAAAACTTCTCAATAAAACCAAAAATAATTTCTCTTATTTTCTGCATATGATGAGAGTACAAAAAAATGGGTACAGAATTTGCATAAAGGAGTTCACTGGTGCTGGGTACTTCATATTTGGGATGCTCTGTGTTCTTCTGTGATCTGTAGTTCTGAGGCCTTTTCAAAAGGCTGACCTGAATTACTAACTCCAGCTTTAACAGCAAGGGAGAAATCGTGGGTCTTTTGAAGTTAATAGCCAGACTTTCAAGGTTTTCAAGGGAGCTAGTTTTTCATCACAGATCTATCTAATGTAATAAAATCTAGATCATCTAATCCCTAGTCCTGGAATTTAAGCACTGGACTTCCTTTTTACATTGATCACTGAATAGTTCAGAATTATAAAGAGAATATTTTTTCCCCTATTGATGTAACATCTCAGGGATTGGCAAATCTAGGTGGTCCTACCACCCCTAAGGGAACTGAAATTTTTTAATGGAAATTGGAGCATAGATGAATGAGCTAACAGCAGGGTTCAATTTTAATGACAGCAACAAGGAATTCTGTAATTAAGCACATTAAGGCAGAACAACCTCTTTGAATTTCAGAACATCTCTAGTTCATGCTCTAACATCTGTTTTTCTTACACTGCTTTAATCTGCATCCTCCCTTCAGGCGTCTTACACTAAGGGCTTGATGGACTCCTAGCTGACAGTAGCTGGCATCCTTTTAATTGACAAGGGAAACCACTACTGAAAGAGATTGGGAAGAGCATCCTCTCTTCCCTCAGGGTCTAAATGCTCTGCTTTTGCAGAACTCCTGCAGGACCTGCTAGCTACAAACCCAACCTGAAAACACAGATTTTTCAGAGTCCAAGGAAAAGCTCACCTGAGCTTCTCATATGCTTTAGACCCTTTTACTTTGGATTTTTGCCCTGTGTTCCAAGGGGAAGGGGTTTGGTATTGTATTTGTCACATGTCTTTTATTTTAGCAGAAAGCAAAATTATTTCTGTTTTCACAAAAAAAGGGAAGCATTTGTTTATGTCCCACTGGAAGCAGATGCAAATGAGAGTTTATCTAAAATTTCTTGTGCATGTAGTTATGAGATGTAAGAACACATCCGCATTTTTTGCTGCATCAGGCCCATTGAATGAACCTTTGAGAAACATAAACATCGAATAGAAAAGTGTTTGTATTGCTCATAACCAATCCCATGAAAATATTTTATGCCCCATTATACCAAATACATTCATAAATTTGTCATCCAGTTGTGCCAGCTTTCTTTGACTAACTCTCATCATATGCATAAAAACTCTGTTTAGGATGTATGTTTCTGGTTTAGGAATTTTGCTTTCTGTTAGTATTTAATGCATCTGGTGCCATGTAAGTAAAAGCAGTGGTTTTTTAATCACTTGTTCTGCCATTTCTATGATCTCAGTTATTTCACTCAGCTTGCTGTCTATGATTTATCCTTCTTCACTGCATTCAGCTTGTTGAATAGCCATTACCTGGTGATCTGCTCAGATTAATAGTACAGATGCTTTCCAAAGCAGACTGTTTGATGTCTGTTGTCAATGTGCTACATTTTCTGTGATCTGTTCTCATATCCAATATTCATGGTTAGGTGTAGCTGACTGAAACTTCAGTTGTATTCATTCATGGCTTTCAAAAAAGACTGAACTCCAACTTGTCAGGACTATTGTAACAATGGTGGAATGATTATGATTAAAGCTAAACTGATATTTCCACTCCTGCAGCCAGTGTTTCTGGTTTTATTATTTAGGTCTTCCAAAGAAAGAAAATGGATTATCCAGATGATTTTTTTCTTTCTATTTTTCTTTTTTTTTCTCTTTCCTAAAAAATCCCCAACAAAACAAATGTTCTAGCTTCATTAATCTATTCTTTCTTCACTTCTAAAACAAACCAGCTTTTGTGGATAAAATGCTAGACATAGTAATGTGGTTAAAAAAGCAGACTGGTAAAGACATAAGACATGCACTGAGCCTTGTTATTAACAGACTTTTGAAAACAGAAGCCTTGCTGAGATCTCAGAAGCCGTTAATGGCACTGATATTTCTCATTATTGGCTCAACTCTGTATCCTGTTTGTTAGTCACTTTAAATCCAATACCTCCCACAATCCAATGTGGACATTGAGCTCATTACAGATTGAAAATTTTAATCAGAGAAGTTTCTGAAACAGCAGTAATTATCACGAGGTACATGCATTGCTTTGCTTACTTCCCCACTGTACACGTTGATTTTGTTTACTGAAAATAAAAAGGCAGACCATCTTTTCAAAACCCTCACATTTTTCATGAGAAAGATATGCTCTCAGGTACCATATTCCAGCAGAAATTGGAAGCCTTAGGCTTAATAATTTGGAAAATTACACACAGTGTAGTGACAAAAACAAAATAAGTGTTACAAACCACTTTCAAAACGAGACACACGTACCCAGGAAGAACCTGCTCAAGGGGAAGTGGTTTCCTCTGGCAGCTTATTCCAGAACCCTTAAACCTGGGCCCTGCAGCATCCAGCAGTGGCCCGACCCTCTGTCCCCAGCAGAGGACTCCCCAGCACCGGCAGCTGCTCGGCACTGCATCCCCCACCCACCTGCCTCCAGGACAATGTTTGTTTCATCAACCTGCAGGAAGCTGAATGCATAGATAAACCACACTATTTTGCACACCTCTGTTTTGAAGAGCTGTCCAGGATAAGTAATGTTGGTCGGTGTTGTGAGAGTCTCTAATTACTTTTTTGCTCAGAAACCACATGCAAACTAGTTGGCCCTTGCTGTCTCTTGTCATCTGATGTTACAAAGCAATCTACACTGTCCGTGAGCTTCAGAACACATACTGACAAAAGAAGTAGTTTCCCTGGTAACAAGGACCATATGAAAGCTCTCAGAACATATCCTCCCCAGGAGTTAATTTGTTTCAGATGGGAAAGGTGATTACTTATAAGAAAAAAGAGAAAACAGCTGAGCTATTAAAGGATGAAATAGTAAAGAGTAAGCAGTGTTATTTGTTCCACTTCCACTGTTTTCATTTATATGCGTGACATATATATTTATATAGAAATATATACATTTTTGTATTAACTATCATTGCATAAGTGCTAATAAAATGTGTACTGTATTTGGCAGTAAAGAACTTCTCTGAGGTCTTCATTACAGCACCAAAAAATGAAAAATCATTTCTCAAATGTAAATTCAGATATTTCACAAAAATTTCAAGGATACGAAGAGATGTAAACACTACAGAACATATGAACACAGATAGAGCCAAAAGATAAGGCTATGACAGGATTGTGAAAATTAAAGAAATAAAAAGCAGAAAAAATAGTGGCAAAAGTCACAATAGCATTCAAAAACAAAGCTGTGTATGTGAGTATAATGTTCTCATGCAGATAACTCTTAGGAAATGTAGACCTCTTTTCCTCTAGAATAACTGAAAGGCTTATTGATCTGGATGGTCTTCGAGATCTGGAGTGTGGACTGCTAAGGATTTATGGCTCACTAGACATTTCAAACAAATGCTCTGTGACTGTGCTTGAAAGGGAAAACTGCCTGAGCACCCATGAAATGGAGAGTAAATGGTGTCCAGAACTGGGCACGGCAGAGGCAAGGAATGTCACACAACTCAGGGAGTGAAAGGTGACCAGTGCAAGGAACATTTCCGCTGATCACCGATTGAAGACTGGGTGTTTGCTCAACTGTTTAACCATCATATCTGCAGAGATCCTTTGTCAGAACATTTCAGTGAAGAAGGATTCTGCTATGCTTTATAAAGACCCATCTCTTAAAAAAAAAAAGGTCAAGACATTGCTGGAAAGAGGAGCAGGAAATGAATATCTTTAAAATGAAAACCATGGCTACCTAGATGAGATTATTGATACTAAAGGGTTTCTTTGTTTATACTTCAGAGGTCTTCATCAGATTGCTTTTTTAGGTAGAGTTTGTTTATTTTGGTTTCTGTAGGGGGGTTTGGTTTATTTTGTTTTCAGTTTTTGTTTTGTGGGTGTTTTTTTTTCTTGTTTGTTTGGGCTTTGAGCCTTTTTTGTTTGTTTTTGTTTTTATTTTGTTTTATTTGATTTTGGGTTTTGTTTTTTGTGGTTTGTTTGTTTGTAGTTTTGTTTGCTTGTTTTGCTGGTTGGTTGAAATTTTTTTGTTTGGTTTTTACAGATGTGCGGGGAGAATCAGTCCTAAAATTACAGTCTGACCCTGGTTTCTACAGAACACTAAAATTATTAGAGTTGAGGTAGGGGAAATTAGAAATGTTTTATCTCCATATTTTTGCCATGACTGTGATTATTTATCTGCCATTTTTCAAAGAGACTATAGCAGTAGCAATTCCTTTATAAAGTTAAATATTTTTTCTTGTTAGTTCTTACACAGCATTAGTTCATTCTAATTTTCATAGGCAGTATTATTATTTTTTTATTTCAGCTAATAAAGGTATAAAAATAAATAAAAATTTAATACTTTTTTGAGAAAGTTATGAATAAGCAGTTAATAACAATTTCAAAATATTTTATTGAAAAAATAAAATATGCATAATAATGTCTCTTTAATATCTGTTCCTGAAACAGAAGTCAAGAGTTGACTGTTCATACAATTTTGCTATGTATTTAAAATGTGTGAAGGAATTCCTATAAATCATACTTTCTGCAGTGTGCCACACCTCAAATTAGCTGGAAACCTGAAGTGAGCTCTGGCAGGAACCTGTGATTTTCTTGCAGAGGAGTTCTACTTTCAGGGACTATGTGCGTATTCCAGAATTTCCTCTTGGTCTCAAAGTGTTTCTGGTTACAAATCAAGATCTTCCTTTTGTTTTTAAAAGATGTGACTGACTTGGAGCAAAACTTTGAGGGATATCTGAGGGCCTTTTCACAATTTTAAAAGTGATTTAGGCACACTACCTAGAGACAGCTAGGACAAAAAGATTGAGAAGCTTGTACAGCATGGACTTATACTTGGGATTCACAGATTATTCTGAGCTGGAAGGGACCCACAAGAATCATCAAGTCCAACTATTAAGTGAATGGATCATATAGGGATTGAATCCACAACCTCGGTGTTACTAGCCCTATGCTCTGACCAGCTGAGCTAAAGTGTTCTATAATCTAACTCTCCTAGATCCTAAAATAAGTGGTGAGATGTTGTGGTACAGGAATGGTGTTCCCCAATTTAATGTTCCCACTGAAACAGTCCAAACCATGCATCACTCGCTCACTTCCCTATTCCATTCCCCTTCCACCCTGCAGTGGGCTGTAGAGGAGAATTGGAGGCATAAATGGTAAAGACAACAGGTTGAGATAAGAAGATTTTACTGGAAACAACAATGAAAAAAGAAACAAAAAGTAGCAGTGACAGTACCAATAACAGAGCGTACAAGAAAGGGAACAGTTCACGCTGGAGTGTTGACTATGCAGAGCCCAGCAATACCTGAGTGCCTACTCCACACTACCTGACCAGAAGGGCCTCCTTCCCCTCCTGCCCCCTGCACATGCCCTGAGGTGGTATAAAACAACCTCCTTGTCCAAGCCATGCCCTTCCTGGCTGCTGACAAAATTAATCCTGTCCTGGCCAGAACCAGGGCATGAGACGTCTGAAACCTTCCTACTTACTTTTCTGTCAAACTCTTTCTACCTGTTCACACACTGGTGATGTCTCAATGACCTATGACTGGGTTTGCTTTTATATTAACCACTGGAGATCATTTGAAAGCTTAAAATATTTCTTTACTTTTTTGTTTGTTTGTTTGTTTATTTGTTTGGGTTTTTTGTTTTGTTTTGTCATTTTCTCTTCCCCCTTTTATTTAGAGTACAACCTCTCTAATACTAGATAGTACAAATATTTAGAAAGTGTATTGACTAATGTACACAATACAAGAAATCTGATTTCTGTTTCCTTTTCAGTCTTTCTTACTATTAGAAGTGCTCAGATTTTCTTTTTTTTCTCCTAGGGAAGATAAAATCTCCCACATGTTTATCTTCCCACTTCAGAATCTTTACCACTACACAAGTCTGTGGGCTGAGGAGCTCAGTCTCCTTCAGGGAAGATAAAATCACTTACACTGTCACTTTCATGGCCGTGCTTTCTGTTTCTGAAGGGCTGTCCCCTTTAACAGATGACCTCTCACTCCTAAAATAATTTGTGGCACATTTTTCAATTCTGTTCTATGGCTGGTAATTTTCATTCCATATCTGCCTTCTCTCTCTGTCACCCATTACTTTTGGACAATGAGTTTTAAAAGTCAGCATCACAATTAGTAGCAATTTCATTGTCCTGCAACTTAATGCAGGTAAGCGTCTTCCTGTCTTCTTTGGGCTTTTATTTGTGCTACAGAGTGGAGGATCTAAAGTATAGATGCTACCAGCATAAAGAAAGGTGGCAAATTAAAAAAAATAAAATTAAAATTAAGTGCTGACTTCCAATATTTGTACAGAAATATTTTTACTCTCATAATAAATATTAATTATTATTGTTGCTTTTGAAGATTAATTCTGTCCTAACTAGGTATCTGGAGACTTTCATATAGTCCAAAGAGAACCAAGACATACTTTTGAACTGAAAATTAATTCATACTCTAATATGAAGTTATGAAACCCCATGGTAAAGAAAATCCTCTATGTTATTATCTAACCATAGCTTCCCCCTTCCCCCCCCACCAAATTGATTCAAGATGCATTTTATCCCATTTTTCCAAGGGGCAGACCAAGAATATATGCCATTAGAATAGCTGTTGATACCATAAAACCATCGAATAAAGAGCATAATTTCAAGCTAAACAGTGGAATCCTGTCACAAACTAAACACTCCATCTGGTGCCATTTAACTGAAATAACTTCTTCAAGGCACCACTCCCATGAAACATACAGACTTCAAACAACATTATTTTACTACAAATATGGGCTATAAAACTTGATAGAAAAAAAGGAAGCCATAAAGCCCTCAAGTTCCCTCTGAGCCTGAGCTAGAATCCAGATCTTCCTGAATTAAGTCACTTTCAACATTTTGTAACAGATGACTGAAGGTCCCAGTAGATGTAAGTTTTATTTTCATAATTCATTCTCAGCTTGGCTGAGAGTAAAGTAGCAACCTCCACATTTTTGGCAAGAAAACTTTCTTTACTGGAATAAAGGTCTGCCTCTTCAATGGGGTGTTTGGCGAGAGATCAGGAAGAAATAATATCTGATTTCCCTTACACTTGACTTTTTTTTTTTTAATATATATATATATATATTCAATCTTTAGCAAGAACATTCTTTTCCTCCTTCAAATCCTCCAGTCCAGCTATAATTGCTCTTTTAGCTTCTTTTTGATCCACTCACATACCAAATATTTTATATCTGCTTTACCAATATTGTATTTTTAATTACACCAAAACCTGTGAGCTTTGGAAGGTTTTTTTGGGGTTGTTTTTGCCTCAACTTCCCAGTTTACAAGCATCTGAAATTCTTTTACCCACGGGAAGATTATTACGCAAACATCATATACCTGCATTTTATTTTCCAGCATAACAATGAGTTTTCTTTTCTTTTACAAGATTTTAAACATTCATCAAAAGTCTCTGGTCAGTATATAACTCTTGTCCCTACAGTGTCTTTTCCTGGAGTATTTTCCTATTCTAATTATGAGCCAACCTATGCTATAGACCTTTTCTTCCTGCTAACCAAATTTATCTTCACCACAGCCAGCATGATAGCCCTTCCACACTAGAATCCCTTGTATTTATTAGTGTTATAAAGAAATATGACAGGGTTGCTACAAAAATTCAGCCTTCATGAACTAAACATGACTGCTGTTCCTGCACTAACCTGAAACAGAGCAAAAAATATTTTTGGTGTTAGTTCATAAATGAAAAAAAATATTATGTGCAAATTGGTTTTTACACTAATATGAGCAAAAATGAGAAATATTTAACTACTCAGAGAGCAAACCTCTCAATTTAAGAACATGAGATCTCTGTAGACTTTCACAGAACATCCCAAATATGCTGCTATCTACCATAAATTTCCCCTGACACAGATCATCTGCCTCATTTCCCTCTGAAATAAAAACTGTAAAAAAACCCTAATGGAAATTCTCTGGCATAGGAGACTAAACTATGGAATTTATGGTCTGTTTGGAGCTTGAAAGAAGCCATGTTTTAACTGAAAGTCATGAAAGGGAGTGGACTTGGAGAGGAAGAATTTACATACTATGCTAAAAAACTTTATGCGCTGAACCTGAATGAGAACAACTTGCTGAAAGCAGCAACTTTCTCAGGGGTCTGTTATCCACAACACTAAGGTAAGATGGTTAACAAAAACACATCTACGAAGTGAGGTACAGATAAGTGTGAAAACTTAAGCAAAATCAACAACAGCAACAAATAAAAAACTTTTGAGAAAGTTGCAACAAACTGAACAGTTTTATATTACATTAGGGTTCTCAACTTTATCCCATACAATCTATAATAGAAAAGAGTAAGTTTGTTATTAGGCAACTCCACGGTGCTACAGGGGAATTACATATCATAAAAAACTAATAGAAATCTTAATAGTGGTGACGTACCAAAACCAATTTTAAAATGCTTATAACTCTATTTTAAATTCCATAGTACTTGCAGGGATATATCTAAGTTTTTAACAGAATGAGATGCTGAGGGAAGCTCTCAAGGGTTCCTGGAAGCAACTTGTTAATA
The DNA here is from genome assembly GCF_029207755.1 of Chamaea fasciata. Lineage (NCBI taxonomy): Eukaryota > Metazoa > Chordata > Aves > Passeriformes > Sylviidae > Chamaea > Chamaea fasciata. Next base: position 31,577,155 of record NW_027094086.1, on the reverse strand, counting down.
TTCTGTCACCAAATTGAAGGGAAATTGAGATTAATTTTAAAGTGTCTAATGCAATTCATACTTTCTCTGGGTAGAAAAAACCATCCCCACTAGAAATGGTCCCTGGTAGTCTTGAAAACAACTAACAAAGAGTAATTTATTTTGCTTTTGGAATGCACAGCACTGGTCAGAATTACATTATCAAAATGTCTTGGGGACAGTCTAATCCAGACACCTACAAGGTCCTCCTGTACACCCCCATCTGAATACATGAACTGAAGCTTATGCCATTGTGTCACTGAAATGCAGATGTTTTTTCCTCCTTGGTTGAAGAAAGGTTTGTGGGGTTTGTTTGTTTATTTTTCATTGGTAAACATATCAGTAGATTTTCTGGTCTAACTTCTTGAAGTATGAGGATGGTAGGTAACTTTAACAGAAGCTGGGGGGGAAAATGTATGTTGCTGCTTGATGGTTGTAGAATGAGAAGATTTAATGCATTAGAGCACTGGCTCCTGGATGCGTCTGAATATGCAGATGATCTTTAAGACTTTGTGATGGACTTTGAAACAACTTCATGCTTTCATTCTACTTTATTGTGTATCCTATATGCCTTTTATCTATACAGAAGGAAGTCTAGCATGAAAATTTAGGCTTCATCCCTGTAAGCACAGAGTCGCTTAAACAATTGAATAGTTCCATTACTTTCTGGGAGACCAGAAGAATGTACTTGAAGTGAAGCATTCACATCTACAGTTGCACGAAAGCATGTTAATGGAAGTATTATGGTCAAGTTTTATAAACTGAATTCTGTTTCAGAAGAAAAGACTACATCCTGCCATTGCTGTGGTATGAAATTGGAACTTAAATTTTGCTTGCTGTTTTTACTCTGTAGCCATAAGCCTAGCTATTGACAGACCTCATACACCGTTCTAAACCTTAGGCATCATTTTGTTTTTCACAGGTTCTGTCAATATGAAAACACCAGTGGAGGAATCATATCTTTCCAACTAACACGATTTATATATATATATATATATATATATATATATAATTTTTTGAGCCAAGGCAAAGTGTGAAAAGTTTAAAAAAAAGTTTAAAACATAACCAAGAAAGAATAATTTAGAGGAAAACACTACAAAGCCAAAATAAATAAAATAACCTTAACAGATGACATTCTTATAACAAAACCATAGATGTTAAATATTTACTCTTAGCATAAAACTCACATAGTGTACCCTGAAGTTACTCATCAGCCAATATCTATATTTTTAAGTTGTCCTGCAATATTGTGAGAAATTTAAAAAGATAATATAACGGGGGGGGGGGGGGGAGATCACCTTGTAGGTAAAGAAATCTATGTGTCCTTGGCCACTGAAAATGTTCTGGTAAAATTAGGTAGCCAAAACCCAAAAGATGTTTTTAAATAATGTATTTCTAAAATATTTCCTAATATAGTTCCCATTATGCCTATTTAACATGTAGAAGGCACAATTTATTACTTACGACTGAGGCAAGACAATCTGTTTGAGTAAATAATATTAAACTATGGGGGTTTTTTCTCTGTAAGAAATATGCAGATATGTTTCACATAGGATTTTGGTAGTGGCCTATTCCAACATTTGCACATTGTGATGGAACCCTGTAATTTGATTTAGAAAATTTTCACAAAGATGTAGTAAGTGTTCAGATTTTTCAGCTGTACCCACCTTGAATATCAATAAAAATCTGGCTTTTGGCTTTAATGGCAGTGAATCCATGACATGTTACAACTTACACAAAGGAACATACAACATCTGGAAAAACAGGAGCTTAGTCTGCCTGTCTGAACATTGTCTTGTTACCTCTCTGCATTAAATTATGTTTTAAGTACATGCCTACGTAGCACTATTTTTATTAATTAACTAATAATATAACAATATGTTTTTTGAGAACTGTTACCTTTAGGTCGAGTAAACCATGAACAACTTTAGTTCAAAAGGGAAATTAATGAAAATCATAGAATACCTTTTTTCAGGGTTATTCCTTTGTCACACCACAATTAGAGACTGAACATATTTAATTGATCACAGCTTTTATTGTGGTATTAGCATTGCCTGATACATCTGTAATACACCAGCAATGTCATATTATTTCATTTTTCCAATTAAATGGAATAATAATATGTAGAAGAGGAGTCTCCAATGTCTGGGTCTAAGTTTATGACCACTAAAAACACTAAGGCCTTAGTAATAGATTTAACTGGACAATATCATACACTTGACTGTCCCACCTTTGACCATGCAAATACTTTAGGTGCACAGCTGGTGCATCATATTGCAGTCCATCAGTGTTTTGTTAAATAATCCAACCATGCTCCAAAGAAGTGGCATCACACTCTCCAAAATTACTGCATAGTAGGGAATGCAACTATAGGAACTTTTATTCAGTTTCAACTGATAACCCTTTGCCATGCATGATCACAATACATCTCTGTTTCTCCTGGTTTAAAGAAGGTTAAACTTTGTAAAGGCTTGTAAGACCTTGGTAAAGACAGACTTCAGATGTTCACCATATGTAAAAACCGTTCAAAGTAAATGACGTACAGCAGTGGTCAGTCCTAAAGGGAGAACAATCTGCAAACACAACTTGGACAAACCAAGTTTTAATTTTACAGGTTCAAGTAGATGTGACAACAGAAACACAAGTCTGTTTCTTGTGCCAGTTCTCCACAGGCTTTGCAATCTTCATATAAAGCACTGTACTCTTGAAGCCATATTTCTGACATTCAGAGGAATCTCTCTCTTTAGATGTCAAAATACAAGTCCCAAATACACTGTTCCATGTGACCTTATTTTTCATAATTTGCAATTCTAGCTTTCACCAACATCTTTTTATATCTTCACCTTTTCCTCCGCAACAGGAAAAAACCTTAATTCTTTTAAGAAAAAATTGCACACGTGCAAACAGTCAAATATCAGACCTATATAGATGATTTTAACAGCAGCCAGTAAATATTGTTATATATCTGGTACAAGCTGCAGCTAAGTGCAGCATTTTAACTAGCAACTATGATCACATCAAGAAATTTGGTTTATGGCATGAGATGTATGGCACAAGCATCCTATCTCCAGAAACAGGAGTAAACTATTGGTGAAGTGGTGCCTCAGAACCATCTCAAATCTTAAAAACTGTTAATCAGAAAAATGAAAATCAACAATTAAAGGCAGATCCTATTGCTATCCTAGCTTCCTGTAGTTTCAGACACTTCCAATGAATATTGGAATTTCAAATACAGGCATTTACTTCTGTGCAAAACTTGCAAAGGCAGGCTACAATGTTTGAACAACAAATACAGCAAAGCTGTTATATCTTTCTTATTATGATGTTGCTTAGCCCAGAAAACATGCCTGTTTCATCCTAATATAACTAAGATTTTTTTCCTTAGTTTGAGAATTGAAGGCTGTCCTGCAGCTGAACTGGTCCAAGAACTAGAGAGTAGCCTCTAAAACTGGGGCTGCAAATCCTGTGTATGGATGGAGAATTTTAAAATTATTGTAACTCTCCATTACATTTAAAATTTGTTTCCATTCAGTAGAAATGTATTCTAGTAATTAGTCCTTTGACAAATAACAGCCCTTAAAAAAGAATTGAGAGACAAAAAGTGAGCTTCTTTGGGCTTGAAATTTGGCAAAATGCTTTTAAGATCACCCTTAGGAACACGTGTGGTGATGTTACTCCACGTGGCCCCAAGAGACCACTGAGAGATTTGTTATTTCACTTAAGGCTATCCTCTTTTTTTCTGGAGATTGAATTTTAAAGATGAAAACATTATAGTTTAAGGACAAAGGTTCAACATGAACATCCAGTTTCCCTGTGGGTTTTATTGAAATTGTTTTTGTGATCTTGTGCCTAAAAATGAATTGAATGCAACACAGCAGGCACTGGGTAACACAATACTGACATTCAAAAACAATTAAAGTGGCCCCAGCTTTATTAATAACTAGGGAATATTGTGTTTTCTAAAACAGATGCTTTAGTTATACCACAGAAATTTAATACAAAGCAGTTGTTATAGAATCAAGGCATATGTTTTATAACTGTGCAAATTATTGATGATTTTCTTGATTTAATTTGCTTTGTTTGACCAATCATTCATACTCTTTCAGAAGTTATATTAATTATTTAAGCCTGAGATACCTGGTAATAGCTAATTTCTCATTAATACAAGTCACAGAAATAGATTTTTGATGGGTAAAGTAGATTTTACCCCATGTACCAAAGTGAGAAATGAATTTAAACTGGATAAAGCCACAACTCTTGAAGGTATTTGGAGGCAGAAATATTCAAAGCGCAGTGAAACTTTATGTAATCAAAATCCATGAGAAGAAATAACACAAGACAAAATTTCTCCCCAGTTTTTTGAATACTGCTTAAGCAAGATTATGTTTGGAAGTTGGAATTTCTGATGTTTCCCCAGATGTTTTCTGCAAATATATTCCTACTTCAATAAAAGAACACTTCACCTACTAACACATCCACAATTACATCCTATCCTGCTGTCATGCTTCCTTAGATAAGTTGGCATTTTCAGAGACAATCAAAATATTTTTTAAGGTTTGCTAGCACTTAATTTAAAATGTATCTCTGTACAGATCTTGTATTTTCACAAGACCTCTATCACTCTCCTCTATAATTCTCTTCCATGGTTTTTTTGTCTCTCACATCAAGCCTGAACTTCTGTCCTTGGCCTTCAACTGGATCTTCTTTGTCATCCCATCACAGCATGCCTCAGTCTCTGAGTTACTTTTTCATAGCTTCTGTGTACCTGTTTGTCCTGGAATCAGCCCCATGTGCTATTTATATGAACTAAAATAGCTTTTTAAAATTTACTTTTTTTGTCCACTAAGGGTAATTAGTTTCAACAAAGGCATTGTTGCCTGCTCAAATGAAAACACAGTAACATGCTTTGCATTTTGGGGTGGATTTGTCTCATCTGCTTATTTAGACTGTAAAATCCTCATGGCAGGAGCTCCGTCTCCATTTCTTCCTGATTCTGTGAAGCAACACAATGTTGGCACCTAGCAAATAATTTGTTATAAGAATAATAAGCTATGTTTTGCCAGGCACGATCTAATGGTGTCCTTTCTAAGGTTATGCAGCAAGTATGAGACACAAAAGGTACTTTTTTCTTGAATGAAGATGGTTTCTCAGAAATATTCACATTTTAAATGGTAAAAAATGTCATCTTATTTTTTCATTTAACCAAACTTCTTTTTCAGACTAAAGCTGTTTAAACAATACAGCTGACCTGATTCTCACCTCAGATAACTGGCAAAAGAGGCACTTTCAAATCTTGAACTTCAAAGTGTTCCAGAAAAACCTCACATGGTTTGCTGCTCACATTTAAAGGTAAATTAGACCATTAAAAAGGACATAAATGAGCTCTAAGCACAGGGAATTCAGAGCCTAAAGTTAAAATCGTGATAATTAAATCATTATAATATTAGCAAAATTCTTCCTCATTGATTCTCAGGCTTTGTACCTTTTGACTGCCTGCGACTGTTCAAGATAATAAAGTTAAGTACATCCATACATATTTGGAAAATGTGGGCCTAATTTTATGTTACGTTTTACAGCACATGGTGGAATTTTTTCAGTGCTGAGACATCCTTTCCCTTCTCAGAACCCAAGCTCTCTATGTGTACATAAAAATTAACTAATTTTTTCCCTAATTTGCTATTAATATGAGATGTGTCTAAAATATAAACCCTTTAAAAAGCTGTCCTGAAAAATATTCCACATATCATTGCTAGCCACACAAAATACCTGAGGAAAGGCTGCTCATCAAGAGTCCTTGCTTTACTTTTGAGGGTTTGCTGGTTTCCTCTGCCCCTACACAGCCTTCAGGGATCTGCCACACAGCAAAGCTCACCCTGCCCTTGCCAGCCAGTGAATCCACGCCGTGGGAGAATCCATATGTATATGAAAACATTTTTAGAAGAGGTTGCAGAGCTGATAGCAGAAGCAGGGAAAAACACAAATGCCGCTTTGTTCAGCCAAGGATTTTTCCAGCCTTCCTATCAATTACACCAGCTCTTGTACTGTTGGTAGGCAGTTATCGGCAGCTGCCATTGACACATTCCTTTATACACAAGTGCATATATATCAATACTAGGTAAATACTTTAAGAATAAAGACATCGGGACTGTCAAGACAAATAACTGTTTTACTCATGCCTTTCAAAAGTGCTAGGTCAGTGAAACAGTATGTTAAAAATCCCTTCCCAAATATTTCATATTATTGCTTCAGAAGATAGTAATAATCACAGCAAACTTAGAGCTACCAACCACCGTTATCATCTCAGCATAGCAGCTAGTTTCACAATGACAGATTTAATAAAACCAAATCTCTCAGAAATATTTTTAAGGAAAGCATTGGCCAGACATATGTTTTCAGGTAATGCTTGCCATCCACATACAAACTGTTCCTTCATCATGAAAGGTCTTTTTATACATAGAGCTATTTGTATATATTGTACCTTTCATACATATGTATGTATATTAAAAATTTTAAACCTGAGAAACGTTTCTTCATATGGTGGGAGGCACATATTTTATACCAGAAGCTGTGAAGTATTAAGTAAAACACTCAAATAAGTAACCCTCATCTCACTCACAGATATATGAAGGATGAGCCTGATCTTGGAACTTATACGAAGCTTTCTGAAGGCAATGAAAAATCTCCTATTCATTTTTTAGTGTTCTTTTCACAATTCTTCTCAATATTCAAGCATGTTGTGCTCAGACCCATACTGAAACAATTTTGGTGCTAAGCATACTTTAGATTTTGCTCTGAATTGATTAATGATATGTGAAGAAGTCAGGAGAGAAAATTATTTACAGTGGTTAACTGAACACTGCTAAGGTGTGATTTCTTTTTCTATTTATATTCAGAATTGTATACCTCTACCTATAAACTCTTCCAAGAAATTCCAATATTAGGATCTGGTTATAAATAGTAAGTTCACCAAATGGATTTTGGTCTGAGCCCAAAAGCCAAATCAATAGTTGGAGCAGTCGCAAACATGCAACAGATCTTTTTCTTACTTACCAGTGATCTCACACAACAACTGAAATTATGATTAATGACAATTTCTTATTCTAATGTGCTGATTGCCTGTCTGGAAAGCATCCACATTACAAAGGCTAACTTGGGCATTTATCTGGACTTTTACCTCTTTCAGAGATAATGAGGTTGTACATAAGCTAATGACCAACTATCTTCTGACTGAATTCTTCAAGGGCAAATGCAGCAAAAGGAGCCATTGTTACAACTGGAGAGAACAGCAAGTGTCCATGGTCAGTATTTATAAAGAAAAGAAGCAAGCATCAAAATTGTAGGGTGCTGCACCCTGTTTGTCCTGGCCCTGGTCATTTGGGCTCCTCCACAGAGGTCCGTGCAGATCCCTTTATGCTGGATAGAAAAATAAATTATTCAGAAATTCCTGAGAGTGTCCTTTGTGAAGGTTGAGTTGTCTGGTTTCTCTGGTTCACTAAACCACCGACAAGCCTCTGACAATCAACTCAAGAACCCAAAAATAGAATGAGGGGTAAATTTATTTGGGCTGTCATGCACGGACCAAAGCAGTCAGCCTCCTGATCTGTCTGTCCTCAAATTATGTAAACATCTTTGAAACTGCAGCTGTACTGTCCTGTGCCTGAACACTTTGAATAGGGGGGAGGGCTTACACAGAGAAAAAGAGTGAGGTTCCAGATGGAAGTATTTCATTGTTGCAAGCGTTATTAATTTCAGTGGGAAGCTTATATAAGTGGAGCTAGATCAGGCATTGAATTAAAGAGATGAAATAATGAAGAATGACAGCAGAAAATGAATGGAGATAAAAGATTAAAAAAAGATTTTAGAAAATAAAATGAGTGGAGAAAGTTATGTTAAGAAGAGTGTAACTTTCAAAGCAAATTTTTTTTTTAAACTTACATTCAATGAGAACAGATTAAAAGTGGAAAAGACTGTTAAATGGGAATATTGATAAGAGATCTGAAGTTGTAGGAGGTTGAATGACTAGCAAAAGGAAAATGACCTCTGATTAGTAGGAGGCAACATGAGCTGAGGGAAAAAATGAGGGGGCTAAAGGCTGGACAACAGAACACAAATCACAAATCAGAAAAAAAAAAAGAAAAAAAAAAGAAAAAAAGAAAAAATAAGAAAAAAAAGAAAAAAAGAAAAAAGAAAAAAAGAAAAAAAAAAATGGAGTAACAGAAATGAGGGATTAGAGCATGACCATGACACCTTAAACTCTGGGTGTGACAGGGAACTGCTGGGCATCCAATGCAGTGCAAATGAATTATAGGGAGAGGGGTTTGCATAAAATGAAGAGACAAATATATAAAGGAAGATAACAAAGAGACATAAGAGATAGTTTATTTAGAAATTTAATGATTTAAAATATAGCTCAAAATTTTGCACAAAATATGCTTTTTTCTCAGATATTTAGCAAGTAGGACATTTCTAGATAAACTAAGTGTATCACATAAGTGTATCACAAAAGTTGTTCCTATAAAAATATTTTTCTCAATGTTTCTTAAGTAGAAACTTATTTCACACTTTATCATTTAAGAATAAAAGTGAAGGTTATCCAAGGAAGAGAAATTTTAGGAATTACAAGATATGTCCAAAAATCAAAGATTCTATCAAGACTGAGTTCACAAAACAATAAATGCAGAAAGCAGCAACTATTTTGTAACTTTAAAAAATCAATGAAAACAATCCCAGATTACAGTGAATTTTTTTTCTGAAGAAAGTCTTTCATTAAATAATACTCAAATCAAAGAAACAAATATCTCCTTTGTGTCTTTATAAATGTGAGGGAAAGATGAGTTCCCCATACATTAAGTTTAAGAATACGACATAAGCTTATAATTCACTTTATTAACTAGGAATTACTTTTAAAATTCAGGAAAGTCAAGTGCTTGTTTTAAGAACAGGCATGTACTTCATGATGGTTGGAATGTAGTTTGTGAGCACTGAGTCAAAAGGCTATCATTGTCATGGACCTTTTTCTTTAAAATAAGACTAAATTATTTTGGTATTCTTCCTCCATCCTTGCTACTCATATTGCATTTTCCTTGATGAAGGGAGTCTATCTTGGTAGTTGTCTGTGGGATGCCAAGCATAGTGAGAATTTAGCCTCACGTGGAGCATCTAAAATAAATAAAAAATATTGAAAAAACCCATCAAGATGATGTTCAAAACTGTCCACAAATGCCCTATTCAAGAGCTGTGAATGGCAAATATTGACTTAGTGTATTCTAGCTAGATCAGAATAAACCCATTGTGCCGTGTAACATTAGTACAAAAAATCCAACAAAGCCTTCTGATGAAAATGGATCCATAGTAAAACAGAAGGATCCATTTATTTTCTTCACTGTCATAATCTGGAATCAGTCCTAATCCCAAATCATAAACTTTTAGTATTGTCACACTTTTAGATATTAGCCACCTCAGCATATTTTTATTATAATTGTGAGTTGTGAGATAGGTATTTTAGCATGCAGTATAACTGTATAATTGCAATCTATACTGTACTTTTCAACTCCTAAATTGAACTGCAAACCTCTGTAGTATTGTTTATGGAAAATTCCATATGTTTTTAGACTTTAGTTTTTAGACTAACAGCTTACTTAATGTTTTCCAAACTAGAACTTCCCAGACTTTATAAAGAGAGTTGTTAGGAAAATAAAACCAAAAAACTCAAAGGAAAGAAAAAAGAAATAACTTTCAATGGGTTGTTTCTTTTTTTTTTTTTTGGGGGGGGGGGTGGGGTTTGTTTTGTTTTGTTTTTTTGGTTTTTTTTTTTTAAGTTAAAGATCTTTAACTCTGTTAAAGTACAGACGAAAAAATAATTTCTGCCAAAACATTGCCACTGTGCTGAACAGCCATCTGTATGGTAATAGGTGCCAGTATCCTTCTGTTATAAGTAACCTGTGAACTCAAATAAACAGCAATTTATTCTGAGAAAGTTATCAATATATTAACTGAATTATACGAATAATTTCATATAGAGATAGCAGTAAAGTGAAAGTGGAAGGAAGACCTAATAGTTTTTAGAACTTGTTTTCTTCATCTTGCTGCAATCCTCAAAATTATTTTTCTGTGAAGGACAAATAAAAAGACAAAGCCAGAGACATAGTATAAGAAATGTGTATTAATTTATAATGTAGTACTTAATGGCTTCAGTGGATGGTAACAGCAGGGCTTAGAGCCTTGTGAATTAACAAAAAGGGTTAGTTTTTCCACTGAACATGTGCATGAATAAGCAGTGGTGGAAAGCTGAAGAAAAATGTGGAAGCCTCTGATCTCAGGTTACTAGAGTTCTTTTCTTTAAAGACTTACTTGACCTTATGACAGCATGTCAGCAAATTAGATTTAGGCAATGCTGTTCCCAAGAGCTCTAATTATGTTTCATATGTATATTCTGTGGTTCATTAAAAAAACATGCATTATAACTGCCTTGCTGTACACTAATTTGCATACGCATCAAAATAGAATCTGTACAACCAGAATCAGCAGAATGGCTTTAATTTTTCTAAAGCATTTAGATATTTCATAAATTCTCCTAACTATTCTTCATTTTTGACATGCATTTCTTGAACTGTCTGAGCAAGGATAATTTACTTTTGTTTTTGGAAGTGGTTAACACAGATAACTAGTCTGCTCAAGAGCATCTAATAAAATGAAATACAATTCTTAAAAAAAAATTACTGAACAGATTGCCCTGGGTGTGACATCTATGGAGGACAACGAGAATACAGTAATGAGAATGTCTTCTGCTTGCTATTCCTCATTCATACTGAAAACTTGTCATGAAAATGGATTACCTGCAGTTCTATACTGTTTGCAATTCTTGTCTTCTCATGGTAATAAGACATTAGAAGTTTAACATATCCTGTGAAATACAATAGCATATAAAGATGTGTAGATATCAAAATATTTTTCTACCTCAACTCCTTATCTTTTATTGTGCATATCCCAGGTTGACAAATCAACATGCTGTCTACTGCTTTCAGGTTTCTGGGAATAAGGGTACATACTTGCAAGGACCACAGATATATTTCCTTGCTTGAAAAAAGGAAAAAGCCCCACTGAAGGTGATAAAGATTTTGGGTGGGTGACAATACCATGACCTGGGGTTACCGAACTAATGTTGGTGGTGTGCTGTATTAGTGCCCCAGCTATTCTCACTTTTACAAATTCCAGAGGAAAACCTTCAAGCTACTGACTGCTTCTTAAAATGTAATGTCAGCTCCTGCCTTCCAGTGACCACAGGGACACCCTCTGCATTTTGTCAAGACAACTTTGTATTTAGCTTATTTGGCAATGGAAATTCAGTGTTCAGGACTGAACCAAATCAAGCTAAGGAATCTGAGGATACAAACAAAATAAAATCAAGAGAGATGTTCAGTATTACATTGTAACTCGCGTGGCATTAGGTTTGAATGGCCATACCTTAAACGCATGCTCCAAAGCTGATGGAAAGGAGCGCAGAACTGTAGAGGAAAGCCATCTCTCCCTCTCTCCCTTTCACCTCCACCTTCCCTTTACCAAGGTTTGCAAGCTAGGATGCTACAGCTTCTGTCACCACTACTGTGTTGCCTGTGGGTACTCTGTTTATGGACTGAAACTGCAGTTACTTAAAAGACTGTTAAATTAACATTAGCAAGAGTAGGACTGAGCCCACAGCTATCAACATCCACACTTTGTGTGTTTTTAAATTCCCTTTTAGTTACTGAGTTTTCTGAGCTACTCAGTTCAAATGAAATTTGTCTGAATAACCTCAAAATTTTTAAAAAAAAAAATTAAGCAGAAGAGATATTAGAGTAAGGCCAATAAAAAAAAAGTCAGACCAAAAGGAGGTTTTCTGTGGCAGTTAAACAAAAGCAGTGTAAATTTATGTTAATATTAGAAAATGTGCCACAACATTATCCTATAGGACTATTTCCCTAATGTAAGAAAGAGTGTATGTAATCCTTCCAAAAATGTCATTAGAAGAGAATTTGTCACCCCAAACTTCAGTTACATTTACAGTAGAATATTTGTACAAGCTGTTTGCTGAAATACGTCTGATTCCTCAGTAAAGAGAGGAAAGGCAAGAAGCTCTAGACTGTATTTACCATGGCACACATTCAAGATAAGCCTTAAAATTACCTTTTGGTGTCCAAACAGTGTGGTTTCCCCATCAAAAGGTTATTTGTTATAAAAGAGCTTTATTTGGCAAAACATTGAGAACATTCACTTTTTAATTAGAGCAGCAGCAAACTTCTGAGCCCAGAGTTATGGCATTGTACAATGCTTCTTTTCCTGATTATAAAAGAAAAAACAAGTGCAGCAGAACCTATTTCATCCCCTGGGAATTTCCCATAGGTCAGTTACACTATGAAAAAATAAATCAGGAGTTGTAACACTGAGTACACTTTCTTAACGTCTTGAGGACTTTTTAAAAAGTTGTGGAGCTTAGCTCCTTATGTTTTTTCTTTGATTACTCTCATTGTGCTAGAAATTTTAAAAATGGATTTCATTTACTTCATTTCCTTATATATTCATTTCCTTATTTTTAACTTCATTTTTATTTGGAGTGTATTTGTATTTAATTTTATTAGTTAGGTGGAAGTGGGTCAAGTGTAAGTTTAAGTGTCTTTTTTCTTCTCTGTCCTTGAAGGAATGGAACCTTTTGTTTTACTGGATATTTTAATAATTCTTGCTGCTCCCACATGGATATTCTGCTGAGTGATTGCAAGTCTCTCGGTAAAACTAATTCAGATCTAGCTGATTGACTGTGAAAATTGTATCCAAACCTTCCCAATGATCAGATTACATTGTTGAAATTTTTTTAAAAACTCTACTAGATTAAACTAGATTTATTCTTTCTAAAAAAAAAAAAATTTAAAAAAAAATGTGACTACCTTCAGTTTTTAGACAAAACAAATCACATTCTGCTTGTCATTTCACATGATAAGACCCAGTAAGCTCATTAATTAAAACAGCCACAGCAAATGCAGCAGTTTTGCATGAGCACAAGGTCAAAACTGTCTGTCTTTGTGAATCAGTATTTTTGTGAGAAGATTGAGGCACTCATTACCTGCCCCAGAGTCCTCTCAGAGTAGCTCACGAGTTTGCTTTCTCAGAGTTGGATTAGGTGAAATGGTAGTTGTCCAGATCTTGGTTTTTTTTAGAAATCGAGGGTAATGGAAGATCTGCTTGAAACAGCCCCATGCCTGAGAGTGTAACATTTTGCAAGCCATGTAGGAGAGGTTCAACTGTAATGTTTCAAGGTTTGAGAGGCTCATCTATCTAAAAACTGCCATAGATCACTGAAGGCTGGGCTTCTGTGGAAGATTTGTTTGCCTGGAAGCAGCATGGCTCAGAGCTAGAGGGCCTTCATATTGAGGTTAAAGAATCTTTTCTGGAATAAAACAGTCAAACTATGAAAAGCATGTTTTGTTTTGCATTATGAAAAAAACACTGAATTTGCTTGAGATTCACTTTGGGTAATTTTTAAAAGTAATTTAAAAATAAAATCCTAGGAAAAACCTGTCATATTGATGTTCTTCAATAACTTAAGTAGAAATAATTTAAAAGAGGATTTTAAAATTATTAGATTGATAATTTCTCATGGAATCATCCATCATGCCTAAGGAGTTTCTATTATGAAACTGAAAGTGAATTTTGGAAGACACACTAAAACATTTATTTGAGCAGAGATAATAGAATTAATCAAGGCAGTTTGCAAAGGAAAAAACTCAAAACACTAACTAAAGGTAAAAAATAGCATTGTCCATCTGATGAGAGTTTTAAGGTTTGCTTACCAAAGTTGATAATACATCAAGTTACTGAGTTTTTATTCAACCTTTAAAAATGGAAGTATAATAAAGAATATTCCTATATCACTGTTCAAGTCTGCATTGATGTAACATCTTGACTAGTATGTCCACTGTGAACAAGTTCCCGCAGCACTGGAAAAACTAGAATGAAAATATAATCAGTATTATTGACCAGCTGAAGAAAAATTTTTGTAAACTAGGACTCTTCAACTGGGAAAAGACAGTTAAGGAAGGCTGTAATAGAGCATCATTAAAATGATGACTAAAACTTTTACAGGTAAAGAGGAAGCAGTGTGCAAACAACTTATTTTAAATACAAAGCAAGTGCTTTCACAAAGAAAAGAATTAAATCATGGTACTAAATACCAGAAATGTTGTGGAGCCCAAAATTATAAAAGGCTTCAAAAAAGACCAGAGCACTGTCACAAAGGATAGGCCCATCACTAAGTAATAAGTGTGATGGTCTATGCCCAATCTCTGCGACAGTTAATGCGTGAAAGACAGCAAAGCAAACGTTACAACAAAAACCCCACAAATCATCCCCCTCTGCAGCATGTTTCTCATTCCCTTTCTTCAAATCTGTTCTTATGAGAATAATGATATTTTCAGAAATGCTTCAAACAGCCATGACTTTCTGCAGAGTCTCTTCCTTCTCCACAACAGGACTTGAAGTCTCTACCTGAGGCATTTAGCCGTTTCCCTTATTAAATTTTACTGGCCTATTATTTTTTACTCAATTTCCCCTCCTGGTAAACAGGTAGATTTGCCCATTACAGAGGTTTCCTGTATTTTAATTTGCTTTGACAGCAAGACAATATAGCATAGTTAAAGGATGGGAAGAATATCCTAGGAGAAGAGAACTTTACCTTCAAGTGGGCACGATAGCATCCTTCCAACAGGGTCAGGAGGAATATGGAACAATGCCTTGTGCAGCTGTGAAGGATGAGAGATAATGGACACAAGCTGAAACAAGAAAGCCATATACAGGGCAGAAGGAAAAAGTCGTTGCCTTGTGGATGTCATGGTATGAAAGAGCTTGCCCAATTAGGTTGTACCGTTTCCATCTCTGGGGGTTTTCAAGACCCAAATGGGGAAAGCCACGATCTGACTTCACAACTGATCCCAGTTTGAGCTAGGCATGACTAGAGGACTCTTGGAGTTCCTTCCAGCCTGAATTTTCTAGGATCCTACATTTGGCACTATCATGAATTTATCCACACAAATAATTGATAACAATTAATATAATCAGCAATTAATATAAACAAGATTTAAAACCAACACAATGTTTGAATATGCAAAAAAAAAAAAAATTGCTTGATGGACATATTTCAGAACGAGTAGGTGGCCCAGGGATGTTTCAGTTGCAGATGGTTTCCAAGAGGTACAGGACGATAAAAATAAATAACTGGGGAGGAAATGTCAAAACTCGTAAGGCAAGAGATAGTGTGATGATGCTGCAGTGTTTTTCCTCCAGTTCTTATCTTACTTTGAGGGATGTTGTCACTGTAGATCAGTTATGGATGTTTTATCCTGTGAGTGATGGATGAAGTAATTCTGAAACCCTGGAGATTTCAAAGGAAGAATGCATGCATCTGAAGATATAGGAAAAAAAGGAAAGGTAGAGTTTGTCGATTCTTGTATAAATAGTTTTAATTTGGCATAAAAAACCATTTATAAATATAAATTCAGTAGAAAGAATTAATTCAGTTTCCCTTTACTCCTGGAGGTCATAAGAGAAAAGTCTAGTGGAGGGTCTTTCAAGAAGGAAGCCTTAAAAAAATTATTTCCAAGAAAAAATCATGGTGGGATTGAGTCAATAAGATAAGTTGGTATCGGTATGATACAGGGTCTTTTCCCCTCCACCTGTCAGTGGGACATGAGTTTCTGAGTCTTGGTCACAGCACAATACATGATATAAAAACTTTCCATTCTTGGGGAGTGTAAAGGGACTGTATGTCAATTCTTAAGAGATATAGTGGGAACTGTCACTTGAAACAGCTTGTTCTATGACGGTCGTCGTGTTCGGAAACTGACAGTTCAGCACTGTGTGTGACAGAAACCTCATATGGAAATGCAGGCGAACTGCTTTGACACAGCACATTCCTTGCAAGCAGTGGAAGATAGTCTGCATCAGTGTTTTCTGTTTCAGAGAGGATACAACATCATGGTCTTTGTACCCATGACTGAGGATGGTGGTGCTCACATTATTACTACAATCATTTTCTCTTAAAGAGTATTATTTGCTCTACAAGCAGCTTAATCTATAATACCATTAATATTTTATAAGGTCCTTGAACGAAGTATGTTCAAGCACTCCAGTATGTGTTATTAGAGGAGATGGATACTTTTAAAGCTCTCAGCCCCATCCTCCTTGGCTCTGACTACTTTTTCCTATCCTCCATCTCAGCGTGTCATATCAGCCATGCCCACAGAATTCTTCATGACGCTGCTTTGTGAAGTGGATCAAGAAAATTATTTAGATTAAAAATCATGCTCCAAAACCCAGAGTTACTTTTGTCTGAGAGGAGGAAGATGGAAATTTTATTGTAAATGTTTGAATAACTTGTAGATTGAGTACCAATATCCTTTTCCAGTGCTGCTTTATTCCTTATTTTGTAACTATATACTTCCTACTAGAAATGGCTAGGTATGAACTTACATTGATATATGATTACAGTCTGTTAGACCATAGCTTGCCACAGACATTGCTAAAAAGTTGATCTTTTTATCTTCGGAAAAGCTGGAATTTCAAGCTTTTAAATGCCTATGGCTGAGAAATATCATGACCTCTTAATACATCAAGGTATATGTCTATATTTTTAAAGCTGAATACTACAAACAGAAATAGATCATGAAATAAACTGACTAATTTTAATAATATTAACTAGGGAAATACAATCTGAATGCAGTGATTTTTCACACTGACATGACAAAATATAACTCACAACATAGATGAAAAATAAAATCTTTTTTATTGTATATTTTATTTTACAGTCTTTGGATGTATAAAAAATTACAGCATATTGTCATTCAATGTTTGTAGTACCTAGCTGGAAACCTGCAATTAAAACCAAGTAGTAGCCTGGCCAGCTCTTCTAGGGTACTTCTGTGGGACAATGGTGTGTGTTCAGACAGTGAATAGACTTGGGAATATTGGACAGTGCAGCTGAAAAATCTTATTTACTTCTGAGATTCAGATGCACACTTAGCAAAAGCAGAGAGCATAGTGAGGCCTAAGAACTAGTCTGAGAGTTAATTTGATAAAACCTGAGTATTTAACTGGGAAAACCAAGTCAAATTACACCTCAAACATTTCAGACTGTATAAAGTTATATTGATTTTCATGAAAGTTTGGACACATTTTAACAAGAAAGAAGTTTCCCTGATTCGTTACTAATATGATGATGTTTGTTTAGTTATATATCAATTATATATCAGCTATGAATTTTCAGCTGGCATCATCAGTAATGAAGCGGTATAATGTTTACTAGAAATACCTGCAATATGTTTTGTGTGTCAAATTTTTCAGCTATGTGATTATAGTATAGATAATTAATAATAGTGGAACATACTCAGAGTGTTTCACCTAAAATAGGATAATAAACCTGACACAATGCATCCTTAGGTGGAATATGGAACATATGGTAATATACTAAAAATTGTGGGGAAAAAAGGAGAAAATATGAGGTGTCAGTGACCACAAAAACATCGAGTTCCTAGTGTTAAAGAAAACTGAACTGGGATAGAAAGCTTTCATTTCAGGATGAGCATATACATAATACTACTGCCAAGTGCTACATGAATAGTGAAACAGGTAAATTGCAAGCTCAGGAAATCTGCCCAAGTAATCCATGTCATAGAATTAAATATGATTGTACTTAAAACCTGTGATCTCCATGAGGGGAAAACCTGCATTACAATCCATGTGGAATCAATGGCTACAACACTGTGAATTTATTAAACCATCTTTCCACAATGTCAGTGGTTTGAAAATGCACACAAAACATGGAGATATCACCCATGATGAAGAAAAACTATGTTCACATGTCTCTTCAGAAAAAAAACCCAACCCCCCACCCCCCCAAAACCAAACCAACAAACAACCAACAAAAAAAACCCAAAAAATCCCCCAAAAACAAACAAAAAACCCCCTGGTTATTTTAGTGCCAAGCAAGGAACATTTTAGGTTAGCACCTCAAAGTTTTGCTATAATTTTACTTTGTGTTCTGTGTTTCTCTATACATAATCTGTTTACAAGGCTCTATTCAGTAATTTACTAGAAAATCAGTGCCAAAATCCATAATTTTTGTCACTTTACAGTCTGATTACTTGGTTGATGGAAAATACAAATTGAAAACATTTTAGAAACACCAAAAATCACATTTTGATTGTTATTTCTTCTAAAGGTTTGTGTTAGGCTTCATTTCTTTCCCTTGGATCACCAGGAAGAGAACTCTGAGCCAAATAGGAACTTGCAGTAAAAATGGAAGCAAGACACAGCAAAGGTCACCAACTCTGCAAAGTCAGCATAACCTTCCACCTATTGATTCTGCAAATCAAGAAACTCAGAAGCTACTGCAAGTAAATCCAAATCCTCTAAATATCAGGAACATGAAGGTTCCAATAAATAATTCTTGTCAAAGTTAAGTCTATAAACAACTTGTTAAAACATGTCAAACTGTCAAACATTCTTTATATTTTCAGTCCCCTCTCCAGCACAGGACATAAAACAAGGACTTGCTGACATTACCCTATAGAAGGCTGCTGGTCATGCTGGTGCCTTTCCAGAGGTCCTTAAGAACTTTGAAACAGAAAGAAGGATCTGACAAATTTCTTTACAATACTCACCTCTCTGGCAAGCTATTCAAAGAATATGTAGTTGGAAAGGTTATGATCATGGAAGCAAGCAAGCAGCTAGTTCTACCCTCTAGAAGTCATTATGTTTGACAGTACAGTGCCTGTCATAGCTTGTTAGAGAGCTTCCTTCTCAAGCAACCAGCCATGGAAACAGTTGCCCTTCCAGAGCAATCAGAGATCATTTAGTAACAGGGCTCTGGTAAACTTCTAGCATAGTCTACTTTTACTAACCACAGCTACAGAAAGATTTGCATTAGTTACATTTAATTGTCAAGTTTTTCAGGGAGGGATGCCTGACAGTTAAGTTTATATCTATGTCACCAAGCATCCTTAACTTCCATACAACTCTTACACTTATGGTGCCTAACAGTAGAAAATCTGTATGCTTAATCAAATTTCTGAATGAAGGATTTGCTCAAGACTGACTACCTCTCACTCACCAATAATCTATCTATAGTCTCCTGCAAGTTTATGTCTGCAAATGACATTGCACTTGTTATTGAGCCAGGTGCCTAGAAAACATTACTTCAGCTTTCTCCCAGAAGAGGCAGAAAACCATTGTTAGAAAAGGTAGGAAGTGGTAGGAAGTCATAAAAAGCCTCAGAATGTTTTTCAGGAAAACAAATTAAATTCCTGAATAAGAGATTAATTCAGCTTGGAAGGAAATGCCTCTTAACTTAGGGATTGCCACTAACCAGATTTGTGAACATTCACCTATACCATGCAGCAGTCTCACTTCATGGAAAAAATGGCCATCCTTCTGCTACAAGGAGAATCTGCACGGAAAAAGGACCACATTTAGGTTGCCTGCTGAAATGTGCTGGAATCTGACTGAAAGCCACACACAGCTGCCAAACGCATTTTGAGAACAAGCCAAAGAGTCCAGACCTACCCATTAGAAGGTAATGGGAACTACCTGGGGTTGCATTGTATATGCCCTGAAGATTTTAAAAGAAGGATTTGTCCTATCTACAGCAAAGAACTGCTCATCTGTTTGATATAAGAGCCCTCATACATAGTTGATCTCCCCTGAAATAAATAGCTCTTTGAGAGTAATAAGCAGTGCATTAAACTCAAATCCAATTCCTTGGCTTTCAATACTATTGAGCATTCTGCCATCCAAATATTAAACATGAAGCAGCTGCACTATAAGAGTGCCAGAAATTTATGGCCAATAAAGATCCACCACTCAAGGCTAACATAAACGAAGGACAAGCCATCTGCCTAAAATCCAGAAAACTGTTTAGAATATGTGTCTCAAATCTTTGGGCAGAACATAAAGATCTCACATCTTGACAGTATTTCATATAGGTATCCAGTAGTATCCTAAATAAGAAATGAATATTTAATCCCACATCGTAATGCCAGAATTTATGTTACTTTGCCAACAAAAGTCTATCTAAACTAATTTGCAGTCAAAGAAGTCACAAAATGGGTACACATCTTCTGCATAAGCAAGGATAATGTTTTTAACACAATTTCAGAGAACTTAAAAATTCTCATTATTAAACAATTCTGGTTTGTGCAGTGATCTCGGTAATATCAAAGAAATTCAATAGGTTGCTCCAGAATCTACAGTAGGTTTTCTTTAAATAAACAGTGCATTGTTGTTTTTTGGAATGTCTAATTGTAAGAGAGAAAGAGAATTTCAATACACTATTCTAGAGATAGATGTTATTTTATTACTTACTGGGTACTTCCAAATTACAGATAAGGTTTTTTTGTCATTTCTGCATTTAATTTCAGTGGGCAATGGATCTACCATTTTCATAAAGGTTCTCTCTTACTGTAAAATGAACCAAAACCAGATGATCGAAAATTTCTACTATTTCTATCAGAGATAGTGAAAGCATGGGATAAGAAAATAATGTGTAAAAAGTTTATTCAAGCTGTGGAAGTCAAAGGCCCTGTTGAAAACAGAAGGATTAGTGTTCTTGTTTGTTACTAGGAAGTTAGGAACAATATTGCCTTTCCAATGAAGAAAAATTATACTAGTTCTACAGAAATGTGAGAAAAATAATGATTTCCATCAAATCCTTTGCAATTATTCAAGTTTTACAAATAAATCTGAAGAATTTACCGTTGGTAAAAAAGAA
The DNA here is from genome assembly GCF_029207755.1 of Chamaea fasciata. Taxonomy (NCBI): domain Eukaryota; kingdom Metazoa; phylum Chordata; class Aves; order Passeriformes; family Sylviidae; genus Chamaea; species Chamaea fasciata. The sequence goes on along the minus strand of NW_027094086.1, from coordinate 31,556,349 downwards.
GATATGCATTATAAAATGAAAAAGCAAACCTTGTTCTAGAGTTCTGTGTGAGGATGTTGAACAGTTTTGTTTAATGTGACATTTTTCTCAAAGATCCCTATGCTTTGTGAATGCAAGTTATCCACAGTATTCAGATCATCTTATAGTCTGATAGATAGGAAATGCCTCTTAATTTAGGGATTGCCACTAAAAACATTTGTGAACATTCACCTATACCATGCAGCAGTCTTACTTCATGGAAATAAGCTATGTTACACCAGAATGTACCTTGAAAGTTCACTAAGGGATTTTTATCAGAGAATTTACTCTTCTTCATAAAAAGATAGTTTTTAAAACTAGTTTTACTATATCTCTTATAGACCACAGGGTGTAGTTATCAGGTACAATAAAAAACTGTGTATTTCTGACCCTGATGCAATCAGTCTAACGTGGGCTAGATTTTCCTGAATAATTTCCTAATGTTATATAATTTATAGTCATTCAGAACACCACAGGGGCTATATCGTAATTAAGGTTTAACATGGCAAGAAGAAAAAGACCAGATGGCCATCTAGCGCTCACTGTGAGAAAGGCAGGTGATCAAAACGCCCCATTTGACAGCGACTTTGCATATCTTCTTTAAGAGAGACAACGTTTTCAGTCAGGCCTCACGCTATTTTTGCAAAGCTGAAACCTAAAATTTTGTCTAAAACACTGACAACTGTAATAAATAAGCTCATTTCACTTACGTTATATCCTTACGTCTAGACTTTTACAGTACAGTCAGCAGGGCGGAGCAGGAATACTGGGGCACGCAGCTAGAATTTTCAGACTCTCTCAGGTGCTGCATGAATACACTGAATTTTGGTAGCTGCCAAGTGCCTAGCTCTATTTGGTTATGTAAATAATACCAGCTGATATGCTTATATGCTTAATTACTATTCATAGAATTACAGAATGGTTTGGGTTGGATGGGACTTTTAAAACCATGTAGTTCCAACCCCACTGCCATGGGCAGGGACACCTGCTAGACCAGGTTCTCCAGAAAACCATTGTCAGTGCCTCACTACCCCCAGCACAGTAAAGAATTTCTTCCAAATATCTAAACAAAACCTACCCTCCCTCATTTTAAAGCCATTCCTCCTTGTCCTATCACTTCATGGTCCTTCAAAAAGTCCTTCTCCAGCTTTCTTGTATGCCCCCTTTAGCCATTATAAAAGCCAAATGAAGATTCCTTGCCATCTCACGTACACAGACTCTCTGAAACCTGTGACTATTCTAGGCTGCTCTGCAGGAGGGTTATGCTGAGCAGCCTTGCAGATCTCTGCCATGAAAACACAACAGGCACGCCCTGGAAGGCGGGGTCCAACAGTGTGCTGCCACGACTCAGGTCTGGTCTTGCTCTGAGGACAGCTTCATAGCCATAGCAAAAAGGATTAAGAAAGATGTAATGGGATTCTTCAGCTGCAGTATGACCTGGTACTGAACCAGAGCAAGTATTTACAGTAGATCTGTAAGTTAAACCATTCTTATGGCTGTCATTACATGTCAGGGTGGAGTTACGATAAACAATTGTTACAGTTGTATGTTAATGTTTGCCTGTACATTCTATAATGGATTCAGCGCAAAAAACTCACATTCCACTGCAAACAAAAGTCATTTTGTGTCCCTCGAAGGCAAAAGGAATCTTACTATTGACTTTGGCATTACATTTCGTATGAAATGAACTCATTTCTGCTTATACATATTTATCATACTAGTTTTCCTTCACAGAAATGCATAAATTATCACAGACTCATAGAACATAAGAGGTTGGATGAGACTTCTGGAGGCCATCTCTTCCACCTCCCATGACTCGCTGAAAAGAAGGGAGAAGCTCTTCTGACACCCGAATACTGACAACACCACACTGAAACTCAAGCTGAATCTCTCTTGCAAAATGACAACACTTTTAATACACTTTCTACTTCAGTGTGCTCTGCATGTCACTGTGTGGTTCCACACAGAAATCAGTGGAACTGACTGAAATCCTTCAGGAAAATTGACAACCCTTCCTGGGAATAGAAATCTTTCATGAAAGCTATTTCTAATGCATCTGAAGATGCAAGAGACATAGCTAAACATCTCATCAGAATGTGTTCATTAGGAATGGCCCTTTTGCTCATAGTGAATTTTAATTAACATTATCTTTGTCCCTGCAGGGAATACTGCCAGTGACAGCTGAGTTCACTACCTTGCTGCCACTGGGTAAACACCATGATGTCTGCCACCAACATGGATCTCTTCTGCATTCACATGTGGCTTTTTGTCCCACATCTGCCTCATTTGTTAATTATGGCCATGGAGAATTATGCCATCAAGCCTTATCTGAAGGTACTTCCAGCATAAAGATGGAAGAAATTAAGTGACATTATAGCTAATGAGGGACCACCTGAGCCCTATAGCAATTTCTACAGGCATATGGGATCTGGTGGGCTATTCAAGAATGTAGAAGAAATATCTGAAGTGATTTAATTCATTAAATAATTCCCTAGCTTCTCACTAAGTACTACACATACACAGGTCACAGTGTTCTCTTTTTTCCAGTGTACAATTAATAAGATAGCCTACTGGGGAGCAGTTGGATTTAAATGTAAGAAGAGATGCCCCATATGCAAATGTCCTGAGGGCAGCCCAGGCAGGCATTCCACAGGAAAACCATCAGTGAGTGTAACCTGGAACTACAGCATTTTCCAATCTAGGTAACCACACTTAGCCCAGATAGGAAAATATTGTATTAAGACAAAGGGGAAATCTTTTAAAAACTATCTCAAGGGCTGGAAACACATCCTTCAACACATTTAATGAAAGATATGCAGAAGTCCCTGCAACATTATAGTAACTCCATCATCCTCTGCTCCAAATCTTGTGACCCCTGTCAAATTTCAAAGGACCAGACTCAGCCTTAAGAGAGCTGCAATGAACAGCTCACTTTCAGTAAAGAAAATATCAGGATTATGATAGGAATACTACAAGGCCTTATGACTATGTACAGCATATCCAACATATCCTCTAGCTCTTCTCACTTCAGTGTCTAGTAAGGGGTGGTGTAGAAAACAGGCTCATTCCAGCCTAACCTCTCAGATTTCCTTCCTATAAAACCACAGGAAAAGAAGTAGGACCCTTAACTCCTGTCTTACCCTTAGTATAACCCCTAACTCCTGTCTTGTCTCTTAGTATAGACATAGTCTATACTAAGGTCTTAAACTTGCTCCTGCTAAATACTCCATTGGTTGTACATTTTTTTTTTTTCCAAAAAGATTGAAATGAGAGACAAAACCCCTCACCTTCCTCATAAAACTAGAGGGCAATGTTCATGGCAAAACTCTTTGCTTGGGGCAGAAAGCAGAAGACAAGCTCTTTGCTGGTTGCAACTACACTGGCTAATGGAGAACAAAAGGGGAATTTATTTTGCACAGTCTGATACGGTCCATGTGAGCATAAAAATACAGAAATACAACTACAAAGAGATGCATCAGAAAAAGGGGTCATTTCAATTGCTCTTCAGATGTTCCTCTGCACCTGCATTCAAGGAAAGAAAAACCCTTCAACCATCAAAGGGTGAATCCTGGAATGGTCTTACCTCAACTTCCTATCTGACGCCCTTCTTGGTAGTGTATCAGAAGAGTTCATATTCTCTGTATATTTGTTTGTACCGTATACTGCTCTGAAATAGGGAAGTGTTTGCATACTTTCAAAGAACGGTTTGGGTTGGAAAAGACCTTAAACATAACAGAGAGTGTCGAAAAGATCAGGCTGCTCAAAGTGCTATCCAGACTGGCCTGGAACACTTTAGGGTATTTTCCTTTTAGGCGAGAGAGAGAGAGGCACAGAGACATTTCTGTCTTTGGCTGAGATCTGTAGCAGAGGGGACAAGTGAAAATCCTTGTAGTTGCAAGACTCAGAGTGCCATTACCTTTCAGAATTCTGGCAAATACACACAGAACTTGATTAGTACTATCAGGTAATGTAAAATCAATACATGAAAATACACTTGTGAGAGTAATTGAATTATCTTGCACTTCCCTGTTTGCTGAATTTTCTTCATTTCCCCCAGTAATGCATAAAGCTTTCAAAGTTTTAGCTTTCAGAATCTTGCTACCAGCCTGACTGAAGGTTATTACATTGCATTTAACTTTCTTAGTTGTTTCAAGGACTTCCTGATGCATTTTGAACTGCTATTAGGTGCCATTTTGCAAATGAAGCAGCTTAGGGGATAGGATACAGAACCTACAACTGTGTGTCTTTGGTGGCCATCTACCTTCTGTCAATAGCAATTACAGTAAATGAAAATGAATTGGAATTCCAACTCTGCTTGCTAACTGACAGTAACTGCATCAGAAACTACCCTGACAACTGACATTCAAGTTGTGATGCCTCAATGAAATGGGCGAAAGAAGAAGTACCAGACTCCATTCTTATCCTTCTGGGACAGGGTTCGATCACTAGATAATTTGTGGAATTACATACTACCCATAGTCAATGACCAAATAAGGAACTTCACTTTACAGGATTGTCAATCCATCACCTTTCAGGAGCTTTAAGTTCACTTAAAAAAATTAACTTTAGCAGAAAAGGATGTTATTGCTTTTACTGAGGTCACTGAAAGGGTAAGATCATTCTCAGTGATGCTAATGTGAAGGTACAGGGGTGACAGGAGTTAATTGCACAGTTACCACTCTATTATTGATTTATACTCTCCTGACATTTACAGAGAAATAAAATAGAGTTTACATTTTACACACTCTCACAAAATACAAGACACATAAACTACTGCAGAGAGTTGGAATTCAAATTGTTAAAATTGTTATATGCAAAGGAATAAAACTGAGAAAAGACATAATTTCTCTCTGTCTCCTTCCATTAAACACTAAAATTATAATTAGAGATTTTGAATTAAAGCACAGAAAGGAGATTCATCTACTGAAAAAGTTTACTCTTCCAATTGGTATGTTCATATACTGCTGTTCTGCCTCTGTGATTAGCACAACTCTTGTAATTAAGGCCCAAAGAGGGCTGCATGCATGTATTTCAGCTACACATTTTCACTCTGTCAAAAATAAGATGAAACATGAATAGAAATTTATTGGTGTAAATTTACCTGTTTGAACAGTGGCAGTAAATTTAAAGCATATAAATAGCTGTTTTCCCTTAAAAGCTTCTTTTGGCAGCCTATTCAGTGTGGTAACTCACTTTGGTCACTTTTGTCCCTTTACAAGTCAGGATAAGAGAGTTTTTGAAAATAAAATTTCTCAAGAAGCTTCATCTGATAACTTCTTCAGTCATAGGGCTCAATCAAGTTTCATTTTTCTGAATCCCCTTCCTTGTTTCATACGACACTGTGTGATGAATGGTATTGGGAAGATTTGGTTCCAGTAGAGAAGAAAGTCTGAAGTTCACTTCATAGTACACATTTCCAGCCCTGAGGCTCAGACACAATAGCAGAAGATAAATCTGGTGTACACTAGCAGCTCAGATGCAACACAGGCCCTGGTTCCAGTGCATATGGTTCATATCAAGCACCTGAAAAAAATACATCTTGGATCTTCTTCCATGCATGTTTTGTAGCACTGAATTATTTTGATAGACCCTGTGGAACATGCTGTTTTATCTTTAGGGAGTATGAAGCCTCTTTCCTTTCCTGTGTGAGTCTGGCCTTCTCTCCAGAAGTTCTATATGCTACAACATGAGGAACATTCCATTAAACTAGGTGCATGGAACACAGTGAGCCTAGAAACTTGGCAAAATATCACACAATAAGCTTACTGAGAAAGTAGAGGAAGTAGTACAACTAAACAAATGCATAAATATGCATATAATTCATCCCTAAAAAAAAAAAAAATCAGCTGTTCTGTGACGATGATCACAATACAGACAATAGAGAAGCAGCTGCTTCCCAAGGACTTCCTTCTCAGAGCATCCAATGTATTCCACACTGGGGAGAAATTTTCCTTTCAAAGTACTCTTTCCCAGCATGCTTCTTTTGGTTTACATCTTTTGTATTAAAGAGGCAGGCCAATAACTCTTTAAACAGCTATGTTGTAACGAGTTTGATGCATTTCCTTTCTTATAATCAACACATCATCTGGACTTAAATGGTCTTTTTGTTTCCTTTTCTCAGGAAAAAGTAGATACTGTAAAATTCACCCGTGTTAGTATCCTACCAAACAACATACAAACTTCCTAGGAAAAGCCAATCTGAGCACTTCACTAAAACATCCTACTGTCAGGCCAGCAAAAACATTCATCAATCTTTCTCACTGTGTGAAAGAAAATGCCTGTGTACAAATCAGTACGAGAAAATACATCGAAAGTTAACAGTATTATTTTATATAGTGCGACATAATTTATGGAGTGCAGTTGTTGTTATGGTGACCCCAGTATATTTCATGGGGTTAGTGACTGAATTTTACAAATTATTTAGTAAATAAATATATGGTCTCTTTGCAACCTTAAGTGATGTTTAATTTTACACTTCCTTTAAGCTTTTAGTTTTATGCAAAATATTTAAATAAATGAAAAATTTGAGTTCACAGTCTAGAATGTAAGGATGCCCATACTGCAATGATGTTCTAGGTTAGACTTAAGGGAGGCTGCACTATTTCACATGGTTGTCTCTGAAAATTAAAATGTGGAGTTTAATTTCTAGCTATGTTAAGCAGCAGTCTTAAAAACAACTACTGAAATGCCAAAATGCCATTCTTCTCCATTCTGATTACCTTAAAAATAAAAATAGGCTCATATTATCAACATAAATCAGAACAAAATAGAGTCTGATCATGTGTGCTGAATGCTGCTGAGCTCTGTACAGAGTATGAGGAATATACATCAATCACTGCTCTCCCTGGGTTCTTCATAGCCTTGGTAGTTTTATGACCACATGAAAGACTGAGATACATATAAAAGGGCCTGCCCATTCTGGATTTGATAACTTCAGAACTTGAAGATAGACAGAGATTTTTCCCCTCAGGGATGACTAAAGTTATAGAATGGTTTGGGTTGGAATGAACCTTAAAGATCATCTAGTTCTTATACCTTCAACATCTCCAGTACTGTAGTTAACCCAGAATACAGCCACTTACCTTCTGCTACAAGCTGCCAGCCCTCCTTTGATCTGTGTTTTGAACATTATACCTCCTGCTCAGATCTCGTATCATAACTTGCATGCATGCCCAGTACTGTTAGAATCATCTAACAGGAAACAAGCTGAGGTAATTTTGACACAGTTGGCAGCAGATGTGAAGAACTAGCGGCTTTAAGCCAGCTGGTAGGCAACCCAGGAAGAAGTTTTTGGGGCAAAGGTGGGACTGGCCAAGTTCTTCAGCACTCACCTGGCTCCGGCCCTTCAGCCTCAGCTCCAATGGCCATGACTTGAGTCTTCTTCTGCACTAAAGACCTGACCATGTGTTTCTGAGCCAACAGTGCTGAACTGGTTAAAGCGCAACCAGTTACACTGAAACCATTGGGAAAGAGTTGGCCAGATCTTTCTAAAGCAGTGCTTTTCAGCTGAAGATGAATCACTGTGGTTTGCATGGATTGAGCAGAATGTGAGGGAATACTAAGAAAAGTAAATAAAACCATGAGTATTGCCATGAGTCTGTGCCTCCACTTAAAAGGTGGTGATTTGCAAAGGGAAAAAAGTTAATTTTTTTAAAAAAAAAAATTTAACTCCCAAATGGGGTACAAACCTATTCTCAGTTTTTTAAGTTCAGTGCCAATAACAATGCACGCTGGAATGCTACAAATCTATCTACCTAACTTTAAGACCTACGCAAAATTGAATTGTCCTGTCTTCTCTGCATCATCGTGACGTGAGCATAAAAATAGCCCAGACAGACCACATAGTTTTAACCACCATTATTAACACAGAAATGGAATTTCTTAAAAGGTTCATTAGACTTCTAGGATGCTTTTTACCCACGGAGCCTGACTGAAAACAGAAGTTTTCATCAGTTGATGTCATGGACATTGCATTATTCCCAACTCTCAGCAGAAGATGATTTTCATACACCATGTCTACACTGTCAATATCAATGTGTACACACTGTTTAGCAGTATATACAGTGTGAATTATACTCACTTATCAGTAAAAGATTATTTTCTTTTTCAATGCCTACATTTTGAATTCAATCTCCTCTAACTGAATCAATGAGTTGGAACTATTTTGTGTACAAATTGTGTATCAGATGCATGCTCATCCTGTTAATCTCTCTTGCAGCCAGTTTCATTTTTGCTGTGTTCTCATATCAGTACTGTTTAAATCTCTTTCAACAGCAATGTTCTCTGCTGACCTATCCTACAGTTTCCAAGGTATTTCCCTGTATCATCAGACAGGCAGTGTAACACAACCACTGCATACTCATAGACAGAGAAGTCTCCACTTGAGTTAGGATCATTTCAGAGTAGCCCATATTCCACAGACCATGTAGACTAGCAGAACCATGCTAAAACTGCCATGCATGTAAATCCTTCGGATTGTTTATGTAGATAAGCATGAGGTATATTCTAAATCACATGATAAGCATCAAATAATCACAGAACAATACACTTCGCATGCATAGACCAAGCAACAAATCCTCAGACAGCTGATCTGCTATAACCTGTGCTTTCACATATGACATGTTGAAGTACTTACAATAACTATGAAATGTTTTTCCTTTCATCTTTTGTTCATGCATGCATTTCTTGTCTGTATTTTGGGAGGAAAGGAAACTAAGCATAATTTTCAGAGGGAATTTTATGAATATCTTTTGGGGTAAGCAACAGGATTAAAACTGTGTCTCCAAATATGCAGCTACTGTCTTCAGCTGGGGAATAATTTTCATTGTACGTGTTCTCATTACATCAGTGGAACATTTGTGCTTCTGAGCCTTTACTCCTGCTTTAGCCTGGCAGGATTTTTAATCAGAAAAACAAACACAGCGAACATGATTCATGCTCTCACACATTCCTTACAGGTGTGTTAATGACAACGTCCTAGATGATGATGTGCTCCACACCCTTTATTTGCAAGACCAGAGGATGTGATTTTTCCGGGGAACAAATTGCTAAAACCACTGACACGAGTCGGGTGGAGCAAACGGGAAGGAGATCCTGGCTCTTACACCCTTTCTTAGCCATCTATCGGTCTGTGGAGTGAAAGGGTCAAGATGAGAAGTGTGGTGGGCCGAGGATAAACGAAGCATACAGGCAGCGTCAAACCTTTCGGCTGCCCATCGTTTCCTCTTCCCCTGCGATATGTGTGACGCCTCGCGTGTGACAGTTGGCACACGCCGGCAGGATTCTGCCCACTTTCTGACTTAGAGGCTGCCGGCGGGGAGCTCCTCCCTTGCTCCCGCTGCGGGCACCCTGCGGTTGCGCTGCGCCGCGGCCTCCCTGTGCCCGGTGGCAGGGGCGGTGCGGCGCGGGCGGCGGCAGCAGGTGCCGGGCGGGCGGCAGGCGGCGGGCAGCGCGGCCCGGCGCCGCTAGGTGGCACGGCTGGGTCTCGCACGGCTCCCCCGTACCTGCGGCGCGGCCCGGCCCGGCCCGGCCCGGAACACCCCGCCGCCGCAGCCCCCTCTCGCCGTTAGACAGAGCGGAGCAGCGGGAGCCCCCCGCGCCTCCCGCCTTCCGCCGTTGCTAATGAGGGGAACGGCCGAGAGAGGGAGACGAAAATCATCTTAAAAGAGAGGCTGAAAATGACCGCGGGCAGCCGCCACGAGGCGGGTTTTGTTCGGCCGCTCTGGCAGTAAACTCGTGTAATCCGCAGTCATTAGCATAATCTTCAAAGATCTTTAGGGGGATAATCTTTAAAATGCCTGGGGTGCTCGCTTGTGAGGCTCCTAAATAGGATATCGTCGGAGGGCCGGCGATACCCTTTGAGGTGTCTTTCATGGGATTCGAGGGGTTCCTCTCCGCCTTCTGCTGTGGCGGACAATAATGTGATCTCCGCCTGGATGGGGGTCAGAAGAGCATTGCGGCGCTGAACACTCAAACCTACTCTCTGGCGGGCTTTTAATTTACGAGGGGGAAAGGCATATATTTTCCCTCGAAGTTTACTTTTCGTCAAGGGTAATTATCTCACTTGCATTTGAACTCTTCGGGGGACTAGAATGAGTTTCCAAGCATTCGATTCCCCTGCCTGAAATCTATAGCTCTTTTGTGTGAACCTCCAGAGCTCTGGAAATGAACAACCCAACCCGCGGTTTACAGAAATGTTCATTGCAGCGAAGGGCGTGTTCGGAGAACACAAACAGCACCCACAGATAGTTGCCAAGGGCACCTAATACATCTTTGCATTACACCTTGAACCAGTTTGCCCGTATCTCCGAGGTTTTATTGCACGGATCATAAATGATTGTAAAGTCTGCAAATCTTTCATGAAATACTGACAATTAATAGTTTAGCCAGGGAACCTCTAAAGAAACCAGTCTCTAATGCAGCCCTTGAAATCGGTTCACAGCCGCGTGGTGCCAGCGTAATCTGACGATTTAGAGTTTTAAGAGGTTTACGGCTTTTCTTTTTCTTTTGAACAATGCACTTTCACTCTGTTTTTCGAAGCAACAAAACGCAGAAACCTTAGTACAGAATGCCAGGTGCTCTCTGATCAGAGGGAGGGGGAAAGGGCTCTGCAGAAGTCAGCTTGAATGCTCGATACCAGAACCTGTAAAATTAGACCGCGTTTCCCATTTATGGTTTCAGGTAACCACATAAAACTATCTGTTTCTTTAAACCGGTTTGGTCCTGATCGTTTCCTGTATTGCGCTTTTAAAGGCAGGAGCACCCCGTGACCCCAAGTGACTATAGTTCCCGGCAGCCGTTTAGATGGTTTTTGAAGGCACGTTGGGGTCCTTTATCAATTATTCGTGATAACAAAGGAAAGGCGCTTGCTTTAAGATGGGAAAGTTTTTCAAGGGAAGCTCCTGCGAGGAGAGAAGTGCCTAGTTCCCCATAAATGATTTACGAAGGATGGATCAGTAACAGGGAAAAAAAGCAGCCCAGGGGAGGGAGAGAAGGCACACAAACAGTGGCTTCACCCGCAGGTTAATGATACCGGAACGAAGCGAGAGGACACCGGGCGGGTTGCCGCGATGGGCGGCCGCCCGTTTCCAACCCCAGCCCCTGCCCCGCCGCCCGCAGAGCCAGCTCCGCCAGCTCCCCTTGTTTTCTTTCCCGAATAAACTGCCTGGCGAGGGGTTGACAAACGCTTCTAAGAGCAGGTCGGGAAGGGCAGACCCTCGCAGATGTTGCCCTGCGGGAGCGTGCCGGGCTGCTCGCCCGGGGCGGGGGTCGCCGGCCCCGCTGGAACGAGGGGACTATGCCGGCAGCCGCAACCCGGCGGGCAGCCGCCCAGCAGGTGTCTGCGGACACAGCCAGAGGCAGCCAAGTGATTAGACGGGCTTCTTCAAAATGGCACAGAGATCATACTGTCTGGGACTTTTCCCTTGAGGTCAACGCCTGGAAATATTCGTTATCTCCGCTGCAAAGGGCTTCGTGGGTTTTCTCCCCTCGGCACCGTCTCCCCGCCCTGCTCCCCGGGGTGTAGTTAGGGAGAGATGTGGAGAGCAAAGGGGATATCTCCTGCCCCCGATGGCCCAGCTGGTGCTTTCGGAGATCCGAGGCAGAAGGATCCAGCCGCTGCCCTAGTGTCTTGGTGCTCCATCCTCAATAGAGGGCGGGAGGACTGGAGGTGGCAGGAGCCCCCACCCTTGAGGGAAGCGGGAAGGGTTCCCGACCACGGGCGCTGGGGCAGTTTACAGCTACCACAGCTCTTAAGGCGGCCGCATGATTTCATCTTGGACGTGACACGTGAAAATGCTGCTTCAGAGGTAGCACTGGCGGCGAGGTGACCATCAAGGGACCCTGTGCCGCACCCCACTCTTCCTCAAAAACCTTGGTAACTATAAGAGGCAGCCACTTCATAAAAACCATTTAAGGAAACGCTGAAGTCGAAATGAAAACCACTAGTTACATTAAGGTTAAATCAAATGTGGCCTTATGTGATGAGAAATATGCGCGAATATTCCCCTCACAGGAAAGAAATTCCATTTACTCTTCTGCGAGCTATTTGCTTTTGGAACAAAAATTATTCTTTCCCGCAGAAAGAATAATAGTAACGTTTGTATACGCTGAAGGGACAGGAATCAAAACGTCCCGACCCCCTCCTCCACCCCCCTACTCCCCCATCAAATCTACCAGCATCTGGATGCCAGTGTAGGAATACAGTTGCCTCAGATGACCACATGGCTTTAGCGTGTTAACTTTATTCTAATTAAGACAGCAAAGAAACTCCGACGCATCCTCTTTATTCATCTAAGAAAACTGGTTATTAGCCCACGGCATATGCCCGAGATTCTCTGAAGAGAGGTAAAAAAACCCCTCACGGAAGTGACAGTCACTTTTTAAGCCGGCTATTTGTGCCTGCGGATTGCTCCGAGGCGCGCTGGAGCCAGCAGCAGTAACGTTTATTTCACTGTCAGTGCTGCCCTTGCCTGCAGTATTTTATCTGCGGCAGGAGATGGGCAAGAACTCCTCAGAAACAAGTCTTCCTCGGCCACTTTTATTGGCCTTTTAAAAACCGCCTTTGAAATAACACCGGAGGGCTTTGGATGTATTTACACCTTCCTTGTGGCTATCTGGACAATTCTTTCCAGTGATTATTAATGTTTTGTAATGGGGGGGAATTGTCAAGCAAAATTCTCTTTGTTCCCTTCAAGGAACAATCGAAAGCCCCTAGAAACTGGATCCAGAGTTTTCACCGGCAAATTCTGCAAATAAGGAATTGGCCATCTTAACGAGATCCAACAGCATGGCAAGGTACCGCCGGTAAGAAAGTAGAGGAAACCCGCTGATCTGCTCGCTGGGGAAACCAATCAATCACCGGCCGCTTTCAGAGACTGGAGGAAGAGAACATTTTTCATATTATTTTTTCCAGCCTCCTTCCTGTGTAGTGCCCGTGCAGTCCCTCTCCTGTGAGAGCGTCGTTAAATCACTGACACGGGTGTGCGGGTACGGATGTCAGGCGTATTCACGCACCCACGGCGAGGCAGCCCCTTCTTACGAGGACTTTTGTCATTCTTACATGGGAACTTGTGCCAAATAGCCACCCTTCACGGGGCTGAGGAGGCCCCCTTGATGAAATGTGAAGTGTCAAAACACCGTCCTTCCTTGAATTATTTCCCTTCTTCCTGACGCCTCTGTGGGTGTGAGCGGGTGGTATCATAAGCAAGGCGTTAATTATTGTTTCGAGTCTGTGAATGTTCAATGTCTGAAAACAACGGCAATTATTATTTTATAAGCACTTCCTCGTGTCACGACCTTCCCAGCTCTAAGAGGTCGGCGAAGTGTCTCTAGCCCAGGGAACCCAGAGTTTGCAGTGGATTCCCGTGTTTGATCCCTTTTCTTTACATATCCAGGCACCGAGCTAAAAAGAGGGGGGGGTCTTCTTTCCTCCCGCGACAGCTTCAGTGGAGACAAGAGAGTGGCACCGGGACGGGAACATTTGAGATCGGGGCGCCCGCCAATGTGTGGCTACCCAGCAGGGCGGGGAGCTGAGGGCCGCGGGCGGGCGCTGCGGGGACGGCCCCGCAGACACGGGCCGCGGTTCGCTCGGGCCCTGCGGAGCGCTGGGCTCGCCTACCGGGGCAGAGCAGGGCGGCCCGGGGGACGTTTCCCCACCCCTGTCACAGACATAAGGGCGACCGGCGAGGTACAGCCGCGGGAGCGGGGCACCGGCCTCTTCCCGTCCTGGCGGCCGGGGGCGCTGCCGCGGAGCCGGCCGAGGGCACCAGGGCTGGGGCCCAAGGCCCGTCGCGACGCCGCGGCTCCCGCCGGCCGTTCCCGGGCCGTGAGGGGAGCGGCGGGCCCGCCCGCCGGCGGGGCGCGGGCTGCGCAGGCCAGTGGCTGGCGGCGGCGGCAGCAGCAGCAGCAGCTTTCAGTTTTCATTGAGGCCGCTGGTTACTGTTTAACGTCCCCACCCACGTTTCAGTTTGTTTAGTAAATCGATCTGATGCTGGGGCTGAGGCTGCTGCCCTGTCGCCATTGAGCAAAGTTAATTCACTCTCACACACACTCTCTCTCCTCCTTCTCCTCCTTTCCCGCTTCAGCATATGGTGAGGACGGTGTTACCGCACCAAACAAGTCGCGCAGCCCAGCGCCGGGACGTCCGCGGGGAACGGGGGGTGCGGGGGAGGCAGGAGGCCCGGGGGATGCTGCCGGCCTGAGCTGCGACCGCGCCGTCGGAGGCCGAGGGACGGGGCGGCCCCGCCGGTAAGTTCCCGGAGGTCGGCGGTCGCCCGGTGACACAGCCCCGCGCCGCCCGCCGCGCCGCACGGGCCGACGTGCCCGGCGGCACAGCTGGTGTCCAGACGGACTGCAGCCAGTTTGGGGGGGGTTCATGTTATTCTTTTAAAATTATTATTATTATTTATTTTCTAAGTCGCCTGGTCACGTGTCCCTGTTATCGGCCCCAGGGGCGTTGCGGGGAAAGGCGCCGCACTGGGCGCAGCCCCGGGCCCCGGGGCGGGGTATGTGTGCGTGTCCCCGGTAGTGCGTGTCCGTGTGTGCGTGTCCGTGTGTGCGCGTCCCTGTCCCGGCTGCGCTGCCCCTGCCCCTGCGCCGCGTCCGCCCGCACTCCTGCTTGGCGCTGTGCTGGCATTTGTGGCTCCTCAACGGCCGAAGTCACGGCTTTGCGCCAGGTTTAGAAACATTTTCTAAAGGCCTTTTTTGGTTTTGCCTCCCTTACTGATTTCTCCGCCCCCGCCCGCACGGTCACCTGTGCAACAGATGGATTGTTATTGTAGAGATGTGCTAGTCGTAACACTTGGCCAGTGCTGGATGCCTTATTAGAGAATCCCAAAATACTTAGAGGGAAAGTAATTCAAAGAGAAAAATTCAAACATGAAACAAGCAACGCAACCCAAGGGTGAGTTTTGCAGGTGGATCCAGCTTTTACAGTGCTGCAGGTGGACTGTTTACAGGGTATCTTTGATGAAAGACAGCTTTATGATTTGTGAGTTGAACATTTGTTCCTGTATCCTGAAATGGGCAATATAGTCAAGCATTTTGGAAAGTGTGCAATAGATGACAATGGTATCAGTATTATAAAGTGACTTTACACCTTTTTAACAGTGAATCCTATTCCATGTTAAATTGGACCTTCCTTTGTGTAGGCCTTGTAAAGTGCTGCACATGCTTTGAATTACTGTGATTCCTCATCCATACTACAAAGAAAGTGGAGTAATTTAACATAGCATCTCTGTTAATTGATGCTGAGTTATTAAAACTGTGCTAGTGAATCAGACTTATTATGCTACACAGCTTTCAGACCCGGAGTCTCTTGTGTGCTGAAGAAAACTATAAAGTGCTATGTCATTTCCCATATTCCTGAAGAAGTTCTTGCATCTTATATAGGAGGCATTTATATATATGCAGGTCTTTTTCAAATATGATGAACACTATTTTTGTCATTTCATTGTTTTTCTTTTTCACTGTCATATGGTAAGGGAAAAAGAGACAAAATGCTTAGTGGTAGTTCAGTTCTAATTATCCTTCAGCTTCTGAAGTATTCAGAGTAAAAAAGAATTTTGAAACTACTGTTTTCATTGTGCAGTACTCTGTGTCCTGTACCCTTCTCTCCTACTGAAAGACACCAGGCTGCCTAAGTCTCACTTCATACATGTATTAAAAAAATCCCAAACAAACAGGATCAGGATGCTGTTACCTTGTTCATGATGTTAGCTTTGGTATTTGCAGCTCACACATTTGGACTCTTTTCCTGGAATGCAAACTTTGTGTTTCCTTGACACAAATTGAAACTTCCTCTGCAACTTTCCTCATACAACAAGAGGAATATCTCTTCCAAAATTGTAGTACTTAGCACAAGAAGTTTAAAACTAGAGCAACACAGAGGTCCAGTCTGCATTTCCAAGATGGCTATTGTAAGTATGCTTCAGGTGGCATGGAGCTACTGCTGCCCTCCATCCTGCCTCCTACCATGGAGGTACAGTGAGGAGAATGGGTTTCTTGTGGCTCAGCTATAACAGCCAGTTCCTTGGATGGCCAAGTGGTGTTTACTTCTAATTTGTGCACAGAATTAAATTATTGCTAAGCCAATTCCCTAAGAAAAGTGTCCTTGTCTAAGCATGACTTTGCTGCTTCCTTCCCTCTAGATAATGACCCAGTATTGCTTGCGCAGGTTTGAATCTCTGAATCAAATCCTGTTTGATTCTGCTGAGTTTCCCAAAACCTACAGTAGTGCAAGAACAGAACTCAGTCCTTAAGCTCGACATGGCTTTGGTTTCAAACTTCGTTGCAGACCTTCTGTCACAGGCATATGATCTCCATACTACACGAGGTTGCCCGTCTGTTCAGCCTGTGGCGGAAAAATGGGGTCTAGTATGTCATCAATGTTATCTGCAGATCTGCATCGTGTACATCAATTACCACTGGCTATGAGAAAGAAAACATTGCTTTAAACAGTTTAGTTCTTGGCAGGTCATTAATTAAAAGATACTTCCTGAAAAAAAAATTCAATTCAAAACTAGCAATATGGCAACCCATATGATGGAAAAAAAGGTCATTTTTTGTTTGGTTTTGGTTCATTTGGGAATTTCGTCAATTATAGCAAACAGTAATTCATGACTGATTTGAAACTGCATCATTGGTATAGGGGTGTTCTGAGCTGAGCAGATTGTGCTTTTACATCTGTCAAATAGCAGAGGCAATGTACTCCATTGTATGAATTGATAAATGGACTATTTCAGTGTGGGGATCTCTCTGCCTGACTTATCAGTGGTTTCAAAGACAGCTCTTGCTTGTGCGCTTCAAAATATTCTCTGATTTATTTGTTTTTAGTATTTTTTTTTCTTTTAATGAGGTTGCTTAGCTCTTCAGAAGTCCTCCATTTCTGTGTTTGAGGATTAATATTAAGCCCGAAAATCAGTTTGATTTGCTTGTGTGGTGCCAGGTGGACAAGGGAGGTATGTCATATTGGGTAACTGCATTACCTGGTACGGTAGATTTGTAACATAGAGTGCTTTAGAATATAAAGAAAGGTTTTATTTGTCTGGTAAATAGTTACCTGTTGTACATGATAATATTTTCTGTAATAAAATAAATTTCTCAGTGGAAGTATTGCTGCAACATAAAAGTATATAAGTTTGCGGGAAGGCATGGCTCGTAGGTTTTAATGTATCTTAATGAATGATCGATTATATACATATGATGAGAAAATAAGGAAAAGGCATTTTGAACAGATTAAGATGTTTGAATGTCTTGCAATAGCTTTGATTGAATCAAATATTTTTCATTTCAAATTCTCAATTTTAAAACAGCACACCCTAAAAATCAGGTCAGAATGGTGTGTGTTATGTCAGAACTGAGATCTATCAAACTGAAAGGCTCCAACAACATTTTCAAACCTTTCTCAATTGTCAATTTAAGTTAATTGAAAATGAAAGGTCTCGCTTTCAGGATTGGGCCATTTAAATAGAAGCCTGCTGCTTTCATTTTGTAGAAGGGCAATCTCCCTCCACATACGTGTTTTTAAAAGGTTCATTCATAATTCTCCCTTCACACTTCTATTGGAAATGACAGAATTCATTATTTTGAGTTCTTGAACTATTTTTCTGCAACTTGGGTGATGAATTGTATGAGATCTAGTTCATAACGTGGCACGGCAACCCACAAGATTTAAAATTCTCAAGGCTCGATTTGTCTCTTTCTGGCATTTGGCTGGCATAGGCGAGGGAAGCTTCCATGTGCATCCTCTGCCTCTTACAGAGCACGAGGCTGAGATTTTTTTTTATTTAATACTGATCAAGGGAAAAAACTAGCACCCTTGCTCGGTAATTCACTAGAGGTATCCAGGCAACAAGGACATACATTACAGTCAGCAGTATACAAGGTGCTGTGAGAATTTTCCTTGCCTCCTGTTTATCTGGGAATCCAACTGCAATAGACCTGTACAAACAGCACTGTTTCCACTGTCTGTTTATAACATGTAGTTTGTAGACTTCTGGGGTTTTTATTTATATTTAGCTCTCTGATGGCAAAGGATTTCTTCATGTATATCTGTTCTTGCCTA
The DNA here is from genome assembly GCF_029207755.1 of Chamaea fasciata. Lineage (NCBI taxonomy): Eukaryota > Metazoa > Chordata > Aves > Passeriformes > Sylviidae > Chamaea > Chamaea fasciata. The sequence goes on along the minus strand of NW_027094086.1, from coordinate 31,538,267 downwards.
AATAACAGAATTCGGCTCAGGTGGGAGAGGGGGACAGAGACTCCATGAAATGACAAATACAACCCAGCTTACAATTGATGGTGTATCTGTGGGAATGTTGCAATGTGAATCCTCATTTTGAGGGTAATTTTTGTCTGAGATGGCTAGGCTAAACCAGCCTGGGCTGGACTTGGTGGAAACAGTAGCAATGTCGCCAGTTACTTTGCTAACCAAAACAAGCGTTTTTTGGCAGAGAGTTATGGTGATTGAATTTCCCTTTTTCTTTGTTAAATAAACACATTTTCACTAACTGCTGACATGTATCAACACTCGGCACTGAGTGGGGCCAGTTCATACTCTTAGGCTTGGTCCAGATGCTTGAAGATTTCTGACTACAACGACCCAGTTGATCACGTATCTTAAGCACATTTTGCACCTCTTCAGCTACAGTTTGTTTTGTTTGCTTGTTTCTTTCTTTCTTTGTAAACTGATGACTATGATGAGAAAGATGATTCTTACTGATACCACCTGTTTCAGAATCATACCCCAAAGTGTCTTATGCCCTTCAGGATGATAGTATTTATTTCTTTTGCAAGGAAATCGAGACTGACATTACGTCAGCTGACAAAATTGCCTCAACACTACTCAGAGACACTAGACAAAAAAGAGGTGGTGAAATGGTGACCATGCTGTAATTGCACATTAATGCTCAATCCCTGTCGTCTCTCAATCCCTAAAAGGAGTTAGCTTGTACCTGCTGTTAGTGGTTACAAGGATAAAATTATGATTTCAGAAGTAGATAGGATTTTGTACACCAAATTGTTAAATACTTCAATTCCTTGCTACTACCTACTCCCAACTGCTAAACAACTTGAAAACAATCTTTTCTGCTGGACTGTTTGTTAGGCACACAGTGGCCCTGTTGGGTGGGATAGAGATCCCACACACTGGCTGCATGGGAAGTTTTACATGGTTTCTGGGCAGTTACCCTTCAATTCATATGTCCTCTTTTGTCCTCATAAAAATGGAAGTAGGTTTTTTACTTACAAAGGAGAAAGCAATGCAGAGCTTTTACTGCTAGTTCTGATTTTGGTGCTAGGCACTATCTACATAATAGGTATCTATTATTCTTATTTCTTGCCTTTTGGATGAACAGTAATATTTATGACTTTAATCTCCAAATCCAAAGCAATTCCAAAAGATTTACATTGTTAAAGAGTCTGTAATGTCTGCCAACCCTTTTGTCTATGGTGATGTTTTAGTGTCTTACCCCATATTATTATAACTTTAAACTTTCTTTTATGTTTTTTTGGTCTTTTTATCTGACAATCTGAGCTTCAGTAACTGTATTAATATTGAACATGCAATTTTAACTAGATTTTTTGGGAGGCTTAGGGACAATGCTTTTTAATTTACTTCAGTTTTGAAGTGCCATACCTTAGGGAGGCATAAGTTTAAGGTAAAATTTTACATTTGATCGTAGGAATATGAATTACTTTGGCTATGATAGTAAGAGGGAAAGAATGCAAAGAAAGGCAGTCAGGTTTATAATGAGATTTATCTTGTTATACCTAATTTCAGGCTCTTCTAGATAAGTTACAGCGATACAAACTAGTCCCATTTAGGGTTTGGTTCTCACACTCAACCTTGTATGGAAAAGTAGATCATTGTATCAACAGCAAAACAGTATCTTAAAAAAAAATTAAAATTAAATAAAAGGAAGTTTCCTCTGGAATTTCCCCAAAAGAGCAAAAAGTAGCTTCAGGACTAGCAGGAAGATGTTTATGTTTAAAAAACGCAAAATTCATTAAGCTAGTTGCAGGTGTAGTATGTTAGGGCTGTGAATGGATTTTGTTTCTTTGTTTATTACTGCTTTTTTAGTTTCAAGTGAATAAAGACAAAAAAGTAACTTACCTCAAATTAATACTACTTTACAGGGTCTGTATCTCCTAAACTATTGTCGTTTGGCATTCAGAGTACAACCAAAGCAGTATGAACCAAAGCCCCCGTGCCTTGGACCTTACCCGCTGTACTACATTTAAAAATGTGGGTGCATTCTTTACTTCAGGGAAAGGAAGACTGGTTTGAGCTTTTGGGTTAATTTAAGGTCCATTTTAGCCAGATTTTTCAGGTTTCATTCAGATGCCTTTGTTTGCACATATGTAAGAGCTGAGAAGAAAGTGTACAAGGTCTCTGGCGCAGGCTGTTGCATTTTGCTTCCATTTTCTGGCTGGGCCGAAACAACAGAGGCAGTGTAAGGCATTAGCACCTCTTGCTTCTCCACTTAAGCTCTCACCTGTCCTAAAGGTGATCATCCATATAACAAAGGTGCCAGCATTAATACAAATGCTTGGCCCCAGTGGATATGGTTGCTTAAATGGGCAAATACAGGCAGATGTGTGTTGATCAAGGGGATGTTGAACTTGCACAGCTGAGGTCTGCATGCGTGCCTGCCCGTGCTGGCACCGCTGAAAAGAAGAGTCAGTCAACACAATCCATAATTTCTTTACTTGCTAAAAAGAGTAGGCTGACTGGTAGATGTGGGAAATAGAAAAAGTAGAAGGTTTTTATAGTAGTGTAAGTGTAGGTTTAAAGTTAAGCAGATAGAAGAATAAGGATTAGAAATATTTAATATCCAACAGGTAGATACATAATGCAAGGGGCATTTGCCTGCTCAAAAATTTATGCAGGACAACTCATTTCACATGTTTAACATGTTGTTGATTAGAGATAAACAGAAGAACAAGCAACTCCACTAATATAATCTTTCTGCTATATATAAAGATCTATAAAGAACTTTTAAATTATGGACCAAAACTTTCAATTCATAGGTTTATATTTCAAGGGCAAGGAATTGTTAAGCAGTTTGCATGCTCTGGATGAGAAAGGGATTCAAATGTTAACATAAATTTTACCATGAGTTTGTTAGTGCAGAATTTAATAGCAGAGTTTTTATCTTATTTTAATCTAGTAGGTCAAGTAATTTATTTCTCAAGAGGAATTTGAAGCTGAAAGAGGACAGAAAATGAAAAACATTCTCAATGATAATTCCCAAGCTTCTGTGGTTCCAGAGAGCATAATGGACTATCCTGAAATTAAGATACATGTATAAATTGCAAAAACCGTGGCAGGTAGAAAATGAGCACAACTTTGAATGGCCTGAAGAAAATATCTATGAGACTACAGCAAACATTTTAACCCTTTATGGTCAGTGGTCTTATGCATTTTATAGCTTTGAATTTGTAGGTCAGAGCTCTTGCTTTCTCTAAAAGGATGAAAAGTAGCATTGTGAACAGTCCAAGCAAACAAAAGTGCTTTGTAAACCTCAGCCATATAGTGAAGGTCATGAAGGAAAAACTCTTTTGATACGTAAGTATTTTTATTACCTAGAAAATGTGACATAGTTAAATAGTTGTAGGTAAGCTTCTGTTTAGAACTTAACTGCTTATCAAACATAGAAAGGCAGCATGCTCTTGGAAGTTCCTCTGAAAACAGCTTCTTTTTCTGCCTTTTCTGGTAATTTAAGGGGGTCAAAGTAATAAATTTGTATTTTTCAGTTTAAGAGCTCTGCTCTACCTCAGACAAGTACAAATGGAAGCAGAAACTTTACGGAACATGGTTTAGAAATCTGGAAAATGGATTGTGTGTTCTCCACAGAGGATACATCTGCTTGCCACAAGTGCAGCTTGTAATCCTGTAAAATCAAAGATACTCCATTGCTCTTACCTAGGTAAAGAATTCAACTTGTCTTGTAATCCTTGATAAGTCAAAAGATTTTTTTTTTTCAGATATTAAGAAAAATCTGCGTTTTGCTAGTGGTTCGTATTTGCAGGGCTCCCTTTATTTCAGCCGCTGTGCTTTCCCATTTACAGTTTGGACTTAGTTTGCCAAAGACCACAAACATCCTCATCTTTCCTTCTTTCTCTGTGTCCTGATCCTAAAATCACAGAATTCGGATTTCTACATCATTTTTGCTTGGAGCCGGTGTTGACTTTTTGTGGTGACCCTGGCCTTAGAGTTGGTGTAGTTATACTAGAGCTGCAAGAGGAGCTTGTGTATGTACAAGAATATCTTCATGCTGGAAATGCTGGGAGTTACTTATAGTATATGTCTTCACGTTTTTAGATACAGCATTTGGAGATGTATTTTCCATATCTGTGAGTCATACATGTCTGAAAGTTGCTTACCTTCTTGCTCTGATACAAAACATGTAATGCTCTTATTAGTATGTGACATAGTTAAATTCCTGTTGAAAATCAATAACCTTCTAATAAAGCAAGTCTTACATCCTTTCTTAAATTCATTTAGAATCATTTTGTATGCTTCATTAGACTTGTAATTTAAGAAAGAATAAAAGAAAAAGAAAACAAACCAGCCACCTAATATTAAACAGTGTATGTAATTTAATTTTTCCGACCAGGGGGGATGTTTATGACACTAAATATATCTGCTGGTCTATAAATACCTGTGTTTATAGTTGAACAGAAAAATGATTCTCAATAGGTGCTCTATCAGACACTTAATGATAATACACAATGTGCTGTAGGTAGTATTATGCCACTGCTACCTTTCTTTTTTCTTTCATCTGCTGCATTGCTTTCATGGGAACTGAATGTACCAGATGACATACATTCCTAAATATTCTGTGCAATTGCCCATTAGCAAGTGGATGGTCAATGTGAATAAATACAGAATTTTTTTTAAAGACAGACCCTATACTTAAGCACTGTCCACATTCAAAGCAAAAGGTGTTAGACTCCTGAAAGGAAAGACACCATACAACACAGAAGAATATTATTGACTTCTGTGTAAAATTCAGAGTGAGTGTGTTGGAAGTGCCTTGGGAAGATTATGGTGTGAGAAAGAGTCACTAGCTTTTATGCATATTCCTTGTAGTAATCCCATGGGAATTACATCAAATTGAAGAAATGGGATGGGGCTGATGATGAGTTACAGAAAAAAAAAAAAAAAAGTTCAGCATTATTTAAATCTCATATGTAATGAATGTAGGGAAAAATAAGAAATGCTTTGTTTAATAGTACAGTGACACCTACTTTATTGAGTGATAAAATGTGCCACACCACCAAGATGCAGCTATAGTAGACATAGTTGTAAGGAAAAAAATGTAAAGCATTTAACAGCTGCTTCATTAAACAATTCTTCCTTTTCAAAAAGGAGGTGCACTTTATAAATTTATATTTATATTTATATTTATATTTATATTTATATTTATATTTATATTTATATTTATATTTATATTTATATTTATATTATTTATATATATTTACATTTACATTTATATTTATATTTATTTCCTACATGCAGTCAGTATAGAGAAATTTTGAATTAAGCAAACTCTTTGCATATTTAAATTTATATTTTAAGAATAGTCTCCAACAAAATATAGGCAAATGCAATAAATATTTCTATAGTTTGTTGGGGGTTTTTGGTGTGTGTGTGTGTGTTGGCTTTTTTAACAGATCCTTAAACTATTATTTAAAATTGAAATAAAATTTTAGTAATTTAAAATTTTTGAGTCTAGGTCTTGACTGACACATTTTTCAGTTGTAGGAACTTTATTTGTAACACTGTGGAATGATGTCACACATGTGAGAACCTTACTGTAGACTATTATTTAAATAAAATATGAAGGTTTAGTAGTTACATTAGGAAACGTTGGTTGTAATGAAGGAAAGAATCCTACTCATTTTGAATTTTCTGAGCAATTTCTTCTTGCCTATTGATACCTGTTGATTGAGCCTTGATGTCTCTTCTGTCTATATTGTTACCTATGTCAAATTAATTAATTCTAGACTTTCTATGTGTATCACGAATATGTACATTTTTATTTATGCAAAATTGTTGATTTTTTAGCCTCTATGAAGTCAAATCTTGACTTTTCCCACTATATAAATTTTCTCCCATTTTTAGTATAGCTGTGAAGTTCCATCAGAATTGCCTTGCCATAAAGGAATGAAAATAAGTGTATGCAAGTTATTTATAGACATGAGTATTAGTAAGAACAGTGTGTAAAGGTATTTTTTCCATACAAGGGCTGATTGTATATGCCTTGTGCATGTATTTGGGAGTTTGTTTGGCTTTTTTTTCTCTTTATTTTTCTTTATCTCTCAAGTAGCCCACCATCTTTTGCTAAAGATATAAGGAGAACAGCTGCCAGAGTATTAAATGTAGCTTGTTGGACAGTCACAGAATAAAAAATGTGGCATACCATGTTCTTATTGCATTATTGTAGATTTCTACAAGCAAATTCTTTGGAGAGAGAAGGGGTTAATCTTGGAGGAAATTTATTCTTGTTATTGTAACTTACTCTTGAATGAGGAGCAGGAATACCATACTGTGCGTTAGGGCATATATTATGGTCTGTGCATCTCTAGGACTGGAGAGCTTGGCTTTAGGGCGGAGAGAGACATAGCTGAACTGAAAACAGATGAAAGTCAAGATGAGGAATTTGGTGAAGAAGTGTACAGGGGGGGTTGTAAGTCTCTGCTCTCCCACTTCAGGTTTGTAAGGGATGAAGTGACTAACCTCCAACACCTGGAGTTGCTGTGCCCAGGAAGGTCACAGTTTTGACAACAGTCCCAGCAGTTAACTGACACCGTTGGACTTCCAGGTGGAACTATCTTTGAAAAGGGACAAGATCTGCAAAAATTTCCATTGCTGGGTCTGAGATTCTGAGTAATCTGTTGTCCACAAAGTTTTTGGAGAAAAAGAGCACACTCTGGCTGTGTGGCAAAGGAATTCTTATATACAGAGAACGTTTTGGGAATCAGCACTCTGTTTGCAAGCAGAGGAGAAAAACTGGATTGATGCTGAAACTATGAAATATGGAATCAGTTGAGAAAGAGCACAGAGGGGTAAAGGGGTAAAGAAGGAGGTGCTTGCTTTTGGCACATCTCAGGTTGCGGTGTTGTAAGCCAAGAGGAAACACAGAACTTGAAAATCAGGGGTAAAGGAGAAGGAGGTTAGTTCGTGGGTGTTAAAGTATCTAAAAATAAGCATCACTGGAGCTGGTGTGGTGATTAGGGTTGTAGGTGACTGATGACCTCAGGTTCACAGTATTAATGTGATGACCTGGGAGCGAAGATAGAGAGCTCGTAACTGAGCCTTGTAGGAGTCACAAGGGAGAGATTCTCTGCTTAGACAAAAACAAATATTGAGACAAGAAAAATGAACAAAAATAGTAGCAATAGATTTATGTTACAAAGCCAGTGAGAGAGAGTTGAGGAATTAGAAAAATGTGTATGTATTACAAGGCATGTATACGTATACCTGTTGGAGGCTCATTTTTAATATATTGCAGTTTGTCAAATTCTTTAATGGTGTCTCATTCTACACCAAATGCACTCTTATGGAATCATTTTGGCGTAAACCTGATAAGAAAAAGGTACTACCTTGAAAAGTCAGCAAGAAAGGATTGCAATTTTTCACTGCAGCCTAACTTTTGAAAAGCTCAAGCTGAAGAAGTGAAAAATAGCGTGATTAAGAACATTTCCAATTTGCAGCTGAATAAAGAATTCTAACTACAACTTTTTAACAAAATGAAACTATTTTAATAGCCACAGAGATGCCAGAACATCAGCATCAATATACTGTTACCAGTACATCGCTGCTGTCATGTGATATGTGCGAATATTTGCATCAGTTCTGCACAGTCTGTTGTGGATCGCTCTGCTGACCAAACTAAAGTTAATTAAGTTATACCAAATTAAAAATTACTGTGATAGAAGGTAAAATGAATTCCATCATTTTCAGTAAATGCATTTTCATTGTGTGACACTGATTTTTTAATTCAGTGCTAATTCCCTTTGCATGTTACTTGATTGAAGCAATTTTATGGGCTCGCTTAGCTTGTACCTCAACAATGGAACAGTATGGATACTGACAATTGCTTCTTCCTGACTGCAGAAGTACTTAACAGCCGCCATTATATAACAAAGTATTTTCTACAGTAGAGAACCTTAGTTGATTCTTTGCTTAGTCCTTTTAACTCACAGGTTCATGTACAATGGCTTAATTCCAGCATGTAGAAATGCCTGCTACATAAGTGTTTAATTTTTGGTGTTCTCTGGATATGTGTTTGAAAGAAAAGCTTTGTAATCCAGTCCTATGAGTTACAGGTGTAAGTTTACTCGGGGAAGCTACTAGGCTGTGTTCAATACAAAGCTGTTAAAGTCATATCAACAGAAGAATAATAATGCATAGGCTTGGAAATTACAAAGCTTTTAATAGGTCAGAGAAAAAATTAAATTTATTTTGAAACAAAAATAAATTTATTCCTCTATAGGAGTTCTTTCATCTGTGAGATCCTCTGCAGCACAACAGTCTTTTTGTGCTAAGGTATAGATAATGTAAACATAAAGGTTTTTCTTGCCTTCCTGGTCATTCAAACTGTTAAATGGCTGAGAGAAAACTCAGATGAGCACAAAGGATTTCTAGGTGTTGCTATTACAGCAAATAATTGCTATTTACAGTAATCATAATTTAGCAGCAGGAATTCCACTAAATGTGTGACAGTCTGTGTCCCCATTTATTTGAATGATAAAATTTCAGTTGTTTGTTTTTCATCTAGAAATCACTTAAGATCAAGAAATGTATTTTAGCCAAATAAGCAATTAACATTGACGCTCTGATGTGCCTGGAAGGAGGTCTTGTTTTTATTAACACTTTCTCATTTGGCAACAAAAGAAGCAATAGCACTTGCCCGTAGTTCAGGTTTACTTGATGAAGCAAAATAACTCAGAGACCTTGTGAGAATGGGGCCCATAGGATTGGTTGTGGTCCACTTTCTCATTTCTGATTTTTTTTTCTTTTTCATTTTGTTTGAGATTGAATTTGAGAGAGAGCTTTGTTCCGGACAGTAGTTTATGGCAGTGGGCTGAAGAGATGAGATTTCAGTGAATCATAGAACGAATACACAAAGAGAAAATTTGTGAAAATTGAAATGACAAGGTAGAGTAGCTTGGTTGTTGAGGTAGATAAAAATAACTAGGTTCTCAGGGAAATGAGGTGGGGATTTTTTTTCCTGAACTAGATTTACTTTGAACGAGAGCAGTTGAGATGGAAAACCTAGGCACTATAAAAACTTGAAAGAAACAACAACAAAAACATTCATCCTGCTTTTTCTTGTAACTGTGTTTTACTGTGTGTGTGATCCCAGAGAAAGCAAACTAGAGTCCGTCTTCTGTCAATGTAATGCATCTAAAGGACTAAGAAATAGATCGATTAGAATGGATTTCTTCTTACTTTATTTACTATGCAACGTTGCTGTCAGAGCACCCTGAGATTTTGAAATACATAGGAAAATCTGTGTGTTCTGCCCGTTGTTTTTCTGTTTTGTTTTAAAAGCTAAAATAATAGTCTATTTATTTTATTTCCTTTGGAAACACTGAGGCAAGTTGTGACTGGTCTAAGACGTGGGAAATACACCTTTGTGAACAGAATAATAAAGTCGGCTTGATGCCATCATGCTGCCGTACTGACAAAGATGTGCTGATTGGGATTTATAAAAGCCTGGAGTGCTAACAGGGCTCTCCAATTTCCGAACAACTATCCTCTACTCTCTCATGTGGCTGTAAGAGAGAGAATTATTTTGCTTTTGATTAATAAGGAGGTAATTTCAGGAAAGCTTCTTTTAACTGTTTTACAAAGGCTCCAAGAGAAAGCAGCCATCACAAGCCTTGGTGGCACACACAGGAATTCGCTGCACCCTAGGAATGTGGAGCTTTGTAGTGAGAGTAACAAGCCAGGGCTAAGCCCTAGGAGGGACGGTGTTTCTGACTTTTTTTATGTTCTTGATTTTAGTACCTGGAGAAAAAAAATCCATTGCAGTCAAATCTCATTGACTCTGAACTAGCAAGGACTGCAACATCTTTGTCAGGTTTTGCCAGTTTGCTGAGTTTTTCTGCAGAAATATGGACTCTTATATTTGTTTATTTGCTTTTCAATTTCTGTTACTTCCACTAGATTTATATGGAGTATTGCTTGCAGCTACTCGGGATAATTATTTTTCACTCTACCAAAATTATCACTGGCACAAAATAGCCATGTTCTCATCCAAGCACTTTCAGCTACCAATTACTTCACTAGTGAGGAATGCTTGTGTAATGTGGCTGCATCGAGCTCTTACTTCTCCTGCACAAGCAAAGGTGACAGTTTACACTGTAGTTTCACTCTTTTGTTTTGCTACTGGATAGTCTTATGCTGTTAGTTGCCTTAATTGAGGCATTTATAGAGCTACACAAAAATACATCATGGGACAGTTTATAAGTGAGTAGTTTAATTTGCTGACTTCTAACTTACCCTATATCTGAGGTTCAGAGCAGACCCCAAACTGATCTCCATCATTGCTGTGTTTTTTCATATATTACTGTCATGCTCGTTGTCTTCACAAGGCCAAATGCCATTTTCTATCACAGTAATAAGGTAGTCTTTGCTCTAGGGTCTTTAACACTTGCTAAAGCATGATCAGGAAAGTGAATATTTCTGCTGCAGACCTGACTTACACAGCCCTTTTTTATTTGCCAAAACAAATTGGCTTAATTTTCCACAAGTGGAATTTTCTGTCAAAGTCATGTTAGATTTTGGAAAACAGTTTCCGAAACTGTTCCAAACTGCATCCTCTTTTTTTTTTTTTTTTTTTTTTTTTTTTTCAGGGTGATAATTTGCAAAGGAAGAAGAACTTTTAACTTTTTGAAAATATTTGAATTTGTTGTTTTTTCAACATTCCACACTTTTTTTTTTTTTGCATTTGTGTGTGTGTGTGTGTGTGCACCTGTGTGTGTGTGCGCCTGTGTGTGTAAAACTAATTAGCTTGGAAACCTTTGAAAGTGCTAGTGCCTCTGTTTTGAGAAAGTTAAGAGCTGGACGTTAGGAGGTGTTAAATAAGTGTAGAAGACGAGGGTAATACATACACTTAAAAAACAATACACTATAATCCAGACCTTCAATATCTGACGTCCCTATAATAAATAGACCAAACATTGAAATAATGTAAACTGAAATCTTTTATTTGATGATGACATTTTACCAATTTTATTCCCCCCTCACTTTTTGCTGCCACCTGCTGAGGTGGGTTTTTGTTTGATGTTTATACCTGACTCAATGGAACTTGGCTGTAAGTGACTCGTTTGAGTCCTTTGGGGACATCTGGTTATTTGTTAAACAGCTAACTGGGACTGCCAAGTTCCTTCCATAAAAACAATGAAGTTAATTAGTCACCAAAGTTAGAGCAAGAGGGTGATGAGACATGCTTGATATGAGTGAGAAGAAGGACTGTCCTACGAGATGGAGAAGCTGACTAGAGTAATACTTTCATTAGTTTCATATTCCCATTCTTATGCAACATAAACACCATAGTTACAAATAGCTCTAGTACCTTCTCTAAGTCTTCTTGCCTTCCTGGTCATTCGAATTATTAAATGGCTGAGAGAAGACTCAGATTAACACAAAGGATTTCTAGGTGTTGCTATTACAGCAAATAATTACTATTTACAGTAATCATAGTCTAGCAACAGTAATTTGTGTGAATGATAAAATCTCAGCTGTTTGTATTTAATTTGGAAATCAGTTAAGATCAAGAAGTATATTTTAGCCAAATTAGCAGTTAGCATTAAAACTCAAATGTGCCTGGAAGGAGGTCTTGTTTTTATTAACACTCTCATTTGGCAACAAAAGAAGCCATAGCATCTTCTTGTAGTTCAGGTTTATTTGATGAAGCAAAAGTGAACACTGTTTCAGTTCCGGTTGCATTGAGGCTGAAATTAATTGCCATGGTAGTTTCAAAGACAGCAGATAGGATCATTGGGAGGTACTGGTGAAGAACCATGACAGTCTGAGTAAACCTACTCTTGATTTAATCACAAATAGCAGATAATAACTTAGACCAGAATGGTTATTTCCAGGCATTGACCACCAACATGATTCTGTATCAACTATTTTTTATGAAGTATCTTCTGTTGTGTGTCACAGTTAAAGCTTTTGAAAGTAGAGTGTTCCTCCTTGGTTCAATGACCAGCGTGTCCAATATTTTATCTTATTTTCTATGTATATGTATACATATGCATATATACATGTACATACATGTATTTTATGGGGTGAATATATATATTACATTACATATTTCATAAGAAGTGTCACATTTCAATAGGATTGAAAATACGGTGGTCATTGTTCAATAGTGAAAGAAGATGCAGCCCTTGCCCACAAAACATTTGCTGAATGTCTTCAACTAAGTTGACAAAATTGTTTTCTACAGTTAGCTGTTCTTTATTATCAAACCTGTGGGACTTTCCAATGTCAGGACACTTGGTGGGTGGATACTTCTCAGAAGAATAGAGGACTTATCAATGTTTGCTTAGGATCTATTGCATTCTCAGCCATAAAAGTAGCTGTGCTATCTATGGCACTCATAAATCTTCACCTAGTCAAGGCTACTGTCTCTTTCGTCATACAAGGTTGTGTTTTTAAAAATGCACATAAATGTTTTTAATTTAAAATGAATACAAATTAAATGCAATCTCAAAACACCTAACTTCTTCATTTCTAGTTTTGAAAAGTGATACCATAATTCAGTTTGGAAAATCATCTGATTCCTTACTAGCCCTGTCACTAAAATCGCTTTCCCCTTACAAGTCATGCACATTCTCAGGCACATTCTCACCAGAGGGCACTGTTGCACACATTCTTGCAGGTATTTTCTTCTGGTGAAAATAATGTCTGATCCTGCAAAAAATTGCATGTTGATGTTAGATTTGGATGCACATTTTTCATAGGGGAGCTCTTGCTAATAAGGTAGGTTGAACTGGTTCAGTCTCTAGTAAAACTACATTTTTTGCTATTGAGAAGTGGCCAATGCTTCCAAAGATAAAATTTTTGATGAGGATCCGTCTCTATGTGTGTGAATTAACTACATTGTTTCAAACTCCATGCAGTTTATAAAAAACCTGATTCTAAACAGTCCTGAATCTTTAGATTTACACTGAAACGGTAGCAGAAGGGCAAAGACATTTATCTTGTTCCTATGGATTTTTTGTTGAAGAGGATGAAGAGGTAATATCAAGTCAAATCAGTATTTCAGCTTTAGATAATTGTTATATTTGGGCTTTATTAATAAAAAGAATATAATCAGGCAATATGATTACACAGAAGATCTCTGCATCTATTTGCACAGTTACACAAATTTGTATTTCCACTAGGTAAATGAAGATACAGTTGAGAAAACTAAATAATATTAAAGTTTATGCTTTAGGCAATATGGCTATATTTTCTTGTGGAAATGGTCTAGTTTTGCCAGATCTCTTAAGAAAAATCTTACTCCAATTTCTTCCTGATTATGTGCCGCCTGAATTTTTATTTATATTTTTAATAGGAAAAGATGTTTCAAGTTCTCTAGGATCTGTTAGGACTTTTGCATGTGTATTTTTACTTCACTTTGCTTTAGTTTTTCCCAAACCACACCAAAACACCAAAATTAAATAATATACACCATTTAAAAAGGAATCTTCCACAGCAAATGAATGATGAAATTTCTTAGTCATCAGCTACATTTCTACTGAATGTGCTCCTGCATATTTTGTTTGTGAGCTTCCATGGCTGTTTGATCATAGAGCAGATTTTTTTTTTATTTTAGGCAAGTCTACTATCACTGGTCTGTCTGGCAGTGGCTGCAGCGAGTGAGCTGCCATTGAGAGCCCAAGGTGACGGGGGGTCCTTTGGAGTGACAGCAGTGAGGTGATTTCCTGTGGTGGCACGGCGGCTGTCTGAAGGGCAGCAGGAGACAGGGAACCAGGATTCCTCTTGCTCTGTTTTAAATGCTTTTGGTCTCACCGGTTCAACTTTTCCCCATTAAGTTCTTACACATAATACTGGTGAAGTTGGCTTTGCTTTCATGCTATTCACAATTAGGAAGGTATTTCAAGATATTTTTATTTCAGCTATCTTCTTGCAGTTTGTGTTTACTAGTCTGTCTCACTAGTCTGTGTCTGTCCCGTAAATCAAAGGACCATGGAAAATGGTAAAAATGATGACATTTAAAAATATTTTTTTTTTTTACTTCTAAAAAAGGTTGCAGATGAAATCTGTGGAACTATTGTCTGAGGTCAGTGAAAAAGAAAGTCTGATAAAAATAATTGTTGCAGCAAGAGTGCAAACTGCATGAGAATCACTAGGTGCAAGGATAGAGATGTGTTATTGACACAGGTGTGCCTCAGTGAACGTTCTCGTGGTGTGTGCTCCCTGTGTCCTGGTCTCTGATTGCCTTGCCTTGGGAAAGCAAGTGAATACCATAGCTCTTCTTCTGCCAACAGTGTTAATGAGAGGGAAGCAAGGCTGCTGGAGCCCTTCCAGGTCTCATCCCAATGCAATGTGTAGCAGAGCTGGAGTGTATCAGGCTCAGGACCTTTCAGTGCTTTCTGGTTGTGGTTTTAAGCATTGTCACAGTATAGTTAATGTTCCAAGAAACTTTTGGCAAATTTCCACAAAAAAGCATGTAAGGAAACAAAGCTACCATGAGTTAAGATGGAAGATTTTTCCTGGATTAATGATTGCTTAATAGAAAACAAAGGGCAGGGCTAGGATTAGGCTTAAAGTTAGCTTTTGTACTGAAAGGAAATTGCTAATAAACTGACACAAAGATTTGTCCAGACAGACAGATATTCCTAGGACTTCTGTTTTTCAATATATCCATGAGGACTTACTGAAAGGAATTGATTAACAAGGTTGCAAAGTTTGTTATTATTGCAGACTCACTGCTGCAGAGTACATCTAACATGTACCCACATTTTAGGTATTGGATGTGGACTTGGTAAACCACTTAAAAAGTTAAAAGAGTTAAACCACTTGTGAAAGTTTGCAAAGATGTGCCTCACCTTGGTGTCAGTCAAGATGGCAGCCATCACAGTGATACTGGATAGGATTTTGTAACTATTTCAGGTCTTTGGGTGAGGAGCAGGGTACTAATGAGAACAGATGCTTCAGCTCTTTTCTCCACAAACTGTGCACTGGAAATCCTGATAAAAGAGATGTGTTAAAACAATCAAACAACACTGCATTTGTGAGATTTCTGAGCATGTCTCTTTCTTTTCCATTAAGTATTTTGTAATTTCTGCTGATTTTTCTGCAAGCCCTTTTGATTATACTTAGTGCAGCCTTGATGCAGCATGCTTGAATTGCTGTATCAGTGAGATTTGCTAAAATATGTCACACATGAATTGTAGGCCATTATCTATCATTAACTCATCTAGAATTTCATGGCAAAGTAAATGCTATGTATAATGTGTTTTCTCAGTTGTTACTGGCTATGTTGCTTTAGTATATCAGAATATGGCTGATAGTAGAGTCACATGCAGTTTAGATATATGGAAACTAGTTTTGGGGGAAGAATGGTTTTAATTAATACTTGGTAATATTTAGAATTATTTATGTTTTTTCAGTTAATTTAGAGGTATTTAAATTAGAATTTATAATGTATTTATTTCTAGCAAATACAAACTTATCATCATACTAGTCTACAGAACACTTAGGACTAGGGTCAGGTTTTCATGCATCAAAAGTTGCAATTAGATGTCTATTAAAATACATCCTACCTATTTTATGTGGTGTGTGTAAACTGATCATCTTGTCTGCCAGCAAAAAGAAAGAGTGGTCAAAACCATCACAAACAGTTGTGGTTTCTAGTTCTCTTTCCTTTTGAGAATGGTGATACAATGAATATTGTTGCTCTGTGTGTGTTTGTGTATGTGTGTGTGTAGCAGGAAATTTTGGGTTTGAGAAATTGCTGCACTAGATATCTGCTCTTATTGAGCCTCTTCTGAATGCCAGCAATCCTGTTCTTCCTTCCCTTTTTTATTCTTTCAATTGAGGATATTTTTCAGCTTGCTGGTTCCAGCAGGGTGAGGTCAGCCATTATCAAGAACCATGGATTCTCCAACTGCCTATTTGCATCTTAAGGTGCCTGAATAGTTCTGAAAATCTCCACAGCTCCTTTTTGTGGAGATATTTGATCTTCTGCTGATTTATGTTTTGTTGATACTTATCTCAGTTTGTCCACTGATATTTTGTTGAGAAGATGAGTTGTAAGCAGTCCTATGTGTACCACCTTCCAGTCTTTGTGTACCACCTTTAGTGTTTAGAACTGGTGGGGGCAGAACCTTCTTTATGAAAAGAACATCAGCAGAGTGGAATATCTCAGTGTTTCTTCTCATTTCTGTTTGTTTCATCTCATCATCTCATCATCAGTTAATTTTCTGAAGGCTAGCTACTGCTTTGCTCAATGTTTTCTATACCATGCCTTCCTATAATTAAAAGACTGTTTCCACTAAAATTATTGGGAGCCTATAAGCAAATTAGTAAATATTTTTGTGGCATAAAACAATTACAGAATTACCTTTTTATGGCATAAACCCCCTGAAAATAGTATTTTCTTGGTCTGACTAAAATTTGATCATCTTCTATCAGACTTGTTTTCCGACCGTCATCTGAAGATTGTCCTCAGACTGACATGAGCTCCATTTCTAGACTTATGTTTATGTTTATTTCTGGGTTCAAATTTGTCTTTTTTTATCCTACTTTTTACTATGAGTACTAGATAGATTTCTTCATCAGCTTATTTGAAAAAATTGTCCTGAATGATACATATTTTTTTTAATACTAAAGCAATTATATCCTTTGTCCCTTAGTATTGCCTGGGAGATAGCACGTGTTGCTATTGTTTGAGATGTAATGCTGCTTTGTAATAACTTGGACATTTTGTGTGTGGATTTGGTTACTGTATGGTATACTTTATGACTACATTAAGTTAAATATTGAAAGTTTATTGTGTGATCATATTTGTTTAGCCTAATGTAGATATGTTGGAAAATCAAAAACAGTGGCTTGATTTTCTCACCTACTAACATTTTTCATAGAATTAATACCATTTTCTTTTACATATTTCTGATGAACAATGGTTTCAGCAATGAAGTTGTCATAGTGAGAGGTAAAAGTCTGTGTTCATTAACTCAGGAAAATAAAAGCTCAATAAGACTGTACAGAGTAAGGAACAAGAGGACTGACATGAAAGGGTAGCAGAATGAAAAATTTCAGGGACTTGAGTGACTTGTGAGACATGATTAATCTCATACATAGGTTGTAAAAAAGCTTTTAAATCATTCTGCTCCTCACTGGTCACAAGTTCCCAAAGAGAAAAAAGGTTAATCTTGTTGGCTGGTTGGGCAGGTGGAAGGCACTGTACTGCAGCTCTGGACCTAAAATGCGATTGGGTAGAGAAGAGGCAATGAATTAGAAGAAATTGATGTAAATGTGAACCTGATTTTGGTGTTGCAATTAATTATTTTTAGAGATAGTAAATTTCTAATTTGCTAAAGTTTTAAATAACCTTTTAAAACTTTAATTAAAAATTTTTCATAATTCAATTAGGTAACATTTTCTTCATTTTGACAACTAGCTTGATCCCTTGTTTTTAATTTTTCACTGTCATTGTTCTGTAGATGCTTTTTCAGAAAGTTTATATATTAATCAGAATTTTGACCTAGCCTAGTAGTTACCATTCTTGTCAGGTCTTTTTGATGATGCTTCTCTATTGACTAAAGAATTAATATGGAGAATATTTACCAAATTCTGGAAGTTTTCTTCTTAGAAATTCCATATTTAAACCTGCTATATTTATGAAAATGCATGTGTTGCATCTTCTAACTTATCAGCACATTTCCTTAAAGATAATAGGATTGCATTGAAACAGGACCCTATCTAAATATGTGCATATTTAGATATGTGCTTTTGAATAACCTTCTAACTCCCTATGTACACAAAAGCACTCTCTTTCTCTCTCTATATATGTTGAAGATAAAACTGTAATGTAAATTTGTAGACATTAATTTTTCTATATATTTTGTTAATTTACAGTATCCAGATAAATTAGTATCGATTTTCATTTTGGATACTAAAATTGTAACTATTAATGTGACTATATTTGCTTGTCCAATACCTCAGTGCCAGGTTTTGCTATTAAGATTAGGTAAAGTACATTTTGGCTACATTTTAACTATGAGTTTTTAGAATAGTTAAGACATGTAGGTAAACAAGCCACAGTATATATAGGCAGTGTAAGGTATTTTTAAAAGGTCATCTCTGTAAGTTCAGCTACAAATAACTTTTTTTTTTTTTTGTGGCCAGTCATCTTGTTGCCATTATTTACGTTATGAAAATTCTATTAAAACATATTAAAAATGTTTTTGTATTTTTTATGGCTGAATAATTCAGACCACATTATCAACACTGTTTTGTGATTTATTTTTAGCTTTTTTATTCAGAAATGTTTTCTAAATTTAGGGAGGCATAAAGTTGACAAACAGCTACATATGTTTTTCCAACCCTCTTCCTACTGCCTGACTTTGTCAAGAGTGTAAAATTATGTAGTAGAGAGTAAAATATGGATTAAGCAAGATTCAATCATCCTGAAAGAGTCACTGCTTTGTTTTGTGTTTTAGTTTACTCCCATTATTATTTCTTTTTTCTTTTTTTTCTCCTCTATGTGTCCATGTTTTGTTGCCCCTTGCTTTTAAGCAAAATTATGTGATTTATCATAGTGCTTTACTTTGGATCCTAGCTTCCTAAAATAATTCAATACATAGCTCTTTTTTAGTGTGCTTTTATTTCAGCAAGCTGGTTTTTGCACAATGGGATAGTGTTTGGACACCTGAAAATTCAAATGAAAAGGAAAACTTTTACCTGAGTAGTTTTTGACCAACTTTTCTATGTAGTGCATGCTATTTGTAGAAATTTGGCAATCTATGTACATTTTCTATATATTGGATGCACTTGCTTGTGCAAACTCAAGCTGTTGTATGTTTTGCTTACCATATTAGTGCAGCATGTCACATGTTATCTGGGTCACATCACTTACGTGTTCTGAGTAGTTGCTACTTTATGGCCAGGCTTCCACATTTGTGCATCTGATTCTAGTTTGAATGATGACAGATGCCCAGAGCTCAATGTAGAGAAACAAATCCCTGCTGAAATCTGCAGTAAAACCAAAAAGGCTAACCCAAAGAGTGAATATCTCTAGAAAAGTCTAAAGATGGAGAGACCGAGAGAAAAACAAGCAATGCAACAGATTTTGGATTGACCCAGAAAGAGTTGTAGAACTAATTGTTAATCACTAATCATGGTACGCTATAGTTAGTACAACATTAATTTGACTGATTGTTAAGTATTTTGGGGAGAAAGAAGTTTCATTTGCCATCAGATTCACAAGTATGTAGTTAGATTTTAAATACCTTTCTTACCACTAAGCATGTATCTACAACCCGAAAACAGCAGCCACCAAATACCATTTGGTGTTTGCAGCTGGTTTGGACAGTATACTCAAAGGCTAAGGCACATGTTCACGTTTTAGCACAACCTCAGTGCACCCATGCAAATTTTTCATTGTATCTAAGTCACATGCAAGCAGATTTGGGCTGAATTTGCAAAGCTTTCTTTTCCACCTAAAAACTGATTTTTCTTTCTGTGAGGTTTTTGGTTTTTTTTTTCTATTTTGGCACAGTTCATGTGAAGCAGGCTTTAAAACATTGGGCATAAGTCTGAGAGTAATAATAACCATGGGTCTGAGACAGAGTAGAATTAGTAGCAGCTCCAGGTATCAGTGGGTGCGAAGGTCTCTGTCATTAAGGAACACACTAAATAAACATGCTGGAATATGATTGCTTTATTGCTCTTTGCTCATTTTATGTCATTTTATTGCCCTACTAATGACTATAGAATTAGGTGTGTAAGGGAGGTCTGAAAATGTAGAACTAAAACAGGTACAAGTGTGTGCTTCCTGTAGAGATTCCAGCTTCACATCATGGATGATGAAGAGACTAATTTACCTTGCATAGATGAGTGAGGGTAGGGAGAGAGGCAGAGAGGGACCTCAAGAACAGATCCATTTCTAGGCATCATCCCCACTTTAGAACCCTTGATGATTTCTATGTGCCTTTATAGCGATCCTAGTAGGAGAGGCTGTGTCATTTCAAGTAGTGCTTTTTTTCCTCCACTGTTAGCCAAATGGTGTATTCCTGATCCAGGGGCTGTACATGAAAATACACAGATAAGAATTAATTACATACATGTTTAACTGGTGAATAAAATAGTCTAATTTATGATAATGCCAGAGTCAATCTGGCATGCTGGTGTAACAGTATCACTTCTGAGGACAGAAAGTACTGATGGGCTAATAGTTTTACTGCTTTCTCTTTTGCATGCACTGCAGTTTACAAAATCAATAAAGAATGTAGTACCTCAGCAGACTTACAATTTAGACTGTAAGATTCTCTGTTCTTGACTAAAGTCCTGTTGTATCTAAATAAGGGGAGTTAGTTTAGAAGTGATTTTCTGTGTTGTCACTTTCTTCCAAGGGAAAGGAGGATGTATTACCCATAAGGTTTCAAGTAATGTAAAAGGCAAAGCAAAGAATGCTGCTGAAGCAGGTGGATATTTTTGAAATACGAAAAGCTAAAAATGACATGCTTTTATTTGGATCTTATGAGCATGAAGTTATATTTGGGGTGCAGAAAGCAAATTGTGTTTCAGAACTTTATGAGTGACCAGTGCATATTTTTTTTGGATTTAAGAGTTGCTCATAAGTGTACAGACTACACATACATAAGAATGTATAGAATTATTAAGCACATTGAAATAAAAATATATAAAGCAATAAATAGGTAGTGTGTGCCTAGCTAAAGCTTAGCATTTAAAAGTGCAGTTCACTCCACCCAAGAAAAGTCAGAAAGGCTGCAAGAGTTGTAAAGTAGTTCTCAAGGTTACTACAAAACGTCCCTTTGTTTCTTTCATGCCTTCAGTCTTCTTGAAATGCTGTGCACATAGTCAAATTAAAATTGTTTTTCTTTCAGGCTTTTCTACTACAAATCCTGTTTTACTATGTAGTTTGCCCAGTTTACCTAAACATTAGTCATCCAAAGAGCAGGGGATCTTTTATTCATACGCTTCTATGTCAACAGAACTGCAGTCTTAAAAACCATTTTGTCTTCTATTCCCTATATGTAATCCTTCCAGATAGTATTTCAAGACATTGTATAAGTTCTGTGTTTTTTTTTACTTTACAAGTGGAAGAAAATCTGGCATCAATGTTGTCTGATGACTTAAGCATTTTCTTTAATCTTCAGAAATGCCTTTATACCTTGAATGAAAGCACAGTATTCTCAACCTTTATAATCCAAATAAGAATTTTATTTAGGAACATAGTTGTTTTGCATTGCAGGTATCTTAGCATTTATTTTGCTTTTCTTGGCTGCAGGTATTACCTAGAAAGGAGGATGGAAACACAGCCTAGGAAATCAGCCTTTCCTCATCTGTGTATGAAGAACTGAAGTGTCTGTGCTTTGTTGTTCTCTTTTTTGAATGTAAGTAAAGTTTTTCTGCATGCTTCACTAACCTCCTTGCTTGCTAGAGACTGTAGCATCACCTGACCTGTTTCAACATGCCTCTTACTCAGAAACCAATGGCCCTTTAGAGCTGTGAAAATCACGTGCTCCTGAAAGTCTCATAAATATCTACGAAATTGGAGAAGCTCATGGTAGGTTGGTGGAAGATATGCACACCTCCAAAATTTTTGGTGAATGGTAGCATTATTTTGTCCACCCAAGGCTGTGTGTGCTTCTCATCAGGCAATTGTTCCCTCATCATATCTTACTACTTTCTCCAGTTCAGATTTTCCAATAACCTTCAGGGAAAAGCTGGAAGACCTGTGAGCCACTAGTTACTTCATTCTTTTTTTAAATTGGTAACCTTTAGTCAGCTAATTAAGGACTTCACAACTCCAACATGTATTGACCATGAAAACCTTATACTTGAAAGCTGATGATTTTTTTCTTCTGATTTCATTAGACTTTGAATGATCAGACGTTCTTCAGTTCTGGGCCTTAAATATACATCACTTGAAAAAATATTCTTCCCTTTTCCACTTGTTAAGTGAATTCTACCTTGAGTGTTTTCCTCTGCCTCCCAGTGAGCTCCATGATTCTTGTTCCTTCCTTCAAAACACAGAAGCAGGTTGTGTTTTGAATTCAGTCCCACTTGGTTCATCATGATGATTTTTTTGTAAATTTTTCATGTTTAATAACACTACTTTTGCTCAATTTGTGCAAACATCTTTTGGACTTGTTACAATTTGATTTTCTGTCAGGGATAGTTCCAAAGAAGAGAAAATGATGGGCAGAGGAAATGATGCTGGTGTATATCTTATTTGCAATTCTAATAACATCTTTGTGAATTTGAACACATTAGTAAAGAGCACTTCATTCAAGTGCATGTTACCACAGAAATTGCTAAACATGCCTAAGAATAATGCTATTCCAATCTGGGCAAATTAGATGGATAACATCATTTACAGCACTTGTTAATTATGCATCAGATTAATCACAGCATAATTCTGTTAATTGGTTATCACAACAAGGTTAACTTTCTGTCATTTATATTTCTTTAATTTTTAATTAAAATAATATACTTTTTTTTTTCACTGGCCACCTTATAAAAAATAGTCATGATGCAAATGTTCAGCGTAATAAGACTAGAAGAGATTTCCTGAGTCACCAATTTGGCTGACTTCACCAACCCATATAATACCTTTCATAAATTTCTCTCCATGTCTTAAAACCAGTTAGGCTCCTTGCCTCTGCTGCCCAAATGGAGGAAGTTTTTTGCAGTGCCAAAACCCTGACATGTGTAGAAGCTTTCCACTTGCCAGCCTCAAATTTATGCCTTTGTTCCTATGGCAGAATTGTTTTATTGTCTAAATATGTTTTTCCCCTATGTAGCTTACAGCCCATGATTTATTTGTAGAATAAACTCCCTCTCACTTTTCCCTTTCGTGAGATGGGCAAACCAACTCCTTTTAATCTCCTTCAGTAAGATCTGCATTTTTGTGCCCTGAACATGGCTGGCAAGCCATTAGTGCTCCTTAATTCCAGCTGTAATGGGAGCTTTTAGCTCTGCTTCTTGCGTAGATGGAAGCAGAAATGCCATTCACTGTCAGATGAATGACAGATAGCAGGAGGTGTAGGTGAGTTCTGCTGGCTGTAGGAAATGAGTCCAGAAGTGATTGGCTGGCTTCTTATTTTGGCTAAATTAACAGACATGGCAGTGTCTTAATTACAGATGTTTGAGACAGCTTAGTCAATTTTTTCTAACCAAGTCCACCATGATAATTTTATTTATGTATACACCTGAAAAATAGGGAGTGCTATTAATGTTGGTAATTTAGCCTGGGCAGGCTAGAAAGCTGTTGTGATTCTTGGAGAATAAAAATTTCATTGAGAATTGTGATACTGGGAAACAACTGGAGAACAGTCCTGTGCTGGGGAGAGAATTAGAGGACTAGCTGGGAAAAGACTGTGCTGTGAAGAACCAGAGAGTCTTTGTAGACAGCAAGCAGAGCATGACCCAGCAGTGAATCCCAGGAGATGAGGGCCAACAGCATCCTGGGCTGTAGTAGCACCACTCAGGGAAATTATTATTTCCTTTTATTCAGCACTTGTTAGATGACATCTAAAATGGTGCATCATTGCTCACTCATCCCCTTCTTTCTGTGAGGAAGTAAATGGATTGACTGAAAAAAGTTCAGTGGAGGGCCACCAAGATGGTAAGGGGCTGATGCACCAGCTGAGGACAAGCTAATGGACCAGAGCTGTTTCAGCCTAGAGATGGCTTTGTGGAAGAGACCCTCACAGCAGTCTCTGGTACCTCAAAGCTGTTAATGAAAAGATGGGCTATCACTGTGGTGCAGGTAAGAGGGCTGTGATGGCTACGAGGACTAGAAGACTGTGCATGTAAGTTGAAATAAAAGTACTTCAGGCTGAATGTAAGGAGAAAAATTCCCATTGTGAGAACCAGGGGACACCAGATCCAGTAGGAAAAAAGAGTGTCCAGAGAGGTTAGGCAGTCTCCATTCTTCAAAGTATTTTCGAATGTGAGTATTTTAAGCCCTTAGCAATCTGGTGTGACCTGCATTGAGATGAAAGTTGAACCTGATGATCTCCTGAGAACCTTGAAGTAAAGGATTAAGAATGTATTCAAGATTCATTATGTCCACAGTAGTATTTGATACAGTTCCTTCTTTTAAACTCATAAAACTTGTTAATGAATGTTATACAAATACCCAGTCATATAGTTCTCTCCTGTATCTCTTCTTTCTTGACTGGGCTTTATGTTCAGTTGTCTTTCAGAAAATAACTCCCAAAGCAAGATTTTCTTTTTAATTTTAATTTTTCTTCCTTTTCCTTTTCCTTTTCCTTTTCCTTTTCCTTTTCCTTTTCCTTTTCCTTTTCCTTTTCCTTTTCCTTTTCCTTTTCCTTTTCCTTTTCCTTTTCCTTTTCCTTTTCCTTTTCCTTTCCCTTTCCCTTTCCCTTTCCCTTTCCCTTTTCTTTCTCTTTTCCCTTTTCTTCCTTTTTCTTTTTCTTCCTCTACTTCAAAACAATGTAATACAGCAATCTGCTACACTTTTAGTCATTTTAATTCACTTCATTCTTGGAAATTAGCAGAGTCCAGTATCCTGTTTTACCTTTGAGTATTTGTTTTTCTCTCCTAAATAATGCAAAGTATGACTTCACTTATGTAAAATCAAACTGGCTACATAAAAGAATGTGTCTTCATGTTTTTTAGTATTTATTATTTGTAGTATTCAATGATCCTGAACACTTTGGGTTCCTAAAGTTATTACTTCTGCTACACTTCCTAGGAATGATTAGTTTTCAGATATTTTTTTGTTCCTTTCAAGATAATAGTAGACAACAGTACTGTAGTTTTGTTTCTTTATTTTCCCCCCAGAAACACTATGTAGATCAAATAAGACAAGTCACATCAGTCTTCAGCTGGAAAATATTATGATTTATTATATGTAAAAAAAAAAAAAGTAAGTGTAACAAAGAAGTTCCAGTGTTGTTCAGAGTTTTGCTTAAAAGCTCAGGCAAGCCCAAGTTTTAGCAAGAAGTGCCATCTTTATTAGACCAAGCAGGACTTTCACTTCAAACAGCCAACACTGCTGAAGCCAACAGCTTCGGCTTTTATGTTGTTGATAGATTTAGCAGTCAGACAGTACAACTGCTAGACTTTGACTGTAGACCGTACATCACCTTAAAAAGAAAATTGTGTTAGTTCTATTTTTTCACTCACCTGCAGATTCTGAAAGTTTTCAAATAGCTTTTTCATTGTATGTGTAATCTACTTTAACATAAACAGGATACACCCAGTAGTGAAATTTCCATCACCTAAATGAAGTCATCTTTGTTTCCTTGAATACAACTGCTACTGAGTCAGCTTTCCAGATTCCTAAACAAATAGTTTTTTTTGATTAGGACAGTCTTTTCTACTGCTTCTTTTTCGAAGTTGAAGGACTATGTTTTCACAGGAAGTTATTTCTGCCATTCTTGTAAATCAGATAGGGCTATTTAAACACTAATGTGTTTTAAATGCCGATTTATTAACAGAACTCACTTAGCAAAAGTGGACTTTCACCTTAGATATTTTCTCACATGTCTAGTTAAAGCAATGTTGTCTAGAAGAGTAATCAATTTTAGGTGTTGTCAGGGCATTTCATCAGTAGCAAGTACACTCCACAGCTGTTTTTTCTCCTTAATCAGACGAGAAGATGTATATCTTTACTGCATTGTTTTAAAGAAAACTACAAAACTTTGGAGTGCAGCAACTTTTATGTGTCTTCAGAGATAAATTTAACAAATCTGTTGTGACTTCTCCTTTTTATCAAAATGGAGTGTAGCTTTGAGGAGGCAGCTTAACTTCAAGCTGTTCCTGTGACTGTGTATGTGCGTCACAGTCCTGTCCCCAGGAGATGTATCTGAACAGCGTCCCAGCAAGGTGGAGAAGTGACCCGTGTCTTCTGCATACCTTGTATTTCTGGTTGTCAGGCCAGAAGAGGTATCAGCAAGGAAAAGAACCTGTGCTTTCTCTACCTTCTAAAGAAAATTATAGTCCTGTCCTTTGGTCATGGAGATTTTGGATGCCTATTCACAAACCAGGCTTGCAGGCAAGACCATGAAGGACAACTATCCTCCATTTAGTAATAGTAACTTAATATTTTCTTTGTTGCTTTCTGAGGAATGTTCTTCATCTAGCTTATTTTTTGTTTGATTTTTAAGTCTGATTCTGTTAATCCTCAATTGGTATAATGCATCATTTCATGATTTCACACATTGCCATTTTTGCGAAGTTGGCTGACTATTTTCTTGAAGCTCATGCCCTCTGAAATATATTTTAAGTTGGTGACAACATTAATTATTGAACTAGGACATTAAAAATATTTTAAATTTTTTTAAGATATCAAAAATACTTTTCTTGGTATTTTTAAGCTGTAGATGTTGTATTATATGATGTATTTTCAGTTTTGAGAACGTGCTCCAGTGGAAAGTGTAGGAAGTGGGTCTCCATCCAGGCTCTCCACCTTCAGCTCTCTTTTCAGCTTTTGGGGAATTATTTATGTGGATTCACCTCACCTAACTCCAGGTGTTGTGGTTGTTTGAGCACTTTAGTTAGACAACCAGTGGGAGGAAATGAAGGTGATTCAGTTCAGCCTCCTGTTAAAGACAAGTTTGAGGAATATGTTTAGATGTGCTTGTTTCTGATAGTTATATACAAAGTGAATAGAACATGTGGTTTGTGTGCAGGCAATTGTATTGTAGACACGTGGACTCAAGTGTCATAAACACTATCTTTAGTTGTCCTTTGCCTCATTTCTCTGTTTATGAAAAGGGGACTATAGTTTTTCCCTCTCTCACAGATGGGGAAATAATGTTACTGATTGCAAAGTTCTCAGATAAAGTGATGGAGCCTTCGTACACAAATGCATTTAAAACAAGGAATACAGCCATTTGGATGTTGTTCAGGTCCAGAAAATCCACAAAGACTCAACTGTTATCTATTATAGTTCTAATCTATCTAATCTATCTAATATTGGAGGTAAACTTTATCATGTAACCTACATTACTGTAGCTACACAGTTTTTCGTATTTTATCTTGATGACTTGCATTGTGTTTTATGCATAACTGCACTTACAACCATTTCTCAAAGTTTCCTCTTACCTCCTCTCAAGATAGAGACTAATTAAAACTTTGCTAGACCACTTCTCTCTTATCTTCCATGCCATTGAATGTTTTTCTGCTCAGCTCAATCAGTGTTCTGGCTTCATTAGTTAAAAGAGATGCAGCCCAATTATTTTCTAATATTTATCATCAGCTTTTAAAGTGGACTTCTACTGATTTTGAGCTTGTTAAAATCACTGTTTAAAATCTGTTGGGAGCAGATATATCTGTACTTCTTTGAAGTCACAGTATTTAATGTTTTGTTCCTACCTGGGAACACACCTAACCTGTTAAAATTAAAGAGATAACGACTGGCCAATTGAAGAGTGTCTGGATGTGTACAGCAAAGGAAAGGTTTGAGCTCCTTCTCCAGAGGATTCTGCTTTGTGCTCACTGGGATCTGAATTTTCTGTGCTTAGAGTATGGATGCCTCTGCCAATAAAGATATCAGGTGTCCTTGATCTCCCTGATTCTTAAGACAGAATTCTTTGAGTTTTCAAGGAGATACTGTTGTCAGTTTCTGTCTGGTGAAAGCAAGAATTACTTTGTTCTCTTAAGAAATAAAATCTAATAATTTTAGGGAGAAGGCTTCAGGAAGACCTTATGGCAGGCTTTCAGTACCTGAAGGTGGCCTACAAGAAGGCTGGAGAGGGAATTTTTGTAAGGGCATGCAGTGATAGGACAAGAAGGAAAGGATTGAAACTGAAAGATTGTGGGTTTACATTGGACATTAGGAAGAAGTTCTTTACTGTGAGGATGGTGAGACACTGGAAGAGGTTGTCCAGAGAAGTTGTGGAGTCCTCAGTCCTGGAAGAGTTCAAGGCCAGGCTGGATGGAGCTTGGAGCAACTTGGTCTAGTGGAAAGTGTCCCTGCCCATGGCAGAGGAGTTGAAACTAGATGATTTTTAAGGTCTTTTTCAACCCTAATCATTCTATGGTTTTGTGAAAATCAGGGTGTTGTACACACATGCCTTCCTAGGCTGTGAGTTGTTCTAAAAACTTATTTATTTGATGCATAAAATTGAGTTATTTTGATATTTTAAAGAGCTGATCCAAAATATGGTCAAAACAGAGAATGTGCCTTTATGCTTTCTCATTGTTATTTTTGTTCAGGGAGAATTTGAAATTTTTTGTTCATTTGCCATAGTTTCACTCTAAACTGATAATCTTTAATATGCTCTGAATTTCTCATTAACTCATTTTTGCAACAACAGCAATTAGAGCAGTTGTTTAGCGAAGCATAACCATGCTAGTGTCTTGGAAGAGTTAAACTGAGTGTGTTGACACATCGTTCTTTCTACAGGAATGTGATGAGTCAGCTTAGGCTGTAGTTAAAAATATTAATTTTAGACAGAGTAACTGAAAAGAATGGCACTTGTCTGACTATTCAGCTATTTAATTAGCCTTTTACGTAGGACCAAGAGTTATATAGTCACTAGCATGGGCAGAAGTGTACTGAATTTGTTTTGAAATGTTATGTAGAATACATAACTCATTCAGCAGGGGATAAAATATATAAATTAGAAGACTTACTATGATTAATTGATCACAAAGAAAAGAAAGATTCCAAGCAAGCTGAAAAAAAGAATACCAACAAACCTTGCCTTGATACTGGTTAACCTCTTTTTGAACTCTTTTATTGTGTATGACAAAGGCAAAGGTGTTTATCTGTGGAAAAAAAAAATCTCATTATATGGTATTTCTAAGATAACTGTGGGTAAATTGTAAGTTAATTTTATCTAACTAGCTATATAAAACATTGTTTACGAGCAAGTTTGCATAAAACCTGCCAAGAAGGCTTATTAAGAAATTACTAATCACCAGGGGATGACTGAACAGGAGTGCTTAGTCTTACTTATCAGTAGTATGATGCCTGAACTCTTTCCTCTTTTCCTCTCATTTCACTCTGCTCTCCAGGACAATTCTCTGATTAATTTTCCTGTGTGTAGCAGAAAATAATAAGTTACCTGATTTAAGCGAATAATTAACAAGTGTATCCAGTCATTTAACTGTACCTCAGCAAATCTCACCACAAAATTCTATGCTACAAAAATCCTTTAAGCCCTCTAAATGGTCAACACTTCATGACTCTAGTGAGTTTTCAAGAATAAAATTAACTAAAGAATATTAAGTTAAAATAGAAATATTAAGTACTAAAGTCTACCTAATGGTAATTCACATACCTAAGAGTAAACCTAATCTGTTGCAATGTAAAAAGAAGGTTTTTATCCTTCCCCCCCATAAATATGCATAATTTTCTAATAGTGTCTGCTAACCTCAGATAGGGTTAGCAAATCTACTATTAATCTGGACACAAAGCAAGCACAGAAATGGATTGAACTTGCAAAATACAAATTTGCTATTAGTCGATGGAGAGAATCTGGACATGGACAGTAAAATGTGAATAGTTACTAAGAATGTATGTGTAGAAGGGAGAGGTTCCCCATCATATTAATTTTTGTAGATATACTCAGTGATAATTCAAGAGGCAAATTCAGCTGCCACAAAAACACTGACAATAAATTCCCGTGTGTATGTACTTAAACATATGTGTACATCAAACAAATTTTAAATCTGCATAACATTTGATATCTACATGGCTTGCAGTCTACTGTGGACATCCTTCTGGAGTGGCTAGATATTCTGTGTCCTCAGTCTTTATTGCCTAACCCTTGTATCTGGCATACTATGTTCTGACTGAATAGAAAATATTAGGATACACTAGACTAGATGAGATTGGAATAGAATAGAAAAGAATGTTTCAGTTGAAAGTGACTTACAACAGCCATCTAGTCCAACTGCCTGACCAAATCATCGCTGATCAAATTAAAAACTTGATGGGCATTGTCCAAATGCCTCTTAGACACTGGCAGTCTTGGGGCACTGATCATCTCTCTAGGAAATCCTGCATGTTTAACTACCCTCTGGTAAAAAAAATTCTTCCCAATGTCCACTCTAAATCTCCCCTGACACAGCTTTGAACCATTCCCATTCAGCCTATCTCTGGATATAAGGGAGAAGAGATCAGCATTTCCATCCCTCTCCACTCCCTGTCTTCAGAAAGCTGTAGATAGCAATGAGGGCACCCCTCAGTCTCCTATTTGAATGACTGTCTTCAAGCTTCCACTTCATTATTACTAATCATTCTAAATCTTCCCATAGAAATGTGCTACTTCAACTGGCATCGTCCTGGCCTTGACTCTTCCATCACCCTGATACAATGCTCTCCCTCAGTGCAGCTTGACATTTAGTGATAGCCCGTAGTGCAATGGTCCATGTTTGACCTCTTGGCTATGAAATGGCTTTTCCTCAAATATTTCCTACTGGTGGAAATGTTATTTGCTGGATGGCTGTCACAGATACACCATGGGTTTCACTAAACCATTGACTAATAGTAGCATGGGACCTCTGCAAAATGAAGAAGATACTGTCAATAATTTTGCTCTATGAAGATTGTGAGTGAATAAAACATGAGAATCAACCTCAAAACACCTTTCTGTTAAAGAGAGAATACAACTAAGGGTTTGTGAAGTGCAATGTGTCTTATACTTTGTGAGATGCTCCCCAGGTCACTCATGGGTGTATGTGTGCATGTGTAAGTGCTAAATAAAATCAGATAAACCAGGTAACTTTGTCTACCTTCACCTTAAGAGTGGATGTAACATCTCTTTGCATATGAAACCATTATATTACTATTGCTATCCTAGCAATCCCCTCAATGACACTATGGTAAATAAAGTGAATAACTAAATCAATCATTTATCTTTTTAGGATAAGACGGAGCAAATTATATTTGGAATAGAAAGGGAGAATCTAAAAGCAGGCCATGTCCTCAGCAAGTGTAAATTATCCTTAAAATTATCCTGCAGCTACTATTCTTCAGGCTCAAAATATTTTACAGCTTTTATATTCCTTTGATATTTCCCCTAGCTACTGACAGGGCAAATTCCAAAGTGGATGCAAGATTAAAACTGTAAATTGCTCATCAAAGAATTTGGAGTACTAGATCTCTTACTCAGCTTTGAAACTCTCATGTATATTACTCATTGAACATCTTAATAACTATTGGGGGACTATTTCAAGCTCTAAAGAGTGCTGTAGGGTGGATTTGTAGTATTTGACAAGTCAGACACCAGGCATGTTTTTTGGTTTTTATATTTATTCACATTCATGACTGTTGAAGTTGTAGCTGGTTGTTCTGAAAGAACAGTATTTTAACCCAAAAACTTAAATATGAAGACAATCAGACCTCACAATAATGGTCTGTTTTCTGTTACACCAAAATGAAAAAAAAAACAACAACAACACAACTCTCAACATAACTTATAAAATAAAGCTATATATTCTGTATTTTAGAGTGGAGCTCAACATAATGAATAACCAATTTACTGAAAAAAGAGGAAAATTCAATATGTGCAAGAATCTCCATTCTGTAGAATGCCTGGGGTGGTCTAAGAGTCTAAAAATGTGAGTAATGAAAACAGGCTTAGCCTGGATTTCCCACAAAGAGCTGTACTTCAGTTTCACCTGGCATGATTTGTTGCAGCGAATCTTACCACCTTGCCTAATAAGTGTGCCGTGAAAACCTGTTATTCAATTCTGGTACTGACTTTGCTTTTCTAGTGTTTTGTTTAACCACTAAATATTTTAGGACAAAGTGAAAAGTCTACATGCCATACATTTAGTTGTTGAAGGTGACAGTTGGTGCTGGATTTGAGTAGTATGAGATGATGAATTCGGTCACCTTAGTGGAAGCCTTCGTGCTATACATTTATTCTCATGATTCACAAATTGTTCTGAAAAATCCTTTCACATTAACCAGCTCAAATGCAACTTTGTCCTTGTTTGGCTCAGAAATTTTTGGGGGGGAGAGGGAGGCATGACAACATTACAAACCTTGCTGTAATATCTTAGAGTTGTAGAGGAATGTAGCCACGTTTCCATCATGTTGCATACATGTTAAGCAAAAAGGCTGTTTCTTTTTGAAGAAGCTTGGTAATACACATTTATACATTAATACACATTTATACTTGATCACTGATTTTTAGATCTGATACAACTCTAACATTTTTATTTATTTAAAAAATAAAAAGCCAACAATCTCTAGCAAATGAAGTAATGCCGCAGTGTTACAAAGCTTTCCATGTCAAACACGTCATAATTTAATGTTTTAGAATACAAGCAAACATTTCCCAGTCATTACTCATGGAATATTTATGAAGCACTTGGGGGTGGGTGTCAGCAGAGCTGATTTGATGGTGACTAGGAGTGTTCTCCTTGGCACTGAGGGTGTGTTCCAGGAGAGGGAAACTCAGTCTGTGGTATTACGTGGGCGTGTATCTTTGTAAGCCAAAGATGAGAATGCCCATGGGTGTGTGGAAATTTTCACACTGCTTCCTGGGTAGCAAGCTTTTGGCAAATAAACTCTTTACCTTGGAGGTCTTTGAGTTTACTGTAATAAGGAGGCATTCTGGCCCAGCTCATTTGGTTTCTTTAGGGTTTTTTAGTATGGCCTCCATGCATACCCTGTCCTACATGTGCCAGCCATCAAGAGGGGATACAGATAAAAATATGTGTTTTGCCAGCATTCTAGATAAATATGACAGGTTATTGACAAAAACAGGATGCCTTCCTAATATGTCCACCACAACTCACTATATTTGTAAAGCAGAAAATAGAGTGAAGGTGTGTTCCTACCTAGAATACATGGGAAACAAGAAAAAAACCCCTTTGAATTAACACTTTTTTTTTTGGCAACCTACATTTCTTACTAAGCTGGAAAGGTAAAAGAACATATTGCTGCTTATTAAAAAAAAAATAATAAAAAGAGAGAGAGAGAGAAAACCAAAACTGTTTCAGTGGTGATAGGAGTTTGAGATTTGCTTTTATTTTCAGGAAGACTTTTATGGAATTAACCTTGATTTTATTAGGTTGTGCTGTATTTTATACCACAGTCAGAAAGAATGATTACATTTAATATGGAGAGCTGAACAATTAACAGAGTTAATAGTCTTAAAGATAAGATAGGAATGCTTTCTGCATGTGATCCTGAGGTCATCAGATTTAAAGAAAAAAAGCAAGAAAACCACATGAACAAAACCATTATTGTAGCTTTCTCTTCACAATTACTGCAAAATTTACTTTGAGAAGTTATTTCTTACTCAAATTTACATTATCACCTATCTCAAAGAAGTGCTTAGCAGTTTGACTAATTGCACAGTTTTAAAACTTTTGCTTACCTTAGGCTGATATTTCTTGGCTGTCAGTAGTAGATGACTTAGGCTATTTTATGCTATAAGCTGCAGTGTTGTTCAGAATTTGAAAAACAGTGCAGGTGTCCAATATGAAAAGAAAACTGCTGTATGGAAGTTGGAATACTAGTGAACAGTATAAAGCTTGAACTGACATAAGACCAAAAGCTGTTCATCATTAGCTTCTTTCATCAACTGCTCTCATTCCAGGACTGCATTCTAATCCACCTAAGGCTGAATGAAAACATATTAATATTTTACCACAGTGATTTAGTATACATTAATTGTTCATGATGTACTTCACGATGCCAAAAATCCCCCAGAAAGCATATTTTTATGAGTGCAAGATTTGACTGTAAGAAGTTTCCTTAGCAAAACATGAAAAAAATAGTATAAAGAATGTCTTTTCTATAGCATACATTTTTCCATATTAAAAAATCAATTGAAATGAGTTTTTATATGACAGAAGTATGAAGGGTCAATTCATTCCCTCTCTTTAGCAGTCACTAAGGGACCTTTTTTGGCAGCATTGAAGAAGTTCTGCTAATAGCAGAGGGAATAGTAGGATTTGATCATGTCATACATGATATCTTCCATCTTCCATTCATTCCCTTATTTTAAATTTACTTATATGCCAGAATGTTTTCAGGACTGGCATTTTGAAATAAAAAATATGCAATGGATATGTTTGTAAGCATATGGGTTTGGTTTTAAAGAGCCAGATAATATTTATAGAACATACTATCAAAAAGTGTACACTGAAGAACAATAGATAATTCTAGTTAACCTGTAAGCCTTTTTATATTATGCTAAGTAGCATATTAAGGCAATGAATCATTTGTTATGCAACTAGTAATTATTTTATAGGAAATACTATACAAATACAACAAATGATTGTAGAAAATACAACAAATTCTGCTACAGAAGAAACTTTTCAAACTGAGCCATCAGGTAATATAAAATTATTCCATCTCATGATGAAATTACAATGATTTCCTAAAAAATATTGGCTGTCAACAAATAGCTTTTCATCAATCTTAATTTAATATATTTCTTTAAGTAAAAGAAAGAAATGTTAGATGTGTTTAAAAGCTGTGAAACCTTGTACACTTCCAGTACTGTGAAGCAACACTTTATGAGTAATTTTTTTTTTCCCTGATTGAAGACAGTAAATATTCTAAAATTTCAGTCATATTCTTAAATATTTTTAAAATTTCCATTTTTTGGTATTATTTTTCTTCTGTCATGTATAGGAAGTATTTGTAGTCATATCAGTTGTTCTTTTTAAGAAGTAACTTCTGCAGTTTTTTGATATCTCCTTAAATATAATAATGGATGAATGGTTTAAAGGAAAATGAATAGCAATAGGATGAAAAGTACAGCCCCTGTGGAGAACTTCCAAAATCTGAGGAGAATTTGTGGAAGCAGTAACACAATTGTAAATATGCTTTGGTTTAGGGATAGGTCGTTGAATAATACAAGAATCCTCTTGTCATAATTATGTTACTGGGCTCTGCTGGAGTCAGGAGACGAACTGGCCTGAGACTGCATCTACATGTCCACAAGGAGACAGGATGATTTGTGACTCTCAGGTAACCCTGGGGACATGGGTATTAGAAAGATGAATTTTAAAAGGCTTCTTTTTTTTTTTTCTAGGCCTTTTCATGTAAATTTGCCGCCTTCATTGGTAACTTCTCTGTCATAAATTGCTTTAGAAAACATCTATTTATTTATTTATTTATTTATTTATTTATTTATTTATTTATTCGAGGCATTTATTATGGGGTTCTCTTACAGCTACTTTTACTGAGTAAGGGCTGCAGACACTTTTCCATTCAAATATGCATTTCAATGCTGTATATACAGTTACTAGCTCTTGTTAATTAGGCATAAATTGGGTAGTTTACCAATATATGTAATCTCTATGTAACTGTTTTTCAGCAGTGTAAAGGGTAGTTTTCAGTAAAGAATGTGTTGAGAATAATAACATTTGAAATTCTGCTATCCAACACTTGAAAGGCCCAGATTAGCAAGTGAAATTCTGCTGTTCAGTTATGTATGTGGCACAGATTCAAGCAGCTTTACAGGAGGGTTTTTAACGGGGTTTATACATGCCATGTCTACCAACTGATGAGCTGTGGACCTACCCAGAGATTCTTCATTACAGAGGAGGTGATTAATATTTCTTTTTCCCCCGTTCATCTGAATGGTGCTTGGAAATGCCATGCAGCCATCACATCTTGTATGAAGAAGGGTTAGAGCAGGAAGCCACTGTCTGAGAGGCTGCAGGGTGCAGTGCCTGGAGCCATTGCAGCAGCACGGTGTGTGATGGAGGGGATTTATGAAATGGTCTTGCTGCAGACTTGTGTGACTTGAAACCTTGCTTAAGGACGCCTACAGACCT
The DNA here is from genome assembly GCF_029207755.1 of Chamaea fasciata. Taxonomy (NCBI): domain Eukaryota; kingdom Metazoa; phylum Chordata; class Aves; order Passeriformes; family Sylviidae; genus Chamaea; species Chamaea fasciata. The sequence goes on along the minus strand of NW_027094086.1, from coordinate 31,502,525 downwards.
AGGTCATTGCCAGTAGGAAAGAACACTACCAGCTGTAAAAAGGGAGATTTTACAGCTGTCTTTTAAAATATGTAGGTGGGTGATTTGGGTATAGTTTGAGATAGTCCATAATCATATCACATTTCCTTATTGTCCTGACATGAGAGAGCAAAACGGCATATGAACTTACAGTCTGTACATGGAACAACCAGAGTAGTTTGTTTGGAACTGTTTGTACAACACATTGACAGCAAAATATGCAGCAAAGCAAGAGGGATAGGAAGCTTCCTGTGTGCGCGTCCTTGGGCTCGTGCAAGAGCTAGAACCAATAGAACTCCTGATAAGATTATTTCAAAAAGCATTCCAAGATTATCAGAAGGGTTGCACTGTATCATAAAAGAAAAAAAATATCCAGGTGAAATACAGCATGCAGAAGCAGTTTTCCAGCTCCTCCCATTGCTGCACTTAAGTGACACAGTTATAGTTAACTTTGGATTATCAATCACTGTGAAACAGAATGGGAAGGTTGTACATTTGAACAGCTTTTCCACTGCTTTTGCATTCAATGATGCGGCTCTCAGAACCAATACTGGACATGGAAATGGCAAACTACAGTGAAGTTTTAGATCCAACATACACAGCACTGGAGTTTGAAACTATGCAGATTCTGTATAATGGCAATGGTGAGTTCTGCCCTGTGAGGCAAATTCAAGCTATTTAACAGAGAAAGTGAAGTTTAGTAATGTTATAAGGTGTTAGTTAAATGTTTTATTAATGGAGCATTTGTGGGTTGTTTTCAAACTACAAATCTGCTCTCTTACACTTCATCGCTGACTCTGAGTTAGTAACATTGTAATTCTTTAAGGAAAATAAAAGAGGGGTTATATATAATAAAGTATCTGTACTGTCACCAGTCAGTTAATCAAAGGAAAAAAAATGGTCAATTCAGCAGTTGTTTTATTTACTGTAAGACAAATGAATAACTAGTATTGACAGTTTGGACATGGAAGTATATTTTGTATATAACTTTCAGAAGGAAAGGACAAAATTATCCAGAGGTTTGTGAAAAAAAATTAGCTACTGTTTCTTGACGCCTAGTTTGTAATTGTTGTACTAATATTTTTTTTATTTAAGTGTTAATCTAGCCTTTCTAGCTAAGTGTATATTTGCAGAAGAGTGATTTAAAAAGAATCACATCAGTTTTCTAGAGGATAATGCTTAATTGAGAAAAAGTATTTGCGTTTGGCTAATGTAACACTTTAGGCAGATTTTTTATTATGCAGTTTTTGAGGAGTTTTTTCAATAATTTATGCTTGAAACAGAAAGCATACCATTTCATTCTGCCATTGAGTACTGACAATAAAAACCCCAAAGAAATGTGAATAAAATTATCAGGTGAGTTTAACTACTCAAAAATGGTCTTTCAAATCTTTTAATAAACTAAAAATGTTGATTTATGGTATCTTAAAGTGTAATTCATATGTATCTTTAAAAGGCAGAACCAATAGATAGTGATTTGCATGAAAAATATTTAGCACCCGCATTTCCACATATTCCTGCCATATAGAAGCTAATTAAGTTTTTCTTGTTGGGCTTTAAGTTTTATCTGAATTTCTCATGTTAAATTACAGCAAGTTTAGTAAACAGAAGGGTAGATTTAGTTATTGATTTAGAAAGAAAAGCCAGAACTTTATGCACTAAGTTTGTAGCTGTCCACAATGATTATATAACTTTAGATGATTTCTCTGCTTTTTGTTCTAATATGGGTATTTCACTGGTCTTTTGTTTTTTGCTGAATACAGCGTTTTTGGATCTGTTAATGTTAAAATGGGAAGGCAGGTTAGGGAGGTTGTGCTTGGTTGCATTATGTGTTAGCCATAGAGCTGGTTAAATTATCACTGAAAGTGATTAGTTTGATAATTATTACTTATCAGGTGCAGCCTTTTTATGTTTAGAGTTTGTTTTGAGTTTAGCCTAAGTATTTTCTTACAGCATTATAAAAAAATTGTCTTGTTACAGTGCTAGTTTGGAACTGAACTCTCCTCCTTATGGACCTCCCTGTGTATCTTTTCTAGTTGTTTAAATTTCTTAGAAACATTTAGACAAGTTTAACTTGCCACATTCAGGCAGATTACACAGTTCTGTTGAAATCAAAGAATTTTTCAACATCAGGTCAATTTTCTAGACATTTTGTTTCAGAATAATACCAAAGACAATAAGTATGCCTTTATGTGTATATACATGCACAACTTACATTGCTGTGAAATGTTTCATCATAACAATTAAATATTGTATTTCTAATTATTTTGCTATATGATGCAAAGTTACAGGACTCCAAAATAAAAGTCTTATATTTTTCTAAACCAATTCTGTAACCTAGATTAAGAACAGTTTAAAATTTTCCAGTCATGACAATCCTAATTTTAAAATAAATTCTTTACAGAACTGAATTCTTCTAAGATTTAATTTTATTTAATAATTTTTAATGTAATTCCTAGCAATTACAGCTCTGCAAAACAAAATAGAAAGGTTGCTTCTCTCTTTATCTAAAGAACTTAACTTTTAAGGTGTGTGGGACACAATGAAAATTTTGTAGTGTATTTGTGTTATACATTTCAGTTGTATCTATACAATATGAGTAATATTGTTTTTCAATCTTAACAGTTTTACTGCTCATCCTGTGTACTGTTCATGAACTCATGTACTTGACTTTTGAATTCATGTTTGCATATCTAATTCAAGTGGCACTCTTTCCTCTCTTGGAAAAAAACAGCTACAAATGCTTAGGGTATGTTTTCCTTCCATTTAAACCAGAAGCAAAACAGAAAAAGCTATTTTGCAGTTGTATCTTTAAATAGGGCTGTTAACATTGTGACTCAAAGAATAAATATATCTGGTTTAATTTCAGGTGAATTTATTCAGTAGTGTTTACCATATTCAGTGACTAATTGTTAATCACGTAGCTAATATTCTGTGCAAGAAAAGGCTGTGCCAATGGTCCCGTCAAAAATATCTTCAAGGAAATAACAGTGATCATAGCATGCATTTTTGTTGTTTGGTTTTTTTATTAAGTTGTACAAAACCCTTCTTTTTTGTTTCTTTTTTTAATGTCACAAATCTTTGTATGAGAGTTGCCAGCTACTGCCAGTGTGAGAACTGATACATGAGATCTTTACCAATTGAGACCGCTTTGTGCCAAATTTCCTCTTCATGTTAGTAGGAATGTATGTGTAATTATAAATGCAGAAGTGCACTTTAATTTTTAGCCCTTCCGCTGAAAAGAGTTTAAGACATGATTATTTGTTGTTATGAACTTCACGAATTCTTTTAACATCTCTATCATTTTGAAAGTGTTCATGTCAGTAAGAACCAGATGTAAACAGATGGATCATGCTATATAAATTTTAAGTGGCAATTAAAAGAGAAAAGGCCAGAAAAAGCCTCTATTTAGGTAAAACTTGGTCATAGGGTGGTTTTTGGAAGTCTTACCCATAACTATGTATTTTCTTGTCTCTTGTCAGACAGTTCAGGAGAAGCTGTCAACATGAATACTGCTGACAATGGGATCAGTAGTCTCTGTGCAATATGTGGAGACCGAGCGACTGGAAAACATTATGGTGCTTCCAGCTGTGATGGATGCAAGGGATTTTTTAGACGTAGCATAAGGAAAAACCACGTCTATTCATGCAGGTATTTCAAAAGTTCATCTAGAGGCACTAAATTAATGAATTTAGGCAAAAATTATATTCTGACCTTAACAGAATTTTCAAATTATGTCAGGGGATTTTCAGCTTTTCCTTAAGGAGTGCTACTTGTTATTGCACATTCCAGAAACTAGGTTCCAGATGCTTGATGATGTTGTTGATATCATTACATCACTCAGAAGCTGTTTCATTATTTTATTTATGATTACAAGGGTCATCCCCTGGAAAATAAAAAAAAAATTTAACAAAAAATTTTAAAAAAAGGAAAAATGCTTATATTTTCCTTGCAATGTGAAAACTGTAATTCTTAACTGTTTTCTATAATTCTTTCCTTATGAAGGTAGTTTCTGAATAGAAAGTCTAAGATTTATGAGTCTTGTTTTAAGGGCTGTACAAACATATCTGCACATATTCCCACTTGGTGTGTCACACAGGTCTTTGGGGCAGCCATTTCCCCCCATCTGTCTGAATGGCAATCTGTTAATTTCTGAATGGTGCCCAAAATACCACAGTGCACCATGTTTGATGAAATTATACGTATAGGCTCAGGGCCATAAACTGTCCATTTTGAGTCATGAGCAGAATATATGGAAAACTCAATGAATTTGAACAAATCACTGAAGGAAAGCCAAGATTTTGTTAGTGATGGGGCTACAAAAGTGGATTCTTGTGTGAAGCTGTCAGAGTTGTCCCCTGTGTCTAGTGAATCCAATGCCAGCCAGCTTCAAGATGGCCAAAGCTGAGCCTATCAGCAATGGGGGTAGTGCCTCTGGGGACAATGTTTCTAAGAAGAAAATACAATTATTGTGCAGAAAAAAAATTTAGCCAGAGAAGAGAGGAGTGAGAATGTGAGAGAAGAACAGCTCTGCAGACACCAAGGTCAGTGGACAAGAAGGGGGAGGAGGTGCTCTAGGTGCTGGAGCAAAGATTCTCCTGCAGCCCATGGTCCAGATTATGATGAGGCAGATGTCCCAGTGAAACCCATGGAAATTCACAGGGGATCAGATATCCACCTGAAGCCCATGGAGGACCTCCTGCTGGAGAAGGTGAATGCCTGAAGAAAGGATGTGACCCCATGGGAAGACTGTGCAGCAGCAGGCTCCTGGCCAGACTTTGGAAGGAGGAGCCCACACTGGAGAAATTTTTCTGGCAGGACTGTTGACCCAATGCTGGAGCAGCCCAATCCTAAATGACTGAATGCTGTGGAAAGCACCCATGCTGGAGCAGTTCATTAAGAACTAAGCCCATGGAAGGACTAACATTGAAGAAGTTTTTGGAGTACTGTCTCTGTTGGGAGGGACCTGACACTGGAGCAGGTGAAGACTGAGAGGTGTCTTCTCCTGAAGGAGGAAGCAGCAGCAGAGATAACATGTGGTGAACTGACGGTAGCCCCCATTCTCTGTCCCCCTGTGCCATGGCATGAGATGATGATAAAACTTTTATAAGAATGGCTTGTTACTGGAAATGTTGTGTCCTACACTCTTCCTTAGTTGCAAAATATTTTTATGAGGAAACCTTTCCTTTATAGCACAGTGATACAGCATGGACATACCCCTGAACTGGTGTGTCAAGAGCTGACATAAGTGATTTTAGGAAGAGCTCTGCTTTTGAAGAGTCTGTTTATCTAACAAATACATGCAAAGAAAAGAAAGGCAGACCTAGACAGAGAGCGGGGCAAATGACTCATATGCATTCCCTTTAGGCACACCTGTAGATGTGTGTAATAGCCTGGGTAAGCTGCCTTGCAGTGTCAGGCTCCATGTAGTTCCTCAAGTCTTAATTTCATTGTGTTGGTTCCTCTCATTTCCTGTTTAGGTTGCCACCTGTAGTGATAAAATATGCAGCTTGTTCATTTTTATCTCCCAAAACAAGGAAACACTGCCAGACAATGGTAATGGTTTTGCATCTAAGGGGCTCCTCCATGCCAGCACCATTTGGTTTTTTCCTTGATTGTCCTTTCCTTTTACCCTTTGCAGCTTTTCTTCTTTTTTTTTTCTTCCACTGCTATTTGATGCAGCTAGTTACTGACATACCACAGATCAGTTGAGGTGTTAATGATGTACATAACTACAAAATTTTCCACACTTGCCTATTCCAATGCACACATGTGTTTATACACACACATATATTCCTGGAAAATTAGCAGGTATGAAACACCTCTCAAAACTGATTAATAAAGAAGAATCAATGCAACTGAAGAAGAGTCTGTGGGTATAGACATTATTCTGGCAGGACAGATAAGTTTGTTTTCTTCTTTGTAATCAGGGTGCTACTTTATTAATGCTTTATACATTTACCTTTTCTTGTCTCTGATAGATTCAACCGACAGTGTATTGTTGACAAGGACAAAAGGAATCAATGCAGATATTGTCGTTTAAAAAAGTGTTTTCGAGCTGGAATGAAAAAGGAAGGTAATGGAGTCATTTATTATTTGATATACAAAGAGAAAAAAATTCTGAATTAGCTTTGAAATATAATGAAAATTGTAAAAAACTCCAGCAGAATAAACCAATGGAAAGTTGCTACAATACCTTCATAATGGGGAACTGCTTTTATATTGACGTGAAATATATGTCTTCTAACTTTCAAGTGGGTAAACAGTTCTAGCACTTGGAACATCATCAAGTCCGTGGATTTAAAGTGAATTTTCAACTGTTTAATTCATGAACTCTGGCACCAAAATTCATTGATTTCTACATATTAAGCCATATGCTGGAGTATTTCAAACCATGAGATTTTACTTAAAATGCTTACCAAATCTGAGAAATACAATTTTTATCTGCCCTAAGTAATTACAGGGTCAATTTACTGGTTCTTCCCTTTAATTTAAACATATGAAGCATCTGAGATAGACAAAGGACTATGAAGTTGGGTGAAAAAGTAGTGAGAAGAGTAGTAGTAGCTGTCAGTGGAGTGTTCACATCAATTAACAAAAAATCCAATTTCCCTGGAACTTAATACAGGAAAATTGCTACTTATGCATCTCACTGACAGATATGAGAAATGTATCACAGTGATTCTTCTGTCAAAGTGGAAGGATCAGATCACCACAGGAGCAGAGCAATAGGGAAAGAAAGGCAGTGCAAATATTAGAGGGTTGTTTTTTTTTGGTTTGGGCTGTTGTTTCAAGGACAGTAATAATGTAGAGGCAAAAGATGTCCTTATCTGTTTCAAATACACACTCAAAAGTGGTTTGTCACAAACTTTGCTACCTTTTTTGTTTGGAGCATGGTTCATCTGCTTGCAGGCCAGTCTGAAATGTGAATACTTAGTTCTCTTGTAACATGGCTATCATTCTTTTTGTCTGTACAGAGGAAGTTTTTTCTTTTTGTTCTTAAGTATCTGTCCTGTAGCAGTACTTTGCTAGTGATCAAGTTACTGGTATGAGATAAAATGGATTTTTTCTCCCTGAAGCTGGATGAGGATATTCTAAACAGCATTACATGGGGTATGAAATAGGTTTCCCTGCTATTGTGGATATCCTTTAAGACACCTTGGCCTTTTGGAATTTGAGCCATTAAGTCAGTAATATGTTGTATATTTGTTATCAATCTGATATGAAGAAAAGCAAAGATCTGTATACACAGCAGCCCTAGAAGTTTTGCAAATATCAGAGCTTTACAGACTTTCAAGACCTGGAAATAAAGAATATTTTATCTCAGAAGGGACATCTGGAGTTCATCTAGTTCAGCCCCCACTTAAACCAAGGCTGACATCTAGGTTCAATCAGGTTGCCTGGGAGCTGTCCAGACAGATTTACATAGTCCCTGAGAGGGGAGATTCAACAACCTCTTGCTCTGCAAGCACTTTCAGTACTTGACCACCCTCATTGGGAAGGGATTTTTTTCCTTATAATTAGTTAGAATATCTCTTAGTGCAGTTAGGGTAGTGTCTATTGGGTCTTATCTTTTCATTATGCATCTGAGAAGAATCTGGCTCCATTTTCTGTAAGCTACAGAAATGAAGACCCTCACATCCATGTTGGTTCTCTTTTTGCCACATAAGCAAAAATGTCTGTCTCTACTTCACCTTGTGCATCTTGTGGATTACATCTCCATAGCCCTCTGCTAGACACTACCTAGGTTTCCAGCATCTTTCATGTGCTGGGGAGCCCAAAACAGAGATATGCTCATTTCCCTCAAGATGCTAATGCAGCCTTGTGCATTGCACAAAAAACCTTTTAACCCACTTAACGCTACTCTGCCCTACTCTGACCCTACTGCATCTAAAACTTCTAAAACTGCTTTTGTTTTGTTATAAACTTCTCTATATAATCAGGGCATTTCTCAGAGTATAAGTGTAGTATGGAGTCTATGATAGTTTCTCACGTTTCTAGCAAATCTCTTTCTTTTCTTCAGGACAAAGATAAGAAAGGCTTCAGTTATTAAAAGATTTACAAGTCCTCTTTGAGAAAATGTACCACCCTCTTCATGGGGTCTCTGTTTAAAGAAATTTTAGCCTGAATTGATGAAAAATTTTTAGCCACATAGTCTAGTCTAATAATCTGAAATTATGTGTATGTAGAAGAATATTAAAGCATGCACCTGCGGTTTTAAGTGTGCCCACCAGTGATTTTCACTAGTGGTGTATTGTCATGATACCTTACTATTTTTGCAAAACTAATCAGTGCTGAACTTATTTTAATTATCTATGTTTGTTTCAGCATTGGATGTTTGTTTCAGCATTCTTTTACAAAAGGTTATGTTTTTTCTTTCCTGTCTACAACACACTGTGTGTTTATCACCACACAAGATTTCTTCCTGTGACCTTAATAAAAGGCCCATCAGTGAGTGTCTCTGCAAAAAAGTTAGTACCTGTCTGGAATAAACTGTGTGCATTGTTCAGATAAACCCTGAACCTACTCAGTGCACAGAGTATTTTTTTTTTTCTAATTGAAACCTCTTGTACTGCATTTTGTAATGCAGATTGTTTCCTACAAAATAGCAAATGTATCTTTGGAAATGAAGCTGCTGCTCTTAAAAGTCTGTGAAACACCTCATGCAGTAGAAAGATTTCCATCAGCACAATTATTTTTTCCTCCTTTTTTATTTTCCTTGGCCTAATCTTGGACATGATCTAGGTTTTAGAAGGATCTGACAGTTTTTATTTTTTTCTTCTTCCTTTAGTTCAAAAGTATACGATCTTGCATCATAAGCCTTGCATGTGCTGATTACATATTACTTATCCAAAGCTCTTTCAAATGCCTGTTTTTGGACCCCATGAGACAAAACTTACTGAATTTACTGTCCTAAAACTTCTTTGGCGCGCTGGTTTTTGGGTTTTTTTTTTGTTTGTTTTTTGGGTTTTTTTTTGGTTTTTTTTTTTCCCCTTTAACTTAGTTAATGTTCCATAAAGTGGTTAGGAATGCAATTTTACTGAGGAGGAACATGAGATTTAAGTTTCAAAATTATTTTACTAGTGGATTAAATTAATGATACATTCCTGTTTCATTGTTTCCTGCAGCAGAGCATGAGTAGGGCTTTCATACTTCCTCTGAGAAATATTTTTTTCAGTGATGATGCTGTACCAGTTGACCTGTTTGGCAGTCTGGAAATGTCCATTTCTGCTATCTGTCATATCTGTTGTCATAAAGCCTGACTTATTAAATTGGTTGAAATTGAGACCATATGTTCAAGTTCAAAGGAAGAAAAAGGTTTGACTGTAATTAAGCCAGTGACAGAAGTGCTTATGATTCAGTGTCTATCTGCAATTAGTTATATATGCTTTTTACAGGCAAGTGGTGATATGATAGAGACTATAAACATCTTACCCTTCCTCATCACTCAGAGCTAAGAGCAGATCATCTTCTTTGAATGTCATACCTTTCAGTTCTTAGAGTTATCTTCTGAAATTTAGTAAAGTTCTGAAATTATTCTCTGTGTCAGTGATTACAAGTCAATAAATGAGATGATTATTTTTTTCCAGCTGTACAAAATGAACGGGACAGGATAAGTACGAGAAGAAACACTTTTGATGGCTGCAACAGTCCCTCTATTAGCACATTGTCACAAGCTGAGACACTCTCCCGCCAGGTACTGAGATCTATCACAAAATTATTCAGTGACATTAAGACCGTTTTTACTAAAATTAAATACTTTTCAATTTCTTATTGTATCAAAAATAATTATTGAGATTACTTTTTTCTACTTCCAAAATGCACACAGCTTCCTCTTCTCAATAGAAGAGGGGGCAATAGAATACATTCTTGAAGCATAGTCAATAAAAAATTCTATTTTGTCCAGGATAATATGTCTTAGGCACCTTTCTTAATAAAGGTTTATGGTTCTTACTGCTTTTAAATCAGTTGCTGTCGTAGGCAGCTGGTGGCATCTATCTATCCTTGAAGCAGGCTTTCCCATGAAACATAGGGAAAAATTTGTCCAAAGTCATTACATTCAAAGGGGTGTGGACACTCATTTCCTTACATTCTTTTGAAAATCCCATTTTTAATATCCTCAGACATTATAAGTAAGGAAAACAGAAGTGTTCCAACTGCAGAGTCTATTCGCATCTCGCTCTTAAATTTTCTTTGTCTCATCTGAACTTCATTTTCTCTTTTTATTTTTTTTTTCCCTATCTAATCAATTGCTGAATGGAACAGTCTCCAGTCCTTTTCTGCACCTCAGATAAATCATGGTCATTGATTCTGCGTTCTTGCACCTCTTACTAACTTGCTTAGAATTTAACTGCCACCTTTATGATTTCATGCTGACTGATTTATACATCCCCAAATGTTTTGTATTCTCATCCTTTATCAGCATCTCTTTTAGGCTGGAACTCTCTGTAAAGAATTGATGCAAGAATTACTGGGTGATAGTCTTTGGCACATATTGCATGTCCGGGCAGACTAGATGAACATAATGTACCTTCCTACCTTTCATACCTATACAGTATGAAAAATATAGCTATATTTATCTCCTTAGTAATTTTTTGAACTTGCTTATTGTGCTTTTTTTATAATACTCCTTAATCATTTCCAACTGGTAAATGCGATTCAGGAATAAGGGCTGTCTTGAACAGAATCACATCCTCAGCTGTTTATAGCACAAAGTTCTTTTCAAACTGTAGGTTCTTTGCCTAAAACATCTTGTGTATATGCAAATTTATTGTACTTACTATTTAGTGTGTTTTAGTAGAACAGAATTGCTTCCACTATGTTAAGCATATATGAAGACACAATCTTGGCCTCAAAATCCAAGAGACTTCATTTACGTGGTGGAAAAGCAAAGAAGTCTTAAAAGTGCTTGTTTTTTCTCTCAATTGAACAGGTCTCTAAGATGAGTTCAATCCTGAGAAAAGGCTTAGAGGAGATGGTAGTGTCCCGAATAATTATCCAAGTCCTTCAGCTGTGAAATGAGGAAGAGGGTGGTATTCATCTCTTCTGAAATGTTCATATTAAATAAGGAAAACTAGATATTATCATCCCTTTTGATGCGTTCATATTAAATAGGGAAAATTGGTGATTCTGTTCCTTAAGATCCCTTACAGGGAAAAATTGTCAAAGTACAATTTTTCTTATACAGGCCTGGGAGAGGCTTCCAGGATTATGTAAATATGAAAAGATGTAAGACATAATTTATAAAAAATGCACAGCTTTGATTAAAATATATTAAGGAAAGGACAATGTATTAACTTCTTGAGTCAGTATGTCTAACAGTTAAATCTACTTCTTACCTTCCCTACCTTCCCTACCTTCTTCTATTATCTTCCAGTTGGTCCATGGTTAGTGTCATTTTCAGGATAGAATGGAGTGCAACCTACTTTCAAAAATCTCTTCTTTGTACCTTTGAATCATGATCAAGACCCCTTTACTCTTCTGGAAAAAAATCAAATGTATTGAATTTCTTTACTGTCTTTCTCTACTGAAGGTTTTCTAGACTGACACTCTGGTAGCTCTCACCTGAATGAATATCACTATTTTCAACCACCTTTTTGCAGAGGGGATGCCAGAAATGGATTCATGATTATGGCATGGATTTCACACATTCTCTATCTACAAACAGGCAATACCTCTAACCTTTTTCCTACATGGTAGACTTTGAATTATGTGTCTGAGGAATTTTTCGCCTGCCTACCTGCTGTATTTCCCCGAGAACTAATGTTCAGCTGGTTAACTGACACAAATATCTAAGCTGTTTTCAGTGTTTTACACTGCCGAATTATGTAAGAAGCACAGAGCTTTAGTTCAGAAGTACAACTCGTTTTTACTACCCAAGGATAAGGGACATCACCACAGATCCCACTGTGGGCTTTAACATGGTTATATGAATGAAGGGGAACTGGTAAGAGTCAACCTAAATACAATCCACCATTCTGAAAAGTGTAGGAATGTGGTATTGGAAGACAAAACAATTAATTTTTTTTCCTGAGGAAGATAATCATGCTACATAATTTCCCGAGTATGCTTTTAGTAATAAAACATAAAGGGAAAGTCAGTTTCATAGGCTTTAGACAGTGATATTTTCCTTTTCCTTTTCCTTTTCCTTCTCCTTTTATTTTTTCTTTATTTTTTCTTTTTCACTTTCCCCTCTTTTTCACTATTTTTTTTTTCTTCTTTTCCTTTTTCTGCTTCCTTTTTTTTTTTGCTTCCCTGGTATAATAGCAACTATAAACTGACCTTACCTTTGCAGGTTTGGCTTTATTTTAGGTTGGCTTTCCTGCCTGGCTTAAGGAAAAGCCTGGTTTTGTTCCTTTCCTTGAAAAGTCATTAAGAATTTCAGGATTTGGCTCAGCAGCAGTACCCCAGCTTCAGGCCCAGAAAGATATTGCTCTCTTGCCGTTTCACAGAACACTGTTCCCTGCAGGTGGTCTAATGCACACTCATATTCTTTACATTTCCTCTGAAACATCTCAGGCCTCTGCCTATACTGCTGCTTCATCATTACAAACCATTCTCCTCCAGGCACTAAAAACCCCCGTTTTACCTTCTAAAGTTAATGATACTTATCTTTACACTAGAAGAACATGCTACCCCTTTATCATTCTCTTTCTCTTAATATCTCTGTCCCTTAATATTACTGCATGCTGTTATGAATCCTTCTTTTTATCAAAAATGAGGTATATATCAACCATTTTAAAGGAAAAATAAACAAACACCTCCCTTCTACAAATGAAAAGAGATCTAGTATATTTAAAAATAGTGGAATGAGAAAATATTGTATCATGATATGATTAATTAAAGTTTTAGCATATTGCAGTGCTTACGGGTAATAATGAAAAAGAAAAATTTATAATTTACATGTAGGGTAATAGTCCATATGGTCAAGGAATTTCTCAAGAGTATCTGTGATTACTGCTGTGATTTTTTCTTAAATATGCTGTTAACCGGAGAAAATAAAATTATATGAAATTTAACATAATTCATTTTTTTCTCTCATTATGGCCAGATCTCAGTCTCCAGTCCTGGTGCTAGCACTGATATAAATTTCAAGAAAATTGCTGGTGTTAGTGATGTCTGTGAATCTATGAAGCAGCAACTTTTAGTCCTGGTGGAATGGGCTAAATATATTCCAGGCTTCTGTGAACTACCACTCGATGACCAGGTATAAGAGGAGACCAAAGAGAAAACTAATTGTTGCTCTGTTATTCTTGTGATATTTAAATGCCATGATGAAGCACTCATTCTTTTCTGTCTGAACAAACAGAGCTGAGTATTAGACCTACCCTCTTTTATTTTTTAAAAGTTTTTAAATAACACCAGAAAAGACATGAACAAAAAGCAGCAAAAGCAGCACATCTTTAAGTGTTTTGTTCTTTCTCTAGTGTTTTGGAAGCAGAACTTTTTTCTGACCTTAAAGAGTATTTATTTCATGTTCACCTTTCATTATAATGTGGTTTAAGACAGAATGTTATTTAATTTGAAGCAAGTCTACTCTACTTGCAAAACTCAAAAGTGTTTAGAATTTCAAACAAATTCCAAGCATTCTGATATCAATCCATAGAAAATAATATTTCATACAATACAATGTAATAAAATTGCATTGTATATAATAAATGTAAGGGGAAAAAGCACTAAATCTTGAAAATTCATAAGGATTTTTATGACAGAGATGTGATCTACCATCACATCTGTAATATATCCTAATATATCACTGGCTTTCAGAGTAGGTTGTGTGGCAAACCCAGAACCAGTATCTCCACATTGTGGTGATCAGTTCTCTGACAAGCAGCCTCAGCAGGAGATTAACTCATTGCTTGGGATCTCTGGATTCCACACCAAAATTTGATTCATCTTGAACATCACTCTGTGAGCTGGAGTTGTGTAAATCCTTTTTTTTTGCTTCTTCAGTCTCTCAGTTTTTTAACAAAATCCTGCAAGTGCTAGGTCATCTTTGGTTTTGAACTGAATCATTCCGTCTTATATGGTACCTCAAGAATATGGATGGGTTTCAGGCCACAGGAGACTCCCACTCCCCAAAAAAAGAGTTAAATGATGTCTTTTCAGACCCACAGAGCACATATGTGCACAAGCTTAACATACTCGAATAAGTTAAAATTCTGTTCATGTGAAAGAGAATTTCAAATGATGCTGCTACACGAAGGCAACAAAAGCAAGCAGAAAATATTGCTGCTTTTATTGTTAATATAGCATGGAGGAAAAGAGAAAGTATAAAATATCCTTTAAATGTTCCTGTCTGCATTTAAAACTAATATCAGCTTAGAATGATAGGCTGAAAACATCCCTGCTGTGCTTGAAGAGTACATGTTGGGAAATACTCTGAAACCTTAAGTATCTAAGAAAAATAGGGACAAAGATGTTGAGAGATAAAACAAATGCCACTATTTCATTTGTGATAGCCAGTTTCTAAGGGGCATTGTGCGTTCAGTTATAAAATAAGCCATCTGGTTTTGAAAAAATGATTCCTGATCTGGGAGTCAGCCTTATTTACAAACCATAGAGAAAGCCAAAGCTGCTAAGGTAACTCTACTGAGAACCTGAAAAGTCTTATCTGTTAAGTATTACCCAAGTACTGTGTATCTTTATATCTCTCCCAAAGTTATTGTCTTGGACTAGAATTACTTGTCAAGAAATTAGTTTCTTGAGGAAATAAAGGCCATTGCTGAAATTTCAAGCAGATGTTAAAACCAGAGGAAAGTAAATAGGTGATGAAGAGTAAACTAATAAACACAAGTTCCTTCCCAGTAAAAATCAGGATTTCTCTTTATGGACAATAGTGGCTCTGTTAGCATACCTGGCTTTGTTGGGAAAAAGCTCTTTTAAGTGCCACATAAATTTTCGGTTCAAGAGAAAAATGAGACACTGATAGAATCAAATTTATTGTAATAGTTCATTCCAGTCCACTGGAGTCTTTAGTGTCAACTTAAAATACCAGAGAAAACTTTGTCAAGGGAATACATACTAGGAAATAAATGCAGGTAGCATACTTATTGAGAAGTATTTTGCCGATCCTGATGTTTAAAATCTAGACGGAATTCTAGAGGAGACAGAGGATTACAGTTTAATTAGAAAGTGCTGTTTTTGTGGTGTTAAGATTTTTACATTCACTTTACATTTTACTTTGGAACCTTAACAGTTTTAAACATGTACCTAACACACAGTAATATGTATCCTCTTTTCTTTTGCTTTTATTGAAACTGCTTTGTCATCTAACAAGTCTGCTGTTTTTTCCTGAGGTTGCCCTGCTAAGAGCACATGCTGGCGAGCACCTGTTGCTTGGAGCAGCAAAACGGTCCATGGCATATAAGGACATTTTACTTTTAGGTAAATATTGGCTTTGTTTTACTTACTGATGGTCATGTTATAGTACATTAGCAACAGTGTAGTCACTTAAGTGGGACAACTGTTCTGGCAGAGTCAGAGCGATGCATTCTGTAAATGCTAAATAGCTATTAATGACATGTCACGTGTCCTGTTCTAGCAAAAGCAGGTGGACGGTTTCATGTGGGTTAATATAGCTAAAGGTCTATTGGATAGCAGAAACCACAACTTAAGGGAGTTCCTGGTAATTGTCTCCTTACATTATTGTCCTTTCTCCACTTTTTCCCATTAAAAAAATGGTACAAAACAACAATACCACAAAAGCAGCATAAAACCCCCTTTGCTTAGGAAAGGAGCAGCCAACCTGTTGTACATGTACTACTTTCAGTCTTCATGAAAAACTTCAATCTGAAACTTTTTCAGGAGTCCTTCAGACTCAGACAATACTGTACTGGCTAAATATTAGATAGCGTGTTCCCTGCAACTCACTTTCCCAAACCCCTCTCACTGCTTCCTCAACAGTCCCCACATGGCCACCCCGCAAACATCATTCCTGCTGTCCCTGCCATGTGGCAGATGGATGCGTGCACGGCACAGTGCCGAGGCACACCTGCAGGAGCATATTCTTGGTCAGCTGAAATGGCTCCTATGCTGTATTATATAAAGGGAACATGCCTGTCAAGGATGGAAATGTGTCTTCTAGTTCATGCAATGGAGAATCATGTACTCTGACAAAAAGCGTCTCATTAGACATAGTCAGCATTGGGGCTATTTCCTGAGAAAGTCTGTTGGTTGTCTCAGACAGGATTTTTCATGTGAGGCAAGATTATATGGAATATAGATTCAGACTTGTCTCTTCACTGGTGCTGTGGTACAAGGACATTTTCTACTACTTGTTCCCCTTCCTCTTTGGGTCTGCCTCTTCATAGCTCTAAATTAGCCTGAATTTATTTCTACACATGTTAAAACATTAAAAGGGCAAAAAGGACTTGATCTGAAGGTATTTCTCTCACCAGTAATCCTTTCAAGATAAAAGCTGTACAAATGGCTTTCTTAAGGTAGTGATTTCCCTAGATACAGTTTCACTAAAAAAATTAACAGAAACAAACAAAAAAAGAGGCAATTTTATTTGGGTTAATAATAAGATGATAAGGAAAACAATGATAAAATAATAGTAAGAAAATTATATATCACAAGCATCAGCAGATATACCAAAAGAAGAAACAATTTGAGGCTTCAAGGCTTATTTTTGAAACTTGGAGGCAAGTATCTGTTTTATGAGTCATTTTAACATGGATCTCTTGTGATATAATTATCAGTTTTTCTTTCAAAAACTGCACCGTGGCTTCTGAAAGCTCCACGATATTCCTAGTGTTCTTCAGAAGGTGAATTAAGATGACATAGTGGAGACCTCCAAAATGGATATTTAAAAAACCTGCAAAACCCAAAAAACTCTAGGTAAAATTAATTAATGGAAAATTTTACGATGCTACTACATTTTATTTGGAACAACAGAAACATCCATTAGAAAAAAGAGGCATTTCCAATATCCCCTTGTCTATTGACAAATCCTTGTCATTCAGCTTGGGATATATTATTTCAATCAGCGAAGAAGACATTTTAAGATCAATTTGTTAGTATATTTATCTGTTATTTAAACATAAAGGTCTACTTGCTTCACACTTTTACATTCAAATACCAAACTTGGTCCTGTGGACTAATCAGTAACTAGATGTTGGCATATGTATATGTACAGATTATTTACTGGGTGACAGCTATAATTTGAACATATACTCTACAAAGAAAAGTTGTGTGTGATGCAAGGGAGAGTTATTACTTAAAAAAAAAATAACTTGATCAACCAATATGAAATGTACTTTTGAAAATTGGCTTCATCTAGTACATTACATCAAAATGTTTCTATTAATTCATATGTTGGTATTCTTTCTCTCTAAGGCAACAATTATATAATTCATCGCAACAGCACTGAAATAGAGATCTGCCGAGTGGCAAATCGGATTCTGGATGAATTAGTTCGTCCCTTCCAGGAGATTCAGATAGATGACAATGAATACGCTTGCTTGAAAGCAATTGTGTTTTTTGATCCAGGTATTTTTACAAAAATATCTCTCAGTTGTTTTACATGTGATTGTATTGAAAGTATTTTTTGTTAATGTAGCATCTGTTCATGTTATCTAGCTGAATGGAAAAGAATAAAATGAAAAACAGTAAGATGCTCCTCCTAAATCATAATATACCTTGACTTTAAATTTTTGTAATTTTTTAAGATGCAAAAGGCTTGAGTAATCCATTGAAGATTAAGAATATGAGATTCCAAGTCCAAATCAGTTTAGAGGATTATATTAATGACCGTCAGTACGACTCCAGAGGAAGATTTGGAGAACTTCTTCTTTTACTGCCTACACTCCAAAGCATCACTTGGCAAATGATTGAGCAGATACAATTGGTTAAATTATTTGGAATTGTTAAAATTGACAGTTTGCTTCAGGAAATGTTACTGGGAGGTAAGTTAACAATTTATCAAATTTACCATCTTGTATTATGTTGAATTTAGCATGTTGGGATGTTGAGGGAATCTTGATCTAAGCTACCACTCTGACTCACTGTCTGAGCTTTTTGTTGTGTAACTGTCAGCTAAAACCTTCTTGTCTTGGCATTTCGTCTTGTTAGTCCTACAGCAACAGATTTTGCTGTGCACTTCTCAGTAACTACTGGGTTGTCCTACAATTCCCTAGGCAGATGAAAGAATCCTTAGAAATATTTCATGAAACACACTGTTATTGCAGTCAAAACAGTGAAAATAAACAGAGTTCTTAATATGCTTGAAGTCTGCTGAAATTGTTTAATGAATACCCAGAGGCAATTATTCAAATTGCCAATCAAAATATTTACTCTGTGGAAATGTAATTACTGAAGTATAAGTCACTGGCAACAACATGCTCTTGTGCACTGATATATGCTCATGTTATTTTTGCAGGTACTTCTAATGATGCCAGTCATCTGCATCATCCAATGCATCCTCACTTAGCCCAAGATCCATTAACTGGCCAAACTGTCCTCATAAGTTCAATGTCTGCTCCTGTACATACAGAACAGATACGTAAGTAATTGCAAGTTAGCCTTCTGTCATAACATTTCACTGTTTCATTTAAAAATATTAATTAGAATGGTGGCCTGTCAGTGTTCATAGAGTTATTTCATCATCATTCTTAAATTAAAATAATTGTGCATTAAAAATGTATGTATATAAATGGTGTTAAGTTATAGACTTTGACCTGAATTTAATTTAATTTTAAAAATTCAGCACCATTCTGATCTATCATTGTTTTTACATGCACAGTCTTTAATAAACTAAAAATTCTGATCATTAAAATACCCTGTTTCCATAGCATGTCAAGGCACTTTCTTTCCCAAGCATGCAACAGGACTCCCTTTCAGTGCAGTAGTATGTATATGTAGAATAGACCAGGTTATAAAAATATTTAGTTATTTTTATGTTTTGGGTTTGTTTTTTTTTTCAGCAACTCCAGAAACTCCATTACCTTCCCCTCCACAAGGCTCTGGGCAAGAATACAAAATGTCTGCAAATCAGGCTTCAGTCATTGCACAGCAATCTATTTTGAAACAAAAACCATTGTGATAATATTTTTATCTCTGTCTCTGTCTTATCTTCCTTCCTTCCCTTCCTTCCCCTCCTTTTCATGCACTAGATAGATTGGTAGAACACTTGCACATTTAAAATCTCAGGTTGATAAAGGTAATTATTTCCTCAGCAGCCACTACTAAGTGGGTGTTCCTTAAAACACCTCATGATTTGGAAAGTAATGCTGTTCTGACTACTGCATACAACTGTAACTGTGGACACTGCAGTCTGACAAATATGTATAGAGGTAGATATTATTTTTAGATCTTATAACTGCACAGATTCATGTTTTTATTTCCTGTTTTAGTTGTTGTCTTAATATTATTGTTTTAGATGTGTATATAATTTTTCATTGTAATGGAACTGGTTAATGCTTGTTTAGCTGTGAATTGTAGACATGAAAAAATGGGTTATTCAGGCAAAAGCCAAGATTCTACTAATAGGAGAACAGTAGGCTACCAAAAAAGCACATGAATTGAAAAAAGAGGAATAACATACTTAATAGACAGAAAAGCCCAACTATTCTAAAAAATCCTGATTTGAAAGGACCATCTCTTTCAAGTAAAATTTCAACAAAAGCATTGAATCCTCCCTGTTTAATCGTTTGTGTGAAGCAGAAGGCCTGCCTTGGTGATTATGCCTGAGGACTTGTTAAAATCTCTATCTAGATTATATCATTATAGACTTATTATGTCTATATATAGTCAATTGGCCAGTGCTGAAGCATTCATATTGATAAATACTTAGAACAAGGACTGGTAGGCTGTTTGGCCTGGACTAACTAGTACTTTCCTAAAAATATTATGGCCACACTTTGGGAATTAGGCCAGTCTAGGGACAGGTTCACCTGGTTCTAGGGACAAGTTTTCACCAGGTTCTTCGGACACAGCCCTTCTCTTTAAGGGTACAGAGGGTATCACAGAACCCCAGAATAAGCTGAGTTGGAAGGGACCCACAAAGATCATTGAGTTGAACTTCTGGCCTTGCACAGCACCATCCCCAAGAGTTCTGCCATGTGCCTGAAAGGGTTGTCCTTGAACTCTGTCAGGCTTTTCTGTAACCAATTCCCTGGGGAGCCTGTTCCAGTGCCCAACCATACTCTAGGTGAAGAACCTTTTTCTAATATCCAACCTAAATCTCCTTACACAACTTCAGGCCATTCCCTTGGGTCCTCTCACTGGTCATCACAGAGCAGAGATCAGTGTCTGCCCCTTCTCTTCCCTCACAAGGAAGTTGTAGATTGCAATGAGGTCTAACTAGGACCATGTCCTAGTCCATTTGAACTCAGGGCTGGAGTATATTTTGTGATGTTTGGTTTACTAGTGTAAAAGTAGCCATTGTGTTTATTTGTCTAACTGGGTGGTTAATGCATGTTTCAGCAATGACTAAAATTTACCTACATAAAAGTTGTAATTAATGTAGTAGCTCTGTGTTTGGAGAGGTATGACTTGCAAATTGCAGTGGCAAATATGCCTGAGTTCAGCTCCAGGTGTTCCTGGTTTGAGCCATGGTATTTCAAGCCAGAAGACAGCCAGAAGAAAGCATACCCTCTCAATTCACATACTCATCCTCTCAATTTTTGAGAGTTTTCAGAAGCATGGGATGACTTCTGTGATGAACCCCTTTCTCCACCTCTTCCTCCCCTTCCAGTCTGGGGATCCAACATTGACTAGGCTTTCTGTCTGGAGTCCATAACAACCCATCTGGATTTGGACCCTCTGTGAATTTGCACAAAGTGGACCTTGTGCAAATTCACATGCTCACTTGGGGCATTTGTACTATTCAGTTACAATTTGTGAAAGTAATCTTTTATGATATATGAAGTGATATGTTTTTCATACAATACTAGTATCATAAGAAAATCACCCCTTTGCACATTTTTTTATTCTAGACAGCAATGATTCAGTACTTCAAAGTAGACTTTTTACCAGAAGATATGTAAGAGAGAAACAGACAAAAAAGAGATAATAATACATTGCATTTTCCTAGACTATTGCAAAGAGAAAACATAGTGGAGTCAGAAATTCTTCAAGGTGAGATGTTGATCATCCTGAACCAGACACCTTCATTAATCACAGCATCCAGAGACGGTGCAGTTACTCCCTTGGCTTATAAAAGTTGCTTAAACAATATAGAATGATTCTTCAAATACATTTTTATAGGCAGGAAATGCAATACAATAAATGCTGAGCTGACCTGAACATTCAAAAAGCTTTTATGAAAATGCACCTACCACCAGGTAGACACTGCGTTTCTTTGTTATTTTGAAGTTGTTGCTTTTGTAAAGTCTGTATGTGGTAGCTATTAACGTTTGCCTTTTGATTTTTAGGACCTTTTTTTTTTTTTTTTTCTGTTTACTGTTTTTTTTTTATTAATGCATTGTTCTTTTTACAAGTTCCTTTTAGTATGAGTTTTTATGACAGAATAAGGTACTGACATTTTGCCGTTAACTTTAAGGGTATCCGGAATGTGCTGTTTTTACAAGTTGGCCACCAATGCTTTACAGTGATACACAAAGGTAAAACAAGTGTGAGAGATACTGAGCAGCCCAAAAGTTTACTGATTGGGCTCACTTTTGTGTACCTGTCATAGAAAGAGTGTTTGACTCTAAGTGGATCTGCATGAACTTACTGGGTCAGATATATGAAGTCAGTTGCATAAACATGGTGGTATTGGTCTGACTAAAAACATATAATCAGAAATAAAATCAGTCCCCAAGCTGGCCACCCTTGTCTTATATAAGATGTGCATAATAGCTTAGTTTATTTTTCACAGTGAATTTTAGATATCAAGTGTACAATAAAATGTTTTCACACACTGCCAAAACATACTGGAGGAAAAATACACTTTAGTATTTTATCTGACAAAAAGCTGTTGTCTATTTTGTATGATATATTACATTTTTGAATAAGAACACCACTGTAATTTATTGGGAAAAGCTGATTTATTTTATAAATGTAACATTATTTTTGTAAACTTAATTATGAAAAATCAAAAGTGATTAGTGTTGTTAAATATTAAATTATAATGAGATGTAACTTTATATGTTTGAACTCTGATACCAAGTTTTTGTATTGAGCATTTGGAATTGAAATGGTTGCTGGAAATATTTCAAATGGACTGTTTTTCATCAGAGCTCAATAAAGAAAAATGAATGATCCAAATGACACATTTGCCTTTTAGGGTTTTTTTTGGGATTTTTTGTTTTTTTTTTTTTTACTATTTACTTAAAAATTAAAGTGGTTTATATTCCTTACACAATGAATAAGTATAGAACTAACATGCTTTCATCTCTACAGTGTTCACAGCATCAAAGAATGGCTGAGGTTGGAAGGGACCTCTGTAGGTTATCTAATACAACCCCCTCTGCTCAAGCAGGATATTGAAATCATATGAAAGAATATGATGGCAACATTTTAGTTGATTCTATGGTAAAGTATTACATAGCCATGGTCTTAAATTTTTACTTCTGACTCAAAAAAGAACTGCACATGCTTAATTCCATCTGTGTTTAAAATTAACCATATGTTCAACAGTCTGTTTTATTCTGGACAGGGATAACTTAAGAAATCACTGCCTTTGCTCCAGTGCATTGTGTTTTAGAAAAATTTAGATGCAACTTGATAAATACATTTGAAACTTTAGAAAGACTCTATACATTTTTATAGATAACCAGTATCTTGTCTGCCTTGGAAATTATGTTCAGTTGCATGTCTCTTTACTAGATTTTGAATAGAAATCAGGTTAGGGGTTTTTGTTTGTTTCTTTTGGTTTGTTGTTTTGTTGGTGGTGATTTTTTGGAAGTAGTGATTATACAGTGATTTGGGCTGCTTACTTTTTCTTAAATGGGCTCTACTCTGGAGTGTAGAACTAGAGGGAAAAGCTGCCATGGGAAGAAGAGGAGACTCCATTTTGAATGCTGGAGATCATCTCATCCCTCTGAGGAACTTGAGTCAATGGCTGATTATTCTACATTCAGGAAACCTCTACTTGTGAATACTGACTGGGGTGTAGGAGGTTTATGATTTTAGGGAACTGAAGAGATTTTTTTTCTCAGCCTACAACAGAGGAAATATGGAAACCCCCTTACAACTTCAGTGCAGTGAAGTCCTGACAGACTATTCTTCAAGGATTTCAATACATAGATTTACAAGCAGCTCCAACAGGTGAATCAGGATTGTGAGTTTTACAGAAAGAGATGGATGAACTAGCTTTCAGTTCTAATCATTTTCCAGAATTTCTCCCAACTAAAGAATTCTGAAAGTGAGCAAAGATATTTACTGAGCTTCTGTGACAGAAAATTTGTTATAATTCTTTCCTTATTCATATACTTGGAAGTTCTAGTTTTACCTCAAGGATGTCTGTCAGTCTGTGATGGTCTAATTTATTTTTATGTCTTTCAACAGACTATTTCTAGTTGTGCACCACCATTTGTGATACTTATGCTAAAGTATATAGTAAAGAAATACTTAGGTCCATATTTTAAGAAGTCTATCAAAAATCTGTATTGGTTTGCAATTAATTTTTAAATTTTTCTATTGGGCCTGATACAGATGCATTAGCTTTCTTCTTTCCCTTTATTCTCCCTACAAATAAACAAGAAATAGAGAAAAAAAAATTATCGACAAATTTAGTGTTATGAAGTTAACAATGCAATTGCACTTCTCTTCCTTCTGTTGTTTCTCTAATGTGAACATGGAGAAGATTGTTGTCATCAAGGTTGACATCAATAACTGCTTTCTATTGGTTCCTTATTTTCTTGAGGCAAATCCAAGTATTCTCATTAATTGAATAGTCTGTGAGTAAATAAAAAGCCAAAAGCTAAATTTATTTGCAGAGGAGATTAAAGATGCTCAATTGCAGGAATGTATTTTTTTTTTTAATTTCATAAAATTAAAATGCATGCCTGATTTATAAACAAAATCATAAACATTTCTATTAAAGAGTAAGAAACTTGAAGACATAATCAAATATAAAGATTTTTATATAATGACAGTGAAAGAAAACTTCCATTTTGTATCACGAACTATAATAATTTCCTTTTGAATACCATCTAAACAGGATGGGCAAAATGTCATCAAGACTTATGCCTAAAAGTGTTCTTATAACAATGATCTCTATTCCTTAATATTGTGGAGGAGTTGTAATTGCTACTCACATTATATGGTAGCTCACCTGAATCAAGTGTCAGTCAAAGATGGCACATCAATACTAGATTTACTGATGCTACTGAGAGGGTGGCTAACTCCTCACAAACAAGGCCAAACTTCTCCAAGTCACATTGTGGCGGGACACCCTTGCATCAGCACAGAGCTCTTAATTACCCAATGATTTTAGGCCTGACACGACCTCTTCCATTTGCAAAGGTGAATATCACCAGTGTCAAACATGATGTGGTAAAAAGCAGCAAATGTTGAAGATTTTCCTTTAGCCAGTCTGATCAAGGGGTAGTTTCATCTAAAGCTTAGCACTCTCCTCTGAGACTAGAGCAGAAAGCCTAGAAATGCACAGTTTTAAAATGTCTTTGGCTTTGATCTGAATAGCACTATTTGGTCTCTTTGACTCTTAACGTAGCAAGAATTGGACAGCTGTCTGTTGTAATCCCATGTCTGATTAGGCTCAGTGACATTTTGGAAGCCTAACCTCCTTTGCCAGTTTATTGGTGGGTTGACCAAACAGACTGAAGGTTTTCAAGGAAGCATAATCATAAAGATTGCACACGGAGATGTGTCTCTGTGATGGAAATTACCTGAACAATTTAAAGGAGTTAGTGATTGGTTAGGAAAAAATAGAGTACATAATAAGGTGTTCTTCAGTCCTTCAAGGGAATTCAGTCAAAGGAGGAAGGAAAGAAGACACACAAAAATTGGGTAACACTGTTGATTCCACAAAGAGATTAAGAAAACCTCTTCACTGGAGGTGTAAGATTAGACAGCTTTGCTCAATATATTCAATGTAGTTTGGTTTGTGTTTCAGTTTATCCCTTGTAGATTGCAAACTTCACACTTTGAGCAGCTGCTTTATTTGCAATTTTTATTAAGCAGTTCATTAAACATATCCCAGCATGGGCATTAACATGTCCTCAGGTGCCTATGGGCAGCTTGTTGGCTCTTCACAGGGCTGCTGTACCGGGAGGACTGGCCACATTCTGCATCACAGCTCTGGGACCTTTCCTCTAAGTCTTACTTAAACACATTCCTTATCAATGGGCAGTAATGCCATGGGAGTGAAACAATGCCCTTCATGTAGCCCATGGCAGTCCTTACTGTTACCAATCCCTTTTTATCATCACATCTTGTTTGATGTGACACAGCTGAACTTGCCATTTGTATCACCTGCTGTGTCATGCTCTGTTTCATGCTTCTCACAAGGCCAACTGAGACAAGATAAAACTTTGGCTGGGTTTGAAGTTGCATTCAGAGTCAACATTTCATTCTGATACAACTTTGGAGCAAAGCCCAAAGTGTTGGATCTGGTGATGTTCTCATCTGTCACTTTCACATCAGCCACCTTACATGCAGAGTGCTGTTGTCACCTATTAGAATGGCCCCTATTTCCTGTCTTGTTCAAATAAAGAAGGTAAATAGGTTGGGTTACAATTGCTCTTTAGCTAAAAGTATGATGAATTCATAGAACACAGAATACAGTTTTGAGATCACATTGAACTGTCTTTTTTGTCTCTTTTTAGTCCATGCATTTGCAGCTTAAATCAAATGGTGCAGCTTATGTTACTATTTGATCAGTAGGCAGTTTTTTCTCCCGTTTTTTTTTGACCTCCTCACAATTGAATGAATTTTCATGAATATGACTGCCCAACAAAGCATCCAGTTTTTCAGATGCCTGCCTTTTGTAATTTAAATAATGTAAGCATATGATCATAGTTTGAATTAAGAGGCAAAGGCAATCTCACCAGAAGAGTTTATTCAATATATTTCCAACATCATCTATTTCAAGATATAATTAAGATTACTATGGCCCAAGTCTAATTTACTGTGGTTTCCAAAAAGTGGAGCAGATAGGAATTGTAATAGAGGACACGAATTTTCCATCTAAAAATTTTCATTGTCATATTATATTTTTAATGAGCATTACTCTTGATCAGAAATGTAATAAAATGGAACAATACTCTAAAATATGCAGACAGATGTACAATAAAAAACATTATATTTTTAATGTATGTACCATGAAGTACACTTTTCTTTTGCAACATGAACATTAATATCCATTTTTTAGCTCAACACCAAAATCACAATTTAACTGTAGTATGAGCTGTCCTCTATTTTAATGTGGGGGTTTTTTGCAGGTTTATTAAAATTGCAATGTGTGATTAAATACATAGAGGCAAATATTCTGCCCTTGTGACACTGTGCCTCTTCAGAGATTGACAGCCTGAGGTGCTGTTCATTAACCAACAAATAATTTGAAAATGAATAGAGGGATGGGGTCCTTCCAGAGGGCAGGAGAGGAATCCTCATCTCCGTGTTCATGAGGAAGGCACCGTTGGAGCTTCCAGCTTTTGACTTACAGAAGGGGACACCTGCTTAAGGAGAAATTTGCACTTTGAAGGTAGGGGTAATAGTGGGGAAAAAATCCCTTAAAACGTATAGTGCTGTAAGTCTCAAGGGTCCCCAGTTAGGATAGATTCAAGAAGGCTTGATAAGCACAGAAGGTCACTTAGTCCAGGAACTAACACAGTGCTGTTGTCTTTTGCAATGCCTCAAATTCTGGAGGTATATCAATATGTGAAAGGAAATCTTTCTTTTGTCATGGTCAGAACAAGCTTGAAGGCACCATGGTTAACAGAGAACCTCCTCAAACAATGAAACTTACATGCAGTAAAATAAGGTGGATTATTATTTTGATTTGGAAATAATTCATCTTATTGATTTTTTATACAAGTCAATCTTTCTGGTATTCTGGGTGTTTTTTTCAGATTTTAAATGCGTGGAATTGGCTGTGATATGTCAGGTGGCATCTTTGTGTTCTGCTTAATAAGGGGTATGGGGGCAGTGAATGAAGACGTGAAAAGGTCAATAAAAAGCCAAAGCCATGGGAACTCTCAGATCCAAAGGATATACCTTCTCCAGCCCAATAAATAGACTCATGGAACCTACTTCAACTAAAGCATGTGAATAGAATTATTTCCTCAAATTACTGTCTTCAACTCTAATATAATTTGTTGGTGATAAAAGGTTCTTTAGTGTAATAACTATTAATTGCATTGCCCTGTCCTCTCTCTCACCTGAATCTTATCTTTCCCAGAGTAAGAGTCCTTATTTATTTACAGCTTAATTTATATTGAATCCTGTGCCTGAGAATCCTTGAACCCATCAAGCTTACAGCACTTGTGTTGTCACACTGCCAGCCCCATTTCACATGAATTCAGGCTGAGTTTCCTGGAGCAACCCTCTCTGCCTACTAGAATGTCTAGAAAAAAGGCAAGAGAAAACAGCAACAAATTTAGAAGGATGCAGAGCATCCTGTCATTTCAGTTACTCACTGCTGCTGAATTCACTACCTGCTCTGTATGACCTCTGAACATGTTAGTGACTGCATGATAGTTCCTCACGTCACAGGGAGACGTATGGTGACACAAAGGTCTGTGTGCTGCCACTCATTTTCTCCGTGAAAGCCACATCTGGATTGTTATGGGGAGTGTTCAGAAGGATACAGACAGCACAGTTATTTCATCCCATTTTTTTGTTTAAAAAGCACAAATGTATGAATCATCGTTTGGCTCTTTGCACTTCATTTCATTCATGAATACTGATGTTGGCATATTAGTAAAAACACAACACTTAAACCTCATTTTAGCTGATGCATCTTACTTTCTCTATCACACACCTTATTATAATAGTCTTTTGGCTGTGTTTATCTTCTAATACCCCTTGATTTTACTGCAAGGTAGTTTAAGATTTTAGTCTAAGTTTATGATGTGACTTTGGGAGAATAAAGAAGCATACTAGTATTTCTGTAAATAAGGCATCATGGCAGTCAGAGTGTGTGCTACAATGCTTTAAAGTGGCTCATCTCTGAAGTTCTGTAATTTGGGTGCACTGTGTATTACAGGTTAATCCCCAGTACACACAAACCAATTCACCAATTTAAACCTCATTATTTCCTGTCACTTTGTTTTAAACTGCAACCACTGCAAGGCCAAAGCTGTGCCTGTTGTCTACTGTCATTTGCTTTATATATGGAGACACTGAGAGTTATTTGTTGACCTTTGAAGTAAAATGTCGAGCTCCTTTAATATTCTTTCATTTCAGATGATGAGGAATGCCACTGAGAGTGCTCAGTCAGTCCCACGTGACTCATGTCCTCCCTGGTAATGAGGCTAAGTGGCACAGGTGACCCCTAATGTTAGGGAGCAGCAGAGTGCCTGCTCCAGCATGTCTGTAGGGCTACACCACCCTGTAACACCAAGGGAGTTAGTTTCTGCTTCTTTTTCTCTGGAATAAAGGTAGCTCAGCCTCCACTAAAGCTGCTGCTTCATTGGAATGATTATTATCCTGCAATGGACATTTTGTTTCTTTATATGAAAAATATTACAATGCAATATTATGACACAATGCTAAAAATTATAGTATTATCAAAAGGAAAATGTTACTAAAGGCTAGCAAGCCTACCTTACAATTTGGTCACATTTTGTTTTATGAGTAAGCCAACTTGAGAAAAGATAATAGGAGTCCTAGAAATTAAGAGCATTTGGGCATAATTTACTCTTATAGTCTAGTATATAAAAGTACCTGCCTTCAGAACATAAGGTAGAGCTCTTCAGGCTAGGACATTTGAGATAGAATCTAAAAGAAACTACTTAGCACTCTGACCAGATCCAACAGAGCACTTGAGCAAGTTTAAATTCAGAGTCATTGCTGACTTTATTGGAGCTGCTGGTAGGCTTAAAGTTGAGCACACTGTGACATGCTGTGCCATCTAGGGTGGGCAGTGTGCACTGTGTGCCACCCTGTGGAACAGAAAACACTGCAGTGTTTTTGCTGCTTCAGCCACAGCTGTAAAAAAACCCCACCCACTTTCAGCAGAATGGATGTTTTCTCCTATCCACAGAAAATAATGTAAGAAGACAAGTTTAGTCTGAGCTAAGTGTCCTCCAATGAATCACAAAGGCTCCCCCAAATCCTTATCATTTTGAATATAAAATTAATCACAGATGGAAAGTTGTGATTTTAATCCTTGGACATTGGTTTTCCATCCACACCTAGGGGTGCTGGTCAACAGTTGGATGAACTTGAGCCAGAAGTGTGCCCAGGTCTGGATCAGAAATAGTGTGGCCACCAGGCGTAGGGCAGCAAACAAGCCTGGGCACTGGTGAGGCCACACCTCAACTCCTGTGTTTAGTTTTGAGCCCCTCACTACAAGAAAGACATTGAGGTGCTGGAGTGTGTCCAGAGAAGTGCAGTGAAGCTGGTGAAGGGTCTGGAACATAAGTCTTATGAGGAGTGGATGAAGGAGTTGGGATTGTTTAGCCTGGACAAGAGAAGAAAGTTGTGGTGAGGTAGGGGTTGGCCGCGTCACCAGGCAGCTAGTGATAGGGCAAGGGGAACAGCTTCAAGGTGCTCAAGGTGAGGTTCAGGTTGGACATTAGGAAAAAAATTCTCCACTGAAAGTAGAATAAATAAATACTGAAACAGTATTTATTAAAGACTGTTAAATACTGAAACAGGGTCCCCAGGGAAGTGGTAGAGTCACCATTCCTGGAAGTGTTCAAAATAAGAGTAGAAATTACATTTGCTGTATGATTTAGTGGGCATGCTGGTGTTTGGTCAAAGGCTGGACCTAATGATCTTGGAGGTCTTTTTCTACCTTAATGAGTCTATGAATCTATGATCTATGTAAGAAGTACTGTTGGAACTGAATGTTTGGCCACCAGCTGGGTAGAAACTTTTTTCCAATCACAAAGCTGTGTCCACAAATAGTTGCAATCATATCCTTGCAGCAAGGTTGGAGACTGAATGGACTATGAGGCCTTGTGCTCTGTTCTGACACTTTTTGATACAGCCCTCCCCAAAACAGATCTAGTGATGCAAACTTTGGGCTATAACTAACACATGAATCTAAATTTTGGCACCAGTCTTCAAAGATATTTTGTCACCTATCAACAACAGAAATCAATGGAAGCTGGCTGCCTAAATAGTAATTAAGTGTGCATGTATCTCTGAGGATCTGTGCCTTTGATCTCAAAATATGTCAGTCCAGCTCATTACAAGCTGTACATTTACTTTAAAAAATATATGAGTTATAAATTAAGGATAAGATTAATTAATAGTGGCATTATAACTGTAGCAAAGCTAAGAGACTGATTGCCCTGACAGAGAAACTAGAAAGGATAATGGATTTAATGGCATGTGTTCTAATGGAAAAAAATAACCTAT
This sequence comes from Chamaea fasciata, assembly GCF_029207755.1. Lineage (NCBI taxonomy): Eukaryota > Metazoa > Chordata > Aves > Passeriformes > Sylviidae > Chamaea > Chamaea fasciata. The sequence continues at coordinate 31,472,066 of NW_027094086.1, read as the reverse complement.
TACATGAGTCTGTCATATCTGAAAAAATGTGACTACCATTTATAGTTCATATAGGGACGAAAAGGTTTATATACCAGCAGTATATAAATCACTGAAAAGAGTAAGTTGAGATCTTTATAGTAGCAGTGATATATTTTTCCTTATGGGAGCCTTAGCCCAATTTTGTATCCACAGAATCTCTCTCTAACACAAGGGACTGACATATCTCAAATGCCCGGTCCTGGGGAAGGATGTATCCTGAATGGAGACACTCAGTGTCTTTGAGCAAAAACCTATTAAGGAACTAGCATGAAATCTTCCTGTACTACTGGATAACTTAGGGATCTCATAATTTAACTTACTAGATTGCCATGGTTGTCATTTAAAGTATGTCTTTCAAGTATGGTAAGGACAGAGAACCTAAATGAAGAATAAGAATTTTACGGGTGGCCACTGAGCTAGGAAGTTAAACATTCCTAGTGCAGATATCTCTCATGTGGGAATTCACATGTGTGCTAACCACTGAGCTGGCTACTAAAATAAAGAACAGGTGGTTTCCTTCTTCATCATCATCGTTTTTCTGTTTTTTGGATCTCTCTGGGGAAATTTGATCTAGTTCAGAGCCATTGAGGCTAAGATACTTCTGGCTGTGTATACAAGTAGTAATGTAGGAGCTTTTTTATACAACCATGGTGTTAGACATAATTTTGAGGATGACAGTTAGCACTTCAGCTCCTCTTTGGTCACAGAATTATATAATGGTTTGGGTTGGAAGGGATCCTTTGAAGGTCATCTGATCCAGTAATGAGCAGGGACAACTTCCAGTAGGTCAGGTTGCCCAGAGCTCCATCCAACATGACTTTGGTTATTTCCTGGTATGAGTCACCTACAGCCTCTCTGGGGAACCTGTTCACCATCCTCATTGTAAAAAACTTTTTCCTTGTACCTAGTCTGATGTTGGAGGACAGGCAAAAACAGCCTATAGAAATCCCACTCCAAAACTTGAGGATGCTGAACAACCACTGCTCAGCAATTTCTACATGCTGCAGGATGTTACTGTGGCCTCTGAAACTTCTCTGAGTTCTTGCTGTCATGACAGCAGTCATACTGCAGGCATCATACCCTTGTCAGTACAACAAAATCTCAAAGATATGATGCACTGATATGGCTAAACTGCTTTTAGAAGCATGCTTGCATTTTCAGGTATGTCTGTGCTAACTTGGTGTTCTTCACCTATACCGCACTGTGCAGCACAGGCATGTACTTGTGTTGGATTCCTTTGTAGACCTAGTTTTCCGTGCTACCTTAAGAGGATTTTTTTGCCACTTCCCTGATTCTGATTTCTTAATTATCCTGTGCATGCAGATATGGTGGAGGAAGAAAGTAAATTCTAGAAATAAATATAACTGAATATGATGTAACTGCTACATGAATCTAATGTCAAGCTGATAGAATGAAACATGAGGACGGTAATAATTTTACCTGGAATTAGTGTGCTGAAATTAGTGAGACTTAAGGATATATGGGGTTTCATCACGCTTAGAAGCAGGAAGTACATCCCTAAGTCTGTGAATATTCTCAGCTTGCTGTTAAGCATCTCAATTGCACTTATTTTGCAAGTTCAAAAGTTGCAATAAAATGATGAAATAATAGAAAAGAAAATAAGGGATTTCAGTTATAGCAAAATTAATGATCTTGGTTTCATGTTCCCATGGCTTTTGATTTAAGGTGCTGGATAATGAAGAAGTGTCTAAAGAGCAAAGCGCTGATAGTGCCAGGTGGTGATTAAGTGCATGGTTCTATTTGGGAATGGAGGGTGGGAATGCACAACAAGAAGAACTGTTACCTAAACCCTCCCCCTGTTCTGGGCTGCTGAGTGGGGACCAGCCCTCAGGCAAAGGTTAGAGCAGCCCCGAGGCTGCTTTGCTAAGTAGACAGATCCCTCTGCAAGTGCAAGATTACTCCCAAAAGAATGTTATTGACTGTTCTGTTCAATTTGGTTTTAAATGATTCATGTACTAATTGAGCTTCTACTACTTACCAGCTGAAAATATCATTTGACCTGCCTGTTAGGGAACTCAGTCTTGTTCCAGTGTCCTGACAATTGTCACTGTGTAATTGACCACCACCACCAAAAAAACAAAGTGCCTGCAGAGTGAATTGTGCTGATTGAATTTGCTAGGGAGTGTGCTTGGATAAATATCATGCTGCAGCTTATTTTTTCAAGAAACAGAACTACAAAATGCTTCAAGGCACTGAAGCAAATGGACAGAAATCAGAATCTAGCGCATTGTTCAAATTTCCTGGTTCATGCTAATAATAGAAAAAAGGCAACTGTATATGATCTTCTTCATAACTATCTACTAAACACCAGAATATTTGAAAGATGAGGTAACAAAGGAACAGGCATGTGATTTAAAGGATCCCTGCCAGAACCACTCCAACACATATTCAGTTGACTGGTGGGGCTGTATTTTCAGTGAGTATATACTGACTGAAAGGACACCTTTTTTTTTCCCTCCAAATGAGATGTTTGGCACAGATCCTTTTCTTTCCAGTACTTATTTATCTTTTCCCAGAGTGTAGGTTTGTATTGGTCTCCCAAATGACAATAAAATGTAGTGCAACTAAACTAGCCTTTAAAACCTCAGAGTGCAGGGAAATGGCAGATGTCATCTAGTGATTGTCCAGAAGTACTATGGGGGCTATTGTTGAAATAATAAGAAAGAAAGGACTAACTAAAAAAGCATTTTCATAATGTCCTGACATCTTTCCATATTCTTTCTTCAGAAAGAAAGGCCAATTTTAGCCTTGAGAGGAAACACTTACTGGATATATGAAACCCTATTCAAAATCTGACTCGAATATTCATGAGCACTGAGAAATTTTTGATTTAGCTTTGAACAGGATGAAGCTTTTTTACGTTTTTTTTTTGGTTTGGTTTTTTTGTGGTTTTTTTGTTGTTTTTTTTTTTTTTTTTTTTTTTTTTTTTTTTTTTTTTTTGCTTGTTTGAGTTGGGTGTTTTTTGCACATTTCATTATTTCTGTAATTTCTCTGTTTAGTGTATAAAGAGGAGTCAGGGTACTGATACGACATACATGAAGTTAAATTGTCTGTGAAAAAACTTGAGGAGCACATGCTCAGTGGAAGGAGAGCACTGCTGTGATTCTGTCACTTGTTGCAATTACAAATACACCAGGAGAGGGAGACCCAGCTTGTCTCCAGGGCTGATACACCGGCAAACCAAGACCACCTCAGTACCAACAACTTACTGTGATCTCCTAAGCCTTGCAGGCTTGTACATATTTTCTGTGAGTGGGAAAAAAAAAAATTTCTATCCAAACCTTCAAAGTATCATGAAATTGAGCTAGATGTGTGCAATCCTGTATTTGTCCTCATGCATTTTGCCAGGTCCAGTGTGATCTTCAGCATGGGTTTCAACATGAGACTGAGCTCCAGAGGAAGTTCATCTGACCCTCCAGGGGTTTATATGAGCTGGACATGCCTTGGGGAACAGCACAGGCAGGATTGTTTAATCCTCCTCTAGAGGACAGGTAAGGAAATCATCTGGCCATATATGCTAAATGACTGAACAGCCCTAGTTTGTATGTGTTGCTCAGACAACTGATGAAGGCAAAATAAAGATTACATTAACTGCAAAATAGACACATTGAGATCAACCAGCTTGGCACACTGACATCAGGACACCTGAACTATAACCATGATAATCTGTTTTTCTTTGTATTAGGTCTTACACAAGTGACAAAGAAACAATATATGTTTTTCTTATGAATAAACTGTATAAAATTATATTGAGACTTACAGGTATAATAATCCTACCAGGCACAGCAAAGGAAAAAAAAACCCACAGAAATTAAATGAGCAATTTTGAACCAGTTCAATGATCCCTTCATTTTATTATAACTCACATCACTTTCATAAAAGAAAATCACATCTTGAAGAACTGCCTCAGTAGAACACCCACCTAATTGTGTGTTTCAAAAAGATTTAAACTTTGGATTGAGCGATCTGATGAATCAAAGCTTTATATACCAGAGCAGTCTTGAGCATGCTAACAAAACACTGGAAAAGAAAAGTAGAAATATATTTGGTCATCCAAAAAAACTTTTTTAGTCTATTAAGTAAGTCAAAAAGTTATAAAGGTGAAGGTAATAAACAGATTTGATTTTTTTTTCTTAGTAAAAAGCAAAAAAGAAAAAAAATGGGAATGAAAAAGTGAATTTTAGCACAGCTGAAAGGATGAGTAAGAAAACAGTTCTCATATTTCTTGGTGATATGAAAATGGGATCAGAGGAGAGGAAGGAATCTGTATTTATTATCTTTGTAAGCTATGGTAGTAAAACTAAAACAAGTTTTCCCTGAGGAAGAAGCAGAATTGCTCATGAGAGCAGGATATTTTTTCTGTAAATACATTTGTCTCCCATCTCATCTCTCTGTGTGATGGCCACTTTTCATCTCTGGGACTCAACATGCTCCTTGGGTGCCTGCCTGGCTGGCCAGCATCCCTGGGGGGTCCCACAGTCAGGGAAGGCTATGGCAGTGCAGTGGCCATGGAGTGTCAGACCCTGCTGCAGCCCAGCACCCAGAAGAGCCCTTATGCAAGGCACAGCTCTTCTTACTTCAAACTGTGCTTAATATATTCCTAATTTTTTTGAAACTGATGGAACTGTAACAATTAGGGCAGTCCAGGACTTGTGGGATGCATAGGGCCCATCTACAGTTCTGCAGTATTTTTCTCTAACTTTGCTCCTTAACCCAAAGCCACCTCTGACAGTCCCCATTTTTCATATCTTTCTGACCAAAAATAGTATGAAGACTGTTTAATTTGCTGCTTTTGATCTTTGACTCATTCATGTTAAGATGTCAGATGGATAATCTATTTTTTTTTATTCTGTTGTAACCCAAAAGTATCATAAAAACTCCATAGGCTAGAGGTTTGTAGAGGAGATATATAAGAAATTGAGATGCCATATTTCTAACACATAACACTCATACACATCAGTGCACAAAAGAACCCACAGCTCCAGTTCACTTCAGTGTGACAAAAGCAAAAGAGAAGTAAAAATTTGAGATTGCTAAAAAAAATTAAGCTGCAATGTATATTGGTATTCATATCCTTCAGGATTATATTTTTTGACAGGGAAGGTTCTGTTGCAAATTTTTTAGACATTTATTTATTTAAAATGTTTATATTTGTAAGCTTATTTAAATAAAGAATGAGATTATGGTACATACATATGAGTTATATATGCATATATTTTTATATTACAGTGACCAACTGCTGTATGCACATAAAAACTGGTACAATGTCTCAGGAATTCTTAGAGGATTCAATTTTTTGTTCTCTGTCAATTATATAATAAACATTGAATTATTCCAGCTGTTTCATCCATTTTAGGAAGAAACTGCCTCTTGCAGTATCATTTTATATTATATGCTGACTTAGACATCCAAAGTAATATAAATGGTTCTTCTTTCTTCCACAGAAACTCCAGTTTAGTATGCCACCTGAAGACACTTTTCTTCCCCTTTAAAATCATAAAAGTTTAGCACGCTATAGACTATTACCTTAATTTACACACTGAACTAAACTCAAATTTGTGAGGATCAGCTGGAAGGAACACAGCAGGTAATACAAAGAAACCTCCTTCTGGCCTAGTCATTTTGCAGTATGAGATCTTTCATTCCTATAACACTGTTCTTTGCAGACAAAGATATAAAACAATACTCCTGGTATTCAGGATGGTATATTGAAATGTAAAGAATCCTCTCTTGGTTATTAGATCTTGCACACTACAAATACAGCAGTCACAGTGTCTGTGAAGATCTAAGTGACCACATTACAGTTCACTTGTACAGCTGAATAAAAAATAATAATAATAAAAAATACACACACATATATATACATATTTTAAATTAAAGTCAAAAAAGTTCACCAAGGATTGCTTCATTGTATCATTGAACTTCCTGGCCAGTTTCCACAACTCAGACTTTGGGGTCAAATCTGAAGATTTCAGGCACAAAGAGAATTGGGCAGATTTGACACCTCACAGAAGAAAAAGCTGACACATCAATAGTGTACAAATATAGCAAGATTCAAAAATTACCTTCATAGAAAGTGTCACAAAATAAATGTATAGATTATTAAATTGGTTCCTTCAAATTTCTCGCAGAACTGAATATTCTGATATTCTTGAGGTTGTTGTGTATTTGTTTGTGTTGTGACAGGTAAAAGAATTATAAAACAAGGGCCTCGCAAAATCAGGCCTGCTCTGCTAAATTGCCAAAGTTAGCCTGTCACTTTTTCTAAGTAATTTGCAAGTTCCCATGTGAAAACAATCTTGATACAAAAATTTGTATCAACCTATTCTTGGATTGAAAATAACAAGAATCAGTAAAGAAAATATGTAAACAATAAGAGGATAGAGAGATTTGATAGACAAGTAGAATACCTTTTATTAACCAATAGAGTAATTGGCAAGAAAGAGATTAACCAATTAAAGATGCACACAAGGTCTGTAAAAACTGTATAAAATGAGTTGTGAAAATAAAGAATGGGCTTCTCCTGGATGAAGACAATGAAGTCTCATCTAACTTATTGCAATAGTTCGTTCCTTTGTTTTTTCTTCTTAATTTCTGTGTTACTGAGGAGAAAGTCCTTCCATTCCTGCCCATCCCAGCAGGCAGCAGGTGCTCAGAAGGTCTGAAAAACAAAAGACCCCTGATTTCAATAGGGAAATATACACATTGAAGCAAGTAGAATACGCCATGCCAGGAAATTTCTAATTCATAATAAATAGTAATACAACTACATAACATCACATTAAAACATTGAAATAAATGGTGCTTTAACAGTGATTTTTTAAAAATTTTTTACTTTAAGAAAGCAATCTCAGTTCTATGATAAACTGCTATTTATTATAGTGGCACAGGTTTATATAGTCAGACAATTACTCCTGATATAAAACCAATCCAACAGGCTTTACAGTATGTTCACTGTCTTTGCAGATATTGTACACTACATGATTCCCAGAATCTTTGATATGCATTCAGTACCATTACGTGAACCAAATATTATCCTCTTAAACTACCAGAATCCAACCTAAATGAGAAAGGTTTTAATACAGTGTTTTCTCTTCTTGTGTTTGAAATTAGTCTGTGAACTGTCTTCAACTCATTCTATTGTATAAATTGCTAGGAAAATCATGCTATCTTTCTGTGAAAGCAAGGCATGTGTGCGAGATCACAATGTCCTAGATACAAGCTACAAGGGATCTCTTTAGTCTATTTCATCCTTTTCTTCTCAAAACAAGCAGGTAACACTGCAAGAAGAGTATGTGAAATAGCCTTGCAGCTCACCAGTGCTACTTCTGGACTAATAGGAGGTGACAAGTTTTTATTTCAATGATGCTCCAAGAACTGGTAAGACAACAACCGAGGAACCTCCTATTTATGCAGAGAATAGTCTCTTGCAGTGAGCCAGTCTGTCAAGAAACATCTTCTCTGTTTTTCTCTGCCCATTTTATATTCTGTTACTTTCTCCAATCTCAACATTATGAGGGGAAAAATCTGTTTAGGAATGAGCAAGAAATTGTTGAAATATGGACTCCATTTTTTGTTGTGAAATGTCATTACATCAGGTTCCTTCCTTTAGTTCATAAATATGTTCATATCTCAGTGCAGTTCTTCCTCCAAAAGTAGTATTCCTATCCCCTAAAATAATCTTCTCAGCTCTTAAAACTCAAGACCCACTTTTGAAAATCACAATGGAGTGTCCTGATAGACAACCAGACTTAGTTAGAATGTTTTGGGACAGGCTCAGTAAAAAAAAAAAAAAACCTAGCAGTTTGCACTAACTTTGTGTTTCTTGGGAATCACATGGAATGGGCCATTGTCAGTCAGAATAACATGGATAGGACCATTTAGTCATTAAACTTTCGTGCTCTACTTAGGTAACTTAAAAATACTTCCTGAAGATCTTTGGCACTTTTCATGAAGACTGCTGGCTTTAATATATTTATTTATGTGTGTATGTATGTATTTATTTTTTTTTAATAAAAGCAGCAGAAGCCATTTTTCCTGCTGTCCTAGTTCTGGAGAACTTTTCTTGCTGTTTGTGTAAATATATTCACATTCTAGTGTGGTTAGTATTAGTCTATGAATTAAGTCTTTTACTTGTGGTCTTTTGTCTGTAAAATGTATTTAATTTTAAATTAAAGCATGACCCAAACAATACTTGAGACTAAACTGAAATGTGCTATAAAATATGTATATTGATTTTTGCCAAACGTAATCTTTTTTGATAAAAATAACCTTTGATCCATAGTCAGTGCACTAAAACATAGCTTTCCTGACTTTGATCATACAAAGACATAGAGAAGATGTCAGACATGAAATAAATAAGTGAGAAGTGTAGAAAAATGAATGAGGTGACATAGCCCTGTTTGAGCTTTGTTGTCCCTGCTGTACACTATTAGAACAAGCTCTTCTTGCTAATACGATGGAACAGCCCAACAATTTTCAGGCACGAAGACTACTTGAGGGAAAATTCAATAAGTTAAGAATACCAAACTGTAATCAGACCTTGGGGAAGAAGCAGTATTGAAACACAACTTTTTTTGACAGTTTTGAGTGTAGCTCTGGTAGTCTGTTTCAAAAACTGTCAAAATGATGATAAGTGGTCTTGGGAGTCTAGTTTTGATTCTTACACCAAATAATCTGGCTGCCTTTTTGGTATTGGTGCTACTAGCAATTTAAGAAGTCTGATTTTTGAAGGAGAAAAGATGCTAAAATAGAAAAAAAGACTATGCTGAATGTAAAGTAATTACTTTTCATGACATCCTCATTGAAATCAATAGGATTGACTAATTAAGACATCTAAGCTGAAATCAATAGGATCTGACAGCTAACACCTCCCTGTAGCAATAAGCCAGCATCAACAATTTTACATCTATACCGATGTTAAAATTACCCAATCCTATTTTCTTTGCTGTTCAGGAAAACATTAAGTCCTAAATAGCAAAGCCATTCCTACCTAATATGCTTCCCACGTTCCAAAATAAAAGCTGATAAAACCGCTACACCTATATACCTTCTGCTTTGTGGTGCACATTTACACCTTGTTACCAAAGAGCCTTGATTGACCTGATGCGTGGGATCTCAATCCTAAATTGACAGTCAACTATAGAAAGGCAATTAAAATACATGTCAAGGCCAGGAGCATCAAATATAGAGACAATCCAGAATAGGAAAGAAATTCCACAATGAACGCCAACATTTTTTTAAAATTCTTTCAACATCAAGTCTTTAATGGGAAAGCCTTTGGGTGGATAGTTTCCTGCCAGTGCTTCCTCTGAGGGTCTACCCTGCCTTCCCTCAAGTTTTCTATTTTCCCTTAGTAGATTTCTGATGATCTGTGCAAAATCTGTGCTATATTACCTCTGAACCTATCCTCAGTGTAAGAATAGAACAGGTTCACAGAAATCATGGCAAGTTGAGGCTTTCTGGAACTGGAAAGGAGAGAGAAACAACAGATGAATCAAAATACACTGTGTGACTTCCAGTAGACATGCAGCGTAGGTTTGTTTTTTCTACTGGTTGGGTTCTGAGTCTTGTTAAAACTTCTGTTCCTTCTAAATTTCTTGGCAGACATGATGGCCAATCATGTTTTACTTCTTTAGTTTGCAATTTGATGTTTTGACTGTTCCTCGAATCATGCTGATGAGAATGATAGTCTTCATTAAAACAAGCACAATCTATTGACATCATGCACAAAGGACCTTGAATACCGATCAGGAAAATCAAGGAGAGCAGAGCACATCCAAAATGTCTTCTGAATTATCCTATTGTCTCTAGAATTCACTTCTATTAATTTCCTGATATTTTCCCTTCCAATCATTGTTGGGTTTCTGCACAGTTTATTTTCCTCTTTAACTCAGGGCCAAATGAATATTATTGCTTTTAATATAGTTGTGCATAGCAGAGTAGAACCATGTCTTCCAACTACTAATGGTCACAGTAAACAACTGTTTGAAGACATGCTAGAAGCTTGCTGTGGACCATATGAATGTTTTCTCTTTCTCTCAACTACAGGCACATTTTTTTGGAGATGGAGTACATATTTAAGAATGCCTTCACAAGGCCTATGTGCCTCATTCATGATTTTTCATGATTTTTAGAGCTAAATCTCAGAATGATTTTTAGAGCTAAATCTCAGAAATTTTTAAGAACCCGTAGTAACAGCAAATCCTGTCCCCATTTATAACTGTAAAATAAAAAAAAAAAATCCAAAATATATTGTAAGTTGCAATCTTTCTTTTATCAAATTATCTCTTCATAATTTCTGAGCCAAAGTACTTCCATAATTTCTTGTCCTTCGAAGGATTTTGCAGATGCCTGGATATCAACAAAAAAGAGGTTACATGATTCGTGTTGGAAAAGAACTGAAGTCCACATTCCTAAGAAAGGAGTAAATCTTGATATTGGACATGTTAAAAATTTACTTTAGGCACCATTTGCTTTCCAAGAAATTTCTTAGTATCTGCATGTTGTATTTGATTTGAGAAGAATTAAGCAGCTTAAATTTGAGATGTGCTGAATATTTTATCCTGAACTGGGCTGGCAAGAACATCCTTGTCACAGTGGCTCTTCATCTTATTTATGTAATGTCTGCCACAGCTTTGTTCAACTCAATAGAGCTTTTCTATTGGATCAGGGCCCAGAGAATTTAATCAGATCTGATTATCTCACTTAAAGAAACACGGAAGCAGAAGATTGCACTCAGGTTGAAAGTTCCACCCCTCCAAGGAAACCACACTTAACCTGATTCAATGTCCTCTGAAATGTTATTCTCTGCAAATGTTTCTTCTCTGCAAGTGCCACCACGAAACCAAAAATCTTTACTATATTCTTCAGGAAATGTCAGCATTTTCTTCAAAACTGTGGCTACAAAGGAGACAAAATTACCTAAAAAGTGTGAAAAGATGGTAAAATACCTAAATTTTGATGTGGCGGGAGCCAAACTGAATTGTGGCTAATGATAAGAAATATCATAGCATGCTCTTTATGTGAGCAAAAGAATGTTTTATACACAGACCGAGAACTCAGGAGCAATGGATTCAGTTTTTCCATGTATCTTTTGGTAAATGTCTTGGCCCTGATGGACCTTGTGTTCTTCAGAATAGGCTTGAGATGGTTCTTAGGTACTGTCCTCTATATCACCGTCCATAGCCATGTGGGAGGGTACGGACAGATGGACACTTGCCCAGAAGAGACACATTGCTTAGAACTGGGGTTAATGAAGCACATATCTGAAACACAGATCTCTTGGAAACAATTTTGTTTTATTTGTGTCAACACAAGACTGAGTAAGTGCTAATATCCCTTTCCTTGGGTTGGGAAAAACTGGATTCAGATCCTTGTTCTACCTTTGTCACGGCAGTGATTGAACACAAGTACATCCATGTGATAGATGAATAGTGCTGGAAGAAAGAGGCATTCCCTTTTCCCTTACTACATCATTTATAAAGCACAGAGTAACACCAATAAGACAAATTTACACTTCAAGTGTTTTGCAATTAAGGTATTTACACGGGAACTAGCAGAGCTTAAAGGAAAATTCTTGGTCTAGTTCCAGCAGCAGCAGAACTTGAATGCAGGCCTACCTCTGTGTGAATGCTTTAGCCTTCAATTTGCTCTATGCTATTTCTGCCATTTTTTTTGCAAAAGGACAAACCCAGTTTAGGTTCATGAGTCTCATAGTGGGTTAATGGCTGGGGATTTGAATATGTGATGTCTTAAATTGTGCAATACCTCATGTTGTTACTTTTAAGAGGACAAACGTTTAAGTTTTTCTCTTTTTTCCCTTGTCTGTTAAGAATGGGACATTGCTGCTTCTCACATTCTACGAGTGTAATCATAAAATTGCAGGTAAAGGGACCATCTAAAATCAGTGCATGGATATCTAATAACACAGTAGCTCATGAAGGTAGTGAGCCAATGATTTACAAAGGCTGAAAAGAGAAACTATTTGAAAAGAAACACCTCTGGGTTATAGACTCCACTGGGTACTTCTTTTCTAGAGGTTTCAGGTGTTCAGTGTAAGAAGAGCCATAGCAGAGGTACTACAGAAAAATAATTTCAGTGTGAGAAGTGGGAAAGGATTTCTGTAACAATTAAGCATGTGGGCTTTGTAATGAAAAGGCTATTGCTAACCTCTTCTTCTATCTCTGTGATATCAAAGAAGAAGCTTCATACTTTGGATATAGTATAAATACTATAAATAAGGTAAAAAAAAAATTGCATCTGCATCCCATAAAGTATTTACATCAATTCAGTCAAATAAGAGTCTATAAGCAAAGCATTATATAGATTAAATAACAAGGTTCAGATACCCTGGTTTAAGCCTGCAGAGCTCTGATACTTCTCAGGAGAATACCTTCCATTTTAAGTGCATTATATTCATTATTCCTTTCCTCCCCCTTCTTTCTTCTTACATTTTAATTCATTTTGCAGCTTTCTCTCCATCACATGGGCTTTTATTTTCAAAATAAGCCATTTGTGCGGTATCTTTTCCAGTGCCTTTGGAAAATTTAAATATATAATGCAGCTACATTCCCTTTATCTGTCATGCAAGCAGTATCTTCAAAAAGTCTAGTGTATTTGTAAAGCAAGTGCAGCTCTCCTAGCATTCTTACTGCATCTTGTTAACTAATCCCCTTGTCACCACCTTACTTTCACTTTCTTCTGTCACAAATTAATCCATCAACAATCATGTAATTCGAATGATCTGGTTTCCTTCTTTTTCCGTGAAGTGACATTAACTCGCATTTGAGTTGTAAGAAGGGTGCATAGTTTTCACAGAACAAAATATAACCAAATCTTACTACTTTTAAATGCTACTTGAGGGCTTTGCTCGCTACCATGCAATGCTGTCAAGGATATTTAAGAACCTAGACATAGATAAAATGCAGATTGGTTAAGATGTGGAATCCAGACCTTATTGGAGCCAGTGTAAAATTTCTCACTGACTTTGCTGCCAAGGCAATGACATATCCTCTGCTGGGTGCAAGAAACTTCATTTTCTGGTATTCTGGGGAGGTGCAAATAGAGGTCCTTAGCTGTCATGTTAAACTGAGAAGGGAGAAACAAGACTGGTATTATCCCATATACAAACAAACAAACAAACAAAATCAGGAAGAAATGCCCCCAACACAACAGAACTGAGCATGTATTGCTTATGAAAATAATGCATGAAAGATTGGGGTGTCACCCGTAGCTGACTTTTAGGTTTTCTGGACTGCAACAAAGTGCAATATGCTACTAGAGGCAGAAACAGTGCAAGCAGAAACTAAACCCATGAGCAACTGCTGCCGCCTTGTTTCAAATAGGAAACAAAGGACTGTGAAAGCAATAACAAAAAAAAGAGTACAGTTTTAACAGGTAATCCCATTTTCCAGCTGACTAGAACCACTTGACTTTTGCCCTTGATTTTTACAGTGTGTCCCAAATAAACAAATGTCTTATGTAACACACACCTTGCTAAGGGCTCTTGCAGATAAAGATAGGGGACTTGTTTCCAGTTGTATTGAATTTCCTTTAGCTGTATACTCCAGTGCAAAATAATTGTAAATGTTTTTGAACTCAACTTGATAGCACTTATACGCCTCTTGCTTTTTATCATGAAGCATGTGTGACAATACGATGTAAAAGAAAACCGAGAATTAGCCCAAGATAGCAGTTTAACTACTTTTTCCCAACTGACCTACTCAAAACCTCCAAACAACTTTTATTTACAACCTTTAATTTCTTTAATGTCCTTCATCTCGTCAAGATTTTTGAAATTAAGAACTTCAAATAGTTTCACATAAAAATTACATCTTAGAACTCTGTGGAGGACTATACACCATTTGGAAAGGAGGAGACCCATAGTAAGGAAAAAAATTACTATCATGATCTCACATGAGATTGGTGAACCTCATTCAATATGGAATCCTGCATTCTCTTTTATAAAGTAACATGGAAGGCTTGTTAGCATGAAAATTTTATACATTAGAGGCTTTTTTAATGCATGCACTCCCCTCCCCTACAGACATGACCAGTTTAAAGTTTTAAAAGCTAACAAATATTTTTACTTTCATTCTTTTAATCTCCAGTAAGGAGCCTAATTTATGCACAGCTCCTCATTCATGCCAAAATTCTGCTCTTTTCAAGATCTATTGGTTTCTTGATCTCTTCAAAATTAAAATTTAGGGGACCTTTTTTTTTCTTTATTTTTTTTCAGCTAACTCTTGGAAATATCTGGAAAACTTTTACAGCCTAAATAATTTTATTTTAGGAAGAATCAACACTCAGGTAAATTCAGACTGCAAAATAGATATGTCAGGAAGTTATAAAGGTCTGAATTTGATATGATGAACACGAAAAGGGTTGTTATTGATGCTGTATTGTAATGGAGTCTGTACCAACAGTCTCCCATGCTGAGAAGGAAGACTCATGTTTTATACATATGATTCATATGATGGCAAGAAAGACACACTTTTGAAGACAGAGATGTTTTACAGTTGTGCAGTTGAGCAAGAGGGATGCAAAGAAATTTTTCTGAGAGAAAAGAACAGTGTCTGGAGTGAGGAGTTAAAAGATGTAGAGGAAGTCATTTTTCCATCTAGGACTCTCAGGTAGAGACCATGTGGTGTAAAGGATTTTGTCAAAGGTCACAGCTAATGCTGGGGTTCAACCTGGAAGCCAAACAGTGGCCTCACCCAGGGAAGGGTGAGGACACTCAGCCGTGGACAAACCTTGTGTGAAACCTCACAGCTTGCACGGGCAGCCCTCTACCCCCCAGAAGCAAGAGGTATTGTGCCTCCTTGCCTGGCAAGAACTGTTTTGAGCTATTTGCTATTTTATGGCAGAAAACTCTTCTATAATCTTCCCATGTGGGGATAGGGACTGGGCTTTTCTCAAGAGAGAGGGCTTGAATATTGCCCTCTTAAGGAGGCTCATGCAGTGGTCTTTCCTGAGTCCCCAGGGCACCACATGCAAATTATGGTCTCTGTAGGTCTCTGTAGGTCCGCAGTTTCCCTATCTGCAAACAGAGAACATTCAGTCCATGAGACTTCCATAGCCCTTGAAGACATCTGAAAATAAGCAATAGTTGAATGCAGATGACTACTAAATATTAGTGCTGTTAGAAACAGGTTATAAAAACTGTGTGGACCAGCTCCAGAGATGGGTTTGGGCACAGGGAGGAATTTGCAGATTCAAAATGGGCACACACAGCAGTTGCACACAGTGGGGCCCAACTGCTCATTATTATTTTCATGATATTTTTCTGGTTTTATAGCTTTATTTTTTTTTTATTTTGAGCACTAGCCATTAGACGTAAAGTCAATTATTGCCTGTGCATGAAAGCTATTCTTTCTCATTTGCACCTCTTTTTTATTATTATGGCAATTGAATTCTCATCATTGACCCATATTTATCCTTATCCCTATAGGATATAGACTTTTTCAGTTCTTCTCTCCATTGCTGTACTGTATTGATCAAACAGTTTGCAACCTTGTCCTTCCTTTAATGTCATTTACAAATATCTATCTGTCTAGCTTCCTATCTCTCCCAGGTAAATATTTGATGGATGCAATCTTTTCCAGTATAGCATGGAATTGCTTCTGTATTTAAATGCCACATAATACACATAAATGGATGCATAGTATGTAGAAATTCATGAAGAATCTCCCCAAAGATGTCAAGCAAACCCTATTGATAAAGACAAGTGAGAAAGAAGGGTGACGTAAAAATAGCCAAATAAATTAATAAAAAAATAAACAGAAATTTTTATATAGAGAGTAATCCTAATAATTGTCTTCTTCAGCTTTCAGAACAACAACAAAAAAGCCCAAGGAATAAGAAAAATCTTCCCCTTTGTTGGAGAACACATATTTTTTTCCTTTTCTCTTTAAAAAGCTTGTATGGTCAAATTCAGATCACTTTTGTATTGGTGTAATACAAGCAGTTTCAGAAAAATTATTTTCAGCCTGTGGAAGTGATATAAAACCAGATCTGTAAAGCAGTGCCATTGCTTTCATTTTAACAATGTTAAAATGTTTTTTTACAAAATACAAACTGGGTTCTAAGACCAAAATCTGATAAGACTCTGCTTTTACAAAGGAAGAACTTTTGTGTCACAGGAAGACAATTTTTATACAGTTTGTGAAAAGTAAAGAGTTTCATTTGCAATATAGAGTGTACCAGCCTCTCAAAGAAAAATGGATTATTAGTCCTTTAAAAAGAATATAGAATTTTGAGAAAACTTTACCAAAGAAATGAAATAAATGAAGGCTTGTAAGAGCTTTTCCAATTTTCAGTTTGCTTATATATTTATATATATTCCTACATGTTTATATAAAAGTACTCATGTATCTAATTATACAATTATATAATTAAATAAATATTTTCTATTTTGGTAATTATGTTTTTTTGGACCTCCTGCTTTAGCTGCTAAATCAGTGTCTGGAATCTTCTTGCTACCCTTTTCAGCTTTCCATAGTGTTCCAAAAGTTGGGGTGGGCCACAAAGGGCTGCTCACAGAGGGTTAACTGCAGGATTGGGACCTTGATGCATAGTACATGTGAGCACACAAAACTCTAGTGTGTTTCCTAGCATTGAATGTGAAGATTCTGCACAAAGTATTGAGACAATTTTGCATTTTTTGTAGCCTTTTCACAGAAATCTGGAATCTAGTACCTCTCTAAGCTTGCACAGGATCCAGAGTGCTGAAAGTAGATGAGGAGTAGTGGTGTGCTCCCACCTGATGTTGGTTCAGATCATTGGAAGAATGTTGGTATAAACAAAGAGCTGCAGGCCATGTCAGAGCCCCTTTCCTCTGCTTAATCCACAGCTCAGTTAAGAAATAACACATTTTTCTTCATTCAGGACACCTTTTATCTTTCTTCTGTCTCATGTGTCTGTGGGGTGTTTTCTTTCTCCTTTCTGCTTTTGAACTGCTGCTGAATGTTGATGAGAGAGTACTTAGGCCAATCCTAGAGTTATTTTACATTTTTTTTCCCCCTTCAGGTCTGGCAATACCTGATTCCTGCATTCAAGAACACCATGTGGCTTAAATTGTCTGAATACTGGATGTTGTCCTATGATGACAGCTTTCCTCAACTCTCTTGAGGAAAAAAGATGCTTTAGAAGAGAAAACAGAAATGTTTCTCAGTGAATTTTGCAACAGAACAAAAATCCTCTATCTTCTCTGCCTTGTGAGCAAAAATCACAGGACGGAGTCATACTGGAGAGGAGAGAAATCAGAAGTTCAGCGCTGGTGTTCTGGGTCAGTAGGTTCCAAATGTACACTTACTTTTACATCTGTTGCTCTGATTTATAGACAAGGTGGAGGTTAACTGTTTTCTGTTTTCCTTTTGCTACAACTTCCTCTGAGCTCAGAGCATATGCTTTCTTGATAGTATTTAAAAAGAACCCTTAGGCTAGTTTTTTTAGGCCGGAGATATTTGCCTCAACCTGGTGAAAAGCCCCATTTTACAATTGCATCTACCATGCTTGTTAAAAAGCCAAGAAACAATTTCTGCTCAGTTCTGTTTTCTGGGATCTAGCTGCATTTTAAGTGGCAGTGGTTAAAAACAAATATGTGCCCCAAAATCTTGTTCCCTCCCACTGTAGCTGTGACTGCTGGGGGTGCTTGATAGTTGATGATTTTCTGTGCTGGTTTGTGCTAGAGAGGTGAAAATATTAAAGCCAGCTCTGCAGAATGGGAGCAAATGAGGTATAGATAGCCTGATAGAAAAATGTCAAGAGAAAATTTTCCGAGACCAAGGGAACTACAGGGAGTCTTGTACCAGGTAGGTGAGATTTAGCTAGCACAGGGGCAGGCACAAACCCTTGCTTCTGTCCTGCATTGATGCACTTCTGCCACAGGTTGGGCAGGCATAGAAAAAATAGTTGCCATTCTCTGCACCATGGGAAAAGTCCTGACAGGCTTACACCATAGAGAAACCTTTTCAGAAAGCTGTTGAAAAAAATGGTATATAGGAGTGAGACTTTCCCAAAGCTTCGAGGAAATGTGCTGGTGCCAGTCAGGAGGGGAAAATATTTGCCCAAGGGTTTTGTTCCAGGGCAGATTCCCTGATGTAGCTTAATCAGTAGAACAAAAAGTCTTTTGTGGACTACTTATGTGCACCCTTAATAGGATGTATGCAAATCCATTGGGCTTAATGGCACTATTTGTGTATGTAAAGGTGGACACCAGTTCTTTAGGCTTCCCAGCCAAGCCATTTTGTTGTCAGTTCAACAGAAAAAGAAAATCATCTCCCCCAGCTCTTACCTTGGCTGCAGTTGCAGCAGTACTGGTAGGAAAAATCTGAAATGAAAAAATAATATTGAATACTTATAATGAAAAAGATTCAGACTTTGTTGCCAAACATATTCATAGACAACAATAATTCCCAGGGGATTTTATTTTGGTGACTTTTTAAGAAGCTCAAATCTTAAAAAAGCTTGCAGTAATTATGAACAGAAAAAACTTGCTGCAATTTGGGATTTGCATGGCCATTGAAAAACAAGCCATGGTCAAAATCAGGGGAACACTTACAGATTGCAAAAATTTTCCACTGAGTTCAGTCCTTTGAGGTAATGCATTTCAAAAATATTGCCTTGTATGAGCAATGATGGCTCGAGGAATACAGTTCACAGAGAGAAATACCAAAATGTTCTGTATTGCAAAGCAGGCAGCAACAAACATTTCTCTGTAGGAATGTGTAAAAATGCAGTGATCTGTCTTGTAATGGATATCTGTCTATGAGGTAATTCTACTATCTCGCAATTACATGCCTGAAGACATTAATAGCATAAAGCATATTTTTAAAGTAATTGGTAAACCTATTAATTTCCATATCTCCATGTTTTTGTCATTTACCATGAAATACTTAACTGTCTTTTGCATTGTTTCAAAAGACGTGTCCATATTTAAATAGAAACTTCCTTTCATTGCCCATGCTGAATGTTTCATTTTATCTGTATGAGAAATGTGAAACTAGGGAATTAATAATTATTTCACTTGGAAAGGTATGAAGCAAATTCCATTGCCTTTGTCTGATTAGAATCTTCCCTGCTGGTTTAATTAAAAATGGCCATGTGACAAGCAAAGAAAGCATCTCTCCTTTGGGGTGGAGGGGGGAGGAAGGAATAGTATTGTATTTTCTGGTAAACAGTGAATCCTGAAGCCCCAGAGTTGTAAAATTTAAATGCTTAATGCAAATGAAAAATGCAGACTCAGGTCAGCTATAGACAAATGTCACTAGACTGGATGGAAAATGCACTGCAGGCAGAAAAGATGACATTTATCAGTCATCCATACATCAGTAACTAAAACAATTTTAGGGTTGTCTAGACAGGCATCTATTATTCCTTAAATTTAAAAGCTTTAGTAGAAAGACAACAGCAAATGCTCTATTTATATATTTTTTTCTTCCTAGATGAAAGAAGATAGGAAAAGGAAAAATCATAGTTTTCAAAATGAAAAGTACAAATTTGCTTTTTTTTCTCTTTGACTTCTTTAAATCTTTTTTGGCTCTCTGGGTAAAGGAGATTTTCTTGACATATTCTGAAGGCAATTTAAGTGAATTATCAGAGTGTGCACGCAATGCTGGCTGTAATTATTACAGTACAGCCCTGTAATATTGAGCTTAATTACTGTGTACAGTGTTTGGTCTTTATGTTTTCTGCTTAATTTACCCTGAATAGTTAATGTGAATTTAGTGGAATCATTATGCACCTTTTGGATTTCTTCTTCAGAAAAAAAGTATTTATATTTTCAGGAGAAACAAACTAGAATAGATACAAATATTGAAGTAAATCATTCTGGTAGATGGATCTCTTCCCTCTGTTGCTTATGTAGAGCCAGAGTTCTGCAAATATATATTGATACACTGAATTAAGATCTGTGAGTTAAGATCTGTGAACTGTCCCATTAGCTGCCACTGGAAAACTTGCAAGCTTCAATTTCAGCTAAATACTTTCACTACTGTTTTTTTTAATTTTTATTCCATATGGTAACAACTATTTTTGCAAGAATGTGCACAAAATTGCAATTATTTTCTCTACCATGCAGAGCATATACTATCGTTTTTGGAATTAATTAAATCATTTGTCTGATGAAATTTTTTATACTGCTGCTTTAAGATTAATCTTTGGATAGGCTACAATTAAGCAGAAACAGTATAGCCCAGACCATCTGCAGACTGTGCTCCATTAATACCTCTTTTGTTTTCAAACCTTGCTTTTCTTTCACCTCCTCTAGTATGAGAAAACAGTGTCAAGTTGCCTCTCTTGCAGCAGGGCTGGAGTTTTTGCTAGTCAAACCCTGGCCCTTACTGCCAGTGGCTCAGAGCCCTTCAAATGTAAGGTAAGTTCTAGAAGTCCCATGCAGAGCAGGGAAGCTGAGTAGTGGAGCAACTTGGTAAAAATACAGAAGCAAATGATGCTGCTTGCACAGTGAGCCTCAGAGTGTGCTGACTTTTGGAAAAAATTGATGCTTTTAATGGGCCACAATGGAACATGGACTGCTTGTAAGGAAGCTGCAAGAAAATTATTAAAAATTGAATAACATAAAATAAAAATTAGGGTGTTCACCTGTGAGCACGCCATCACCATTCACTGTCTTTCAGGAAAGGTGCAAAAACTCTATATATGCCTTGGAAGGGTTGGGTGCTTGGTTTGGATTTGTTCTGTTTTTTCCTGCCTACAGCTCTTCCAAAGTTCCTACCTTCTCTGTCTGCTGGGAAGAGGTGATATATTTGTACGATACCATGGTTCTCATATTTTGTCAACTTGGGAATGTCAGGCAAAGAGATATCAAAATCTGAGATGCAGTGGGATTTTAGTAACCATACCCTGGAATCCCTCATGTCTAGCTGTATGAACAATACCAACATGTGAGTATCTGGAAAGAACTTTAAAACAATAATATATATTACTGAAGCACAAATGAATACTGAAATAAAGTATGGACACAGTAAGTTCCCATATATTTAATCTGGTAGAAGTCATAGGACCTCATCATTTCATCAATGTGTCTAAAGGGTGGGAGTAAAGAGGATGGATCCAGGCTCTTCTTGGTGGTGCTGAGCAACAGGACAAGAGGCAAATGGGCAGAAACTGATGCATGGGAAGTTCCACCTCAATATGAGAAAAAACGTCTTCACTGTGCAGGTGACCAAGCATTGGAACAGCTTGCCCAGAGAGGTTGTAGAGTGTCCTTCACTGGAGATATTCAAGAATGACCTGGATACCATTGTGCTCCAGGATGACCCCGCTTGAAGCAGGGATGTTGGACCAGCAGAACCACTGTGGTCGCTTTTAATCTTACCCAGTCTGTGATTCTGTGAAAATTCTGAATGAATATGAAAATTCAGACTCCTTTTGATTACAAACATATATAATTCTGGCAGCTTTATCTCTTATTTAGACGGATGATCCTGAATTAGAGGGTGCTGCTCTCTGAGAGAGCTGCCTCACCTGATGAACAAACAGATGATAAGCCAGCCTCTCAGCTTTGATCCCGAGAACAGAGCATGTGTTCCGGTTGCAAAGGGCCGCCGCACGGCGGGTTCCCGCCGGGAGCAGCGGGAGGCTGCGGCGGGGTCGGTGCTGCCGCGGCCGCGCCGCCCCCGCTGCCCCCGGGCCGCGCTCCCCGGGGCCGCCGCGCCGCCCGCCCGTCGCCACTAGGTGGCGCTGCAGCAATAGGTTTCCCGCCCGCACGCTGAGGGGGTGGCAGGCCCGAGCCGCGCCGGAAGGCCGCGTTCGGCTGAACAATTCAAATGTATTCCTGTTAATTTGTATTTGATAAAGGTTCGGGAGTCTTTTGTTGCGTGTCTAGTCAGCCTGCGTGTTACACTCGGAGCGTTTGCAAATTCTCTGTTTGATTGTGAGCCTTACTGTGAATTTTTATGTGGCTGTGTACCTGCGCGTATTTATTTGTACATGTGCGGGTGCGGGTGCGTGTGCGTGTGTGTCTGCATTTGCAGGGTGAGTATATAAAAGGCAGGAAGAAAAATCCTTGTCT